>NC_141618.1:4030856-5520856 GCF_047967505.1 Dipteris shenzhenensis | reverse complement strand
AGCAATCTTTGTAGTTACTATCAAAGGTAGTGTAACTTTTTTGTCAAGGAAAGAGACGCGAACCACTCCACATGACCTAGATCTGTATGACCTAGGTTGCACCGACTTGTTTCTTTCATGGATAAAAAGTGACCCTTAGCTGATGCTATAGCACTCCCTTTTTTGGTCCATTATTATAGCACAATTGGGGCCTTTTGACCTAATACTAGCTATCCATCAAATATTTGTTGTAGATGTTAGGGGTAATTACCAAACTACTAGTGGTAGTTTTGTCACCACCATTAGTAATTTTATTAGAGTGTTCCTTAATGGTAGTTCTCTTACTACCAAAAGGTAGTCCTAATCCTAATGATAGTACACATAATATTATTACAATCGTCCAACTTTAATCATCATTATATTTATGAATGCATATATATAGGTCTATCTATATCTATACCTATTTATTCCTCATCCAATATGTTTGCATTTATTTTTTGTGCTTTGCTTACTTTGAAACTAAAGATAATGTGATTTCATTATTGTTTGCATTCTTGTCAAACATGAGGAGCTGGAATGCATAAGAGTTGGGAGGCACATTATAATTTCTGTGCAGATTTGAGCCATTGAATAGCCTATTGATTCTGATTGTTTTCTTTCTTATTAAATCCTTAATTTGGTTATTTTACACCAAACATCGCCATATCAATTCATATTTTTTTTGTTCTAGTAATGTCCTATAGTAGCATAGTCTAGGGTTGATCATACAAGATAAATGGGTGCTCACATTTAATATATTTTTGAGAGTTAGAGGATAGTGGCTGTAGACTACAAAATCATCACTTTGAATAAATTTGGCAAGATTCTTCCGATAGAAGGAATAATTTCTATTGCACTAACGATGAAAGAAAATTATCAAAAGGTTGATACAAGGCTCAAAATCACACTGGTGCTACTAGGCTTAATAGTCGTAGGCTAGTAGTAGTACTAGTGTATTTACTAAGTAGTGTGCATGCCTCTCCTCATTAAAATTCATAGTCTTCAAAAATATATAATACATAAGTCAAAATATTCTAATTAGTTTTATCATCCTAATGTTGAAACTGACTTAAATTCATAGTCTTCAAAAAGGTATAATACATAAGTCAAAATATTCCAATTAGTTTTATTGTCCTCATGTTGAAATTGACTTTCTCTTCCTTCGTCTCCTATGAGCTTCAAACCTTTAATCCATTAATCTCTCAAATAGTAAGAATGGTCTTGTATTAAGAGGTGATGATATCTAAAGTGATCTACAAATACTAAGAATGGTCTTATATTAAGAGATGATGATATCTCAAGTGTTATACAAATCGTAAGAATGGTTTTGTATTAAAAGGTGATGATATCTCAAGTGTTCTACAAATATAAGAATGGTTCAAGTGTTCTACAAATGTATCAGGTACCTCTTAGTGGCTGAAGGGAAGGAGTGATGATATCTCAAGTGTTCTACAAATAGTAAGAATGGTCTTGTATTAAGAGGTGATGATATCTCAAGTGTTCTACAAATAGTAATAATGGTTTCGCATTAGGAGGTGATGATATCTCAAGTGTTCTATAAAACTATTAGATACCTCTTAGTGGTTGAAGGGAAGGGTTTGGCTCGGGGTTGGAAGTATGGGAAAAATCTCTAGGAACTACAGGATGGTTGCAAGAACAATTTTGAATGTCATAAATGACACTCGGGTTTTTCAACATACAGGTGAACTATTTTTAAACATTCACTTCTTTCATGGTTGATAACACTTTTAATAAGAAGAACCATTTTGAATGTCATAAGTGTTGATGCAATCCCATGCTATGAAGTCTACAGACAAATTTTTTTCCCCGCATATGGGTGAAGTGATGTTTATGTTACTAAGTTCAACATATCAAGCAACGCATTTGTTTTGATTATTGAAGGAGTTTGATAATAAGACCCATTTCAAATGCAAAAGAATTGTTGTATCAGTAATGGAATCAGCTCCAATTGGAAGTTAAGGTAGACTATAATTCGCAATATTGGTATAGTTACACATAGTAACATAAGTTTTATTTTCGAGAATCTTCCCAAATAGTGGTTTCCACAACGCTATGTTGAGTACCTCGATAAGGAAATTGTGAAAAAGCTCGCTCGCTTTTTTGGGCCCGCTCGCTTTTCCTCGCTCGCTCTATCGACTGCCTCGCTGTAGTTCATGCTATGAACACATGGAAGCACTATCTTTTGGATACAGATTTTACTGTTAAAACAGATCACCAAAGTCTGAGATATTTTCTAACTCAGACAAAACTTTCTGAGAAGCATATGAAATGGGCAAATATGCTGTCAATGTATCATTTTCAGATTGTCCATACCCCAGGAATTCGAAACAGAGTGGTAGATGCCTTGTCCCGAAGAACCCAGGTCAACAATGTGACTATTGCTTATCATCAGGACTTAGAAGACATGAGGGAGTAATATGCTAATGATGCAGATTTTGGCGAGATTTTACAGCAAATGCAAGAGGGGCAGTCCACCAGTCACTATTCCCTGAAAGATGGGTATCTAATGAAAAATGACTGCCTATGCATCACCCAAGAGATGAGGAAAAGCGGAAAGATATACATCAATTTGTTACTGAATGCCTTACGTGTCAGAAAGTGAAGTATGATAGACAGAAGGCACCTGGCCTACTTATGCCTCTTCTCGTGCCTTAGGCACTGTGGGAAAGTATTACAATGGACTTCATTTTTTATTTGCCAAGATCAAAGTCAGGGAATGATGGGATTTGGACTATCATTGCTAGATTCAGCAAGCAAGCTCATTTCATTCCTGTTTACAAAACCATAAAGGCAGATCATATGGCTAAGCTTTTCATGGCACAGATCTTTAAGCATCATGGTTTGCATTCCGATTTGCAAAACCATAAAGGCAAATCATATGGCTAAGCTTTTCATGGCACATATCTTTAAGCATCATGGTATGCCTAAGTCCATTATCAATGATCGAGATTCCAGAATGACCAGTCTATTCTGGAGAGCTTTATTTGACAACATGGGGATGAATTTGAATTTTTCTTCTTCTTTCAATCCCCAGACAGATGATCAAAGTATCAGATGGTCAAAGCATTCCATGTGAGTCTTCTAAAGGAATTCCAGGGGCCAGAGCCTACAGAGCCAGTATCAGAGGATCCACTAGAAGTGGATGAGTTGGAGGAGGTCCCTTCAGCCAGAGCAGATTGTATACCATACTGTACGCAAAGGCCCTCAGGGCAAGGAGTTTTACATGTATCTTGTAAAATTCAAGAATTATATGGCATTGGATGCCAAGTGGATGGATGAAGACATGTCCGATCATCCATAGCTTTTGGATGTTTACAAGGAAGCCTTTCAATTAAGGTCAACTGAATAGAAGACGAGGGGATGTCACCACAATGTAAATATCTTAAGTCAAAGTATAGTTGACCATTTATCTGATCATAATTAAAGACTTTTCATATGTGTTAATTATGGTCAAAGAGTTCTTTTAATAATTAAAGAATTGACTATAGTCAAAGATACTTGACTCTGGTCAAGTAAGCCTGACTTCGGTCGAGGAGACTTGGTTTATTACCAAGAGAGTTAACTACGATTAACCAGAGAACCACAGAGTTGACTACAGTCATAGAGTGTTGACTTCGATCAATGAGACTTGGTTTATTGCCAAGAGGGTTAACTACGGTTAACCAAGATGTGCCAACTTTGGTTGGAGAGTTGTGCCAACTTCAGTTGGAAAGACTTGACTATAATTAAGGCGCCTCAACCCTTGGTCAAAGCCTCTTAATTATGATCAAGAGCGTTGACTTCGATCAACCAGAAAATAAATTTATATTTTTATATTTGTTATGCGTGCACATGTGTTCAGTGGGGACGCCCACCGTGACTAGAATTAGTCCACAGTATGTTATTTGCATGCAAAGCGCTAACAATTAATAGGTGCCATGGTAGTGTGCTTTAATTAATTGTTGCAGGTACTAGGAAGAGTTATTTTCCTAAGCACTACGGGAGCCTAACAAGCATCTAGGAGGCGGTTCGCATGACCAAGTGCTTCGAAGACTCCAGAGTTGCCCTTAGTGATTAGGAAAGTAATGTAGAAATTGACAAGTGGCTTGTTGCCAAGAAGGGGAGCCTAAGAGCTCATGTAATGGAAATTCACGTTTGGATTTATGAGCAGCTCTACACTGAACTGTGTATTAACTTTCTCTCAAGAAATAAAATACCTTGGGGGGGGTCTAGCCCGACTGTTGTCCTAGGCCCTAGCTGTTTGTAGAGTAAGGGAATGAGAGAAAGTTTGAGAGAGCAAAGTGAACGCAGGAAATTGATGTTGGCGTCTCTGTCCTAGATTACACATGCTGCACCTTGTTTAAACCTTCATCCATACTCTAGGCTGTATACTTTAATCACATTAAAATTCATCCCAATCATTGAATTAAGCATGTATTTGTTGTTAAGATAAGTATGTACATAGATTCCATAGCCAAAGAAGAGGGTTATTGAAAGGAAATAGCTTGATGTAGGAAAAAAAATCAAATACACGAATGATTAAATATTAGATGAAATGAGTACTACACTTTATTATTTTGATATAATGTTTTAATTTGGAGCTATAGGCTTATAAAAAACAAACATGACAATGGTTGTCGTCTTGAAAAATTCATGAAAATCGAGATGCTGGAATCCACTTTGTTGACAAACGTGAACAGATAGAAATTTCCATCAACAAAATGAAATTTCCGTCCCAAAAAAGGTGAATTTCGATCCATGAGTGAACAAAATTTTCAGTCCATCATTGGGCAAATATATCCGTCATGAAAAAATTCCGTTGATGAAATTTTTTCCTGTCTAGAATGACTTTACCAACTGAAAATAATTCCATCAAATTGGTTAGTTTTTAGGACACACTTGTATCCTATCACAGAACTAGTGTTAAAATCAAAATATGATGTGGGAATTCCTTACAAGACACAATTAACCCTTGGATAGGGGCAGCCACCTACAGAATGAGTTCCCATCTTGTCCATGCAACTTTGACTTCTCTCTCTTTCCTATAGTCACATGAGAATAGGAATAGTCCTGGTGCAGCCACATCCACCCTTGCCAAATCTCAGGGAGCATCAAGCTGCCTATGCAATCTCATCCCATTTGGATGAGTATCCGACCCACTATCAATTGAAGAAGGTTCCCTTTTTGCTTCAGCCAGAAGGAGGAACATTGTTGTCAGCCTCTACCTTCAGAAAGAGTCAATTTTATGGACCTATCCTCTCCACAAGGCTGCTAGGACGTTCTGCACATTTTATGGTGAACATTTTGCAACTTTTCACTCAACAAGGCGCCGTTGCTTTCATATACAGTACCTCTATCCATAATGGCTATAGGTGGTATGTTTATAGAACTGTTTGAAGAAAACAGGTGCAGATCTTGCTATCCTACATCAGACAATGTATTGAGTCTAATCTCAGTGACTGACGTGGAATCTATTTTTCGGAGATGTTTTCTTCCAAATATGGTGAATAGTTTAGAGACTTCAGCCACTTTTCTTATGAGGTATGCATACTTGCCTGTGGCCACTCAATTGTGTCTGTACACCGGATGATGCTTGTTCATTTGGGTCTTGTATATCCTATTGTAAAAATGGTGTGTTGCCAACTTAGCCCCTCAGTCTTGTGTCGTGTGCACTTTCTAAGTTTCTCTTCAATAAGTGAAAGTATTAATCCATAAATCACTAAACACTGTAATTGAGTGTTCTACCTACAACCAGATCGTCAACAAACAAAAATCATTGCATTATACGTGAACTCTAACGGTTGGCACCTTCATTGAGGACGCTGTTGATGTTCAGAGATCCCTGGCAACCCTACCTGAAACATTCTCCAAAGGGGTTGCTTCAGAGATGACTCCAATCTTTGCTATTTAAGAGGTTTGTCCCATCTAATTTTATGAGACAATGCTAGTTACAGCTCAGTATCGCAATTGAAGTACTTCTGAGGTCTGCTGATTCATAGAAATTGTGAATATGATTTCTAGAAACTGCAGATTCAGTATTGACAGCACCTTGTTGTTGGCAATAGATTCACCCTCTGATATTGTAAAGGCAGATAACTCATGACACACAACATATCTGGCTCAGGTTTGAGTGCGCCTCACCTGTGTTTCCATCCTTCTAGCAGGAATATTTCAAATAAGAGGGGATTGGCTACTACTGTAAATACACTAGCATCAGCAATAGCTCCTACAAGGACACTTTCCTTCAAAAAGTTTCATATCTGACAAGAATACTTTGTTTAATGTAAGTGACTAGCCATAAACTCAAGTCCTTAAAAACCTGTAACACATATTGGTGTCCATTTGGTGTATTGATTAAGTCCCTGGTTAGAGCCAGCTTATCACTATGCCCACAGATCCCATCTTTCTTTGCATTTACAAACACGTCCCATGACACATCAATCGACAGCTTCCATGCCTGTTCCTTTGACAAAATATGAAGAGGGGAGAGGAGAAGAGTGGAGATGAGGAGAGAGGGCACAGCTAGAGAGCACACCACAAATGACTAACTGTACACTAGATTTAGTTGAAAAAATAGAATATATACAAACCTATTTAGGGTTAGGTTAGGGGATCTAACCCTTTCCTTTATAGCACTCTATAAGGTTAGTGCTATGCACATATGATCACGTGATGGTGCTATGCACACATGATCACATGATGTTAAGTGTGAACTCTCAACACCTTCCCTCAAGATCAACATCATGAAGTAGGCCTTCCCTCAAGATGATGATTCTGGGGAATCAAAGAAGGACTGAGCATTACATTCCATCACACCCCTTTAATGGGAATGTCCTTCCTCTGTGTCAAACGAAGAGCTAGTCGGTGTTTCTCGAATAGCTCTTTACCGAGTGGTTTGGTAAAGATGTCTGCAACATTTTCTTTGCTATCACAATGCTGCAGTGTGATGTCACCAAGGAACACTCTTTCTCTGATGAAGTGCTCTCTGACATCAATGTGCTTTGTCCTGGAGTGATATATTGGATTTTTGGCCAATGCTTGAGCCGATTGATTATCACAGTATATTATTGTTGGCTTTGACTCATCAAAGTAATCTGTTTCTGACAATAGTCTTCTGAGCCATATAGCCTCACATGCACCTGTAGTGAGTGCTTTATATTTTGCTTCAGTCGAAGACAAAGAAATAGTTGGCTGTTTGTTTGACAACCATGATATAGCACCTTGACCAAAGAAAAATGCATATCCCTGTGTTGATCTCCTGGTCTCATGATCTCTGGCATAGTCACTGTCACAGTATCCATGGAACCGTGGATGACTTCCTCTGTATTCTATTCCAAACTGTCTTATACCTCTGATGTATCTCAAGACTCTTTTGGCTGCATTCCAGTGAGACTGTTTTGGATTTGCCATAAACTGTGCTAGTGAGCTTATTGCATAACAAATATCTGGCCGTGTGATTGTCAGATATATAAGAGATCCGATGAGCTGCCTGTAGTATCTGTCATTGACTGTAGGCTTTTCTGAATCTTTAGTAAGTTTCAAACTCTGTTCCATGGGAGTGGCTGCAATCTTGCAATCTTCCATATGAAACTTCTTCAGGAGACTGTCAACATACTTGAGTTGACTCATGAATGTGCTATCAGAATCTCTCTAGAACTCAATTCCAAGACAATAGTGCATAAGTCCAAGATCTTTCATGTCGATCTCTGCAGATAAGTCTTGTTTCAGTTTTTTGATGAAGCTATCCTTGCTTCCTGTCACAATCAGATCATCTACGTATAAAAGTGAAATAGGAATGTCTTCCCCTTGAACTTCGTAGTAGAGAGTATGATCTGCATTGGACTTCATGTATCCCAAATCAGCAAAATACTTGTCGATTCTGCTGTACCAACTTCTGGGTGCTTGCTTTAAGCTGTAGAGACTTTTCTTGAGATGGCAAACCTTATTCTCCTTTCCTAGTTCAACATAACCTGCTGGTTGTTGCATGTAGACTTCCTCGTCTAAGTAACCATTGAGAAATGCATTCATGACATCGAGCTGATACACATTCCATTTGCTGAGTGTCGCTAGTGATATCAAGAACCGTATGGAATCCATCTTTGCTATTGGAGCATAAGTCTCATCATAGTCTTGACCATATTGTTGTGCAAATCCTTTTGCAACTAGTTTGGCTTTGTATCTCTGAATACTTCCATCTGGATTGTACTTCACTTTGTATACCCATTTGTTTGCTATGGCCTTCTTTCCTGATGGAAGGTCGCATAATTCCCAAGTATTATTCTTATACAAAGCATCCATTTCTTCATTCATAGCAGTTTGCCATTCTGGCTTGTCTACTGCGTCTTCGAAGTACCTTGTAGCCATGATGGTAGTCATAAGTGCATAGTTGGTGGTCTCCACCTGCATTGCTTTGCCTTTCTGAGCATATGTCAATCTGGCTGGAGGTCTGCTTTCCCTAGTAGACCGTCTGAGCTGCTGTGGCTCTGCTTAGGGTATTGCTAGCAATTCTTACGCTTCTTCATCAACCTATTCTGTAGATGACTGTGAAGTCGATGCATCTATCTCTTGTGTAGGTGAGGTTTTCCATTCTGATTCCTCATCAAAGATTACATCTCCGGAGATAATGACTTTACGGTTGATGGGATCATACAATTTCTATGCTTTGCTTTCTTTACTATAGCCAACCATGATGCATTTGCGTGACTTTGCATCCAATTTTCTGCGATGATCATCATGTATGTGGGCATATGCTATGCAACCAAATATGCGGACATGCCCAATGTGTGGCTTGTGTCCAGTGAATGCTTCATAAGGAGTCATACCCTGTATCGGTTCGGTAGGAAGCCGATTAAGCAAATAGTTTGCAATGGCTATTGCTTCTACCTAATATTGATTCAGAAGATGCTTTTCACTAAGCATTGCTCTAGCACTGTCTGCTAAAGTCCCATTCTTCCTTTCAGCTCTTGCATTCTGCTAAGGAGTATCTGCACATGTGAATTGTCTTCGAATGCCGTGATTTTTGCAAAAGTTCATGAATGCTGAAGACATGTATTCACCTCCTCTATCTGATCTCATGACCTTGATCTTTCTACCTGTCTGGTTTTCTATCATGGCTTTGAATTCTTGAAATCTGAAAAACACTTCAGATTTCTCTTTCAGAAAGTAGACCCAATAATATATGTTGTAGTCGTCGATGAAGGTCAAGTAGTAAAGTGAACCATTGATGCTGCAGGTCTGGGCATAACCCCATACATCTGTATGTATCAAATTAAGAATACCTCGTGCACGAGAGGTACTTCTGACAAAGTTGGTTCGCTTTCGTTTGCCGAAGCAGCATGCTTCGCAAACTTTTCCAAGAAACTGTAGCTTCGGAATCCCAATTGCCATATTCTGATTCCTGAGATCTAACAAGTACTTGAAGTTGACATGACCATATCTCTTGTGCCATTTTGCAGATAGTGGCATCTGTTGCGGTTGAGCTGACATGGCATGCTTATCTGGTACTGTAGCTAGTATTCTGTATAAGCGTCCTTCCTTGACACCTTTTGCTACTAGCTGACATCTTTTGGATTTGTCTCTGATAGTGCATTCATCACCGTCGAAGACGACTTTGTAATTGTGTTCCATCATTTGACCTACTAACAAAAGGTTCTTGCTGAGCTTCGGAACATAAAGCACATCTTTCAGTAATCCTTTTGTACTAGTGAAATTGTTCATAGGGATAACACCTGTCCCTTGAACTGGATTCGGTGTATTGTCTACTGTGTAGATGACATTTTTCTGTCCTTCTAATGGTTTCATCTCTGTGAACCATTCCTGATGATTTGTCATGTGAGATGATGCACCGCTGTAGATGTACCAAGGATCCTGTTGCACTTGGTCGACTTGATAGCTGTAATCCTCTTTGGGATTGAAATCAGTGTCTAGGTACACTGTCTAGGTACACTGTATCAGTCTGATGCAATTCCTCGCTTGCAAGAAACATATTTCCATGTTCATTTGCAAAATGACTGTGACTAGAATGTCCACCACGATGATTTCCTCTTCCTCGTGAATTCCCTCGATTACTGCTAGATTGACCGCCTTGGTCGTACTGCTTCTTACGGCAATCTCTTTCATAGTGTTCAAACTTGTGACAGTAGTTGCACTGGATGTTTGACACATTGGTGGATGCATTCCCTCGTCCTTGGAATCTTCCTCGATTGGAATGATTTCCTCTTTGCTGATTCTGATGTTGCTGATGCTGATGTTGATGCTGACTTTGATTTTGTTGCTGATGATGACTTTTCTGGTATGATCTACCTCTGCCTCTGCCTCTGCTTCTGTTTGAAGCTGTGAATGCCTGATCATTAGAATGACCTTTACGTGCTTGAATTGCCTAAGTCCTGAGTTCTTCACCAAGTAGAACTGACTGAAGTTCTTCCAGTGTCGGAATTTTCCGTTGGATGGCAATACTCTGGACTAGATTCTCGTATCCCTCTCCTAGTCCATTCAGGATTACTTGAACCATTTCTGCAGGGTTCATAGTCTCTCCTACTGCTGCAAGTTGATTGTTGTAGTCTTTTATGCGGAGTACATAAGCATGACCAGTTTCATTGCTCTTGCAGAAACTCTGGTTGATCTGGTTTCTCAGGGTGAGAATCCTGGATGTGTTCTTGGACTCGTAGAGAGCTGCGAACATATCCCATGCTTCTTTTGATGTCTTGACTGTGTTGAGTTGTCCTAGCATGACATCTTGCACATTCTGCTTGATTAGGTGATAGGCATACTTGTCTTTCTTATCCCATTCTGCCTGAGCTCGGGCAATGGCAGGATCTGCTACTGCTGCGGAAACTATTTGTGTAGATGTAGATCCCGTTGCTGGTGTTGTGACAAGAGATGGAGTAGAGCTACTGGTAGCTAGATCGACCAATGGTCTAGGTGTAGATCCATTGACATACTCCCATTTGTCCTGAAGTACAAGAATGGTCTCCATTCGATATTTCCATGTACCGTAATTGGAGTTGTCTAACTTAGCAGATGCCTCCAGATTGAGGTTGCTAGTTGACATGGTGCAAGAAATGTACTCAAAAGTGTCATGAAAATCTCTGTATGAATCAACTGCAAATACACTGACTATTCCAAGTGAAATCTCTGTACCGTCGGTGAAGATAGAACTGCAGTATATAAAATCTGATCTGTATTACAAGGCTTGTGGCAATGATGCCAGGAATAGCCAAGAGGCTTTACAAGGCTAAAATGATGTGCACGATGCCGTGAGATAGCCGAATAGGCTTTACAATGGTGGCATGTGTGTGAGAAATCAAGTGCTATCTGCCCACTGAAACAATCTGCAATGCCTCTATACTCTCTGAAGTCTGCTCACTAAACTGATGAACGTAAGGTTTTAGGTAATGTAATGATGTGAAACCGTATGTGAGCGTATGGACTGACTCCGAGTAGGTACTAGTCGGGAAGTTCGAGCATGGCTTAGATTGGCAACTTGGGGAAATTCAAAGCGTCCCCTCTATGGCGATCTAGTCTACTCTGATCTAGATCTAAACCAACCGTCGATTGATGAAAGAACAGCAAATAATTTATTTTCTTTTGTTCTTTTTAAGTGCTGGGTCAGATGTGTCGATATAGAGGCAAATGTGCATGAAGAAAGTGGTTTTGTCAGCGAGGCTCAAATGTGAGTGTAACTTGCGCCAAATATGCACGTGACGCGACGAGCGCGTAGAGCATGAAAAAACGAGCGACTTTTCTTTTTGGAGCGCCCTCAAATTGTTCCTGGATCAAGAGATACGACTTGATCTAGGTGGAGGGGCAAAAGGAATGCAAATGGTGCTCAATGATGATGTGTCACTATGGGTCACATGCAGTGATGATGTGGCACTATGCCTAGCAAGAGGTGTGCCAGTGGAGCCCTGTGCTGAGGTGGGAGGGGTGGTCACATGCAATGACTGTAGAGCACTGTGTGTGCCTGCAGAGGTCAGTGCTGACTAGACAGCTGAGGTGGCACTGCTGATGATGTCAACAAATGACGTGGTAAAGCTGACGTGGTAGGATGATGTGTTTGTGCTAATGTGGCATAAGTGACGTGGCTGATAACGTGGCCTGCTGAGCTGACAAGGGTGACGTGGCAGCCTCACGAGACTTCTGACGTGTCAGATAAGACTGACGTGGCACTTGCTGATGTGGCAGAGGATAAGCTGTCACATGGCATGTGCTCAAGACTACTGACGTGGCAGATTGCTGATGTGACGGATAGGATGACACGTGGCCAGATAGGGTGCCTGATGATGTGGCGAGTTGATAAGTGCCACGTGTAGAAAAACAGGATGTCAAAATTTTACAAGATCCTGACGGAATCTCTAAGATTCCGTCGACGAAACTTCGACAATGCTGAGCTTGGGAGCCCATGAGCTCCGTGTGTGGAGGCGTTGGCCCTATGGGAACTGTTGTCTCTGTGAGAGGAGCTCGTTGTAGAGCAGTCGGAAAGGCCTTAGGAGGCACTGGGCGTATAGATGATAGAGTGGCCCGTGTGCCTTTCGATGGCTAAGCGTTGGAGCGCAGTGGCACGACTGGAGAAGCGTCTCTGTTACTTTTGCTGGTGGCTGGCCGATGGCCTTCGTTTGAAGTCGAAGCCCGTGGAGTCAAGCACTGCGAGCACCTGTGAAGATCGTTGGCGTTGGAAGACTCGTTGTTGGAGTCGTGTTGCATGCGCTGTGAGCTCTCCGTTGGAGCCGAAAGCTTGAAGCTTAGACTATAGGTAGATGATCCGGTCGTCCGTTGCGCTATGCACACAGGTTATGTTGGAGATCGTTGATGTCGGGTTGGAGCCGTCGGAGTTTTTGGACTTTGGAGCAGGCTGATGAGACGAAGCTGTCGGTGGACTGTGCTGGCCTTCGATGGAGCCATCGGTGGGCTGTAGTAGTTGATAGAGCCTTGTCGCTACCAGCTCATTGGCGCAGAGTTGACGCAGAGCCGGGAGCTTGTTGCAGGAGCCGTGGTTGCCGTTACAGGGGCTCGTTGCTGGCTGTGTAGAGGTGGCTTGCATGGGCAGTGCCTCTTGTGGTTAATAGAGTTGTGGGAGTCACATTGCAATAGATGCAGATGTGAAGCCGGCAGCAGTCGTTGTAGGTAGCTCAAGTTCGTTGTAGGAGGCGGCTACGTTTGTGTAGAAGCTCCCATGCGATGAAGGAGTTGGCTAGTCAAGCCTTTAGTTACACAAGGCTTTTGCGTTGCAGCAGTTTGATGAAGACGTTGCTTGTGCATCACAGATAGAAGTTGGCTCCTTATCTCTCTCTTTCTCTCTTGAGGAAGAAAAAATTCTCTCTCAAAATCATTCTCTCAAAGACTAAGATCTAGATCTCTCTCTCTCTCATGAACAAGAAATACTCTCTTTCTCAAGAATGAAATCTCTCAAGAACTCAAAGAAAGAATAATGGACGGAAATTTCCTAAGAAAAAATTCTCTCTCAAAATCACTCTCTCAAAGACTAAGATCTAGATCTCTCTCTCTCTCATAAACAAGAAATACTCTCTTTCTCAAGAATGAAATCTCTCAAGAACTCAAAGGAAGAATAATGGACGGAAATTTCCTCTCAATGGACGGAAATTTCTCTCAACGGAAGTGAAGGGAAGGATCTCACAATCACTCAAGAGAACTCTCAATCTCACAATCTCTTTGTCTCTCTCACAAGAAGGATGGCCCCTCAGCGGAAAGCAGAACCATGCTCTGATACCATGACAAAATATGAAGAGGGGAGAGGAGAAGAGTGGAGATGAGGAGAGAGGGCACAGCTAGAGAGTATACCACAAATGACTAGCTGTACACTAGATTTAGTTGAAAAAATAGAATATATACAAACCCATTTAGGGTTAGGGTTAGGGGATCTAACCCTTTCCTTTATAGCACTCTATAAGGTTAGTGCTATGCACATATGATCACGTGATGGTGCTACGCACACATGATCACATGATGTTGAGCGTGAACTCTCAACATCCTTCACTCTCATCACCTCTGCCTTGTTCACATCCTGCTGCATGTGAGCATCTGCATAGATATTAGACATCAAGACATAAACAGCAGCATTGTTTTCATCCAACTGCAATGCATGCTCAAAGGCCTGTCTTCCAAGCTCCACATCTCCCCACTTTCGACAAGCACCCAACACAGTATGCCACACCGACAGATTTGGATGGACAGGCATCTTCTTCAGCATTGCTACCACCTCATCTAATTGGCCTGCACGGCCAAGGAGATCAATCATGCAAGTGTGGTGCTCAACAGTTGGAGTGATGCAATAGTCTTCTATCATGGCCTCAAAGTGCTTCCGGCCCTTATCAACTAGACCTGTATGGCTGCATAGAGTTAGAATACTTAGGAATGTGAACCCATCTGGCTTTATGCCTTCCCTTTTCATTCTTACTAGCATATGGAAAACAGTCTCACTTTCTCCTAGCTGGGCATATCCTGCAATTAGAATGTTCCACGAGATGACATCTCGAAGTTGCAGCTTGTCAAACACTTCCTGTCCTTTTGCAAGCAAGCCACATTTCGAATACATGTCAACCAAGGCATTACCAATAAAAGGGTGTCTTTCCAATGCCTTCCTGGCAATCTTCACGTGCATTTCTCGGCCCTTGTCTACCGCTCCTATGCAGCCACAAGCTTTCAAGCTGCAAACAAACGTGAGAGCATCTGGAAAGACGTGCTCTAGTTGCATCTGTTCAAAATAGTACAGCGCTTCCTCACCAAGCCCTTGTTCAGCATATCCTGCAATTAGTGCAGTCCACACAACTACATCTCGAGTTGGCAGCTTGTCAAACACTTCCCGTGCTCTTGCAATTGAGCCAACCTTCGCGTACATATCCACCAAGGTGCTGCCAACAAAAAGATCTCTTTCCATCCCCTTTCTGGCAATCTCAGTGTGCATTTTTTGGCCTTTGTCTATAGATCCTATGCTGCCACAAGCTTTCAAGCTGCAAGCAACCGTGAGAGCATTAGGAGAGACACCCTCCAGTTGCATCTGTTCAAAACAGTTCAGGGCTTCCTCACCAAGTCCATGTTTAGCATATCCAGCTACTAAAGCATTCCATGAGACTATATCTCGAACTGGCAGCTTGTCAAACACTTCCCGTGCTTTTGCAATCGAACCACACTTTGTGTACATATCCACCAAGGTGTTGCCAACGAAAGGATCTCTTTCCAACCCCATTCTGCCAATGTCAGCATGTATTTCTCGGCCCTTGTTTACAGCTCCTATGCTGCAACAAGCTTTCAAGCTGCAGACAAACGTGAGAATATTTGGAGAGAGACCCTCCCGTTGCATTTGCTTCAAACAGTCCAGGGCTTCCTCACCAAAACCGTGCTCACAATATCCTGTGATTAATACGTTCCACGATACCTCATTTCGAATTGGAAGCTTGTTAAACGCTTCTTGTGCTTTTGAAAGGGAGCCACATTTGGCAAACATATCGACCAAGGTGCTGCCAACGAAAATATCTCTTTCCAGCCCCTTTCTGGCAATCTCAGCAAATACTTCTCTGCCTCTTTCAGCATCTTTCAACCTAGCACAAGCCTTCAATAGGGCCACGAAAGTATACTTGCTAGGATGTACACGATCCTCTTGCATTTTCTGGTATACGTTGAAAGCATGCTCCGATTCCCCACAATCTATATAGCCCATGATGAGAGAAGTCCAAGAATACACGTTACGATCAACTAACCTGTTAAAGACCTCATGAGCATCGTGCATACTCCCAACCTGCGCAAAGATCAGGACGAGGTAGTTCCCAAGGGAGCCATGAGCTTCCAACCCAGTTTCGCACATGTAGGCATGCAAGCGCTTGGCATACGCTACGTTTTTCTTTTTTCTGCAATTGCGCAGAATGCATACAAAGTTCTCAACAGAAGCCAGCTGGGGTATCTGTTCCAAAGAAGCGAGTGCCTCCTCTAAGCTAAGCATCTCCCCGTCACTGTTATCTGGCGGTTCTATTATCGACACCGGAAATCCGGAGGCCTTGGGTTCGTTTGTTACGATTCACAATAGACGCACCAGACGAGCCAACATACAGCTTTACCTGTGCGCAAATCAAGGGATCTGTGGCATGACCACTAGTTGCCAGACATCTGTTGGTGCTCGTGGTCTATCGTGGAATACCTGAACACAGACTTCGAAGTAATTCGAGTAAAACGAAGCGAGAAATCCTTCACCACCGCTCCACTGCCTCCCCGCGGAGCCATTGGAGAGGTTCCGCTGAAGAAACCTTTGAAGAGGCGGGCACTACTAAGCAAACTCAAGAAGACCGGATGAGTGCGGGGAGGGAGCTCTTTCCCAAGAGGTTGGAGCTCCCTCCCATCAACACAGCTCCCTGGGACACATCGATTCCATTGCATTAGAGGCCGTCCCCATAGCCACGCGCAGGCGCTGCCACAGACAGCCACCGTGGCAGGCGGATTTGGCAGCGCGGCAGCCTTACCAGGGCGGTGGCCCTCGTTCGATCCCGAGCAGGACCCCTCGATATCGCCACATGGGTGGGTGCATGTGTCATACAATGCTGCTTTCAGAAATTTAAATAACGAAGTGCGGTATGGCGATGGAGTGAGCTTTTAGAGACCGCCTCGCATCTTGCCAGGAGCCCCTCCGTTACTCATAGCGAGTCTATGGGCATGGCTTCTTACTCTCTTGTGGCAATAGTGCAATTGTGTCTCATGAGGGTGGGTTCACATCACCTCCTCGCCCACAAGGGAGGAAATAGAATTGGAGGATGGCCGTCAAGTGTGGTGGTTCACTTATGTCACCAACATGTGATTGGTGCAGTAGTTGGAGGAGATGGAATGGACATGGGCAGCCAAACACAAATCTTTTATGTTAGTGTTGTCTGGTCCAGTCCCTCCTATTGGGCCAACTAGGATGGCATCCCTTCACACAGGGTGGTGTGAACCCAAGCCCAAATGTTCACGGCAAGGTTGTAGAGCAATGGTAAGTAGCTGTGGTGGTTTAGGCGTTCGTCCACACCCTCCTAGGAAGACCCCTATTGCTAATTTGTACCAATGGTATTATGTCCTTCTTAGATGGAAAAGCTCATGACTAAAAGTAAATATTAATTAAAGTGGGAAGAATTTCGCCTTTTGGAAATGAAACTTTCATCTTATTCTTGCTATATATCCAACAAACAAACTCCAAATTTGTCGGGGATTGCATATTTAGATTCTATTGTTTGAGATCTTTCCAATGATATGTCACATGAGGAGAGGGTTTTGAGAAAAGCTTATAAATTTTATCTAATATTAACTTCCGACAAGTGGATGTTGGAATCCAAAATTATCATCTCTAGTGGAGCTTAAACTAGCTTTTGAGCTCCCTCCAACTTGTATCATGGGAGTGCATTTTTTCCATGAGGGATCACAAAGAACTAGTTCACAACCCATCGAATTCCATTTGTCAAGTCATTGGTTCAAATGTTAATGACGGCAACAACTTCCAAGGCTTCCATAGTCGATTAAAAGCAAGATCATTGGGGGGTCCTACTACAAAGGGAGTGACATAAACCCTCTCATGCTCTAGTAGAAGTATTTTTGCATCCCATACTCATAAGCAAAGTACCCTCACCCTCTCTTGGGAGACTTTACACTTAGGATCTAGTTAGGTGAGATATAAGTAAGCTCTATAGGTGAGTTATAGGGAAAAAAATGCCACGAGAATCAATTAGCCAAGGAATCAATTTGGCTTCACTTGGAACAAAGAGGTCATGCCCAAAAAGAAGATAATCATTTCATACACCATTCCTATTCTTGCATGCCTCCATCATGCTTTGTAGTTGCTTACACAAGTGTGCCTTCCAAGGCAATCTCATTGTTGGTATCTAATCCCATTCTAGTGCACCTTTAAGGGTGAATAATAATAGTACTAGCAGCAGCAACAACAATAGCACTAGTAGTAATAATAGCAATCACAGTAGTAGTAGCAATCCAGTAGTAATAAATGCTAGATTGTAAATTAAAAAAAAGCCCCTTGCATCTTGAGGACGCATTGCAGTAACTAATTTTGTTTTGCTTGAATGAATATGGCATCCTGTCATGACATTATCCACACTTGCACCTCTTCCCTCATGCACTGTAGTCACAGGGATTTAGTCTTGTGCACAAAGAGGGTCACCTTGATCTCTATTTCATAAATCGGTCGTAGCAAGATCCAATGTAGCCATTCACAAAACCTATATAGCCTAGTGCATTCAAAGTGAAACAAGAAGATATACGCAAACCACTTTTGGGCCATATACAATAATCGTCAAGGCCCTTAAGGATATCGATGGGATAGGTGCATTGAGTGTCAACAATAAGATAGATCCAAACTGAAGGTGCATGGTGGAGAGGGAGAGAAAGAGAGGCTAGTAGGCTAGGGAGAGAGATAATGATACTCAAAGAGAGACATAATGAAATGGAAATGAAATAGCAAGGGCAATGAACAAAATGAAAGTACTCACACATGTAGACCAAAGAGCTTGTAGGCTTGATACTTGATTTTTTGACACTAGACAAGTAAAGCTATTATATAGAGACCACACACACATATGAACACTAATGCATATAGCACTTGGGGTGCCAACTCACTTTAGTAAGAATACCTATCAAAATCTTGAGTATGAGATGAAATTAACAATATGCAATGAGTATAAGGGCCTATTCCCACTACGAGTTAGGTTATGTTAGTGATCTTAACATAACCGATTCAGTTAAGTTAAAGTTAACCTTAACAAGGGAATTGCATTCCTATTGGTAACCCATTATGTTATGCACTAAGTGGTCCTAACAAAAAATTTCGAGGTATTTTTCATACAAAATGGTTTATTTGATCAAAGTAAAGTCCGTTCTTTAAAGTTAAGGTCACAATGGATTCTTCTTTTCAAGGCCTTTCAAATGAGTACCCATGTTGTATAGTCCTGAGTTTATCTTGACCATGAAAATTTCTTAACAAGAATCTTGCTTAAAGTCGCATTCCCAGTGCTCACCCTTAAGTTAACCATTAAATTTTTACATTCCAACTTCTTTCTCTTCATAAAAGTCCTTAAAGTACCTATTTTGAAGGGGTTAAATTTACAAGGATTTTTTAGGGGTCGTTAGGAGATTTTAACTTAACTAGAGTCTCTAAATGCCAATGGGAATGCACAATTATGTGAACATGTCTTAACTAGTGCTCCCTAACTAGTAGTGTGAATAGGCCCTAAATTATTCAAACTAGCATGCTTGTGTTCTACACTACAAGAGCTTTAAATATGTCTTTTCACCTTGAAATTTAAGTATCACATGAAAAAGCTACATTAATTTGAAAGGAGATGGGTTTTCATATTTTAGTGTATTTTTTGTTTTACCCCCCCCATCCAAAAAAATCCCGCCCTTGGGCCTTGCATATTATGAAAAATATGTACAAATCTTAAAGTCTTGCATATTTTAAAAAATATATACCTTATATTTTGTGGGAGGGGGAACATGAGATTTTCATATTTTTCCCTTACATATTTGAAATGTTTGTAGGAGATCCATGCATATTCTATATGGACCTTGTCCCCTCATACCCTATATTTTGGATGAGGGTAGTAACATGTTACATATTGAGTTGGTGCCTTAGGATATAGGATAACTCCCAATGTGGCACATGGCATCCATACGACATACTAGGATATAGGATAACTCCCAATGTGACACGTTGGCATCCTAGGATATAGGATAACTCCCAATGTGACACATGGCATCCATAGGACACACTAGACTAGAACTCACTAGAACACACCAAATTGACTCATCTTGACTCCATTTCCTAACACCCCCCCATGAAGGAAAGGTGAGTGACTACTGGAATGGAACTAAGAACTGAACATGACAATGACGGTCATCGAATTGTGCAATGACGGTTTAGAACTAGACATGGCTCCTATGCTGAGCATGGCTCAAAGCTAGTGAGCATGGCATTGACTCACTCAGAGGCTCAACTAACATGGCTCAAAGGCTCATCATGCATAAATACATGGCCAACTTAGAGGTCTAGGAGACTAGTGCACAAACATCTTGGAACTCACAAGCCACGCCTGATAAATAGACCTATCAAAGCCAATAGATGGATCCCACAGTACATCCCCCTCTTGGCTCCAGGGACTAATAAGAGACATGGAGCCACACACAAGAAAATATGAAAGCAATACGTCATTTTAGGAGGACTATCCAAGGCAGAGGACCTTTATTGACTCAACACACATCATTTATTTCATTCATTTTTGGAAAACAACCTAGGGCAGAGTACCCAAATATTACTAACCATTATCTATCACTTAGAGAGTGATAGATCATTCAATAGAACAGATAAAGGTCGTCGGTTAGGTCCAATAGATGTGGCATAAAGATTCTTGAGCTTGGCTAATTTGTTATCTAACCTCACACTGATAAAGGCCAATGCTTTCTCCCTAGATGATGTGACTTCCCCACGAGGACAAGGCTCCATGGTATCAAATCAATATGTGGTAGTGAAGCAATGGACTAGTAGCTCCCATAGAAAGAAATCCCACGGACAGAAGTGGTAGATGGAGTAGCAAATCGGGGGCAAAGTGAGGGCAACTCAGCTCAGTGGCTCATGTGCATTTGGAGAGGTAATGAGTAGTAGCAATGGCCCATCAATCAAGGTAGTAGGCAGCTACAAAAGGTACTTCAATCAAGGGCAAAGGGCAGATGCAAATCACATAGTAGATGGGCACTCCATACGAGCAGAATAACAGGATGTGGGCATTATACAGAGGATTGGTATGGGCTTGTTGTACATGATGGTAGGAGCAACAACAGCTAGTGGCAGTCTCGAGGGATGGTATGGGCCCCCGTACGGCCTGTTGTATGGCACGGGTACAATATAGAACGGTCTGTCCAACCTGTATGAACTGTACGGCTCGCTGTACGGGCTAATGGGCAGCTGATGGGCAAGGCTAATGGGGCGGCTGATGGCGAGACATAGATTCAAGCTTAAGGGGTAGCTGATGGTGAGACATTATGAGGCAATTGATGTAGATCAGCTCCAACAGCTCCCGAAGGTTAGGCTAAGGTAAGAGAAGAGAACAAGATGGTTGGGGAGAAAGGAGTGGAAGGGAGCTCAATCATGGAGGAGAGAATGGCTTCCATTTGTAGGCTTCCCTCATCCTCTAGATTGAGCATGAAGAAGGGAAAGGTAGGAAAGGAGGCTCTAATACCACATGAAGATGCATGGTGGAGAGGGAGAGAGAGAGAGACGGTAGGCTAGGGAGAGAGATAATGATACTCAAAGAGAGATATAATGAAATGGAAATGAAATAGCAAGAGCAATGAATAAAATGAAAGTACTCACATGTAGATCAAAGAGCTTGTAGGCTTGATACTTGATTTTTTGACACTAGACAAGTACAACTCTTATATAGAGCACACATACACACATATGAACACCAATGCATATGGGATAACTTCCAATGTGACACTGGCATCCATAGGGCACACTAGACTAGAACTCACTAATACACACCAAATTGACTCATCTTGACTCCATTTCCTAACACAAACATTATAGATCTTTCAAGGTCTTTGAATATCTATCTCATTGGTACTTAAGGATATCAATGTGTCTTAATATATCCTTATGGATCCTTAGGGGTGATACGAGGTCCTAACATGTAATTAAACCCATCTATATCTTTATCCTTAAGGTTCACAATTATCAAAATCCATCAATATACTTAGTGCTCACAACCCATCAATATACTTAGTGTTCACAACCCTATTTGATGGTGAATGATATAGATATGAGTCTTTATGCATGTATTCTAGCTGCATTTCCACTTCTAAAGATGGAAATATGGTCAAAGAACATAATTTTTTAATCCAATTGAATTTAAAGAATGTAACATTGTTTATCATATTTTGTAACATAGCAAGCTCATTTGGGGCACTTTATGCTTTTGTATTGTCTTTCACGTGAATGGTGGGAGTAAATATCTTTTTTCAAAGAAATATATGCGATTGAACATGCTATAATGTTTGCAAGAAGGCTTTAGTTCTTAATTTTGTGCATAAGGAGTCAACATTAACACTAAGGCCAATGATATAGTGGTGCTACGGCATGAGTGGTGTTAAGCTTGATGAGACAAAGATATAAAGACCACAAGTTTGTGGCACTCAGACTGCTTTCCACTACCTTAATTTACTTCATCATATTTTGTATTTTCAAGGATGTGACATCAAGAAAGAGTTATCAAGCTTGTAGTTCCTAAAACTATGATGCATACTCTTTTTTAAAGATAAGCGTCTCACGATTTTAAAGTTTGTAAAAAAATTATGACATATGAAATTGTTTTCTCAAATGATATAATTTGAATTGAAAATGACTCATGAAATTATTAGATTGATAATTAAATATATATAGGAAAAGATTTTGTTAAAGTCAAAGAAATAGCGATTTACATTAAAAAGTAAGAGTATGAATAGTATGATCATTTCCACTCAAATAGTGATTTATATTAAAAAGTAAAGACTATCAACAATATG
The DNA here is from genome assembly GCF_047967505.1 of Dipteris shenzhenensis. Lineage (NCBI taxonomy): Eukaryota > Viridiplantae > Streptophyta > Polypodiopsida > Gleicheniales > Dipteridaceae > Dipteris > Dipteris shenzhenensis. The sequence goes on along the minus strand of NC_141618.1, from coordinate 5,498,299 downwards.
ATAATCTCAATGGCCTCAATGCAAATAAGGGACATGTTCAAGCATACAAAACATTATAGTCCAAAAACGAACCACAAAAACAAATCAAAACCTAGATAAACCAGAGTAGAAAACTAGCATATATCCCAAAAAGTATATTAGTAGATTTGAAAAGTGGTAATAAAGAGGTCCTTTGTAGTCCTTCTCTGTGTTTAAGTTGTAAATCAACAATAATCATGACCTGGGTGAATATATAACATATCTTCAATTCTGTGGAGATTGTCTTTTCTAAAGCCATTTTCAATGGGAGTTGCATGAGTTGGAAACCATGCTAGAACCTAGTAAACATCATCACATGGTTGTGGGGACCATTTTAAAGTTATGCATCCCAAAACTATGGCCCATGAATCTCTTCTTGCTCCTTCCATTCTTTCACTCTTTCTTGATCTTTGAGATTATTGCGTAACTTCTTATTCATGTATAAGTACATTGATTTCTCTACTTTCCATCAAAAGTCAACTATAGGTGGTGCTATGAGTGTATTTATAAATGCTCCAATCACACTCACCACTAGGGTTTAAAGGCAAGGGGTTGCAAGCAAGATAACTAGCTCAATTTATATACAACCACTTTTAGTCTATAGGTTCCTTTTCTATCATCGTCACATACTCAGAGTTAAAGGGTCCTTCTTTAATTCTATAGTTGCCGAAGTCTTGTATGCACTTACTAAAATCAAAGGGGTCTAGGTAATATGCCCATATCATGTCAATAGAGTTACCATTACCTCATGTAGTGTCTCCTTCTACACTTGCCATCACACACATTCAAGGTCTAGTGGGAAGCTTGCATTATGTTTAGGATTATGGGTCCTCTACTAATTAGCATGCGATATTGCCCATTTATTTGGAAATTTTCTCAAAGTAAGTTTCTTAGCATCAAATTCTCTTAGTGCAAACATCATTGGTTGATTGATAACAACTACATCTACCACTCTTGTCAACATGATATGCATGTAGTCACACACACATTGCATGGTATTGTAATGCAACAAAATCTTGTCATAGTAGGACTTTTAATACTTTTATTGGACTTTTGCCTATAAATACTAAGGACTCATTGATGCATCATTATGAATATCGCCTACTAATCTTGCATTGCCCATGACTTTCTTGTATTGTGCACAGTAAACGTGACCTCTTGTACTAGTCTTCCAACAAGAGAAGAAATTCATGTACACAATCACCCAAATTAAGTAAGGCATTTCCAAGGGATATAATATTCATGCATGCATTCATTAGAATTACACCAATCATAAAAGACAATGTGATCCTCTAAGATGTCTTCTTTAGAATCACTCGAGCCCTAATGCATCATGCTCAATCAAACTGCAACCTACAATCTCTAATACCCTCCTCTGAGTTGTTCAAGGCCAATGCACAAAAGGAAAAAGGCCTCACAAACCTAAGGAAATGTTTTGTATTTTTGGTATTAGGAATAATGAAACTGATATTATATATTTCTATTCCAATATGTCTGGTACACAACCATTGTATTGATGGCATATAACATACCACTAGTAAATGCCATTTCCCCCAATGGTTTAGTACCACTAGTATTTGTATATCTGCTGAGGTTCCAAATCTTGATGCACTCATCCATTTATCTACGTTGAACCATATATTCATGACACCTAGGCATTGCTAAAACTAGTGAAAATTGGTTCTCTCGTACATGGAACAAAGGGGGGAATTTCAACCCATTTGCTAAGTTTTCCTCTCATCATAGCTATGTTGAACCATAGCTTCATGACATCTAGGCATTACCAAAACCAATGAACAATTGGTCTCTCGCATTCTCCCCACACATGGAATAGAGGGGGGAAATGTCAACCCATTTGCTAAGTTTTCCTCCTAGCACATGCTGGCATAAGCTTCAATGCACTTTTATCATAGCGATTTCTATCAGTGTCTTCGAGCTTTGATTGCATGCTTTGATTGCATGGTAGTACAAAATGCTCATTGTGGTAGAAGAGAAACATTGGTCTATCAATGCTGCTTGTCCTATTTCTTGTCTTTCTACAATATTTGACCATATTGGAAAGTTTCTCCATTTCTTTTGCATGTTTCCTATAACAAATTGAAACTATTGATGTAATGATTAGTCTTATTTTTTATTACATATTGATATTGATGTCATGCCAAAACTGATGGCATTGATTTCATCTTTTGCATATTTTATCATATTGAGTAATAACACTTTCTTCTTGATTACATATTGCTATCATGCCAAAACTACTGGCATTGATTTCATCTTTTGTATATTCTATCATAGTGATCAGTAAGACCTTTGTGTCTCCAAAGTTTCATTGGAACTTTGAATGAAGTCTCTTTCTATTGATATAAATTTTCCTTCTATCCTTAACATGTTTTAAATGTTGATTGCATTTGCATCTTCTTCAAAGAGGCCATTGGAAGAATGATACAGAAATTGGATATTGTATGAGATGATGTTTTGGGGTTTCCCCCTCTCCTAAGTCTATAATATCATCTTGATATGTGGTATTTGTATAGACAAAAAAACATTTTTTACATTTGGCATTGACCATGATGACCTTTTATGTCACTATGCATATTTGCACCTTGTGAATTTTCTTTGTGCTGCCGGTTGTCATTATTAGAATGATTTATTTTATTGCTTTGCACAAAATAAAGGAGTATATTATATTGATGAAAAAAGATTTACATTTAGATATTCGGATGATCAAGCTCTGGTAGAGCCAACAAAACAAATATTGGCCTCATTCTGTGGACAGTAGCAAAGAGCCAAAATAGAGCAACATGTGAGCTTATTTTGAGTCCAAAGATGTGTCTTGTATGGTTCCTTTAAACCGATGTTCCTCATGAAAATTTCTTTGGTATTCTAGATCATGATCAAGGATTTCTAAGAAGAGTAAGTTGTGATCTCTATTGTATACTTGAACCCAAGTCGAACATTTCAGCATTAGTAGACAACTAGTTAAATTGATAAGCATTCCCTGAATCCAAATAAACCAAAGTGCATGTGATCTAAAAGTGGTCCATTGTTGCTGTTTGACTTTGGTTGCATTACCTAAATGGATGGCTTTCCAATTGCTAGCTCCCCAAGGTTTATTTGGACATCTTTCCAAACTCTTCTAGCATGAGGGTAGGCTACAAAAAGGTGAAAAATATCCTTTAATATGCTTGGGCACATTTTGCATTGAACATCACCCTTGCAAATTCTTAGACTCCTAGCATTAGACTAGACAGCCTTGTGTAAAACAAGCCATAGTAGGGTAGACATTTTTTCAGAGATTGATTTATCCCAGATCTTCAAAATTCTATTTTCCTAGATTTGTGGACTATCATACAGATTCCATCTGGTGTTAAAGACCAAAACCATGTCCCCTATTTCTTCATATGACATAGGTATAGGAAGGAGATGGGAGGAGTTAATCCAACTGGACTCCCTTGAATACACCAGCATCGATCTACCCATCCATTGAATATTGCTACTCTGCTCATTACTAGTCTGGCATATTGAGTAATTAACCCGAATTGTCTTCTAATATCCTGCCAGGTATTCCACCTTAATTGACCCTTGTCCTAGATCTGACCCCAAGTTTGCAACTGCTTTTGAAGAGGTGGTAGGCCCTACTAAATTCATCATCATTTAGGAAAGATTTCCTATGCATTGTGGAAGCCTAGATGGAGTCAAGTCATATAAAAGAACCTTTACCTGAGTATCTAATTTGGCACTTGATAATTTCAAGGGAAGAACACAAGAATTTTTAGAGTTGACTGCCTTTGGAGGAACAGGGTTTAGGACAAACAATAGTTGATAGAATGGGGTAGTGCTTCCATTTACTAGCTCTAACAGGCCCAATATGCATAAAATTTCTTGCAAGAAGCATGCCCCAATCCAACTCTGGGTTTCATAGCATTTTTATGATCCATGCTGTAGAAAGATTGGTTGTTGAAGCTTGATGTCAACCATGCCTAATCCTCTTATAGCTTTGGCAATATAGAAGCTCCATTTAACTTTAGCAATTCTCTTGTCTCGACCCCATAGGAAGCTTGATGTCAACCACATGTAATCCTCCTCTAGCTTGATGTCAACCATGCCTAATCATCCCTCTAGCTTGGGTCTAGTATAGAAAATCCATTTAACTTTAGCAATTCTCTTGTCGCCACCCCAGAGGAAAGATATGAACTTTGCTATTAACTTGTCAAGGCCAGTGCTACTGGGATGCCAATAAGACAAATAGAAAATGGTGGGATGAAGACAGTGATTAAGTGCCATTTCCTTCTAGCCAGATTTGCTTGGTATCCTCTCCAATTTTCTAGCTTAGTGCTGAATTTATTGAGTATCTAGTCCCATCCATCTTTGACGGAGATGTCAAAGCCCATCGGGATGGCCAAGAGGCTAAAAACTATGCTAGTTTGTGACCCAACTATTCTAAATAGACTTGGCTATCACCATTGATAGTGCTATAGCCCATTTTGTTATCATTAATAAGAGATCCTGAAGCCCAACAAAATATTTCAAGGCATTCCATAACTTCACTGACATCCTCAAGCGTGTTACTGGGGTGAGATTGGTGTAATCTTCAAATTGTTGCATGACTGAGTGCTTTCCTAAAGGGAGCTCAATGCCCTTGAGTGTACACTTTTTTATCCTATCATTTAGGAGCCAACCTAGTGTGCCTGCTACAATTGCAAAAAGGAGAGGAGTGATAGGACAGCCCTATCTTATAGGTCTCTTCAAAGGGAAGGGTTGAGACATCTCTTCATTGATGCATACCTTCCTTGAGGTGTTAGTGAGAAGAAGCTAAATGTACAACACAAAGATGGCCCCATAGATTTTAAGGTCTAAATCAAAAAGTCCTAATCAAGGCAATCATATGCCTTATCAAAATCAATTTTGATGAAGAATATGTCCTATCCAATGTCTTTAGCATAGTCACAATCTTCTCAAACATTAATGATTTCTTCAAATAAATGTCTCCCTTTTATAAATCCCTTCTGCTCTTGCAAAATCCATATTCCATTTTGTTTTGTATTCTAAGGGACAATCCATTAGCAAAAATCTTGTAACTGTAGTTGAGCATTGTAAGTGGCCTTTGGTTCTTGATGACATCCTTCCTACCTTCTTAGGGATCAATTTTATGATACCCCTATTTTTACTATGATTAGGAAGTTGTCTAAGGGAAATAATCTCTTGCCACACTGCAAGCAGACTGCAAGCAGCTTAGGGATAAAAACTTTCCAAAAGTTTTATAAAACTCCACTGGGAGACTGACTTCCCCTGGGGTATTGCTACCCTTCATGACCATAACAACTTCTTCCAGCTCCTGTAAGGAGAGATGCCTTTCTAAGCTTTGGTTGTCCCAGATTTGAACTGTTGTCTTTTTGACATCCTAGCATAGCCTTCTTGCATGATGGACTTCACCTAAAACTTGCAATGAATTTGACAAAAGCACTTTTAAAGTGTTCACAGATGAATTAAGCATTCTCAAAATCACTTTGTGCCCACAAGTTTTCCTTCACATGAAGGAACGAAACTTCCTAATTAGCCCTTTTGCTGCGAATTAACTTGAAGGCTTCCTTGGTTAGTTTTATCCAATTTTCATGCCCACCATTCTCTGATGTACAACCTTGCGCTCATAAGTTTGACTTGCTCTTGCTTGGCTAACTCTTTCTTGGCTAGAAATAAATCTTCCCGAGCCTTAACATTGCCCTGTGTATTGTCCCAAATTTCCAACATCTGTATTTGGCCTTTTATCTAATCCAGAACAACCTTTATCCAGAAGTCAGCTACAAATTCTCCTTCTTTGGGGTAGTCCATATTTCTAAAATTCTAGCCTGCACAATCTTGTATTGGAAAAGACTAGGATTAGCTTTGAACCATGAAGCTACTCTTTTGCCATGGCCAAAATCACACACATCCCCATCACGGGCTTGTGATAAAAAATTGCAAGAGTAGAGAAAGTATACGCCTCTAATTTAATGGTGTTTTGGAGAAGTTCTTGGCTAGGTATATCCTATCCAATTTGGATTCTCTTCTCAAATCCCTGTATGTCTGTTGGACCATGTGTATTCTCTTGGGTTGACCAAACTAACCAGTTGTAAAGAACCTTTATGTTAGTTCCACTTCAAAAATTCAGATTCCTTGTTTTCAACATATTAAAATCACCTAGTAGCATAGTATTGTCACTAAGAAAATCAAAAGGCTGCTAGGTTTTTGCTCTATCATGGCAGCATGTAGGTGCATACATAGAAATAATAGTGAAATGAACTCCTTTTACCAGGCACTAAAGTGAAATCCACCTGTTGTCCTTGTCAGTGTGACATTCAAAACACCTTGCTCATAGTGAGAAAGTATGCCAATGGCGGTGCCTCCTCCGTCTTCCTCATGAGAGGTGAAGAACCATGTTCTTTTCCTATCCACAGACGTAAGCCAATTTTCTAGATCACTAATAAGTCTTAACTTCTTGCAAGGCCAAGAATATTGGTGAAAGAGAGTTCTCTTTCAGCCAACTAGCCAAATTTCCTCCCTTGGCTAGATCCGTTAGCCCACACACATTAAGTGTGAGAAGCAAGATTGGTTTACTTACCATGTTTTTTTCTACCCCTTTTTTAGCCTTGGGGTTGGGACTGCTAGTGAGGGCAGGAGAACTCTTCACTTGAGAAAGTATTTCCTTATTGTGTATGGTGGTAGAAGCTTTGCTTTGCACCATAATGTCCTTTCCAGGCTGCAACTGGGGGGGTGGGGGGGAATCCTCTTCTGAGTCTTTAAGCCCATCTATTAGCATATCATCTTTCATGAGAATCTCATCCTCAAATTCTTAAGACCACTCTTCACTAGCATTATCCTTATTATCCTCTTGCATCTTCTCATCAGTTCCTTGTTCACCTAGCGCCTCAAAGGGGTTCTTCGTGGCCACCTCAAAGACAGTCTCATTTCCCTTTGAGACCTCCTTAACAACACTAGGAGACTCTAATTTGAGTGTTGGTGGGGGAGATGGGTTAGAAATAGGTTCAGCTTGTCTAGGCATCCACTTCTCTTTAGACAATGTGAGGTCACATAGGAAGCAAGGGTTTAGCAAATTTTTATAAAGGAGCTTTTGTTCTCTGACTATATCACCCTTTCGGTTGTAAACAACTAGTGTGTCAAGAAGTTCTTCAGTTAAATTTCCCGAACGCAATCCCCTTGGGTTAATAATCTATTCTCTTTAGACACTCACAACTTCCCCTAAGCTACTATAGAGTGAGACAGCTTAGTTACATAGAGAGAGGGGGAGATCGGGAAGCTCCACCCAAACAGGGAGATTGGTGTATCTCGAGTTACCAAAACTGAACATTGGAGACTACCTGTTTAGGTACAAGGGTAGATTTCTAATAGTCAAAAAGCCAATTGGTGGAGAACCCATGTTAGATGAAGTATCCTCTATGTAAAAAGTGGACGTTCGTCACTGCATGTCTGTTATGAGGCCAGTTAGCGCATATTCAAGAATTGAGGTAAGCAACCAAAGGATGAGGACCATGTAGGAATCCTACAAGTGCATGTGACTCAAGCCACTCCTCAGACTCCTCAAGCAACTCTTCATCAATAATATCAGAGATGGCTTTACTTGGGCTATGAGTCTACCCCTCTCCTGTAGGTTCTTGGCCATTTTCAAGAATATTTTGTGCTTTCTTAGGTCATCCTCCACGGCGCTTGGTGTGGTCGAGGTCATGGGGAGATAAACCTCCTCCCTCTGTTCCCTTGGGAGGTGATGTGCGACTCGCTCTTTCCAACTTTTGAAAAGGGACTCCTCCTTGTTGTGCTTTGTGTATCTGCATCGATCCAGGAGCTACCGGAAAGGTATTTCTTTTGTAGAAGGGGGCATCAAAGAATCCACCTCTCCTTTGTTGGATTGCCCCCACATAAGAGGGGAGGGGTGTTGTGCCTGTGGAGTATGGATTACTGAATGAGGTCTGGTGATAGATGAAATAGAGATGTTTGCATGCAAGTAAGGTTTTCCACCCAGCTTCTTTTTTTGAAAATTTAGAAATTTGCAAATGGGTTCATCCTTGATGTGCACATAGAAAGCCATCCCTACCTTCTTACACCTTGTTGTTCCCAAATTTAAATAAATAAATAAATATATATATATATCTCTCTCTCTCTATAAACTTCCCCTTAGTTCTTTTAATTTCCCTCGTCTCAATAACCATTCCTCTCTCTTTTTCCTAAATTCCCTAAGTTCAACTCTCTCAAACTTCTCCTCTCCCTATTTTTTCTAAGTTTTGCTTTTCCTCTTTTCCCCCCTTTTTTCCTAATTTCTTTTATTTTATCCTAATTTCCTATTTCCCCCTAATTGCTCCCTATTTCTTCTTTTTTTTTCCTAATTTCTTTTATTTTTTTTGCTATTCTCCCAATTTCCAGCCTTTTTCCTTTATTTCTTATCCTTATTTCCTATTTTCCCCTAATTGCTCTCCATTTTATTGCTTTGTATTTCTCCTAATTTCTTCAAATCCTTTCTATTTTCCCTAATTCTTTTCAATTTTTCAATCTTTCCATTCTTTGAAATTCCTTGTTTAAAATTCTTTCTTTAACAAATTTCTTAAAAATATTTGTTCAAATACCTTTGAAATTCCTTTACGCTCCTCTTTCTTATAAATTCTCCTTCCTTTATGCTCTAAATCTTAAAATTACATTTATTGCTCTAATCCTTAATTTCTCCCCTCCTCCTTCTCCTTTACGTTCACACCCCTAAATACACAAAGTTTTTCTGCCTTACATAACCATTTATTTACTTTTCTTTAAACTCACCCCAATTATTTATACATGTAAAGCATAATATAAAAATTAGCTTTATAAATCTATAGCACGAGCAACTATTTTTATTGTGATCCTGATAACAACGGAGGGGTGATTATGTCACCTATCTTCCCAACCAAGTTAAAATCTGGTTCTTATCATTTTTCTTGTAGGATGGTGGTAGATATGCAGACTCCCCTCTTCAATAAAAGTGATTCTTGTGATGACTTATCAAAGCAGAACTTGTCTGTACAGTCATGCATTCTATAAGTCTTTTGCAAGTTGTGCTCCTCTTAGTTTTTTGTATTGTCTCATAGCAGTTTTCTCTTTTGTTTCTATTACCAAAATTGTTTTCTTTTCACTATGAAACGGGGTTTTGTCGATTCTTCACACAACAGTCATTTTTCCCCTGCAACTCTAGACGGTTGCACATAGTGCATTTAAGTTATTATGGCTCTTTGCCTCTTGACTCACTTCATTGCTCACTGGAGCAACACTTCCTCTCTCAATAAGCATTTGGGTTTCACATCTTCAGTTACTCTTATATCCCAAACACTTCTCAAAATAGACTGCTTTCCCCCTTTTTGCTTCCCTTCATTCTTTCCTTTCCCTTCCTTGGAATTGCTCTCTCTCTCTCTCTCTCTCAACATCCCCTTAGTTCTTCCAATTTCCCTATTTTTTCCTATCACTAATCACTCCTCTCTCTTTTTCCTAAATTCCCTAAGTTCAACTCTCTCAAACTTCTCCTCTGCCTATTTTTTCTAAGTTTTGCTTTTCCTCTTTTTCCCTCCTTTTTTTCATTTCTTTTATTTTTTCCTAATTTCCTATTGTTCCCTATTTCTTCTCTCTAATTTCTTCTAGATTTTTCCTTTTTTTTTTGCTATTCTTCTAATTTCCCCCCTTTTTTCTTTAATTCTTATCCTAATTTCTTGTTTCCCCCTAGTTGTTCTCCACTAAGTTTTTCTGCCTTACATAACCATTTATTTACTTTTCTTTAAACTCATCCCATTTATTTTTACATGTAAAGCATAATATCAAAAATTAGCTTTATAAGTCTATAGCATGAGCAAGTATTTTTATTGTGATCCCGATAACAAGGGAGGCGTGATTATGACACCTATCTTCCCAACTAAGTTAAAATATGGATCTTATCATTTTTCTTATTGGATGGTCGTAGATATGTAGAATCCCCTCTTCAATAAAAGTGATTCTTGTGACGACTTATGAAAGCAGAACTTGTCTGTACAATCGTACATTCTATAAGTCTTTTGAAAGTTGTACTCCTCTTGGTTTTTTTGTGATGTCTCATAGGAGTTTTGTCTTTTGTTTCTATTACCAAAACTGTTTTCTTTTGACTAAAAATGGGGTTTTATCGAGTCTTCACACACATAATCATATTTCCCCTGCAACTTTGGATGGTTACACATAGTATATTCAAGTCAGTATGACTCTTTGCCTATTGACTCAATTCATTGCTCACTGGAGCAACACTTCCTTTGTCAATAAGCATATGAGTTTCACATCTTCAATTACTCTTGTATTCCAAACAGTTCTCAAAATAGACTGCTTCCCCCCTTTCTGCTTCCCTTCCTTGATATTACTATAATCTAAAGCTTCACTTTTTGACCTTTGCTTTTACTCTTTAAACCCTCACTTAAACCTCTCCCTTTCCCCTCACTTCTCTCTCTCTCTCAATCCTTAAATTGGACTTATAGATACTTATGTCTCTTTCGGGTAGACAGTAGGTCATCGCAGTAGACCCTGACTTTGGAGCCTGGACTACCTAATGGATTCGACACTTTTGTACTGAGTCTTTGCTTAAGTTTTCTAACTCAATATAAAGAAAACTTCTATTGCCAATCCTCTTGCTTTCCTTATCAGAGTTTTAGATTGCAATATTGTCAAAAGTTCCTTCAATTTAGTTTTCTTTAAGAATTTCAATCCATTTCTCATATGCAGCTTTTAATAATTATCCAAATGATTGAATTAATTGTATGGTTCATTTATTGATGGAATTATTAAATCTACACACACACACACACACACACAATCCTTTTCTTCCTTTTTTCCATGCAACTATATTATTTCCCTTGTTACCCCTTTTGTAAAACTTTTTAAACTACCTCTCTCTCTCTCTTTCTCTCTCTCTCTCTCTCTCTCTCTCTCTCTCTCTCTCTCTCTCTCTCTCCCCCCCCCTTCTCTCTCTCTCTCTCTCATAGTTAGTAGAGATACCATGCCTATAAGAGCCGGAGTAGAAGACACATGGGGAACACAAGCTTTAGGGATAGCTATGGTAGCCCTGTCAGTAGGGATAGCACACAAAGGTACCACAGATGTACTCACATGCCTCAACAAAATCTGCCTTGTGTTGATAGAAAAAATAGACAACTTGGAGGCCACCAATGTGGCCCTATTGGCTGAGAAAGTACATGTTGACAAAACACTGGCTGAGATTCGAAAACAAGGTGGGAAGATACAAGAAGAATGGAGGAAGGAGAAGGCCAAGAAAGAAGAATGGAAAAAGGAGAGAGGAGAATGGGAAAATGACCAGACCAAACTACAAGACCAAGTACACACATTGGGGATTGAGCTATAACAAATGAAGGGCAAGCAAATAACATCAGATGGAGGTAGCAAAGTTATGGATGAGCTCAAAGTAGAAAATACAACTCTTAAGAAAGCGATGGAGGCCATGCAGACTACCATGAATGGTAAGCATGCTGAGTTCACACAACAGCTCAACAAGGGGAAAGAAGTGATGCTTGAATGGATAGAAGTTGTTAAAAAGGGATTAGCAGCTAGAGGAAGAGAAAAGATGGGTCAGTAAAGCAATGAATGTCCTAGTTAGAGGTTTCACAGTGGGAGATACCTCGATGGCAGATGCTCAAGCCCTATTTGCCAAGCTGGGAGTCAACCTTACATGTGAGGCTACTTGGAGGGTAGGGAAGACGGAGATACCAAAATAAGACCATTAGTGCTGAAACTCCAAACTACAATCAATAGGTCCAACCTCATGAGCATGCGAGCATCCCTGAAGGGGACCAAAATCTACTTGGATGATGACCTCACCCTTCTATAGCAAGAGCATAGAAGGGAAGGCATGACATGGGTAATGGCAACAAGGGAAACAGGGAAATGGGCTGCCTACAGGAATGGCAAAGTGATTATTTGAGAAATAGCTGATAGAGGTGATAAGGGAGAAGGGGAGAAGGAAGAGGGGGGAACTATGACAGTGTCAGAGTCGAGAGGGGAGTGCACAAAACAAGCTAAGTATGGCTATATGGAACTATAAAGGTACCCTTTGGTCTAACCCAAGTGGCTTCTTGGAGACATACACAGGCAAAGACATCATCTTCTACACTGAGACACATGAGAGCCTAGAGAGAGGGCTGCCCACCATGATAGGGTACATTTGGGAGTCTATTCATAGGAGAGAAATGAGGAGAGATAGTGGAGTAGAGGCTTTGGAGGTGTAGCTGTCCTTTTCAAAACACACTTGAGACCACTCATATTTGTAGTACAGAGAGAGGAACATGCACGTCACATGTGGATATGAGTGCAACTATACTAGATGCCTGACCGATCTTCATTGCAGTATGCTATTTCCCTCCACACACGTCATCATATGACCATGATGTCACTACAGAGGGGCACAGTCCTTATGAGACGATACATGATGATATCATAAGAGTTCTCTAGATAGGGAGACACCCTCCTTCTGGGAGATTTTAATGCAAGGACAAGGGATAAGCAAGTGGGATTACTTGGCTTCACATATGAGAGAGACCCCCACATGATGCCAGAGTTAGATGCAGTAGAATTTGGGATTCGGAGACTTTCTGCAGATACTTCACATGTGACAGCATACGGGCAACACCTGCTTGAGTTGGGAGTTGTCCACAACCTCATCATCTACAATGGCCTTCAAAGATGGCCATCAGCTATGGGATTCACATGCTTCCCACATGGAAGTAGGACTAGCATAGTGGACTACCTACTCGGCCCATTGGCTTTTGTCTCACAGATACATGACCTCACCATACCCCCCCCACTTGGAGCCGACCACTCATATCTGGCCTTTGATTTTCTTGCTATACTACACTAGGCACAAGGAGAGTTCCTACCACTACCAGAATCCCGACCCACTTTGACCATGCCCTTGATCCAGTGTATGTGTGTCACTTAGCCAGAGAGCTTCCGGCCTTAGTGGAGGCTGATTTAGCCTCAGCCACCCTTGTCACAGTTATATAAGATGTTGCCACCAGATCCTTTCCTATGACCCGATCTTCATGGGTACAAGATGGGAAGATGCCTCAAAACCCCTGGTTTGATGATGAATGCAGAGAGATGCGAGCCCACTTCACATGGGATCGAGAGCCTTGGGTCAGTTGATGTCACATGAGGCACATAGGATCTTTCAGCGGTTGACATGCTGCAAGAGACGAGAGCCTTCCTCACACATAGGATGGATGCGATCATTAGATCATTTCGTGGAGGAGGGGATTCCTCTCGGAGGGGAAGCCACCCATCCCCATCACAGATCCGGGCGTGTGGCACACTTATGCATGCTCCTTATATGATGTCCCGAGGCAGACACTAGAAGACATGTCCTCTATGCCCAGGCCCACTACCTGTCATCTATTCACTACATAGAATGTGTGGGCTGCACTTCGTCGACTCCACAACTGGAAAGCACATGATCACGAAGGCCTTCGAATAGAGCACTTTGCACATGGGCAGGAGGTCCTAGCACCAATCCTTGCACATATGTTTGACCTTGCAGTTTGTCATAGCTTCCCACCAGCATGGAGCACCACTACTATCATATCAATACACAAAGCAAGAGACCTCATGGACATTAGGAACTATTGCACCCTCATGATTGGCCACACACTAGCCAAGATCTATGGATCACTACTAGAGAGAGAGATCAGCAGTCATATAGAGGCACGAGGGCAACAACACTAGGGCAGGTAGGATTCAGGAGGTAGTACTCTCCTCTAGACCACATCTTCACTCTGAGGGCTATCATTGAGGAGGCGAGGTCCAGACATCAGAGAGTCTACACATGCTTTGTAGACTTTCGAAAAGCCTTCGACACTGTTCCATGATCTCGCATCACATGATCAGGAGACTACAGGAGATGCATATCCTAGAGATGCTGATTTGGGGTGTGATGAGCTTATATGAATCAGTAAGAGGTAGGGTCTGTGTCCCAGGCGGTCTATCGAATTGGGTCAAGAGCACCATTGGGGTGAAGCAAGGCTGCCCTCTCTCACCGGCTCTCTTTGGACTCTACATTGATGAGATCGCATCTTTCATAGATCACCTAGGTGGCAAGGGCTCATTATTAGGGGATCTCCTCGTACATACTTATATCCTCTTCAGCGAAGGGACTGCAGAGAGATCTGGAGGCATTAGAGGTGTTTTGCAGAGAGAGAGATCTGACATTCAACCTTGGGAAAACTAAGGTTATGATCTTCAACACCTCACGAGCAATGACTAATCGACTTAGTTTCACCTATCGTGGTGAACTAGTGGAGATAGTGCAGCCATACACATATTTGGGAGTAGTCTTCACCTTCACGATGAAACATGCAACCCAGGCATGACTCACATGAGGGCATAGTGCTTTGGCTAGACTAGAGCGGCAATGTTTCTAGGTGCACTTCCAGGATCCACCAATAAAGGGATGGCTTTTCGACACACTAGTGCAGCCGGCTGTCATGTATGTAGCACCTTTCTAGGGGTACAATCTTCCGAGGACAGATTGGAGGAGCTTTGATCTACGCAACTACAGGTGACGATGGGATCCAAGATGATCCGATGTAAGCCCTCAGTTCCACATGAGATAGTACAGGCAGAGTTTGCCATGACACCTCTCCAGGTTGATGCCATCTTTCAGATAGTGACTTTCATCCACAGAGTCTGGGACTGACCCCATTGGAGACTTCCAAGGTTGGCCCTAGAGTCATCCAGATGACTCGCAGAGAGTGGGGCAGACACATGGTATGCACACATATCTACATGGCTTGCCAGGCACAATATCCAAATGGACAGGCTTCCCCCCTTTCACTACAGCATGGATGCAACCTCCTGAGTCAATCCCATGAGATGAGATCAATTGTATCATATGGTTAGACCTCCTCCAGCTTCACACATCTCAGACTTGGGGGGGGGATCAGGAGGTTCCCACCAAGACCCAGTTTTATCACGACCACTTCCTGAGAGTATCAGAGGAGGGATTCATTATCAGACCCTAGTATCTCGAGGATAGAGGAGTATCTCATGCACTGAGGATTGCCATTGGTAAGATGCAGGTTTCATCCCATCAGCTAAGGATTGAGGCAGGGAGAGCAACGGGTATACCTAGAGAGTAGCAGGTCTGGACGCTATGTATGCTAGGGGCGATTGAGATAGAGGAGCATTTTCTTTGTGTTTGCCCAGCCTACTATGAGATTCGAGGATGTTACCATTGTCTCTACCTAGAGGGGAGTGGCTTTGGTCCTTTGTCATGATTGATCCATTTCCATGACCAAGTCTATATCAGGCTTTATTTGATGGAGATGCGGTGACACATGGAGACACTTCTACGACAGATCAGAGAGCAGCAGGGGATGGTCAGACCACTACCCCACCACTACAAGACATAGAGAGTGATTAGGCACAACGGCACATCATCGACTTCTATACATTTGAGTCAGCCCTCGGACATAGTGGAGTGGAGGAAGAGGAGTTAGCCGATATGAGAGCAGTCTAGATGAGCAGCCAGCATAGTACCACCAAGAGAGGGGCACAGAGGCCACATGTGCAACAAAGAGCCCCCAGAGTACACTCTATTCCCGATCTATCACAACTTTCCTTAGGGGAGACCGACAGAGATGAGGGGTCACTCTAGACATAGCCCAAAGAGTCCAGAGAGCAAGGAGATTGTGCCCCCCACCACAGTGTGAGACAGCTTGACAAACACAGATATGAGACATTTTTGTAGCCCACCAGAGAGCCATCATTGTACCAAGCTTCAGTTTTGTCCCAACTCTTGCATAGATTGATTGATATGATTATGATTATGATTCTATTAGCATAGACTAGTACTCAGTGTAGTACTCAGCAAGGGTCCTAGCGTACCCTTTGCTTCAGCCCATTGAGGCTTGTCTGAGTTCGCTTTTCTGTGCACTTTGTCCCATAGGCCCGCGAGGTCTCCTGTGGATGTTAATATCTCTCTCTCTCTCTCTCTCTCTCTCTCTCTCTCTCTCTCTCTCTCTTGAAATAAAACTGGCATCCCTCACTCTCTACCCTTCCCCTCTCTTTCTTCTAATTTCCCTCACACCCTTTCTCAACGCCCCCCCCCCCCTTTTTTTCCTAATCTAAAACTTGTTTTTACATAAAAATATTTTTTCTCCAATGTATTTTTCTAAAATTTTCTAAAATCTTCCTAAAATTTCCCTATTTTTTCTAAAATTTCCTATGATTTTTCCTCCTATTTTTTTCTAATTTGCTTTTTTTCAAATTTCTCTATATTTCCTCTCTCTCTCTCTCTCTCTCTCTCTCTCTCTCTCTCTCTCTCTCTCTCTCTCTCTCTCTCTCTCTCTCTCAACTTCCCCTTAGTTCTCCCAATTTCCCTATTTTCTCCTATCACTAATCACTCCTCTCTCTTTTTCACAAATTCCCTAAGTTCAACTCTCTCAAACTTCTCCTCTCCCTATTTTTTCTAAGTTTTGCTTTTCCTCTTTTTCCCTCCTTTTTTTCCTAATTTCTTTTATTTTTTCCTAATTTTCTATTGTTCCCTATTTCTCCTATTTCTTCTCTCTAATTTCTTCTAGATTTTTCCTATATGTTTTGCTATTCTCCCAGTTTCCCCCCTTTTTTCTTTAATTCTTATTCGAATTTCTTATTTCCCCCTAATTGTTCTCTATTTCTCCATATTGCTTCGTATTTTTCCTAATTTCTTCAAATCCATTCAATTTTCCCTAATTCTTTTCAATTGTTCAAATTTTCCATTCTTTGAAATTCCTTCTTTGAAACTCTTGCTTTTTTTAATTTCTTAAAAATCTTTCTTCAAATACCTTTGAAATTCCTTTACGCTCGTCTTTCTTATAAATTCTCCTTCCCTTATGCTCTAAATCTTAAAATTACATTTGTTGTTATAATCCTTAATTTCTCCCCTCCTCCTTCTCCTTTATGTTCACACCCCTAATCACACTAAGTTTTTTTGCCTTACATAACCATTTATTTACTTTTGTTTAAACTCACCCCAATTATTTTTACATGTAAGGCATAATATCAAAAATTAGCTTTATAAGTCTATAGCATGAGCAACTATTTCTCATTTCTCTCTCTCTCAATCCTTAAATTGGACTTATTGATACTTTTGTCTCTTTTGGTTAGACAATAGATCATCACGGTAGGTGATGACAAACTGTCTCACCTAGTATGGTGTACCCTACTGGGGTAAAGTTGGGTACACACACACACACACACAAAAAATCCTTTGCTTCCTTTTTTCCATGCAACTTATATTCTTTCCCTTGCTAC
This sequence comes from Dipteris shenzhenensis, assembly GCF_047967505.1. NCBI lineage: Eukaryota > Viridiplantae > Streptophyta > Polypodiopsida > Gleicheniales > Dipteridaceae > Dipteris > Dipteris shenzhenensis. The sequence continues at coordinate 5,480,962 of NC_141618.1, read as the reverse complement.
CCATCCCTCCCTCTCTCTCTCTCTCTCTCTCTCTCTCTCTGTCTCTCTCTCTGTCCCTCCCTCCCTCCCTCCCTCTCTCTCCCTCTCTCTCTCTCTCTCTCTCTGTCTGTCTCTCTCTCTTTGTCTGTCTGCCTATCTCTCTCTCTCTCTCTCTCTCTCTCACACACACACACACACACACACACACACACACACACACTAGAATGGAAAGAGAAAATATCTCTCCCTCTTCACCCCCTTTCGTTAGAGAACCAGAATGGAGAGAGAAAATATTTCTCCCTCTCCTTAAGAGAAACACAATGAAAAGAAAACAAAAATCAAATAGAAAGAATCACATCTCTCTCCCTCTCCTTACTGCTTATCAATATTCATTATGCACTCAAAGAAGAACAATCATGTTTAAAACTTGTGGATAGATCTCATGCACTTATGTGAGATGCAAATGAAGTAGATAAAAAGATAGGGTAAATCTACATCACACATCATTGTGGAGAAATAAAGGTCTTGTATTATGATTTACACAAAAGATGAATGATTGTGTTTGATCCCTTGTTGCCCTGTACTTGGTCATGCAGGCTCGTGCTATTTGTAGCTATCCTAGATTTGTAAGGCATGCTATCGTAAAGTGCGTCATGGACCTTAGAGGAAAGGTAAAATAAAATTTCTTCTCCTTAAATTGCCTCCATTGGGAACTTGAGGGCTTGCACAAGATGAGAGTACAACCATGGAATGGCCTTCAAGCAATCAGTATTGGTTTTCATCCGACCTTTTGTAGTATGATCCAGGCACTAGTACCATCCATACACTATGTATGAACTTGAAATTTGTCCAACCTTCCTTGTGGACACCACTGAGTTTCTTCTTCACATGTGCACATTTAATAGTAAAACTCCATGCCTTCACTATTGGCTTCCTTTGCATTCATACAAAAATTATCACCTATATTGAAGGCATCATTTGGAGAATCATTATGGCCTTCATATAATGGACTAAAAAAGTTCTCATCCCTATTCATAGATCTAGAATGTAGAAGGTTGATATATGTCCATTTTTTAGTGTGATATTTATTATTGCATCACTCCTTCCCTATTTCTTCCTCTGCATTCTTAGCAAAATTGTCACCCATACTGAGGGAATCACTTAAAGAATCATGATGATATTCATATAATGGATTAAAAAAAGTGTTATCATTGCTAGCCATAAATTGAGAAGGTAGAACCTTGATATATGTCCATTTTCTAGTGTGAGATTTATTACTGCAGCTTCTCCATTTTCCATCCATACATGCAAAGTAGTAATGTGATATTTTTTGTGCTTTTCATTGAGTAGCATCATGCTTCGCAAATGCACAAATGCAATGCAATGACCAAGAGCCTTTGATATTTTGGCATCCCTTTGTTATAGACCTACCAATGTCCCTTAAGCTCACCTCCCAAAATATCCTATTCACGTGTTTATCTACTGATGGATAGCTTCCATTAGCTCCATGAGGTAACCTAGAGTTTCAAAAGTCCACCACAGTACGCCCCCCCCATACATCTTTAGCTACTCATATATCAAGGGCCTTTCATCATTGCACTAGCCCCATCATGACTTGAGCCAACATTTGTAAGGTCATAGTATCTCGCAACAAGGTGGGAGGGCCTTGCATCTTTGAACTATGATGCAACACCATTTGAACAAACCCAATGTCTTTGAAAATCCACACTAGCATAACTCACTTCAATAACCTTAACCTCATCTACCTTCGACTTCCTTGTAGGTGGAATTAATAATATGTCTCTCATCTTTCTGTCCTGCCATTCCACAGGATGAGCAAGCTTGTCATACCTCCATCTCACTCTGGACAAAGTGTTGAAGTCTTTGGCCATCAGAGTCACCCTGTGAGCATGGACTGCTACCAGCATTGCATCTTCAAAATATTTTTCCAAGTAATCCTCTGCCATTTCCTGTAAGGAAAGAATGGCAGTCCTGTTCCACCTGAACCCAAGGTGCCAACTATCACATATGTCTTTCACCAGTCTTTGAAAAGGTGCCGTGGGGATTGCAAAGCTTATAGCTTTCTGTTGCTTCCTGATCTCCCTTAGCACACTTGCACCATGTTTCAATCTCTTGGCCTGTTGCTGGAGCAGGCTCATGGAATTATAAATTTTCTCATGTATAGCACTTTCTTGATTCCATATGGCTTGCGCTTCCTGGGGTGGAAATCTCTCATAACGAGCCACACGTGAAGTAACTTCACTTAGATAGTCTATTAGCTCTCTCCTATATGAAAGCAATCTATCTATTTCGCTAGTAGACCTACTTATTTTTCCTCTCTCCTCCTTCTCTAGGTGCTTTTGAGCAGCAAACTCCTCCTTTTCGTCTTGGGTTAATGGAGCTCACTGTCTCTTTCTCTGCTCTCTATTTGCCTCGTTCTCGGTGATCCAATCTTTGTTGGTGCTAATGGCTTCCTCCACGGAATTGATGACTTCAAAAAGATCCATGAAGCTTTAAACTACGAGAATATGGACCACAGGAACAAGAGATAGTGAGGGAGTAAGGCGAGATGGAAGAAGAGTTTGAGAGTAAGGCTATGAGATGAGTGCAAGAATGATAATGGGAGTAGACTCAAGTTCTAGAGTAAGAATGCGGGCAAGATGGAAGGAGTAAGCTTGAGGAGAGGAGGAAGGGAGCAAAGTGGAAGAAGTGTTTGGTTGTAAGGTTACCGCAAGATGGAAGGAGTAAGCTTGAGGAGAGGAGAAAGGTAATGAGAGAAAAGTGGAAGAAGTGTTTGGCTGTAGGCAAGATGGAAGGAGTAAGCTTGAGGAGAGGAGGAAGGTAATGAGAGCAAAGTGGAAGAAGTGTTTGGCTATAAAGCTGTAGGCGAGATGTAGAAGACGAACAACTGAAGAGGGATTTATAGAACTGCAGACTCATAATGTGAGATGAAAGATTTAGAATAAAGAATTGGGAGAGGTGAGATGTCGCTAAGATTATGGTTGGAGAACACTAGACTACTAGATTGTGTGAAGTAACAGATGCAAGACCGTAATGCAAGACATGTGAGGCAATAGATTTTGAGTACATTGAAATCTATAAAATAAAGTGATGGAACACAAGAATGATATAATTATTAGATTCTCATCATGAGATATTTATTGTATATAATAAGTTAGACTTCGAATAAAGTGAAACCGATTAAATAAATTTAGAAAGGTGAGTTGTCAATTGAGTGAAGTAAAAGATGCAAGACCGTAATGTGAGAGACATATGAGAGGATAGATTTTGAATACATTTAAATCTATGAAATAAAGTGATTGAAGACAATAATAATATAATTATCACATTCCTATCATGAGATATTTATTATATCATCAAAGATGCTTTTTTTTCATCATCAAACATTTAATGTGTATCCATGATAATTGTCCCGTATGTATCCATGAGTAAATGCCCCTTATGTATTCACATATTTAATAAAATCAACCAAAATAACATTGTGAGCTAAGGAAAACAAGTCACACATTTAATATGTATCCATGATAAATGCCCATTATGTATTTAGACATTCAATAAAATCAACCAAAATAACATTATGAGCAACAAAATCACAAATACAAAGTTTTGCAACTTTGCACTTGTACATGCATTACTTGCCAATAAGTTTTTCCTACTTTTAAAAAACTCATGTACATGCTAAACCCCATCATAAAGCTTCACAATGAAGTGGGTTCCGATGCTTGATGTGGACTCTGTGTGGGGGTTAAAGGTCACTGTGCCTTTACCCCAGTTATATACAATACTCAAACACATATATAAATGAATGAAAAAGAAGATTAGGGTGGTTCTGCACCCACCAAAACTTGTGGCTCTCTGTCTCTCTGTCTCTCTCTCTCTCCTTCTTCCGTTCTTGCTTTCGTTGAGAGCACTGTCAACTGGTATCAGAGCTCGAGTGATCTAGCTGAGCGTGCGTGAATGCTTGAAGCTTAGCAGCTATGTGGGAGGAAGGAGAAGTTCTGTGGGAAGCTTTGTGGGCGACTTTACTTGCATCCGAGTGTGCAGAGACCTTGGAGGAACCTTTGGAAAAGTCACTTTGGCTTTACGAAGTGGTTTTGAGAGCCTGTTAAGAGTTTTCAAAGAAAAAGTCGTTTTTTGAGCTTTTCCCTGTTCCGTTCGATGACAGAGACTCTGTATTGACTTGTAGAGGCAACTATTGCTTGCTTTTGGTGTCCAATTCACTTCAGGAGCTTGGAAACACCTTCATTCTTGAATTCGGGATCATTTCATTGGATTTCTAGCTCTCTGTCAGTTTCTGCGTTTTTTGCCCAGGTGTTGGAACTCAAGTTTGGAGCAACCATTTGCAGATCTGTCAGTTTTGGTGGACTCAGGAGGTCCTAAAACTTCTATGTTGCTCATCATTTGCACTCCGGTGGAGTTTACAAATAGCTCTATTTCCAAAAATGTTTTTCAGTTTGTGTGTTGGACCCAGTGATTGAGACCACAGTTTCCAAAACCGTCTGTCCCATTGCGTTCCGGACACCCAAAACCCCCTACCTATCAGTTCTTGCACGATTCGGTGGAGGATTTTCAGAGTTATAGATCTTTGTGTATTCGATTTCTTCTCTCTGTTATGCATTTTTCATTCTAAGGTTTTGAAACCTTAGATTTATGCCACATGGCAGTGGATAAGTATTGACTCCCATTTCTCACTCATCGGTTGGGATTTTGGAGTTCTGGCAGAAGAGAGATATTTGCAGATTTTCTTGCTGAGTCCGATTATGCAATGGCGCCCATGTTTTGAGGCATCTCACATTCTATTTTCAGTAGCGGTCATTACCGTAGGACTATGATTTCTTGAGCATACCTTATGCAGATCACTCTGGTTGCAGTGTGCGCTCATTCGTGGTGTGCATTGGGTTGCAGTGGATGATTTATAGGCCATTTGGATGCATTACGGTCCTTATTGGATGCGCTGATAGACCCAAATTGCCTTGTGGGATGCTATTTTTTATGGACGCTTTGCACATGGATGCTATTTTAAGCTGAGGGATAGCTTTGACACATTGCAGGTGATGCATTGATAGTGCTATGCTCTCTTGGATGAGATATTATTGATGCATATGCCAGTGGACGGTGTTTATGCTTGAGTCATTTGGCACTTATTAGCATTTTCTTTTGGGCCAGATTTGCTCATATGGATGCATAGTATATGCACATGAGTCAGATGCATCTTTTGATGCTTTGAGCTTTGAGTTTTGGTGATATTTCACTCTATTGTGGCATACACATTTGGGTGCACCTGGTATTTGGTGTGATTCTCTCTTGCAGGCACTAGCATTTAGGATTTTGTTTCATTTGCATCATGGCATCCTCTTCCATGTCTGAAAAGGAGTTTTTCAGCATTAAAAAGTTTGATGGGACAAACTTTTCTTTGTGGAAAGAAGAAATAAGGGATGTACTTATTCAAAAGAAGCAGATTAAACCCTTGGCAGGGATTGAAGCTAAGCCTGCAAATATGTCTGAGGATGATTGGAATGAGTTGGATGCATTAGCAAAGTCTACTATTAGACCATCTTGCAGAGTCAGTTTATTTCACAGTAGTAAATGAGCAGACTACGAAAGATTTGTAGAAGAAATTGTGTGCCACTTATGAGAAGGAAATTGCCTCTAATAAAGTTTACCTCATGAAGAGGTTGTTTGAGCTACAGATGAAGGAAGTGGTCTCCATTGCTTCTCACTTGAATGAATTCAATATTATTTTCAGCCAGCTTCAGGCTCAGAAGATGAATTTTGATGCGGAGACTAAGGCAATATTTCTCTTATGTTCATTGCCATCCTCATGGGATACCTTCTGTACAGCTGCTGTCAATAACTCTGCACCTGGTGGAGTACTGAAATTTGATGATGTTGTGCATAGCTTGTTGGCCGAGGAGATTAGACGGAAGTCTATGGATGGCAACAAGCAGGATGCAGCCTTAAATGTGCAAAGGGGCAGATCACAGTTCAAGGGGAAGTCCCAAGAAAGAGGGAAGTCTCGTAGCAAATCCAGGGCATGGAACATTGAGTGTTACCACTGTGGCAAGAAGGGCCATATGAAAAAGGATTGCTACAAGCTAAATAGAGAGCAAAAGGAAAAGAAAAAGAATGCAAATTGGGGTGCAAATCAAAAGGAAGAGAGTCCAAGGGAGGACAAAGGAAAAGTGAAGATCGAGGAGATCAATGCAGTCACACATGATAGTGACAATGACGTTCTCTTCATGTCTAGTTTATCTGCAGAGTTGCTTACCACTTTAGATGATGCATATTCCCAGTTTTGGATTTTGGATTCTGATGCTTCATTCCATGTTACTCCCCATAGGGAATGGTTCTCCACTTATGACAGTGGAAAGACAGGTTGTGTGCATCTTGGAAATGACTATGCATGTGACATAGTGGGAGCAGGTGACATAAAGTTTTGTTTTGCAAATGGGTCTGCATTTGTTTTGAAACATGTGAGACACGTGCCTAAGCTGACCAAGAGTCTTATTTCAGTGGGTCAGCTAGATGATGCTGGTTTTCACACCACTTTTGGCTTTCAGAGTTGGAAAATTCAGAAGGGCTCTATGCTTTTGGCCAGGGTGCCAAGTGTGGGACTTTGTATCCCTTACATGTATCAGGGGTATTTGATCATGTTGTTGCAATAATCGAGCAGCCAAGCACTTCTTTGTGGCATTGCAGGTTGGGGCACATGAGCCAGAATGGAATGAAATTCTTATGCCGTTTGGGTTATGTACCGCATTTGAGTTTCTCTGATTTTGAATTTTGTGAGCACTGTCTCTATGGGAAGCAGACTAAATTAGCCCATAAAAGAAGGGGAAAGAAAGAGTTTGAAAAGCTTTATTTGATGCATTCAGACGTATGTGGTCCCATGCCTACACGGTCATTAGGCGGGGCTGAATACTATGTGACATTCATTGATGATGCAACTAGGAAAGTGTGGGCTTATGCTATAGCTCGAAAGAGTGATGTGTTCCAGGTATTTCAGAAATGGCTGGCCTTGGTTGAGAATCAGTCAAGTAGAACGCTTAAATGCCTACGGACTGACAATGGTGGAGAGTATCTCTCTCATGACTTTCAGCATTTCTGTGATACACGTGGGATTAAGAGGGAGCTCACATCCCCTCGTACTCCAGAGCAAAATCCAATTGCAGAAAAGATGAACCATACCATTCAAGAAAGGTTGCAATGCATGCTTTCCAATGCAAGTCTTTCTGGTGGTTTTTGGGCTGAGGCAATGAATACTGCAGTGCATGTGATCAATAGATCACCTAGTAAGAGTTTGGATGGTGGTATTCCTGAAGAGGCATGGAGTGGCAAGAAGCCCTCTTACTCTCATTTGTGTATATTTGGGTGTGAGGCATATGCACATGTGCCAAAAGAGCTTCGAAAGAAGCTAGATCCTAAGTCTAGGAAATGCATCTTTCTGGGTTATGGTGAAAGTGGAGAGATGGGCTATCATCTCTGGGATCCAGAAGCAAAGAAGATCATACGCAGCCATGATGTGGTCTTCAATGAGAAGAAGATGCATAAGGCACCCATGAGGGATGTGGAAATGAGGAGAATCACTTTCCAGGATGTGAATCCACCTGCATATGTTGATAGACAGCAAGCTGTCCATGCACCAAATGTGCAAGAAATGGTACCACCAAGTACTCCCACAGGTATACAATCAAGGGTAGATGATGAATCATCTATTGGTGGAAATAATGAGCCAAATGTGGCTGATATGCAAATGGGACAGCAAGTTGAAATGCCTTTGAGAAGATCATCTAGAGTGTCTAGACCACCTGATAGGTTTGCTCCAGGGGTAGACTATGTGATGCTTACTGATTGCGGGGAGCCTTCTTACTATAAAGAGGCTATGATGCGCGAGGATCAACGCAAGTGGGAGAATGCTATGCAATCAGAGATGAGTTCACTTATGAAGAATAAGACTTGGGACTTGGTTTCTTTGCCACATGGAAAGAAAGCATTGCCATGTAAATGGGTCTACAAAATGAAGGTCACAGGTGATGATGTGCCTAGGTACAAGGCCCGTTTGGTCACTAAAGGGTTCAAGCAAGAGAAGGGTGTGGACTTTGATGAGATATTCTCTCCAGTTGTGAAGATGACCACACTTAGATGCATGCTTGGACTAGTGGCATTAGAGGATATGGAGCTTATGCAGATGGATGTCAAGACAGCTTTCTTGAATGGGGATTTGCATGAGGAAATTTACATGGTGCAGTCGGACGGCTTTGAAGAAAAGGGCAAAGAGCATTTAGTTTGCAAGCTGAAGAAGAGTCTCTATGGTCTTAAGCAAGCACCTAGAGAATGGTATCAGAAGTTTGATGCTTTCATTCGGTCCCAGGGTTTTAGAAGGAGTGAAATTGATCACTGCCTCTACACTAAAAGGGCTAAGGATAATAGCCTGATAATCCTGGCACTATATGTGGATGATATGCTATTGGCTAGCAAGAATACTTATGATCTAGATGCATTAAAGGCCAAGTTGCATGAGGCCTTTGATATGAAGGATTTGGGACTTGCACGTCATATTCTTGGTATGCGCATCACGCATGATCGGAGTAAGAAACTCCTTTGGCTTTCATAAAAAGAGTATGTTACAAAAGTATTACAGCGTTTCAATATGGAGGGGGGGAAGGCAGTGAGTACTCCATTGCCTCCATATGTGAAACTGAGTCATACAGATAGTCCCAAATCAGATGAGGAGAGGGCCATGATGGCCAAGGTTCCTTATGCATCAGCAGTTGGGAGTCTTATGTATGCTATGATAGCTACTAGACTAGACATTGCATTTGCAGTGGGAGTTGTTAGCCGGTATATGGCTAATCCAGGAAAGAGGCATTGGGAGGCAGTTAAGTGCATCATGAGGTACATGAAGGGTACTAAGGAGATGTGCATTTGCTTTGGTAAAGGAGACATGCATGTACTTGGGTACACAGATTCAGACTATGCAGGGCATGTGGATACTAGGAGATCCACTTCTGGTTATGTGTTCACCTTTGCAGGTGGTACAGTGTCGTGGATGTCTCGCGCACAGAAGTGCGTTGCTTTGTCTACCATAGAGGCTGAGTATGTTGCAGCAACAGAGGGTTGCAAGGAGGCTATATGGCTTGATCGGCTAGTAGGAGATTTGGGGATTCATACAGGTGTATCGACATTGCATAGTGATTCCATGAGTGCTATTCAGCTAGCACTCAGCTAGCACGGAATCCGGTCTTTCATGCAAAGACCAAACACATTGAGGCCAGGTACCATTTCATCAGGGAGGTACTTGAGGACAAGCGCATAGAGCTTGTCAAGGTTCATACAGATGATAACCCCACAGATATGCTGACGAAGAGTCTACCTAGTCAGCGGTTTGAGTATTGTCGTGTATTGATGGGCATTGGATAGTATGCTCACTGGTTGTTCTCCCTTAAAGGCACATTGTCCTTTAAGTGGGAGGTTGTGGGGGTTAAAGGTCATTGTGCCTTTACCCCGGTTATGTACAATACTCAAACACATATATAAATGAATGAAAAAGAAGATTAGGGTGGTTCTGCACCCACCAAAACTTGTGGCTCTCTGTCTCTCTGTCTCTCTCTCTCCTTCTTCCGTTCTTGCTTCCGTTGAGAGTGTTACTTGCTGACATCACCTTGCAGCATTGTAATAGCAAAGAGAATGTTGCAACATTTTTATCAAACCACTCAGTAAAGAGCTTTTCAAGAAACATGGACAAGCTCTTGGTTTGATGCAGAGGAAGGACATTCCCATTAAAGGGGTGTGATGGAATGTAATGTTCATTTCTTCTTTGATTCCCTAGAATCATCATCTTGAGGGAAGGCCTACTTCATGATGTTGATCTTGAGGGAAGGTGTTGAGAGATCATGCTCGACATCATGTGATCATATGTGCATAGCACTAACCCAATAGGGTGCTATAAAGGAAAGGGTTAGATGCCCTAACCTAACCCTAAATGAGTTTGTATATATTGTACATTTCAAAATAAATCTAGTGTACAATTAGTCATTTGTGGTGTGCTCTCTAGCTATGCCCTCTCTCCTCATCTTCACTCTTCTCCTCTCCCCTCTTCATATTTTGTCAAGGGGATCATGACAATTGTGAGAACATTGCAACTCTGAAGACATGGGAGTGAGCTCAAGTTTTCCCTCTACGTTTAGATGGAGTGACAAACAATGACTCACCACAATTTGGGGAGAGTTTTGATGACCTCATTGAGACTATCTGGAAGAGGGGGATAACTTTGCAGTTTTGGATGCCTCTGGGGAGAACGAGTAAGATGACCCATACTTGTTTTGTAGTACAGAAAACCTAAGCACAAGGTTGAGGAAGAATTTAAGGATGATTGGGAACAACCTACACTCTCACTCTGTTGTGGTGCTTTGGAAGTAGACTCTTTCTCTCGAGGCTTTGATGCTTTAGGGGGCATAGAATTTGTCTACTTCCAAGCATGGACTCAGTTGTGATGGTTTAGGTGTAGAATCCAGTGGAGGTTGTGATTCTTTGGGCATATATTGAATCTCTGCTTTTGAGAGTGGGGTAGATGGTGATTCCTTGGGCATAGACTCCTCAGGAGGCTATGATGCTTGTGGCATAGAATGAGTCTCTACTTTCACTCATGGACTTTGCTAGGATGCTTTGGGTGTAGACTCCTCAAAATGGTGTGATGCTTTGGTCGTAGATTGAGTCTCTCATGATTCTTCATCTACTTATGTGCCCATGCCTTTTCCTTAACTTTGGATAAAGCGGCTATATGCTTCACAATATTAGGGTCAATATTGCATTGACCAATAGGGATATCTTTTTCTGTGAGAAAATATCTAATCGCACTATCCACTGCATCACATTTCACCTATATGTTGATGCACTCCTCCATGCAATGATCTTTGTCCTTCCTTCTAAAAAACCATTCTTTCTTGAGGAGTTTCTCTGTTGCCATTGTTACATAGCTATCCGGAAAATATTTTACGGGCCTCCACATTCTTGCTGTCACCTCTTTTTTCTCAACCTTTGACTTTTGTGATAGTAACAAAGAACCTTCATAAGTAACCTCACCCTTCTCATATGCATGGCAAACTACCACAACTTGCTCAAACACCTCATCAGGTCAAAAAATTATACTTGTGTAATCTGTATATCTATCTCTTACTACCTCGAAGCTTGTGAGAAATTCTTCCCATTCTTAACTTTCCCTTGGTACAACTACACTTAAAATTATATAAAAATTGACTAATGTGTATGCATCCACTTTTGTGGAGTTCTTTTTAAATGTGTTGCTAAAGAACCAAGTGTCGTCCATAGATACCTCACTTTCATTAGGATTTCCGATGTCGAGGTTATCTTACATTTTGCAAAAATATCATGATTTAGTCTTTTGGACTCAATCAAATATATTGTTGGATGCTTAAAGATACATATTGTGGCCACATAAAAATTGAAGGGAAGAACCTTTGAAATTTGCTCTGTAGTGAGTCTTCTGGAGTCCCTTGCTTGTCCAGCAAGTTCATTACAGGCATATGCATAATGCTGACCATCAATCGGCTCAAATTTACAATGCAACAAGAAATTTCACTTTGCCTCTTTTAAAAATTTCTTGGAATTTGCCTCTACTCTATTCATGCAGAATTTGTCGAAGGCTTTGTGTTAAGAATTTGTTGAAAGCCTCCTCAAAATAGGTAGGCCCTTCAAACATAATTCCATTGTCATGGCTACCTATATTTGGATACAACATGATTGGACGTAAGAATACATTACAGACCATGGGTTTCTTGACATCCACCAAAGCCTTGAATATCGACATCACATAAGATATATCAAGATTTCTATAATTGGTAAAAATAGTTGCTGACTCCACATCTCGAGCATTCAGAGCATAGGGCTTTTGTCCCCATATATATCTGACATCATCTTTTGTGATTGTCTCATTAAGACACAAATTGAGATTCTTTATTGAAATGAGCTCATCTTGATCTTCCTCAACCTCTTGATCTGATTATTCTTCCTCTATATTTTCTCTATCCTCCTCTTTCTCTTATACCTGAAGTTTCTGAGCAGAGGAACCTTGTCTTTTTTTCAAAGTAGCCTTTGGAATTGTGTCTCTTTATCTCTTACTTGTACTTTCTGAACGGAGGAACGTTGTCTTTTTTTGAAAGTAGACTTTGGTATGGCCCTTGCAATATTAATCTTTTGTGTTTTGCATCTTTCTTTTCCTTTGATAGGTTGCACCAACATAGCTGTGGCTCATCCTTCCTCTTCCTCTATCTTTTGTATTTCTTTAGGCTACAATGGTTGTGTTCCTTCTTCATTTTTCTGTTCAAACGTAGCATCTGCTTTTGTTTCTATCTCAAAGCATTTGCGTACAGACCCTTGATGTGGGGCTCCTTGTCTAAGCTGCTTCTGAGCAAAACTAGGAGCTCTCTCATCCTGCTTGTGTCCTCTTTGTTTTTGAAGCAAACAAGCATCCATTTGATCAATCTCGTGCCCTCTTTGTTTTTGAACCAAACTATCATCCCTCTCATCTTGCTTGTGCCCTCCCTGCTCTTTGACTGAATTCATGGTCTATCTTGAGTGATGATGTCTTAAAGTACTCAACCATAATCTTTTGATGCAATCGACTTGCCTCTGCACTCGAAAATGTACTCCATCCATCCATGAGAGCCCGTAATGGAGTTTGTAATTCTATAAAGTTTGATGGTGGAGGAGGTGGCATTGTGAACCTGCTTAGACCTCTTAATAAGATAAAATGATAGCCCCTGATATTAGGTTGTGAACACTTCACAAAAATATCTAAGTATGGGCTCTTTGGTTCCATCGTAATTCCCACAACCATGCTAGAAGTTATATCTTTCTTAGAGAATCTTGCATTCCATGGCTCCTCATTTAGCTCCATATCTTTCCTCAACATCATAAGATGTAGCTCAGTTTTTCTTTGAATGAGAAACCAAACTTTTTTTCCCATGTGCATGTGAGTCCACTTCCCTTCAAAGTTATCAGGGGCATACTCTTTCCCATTGAAATGTCAGGTGGTGCTAGAGACAAAAGCTATAATCTCTTAAGAGTGCTCCATGATAATTGAAACCCCTACATGAAAAATAATTCACAAGACTTTAGATACAATGCTTCAATAAAATAGCCAATAAGGCTTTAAAGTACAAACTGAAAGACAATATATTTTGCCCATCATATTGTTATGTGCCCAAGCTGAAAGACAATGCATTTTGCCCATCATATTGTAATGTGACCAAGCTGAAAGACAATGCATTTTGCCCATCATACTGTAATGTGCCCAAGCTAATGTGCCCAAGCTGTAATGTGTCCAACTGATACAATTATGTGGGTGTCCTTTTAACAAAATCTTTGAATGGATGATCAAAAATAGCCTCAAGGGCTTTACAAGGCTCAATATATATACATAAATTAAAAAATAATAGCCAATAAGGCTTTACAATGATGAGATGAAAAAAAATAAAACTATGATGTGTCCATGATTAACAATTACATTGTGCCCACTAAAACTCTGACTCTGATCTGTCATTTGAAACTTTGCTCATAGGGTTGTGTTATGAGTGTGAAATTGCATGTGAACGGAGGACTGGCGTTGATTATGAACTAGTCGGGAATTTTCTAGCATGGCTTTGATTGGTTGTTTTGGAGTTCTCTCCTTTATAAATAAACTAATGTATGCTAATCTAAGCTATACCAACCGTCGAATCAAAGAAAAGGCAATAAATAATTTCTTTTTTATATTCATTTTAATAGGTTACCTGCAAGACAAGAGTTATGAACAAATTTTGATTCTTTTCATATATAATTAAAGTATATTTAATTTAGGAAAAAATTTTTAACTAAAATAAATATACTTTAAATATACATTCAATCTAAAATGAATTAAAAATTAAAAATATAAATACATTATTTAAGATATTTAAATGTAAATTCAAAAATGCAAAACAATTATATATTAAATCCATTAATTTTGATTTAAATAAAATATATATACAAACTAATGAAATAAAGATTATGTAAACACATAAATTATAAACTAAGGTAAAATAATTAAAAATAAAATAATAAACTAACATAAAATCATTTAATTATAAAAATAAATTAATTAATAAGCAAGAAATAATGTAAGGAGTAAAGCCTAGATGGTGAAATGGTAGACATCTAGAAAATCCTTCATTTTTTTTCTCTCTTACACACACACACACACACACACATATATGTATATGTATACATATGTACACACACACACACACACACACACACACATATATATATATATATATATGTATACATATGTATATATATATGTATACATATGTATATATATATGTATACATATGTATATATATATGTATACATATGTATACATATGTATACATATATATATATATACATTCTAGTAAGTTACCTCCAATACAAGAGTTATAAACAAATTTTATTCATTTCATATATATTTAAAGTATATTTAATTTAGCAAAATATTTTAAAATAAATTAAATATATTCAACTAATTTAAATATACTTTAAATATACATTTATATTAAAATGAATTAAAAAATAAAAATATATTATTTAAAAATATTTAAATTTAAATTCAATAATATATGCAACCTGATAAAAAATAAAATTATAAACTTAAAAAATTAGTTTCAAATTAACTAATAATTGATTAACCCCTCCCTCTCCCCTTTACGATCGATTAACTACTACTAATAATTGATTAACTAATTAATTAACTAACTAATTAATTAATTAATTAATTAACATCCCCCTATCTCTGTCCCTAATGGCGGGTGGGTGACGGCCACCCGACTGGTGGGTGATGGGTGGTGGGCGATGGGTGACGGGTGACGAAAATTTTAGGCGACAGATAGGCAATAGAAATTCCAGTGGGCGATGAACATTCGGGCGACAGGCATTCAAGAGGTCCACGGATATTTGGGCGGTGGTTTGGAGTGAACGGCGGTGGCAGTGAGTAAGGGGAGGGGAGTAAGGGAAGGAGAGAGGAAAATCTCTACCTCTTAGGGTCAACGACGATCAAGAGGGAAGTCAATTATGGGAGGAGGAGACGTCGATCAAGAGGGAAGTAGATTAGGAGAGGAAAACATCGATTAGGAGAAGAAGAGGAGAGAAAAGCGAGAATCAGAATGAGAAGGATTCAAATTTCTAAAGAGTTTAGGAGAAATTTTTCCTGGGAGATTTAAATTTGAAGTGTAAACAAAGAGTGCAGGAGGATTTGAATTTAAAGTACAAACAAAAGAGCCGACATTCTCCTAAACAAAAAACCTGACATGCTCCCAAACATTCTTCCATCCTATATTCTTTCATCCGTTCAAAACTGAACATGGATGACATTCTCTTTTCTAAGATCTCTCTTTTCAACAATAGTACACTGGTAAGATCTCTCTTTCTGACACTCTTTTGTTTCTTGTATTTTTTAATAGCACGACACTTCTACCTCGCTCACCAATCCCAACTTCTTCCCAGCTCCTTCTCTTGCTCCATTGTCCACCACCTAATGTCACACATGCGCCTCTCATGTACGTTGCCCGAATGTCCGTCATGCATCGTATGAATGTCCATCGTCATCGCCATTCGTTCGTTGCTCGTTTGCCTGTCACAACCCATGCATTGTCCATCACCCATTCGGCCATCCCCGCCATCCGTCGCCCATCGTCTGAATGTTCGTCCATCGCCCATCACCCGAATTTCCGTCCGTCGCCTACCGCTCGCATCACCCACCCCTTGCCCGCATCACCCACCCACCCACTGTCGTCAGTCCCTATTCGCCCGCATCACCCACCTGCCCACCTACCGTTAGGGGCGGGGTATTTCCCCTCCCCTTATTCCCTGGTGACCCCGCGGTTGCCAAGGAATAAGGGGAGGGGGAGTATTATCCCCTTCCCTTATTTCTTGGCGGCCACAGTCACCAGGAAATAAGGAAAGGGGATGCAATCCCTCCTTCCGTCGTGCCCCCTTTCGTCTCGTCCCTCCTTTCATTGCATCTTCCATCGCGTCTTTCTTTCCATATCCTCTTCTGTCGTGTTTCCCTTGTCGTACCTCCTTTCGTCCATCTTTTGCATGTCTCTTCCTCCCTTCCATCCTCTTTCGGATGTCTCTCCCTTTCCCTTTCCATCGCCCTCCCTTCCCCTACTCTTCTCTTCCTTCCCCTCCTGTCTTCCATCCCCTCTCTTCTCTTTTCCTACCATCCCTACTTCTTCCGTTGGTCATGGCCTCCCTCTCCTTCTCAAAAAGATTATTTTCCCCTCTCTCTTCTCTCTCAATTTCTATTTCTTAAATATTTAAGCAAAGGAAACATGAATATAAATCCTTCATACTTAGCTAAGCTGGCTGAAGGTTTTGTAGAGAGGATGTAGACTCTCCTTGATTCTTCCTCTACTCCTTCTTGCTCCAATTGATTGAGATAAGAAGGAATGAAGGGAAAAAGACATTTTTATACTTTTTTGGGGCAAATTAAGATTTTCCTTTTGTATCCTTCTCTTTCCTTTTTCCTTTTCTTTCTTTTCACTAGTCTTTTTCCTTTTCCTTTCCTTTCACCCTTCTCTTTCTTTCATATTTCGTGGAATTATTTTTAGAGTAATTATACTCATCGTATGGACGCACAACTTTGCACAAAATTCCATACCATCTAGGTTGAGGTGCATGCAAAGTATTGTGCCCCATGTGCTTTGTATGGTCGATCAAGAATTAAACATCGCTTTTGCCTTAGTGTCATGCACAGCCATTAAAAAACATGGTCCTAGGTGTGTTATTCGAACAAGTACTTATCGGATGGGGGCGCCACTCTAGACACATGTAAATACCACCTAGTTTGAGATGCGTGCAAAGTATTATGTCCATCAAATATGATTTGCATGGTTGATCACGCATTATACACCACACTGGTAATTATAAGAGTAGGGGTTAAGGCTCAAGTTCAAGCAAAACATCCATTAGCATTTGATTCGTTGATTGGGAAGAACAACAAGAAGTTAGGGATGTAGCCTTAAGGGCTATATATACAAAGAAAATGAAACAAAGAAAGATAGAGGAGAGGAGTCCAGCAAAGGAAACATGGATCGTTGACATAGTTTTGACACAGTCAGAACACAGCTTGATAGCAGTCGGATATAGATCGGAAAGGAAGATAATGATACTGATAAGGGTAATGCTAGAATGGCAGAAACCAAACAAATAATGCAAAAACAAGTTCAGTTTCAAAAAGAGGTTGTCCAAAGTGACACAACAGAGAAGGAAAATTTGATAGGAGGGTGAGTCAAGGCCTAAGATCAGGTCGAGAGGCATAGTCAATGGACAACGGGCTAGCATGACTAGTTCGGACAGTGATCAGAACATAGTCAGAAGCAGTAAGGAGAAAACTAAAGGTAAGAAAGAAGAAAAGAAAGCACCTAAAAGGGAGCAGAAGTTTCTAAGTATGGAGGAGGTACTTGAATATAAAAGAAAGCCAACAAATAATGAATGTCAAGAGGAATCTTTCAGAGAATTGCTACACTCAAAGATTCATATAACACTTGATCAATTGATCAACTTGGTACCTGCATTTAAAGAACAGTTGTGCCAAAATTTCCATAATGAACAACCTTTTATAGCTAAAGTGGGAGTAAGAATGGAAGATGAAGAAGATGTGGAAACATATACATCCATGGTGGAGGATGTTAATTATAAAGTACCCATAGTAGATGTGTACACAAGACAAAGAATTCCAGAAGTACTCATTGATGGGGGATCTAGTGTTAATATACTGTCATAAGAGTTATATAAATGCTTTTATGATAATGAATTGGTCCCAACACCTTTTCAGGTGAGGATGGCTGATCAAAGGAAAATTCAATCATTGGGTATAATGAGAGGTCAACAAATCAATATATGGAGATTGACATTTACCATAAGCTTTGTGGTACTGAGAATGGAGGAAAAAGAAAGTTCATACTCTATGCTATTGGGTAGGCCGTGGCTCTGTGCTACTGTAAGAGCTAAGTAGCATTGGGGACTGAAAGGATTATCATTAGGAAGGAAAAGAAAAAGTCTAAAATAAGTTTGACTCTGAAGAGAACTCTCCCTAGACGCATGCAACCCATTGAGGCGAAGGGAGATAATATGATAGTAGAATTAGAAGAGGATGAAGAGGATTGTCTTCTAAGAAGAAACCATTCATTAATGCCATTGTTTGAAGTCGATGTGGTAGGCATTATGGAGAAATATACAAATCCTAAGAAGACTAACGTGGATGTGGATCCAACTGTGCAAAGCAGCAAGCCAGATAGTTCCGACCAGAAGGTGGATGTTGATCAAAAGAAGTCAGATGACTTTGATGCTGATGAAGAAACATTGGAAGGAGGTCTAAAAACACATATTCAAGCAGTGATTCAGGAAGAGAAGGCATTTGAGCAAATGAACAAGAGTGCTAGAGTAAAAGAATATGATCTTGAAGATATGAACCTTGGTGACAAGGATGACCCAAAGATGGTATGTGTTAGCACCGGGTTGAAGGAACCATTCAAAGAGAAATTGAGGTGGCTACTACTGGAGTTCAAAGACATCTTTGCGTGGCATTATACAAATATGAAGGGAGTTGATCCTTCTTTTTGTCAGCATAAGATAAACCTTAAAAAAGATGTAGTCCCAATTGTTCAGCAAAGATATAGAATGAACCCTAATTATGCTAAGCAAGTTAAAGAAGAGTTGGATAAAACTTCTGAAAGTTGGGTTCATATATCCTTTGGATGAGTCACTTAGTTGTCACCTATTGTTATAGTTCCAAAAAAGAATGGCAAGCTAAAAATATGCGTGGATTATAGGAAGCTGAATGCAGCAACTATTATTGATCCATTCCCCTTACCTTTTTTTGATAGCATGTTAGATGCTATGGCAAGACATGAGTTTTATAGCTTTTTGGATGGATTCAGTGGTTACAATCAAATAATAATGGTTGAGGAGGATAAAGACAAAACTACAATTGTCATGGAATGGGGAGTGTTTGCAAGTAACGTAATGACTTTTGGTTTGAAGAATGCTCCACCAACTTCCCAGAAGTGGATTCAAGAGGTGTTTGCAAATTACCTTACTTCTTTCATGAGAGTATTCCTAGATGATTTTACAATTTTTGGTAAAAGATTAGATCATTTGGATCATCTCAGTTTATGTTTTGAAAAATGTCGAATGGCTCATTTGAGTTTGAATCCAAGTAAATATGCTTTTGCTATGGAAAGAGGTGTGTTATTGGGACACATTATATATAAGGATGGAATGGCTATTGATCCTAGGAAGGTATTTGTTACATAGAAAGATTTGTTTCCCAAGAATGTCAAAGCATTGTCTAGGTTTATTGGCCAAATCAAATGGCATAGCAGATTTTTGAGATATCTCTCACATGTATGTATGCCACTCATAAAATTGACAAGATAGGGAGTAAAATATGTATGGGGATTGGAGTAGTAGCAAGAATTTGATGTTCTAAAGAAGATGTTAGTAGTAGCTCCTATCCTACAACCTCCAAATTGGGAGTTACCCTTTCATGTATTTGTAGATGCCTTTGATGTGTCAGTTGGAGTAGTATTGATGCAGAACACGCATAAAAAATGGTTCCAACCTATTTATTATGCCAGCAGAGTGTTGATAAAGGATAAAAAGAATTATGCAATCATTGGAAGAGAAGCTTTGGGAATGGTATATGCTTTATATAAGCTCAAAAATTACCTGCTTGGTAATAAGGTTGTCTTTCATGTGAATCACTAGGCTTTGATCTATTTAGTAACTAAACCACAACTAACTGGAAGACTTGCAAGGTGGATGCTATTGTTGCCAGAATTTGATTATTAGATAATTCATACACCAAGAAGATAGCATGCAATTGTTGATTACCTGAATAGACTTGTCACAGGAGAAGATCCTATTGGGGTTCCAGATCAACAACCAGAGGCAGACTTGTTCTTGATCCGAATGGATGATATGAAAGATTGGTATGATCGGATGTTTTTTCTTACTGATGGACTGATGCTTGATTCTTTGACAAGAGATCAAAAAAAGAAAATGGTGTGACAAAGTAAGCCTTAATTGGTTATTGTTGGTGTGATCTATAAAAGAGGTATTGATCAAGTAATTAGAAGATGTGTGCCAGTTCATGAGCAGTAGGCAATATTGACAGAGGCACATGCAAGAAGTGATGGAGGACATTTCTCAGAGGAGGTCACAAGTAGAAAGATTATGTAAGCAGGCATGTGGTGTCCCACAGTGTTTAAATATGCTCATCAATATGCAAAGCAGTGTTTAGCATGAGATGGGAAACCTTCACCAAAGGAGAGGATGCCTCATCAACCAATTCTTCCACTTGCACCTTTTCTGAAAAGGGGTTTGGATTTTATTGGTCCAATTAAGCCAGTAGCCAAGTATATAGATAATAAATACAAAGTTGTTACTACTGATTATTGTACTAAGTGGGTTGAGGCAATAGCTTTGAAAGATAATAAGTGAAGAAGTGTTGCAAATTTTCTCTATCACAATATCATGACAAGGTTTGGAATACCAATTGAGATAGTGTCTGATAGGGGTACTCACTTTATTAATAAGGTCATTGAAAAGCTAACTAAGACTCACATGATGTTGCATAAGAAATCTACAGCATATTATCCACAGGGTAATGGACAAGCTGAAAGTTCAAATAAGATCATTATGAAAATTTTCGAAAGGACAGTTGAGGTTAATCCTAAGGATTGGGATCAAAAGCTAGATTTAGTTCTATGGGCATTTAGAATAGCCTTCAAAGTAACCACAGGCATGACTCCTTTCAGATTGGTATATGGCACAGAAGCAGTTGTTTCAATGGAGTTCATTGTGGGGAGCTTGAGGATTGCTGCAGAACATAAGTTGTCTCTTGAAGAATCTATGAATTTTAGAATTCAGCAATTGTTGAAGTTAGATGAGGATAGAATTATTAGTTCAGGCATTTTAGAGATTATTCAAAGAAAAAGACAAGCTTGGATTAATAGGAATATAAAATTCAAATTGTTCAAAAGAGATGATTTGGTGTTGATGTATAATTCTAAGCTTGGACCTCATCTAGGAAAGTTGAGATTGAGATATGATGGACCTTATAGAATTGTGGAAGTACTTAGTCAAGGAACATTTCTAGTAAGTGATTTGCATGGCAATACTTTTCCTAAGCCGCGGTCAATGATTTTAGGCTTAAACCATACTTTGGGAATGATCCAACTCAACCAAAGTAGAAGGTGGTTGGAGCCAATGTATGTGGAAACACAAGTAGGGGAGCAGTAATGATTTGCATTTGTTAGGTAGAGGATACAAAAGTAATGCAGACAATACATGACTGGCAGGTTTCACAGATTTGACAAAAATCTGACTCCCTTATTTCTCAGTCTAGGGGAATGCCAAAATGGTTTCATTCATGTATGAGAAGATTGTGGCAGTGTTCCTAGAGAATTAAGCAAATAATAAAGGGCTACATGATGAATGTTGTAGTCCAACTAGGTGACTATAGGACGGTCCACCGACCAGTTTGGGTTCCAACCATTTGCCAACACATAAATGACCGACTTGGATCCGACATGAAGTTGATCTGATGGTTGTCTGACCTATAGATGATTTGCTGGTGGGGGGTTCGATCTGAATTCGATTCCGGGGATGGTCTGACTTATCTCTAACATAGGTCCGTGACTCAGATCCTAACAAGTATTGTACATGTGTATGTGGGGGTGACAGTTGGCACGAGGCAACGGAGTGGTCATATGGAAGGGTCACTTCGAGATGATACTTTGCATGGATCGAGCAACCGACCAATGTATGCAATTATCCAATGAAGTGATGACCAACACTGATATCAAGATATAGTACATTGGTGCATGCATTCTCAGACTTGTGCGTGGGAAAGCTCTCAGTCTACTCGACTTGTTGAAGTGAAACACATCGTAATCTTAAGGAGTGTGGTGATCCATGCTGACTATATGGATGGTAGCTTGGCTCCATTTGCATAGGATAGTATTCCTCACGCAGATCTTCGATTGCTATCAGAAGTCACTAGAGGAGAAGAGGTTGATTTTCAATTGTTGAGTGTAGTCGCTGCTACGAGGGAGGGGAGGAAGCATGTGCTACAGCCAATGCGCAAGATTCTGTGGGTCAAGGAGATAGTTGAGCCATAGCCAAAAGCAGAAATGATTGCCGAAGAAGAAGAGGACAATTTTCTTAAAGAAACAGTGGCACCACCAACAAAGAAGCCGTTTGGACAGAGTGCTTTCATGAACTTCAAGGTGTCATTGTATTTGAAGAAGCACGGAGATTGGTTAGAGGAAGTGAGGTAGATGAGTTATGCAGCAATGTATGGAGAGCACATCCAAAAGCATTGACACAATATGAGAAGTTCAAAAGAATGAAAGGAATTATTTGTCCAGGTATGGTTGTAAATCCAAGGATTATAGCACATGTTTTTCAAGTACCTTTAATTCTAAAAGAGGTTGCCTATGATAAAGATGACGAAGTAGACATGCTAAGAGGAGTTTGGTCAATCTACGATAGCAAAAAATTACTTCTTGATGTATATAATGTGCAAGATGCTCTACATCGGTAGCAGTTGGAATCGTATTTAGAACAGGTTCAGTTGCTGATCAAAACTAATTCTATGTCTAGAGAGAGTTATCAATTCTCAGAGCAGCTGAGAGGGGATGTGAGATTTCATGGGCTGACATTATTCATGATAGGTTGATGATTGAAGTGAACAAGAAGGTGTTGACAGGCACACATAATCATTCAAAGGTTGGTCCATTCAGTACTGCATTGTTTGAGTATGGTAAAAGGTCCTCGGTGGATTATTAAGAAGTTGTCTAGCCCAAAGGAGGAAACTTGGACTAAAGTAAGAAGTGATATCCTTGCAACATCAACTACAGATATAGATCAATGGGAAGTAGTAAATAAGCTAAAGGAGGATAAATACACTACAAAGGAAGCGCATAAGGTGGTGTTTGGAAAGAGCTTGGCACACAGTTTGTGGGAAGTGCCAATTGTAGGTAGTGAACTGTTGGACACATGCAGGAAACTCGGAAGGAAAGAAAGATCAAGCTCAATGTAAAGAAAGCTCTGGCAACCAATCTTAGAGAAAATTTTGATAATAGTTTACCAATAGCATCTGAACCAGTGGTGCAACAAAGTATAACATAAATAGAAGTTGGCACAGTATGATTGTTTGAAAAAGTGTCTTCAGTCGAAGTGAACCATGCTATGAAGGTTTTAAAATAGTTTCAAGAATAGCAAGATGAGATAGAGGCAGGGTATTCAGCTCAAATGCAAGTGTTACAGAAGGACAAGGAGGAATTGTATAAGAAAATTGATGCTTATCCACCCACAACAAGAAGGGGACCAGGTCAAAGAATTGAAACAATATGTTTTGAATAAGAAAAAAGAGTTTGAAAACTATCATGCTTCAAAAGGAAAAGGAGGTATAGCAACTCATTGAATAATTGAAAATGCAAAAGGAACGTTTACCTCCAGTATAGAAATGGCTTTGCTGAGATGGAGGAGGCATTTTTCACTCAGTTAGAGAGGTTGCCTGAAGACTATGTGGATTTACAAGTGGATGAAGTAACTGCTAAGGAAAGGGTTAAAGCACTAGAGGATGTGGAAATTCAACTTAAAGCCATGATGGATGAAGTAGATGGAGTGTTTATGTCAGAAACCGAAATCAGTGAGTTGAAATCTCAGTTGATCAAAACTTCATAGACTATGTAGAGTAGTGTCAAAAGTTGATTGATGATAATTGCTCAGAGGCCATATGAGGCTTATGCCTCAGCTGCATATACTGTGGATGTACTTGTAGAGCTGAAAATCAAAGATTGAAAGAATAGTTGGCAGAAGCAAAGAAAGTGGATCCAAGCAAAGCCAAAGACCCAACAAGTGTTAAAACTAACTTTGAATTTCAGTTTTTTGTATTGGATGTGCAGGTTGCAGATAAAGTAGTAGAGAAACAAAAGCATGTTGAAGACAAAGATTTAGCCACTGGAAAGTGGTGTAAATAAAGAAGCAAAGACTATGGTGCAAGAATTGGTTGCAGGTGTGTTAGTAGCTGAAACAAAGACAAATCTTAGAGTTAAGCAGATCAGCATTTTGTAGGATAATGTTGTGCTTGGACTAGAAGTGCCTGTGAAGAAGATAGAAGAACCTTATGAGACTGATGTCACAAAATAGTCTACAGAAGGTAATGGAGCTGAAGACTTTAAACTTATCACTAGGAAAGATAGCTTGGGGATTGATCTTAACTTCTACAAGGAATACCTAATATAAAGGGTTTGGGTCTACGTGTTTTTGACAAATAAAAAACCCTATCCACCATAAGTGCCATGTGTTAGGGGTTAACGAGGCACCTATAGTTAGCTAGGCACCTATAGTTAACTCTAGTACTAGATAATAATTATAGGAGTTGATTGTCATGATCAGTGCTCTAAATTAGTTATTTAAATATATGCATGTAACTACTATGACTCGTGCTAGAGAGTCTTGTGTATAGAACAAAACTTGGACATGAATCGGATTGCGGTGATGCTTTGTCTATCAGTTCTACTATAATCTGGCAATGATAAGTGAATGGAGATAATTTCTACTTTGTATTTGCTGTCTACACTATATTTCTGATTTACAATAAGTTTCGACTTGTATCAGACTGAATTTTGACTCTATGTTAGAGTTCTTCATGAAAGTGTTTCATTAAGATCTAATGTAGAAGTGCTCTAGGTAAAACCACCCTGAACAACGTGCTATAACGAGAACTGAGCACGGTTTCACAAAGAAGCTAATGCAAAAAGAATACACGGATGGTTCAAGCTGACTGGGTCAAACTCCATTGTTGGATATGATAACGCTAGAAGAAAGGAACAAAAAATAGAAAGTGATGACAATATAGAAAGCTATAAACAAAAAACAAAGATTGGCTGATCATAGTTTAGCCTTGAGTAATAGTTTTTTGGTATCAGCAAAGTACCATCATCACTACTTATTATTACTATGTGAATGTGAATGTACTTAACATGTTATCAAAAGGACACAAAAGATAAGATGGATCTTCATCTTTGTTTCCATCTTGGAAAGATCTCAAATCTCTTTCAAGATCACTACTCCTTTTTCAACTACATGTTCCTAGCAAAATGGATCTTTGTCTTCACAACTATCTTGGCAATGTTTCAAATCTCCTTCAAGATTATGACTCCTACTATTATTGTATCTTGATCCCTCTATATAGTTTGTTGAGTTATAAAAACTCAATTTACCATGTAACTTGACATGCAGGCTTGTAATGTGTTCTATTAAGTATGGCTTCTCCTATCATTAGATTCTAGTTTTCTTATATTATTTTTTAACTTACAAAATGTCAATTTATGATTCCTTGTTCAAACTTAAATTAGAGTGACCGATCCCATTCAAATTTACATGTGTTATTTCATTTTAAATTTTGAGCGGTTTGCTATTACTCTAGTATTCGATTCCAATTTATACAATCTCCCAGGCAGTAAAATTTTGATTATAGTATGTCTTGCTCTTTTGTGTTGTCTACAGGTTCCAAATAAAAGTATACATACAAGCCACGGATAAAATAGAAAGAGCCTTAAGCATGCATGGCTTACATCATCCTTCATATTACCAATATGTACCTAGTGACAGTTTGTTCGATACTTTAAGCTTTCTAATGGGTTTTAAGCACTCTTCTATAAATGTACATAAAATCATAATCGATTGTTTTTTGGTAGCTCTTAAAAACAAAAACTATGATGCAACCACTTGAAAAGCATCATTGATGGTGGTTTAGATGGTGATTTCATTATATTACATTGGATAGCAGAGTGGATACCAAAAAACATAATACATTCGTCGCATGCAACAAGTCAACCATTTCTTCAAATAAATATTGATCCTAACCTAGAGAAAATGCATTCAATGTACTATGACACAGAATACAATAATGGTCTCACTACAAACCAATGGTTGTCAAAAAGAAGATTTGAAACTTTAGAAAAGAACTTTAAAAAAGAAACTTCTAAAGTCCAACAAAATATGTGAAACCATATCTAGTAACAATATATTGAAAAACTTGATCCTTCCCTTAACATCACTTACAATTATGATCAACGGGCCATATGAATTACCTAAAAAAGATTTTAGACTACATAATTGCTTTTGCTGCAAACGGTTGTCAGTTGCTTCTCAATTAAAAGAGCATTGCTCAAAAGAAATCAATTTTCTTGAATATGAACTAGAAAAGCAATTAACATGCATTGAAAAGGAACATGTAAAAATTTGCATTGAATTCTACAAGCAAATCAAAAAATACAAAATACCAAAATACACATCACCATACTGCATTGAAATGCAAGAAAAATTGCTAGAAATCTCAAAGTTGATCGAACTAGAAGATTAGTTGCTCCTAGACTTACATTTGGACAAATACACCAATTTTTAAACTATGGGCAATACTTACTAAAAGGTATATTATCAATGTGTCTGCAAATAACAACGTAGATGACACAATGACAAAAGGCATAGCAATAAAGCATAAACTTGAGTACAAATCGATTTATACGAGTGGGTACATTCAACCATATAACGTAATGAAAGCTTTGCACATTATTACACAAACACCACTCTACAAAAACTACAAAGTTGAGATCTCAAATATATGGATCTCATAATTTTTTCTAAACTATAAAATTAATAAAAGCTGCTTTACCCACTTTAGGAATGGCCGTTGCCGTTGTGGTTCTGCAGGCTCTTCTTCATCTTCTTTGTCTTGAATCCTCCCAAGCACCGTTGGGGGAGTTCGGTCTACTATTGGTGGCGGTACTGGATGCATATCCTGGTCGTGGTTGTCTGGGAAGGAAGCATCCTCCTCCAATTGATGCGGCTGTTCTGAGAAGACCACATCGTGACTTACAATTACCTTCTTGGTAACAGGGTTATAGAGACGGTAACCCTTCACCTCTTCACTGTAGCCCAAGAAAATATACTTCCAGCTCTTCGGTTCCCATTTGGTCCTAGTAGCATCAGGGACATGCACAAAACAGTCACATCCAAAAAATCTGAAATCTGCAGCTGAAGGTTTCTTACCAGAAAAGGCTTGCAGTGGAGTCATCCCATTCACAGCCTTTGTATAGCCACGATTCACGATGTAGACTACTGCAGTGTTACATGCTTCAGCCCAGAAAGTCTTTGGCAAATCTTTCCCTTTCATCATACTCTGGCCCATTTCACAGATGACGCACAACTTGCATTTTGCTACTCCATTTTGCTGTGATGTATGTGGCAGGGGTTTCTGCCTCTTGATTCCGTGACTTTTGCAGTAACTTTTGAATTCAGTTGATGTGAACTCTCCACCTCTGTCTGATCTCAACTTCTTCACCTTCCTCCCTGTTTCTTTCTTGACCATTACATGCCATTCCTTGAACCTACTAAAAGCCTCGTCTTTAGTCTTCAGGAAGTATATCCATATCCTTCTACTGTAGTCGTTGATCAGCGTCATGAAGTAGTAGGAACCACCCAAAGCTTCTGTCTCCATCTTTCCACAGAGGTCCGTGTGAACGAGCTCTAGAGGAGCCTTTGCCCTGCTGGCCTCTTTAGGAAAGGCATGCCGATGCTACTTGCCATCATGCAAGCTTCACATACATCGGGCAGATCTGAAATTTCTGGTAGGTCTGCAATCATTCCACTTTTATGCATCTCCTTCAAAGAACTAAGGTTTAGATGACCAAACCTCTCATGCCATAGCTTATTGTTCTTCACATCTGCTCGAGCACTGAAAGCTGAGAGTTCGTAAATGTTGTTGCACCATGTACCTTTACCAACGACCTTCCCTTGAAGATTCAGAATCTGTGCACCATTCTTATCGAATTGAACTTCGAGGTCCTGATCCGTGATCGTGGAAATGGACAACAAGCTCCTCTTGATATCTGGCAATAAAGAACATCGGACAACTGTTTTACAACTCCATCTGACTTGAGAGCAATCGTACCTTTTCCTTTTGCTGGACATTTTGCATCATTGCCAACTGCTACCAGGATGTCATTCCCTTCTAGTTGTAGAGAGGTATACCAATCCTTTCGATTGGTTATGTGGCGTGATGCACCACTGTCAATGATCCACGGTTCATCCATAGGTACATGAATTGCCTCCGTGTAAATCTCCTCAATTACGACGAGTAGCTCTTCTGGTACTGCCTGCATGCTATTGCTGGACTCTTTCTTTACTCTGTTCTTCTCATCTGCAATCTTCTTTCGGCACTCATTCTGCTTGTGCCCTACCTTGTTGCAATAGAAGCACTTGATCTTTTTCTTTCTCTTTTTATCATCAGAAGAAGATGGGTTACCAGAGTCCTTACCCTTACCTTTCTTTGATCCGGTCTAGAAAGCCGAATCTTCCCCAGTTCTCATCTTTTGATGCATCTCCTCCTCCTGAAGCATCGCGCTGAAATCCTCAAAGTTGAGGGGTGGATTTCTGTTTTGCGTATTCAGCACCATAACAAGACCGTCGTACTTTGGTGGGAGAATCCGTATGCACCTTTGTGCTAGATTCTCACTGGTGATGGTGATGCCAATCGCAATCATCTGGTCGCATAGATTCTTCACCCTGATGATGAACTTCTCTGCCGCTTCAGACTCAAACAACTTCTCGTTCATGATAGGACTATAAACTTTTCGTGTAGAACATGGTTATATGTAATGCACTTGATCATGAAAGTCTTTCCTGAGCTTGGTGCCCTGCAAACAATGTGCAGCTCTGCTGTTGTCTCGAAAAGGTTATTGTAAATAGCTCTTTGATCTTCAGTCAATGTGGAATTCTCCATGCCCTTGAATTCATCTAGTAGTTGCAAAATCCTTATTCGGCTCGTCTCGAGTGTGTTGTTGCCAAGCATCTTCACAAATGCTGAGCGAAGTATCATCAAGGGCACGTAACGGGGTCTTTTGTGAGATCATGTTTGTCAGTTGTTGTCGCTTCTCATCAACAAGCATATGAATCTTATAGTAAGTGGAAACGAGTGCCTCGATGTCTTGTTCTATTTGGATAATTCCACACATGTGGCATTTGAGAAAGTAGGTCCTGTTCGGTTGCTTATTGAGATTAGCTCACATTCATTTCAGAAAAGGATTCTCTTTAGTAGCTCATTGAAGAAGAAGCCCTCAAAGTGGTGGGCTGGATGATAGTATGTGAAGCGTATGAGTCATGCGCTTGGGTATACATAGTTTTCGAACGAGTCCTTCATCGCAATGTGGGTTGTGCCGTGCTTTTGGTCCTTTTGTGGTGTGAATGCTTTCCAATACTCATAAAAAGTGAGCTACTCTAGTGCGCTCGAACAGCCACAGTGTGTGTCGATGGGATGCATTGTTGTGACGCAGTAACTTCGCAAGTACCTTTGACTAAGGTTAGGCGATGAGGAGTTGACTAAATATACGTCCTTGCTACGATGGATAGTCAGCACTTGCAAACACGTCAATGCCGCCTCAATCAATGATGTTGGTTTTGATAACACGTATGCTGAAATCATCTTTAGCTTCAATGCTATTGTGTCAAGGCCCAGACGTTTCACATCTTCTATATTCAATTTAGCCTCCCAACATGCTCAGTTTTCATGGCGTACTTCAGTAAGTAGTATGAATTGCAGCATGGAACAGTACGACATTTCACTGATGTTGGCTTGGTGATAATACAACCACCTATGTGTCCTCGGATCCAAAGACGGTTTCGTTTCTGGATGTTATCAAAGGGAAAACCACATTTGCATTTGCCTAAAATTTGTCGATCAATTTGGCAAGCGCTGTTGCATCTATGCATTTGCTTTCTTTGCACAAGCTTCCATAACTTCAGCTCTGAGGAAAGTTGCGAAAGTTGTAAAGCTTGATCTTCTTCATATGGAACATGAGCATCTATCTCATTCGTAACTTGATTAACATCATCATCATGTATCCATAGCATAATGTGTGCATGAAGGGATCCGCGGCTCTGTATTTCATATCTAACTAAGTAATACTTCACCCTGACCAACAAGCCATTGTCGCTCAAGATATATTGTTGTAGGAACTTTTGAAGCGTGAGGTGGAAAATCATGGCACATTCGACAGGGCAATCTTGCCAAGTGAACTGCGGGCTATATTGCTTCACAAGTTGTTCGAGGTCATCAAACCATCGTGTCTCAGTAACCTCATCGGCTGTCAATGTTAAGAATATGTGTGGCAAGCCCCATTCATTGGCCATCGTCACTAGATCCTTTAGGTTTCTTCGATGCCAGGATGGAGACCCTAGGATTGATGCTAGGATCTCAAATTTTAATATGTCTCTCATCAATTCCTCGCTTGTCGCGTTTGGTCTTTCACGACGCTTCCAATCGATATCTCTTTGTAGAATCCATGTTTGCGTTGCATTTGCAATTGTGAATGATTCCCGGACTTGATACATGAGAAGTAGGTACAGCTTGTACAATGTGAATGCTGAGAAGAATGTCGATATTCTCATTTTCAAATACTCATGAAAGAATAACCGACCATCGTGTGCACCATGTCCGAAAGGAAAAAGAAATGGAAATATTACACTCTCGATTGTCAAATCCTCGCTTTCTATCATTCCATTTCATGTGGCGACCACCTGCCATTCAATCAAATTTCCTTCTACATGTATCATGATTGTCCCAACCTCTCTAGTCGTCGGCCTAGAGATTGTGCCTTATTGGGAATGTGGTCAACATGCTCCACTGAGTGACAAGTAGTTTCTTTTGTGTGCACTACCCATTTCCTCAAACGGAGAATCAGCAGAATGTTTCTGTAGTATCTATGCTATAGCGTCTGATGAGACAACACTAATACCTATGAGGCCTCTCGAGCATTGTCTTGTATCGCTTTATGATTGGGTTTTATGATTGGGTTCGAGGCGAGATTGAAAGATAAGATGTCTCTAGTGGCAAACAAGAAGAAGTCTAAATTTTGGCAGGCTCTCTCTTCTCGATTCCAACATATCAGAGGATTATCCAATGTCAATTAGCCTACTGCTAGTGACCGCATCACTTTTGTTACATTTAGACTCAGATCCAATACCAATAGCATTTGCATGTGGAAAATATGTGTGCAAAGAATGGATTGTATGTACTCGGTCTCGTATGGGACAGAGTATACTTTCCAAAATTCATGTGATATGCATGCCTTACAAAGCATGCACGTCACAAGGTCCCCATGACATTTTTCCACGTGTACATAGAGTAGCACATTTGAGAAACAGTAAGGAGGGACTAGATCTAATTGTTGCAGGCTTTTGGATTGGAAAAATTTCTTGCTTGTTCCAGTTCAGAGCTCGCACTTTCCACACAATACACAGAACTGTAACCTTTTGATGCGTTCTGAGCAATCTTGATTCCATATTCTTAACATTGCATCTACAAGGATCCAAGCTCTTGCTGATGGCTATAATTTGCGTTTCTTCTTGTCGAACGTTCTTCTTATAGCTACCCGTCGCTTGTCAACAATTCTTTGCGTCCTCATGAAACTAAGACTTTGTCTACAAAGTGTATAGTAGAATACAAATTAGCAATTACCTTTTTATTTTTTGAAATGTTGTGATGCAAATTTAGCGTACGTGGTGTGTGTCTTATGAAACCTGTAGTTTTATTAAATGTTTGCTTGATCAAAAATTTTGAAAAAGAAAGTTGAGGAAGGAAAATACTTGGTATGAAGCAAGTGAACGATGGCAAGCTGAAAAGCATAGGCCTTTTGTTTGGGATAACGATTGCATATATTTGAAGCGAGGACCTCGAGACACAAAAGGGAAAGATGAATTTCAAATTGTACATAAAAGACGTAAACACCTGCCGTAAGAAAAAAATGAACAACACAGATTGTCCAAGCAATATATTAAAATATAGTATACTATTATTATTATTATAACCACACATAGTGTGGGTGGGGAGGCAGTGCGCTTCCTTCCCCAAAGAATTATAATCCAAGGAAATGGGCCCTTCCTTGGGTGTTGAGAATGTAAATGCCAAGATTATAAATGTCGAGAATATAAGCGCCGAAAAGATAAGTACCGAGAATTAGTCTCGCAAATGGATAAGATACTAGGGCATTACCTGAATCTCAATGGTAGCATTTCTATTGCAACTTCAAAAGACAATAGATTGCATGCACGAGTCACACACCTGAAATCAGTCCAACCACTACCTTAACTTAAATAACTCACAAGTTGATGACACAATATCTTTAGTGTTTTAGAATTTATTTATTGAAAAATGGGAAATCGAATCTTCAAATCATAAAAAATCTCACTTTTAAAATAGTTATCAATCCAATATAAACATAGAATATACAATCAGCCAGTGCACAATGACTTTATAGTATTTGAATTGGGTTTACCTTAAATAACTCACAAGTTGATGACACAATATCTTTAGTGTTTTAGAACTTATTTATTGAAAAATGGAAAATCGAATCTTCAGATCATTAAAAATATCACTTTTAAAATAGTTATCAATCCAATATAAACATAGAATATACAATCAGCTAGTGTACAATGACTTTATATTATTTGAATTGGGTTTATTACACCATAAAACTAAATTGGAATCATATTGTATCCCATTTCTTGTATTGGTCGCATACATATATCAGGGTTGATTCTCCTTGATGAAAATAGTTTGCATGAACTATCTAGTGATATGCGATCTTTCGGATGTTGTTTAAGCATCCTTTTAGAAATGTATTCGATTATTTTGACATCTTTGGCCCATTGTGCTTGGTATGTGAGAATCTGTAAACTGGGTACATACTTTGATATATAAAAGCTGATTTTACAGAGCTCTGAGAATATCCAGCCTAGAGAGAAAATATCCAATGCAGATGTCCAAGGTTTTTTATAGTGCCATCATATAGCTCAGGAGCTAACCAACCCATTTTGGTAAGTTTCTCTCCTGCGAGTTGAATTATGTTCTTGTACTCATTATCTGTCTCACTAGAATGCTTGGCTAGCAAGTTCTCCTTTGAATTTATTGTATATGTAGCACATCCCCAGTCACAAATCCCAATCCGCACTGGCTTAGCATATGCATAGTCCAATAGGACATTTCCACTGTGCAGATCATTGAACCTTGTTTGTGCAACGTTTGAAGGCCAAGGCAAAGAGAAAACAAAGTTCTAGTACTAGAGTCATAACCTCTTCTATGTTATTTGAAGGGATTTGCTTTGCATCTAAGTCAGGTTTCATGAACCTTTTTTTAGCTTCTTTGAAAAATGTATACAATGTTAGATATCAATGCTCCACTCTCGTGTAACTACGCGGGAACCAGCTAACTCTACTTGTAAGCCCCCCATATGAGGAGAAGGCATTTGAGTAGCTCGGTTATCTGGTAGGTCCTGATTTGGACACCAGATGGGAGCCATGTGTGGCCTGATGGTTGGATGGCTTCAGATAGAGGTGGCACACTGCCAACTAGGCTACATGCAAGTGCGGGAAGGCATCCCTTGACTGACCGCACTGAGGGTAGATGGAGCATTTCCCGGGGCAACGCACTCTCAGGTTGCAGGGCTCGTTTGGAGCCTCAGATGATCCCAAATGGCTCTAGGCCAAACGGATATCGTAGGTTAGTTGCTCTGTTTTGCACACCGGTTCTATCGTATGGTCGGTGGCCTGACCCCCAGTCGACTGTTTTGGGCAGACTAGGTCGGTCACCCAATTGAGCCTAACCGACTACGACTAGTGCTACGACTAGTGACTATATAAGAGCAAGCCTGTGAAGCCCATTTTATCACTGGCTACAGCAACCCTGATTTCTTAGCATCCAGCCTCCGTCTTCTACTGTTTCCAGCATGCCATCGAAGCTTCTTTCACAGGAGCGCATGGTTGGGAGGCAGCGCCATCTATTGTATTAGTTATACAATAATCAAATTTTTGATTCTTCATACTATCTTGTTTTCTCTCTTGCGTACGAGATCCTGTTATCTGTTGAGCACAGACGTTGTATTATTTTCTTACATGGTATCAGAGCCTGGCCTCTAGTAAGAAGATTTGGTATAGTGTTTTCTATTTGCGAGTAGATTGTGAGAGAGGGCCCAGCCCACAAGACTGCGAATCCCACCGTTCGGTGAAAGCGAAAAGTTGGATGGCTCTAACTATCCACTCTGGAAGTTCAAGATAAAGACCATCCTAAGCGCATATGAGCTTTGGGACACTGCTACTGGGGTGGACGTGAGGCTGGTTGCGAGACCGGATCCAGCCAATGCAGGACAACAGATAGTACCAACTGCGGATGAGATTCTTGCGTGGATAAGAAGAAATGTAGATGCGCTATGTTCTATTGTCTGTAGTGTAAGTGATTCCGTCATGGCATTAATTCAACATGTCACCACAGCAGAGGAGGCATGGACGGTCTTGAAAACTGAGTGATTCCGTCATGGCATTAATTCAACATGTCACCACAGCGACTAGTGTTGCAACGATACACTTGAGCCGCCTCGTGACAACTGTGCATCATCAGTTCTCCCTTTCAAAGAAGGACGACATGTTTCGTAGTTCGCTCGCCGAATCAGATGATCGATACTTAGCGCTGCTCACCATAGACACAATCATCATCGACGGGATATCTATTATGACATGCCAAATGATGAATCTATTGGTCCGACAGCTATGCGAGGTCTATGACAATAGTGCCCTGCATCCATTCCACTCCAAGAAAGTCATTCTTTTTTTAGACATGCAGCAGCTCCCACCAATATGCAGGTGTCAAGTCACTGCAAAAGACTATTGCCACAAATGCCACATTAGCAACTCGCCCTTCTAGCAAATGGGTAGATTCCATTACATGCAAGCCTCAATATGGCACTTGCAAGATCCAAAATTTAATACCTTCTTAAACATCATCCGCACAACAACACCAACAGAGGATCAGATAAAGAATATCTCGATGGCTTGGTCATCACAGACGAGGATGCACTGAAATTCATCGATATAAACACCACTATTCTATGCACGCACAAGGAGGGCGTGCAACGATACAACGATGAGATTTTCATGAAGTTCAGCACATGGCAATCGAAAGTAAGATCATGCTAACAGAAAACATCAACCTAGCAATAGGAGCCGCAAATGGAGCGCTAGCAACTATTCATAGCATGAAATGGCACGAAACAACAGGCATATTAACAAAGATTCATGCCACCATCTTGTCGACAGGAGAGCCTATTGCACTTAGACGCTCCAAACACACCCGAAAGGTATTGAATGGGACATGGTACCACAAGACGACGTTCCCCGTCACGCTTGCATATGCCATCACTGGACACAAATCACAAGGCTCAACACTACAAGGCAAGGCGTTGATTGTGACACGTCGATCGTTCGCTTCAGGATTAACGTATGTCATGCTCTCTCGAGCCACAAGCCGACAAAATCTCCGTATCTTGCACAACATAAAACCAGCTGACTTTGTGCCCATGCCTTACATACCACCACCACAATAGATTAAAAATAAGGTAATAATAATTACTTATGCATTTCAACGAACAAATATACAATTACGTTCAAAAAGACTTCAAAATCATAAATTCATTCATTTCCCAAAATGAACAAACAATCTAGGTTATAATGGATTTTGTATTTTGTTGTACGTACAAAAAAGATCTCTCCCTCTACACTTATGGCCAGCACCAAAGAGGTATCTGCGCATGCATCAATAATTTCTTAAACTTTGAATTTATTTAAACGCATTCCACTGTATTTCTCAGGAAGTTTTTTATTGCTTGTAGCTATTTCAACAATTCAAACGAAAAGCGATTGCAAAAATCAACAAAAAAGACAATGCTCCCAAAAAACAAAAAAAAGAAACCAGGATTTCTTCACTGACAAACAAATGAAAAGAGTCAATGTAGCAGGGACACCTCCAAGTCAATACATCTATGGATTCGATTCACATGCCCACTACCATCCCCTTACGGATAATTTAACCAAAATCTTATGCGAACGGCCACCAAGAAACAATGACCTCGTAGATGGCCTCATAAAACATATCATAACAAAACTATCTAAAGAAGAGGAGAGGATAGATGACTCCTTGAGTCGCACAACAGCACAAGAAATTCTAAACAAGTACACCAATGGCATACCCGTGTTTTGCATCACAATGCTACATTTTGCATTTAATGTTGAACTCGAGGACCTCAAAGAGGTGGACAAGCGAACGGCTGATAACATATTGCAGCAATATAAAGACGCATACGATTTGAAGCAAGGTGAATGGCCAGTAACGATCGAAAAGGTCACATACAAAGTGGATCCGAAGTTTGTAGGAAAGCATTACGACACCTTCGCAAACATCTTCCCAACACCAAAAAAGACTTCCACACAAGGTAAAATTCTATTAAAATACATTCATGTTCCTTATTTTCCATTTTATCATACAATCACGTCGACTCTCTCTCATACTTTTTTCCCTCTACTTGCACAGTTAAAACGGATGCAGATACCGACAACTCATATGACGTGCGCTCTTCGGTAATAAATTTTATTTACTGCATCACTTGTCTACAAAATGGAAAGAAATACATTGGCCAAACTACAAATTTTGAGAAACGTCTCAAACGACATAAGACTAACCCACCGATTAAAATGGCCGATGATGTCCGCAGGAACATTCCATTTGAAGAACACTTCAAAGCACACATATTAGCATCAACTCCGAATTAAAAAGAAGCTAATTCCTTAGAACATAGATACATTGTACAGCTAGATACTACATCGGCTTCAAAAGGATATAGCAATTTAAAAGGAATCCCTGCAAGTGCAAGAAAATATTATTACTTGAAGCGCAACAATCTGATATAAATCATAAACAGATTCATTACCTTACTTGATTTTCTCTAAAATTTTGTTTCACTTTGCATACTCTTAAATCCATTTCTCAATCCGTACATCGTCTTTGTAATTTATTTGTATCTTTAACGTTGAATGTCTACTTATCAACTTGCATGTAACAATAATTGTGGCCCGGACAAACGTTAAAAATAATATTTAAGTAAACCCGTACGCTGCCTCACGCATATCTAGTGAAGGGCTGTAAAGTTCTGTTTTCCCTTTAATTGATTTAAATTTATAGCACACAAAAATTCTTGCCAAAATAGAAGAGAGTCTTAAAAAGTTTATAAAAACTTCCATGCTTGTCTCTTCGGAGACATCTGATAAAATCGGCACCCCGTGCTTCTTTCTTGTTAATCTCGCTCTATAGAAGCAATGGCGGCGTGGGCTTGTATTGTGATGGTCTCCGGCAAATGCCATTCAGCCCTGCCTTCTTCAATCGAGTGCATGAGCTCTAGGGTCTCAAGACCATCCTCACCCCTCTCAAGATTGGCGCCCCAGGCCAACTCGCCTTTGTCACAGGACCCAAACGTTTTGGCAAATCTACGCTACTCGATGAGTTCTGCATCAGGCAAATTTCAGGCGTATATGGTGGAGTGCCAGCACTTGTTGACATGCGGGATCCCTGCAGCCAAACCTCTGATGCATTCGCCAGGCGTCTAGCCCTGAGTTGGGCCACGTCTTTGCAACTCAAAGTGATAGTGGACGGCGGAAAATTTGAGACGGGTGGAAAGTTGGAGTTCGATCTCAGCGGCGGTGTTGTCCGAATAGGGACTCCTTTTGGAGCAGTGGAGCTCGTCAAGCATGACCGCGACGATGATGCCATGCGCAGAGTTCTGCGTGGCTTCAAAGAGTTCACTCGGGTTTGTAGATGGCTTTTGCACTATATTCGTTGACCAAGCTAATGCCTTATGCAGCTGGGTCCGCAGCAATCCCGAGGATCTGGAAACTTATTGTGGTCCTTCCTAAGAATTTCCAAACAGGAGTGCGCAACGAATGTCATTCTTTCTTCGATTGAGCCATTGTTTATGGAGTGGCTTTGCGGCTCGCCCATCTTCAGTGGGCATAATGTCAACCGTGTTAGAATCTGACATTTACCTGAGGAAGAGGCGAGAATATGTTTTCAGCGTCATCCGTGACTCTGATCAGTATTTGCATTCAAATGCCCAGGGTAGGAAGCTCCTGGAGCATGAAATTCTTGAATGCTTGGGATGATGTTTTCAGACATTATGGCAGCGCAATGCTACTCCTCTACAAGTTTGTGGAGCTGGCATTGTTGGTACAGCCTGGTACTGTGGGAGAGCGATGGCAACAACTCAAGGAACTGGAGTTGGAGTAGGCCCACGAATTTATTACCGCGGCGTTGCACCCAGACATATTGTCCAAGGTGCTCATTGGCAGCCGTATCGAGCCTCCCATGGGAACTCCTAACCATTGGGTGACAGTCATGAAACACTTTGCAGGGGCTTCGGACGGGGTGGTCTCGTTTCATTTGCTTGCTGAACAAGTGCCTAGATTTGCACGCACTTAGTTGATTCAATATGACTTTGTCCATTATAGGGTATCTACGGGCTGGGATAAGGATGTGACGGGGGTCTCAGCAGGTAGTTGGCCAATACTCGTGCCCATTTCAAGGATGCAACATGCGGTGATGCAGTGCCTAGGTAAAAACAATTGAAGTTTGAGTAGTATGTGGTTGAGGAGTGTGTGTGTGTGTGTGGGGGGGGGGGGGGGGGGGGGCTGTTTCAGGACTTTCAATTAGTCATATGTTTTTCAACTGATACCTTCCTATTTTTGTGTTAAAGAGATCGAGAAGGTGATTTTGGATGTCTTCAAAGCTGGAACTAGATCGAACTGTGGTTTGCATAGTTTTTTAGTAGATCGGGGTATCACTTGATCCATAGATGGGTTAATGGTATCATTTTCTCTGTTTAGTTACATTTCATGTATTGAGGGCAAAGGCCAAGCTGCAATTTGCTCTTTGTTCATGTTTACTTTATTTGTGCTATGGTGAACCTTATAATCCCCCCCCCCCCCAAAAAAAAAAAAAAAGTGTGTGTGGGGCTGTTCTTTCCAATATTAAGAAATCTTACTGTTGTTTTTAAATTTGGCATTACCATGCTTTAAGTTTAACCTCTCCTGTAATCCCTATGACTAGTGTCATTTAGTTTTGAGTTGTAGTTTTGAGATGTCTCATTTCGGGACAGCTATGAATGTATATTCTTTCTAAATGAATTCTGCTGCTTACAAAAAAAATGTGTGTGTGTGTGTGCACACCCGCGCCCGCGTCCGCGCACGTGCATGCGCGCGCGCGTGTGTGTGTGGCAATTGGGCTTTGTGATCTTTATATTATGCCCACAACACTTGACTGTATAGGCATTCCTCACTGGATATGTATCTTGTGTTTTTTGTTGCTAGATTCTGCTCGTTTGGAAGAGACTAAAATGAAATCATATAGTTGCACAAACAGTTGTAGCTTGAATGAAGAGAATGTGGACTTATTTTTTATTAGCCTTCTCCTTTAGTGCGAGCCTTTGTCACGACCAAGTTTCCCTTCACCTCTAGAGTGCTGACGAAAACTCAATACGAAGATCTTTGTATAAATGGAAGCTCAAGTATGTGTGGGTGTGTGGATTTATATGTGTGAGATAATATGTTTATACTATGGTCTACACCCTCAGTTGGGCATTGATGACGTCTATGAGCTAGTCCCTGCTATGCATGATCTACCTTGAAGGATATGTATGAGCTGAACAACGAAGCGAGGATTCTAGACCTAGAGACGGAGTTCTACGGTATGAGCATGGATGAGGGAGATTAAGTTCAAGACCACATCATGAAGATGAAGATCGAAAGAGATAGACTGGCAACAATTGGCCAGAAGGTGAATTTGGCCCGAATGGCTAGGCTTTTGCTTGGCACGCTTCCTAGAGGCTAGAGCAGCTTCGTGAATACGATGATTAGAAGGTAGAGGACTGCACCTGTAACATTGGAGGAGATGTGCCATTGTTGTTACAATAGGAGTCTCGGGAGAAGAAGTTCGACAACGAATCAAGCGATGATAAAGCCCTTATAGCTCAGGACGGGAGCAAAGGCAAGGGTAGGTAAGCGTAAACCTGACAAGGGGAAGTCCAAGAGGGACAAGTCTAGAGAGGACTCTTCGAATGAAGAAACCAAGAAGGAAAGGAGGCAGAAGAAAAAGTGCTTCTAGTGTGATACGCTTGGACATTTGCAAAGGATTGCAGAAAGAAGAAGGTGGATCAGAAAAAGAAGGCGGCCAGCTCACATACAAACGAGTCAAAGACAGAGGCCAATGTGGTGGTCGGGGAACTTTTCTTGGTGACATCACCAGGTGTTGCTGAGATTAGATATGTAGACTTAGGTGTCTTGGTGAAGATGTCAGACAGTGAAAGGTGGTCAGATGAAGAGTCAGAGAACTTTGTGACAGTGAAGGTCATCATTGACTGCATGGAGTCATCCTAGTGCTTGGCTGGTATTGTTGACACAGAGGGGGAATTCTTCTACAAGACCACAAGGTTCAGTGTCAGTATGCCTTGACTTAGGTGAGGGCAAGACAAGACTACACGTGGAGGCTAATGGTCCAAGTAATATGGAGTTATGCTTGGAATTTTAGTACTAGTGTTTTGTATAGTTAAACCTTGCCTGTTGGTAGACGGGTTGAAACAAACATTTAGAGCTTTGTGCCTGGAGGACCTCATGCTGGTCGCCCATTATGAGGGGAACAGTTGGAGAATGCTAGTACCTGGAGAGTTCAAGTTTGAAGGTGAGTACGTGACTGAAGGAGGTGGTGCCAATTGGTGCTGCCAAAGATGGACCTGTGTACCAGGATGGTGTGCTTATGCAGAAACCAACCTTGTGAAGCAAGAGCCACTAGATGAAAAGCCAAGAACGAACTTCGACACTGCAAAGTTCCAAAGGGCTACAGCATGGGAGCATCTACATCAACGAGTTGGGATCAGGCCAATATGGGCCAGCAAGAGGGGCTGTTGGAAATGGAGTGGTCACCTCCCCCTCTATGAGCCCCCTTATGAGGACTGCAAAGGGGGGGCAAAGGGGCGGGTGGACCATTGTGTGATCGAATGCATAAAGTATGTAGATTTGACATGCACAAGAGGGCTGGCCTGCCACATGGATGGCATCATGGTTGTCATGTAGGCAGCATACAGACAAAGAAAAGGATAGAAAAGTGGCTGCCACGTGGAAAACTTGATTTTGGAGCACAGAATTGCCAAATCGTTGCAGATTTTCCAATATGCTTTTGCCACTTAGATCTGAGAAATCCTAGTCGATTCTTGTGACCCAGTCTAGGACTGCCACGTATCAAGCTAAGGATGAACACCAGGCCGCAACAGAAATTTGCGAGTCCTCGAGCTCAAGATCAAATCAAAATGATATAGTTTACCCCACAAAAATCCCTGAAAAAGGACACTGATGCCAATGTAACTAGACTAGCCTACAGCCTGCTAGTTTAGGTCTAGTTTAACAACCTAGTTCTGAAGAAATGGCAGCAGATGAATGTAGAATTAATATCAGCAAGCCAGAACATCGAAAACTTCACAATGTGAAATTTTTCTGTCCAGTAATACAATTGAAGCATATATCTAAATGAGTCCAAGGACATGCCCCAACAACTCTTCATATCAACTTGGGAATGAATCCTCCTTATGAATTTTAAACATGGTTGATTACAAAACTACTACACATTCAAAAGCCAACACAAAGGATGAAGGATGATGCAAGAGTCCTAAAGGGAACTCCAATGTGAAAACCATAGACATCCTAAAATCTAAGCGAAACAAAATAAGTATAAATTCCCATATTTACACCTCACAATTTTTCCAAGAACCAACAATTAGGAAGATTTCACTTTTGAATTTTAAACAAAATCAAGATTTAAGTGACTCTTTCGGCATTTGTAATGCCATATCTCCATATAAGACACAAGCCATGGTCCCTAGGTGGTATTAAAAAAACTAAGATATTTTCAACTGTGATGCTCCAATTATGAACTCTACCCATGACGACAACCGAGAGTATGCTACTACAATCCTCATAGTATTATGAAGTGTACTTTTGGCACTAGTGTGTGCATATGCGCAAATGCGAGTCTCAGTGCATGCAAAGTGCATGTGAGCAAAGGCATGGATGTGTAGGGGGGGGGGGGGGGGCGCAAAGTGCAAGCATGGCTGTGCAGAGAGAGTTTAAAAGATAAAATTTTTGCTTTGGAAACAAACAAAATTTTGCAAGGGGCCATAGAAAATGGAACGCCGCCTCTTCAAAATCTCAATTCATGTTTTACAACCTCCAGCATATGATTCCCCAAATTACAAGATGGAAGAAGAAGCAAGTTGCCTTTGGTTTATTACTATAGAAGCCTTCACTCTTTTTTGTCATATAAAGTCTATATCAGATGCAGAACAGCAGCATCACGCATCGGGCGTGGTTGCTCATAAATTTGTGATGTGAGTACTTTAACCTGAAATATATTTGTGGCTGAAATTGCCACTAAGCTGTGACCTGCAACTCTCGACTCTGTCTCAAAGAGATATCCTTACCAAAAAGCTCTGTGATTCCAGCTGCTGGGTCATTTTGTTTTACTAAGGATTCCCCTACCAAAACCTACAAAATGTTTGCATTTTCGAGTCAATCACAATAGCACAAGCATTAAAGATATCTTTCTTAAATCCCTGCAACAGAAGGCATTCTACAAGGCTCTCAAAATGGAAAAGCTTTGCAATTAACCAGACTGCATACTTACAGCACTAACTCCTGCATGTTGCAGAAGAGCGATGTCATCTGGAGTAAAGAGCCCTGACTCACCAACCACCTATGCAAAAGCAAAAAAATTAATCTTTAACTGCTGTAGACTGTAAATTACAGAAGCAGCTTTTCCTGACAAAGAGAAATAACGATGGTGATAAGAGAAATACATACAAGTATCTCTCTTTGATGAATGATCTCCCCCCTGTCTCCTTGAAGAAGTTGCACAGTATTGTTTATGTCAACCTTGAAAGTCTCTGTTCATGTTGCACACAAGTTCAAAAAGAGCAACAGCTGAAGTCCATAACCAATTGACCCACATACCAAATTATAGCTAATGCAATTGTCATTTTGGCAGCCCAAAGGATTGTGACTCAGAGTCCGTTGTCTACTTTACAACACAAGCAATACACCAAACAGGCTAACATTTGACCCTACATGAAGATCAAAGCGAACCTAGTATTGATCTCAATGGGTTATGAAGGACTTAACTAGAAAATAGAGAAATCAAAGACCACAAATGACTCACTTGATCAGAAAATTTTATATTGGCCCAATATAGATACACCACAACTCAGAACCACACAGAGTACACATAAAGCCAGAACATGCCCTCAACAACCTTGCTCCCCTCTTCAGATCACATTGCAAGAAACTAAAATGAAGTATGGGCCAG
The DNA here is from genome assembly GCF_047967505.1 of Dipteris shenzhenensis. Taxonomy (NCBI): domain Eukaryota; kingdom Viridiplantae; phylum Streptophyta; class Polypodiopsida; order Gleicheniales; family Dipteridaceae; genus Dipteris; species Dipteris shenzhenensis. The sequence continues at coordinate 5,437,587 of NC_141618.1, read as the reverse complement.
CCATTTGGGATTATGTCCATGACATGTGATATCCTTTGCTGCTTGGACAGGAATACGCTCATCACATGATTAACTCATCGGTTTATAGGACTTGTGAATTGTGAATTGCTCAGATAATCCAATGGCAACTCAGAAAACTCTGTGGATTCCACCCCTTTAAAAGAGGGAACAACCCATCACATGCGTTGTCACTACTAGCTGACGCATATTCATATGAGCTACAATGCTGTAAACCTTCTTGCTTAACTATTAAGACCATGATCGGGATTGTAGCATTATCTTTGTTCACAACCAGCTCACCATAATGAAACAATTGAATCATCACACAGTTTATTGTTCAGTGGGAATTTTAAATCATTTTTCTGCTAAGCATGTTGCCCTTGGGTACAAAAAGCAAAAACATTTCACCAATTCCAAGATCCCATGGGATCTGGATGAGAGAGAGAGAGAGAGAGAGAGAGAGAGAGAGAGAGAGAAATGACCCAAGGAGTTGCAAAGGTTTCTGGAGCTCAAGGGGAAATAACCCTGAGCAAATTAGGACCTAGACGTGTTAACTAGTCCATATCTAGTCCAAGCATCTGTCAAATTTAGTTGTAGTTGCCTCATACTCACCCAGATCCCGGTTGTTGATGCCAATCAATTCGATTCCTTCTATGCCTAACACACGATCAAGCTCTCGTGTATTGTGAACCTGCCACAAGTGCAATCCACAAGCATACAGTAGCAATCCTGATGAGAAATTCAAGGGCCCACAGAAGCGCAAAGAAAGATTACATTAGCAACCCCAGAAATTGTTTTTTTCTGCAGCATACAGAAAACACCTAAGCGGATTCAAGCTCTTGTAGGAAGACACAGCTCACTAGAGAGTTAAGGATAATTGTTATACACCTCAACAAGAGCTGCCATTCCTAGAAGTTTACAAATTTTGGTCAAGTACTTCAGATCTTGATCTGGCAGAACTGCAGCAATCAAAAGAACTGCATCTGCTCCATGCAATCTTGCAAAGTATAGCTGCCAACCATCAATAATGAACTCCTTACAGAGAAGAGGACACTGCAAATTTCAAGATCATCGAGGGTCGCAGGTCAGCTCAAGGCATGCAGCTCCGATTGATGAATCCTAGAGAACCACAAAGCTAACATGTACGCACGAAGAAGTTGGGATAAGAAAAAGAAATTATCCTTCGCCTCTCATTGTTAAAAACGTAGAGTTACTTCTTGAGTCAAGTTGAGCTGTCAACGATACTTATAAACATGGATCTTAAACTTCTATAGAACCTTGAGCATACCTGCACTCCAGCACTTCGAATCGCTTTCAGGTACTCAAAATCTCCCTGGGAACAAGCAAGTATGTGGAAGTCACAAATAAAGAGCGAATGCTACAACAAACAAAAATCCTGGGTATAGGATCGGTCGGTGTACTGACACTGGACAGCATACTTGGAAATACTTGGAGTCCGTCAATACACTAAGACATGCAGCTCCCCCTTGTTCATAAGCTCGCGCAATGCGCACCTACAAACAGTTATTAAAATTGTGCTGGTTAGAAGCATCGGAATTCTACTCACAAAAACAAACCTACTACCAACTTATGTTGGTCACACCTGATGGGCACCGTGTGCAGAGATTAAACGCAATGCCTTCCCTCGGGTGCAAGAAAAATGAGAAAAGTCCTAAACATGAGCATTGCAAGTAAATACCGGGTCAAAGTTGGGCTGAATAACTCCTCGGCTGGGAGAAGCCTTCTTCACCTCTGCAATCAGAGCTGGAACGCCTGTCTCTGTAGCTCTTCTTGTCAGAGCTGCCATAAAATCTCTGGCTAAGGGCGCACTTGGGAGTGCTTGCAGAATGGTTCCCAAAGGCATTTTTTCTTTCATCTGCCAAATCCAAACGTTCCGGATTTCAGCAATGTAAAGAAATCACGCTTAAGAAGTTCGCTGATGTGACGCTCATCAAACAACTGGTATCGACAGAAAAGTATATTATCGTCCATGGCATACCTGAGTCACTTCGGACTCTTTGTTCCATATTATTTCCTCCAATATATTACGAGGAGTATTTCCTTCGTTTTGTAACCTGAACTCAAAGGGACCGCAGCTATGTTGAGGAGGGCCCGTGGGAGGTCTTCGTCGGATACTTATTCCATGTTTGGCAAGTAATTCATCCTTTATCCTCTTTTCCTGCCACCCCTTCCATTCAGGCGGGGCTTCTAGGGCATTGTTTACGGGCACAAACTCATTGCGGGGCGTGATCGCGTCGTCTTGACCTTCCCTCTGCACAGCAAAGATCAAGTATCGCAAAATTCAGGCAGCCAACATGATATTCCACACAAGACACCATCATCACTCAACTGGAAGAAAAAAACCCAGCAAATCAGATAGGCAAGGGGGCTGGAGATCTAGCCTCGTGGGAGCTGCAGGAAACAGAAAAAGCGCCACGATGGGAAGCTCTCTGTGGTGGTTTAAACTGACGAGAAGGGAGCCAAGGGGAAGGTTGATCAGAAGAAGGAGAGGAGGAGTAGGAGGGAGGGAAGGTGACGAGGGAAGCAGCAGGAGCGAACATTCTTCGATCGCGAACAAGACATAAGGCAACAAGACAGCCAACAACAACAACAACATGAAGATGAAGATGAAGATGAAGATTAAGAAGAAAATTGAAGATCAACAAAGGCGCGTTCTCACCTTTGACATTTTGGGCTTCATTTTGACCCTTCTCTTACTAGCACATGGAACTCGTTTCCTATGGGATTACCATGGGCTTGAAAATTTGTCATCCCTTGTGGAACCAACCACAACTTATCACACAAAATCGGTCAAATATCTGCGACAAAAAGATCTCTTCCGTTGAATCAAAATGCCTCCATGAGGAGAGTGTTCACTTTAAAGCATTTTGCTTAACAGATTCAAATTGTGACAATTTTAAAAGGTTTCTATTGAAATTTTGCCACTTTTAAGCTAAAATATAACTAAAATGCCTTGACAATTGTAGGTTTTGTGCGTTCAAATTTGAAGGTTAATTTCCAACTTTTGCCATTCATGTGACATTAAATCTCCTTGTTTTTCATGAACACTCTTCATGAGCGAAAGAGGCTGTAACATCGAGGTGGCACCTCCTGTTGCCTCCTCCCTCCTCCTCCTAGTTGCCTTTCATGGGCCTCCCCTAAGCGTCTTTCTACTGCATCAAAGTCCAAAACCGGCTCACTCCCAATAAGAGTCAAGAGATTTTACTCATTTCCCAAGCAGAAATGAATCCTCTCAACTTGCCCTTCACTTTCATGCTCGGTAATTTTTGTCTACTTGAATACTGATAGAATTCAACCTCATGGGTCACTCTCACATTTCGAAAGCTAATTTATCATCAAAATCTCTCCCCCTCTCTGGTCACCATTTCTCCCCACTCTCCCCTAACTTTGACATCAAGAAAAGGGAGGAATCCCCCTTTCGTTTAAAAAAAAAAGCTTGTCCCTTCACCACTCCGCTTAGAAAAGATTACAACCCTTTGCCAAATAGGGTGTGCCAGAGAGGAAGTGGGTTATTCATGCATTCAATCATTCAATGGATCACCCCTTAGTAGCCCTATCATTTCCCTCGTTCAACCAAGGCATAAGTGTTTTCCAAGGCCTCCAAACCTGAACATTGACTCCAAGGATTATGGGAAAAAGTGGCTATTTGCATCCTAGTCCTACCTCACATTAGCACATATAATTGTATGCAAATGGGCACTTGTAAGTAGATATAGGACCAAAATAAGCATATCCATTCCCATCTTATTACCATTCATGTGGGAAAAAGCTTACATCATTATAACATCGTCTCACTAAATAGGCCACAGCCCTCGAAGTGCAAAAGCAAGGAGATGTGAAACTCTTTAATCTTTTTGGACTTAGCATCCTTACTTGCCTTACTAGTCAAAAGCTTAAATTGACCTCACCATATCTCATCACAAATAGAGGCCACACTATTGTATTGAACAATCAGACCCAATCGTTCTCACAAAACAGCACCGTTGGGTGAGCTAAGCATTGTGAGCTTATTAGGTCAATTACCATGTCATCATTAATGAGGTTGAGCAAGGCGTGCACCTGTTTCAAGAAACTACAGTTGTGCTTTAAGAGACATACTATGTAAGTAATGATCAAGAGACAACACGTATAGGCCTTGTTGTCAACATCCTAAATCTAAACTAGTGGACATAAAATAGCAATACAAAATTGTATACATCTGGTTCGAAAGGCCATCATCGAGGTGATACAAGCCACCATATAAATATGGGAGCCATACAAGCGGATAATATTCAGATCTACTAGACAATGCCTATATTTACTATTATCCTATATTACTAGGTTAAATGGGGTGATCAAGCAAAAATTTACATGCTACACACCCGGCTAATCCCATTTCTCTCTCTCTCTCTCTCTCTCTCTCTCATGCCCCAGGACCCATGGTTCGATGATGAGTGTTAAGAGATGAGATCTCATCTCATATGTGAGCAGGCATTGGGGTACCTTACGAGGACCAAGGCACAATGGATATTGTGCCGCATGATTCACTGAAAGAGACGAGCTTTCCTCTCACACCGGATGGATGAGGTGATCAGATCTTTTCGAGGAGGAGATCCCATATTTGCATGGGGGCTTCTTTTTGACGGCGGTAAGTCACCCATCCCGTCACCGATCCACGAGTCTGGCACACATACGTGACTTTGCTCTATGACGTCCCGATACAGGTGCCACCAGATTTGTCCCCCTTACCTAGGATCACCGCGTCCTCCTTGTTCACTGCACAGAATGGTGTGTTGTGCCAACTCCACAACCAGAAAGACCTGGATCATGAGGGGTTGAGGACATAATATTTTGCACATGGGCATGAGATCTTGGCACCGATCCTAGCATAGATGTTTGATCATGTGGTATGTCATGGCTTCCCTCCTACTTGGAGCACCACTATTATTGTAGCAATACACAAAGCAGGGGACCCTATGGACATCGGTAACTACCGCACACTCATGATAGACCACACACTATCCAAGTTATATGGAGCGGTGCCAGAGCGAGAGATCATCTCATATAAACTTACGATAGGCCACACACTAGCCAATATATATGGAGCGGTGCTAGAGTGAGAGATCAGCTCATATAAAGAGGCACATGGGTAGAGGGCACTAGGACAAGCTAGTTTCCAACAACAACATTCCACCCTTGATCATATCTTTACCTTATGGGTAGTAATTAAGGAGATGAAATCTAGATTCCAAAAAGTCTATGCTTGGTTCGTAGACTTTCAAAAGGCTTTTGACACTATCCCAAGGAGATGTAGATACCAGGAGTCATGATATGGGGTGTGATGAGCTTATACGAGTGAGTCAGAGGGAGGGTACATGCACCTAGAGGTTTATCAGATTGGATCGAGAGCACGATTGGATTGAAGCAAGGATGCCCACTCTCTCCGACACTCTTTGGATGAGATCGCAACTTTCGTTGACTGTCTAAGAGAAAAGGGTTCCTTGCTTGCAAACTTGATGATACAAATCTTGCTATACATGAATGACGTAGTCCTCATCTCCTCTTCTAAAATAGACCCACATCAACATCTTGAGGCTCTATAGGTGTTTTGCAGGGAGAGAGACTTGATGGTCAACCTTGGCAAGACCAAGCTTATGATCTTCAACACCTCATCGTAGGGTAGTACTTCAGTGGCACATTTCAATACCAAGGAGCGCCAGTGGAGATAATGGAGACAGATACCTATCTTGGGCAATTTTTGTAGGGCCTATCTTCATGATGACACACGCGGCATGACTCACACGTGGGTAGGGAGCTCTAGCCTGCCGACTCGAGAGGCAGTGCTTCCAAGCACATTTCTAGGATCCCTCAACATAGGGATGGCTTTTTGATACACTAGTGAGACCGGCAACCATGTATGCAACACCCTTCCAGGGATGTGATCTACTAGCAGCAACAACCTGCTCGAAAAGGTGACCATGGGATCTAGGATGATCAAGAGCAAGCCATTGATTCCTCACCAGTTCATACTGGAAGAGTTCGTGTTCACTATGACACCACTGTAGATTGATGCAGTGTTTCAAACAATGACTTATCTACATAGGGTATGGGCCTTGCCTCACTAGAGGTTACCGAGGTTGGCATTAGAGTCCTCTAGGCAATTAGCGGGGAGTGGGGTTAGCACAACATGGTATGCACCCATCTCTAAATGGTTTTCATACTTAGGGCATTCAAATGGATCACCTCCCCCCCTTTCAGTATAGTTTGGACACCCCATCCCTATAGCTCCCATGAGATGAGATCAACCATATTGTATAGTACTTTAGCAATATACATCATGGACATGAGTTCCCCACCAAGATTCAATTCTACCATGACCACTTCTTAAGAGTATTAGAGGAGGGATTAATCACTGGGCCCTAGTATCTAGAGGACAGGCAGGTTACCCATGCACTAAGGATTGCCATAGGATAGATGCGGGTCTCATCTCACTAGCTGAAGATCGAGGCAGGGAGGTCTACAGGCACACCTAGAGAGCAACGGGTTGGCAGGCTATGCACATTGGCGCCAGCAGTAGTAGAGACAAAGGAGCATTTCTTATGCATTTCCCGTGCTTACTATGAGATCCAAGGATGATACCATTGTTTCTTCTAGGTCCAAGATTTGGACTACTCTCTATTTGATCCATTTCCCCACGACCAGGTGTGTTGGCCTTTTTCTAATGGAGATGTGGTGACATAGAGAGACCCTACTACACCAGATCAGACGGCATGAGGGGACCATACCACAAGACACCAACCGGGTGCAGAGACACGTCACCCATTTGTATGCCTTTGAGTCAGCCCCTGGACACACTGGAGTAGAGGAGGAGAAGATAGCTGACATGAGGGCAGTATGGATAGGCGGGAGGAGACGATGCAGAGTGGTGGAGCCTGCAACACAAAGGATGATAGAGCAACACGATAGAGGTGCAACCCATCATTGCTCTACTCAGAGGAGACCGACCTACTCGAGGTGTCACCATTAATATGGCCCATCGGATATAGAGATCACAGAGACCATGCCCTCAGTCATTGATATGTGAAATCTTTGTGTCTCATCAAAGGGATATCACGACCCCTGGATATGTCTTCGGAGCTTTCGCACGAGTCTCTTGAGAGTCTCTAAAAGATTTTGATTTTTCTGAGACTTTGAGATTAGTAGCTTAGCTTAGCACTCAGCAAGGGCCTTAGTGAGCCCTTTCCTTCAGCCCATAGCGGCTTGTAGGAATTATTTTTACTGATTGTACTTTGTCTCATAGACCTGTGAGGCCTCCTGAAGATGTTAATACAACTCTCTCTCTCTCTCTCTCTCTCTCTCTCTCTCTCTCTCTCTCTCTCTCTCTCTCTCTCTCTCTCTCTCTCTCTCCCTCCCTCCCTCCCTCCCTCCTCCCTCCCTCCCCCCCCCCTTCTCTCTCTCTCTCTCTCTCTCTCTCTCTCTCCCTCCCTCCCTCCCTCCCCCCCTTCTCCCTCTCTCTCTCTTTCTCTCTCTCTCTCTCTCTCTCTCTCTCTCTCTCCACATCTCAATAAGGATGGGCTAATCAAGGTAGCAATTGCGAGCCATAAACTCAAACTTGACTAACATACACAAATGCATAAAACAAAGCTTCAAATCCCCCCCCCTCCCCCCCCTCTCTCTCTCTCTCTCTCTCTCTCTCTCTCTCTCTCTCTCTCTCTCTCTCCGTGTCAATAAGGATAGGCTAATCAAGGTAGCGATTGCGAGCCATAAACTCAAACTTGACTAACATACACAAATGCATAAAACAAAGCTTCAAATCCCCCCCCTCCCCCCCCCCCCCCCCTCTCTCTCTCTCTCTCTCTCTCTCTCTCTCTCCCCCCCCCTCCATAGATGTCAATAAGGATGGGCTGATCAAGCTAGATATTGTGAGCCACAAACTTATACATGACTTACATACGCAACCACTCTCTCTCTCTCTCTCTCTCTCTCTCTCTCTCTACAAACTTATACATGACTTACATACACAACCACACAAAGCAAAACTTCGAATCTCTCTCTCTCTCTCTCTCTCTACACATCATTTGGAGGGGGGATGATAAGGCCTAAAATTACAAGCCACACTCATAGCCTCAACTAATGCACATAAACACTTTTAATAAAACCCTTGAAAACTCACCAAAAGAAGATAATCAAAGTAGACAAAATCAATGGAGTAGGGACTAGATTCACTACATAAGAGTGAGGGATCCTTTATAGAGTCAAGTTATTACATGATAAAGTAGTCAATCATTTGATACTAAGTGGCAAAAGCAACCAAATGCCAAACACCCATTAGCCCCATAAGTTGTAATATTCAGATACCACAAGTTGTATCTAAATCATTACACAATATCTTGAGAGCACTTGTGGTATATTCCCAAGATATTGTGCAATGTCATCAAGATACCCCATAGTGTATCACTACTCAATCAATTTCTTGTCGCTAGTGCAAGAAGCATGATTAAACAGTTTTTAAGGCACTCATGTTTTCACATAATATTCCATGTGTAATCAACGATGTGACACTTGATGATGTGATACTTGATGGCATGGCACTAATGATTGTACATTGCACTACTGATTGGATGATTATGTGGTTGATTGACTTCTCTAGATTATATGGTAGTATGTGCTAGATACTGATGTGGTGGTTAATGTTGTGGCCTACCACATGTCAAATAAGGTGAGATGGTAGATAAGATCACGTGTCACAATCTTATGACTGTGGAGACCTCTTTTCCATGTGTCTTATCTTCCACATGTCTTGTAGAGGCTTTGATGTGGAGATAGAAGCATGTGGTTAGAGAAAAAAGCTTGTCATTGAGGTAGAAGGAGGCCAGATTGGACTAAACTCCTTCAAGGATTAATTGCAAGCACCTACAAATTAGGAATTGGAGATTCTAGAACTATATCAAAGCAAAAGATGTAAACTTTTTGAGAGAGATCTGAGCGAACCTCTGCCACATGATCTATGGAGACAAAGAGACTAATGAGCAAGATAATGAATGATGGACAATGGTGGTGCTTGAGAATGTTGTTGATTAGATAAGGGTATTCAAAGGTAGTACGAAAGCATCACCTTAAAATTAGGTAGCCCTTCTTCTTATATAAGAAATGGAAGAGGGCAAAGAGCCAAGAATTAACATTTTAAGGAGAAATATGAGGTACTGGTCTAGGCATGGAAGCAATAAAGAAAGACTCCACTCAAATTTCTACTCTTCCTTTTACTATTAGCATCTTTTAGGCTGCAAAAGTATGTCACATTGCCTAGTTTCAAGGCCTTGACTCTCATCAATTCTTGGATACTCTCTAGATATCGCTCACCTCTCCACATTACAATGTACCTGCAGGTCATGCTGAGATTTGAGAATACATTGTGGAGGCAAATAGATGGATGGATGGATGGATGGATAGAGAGGTAGATAGATAGATAGATAGATGAAATAGGAAGACAATTTTAGGAGTTTGAGACATTCCCATGATTTTGAGGCTATCCAAACTTGAAAATGTACTTAAAGCTACTCCTAGTTATAGTTTGCATAAGATAATGATTTTTTTTCTTTTTTTGGAGTTGAAGTGTTGTAAGGAAAGGACGCTAGAGTCCACCATGATCAAAGGATGTTGGTGAATCTATTCATCATTTAGCTATATGTGCACATGAAAATTTGCATCAACTTTTGCTCCTTAAATTGATCAACTAGGAACTAAAGTGCTTTATGCAAACTTTCTACCAACCATTTGGTAAAGTAAATGTTTTGCAAAAGATTTGACAATTTGTATAGCTCATCTTTCTGATCCTTGCCTAGTTCAAATTGGTGTGGACCGAACTGAGTTGGCAAGTGTATCCTCACTGCGTTTTGACTCAATTAGACTATAGTTAAGCATGGTTTTGTTGGCTATCATTGATGTAAATGAAGGATGCTAGTGTCAACTATCTTTAGAATTTGTTAATCCTAGGATTCCCCTATCTTCAGAATTTGTTAATCCTAGGATTCCCTTTTTTATTAATATATATATACATATGCAAGATAATGTTTAATAAAGTCTTCTTTGCTATTTCAAATGGTTAATTTGGATTGCTAGTAATTCCCCTAGAACTATTTGGATTATGAGTTCTTGCTATTAATCCCCTTAGAACCATTTGTTGATTTATCCATTCTACAAAAGGTCTTCTAGTGTGTCTTCATGACCTCAGTGGATTAGACTATTAATGTTTCTTTTTTTATATGCATTGCAAAGTTCATATTTTATTACCAATAATTAAGTAACTATTTTATATGCAATTGAATTTAATCACATTGATAACGTTTGTTTTAATGATATTTAAAAATACAATATCATAAAGGAGAAAATAAAAATGACCAAAATCAAAAATTATTTGCATTCATTGCAATGCTAAGCTTACAAGATCAAAGCTATAAGATATTTTCTATATTGATGCAGAATTGTCATTTTTTATGTCCTCCATTTGGAGGTCTATTTGTGCTTTCTGCAAGGATCCAATGGCATTTCAACCTTGCATTTCTTAGTAGGAACTTTGACCATCCTCCAAGTCCACATGTCCCTACCATGTTGGATAAAATTCAAAGTCTATAACTGAATCTAGGTGTTCCCACCTTATTGGATCAAATTCAAAATCCACAATCGAATCTACATGTTCCCACCATACTAGATCAAATTCTTTGTTGCACTGCTACTACTTAGTTCAATAGTCCTTGTACCTAACTGTATCACTACATCCCCTTCTACCTATAGGATCCTAATATTATATACTCACTTTTTCATAGTTGTTGATAAGGTTTTAACTCTACATTTGCTAGTGCAACATCCCAATTGACTAATTACTTGAGAGATCCATGTTTTATGGGACACATCTATTCTTTGACCATTGTTTTTGTCAATCCAAGACATCCAATGCTCCATATACTTCTCTCTCTCTCTCTCTCTCTCTCTCTCTCTCTCTCTCTCTCTCTCTCTCTCTCTCTCTCTCTCTCTCTCTCTCTCTCTCTCTCTCTCTCTCTCTCCCGCTCGCTCTTTCAATTTGTATCTAGGGTTTTTTAATGGCTTGCTTGGTTGTGATTCTTCTATCAATGGAGACATTGAAATTGTATGAAAATGCAAAACATTGCCCATAACCTATTCAACATAAGAGATTCTACTATAGCTAAATATGGAAGTTTGATATGGGGATCAAAACTCAAAATAAATGGGCATGCACATCAAATAAAAAATAACTAGATGGATGTGAGAGGAGCAAGAGTCAAAAAATTAAGAGTTGATAGCACCAAAGAAAAGAAGGAACTTCTTAGCATGTTAGAGGCTAAGGGAACTAGTTTAAGGGATAGAGGCTGCCAAAGTATAGGGAACCCAAAAGGACCACAAAAAAAGGATAGGAAGAGTGAAAGAAGTAGACACAATACTATCAAGATGAGAGCATAACTCTCTCACCTATGAGGGAGAGAGGAAGCTAGAGACATTGAGATGAGAGCTGAACTACTATATGGGGAATCTTTCCCTTTAGTGGTGTGTTTAATTACTAATCTTAATTGTGATGGAGCCTTAAGTAGTCGAGTTATATACTTTCACTATAATGAAAGGAAGGGTAATATTTACTATCTTGTATAGCTTTTATCATGTGTGAATCCTTTGATTAATTTGCATTTGTGACATTTCATATCAACTCCACTCAATGGAATGAAAAACCTTTCAATTTAAGAAACTTTGAACTCAAAAGGATGGTGTGCATCCAAATGCTAGATGCTATTTTTAGAAGGCTTCATAATGAGGAATTGGTGGTTACTATATTTAAGTTTCTTAACCTACATGTGTTGCTCAAGAATAAATGTGCTGATATGGAAATTCTTTCACTTTGATAACCTTTCACTCTAAGAACCTGTGAACTCAAAACTATGTTCAAGATGATTGGAGGATTGTAAGAGTGTGCAGGATTGTGGAGACTTGGCTATCTATATAATAGGTGGTACCTTTGGTGTATTGTATGTTGGACCACCAAAGGAGCCCTATCTTTACAAGGCTGAGGGTTAATACAAGTTGACGTGTTGTTCCTTATCTCTTAGGTGTTATTTCTCCATCTCACTCTATTGAGTGGCTTGCCTCTCTTCTCCTTCCTCATCTCACGTTGAGCTCCTTCCTCTTTGAGTCCTTCTCATTCTTGTGTTGAGGGAGGGTGTTGAGATATTGGCCTAAGATGATTGCAGGATTGTAAGGTTGGATAGGATTGTGGAGACTTGGTTGCCTATTTAATAGGTGGTGCTTCTAGTGTATTGTACGATGGAACACCCAAGGAGCCTTATCTTTACAAGGCTGATGGTCAATAGAAGTTGATGTGTTGTGCCTTATTCTTGGAGTGTTATCTCACCTCCTCACTCTATCTAGTGGCTTATCTCTCTTTTCCTTCCTCACTTCAAGTTGAGATCTTTCCTATTTGCCTCCTCTCATTCTTAACTGAGATATGGAAACTCTTAGAGGTGTTATGACTTGAAATAAATCCAAAAAACCAAACGTTATATGGGACAAAGGTGAGACTGGCTCAAAAAGACATCATCATTATTGTAAAGTGTGTATCTTTAGATTTAATACCATTATATATTTTGCAAATGATTTTAATTGCAAATAATATTGTTGCAGAAGGATAAGTATAAAATTTTAAATAAATGGAGCATGTGTCATTTGCACAAAGGAAGATCACAAAGCTCACTGTTGCTAATGAAAAATTTGAGAATAAAACCTCAATACTTGTTATGAGGTAGGAAAAGTTATGAGACGGAGCCATCTGGTTATTGTTCTTATTATACACGTACGGTTCACAAGATAAAGCAATGCTTGATGGTCGGTGTAGAAGACAAAATCATTTGCCAGTAGATAGTGCTAATATTTCTTAACACCATACACCATTGCTAGGGCTTCTCTTTCTGTGGTGGTATAGTTGATCTCTGCATTATTGAGTTGTCGACTAGCAAAGTAGAATGGGTAGTCTTTCTTATGTTCATCAGGTTGACAAAGCACATTCCCAATTACATACTTGGATCCATCAGTATGAACATGAAAATCAATATCCCAATTGGGAGATATAAGGATGGGTGCTGTGATTAGGCACCACTTTAAACACTCAAAGGCTTGGTCGCACTCTTCTGTCCATAAGAATTCCAGTCATAATTTGTAAAGTGGTCTGGCTATCATGGCATACCGTAATATAAATCTTCTATAATAGCCGGCATGTCCCATAAAGACCTGTACGCCTTTGGAATTTGTAGAAGGAGGCAATTCCATGATGATTTTGATTTTTTCCATGCCAGTTGCAATTCCATGTTGAGAAACGATTTGTCCCGAGACAACTCCGTGGGTGACCATGAACTGGCATTTATGCCATACTCCCTGCATTTGATTAGTACTGCTTCAAGACAATTGAAGTGGTCTTTTTTGTTCGAGTGGATGCACAAATCATCCAAGAACACCTGTAAAAACTTATTCAGAAATGACTTGAAAGCTATGAAAATGACTTGCTGGGGCATTACAAAGGCCGAATGGCATGCCATGGTGCCATACTTAGGATTTGTTCGACGAGGTCCACATACCTTAGGGTGGAACCTTCCCTTATAGGTATCGTGTGTATTGCCATGTCTGGTGAAATTCCTTTCATCTCTTTGTATGACCATGCTAGGCAGTCATGGTATTCCATTCGGAATGCTTTGAGCTTGGTTTCATCTTCCTGTCAAAGTTTTTTCCCAATGAAAACCAATTTCTCTTCCTCCCCTTCAATCACAAGCTTAATTGCTCGAGTTTTTGCCGGTCCCTCCTAGATTGGAGTTTCTCCAATGCTATCGGTTTCTTGAACTTTAGATTCTCTTAGTGGTCTTGGCATTACTATGGGGACACTGCCACTTGTGTAATTCTTGAAGTACTTTGGCACTTCTCGAAGATCATCCTTCGATGGTGTTGAACTAGCCTGACATGTGCTATGGGTATTGAGTGGCATAATATCATTAACCAATTTGTTAGGCTCTTGGGAACTTTCTTTTTCTAAAGTCTCTTAATCGATCTTCATCCACACATGTGGCTTATACTTTCGAACCTTCTTATGTTGGGAACTGTGGGGTAACTTTTCCACTGGTAAGGCATTCCCAAGTAAGGGTTCATTTGCTGTGCATACTCCTTCTAGTCCCTCAGGGGACCATCCAAGAGGAGGTGGCTCAAATTTTGAGGGAGCTAGCTTTGCAAGCTACAATTCAACAATCCTTGTTTGGACTCATTCGAATTCATTGAAGTGTTCGGCCTTGGCTTTTTGATGATTTCCTACTTCAGCTTTCTTGCAGGATCTTTTGCTGTTATTCAACTTTGGAGGTTCAACTTTTGGAAGCTCAACTGCCATTAGGGCATGCAGAATGGCTAAGTCACTGTCAAAGACTTAATCTTCAATTTGAGCATTCTCAGCCTCAGTTTCAAGGTCTTAAGGAAAATCTGAGTCATCATTGGTATGGGTACCTTCTTCAGGTTCATTATCCCACTCAGCCATAAAGAATGGCACCTCTAGATCGATTGGTTCTTCATGTGTGAGTTGAGGATCTACCTATATCACCTTAGCATCTAGATATCTACGAGAAGATGGGGTCTAATGAATGGCAGTTGTCAATGGTTGCCAATGTTTGTATCCAATTATTGGCATTTCTTTGTGTATCGCCCGCTATGGCATGCTATTGCAGGGGAGTTGATTTGCTTGAGATCATCGTTGAAGACGTTTCATCCAACACTCTAAGCACAATTGGTTTCATTGCTCCTGCCCCCACATTCACCTGAACTACAGTGTCATGATTTTGGATTATCAGTCTATCAGTTCCCCAATTATGGAGGACTGATGCTTCCCACAGCCAAGGACGTCCTAGTAAGATTTGATAGGATTTTTTGGGGAGATCCAAGATTGTGAATTGAAGGGAAAAGTGGACTCGTGTGACTTTTGTTAACACGCCATTCACCATTCCCAAGGGTTTAGCCCGTGAATCATCGGCAAGGCATATGTTGAAATTAGCCTTTTGCATTGGTGGGAGACCCCATTCATTGTAGAGCTCCTTGGATAGGACATTTACACCTGCTCCACCATCCAACTATGGCTTGGACTTCATTATATGCCTTGTGGATCAAAGGCACAGTGATGTTGCATATGTCATCTCTCTCACCCAACCATCTGCATAGGGATATCTTCTATGTCTTCCAGAAGCGGAGGGGGATTTGCGAGTTCAATCCAACCTTTGAAACTCTCCCAAAGATTGGGACAATTTCGTAGTAGGATTTCGATGGGAATTGACATAGGACAACTTAGAATGGTAGAAAGCATGGCTCCTTCAAGTTGGTGTGTCGGTACATTATGTTGTGGATTCTATTGTTGGAATAGAGGCTCGAGTATAATATCAATACTCGAGCCGGGCCAAGTCATGGATTGGATCTTGAGCTTTCTTCTCAACCTCAAATTGAGCTTGTTCCTTTTGTACCCATTGTTGAATTGCCTGAAAACAAGCCTTCTCCACTTCTGCATTTGGGTATGGAGCTTCTTTTATTTGAGGCTCGGGAGCTGATGTGGATGAGCTTGGTTGCTCATTGCTTAACAGAGGTAGAGGCACTTGTGTAGTCTTTTTAAGAAGTCATCTTGATTGAATTGGAATATTACGGTCCTTGGTGGCTTGTTTTTGCTGGCATGTAATTACATTCACAGGTTGTGATATTACACTTATCGACCCTAGACTTTGATGGTCCAACCCAATAATGCCGATTGGGACGTCAAGCTTAGCCTTAGTTTGTTGTGGGGCCTTATTTTTCATGGGACAATCCATACAGGCATGTCCTATGCCACAATCTCTGCAGAGTGGTTGGAAAGTAGTGGGGCTACCACGATGAGGGCACTCTGCAATCCAGTGATTTTCTCCACAACCGTAGCACTTGATTGGCGCTTGATATATATTGGGTCGAACTTGATTTGCATAGACTGGTATTAGACCTTCTACGCCTTCTACATAGTACACTCGATTTCATACTCGAATGGCAAGTCCACTTCCTCGGCTTGCAGTTGTTGTATTGGAACTACCAGAGGAGTTGGATTTGGCAATCTTGGATATGGTTGTGGATTTGGATTCCTGAGTAATTACAAGACTTGTGTCTGAACAGGAACAGGAGTCAACCTCGGAGCTGGGGGCGCTTATGCAAGTGCCGGTTGCATGTACACTGGTATGGGTGCCGATTGGTATTGCTGAGATCGAGGTGGGTTGTTGCGCATGTTGAAGATGCAACTATTTTCATTTTGGCCACCGATGATGCAGATATGGCACCACAACCTTGGCGGTGGATTTGCTTGTGCAATGATCCTGGCTCTTAGGACCAGGCATTCATTTGCTATATGATTGGCCATGCAGTGTGGGCAGCATACATTTTCTCGCCGTGGATAAGTCTGAGGTGGTAGTTGAGACATGTGAAGCTTTTGTTCCATGGCCTGCATCATTTCTTCTTTTAGCTTCATGGTCATGGCCTCTAGGCGATCTTCATTAGAGGTTTCGGCAGTGGACTTGGATTTCCCTTTTTAGAGCATTTATCTCATGCACTGGATCTTCCATCATCACTGCTGGTGTCAGAGTCAGTCATGCCATCCTTGATGTCAATGGCTACCAAATGACAGCACTGAATGTTTCGTAACTGTGCTAATCTTTTTCATGTCTTTGTGGATTTTCTTCCTTAGTCTTGCAATGAACCAGGCTGTGAGATACTTAGCATCGGGGCATGGGTCACATTTGGCAATTAAGCATTTCATCTTGCCTAGGTACGTGCGTACATCTTGTCGGTGAACGTATTCGAGCTTGCTTAGTTGGAGAGCGGGATCATGTTGTAGTCTCTCCATTTGAAAGGGCCTCTTGAATTTAGTTTCCAGCGGGTCCCATGTGGCTCTTTCTTCCACTAGGAGGTCTAGGTACCCTTGTAATGCTTCATCAGTTAAAGCCATGGGGAACCAGGTGACCTTGGTTTCATTGGATTGCCGCTCGCCATGCAGCATCAAAATGGTGGAGGAATCGGGCTTGATCGCCCCTACTGTTTTATTTGGGAAGTTTGAGTTTGCCCAGGGGGAACCTGCCTTGATTGTTATTGTTGTTATCGAAATTGTTGCGATTAAAGAAATTGTTCCCCTCCGCATCGAGGTCAAGATCCCCATCATCGCGACGGTGCCACTCGGCCATGTTGTGTCGTGGAGGAGTCAAAGGGATTTCTTGAATTTCAAGGGGGGAATCGGGGTAGAGGATTGTTGGAAACCCCATTTTACCCCTACTTCAACACTACGTATCTCGCCTGTTTAGGACCCAAACTGGGTTTGGGGGGGGGGCTTGGTCAATAGGTTTAAGTGTGAATGGACTTAAAGTCTAACTGAGGGAGAGTAATTGACCCAATTCAGTTGACCTAGCTGGTTCAATCCAGTTGACCCTAAGTCATTTTGTCTAACTTTCCTCTATTAACTATAGTTATCCTAACCAAACAGCAACTAACCTGATTCTAACTAGCTGTAGTTAATTCAAACCTGACCCAATGCTAACCTAACCTATTTAACTAACCTAAAGTAACACTAACCTAGCCTAGGTTAGTTTTAGGGTGGGTTAGATTTTTATGTTTTTTATATTTTTATACTTCGAAAAGAAAGGGGGGGGCTGGCGGCCAGCAGGGCGGATTTGGAGAGGAGGGGAGGGCTATCATGGCAACTGGAGGGGGAAGCGAGGGGAAAGGCGGCAAAGGAGGTTGGGGAGGGGAGAGATGAGGGGAGGAGAGAGAGGAGGCCGGGGTGGGCTAGAGGCCCTGGCATGGGTGCAAGAGAAGGGTGGAGGCGCAGGCATGGGCACACAAGGGGGTGGGTGGCCATGGGTGTGCCGTTGCTAGTTGCACCACTGCTGGCGATTGGCTGCACCGTCGCTAGCTGGCGTTGCATGAGCTGCGAGCCTCCTTGGCCCAAGGCCTAAAGCTTAAAGCCTTAGGGGCTTAGTTAGTAGGGAGAGGAGAGCAGACAGTGAGGGAGAGAAGGGGAGAGGGGAGGGGGCGGAAGGGGGGGGACAGGAGGGGTGGTGGAAAGGGGTTGGGTGGGAGGGGAGGAGGGGGGGGAATGGAGGGGGTGGGGGGTGGAGAGGGGGGGGGGAATGGAGAGGGGGGGGGGGAAATGGAGGGGGAGGAGGGGGGGTGGAGGGGGTGGGGGAGGGGGGTGGGGGGAATGGAGGGGGTGGGGGGGAGGGGGGTGGAGAGGGGGGGGGGTGGAGGGGGGAAGGGGGGGGGGGGGGGTGAAGGGGATGGGGGGGTGGAGGGGAGGGTGGGAGAAGGGGGGGGGGGGATGGGGTGGAGGGGATGGGGGTGGAGGAACTTGATGGAGGGAAACTTTGATGGAAATCCAAAGGGAGGAAGAGATGGTCACCTTAACGCTCTCCAAGTCTTTATCGATGTAACAGGATTGTTGATGGAGAATGGACGGTGGGTGGATGGCTAGGTTATCGTTGTGAGAAGGGCTCGAAATGACTAACCATGTGAGGATGGGAGTAGGGTTGGTGGTCGATGGAGAGGGAGGAGTGTCTTGCGCAGGGCTCAGAATGGGGAAGAGGATGGAGTCTAGATGTGAAAGAAGAAGAATGAGGGGGTGGAGTGGGTTTTTATAGGAATGGGTGTAGGGTTAGGGTTAAACCTAAACTCTTCCTAGGCCATAACTTTTCATGGTTAGCTCGGATCGCTCTTCTATAAAAAGGTGAAAGGATCAAAATTGGAAGCTACCTAGCCTGATTAGTTTTTCAAGTGGCTTCTTTTTTAGAAATAAAGAAAAATTCTTAAGGCAGTAACCCAAGGTTGATGCTTGGGGTTGATATGTTTGGCTAGAGTTGGAAAAAAATTCTCTCTCCTTGCCCTTGAGTGTTATATTCGTGAAAATTTGTAGTAGTTCATGTTTTACACATACTTGCGTATGTTTACTCATTACTTGAGATGCTAGTCTCCCTAACAACGGTGCCAAATGTTGGCTCTTTCCCATGGCTTCTATAGAAAGAGCAGGGTATTCTCAGTGTGCAGGGTTCCGAGGCTTTTTGTCACCTACAAATATATCGATGTTATCGTTTGTAGGATAAGTATAGCTTAGGACCTCAAGTCATATTCCGATGTGAGAGACGTAAGCATAAGTGTGTTAAGCAAACATAGTTCATGCATGTGTGAAAGGGACATGCATCATCATGTATGGGGTAATGAAGGCTTTCACCGGGTTGAAGGGTTTAGGAGGAGTTTAAGGGTTAGAGGGAGGTTCATGGTTTAGAAGGGGGTTCCAAGGTTCAAAGAGAGGTTCTAGAGTTTAGAAGAGGTTCAAGGGTTAGAAGGAGATCCAAGGTTCAGGGTAGAGTACATGGTGGAGAGCTCATCTCCCTCGTAGATCATGGAGGTTAAGGGTTGAGGAACTAAGGGTTTAGGGGGAGCATAGGAGTGGGAGAGGAAGAAGATGTAAGAGCATGGGGGGAAAGGAGAGAGAGAAGGGAGGAGGAAGGGAGGAGGAGGGAGGAGGAGGGAGGAGAAGGGAGGAGGAAGGAGGAGGAGGAGGGAAGAGGAGGAGGGAGGAGGAGGAGGAGGGGGGGGGGAGGAGGAGAGGGAGAGGATGGGTTGCAAGGTTGGAGGAGAGGGGAGGAGGAGTTACAAGGTTAGGAAATGCTTTTGGATGTGGAGTGCAAGGAAGCATGGACACTTCAGACAATTGCTTGGAATACCAAAGTAGAACTCAACACAATGCCCCAAAGAGTGTGGGCTTCATTCCATTATGGGGTATTTATACAAGTTGGAGAGCTTCTCTCTCTGCATGTAGGAATTGTAAGACATTCTCTCTCTACATGTAGAACTTGCATATAGAAGTTGCATGTAGGAGTTGCATGTAGAACTTTCATGTTGAGTATTCCTAAGAGATATTATTCCTAGCCTTATGCAAGTACAAGCAGAGCTTGGCCGCTACTCTATACACACATTCTGTACTACCTAAGTCCATGTTGGCACAATGACAACAAGCATGCAATTATTGAAGTTGAGGTCTATATCTATGTTTTCAAAGACAATGATAAGATATACTAAAATACAAGAGGAAAACTACACAGAAATTGTATCCATACTTCAAGTTTTGCATTATCTTGAAGTAGTATATGAAGTAGTAGGCTTGATCATCTTTCAAGAGTGATGACTTTACTGGAAGCATAAGCTTTCTAAGTTGTAGAAGCTGTGAACTTTTAGACATGATGATTTTAATCATGGGTCTTTTGTATTCAATTGTAGAATTGCTCCTATCCCTGTATCTCATCAAGAATGGATAAATGCAAAAAAGTTGTATTGTTGTGTGACAACCAAGCAAGATGCATTGATGAGTGATGTTAACAAAGGTGTAAAAGAGTTTCAAGGTCCTGAGACATCTAAAAGCACATTTTCTTTAAAAGTATGCACCATAAGCAAAGGAAAGGAGGTGTGTCCAAGTTATGGAAATGGCCCTATGATGTTATCAAGTTAATGGTAAAATCATCTAAGGATTATTCATTTTTAACTTTGATAGATATGGTAAATATGCAACACAAATAGACGAAATGTTGCAAGATGTAACACAAATGGAGTAAACGTTCCAAGATGAAACATTAATCATCAAAGCTTATTTATTTTTTATTTTGATATATATCTTAAAGATGCAACATGAATGGAGGAAATGTGATGAAGAACCACAAGGAAGAAAAAGGAGCTTAGAACCAAAACAAACATATGGAGGTATATAGAGGGGCGGGATCTAAGGAGATCTACCTAACAACCAAAAACATGAGAATTATGGTGTAGTTTAGATGTTGTAGATACAAATGCATGCTATCTACTGACTTACTTGACATGAAGACATGCACAAAAAATGGGTGGCACATGAGAGGGAGTGAAAGAATGAGAAAATCCTCACATATTTTCTTGCTTCTTTCAAAATCCTTCCCAAATGGAAAATTCATTTTGAGCCACTATAATTTTCTAGTCATTTGGTAAATTTTCACCTCCAAAAGGGAGGAAATTTGTACCTAATGATGGCTTCACCCATTTCAACATTCATGTAATTGCAATGGTAGGTTCATGTATTTCAATTTGGATCATTGAAAAAAGGACTTATTAAAACTGACATGACCAATGTGCACATTAAATGTACTCATTAATTTAATGTTCATTCAAAAATTGGTTGTTTTCTAAACTAGCATGAACATGCACATACATATTGTGGTCGTAGTTCAATGCTCTTACAACACATTTCTTGAAAATATTTCACATATCATATATATTCTTATATATGTTTTCCAAATTAGGCAATAGAACACATTATGCTTCAATAACCATCACAAAATCATAAATGATTAAATATCATGGGACTATCATCTTAAGGCTTAAAGTGATCCCTAGTGGCAATTTGGTATGGTTATTCTAACCATACACATAAGAAATGAATTCAACATGTAAATTTTCACTCCTTGTTTTGTACTTCCTTGTGAATGCTAAAATTCATTCCTTCTCTAGCCTTACCAACTAAACCATGATATGTTCCATACGATAATCCTATTAGACCTCAACATGAATTCTTGCATATCCTCTTGACATTGTTATGGAAAAATTAGAAGTGTGAACTTCATTATGGCAAGATTGCACTAATGCTAAAATGTTGTCATGATCAGTATTAATCTACTAAATTAAATGGGTGTTGGAGATTAAGTCCATGGACATAATATGCTTCATAAAAGATGTGGAATTGTTATTAATAGTGATATGTGCAAGAATAAATTCACTGGGGGGGGTTACTCATAAATATGTGCAAGTGGCACATAAGTTCAACAAAAGGTATTTTTAAAATCCCCTTTTTAGGAGGTAGCATTCATCACCATTAGGTGGTCATGCAGCTTCGAGTTTGCCAATCTAATGAGGAAGCGGGGCAACAGTCATTCGTTGCTCATCCGCTCGTATGGTTCATAGCAAGTATTGAGGTGCTTGATCCTAGCAATGCAATCCCTTAGGGATTCCTTTTCGTTCTGCTTTACTCCATACAATTGATTAATTGGGCTCCATTTATGGCCGCTAGGGGCGAACTCCACAATGAAGGCCTTCCTCAATGTCTCCCAGTTGATTTTCTCTTTTGGGGTGAGAGCCCTATACCATTGGCCTACTTTGCCATCCAAGCTGAGACCAAACGAGTTGGTCACTTCTAGGTCCCCAGGAGCACCAAAAGCTTCACAAATCTTCTCAAATCACTCCATGTGGAAGACTAGGTCTCCTTCTCCAAGGAACTTGGTCATTAACTTGGAGATTGCTATGGGTCGCGACTCCTCCAGAGATTCACAATCCTTGTGGGAAACACAGGGGCGGGTGGAGGTGGTGTGGCCCCCTTCCTAGTGCATTCACCAAGATGTGCATTGCCTCATGAGTAGCTAGTGGGGGTGGTGTTATTGTGGGCCTGACGGGATGCAAGGTTGCTGGCTGGCCCTGGTGGTGGTATCCACATAGTTGCTAGTATCGGCATTGGAACGGATGTGCCAAGGCTTGCATTCATCAGTGCAACATGTATGGATGGGAAGAGACGTACTCCTGAAGGAGGTGGGTCCTAGGGCATGGAAACATTAGTTCCTTGCAATGGGCAATAGGGTGGGAACTGTGGTGCCCCATAGTTAACGAAGGTTGGTGGCACCTGGACTATTGGGTGTTCATAAGGCGCCCCTCCTTGGAAGTTCCTTGCATCCCCTTGGCTAGGATCTTGCCCTCCGGATTCCCTCATCCATGGATCTTCATCATCCATACATTCCCATTGGGGAGGTCTTGCATAGGTGGACAGTCTTGGGTTGGCAAATGTGGTTTTCGTCTCAGTCTGTGGTTCGAAAGCTGGATGTTGTTGACCTTCCCTTCCTGTCGATATGCCAGCAAAGGGGTTCTCCATGTCTACCGACTCTGTTTGGCCTAAACGTCCAAACATGTTGGAGAATGTACCTCTCACCTGGATGCAACCAAAGGTGTAGGAGAGTTAGGAGAGGCCACACTAGTGTATGGGGCTTCGGAAGCCCTTGGACTTGAGGGGTCTTGCGTTACTTCATCCAAGCTCTCCATCTCATTGGAGCTAGATAGATCTTCCTATCAAGGTCCTATTAACGAGTGGGGGCTAGAAATCGAGCTTTCGGATCCCTAGCTAGGGTGAAGGGTGGGCTGAGCATAGCTCGAAGCACTATCTTCTTGCATGGGATCCTTGGACAAAATTCTCTCGGACCTCAAGTGCAACCTCTAACTAGGCACACTCGGGTTGAACTGAGGTTCCCGAAATTTTTTTAATTCCTGGCTACCCCATAGGTATCCCAATGGTCATAGGGATAGCTCTATGGTGACAATCATAGGGATAGGGTATCACATCGGATGGCGAGATATAGTAGTGCAACAGTTGGCGGAATAATTATAGCGATGAGCGACAGAGTAGGCGTATCGCGATGATCGGTGGAATAGATATTGCCATGTGTTTGGTGGGATAAGACGCAAGTGGTGTAGGGATAAGGTTAAGACAACAAGTGGCTGGGTAAAGAGGTCAGCGGTGTTGGTGACAAAATATGAAGAGGGGAGAGGAGAAGAGTGGAGATGAGGAGAGAGGGCATAGCTAGAGAGCACACCACAAATGACTAACTGTACACTAGAATTAGTTGAAAAAATAGAATATATACAAACCCTTTTAGGGTTAGGGTTAGGGGATCTAACCCTTTCCTTTATAGCACTCTATAAGGTTAGTGCTATGCACATATGATCACGTGATGGTGCTATGCACACATGATCACATGATGTTGAGCGTGAACTCTCAACACCTTCCCTCAAGATCAACATCATGAAGTAGGCCTTCCCTCAAGATGATGATTCTGGGGAATCGAAGAAGGACTGAGCATTACATTCCATCACACCCCTTTAATGGGAATGTCCTTCCTCTGCATCAAACCAAGAGCTAGTCGGTGTTTCTCGAATAGCTCTTTACCGAGTGGTTTGGTAAAGATATCTGCAACATTTTCTTTGCTATCACAATGCTGCAGTGTGATGTCACCAAGTAACACTCTTTCTCTGATGAAGTGCTCTCTGACATCAATGTGCTTTGTTCTGGAGTGATATACTAGATTTTTGGCCAATGCTTGAGCCGATTGATTATCACAGTATATTGTTGTTGGCTTTGACTCATCAAAGTAATCTGTTTCTGACAATAGTCTTCTGAGCCATATAGCCTCACATGCACCTGTAGTGAGTGCTCTATATTCTGCTTCAGTCGAAGACAAAGAAACAGTTGGCTATTTGTTTGACAACCATGATATAGCACCTTGACCAAGGAAAAATGCATATCCCTGTGTCGATCTCCTGGTCTCATGATCTCCGGCATAGTCACTATCACAGTATCCATGCAACCGTGGATGACTTCCTCTATATTCTATCCCAAATTGTCTTGTACCTCTGATGTATCTCAAGACTCTTTTGGCTGCATTCCAGTGAGACTGTTTTGGATTTGCCATAAACTGTGCTAGTGAGCTTACTGAACAAATATCTGGCCGTGTGATTGTCAGATATATAAGAGATCCAATGAGTTGCCTGTAGTATCTGTCATTGACTGTAGGCTTTTCTGAATCTTTAGTAAGTTTCAAACTCTGTTCCATGGGAGAGGCTGCAATCTTGCAATCTGCCATATGAAACTTCTTCAGGAGACTGTCAACATATTTGAGCTGACTCATGAATGTGCTATCTGAATCTTTCCAGAACTCAATTCCAAGACAATAGTGCATAAGTCCAAGATCTTTCATGTCGAACTCTGCAGATAAGTCTTGTTTTAATTTTCTGATGAAGCTATCCTTGCTTCCTGTCACAATCAGATCATCTACGTACAAAAGTGCAATAGTAATATCTTCCCCTTGAACTTTGTAGTAGAGAGTATGATCTGCATTGGACTTCATGTATCCCAGATCAGCAAAATACTTGTCAATTCTGCTGTACCAACTTCTGGGTGCTTGCTTTAAGCCGTAGAGACTTTTCTTGAGATGGCAAACCTTGTTCTCTTTGCCTGGTTCAACATAACCTGCTGGTTGTTGCATGTAGACTTCCTCGTCTAGATAACCATTGAGAAATGCATTCTTGACATCGAGCTGATACACATTCCATTTAGTGAGTGTCGCTAGTGATATCAAGAACCGTATGGAATCCATCTTTGCTATTGGAGCATAAGTCTCATCATAATCTTGGCCATATTGTTGTGCAAATCCTTTTGCAACTAATCTGGCTTTGTATCTCTGAATACTGCCATCTGGATTGTACTTTACTTTGTATACCCATTTGTTGGCTATGGCCTTCTTGCCTGGTGGAAGGTCGCATAATTCCCAAGTGTTATTTTTATACAGCATCCATTTCTTCATTCATTGCAGTTTGCCATTCTGGCTTATCTACTGCGTCTTCGAAGTACACTGGCTCTTCTGTAGCCATGATGGTAGTCATAAGAGCATAGTTGGTGGTTTCCACCGGAATTGCTTTGCCTTTCTGAGCATATGTCAATCTGGCTGGTGGTCTGCTTTCCCTAGTAGACCGTCTGAGCTGCTGTGGCACTGTTTGGGGTGTTGCTGGCAATTCTTGCTCTTCTTCATCAACCTGTTCTGTAGATGACTGTGAAGTCGATGCTTCTATCTCCTGTGTAGGTGAGGTTTTCCATTCTGATTCCTCATCGAAGATTACATCTCTGGAGATAATGACTTTGCGGTTGATGGGATCATACAATTTGTATGCTTTACTTTCTTCACTGTAGCCAACCATGATGCATTTGCGTGACTTCGCATCCAATTTCCTGCGATGATCATCATGTATGTGGGCATATGCTATGCAACCAAATATGCGGAGATGCCCAATGCGTGGCTTATGTCCAGTGAATGCTTCATAAGGAGTCATACCTTGTATCGGTTCGGTAGGAAGCCGATTAAGCAAGTAGTTAGCTGTAGCTATTGCTTCTGCCCAATACTGATTCGGAAGATGCTTTTCACTAAGCATTGCTCTAGCACTGTCTGCTAAAGTCCCATTCTTCCTTTCAGCTATTGCATTTTGCTGAGGAGTATCTGCACATGTGAATTGTCTTCGAATGCCATGAGTTTTGCAAAAGTTCATGAAGGCTGAAGACATGTATTCACCTCCTCTGTCTGATCTCATGACCTTGATTTTTCTGCCTGTTTGGTTTTCTACCATGGCTTTGAATTCTTGAAATCTGGCAAACACTTCAGATTTCTCTTTCAAAAAGTAGACCCAACAATATCTGCTGTAGTCGTCGATGAAGGTCAAGTAATAAAGTGAACCATTGATGCTGCGGGTCTGGGCATAACCCCATATATCTGTATGAATTAAATCAAGAATACCTCGTGCACGAGAGGTACTTCTGACAAAGTTGGTTCGCTTTTGTTTGCCGAAGCAGCATGCTTCACAAACTTTTCCAAGAAACTGTAGCTTCGGAATCCCAATTGCCATATTTTGATTCCTTAGATCTAACAAGTACTTGAAGTTGACATGACCATATCTCTTGTGCCATTTTGCAGATAGTGGCATCTGTTGCATTTGAGCTGACATGGCATGCTTATCTGGTACTGTAGCTAGCATCCTATATAAGCGTCCTTCCTTGACACCTTTTGCTACTAGCTGACCTCTTTTGGATTTGTCTCTGATAGTGCATTCATCACCGTCGAAGATGACTTTGTAGTTGTGTTCCGTCATTTGACCTACTGACAAAAGGTTCTTGCTGAGCTTCGGAACATAGAGCACATCTTTGACTAATCCTTTTGTACCAAAAATTGTTCATAGGGATAACACCTGTCCCTTGAACCGGATTCGGTGTATTGTCTGCTGTATAGATGACATTCTTTTGACCTTCTAATGGCTTCATTTCTGTGAACCATTCCTGATGATTTGTCATATGAGATGATGCACCGCTGTCGATGTACCAAGGATCCTGTTCCTCTTGGTCGACTTGATAGCTAAAATCCTCTTTGGGATTGAAATCAGTGTCTAGGTGCATTGTATCAGTCTGATGCAATTCCTCACTTGCAAGAAACATATTTCCATGTTCATTTGCAAAATGACTATGACTAGAATGTCCACCACGATGATTTCCTCTTCCTCGGGAATTCCCTCGATTACTGCTGGATTGACCGCCTTGGTCATACTGCTTCTCGCGGCAATCTCTTTCATAGTGTCCAAACTTGTGACAATAGTTGCATTGAATGTTTGACACATTGGTGGATGCATTCCCTCGTCCTTGGAATCTTCCTCGGTTGGAATGATTTCCTCTTTGCTGATTTTGATGTTGCTGAGGATGCTGCTGATGTTGATGCTGATTCTGACTTTGATTTTGTTGATGATGATGACCACTTTTCTGATATGATCTACCTCTGTTTCTGCCTTTGCCTCTGCTTCTGTCTGAAGCGGTGAATGCCTGATCATTAGAATGACCTTTACGTGCTTGAATGGCCTGAGTCCTGAGTTCTTCACCAAGTAGAACTGACTGAAGTTCTTCAAGTGTTGGAATTTGCCGTTGGATGGCAATACTCTGGACTAGATTCTCATATCCTTCTCCTAGTCCATTCAGGATTACTTGAACCATTTCTGCGGGATTCATAGTCTCTCCTGCTGCTGCAAGTTGATTGTTGTAGTCTTTGATGCGGAGTACATAAGCATGACCGGTTTCACTGCTGTTGCGGAAACTCTGGTTGATTTGGTTTCTCAGGGTGAGAATCCTGGATGTGTTCTTGGACTCGTAGAGAGCTGCGAACATATCCCATGCTTCTTTTGATGTCTTGACTGTGTTGAGCTGTCCTAGCATGACATCTTGCACATTCTGCTGGATCAAGTGATAGGCATACTTGTCTTTCTTATCCCATTCTGCTTGAGCTCGGGCAATGGCAAGATCTGCTACTGGTGCGGAGAATGATGGTGTAGATGTAGATCCCGATGTAGATCCCGTTGCTGGTGTTGTGACAACAGATGCAATAGAGCTACTGGTGGCTGGATCGGCCAATGGTCTAGGTATGGATCCATCGACATACTCCCATTTGTCCTGAAGCACAAGAATGGTCACCATTCGGTATTTCCATGTACCGTAATTGGAGTTGTCTAACTTAGCAGATGCCTCCAGATTGAGGTTGCTAGTCGACATGGTGCAAACAATGTACTCAAAAGTGTCCTGAAAAACTCTATATGAATCAACTGCAAATACACTGAAGATGCCAAGTGAAATCTCTGTACCGTCGGTGAAGATAGAACTGCAGTAAATAAGATCTGTTCTGTGTTACAAGGCTTGTGGCAATGATGCCGGGAATACCCAAGAGGCTTTACAAGGCTGAAAAATGATGTGCACGATGCCGTGAGATAGCCAAATAGGCTTTACAATGGTGGCATGTGTGGGTGAAATCAAGTGCTATCTGCCCACTGAGTCAATCTGCAATGCCTCTGAACTCTGAAGTCTGCTCACTGAACTGATGAACGTAAGGTTTCAGGTAATGTAATGATGTGAAATCGGATGTGAGCGTATGGACTGACTCCGAGTAGGTACTAGTCGGGAATTTCGGGCATGGCTTAGATTGGCAACTTGGGGAATTCAAAGCGTCCCCTCTATGGCGATCTAGTCTACTCTGATCTAGATCTAAACCAACCGTCGATCGATGAAAGAGCAGCAAATAATTCCTTTTCCTTTGTTCTTTTTAAGTGCTGGGTCAGATGCGTCGATGTAGAGGCAAATGTGCGTGAAGGAAGTGGTTTTGTCGGCGAAGCTCAAATGTGAGTGTAACTTGCACCGAAATGTGCATGTGATGTAACGAGCGTGTAGAGCACGAAAAATCGAGCGACTTTCCTTTTTGGAGCACCCTCAAATTCTTCCTAGATCAAGAGATATGACTTGATCTAGGTGGAGGGGCAAAAGGAGTGCAAATGGTGCTCAATGATGATGTGTCACTGTGAGTCACATGCAGTGATGATGTGGCACTGTGCTTAGCAAGAGGTGGCTCTGTGCTGAGGTGGCAGGAGTGTGCACATGCAGTGTGTGCACAGTGTGCCTGGCAAGAGACTGTGCCTGGGAGGGTCAGTGCTGACTGGACTGCTGAGGTGGCACAGATGATGTCAGTAGGGTGACGTGGCACTGATGATGTGGCCTGATGATGTGGCAGATGACGTGGCAGTGCTGACATGGCAGTGATGACGTGGTAGTGCTGACGTGGCAGTGATGACATGGCAGCTGATGTGGCAGTGATGATGTGGCAGTTATGACGTGGCAGATGACGTGGTAGCTGACGTGGTAGTAATGATGTGGCAACTGACGTGGCAGCTGACGTGGCAGTGATGACATGGCAGAGATGATGTGGCAGTCTTACGGTACTGCTGACGTGTCAGATAAGATGATGTGGCAAATGGATAAGTGCCACGTGTCAGTTGATTGACCACACCTCTGTGTGGTGACCCTTGTGATAGGGTGAGTGGATAAGTGCCACATGTCGTAAGGACGACGATCGGAATCTTTGAGATTCTGACAAAATCTCAAAGATTCCGTCTTCTTCGTCGATGGAGCCCTCTGGAGATCTCTGCTCGTTGGTGGCGCCCGTGTTGCAGTAGATGGCGATGGAGATGAGAGCTCTGCTCGCGACAACTGCTTGCTTCGCTGCGACTCCAAGGAGGAGTGAGGGTGTGAGTTACGATTCGCTGTGATGAGCCGTGTTGAGGACGATGATGAGCGGAAGAGTGAGCTGAAAGGCGATCGATAAACAGAGGAAGGAATCTCTGGCACGCTCTTCTCCTCGCCTCTCGCCCCTCGCCCCACGCAGCTCGCCCCACGCCCTCGTCGGCTCCCTATGGCTATCACGGCGTGTCGGCTCCCTATGGCTATCGGCGCGGTTTTCTCCAGCAGCTACTGGCAAGGAGGTTCAGGGAGTACATAGGCAACTTGACGGCGCTTGTTGGCGCAGCTTCTTCTGCTCGTATCGTGGACAAGCAGGAGCGCTCGGATCGTTTCTCATAGCTTGACGCACCCTAAGCAGAGTAAGAGGCCTGAAAGGAGAGGTGGAATCTCAGAAGAGCACGTACCAGTGCGAACTTTTGCAGCAAAGACAGAAAGAGACGGAAACATGGAGCGCAACTTTTCTGTGGACGACATCCTTGGCACTTTCTAGAAATCGGACACCCAAGGCGAGGGACACGATTATGGGGCCTCTGGTGCTGGCTTCATTGTAGAGTTCGCTGAAGGAGTCACCGTGCAAGACCTTGAGGGATCGTTGTAGAAGACCGCCGAGTTGTAGCTAGTGTAGAGGATAAAGTTGCCTCTATGCTGAGTCGAGGTAGATGGCAGCTGCTGCTAAGGTCTATAGTCCACCGTTGCGTAGGCCTTGTTGTTTTGCAACGTTGCTACTGTAGAAGGAGTTGGTGACCGAATGGATAGCTAGGAGCCTTATGCTACCCGCCAAGTCTTTCTTTCTCTCAAACAAGACTCTATTCATACATTATCACAGCAGAATTTCTCCCTATATCTCTCTCTATATCTCTCTCAGTTAAGAGAAGAATACCTCGCAAGTAAAGCACTCTCTTTGTCACAATGGAAATCTCTCAAGAACAATGACGGAAATTTCTTTCTCACTCAATGGAAGTGAAAGGAAGGATCTCACAATCACTCAAGAGAACTCTCAATCTCACAATCTCTCTCACACTCTTAAGAAACTCAATGTCTCACAGTGGAAGACAAGGGAGCTCTGATACCATGACAAAATATGAAGAGGGGAGAGGAGAAGAGTGGAGATGAGGAGAGAGGGCACAGCTAGAGAGCACACCACAAATGACTAACTGTACACTAGAATTAGTTGAAAAAATAGAATATATACAAACCCTTTTAGGGTTAGGGTTAGGGGATCTAACCCTTTCCTTTATAGCACTCTATAAGGTTAGTGCTATGCACATATGATCACGTGATGGTGCTATGCACACATGATCACATGATGTTGAGCGTGAACTCTCAACAGTTGGAATACTGAAAGGAAAGAGTAGAGTTGACACAAAATCAGAATACTTGCTTATAGAATGAAGAAGAAAGAGGTCCTTAAGTAGGCACCTCATACAAGGTCACTGACATCACTGATGACCTCAAAGCTCCACAATCATCTCCTCAATCTGCTCCTAGATTCACTCAATCATCCTATGTGGCTCTCCACCACCTAACTGTGCTTATGAGCACCTAACTGTGCCTCTAGCACTCACACATAGAAACATAAGGTGTGCCTGAGGCATACACCTTGAGATATCCCAACAAACCCCCCCTCAAGGAAATGCCTCAGGCTATGTCAAGGATACATCTAGTCTCATAGTTTCTCATGCCATCTCATGGTGGTCAAGGATAAATCTATGGCTAGGTTCTCATGCTAGCAAGGGTTTCCTTGGGTGTAAGGTAAACAGAAAGGGATACAGAAAAGACCTTCCAATGGTTATCTCCCCTACATGTACATGCACATAATGTCTATAGGAGGTACCATGGAACAAAACATACACATGGCCTACATCATAAGGTGACCAGAGGTGTTTACAAAACACACAAAACACAATAGTTTATTTGCATTCATTTTGGAGGACTATCCAGGCTGAGTACCTTGACATAAAAAGAGAGATCTAGAGCATACATAGAGATGATTTAAAATGCATAATCTTCAAAGGATGCCTCATCTTGTGGAGGCTCATTCACTGTAAGTAGATTTGCATTTTCTGTCTTTGCTTTGGCTTTGCAAAACTTCTCACTATGGTTGTTTTTGCCACAGTGCTTGCATGGATTAACTTTGAAGCAGTCCTTTGAAAGGTGATTTGTCTTTCCACAGTGATTGCAAGGAGTATACTTGCCCTTCTGGACTTTTATAGCATAAGCAGTGTCATTGCCTTTCCTTAGCTCCATGTGTCTTTCTTCTTCTTGGAGAGCTGAGATAATGCCTTCAAGGTTTGGATTGGGAAGATTCTTCAAAGTGCTAACAATGTGATCAAAACTTTCAGGCATACTCTTAAGTAGCACTGCCATAGCATCATCAGGGGTGATAGGAGAGTTGATAGAAGCTAACTGAGTCATAAGACTCTGCATATAGTTGACATGAGCAGCTAAAGTAGTATCACTTGCCATCTTTAATTCAAAGAAAGAGATTTTAAGTGATAGTTTAGATATGTGAGAGCTTGCACCAAAAATCAAATCTAGCTTCTGCCATGCTTCCGATGGAGACTCCAAGTCAGATATATGATGTATGTAATCATCACCCAAAGCTAAAGCAATTATACCATATGCTTTTTCTTCTCTTGCTGGATCCCTTGCCGGTCGTGTCGGAGCTGAAGATTCTCCAGCATTTGAGGCCGTAGAAGAAGCGGTAGGAGTAGGTTTGACAAGTCCCCATAAGTTCTCCCGCATCAATGCAAATTTTACCTTCATTTGCCATGTATGGAAGCCCTTTCCATTGAACTTCTCAAGATTATATAAGGTAGCCATGAGAGGGTCTAACCCAGATATTGGGCAGTGTCTATCTCTCTTACAAGGCAAAAAGAACTGAAATACTTCCAAAGTATAGGCACTTAATGTAGCAAATAGGAGTGACTAGTTTTCAAACAATGATGCTACTTTTTGCATGCTTCATAGAAGTGGATGAAATAACCACTTTCCACACAGGTTCATCCCCAGCACAGGGTACTCATCAGCAGCACAGCACACCCACATATAGCTTCCAGGTCTGTAGAACTCTTTATATCCTGATCTTCTTGTTTAATAGTATAACACACATGGCTATAGGATGTGATGTACCTTGGATATTAGGATAAAGATTATAGGCATTCTTAAGGTTTTTCCACTACAACCACAAGCAGGAAGACTTTTAAATTGGGCTGGTTGAGTGAGAGATTGATCATCTCTATAGATTTAGCAATGTTTGCAGATCTTAATGTGTGACAATTGCATTTAAGGATAAAACTTTATCTATGGGTTCCTCCTTCAGTCTGTGCACTCTTCTTGCCTTTCATAGACTCAATCCATCCTGCATGAACTTGCAAACACATTAAAATGACTGAAGGCATGTTCCAGCATGCTGCCTCATGAATTTGCAGGAAAATGCGAGGAGAAGGCTTTAGGAATTTCAAACAGTCGAAATCGCGTTTTGTTGCAAATATTGAACTATTGCTTCATCCACCCCTGTTATTCTGGTTTTGTGTCTTTCTAAGTTGTCCATGGTGTCAAAGAATGAAAGATCGTGCTAAACCTAGTGTGACTAGATGAGCATAAGGACTATGGAGGCTCAAAGAACACTAAATAAGACATGAGAGGGAGATAGCAAATCTATATCTCTTGCAATGTGTGTGTGTGTTCTCAACAATACATGATAGGCCTCTTATATAGAGAGTGCGCTTTGAATAGTCAACACATGTGGGATTTTCTCATCCACATCTCTCCTTGTGGATATCCTCAATCCACATCTCCACATCTTGTAGTCCACATCCTAGGGTGGCTACTTTAATTCTTTCCTATACCATACCTTAGCTCTTAAATCTATGTGCTCATGGCACCATATCTCTCAACACCTCCCCTTGGTGCCATGATCCTTTGGCTATTTGCAAGGTGGTCAGATGTGAGTTACAAATCCATCACCTCCCCTTAGTGCTTTCATAGCTACTTAAGATGGTCAAGTGTGGCTTTTACATGTCAATACCTCCCCTGGGTGCTTTCATAGCTACTCTCAGGTGGTCAGGTTTGATTTACAAAACATATGGGCTAAAGGTGGAAAGGATTTTACTTTTCAATGCTTGATATCTATGGCGTTATCATCTTTACTCGATGTAGCTTGATGCATGATGCTTTGTTCTTCCATGTGCCTTAATGCTTTATGTGTGGATGCCATGCTTCATGCTATGGTCATCTCATGCACTTGTGCTTTTGGCATGCTTATGACAATGATGTGTGCATTCATGCTTTGATTTTCTAGTTGTTGCAAAGGTCTTACTATGAGATTTATTTTGCTTCAATGGCAGTGTCTAATTGCTAACAAAGATTTTGCTCTGACAGGCGCGTAGAGCTTGAAAAGGCGATCACTTTCTCTTTTTGGAGCATGTCCAAACTCTTCCTGGATTGGAAGTTATGGCTTGTCGAAGTTTTGATCAAGAAGAGGGCATTTGATGATGTGGCTTAGCTGTTCACATGCTACTTGTAGGACTGTGCTTGGCAAGGGGTTATTGTGCTGAGGTGGCCCCATGCCATGTGGCAGTCTTTTAACCAATTGTAGTTAACCCAAGGTTTAAACAAACTTAACTATGGTCACACTAACCCATGCAACTGAACCTAACCTAGCTTGATTGGTGAGTTTAACTTAACCAGTTATACTTAACTAAGGTTTAAGATCAACTATGGTAAACCTCAATCTTGCCACGTGTTAGGCAAGGAGATGCTAATGTGGAGAAAACGTTTGTTCTCTGTTGGAGTCTCTGTCTCTGCTGAGCCGTCGTCGCATCTCTATCTCTGCTGCTGGAGCTTTGTCGCGTGCTGACAGAAGGAGTCACTGTGCTGCTGCAGATCTGGTCTGGGGTTGCGCTAGCTTTTGGAGGTGCAAGATCTGACGTTGTTGTTGTTGGAGGCTACATTGGCATTGGCTTGGGAAAGCCAGGTCTACAAACTTCATTCACAAACAAATCTACAATCAGATTGCTAACACGTAGCTCTTTCATACCCTGCTTGACAGAGAAAAACCAAAAAACCAGAGTGTGCTGGCTTGGCCACTGCTGTTCCGTCGAGGTAGTGTGGTTGTGGCACAATCTCCATCCATTGTGCTCAGCACTTCCCCTTCAATGAGAATCAGTACTTTCTCAGTTCTTGCCATGCCTGGGACACCATGACTAATGCCGACTGCCTCCACTTCATCTCCCTGAATATCATCCTCAAAATCATCAGCAAAATCATGGCTAATGGCTTGGAAGGTCGCAGTTGCTGGAGTTGACATTGAAGCTCATGAATATGTCGGGAGCTTGCTTGATGGCGGCAATTGCTGTGGAGCCTAAGGGTCATCTTAGTATGCCATTCTATTTGTAGGTTGGAGGATCCACCTTGATTGATTGCCTTGTGTAGAGGCTGGTTTACCTTGCAGGAGCATTGCTTGAAGCCAGTTCTTTGTCGATGGCAGTCATCATTAGTGTTGTGGAGAGTTGAAGATCTCGGCTTGCTGATTTGAGTCGTGGAGCTCGCTGTGGTGCCTTGTTGAAGCTGTTGCTTTGCTTGGTGCTGCTAGTGGGAGCAGCTGTCGATGCAGAAAGCTCAGTAGGAGGAGCTCAAAAAGAAGTTGCCATTTGGAGCGCTCTACCTATAGTGCTAGCTTATAGTAGCTTTTGATTGTCAAAGCTGCTAAGTGCTAGGGAGTCTCTCTCTCAAAGTTGTCTCTCAAGTCCCTATCTTTGTCTCTCTCAATCAATAGAGTAGATCTCTCAATCTCAATCTAGGCTTAGCTAAACCTAAGCTCTGATACCATGTCAAAGAATGAAAGATCGTGCTAAACCTAGTGTAATTAGATGAGCATAAGGACTATGGAGGCTCAAAGAACACTAAATAAGACATGAGAGGGAGATAGCAAATCTATATCTCTTGTAATGTGTGTGTGTGTTCTCAACAATACATGATAGGCCTCTTATATAGAGAGTGCCCTTTGAATAGTCAACACATGTGGGATCCTCTCATCCACATCTCTCCTTGTGGATATCCTCAATCCACATCTCCACATCTTGTAGTCCACATCCTAGGGTGGCTACTTTAATTCTTTCCTATACCATACCTTAGCCCTTTAATCTATGTGCTCATGGCACCATATCTCTCAACACATGGCTGGACTCTCCTTGCATAAACTCAATCCATATTGTATTTTGTTGTAAGGACACAGAAATCACTGTAGGAATGCACCAGCATGTCAATCCAGGTATTTGCAGGAAAATGCAATTTCAAGTTGTTAGGCATTTTAAACTGTCCATATCGCATTTTATTGCAAATTTGTATATGTTGCTTCAGCCACCCCTATCCATGGTTGTACTCTCCTTGCATAGACTCAATCCATATTGTATTTAGTTGTAAAGATAGAGAAATCACTGTAGAAATGTACTAGCATGTCAATTCAGGTATTTGCTTCATCCGCCCCTATCGTTGTGGATTTCTGTCTTTCTCCAGTTAAATCCTAGAATGATCTACCAGATTCTTAGACAGTGAGAGTTGGATATGTAGCAAGAAGAGGGGAGCTGAGTAAAAATATTCATAAGAATCTATCTAGGAAGGGGTGATTAGAGATTATTGTTGCAAATATTTGGGATGTTCTATGAGATTATTGGACAGTAGGACTAGGACATGTGACAAGAAATGCTGGAGCTTAGTGGAAAATGGGATATGGGATGTGGTGGATGGAAATTACCCAGATATCTGGACATCAAGAAGTCTATGGATGGAAGAAATATATATCAAAAAACATTGAAAAGAATCTAGAACTCTGACCTTTCTTTTCCTATGAATCTCCTGCTCTCTCTTAAACTTGAGCTACA
Organism: Dipteris shenzhenensis; assembly: GCF_047967505.1. Taxonomy (NCBI): domain Eukaryota; kingdom Viridiplantae; phylum Streptophyta; class Polypodiopsida; order Gleicheniales; family Dipteridaceae; genus Dipteris; species Dipteris shenzhenensis. The sequence continues at coordinate 5,400,927 of NC_141618.1, read as the reverse complement.
GCCTTGGTAACCTGCCTTGGTAACCTGGAGCTCTGGCACTGGTAGTAGTCTTCAGGCAGGTTGCAGTCTGGATGGAGTGTGGTAGGTAGGAAGGGATCCGAGAGGGAAGGAAAAGGATGATGGGAGGGTGCTGGCAGGGATGAAAGATTGGGAGGCAGGGGAGGGAAGAGTGGTTATGGAACTGATTATGAAATCATGAATGGCACAAGTTCCAAGGCAAAAAGTGTCCCTTTCACATGTGCCAAGTTTCAAACAGCCGAAATCGCATTTTGTTGCAAATATTGAACTGTTGCTTCATCCACCCCTGTCATTGTGGTTTTGTGTCATGGCTATACTCTTGTTGCATAGACTCAGTACATATTTTATTTAGTTGTAAAGACAAAGAAATCACTGTAGGAATGCAGATCTTCAAGTGTGATAATTGCATGTGAGGGTGAAACTGTACTTATGGGTTCTTCCTTCAATCTGTGCACACTTCTTGGCTTCCATAGACTCAATCCATCCTGCATGGACATGCAAACACCTTGAAATGACTAAAGGCATATTCCAGCATGCTGCCTCATGAATTTGCATGAAAATGCGAGGAGAAGGCTTTAGGAATTTCAAACAGTCGAAATCGCATTTTGTTGCAAATATTGAATTGTTGCTTCATCCACCCCTGTCATTCTAGTTTTGTGACTTTCATAGTTGTCCATGGCTGTACTCTCCTTGCATAGACTCAATTCATATTTTATTTAGTTGTAAAGACAGAGAAATCACTATAGGAATGCACCAGCATGTCACTTCAGGTATTTGCAAGAAAACCTGATTTCGAGGTGTTAGGAATTTCAAACTGTCCATGTCGCGTTTTATTGCAAATTTGTCAATGTTGCTTCATCCACCCCTGTCATTGTCTTTTTGTGTCATACCATGTTCTCCATGGCTGTAATCTCTATCCATTGCTTTATATGCAGTTTGTCAGAGTGATGGCAAGAACCAAGTCAACTGCAAGGAAAGCTGGCAAAGGGCCAGGGCTTGTAGCAACAGTAGCTGGGGCAAGTACCAAGAAATTTAGTGTGCCTCCAAAGGGAAGAGGTGCACATGGCAAGAAGGGTAAGCCAATGAGCCTGCTCCAGCAACAGGCCAAGAGATTGAAACATGGTGCAAGTGTGCTAAGGGAGATCAGGAAGCAACAGAAAGCTATAGGCTTTGCAATCCCCACGGCACCTTTTCAAAGACTGGTGAAAGACATATGTGATAGTTGGCACCTTGGGTTCAGGTGGAACAGGACTGCCATTCTTTCCTTACAGGAAATGGCAGAGGATTACTTGGAAAAATATTTTGAAGATGCAATGCTGGTAGCAGTCCATGCTCACAGGGTGACTCTGATGGCCAAAGACTTCAACACTTTGTCCAGAGTGAGATGGAGGTATGACAAGCTTGCTCATCCTGTGGAATGGCAGGACAGAAAGATGAGAGACATATTATTAATTCCACCTACAAGGAAGTCGAAGGTAGATGAGGTTAAGGTTATTGAAGTAACCCACTCAAAGAACACTAGAGGGAAGGCTACTTATGAGGAGTCATTGAAGCAGCAAATAAAAGAATCAAAATCTATTATAGATGTGGAGACTGGAAAGAGGGAGCTGCAGATACAAAGAAGGTTGCAGGAGCTGGGCCCTTATATAGTTGTCCATATTGAGGATGAAACTTCAGTGAATGATTTTGACTTGACAAAACCATGCTTGGCAACATTGGCTCATAAGAATGAGTATTGCTCAAATACTATCATTCTTGCAATGCTCTAGTAAGTGTCTATTATTTTACATTTGTTTGCAAAACAATCCTCCTTGTACCTCCTTTATACCCTACCCTAATTATTTTTTGGTCCCACGTAGCATGATGAGAAGCTGGCTTCACCACTCTGTACAGCATTCAGTTCATATTATTGATCCTGCCATTTCTTCCAAGTTAAGAGATGCAAAGGAAACTTCCATCGGTATTTCCAGGTGGCTCAGACACTGCAATTTTGAAGTTATCGATGTTTTGCTACTTCCATACCATAACAGGTATGTGGGTGATTGCTTTTTTGGGATTCTTCTTTAAGATTGAGAACTCTTGTAGCCTTTGATTTCTTAATGCTTTTTTTCCTCACGTAGTGACCACTGGAGTTTTGTTTCTATTGACATCCAGCAGAAGCAATGCTTTATATTCAACTCTCTTAAAAACACACACAGAGAGCTGAAATTGTAAGTGGTGTGTGTGCTTTTTTTAAATTCAAACTTCATTATTTTGATTTCATACTAACTAAATTATATGTATTGCAGTTGTATTAGAAGGCTTCTAGATGCATTGGATCACTGTCCTCCTAATGTCTCTCTTTTGGATTCAATAGAGCCAGTAAATCTAGAGGTAAAAAGTCATTCCCTCTACTGATGTCTATTTCATGCTATGCCTTTGAACTTATTGAATAATTTTGTTTTGTTCAGATGTTAACAGTTTCTAACATATCTTTCCAACTGTACAGACACCACAACAAGATGATTCAAGTGGCTACGGATGGAGAGTGCTGATCAGTGCCAAATATCTACTTTTAAGCTATTTTGAGATAGGACAGCCAGACCTTGTAAGAAAAAATAATTTTCATTTAGCTTCAAGATAATTGATAGTGGTACAAAGTGTTCTAAATCATCATATGCCATTGCAGATGAGAGAAGATAGCTTCAACTCAAACTATGTATATAATTTCAGAGCTGATACAATTTGGAAGTTTTTGAGCTATGCCTCCCCTAAACATATTGTACCAGCTACTGTCGAGTTGGGTGAGAGCTCTAAAGTCCGAGAAGGTGTCATACACCTTGATGACACATATGAAGCTAATGTGGTGCCACAAGAACAAGGACCTAGTGCTGATTAGGAGAAGCCACAGGAACAAGGACATGCTACTAATGTTGTTGAGGAGAAGATGGAGCAGCAGCAAACAGATGCTCTAGGGGCAGTAGAGGAGACAATGGAGCAGCACCAAGATACTGTACAGGACAGGATGGAGCAGCAGAAAACAGATTTTCCAAAAAATGATGATACGGAGAGCTTGGACCATGTAGAGCAGCCTCTGGATCAAGCTATAGATAAATAGAAGATGGTTGTCAAGAATATGTTCTACATGTACAATTAAACACTTTTGTAAAAAATTTTACTTTATTGAATACAATATCTTTGTTTATGGAGTCTGTGTTATCTCAATTTTCAAATTTTCAATGTCTTTGCATTTTATTGAACTCTCTCTTCTTTTGAGCACCTGCAAAAAAGCAATATGAATCAATAGGGTAAAGTAAACTAATAGCAGTGCTTAATGAGACTAGGATAAATCAGATGGTGTACCTTTTTATTATTGTAGATAAATAAAAAGTCCTTTGAAATAGAACCTTCTGTCTCAAACAGAATGTCATTGCGCAATTGAGATAGGGAGCAACATTCTCTTAATGAGATATTGACTAGCACATCACCATTCTCAACAACATCAATATCAAGAAGTTTATTTTCTGCACTAAAAGAATCTTCATCTTGATCCATTGGGACTAGTTTTGTGCCTAGCATTCGACTGCGCTTATAATAAAAAGAAAAAATAAAATTTTGTGATGCAACCATGTACTTCAGTTGCATAGAAGGTTGGACAACCTCACAAAACACTGAACTACATGTCTTCTTATCCCAACCTTTATCCAAAAATTGTGGCATGCATGCGGAACTTGTTGCTTTAACTATGAACATTGTTTTTGAAACCTTCACTGGAAAGGTATTAAACAAGTCCACAAAAACTGTGAGAGGCATGCATAAAGAAATTTTTATTATCCTTGTGGTAATATTGGGCCTCAGAGCTTTCTGTACTTCTTTGAAAAGCTTGGCCCTATATGCCTCTGTAACACTAAAATGTGGGTGAGGCCAATCCACTGAATTCCATGCCGGAAGGTCTTGTTTCCTTAACACACCATGTGTGTTAGCATTGTCCAGCAACTGATAAAAATGATCAGTAAAAAATATACCCGATTGAGCTAGCTCTGTTGCACATCGACCTTGGTATTGTTGTTCTCCTATCGATCCATGCAAAACATCTATAAATCCTAGAATATACAATCGATGTTTTGCCATGTCTCATACGATGAAGGGTATAAATCTGAAATAAAACAACACAAGAATGTCAATAAGCAAAGAAAGAAAGCTTCATCTTAAAAATCCATACACCACGTAAAGAAAAAAACCACAATAGAAAAATATACAATTAGGCCTGTGTTGCAGAAGATCATTTGGATAGTCTTGCAAGACAAGTTCTTTATGCATGTACACATGGTGAATCAAAACTTCTTTCACTGATATCTTCCCTCTGGTGATTTTAAAATCTCGTACTCTTCCCTTCTATGACGCCAAGAAAATGTTTTTTGTCTACGGTCTTTTTCTTTTGCTAGGTTGCATGAGCACCTATGATCCTTTCGAAACACTAAACCTTTCCCAAGTTCCTTCCGTTTTGACTGTACTTGAATTCTCTACCGAAGAAATAGAAGAAGCAGGTCGACGGGGTAAGGATGTGTGGTATAATTCTGCCTTCATAGCATTATCATCCATAGAGCGTCTTCCACAAGAACGGCCATGGTTTTTATTCACCATCGAGACCTTGTGAATCTGTAACAACAGCAAAGTAATGTAAACAAGATAACAAATTGAAGTTTCAAGAAAGAGAAAGTGGGTAGACATACAGTTGACAAGAAACATCTTACTCTATGCCAAACAGGATCAAGGGAGCAGTTTTGGAAAAGAAGAGACTACTGCACAATGAGGCAGTGGTGTAGAATGGTAGACCTTTCGAAGGAAAGGCAGCACAACATTTCAAAGTTCAAAGGAAGGTGGAAGCGGGAAGGCCCTTGTCAGATAAAATGTCAGACTAGATTCTATCTTCATGTCCAAAGATCTTGTGAGAATAAAAAACCAATCTCCACATTAATGTAGCATGCTTGTACCTACATAAAGTATTGTTTCTTTTTTCTATTTTCTCTTATTTTCATGAATTTCCAACGTTACATTGGCCCTCTATTGATTGGTTGAGAGCTTATTTTTCCAAACCGTAAAAGGCCCCAAAATGAGCTCCCTTTTTTCCTAATGTAAATTCTATACTAGCTTGCATGGGAATGGCTTTTTAGCGGTGGATTTAAATGGCCTTCCCATGCTTTAAGCTCTTGCCCATATAACAATATTTGTTTCCTTTGCATTTCTACCTTGCTTTGTGTTGCCTAGGTGTCTTGGTTAGAAAACCTCCTCTTTCTACAAAGGTAAAACAAGTCATATGCACACCTTTTCTCCATTAATCAAGATGTTAGATGGAAATTCAAACTCTCTTGTATAGAGAGTAGACCTATGTTAGATGGCATTTCAGACTCTCTTGTATAGAGAGAGTTATAGTGAATATTTTAGGGGGCTTTCCACTAGGCCATAGGCTTATACCACATCACTTTATATACAGTAGCATTGGGGGAATTACTAGAGCTTGGCTTGCTATGAAGTTTGTTTCGTAAAAGGAACTCCTAAGAATGGCATTTTTTCTTGGTCAAATTTGCAAAAATTGCTCTAAGTATGCAAAATCACTAAAAGCATTAGATAATCTACTAGATTTGGAGCTTTGGCTAATGTTTTCCCTCTCTAATCTTGTGTAGATCTAGCTACACCTTGGGGTTCTATTTAATGATGAACAAAAGGTTGTATGGTGGCTCTTTGGACTAAAGTGGTATGTATTTCTTCTCTATGCATATGATTTCTTATGAGACTACCAACTCTTCACAAGTAGAAACTATAACTTTTGTCTCAACGATAGTTTGGTATTAATATATGGTAGGATTCCTTTATACCTATTGATGGATTATGTATCAAAGCAAGAAAGCGAACATTGCATGATGTTAGTCAATTTTTATATATAGAAAAGGCTTCAAGATTATGTACACTTATGGATAGTAGCTACATCATGAAATTGGTCCATACTAATGCATGGTGGTCCAATATAAAAGTATAAATAATTGTGGTCGTACTTTTTTAGTTCCGACAAACTAAAGGTTGGAAACCTTGGGATTATATGGATATATATGACAATTTTGAGGTACTTTTTAGACATTTATAAGTTGTGAGAGTAGATTCTGGATTGCTACAAACTCTTTGTTTAAAGTGATGATTAGTTTGAGAAGTATCTTTAAATTGGAACTACTTTTGAAAATTGTTCTAAATTTCCAAACTAGACAAAGTGCCTATTCCAACCCCATTTCCTTTTTTAAACAAGGGAATCGGGCTACAAGGTTTTGTGTGATGCAGCCATACCAAAATTTAAAGTTAAAGTGCAAATAAGTGCAAGAGTACGTTCATTCTCAAGCTTAATAGTTAGTGTGTGCTTTGCTTTTCTCTCTTTGGCTTTGTGTGTGAGGCTAGGCTTTTGTGTAAAGTCTCCGACAGTGCTTTCCCTTTAATAGATGAGGACATCAATTCTTTTGATCAGGGGAGAGTGTTAGAAAAGTCAACATTATTGTTGACTTATCGTGAGTGTTCGATGCCGTCCATGGCGAAGGGAGCCGCCATGGTGCCTAGCGGCCAGCCACTACTATATGGAGGATAGTGCTCTCTCATGTGACGTTGTGTTTGAGGAAAACGTCAACGACTATTTATGCTCCCTCTTGCTTGTACAAATCTTCTATTGTAATCAAGTGAGTTCTAGCATCTATCTGGCACTCCATCGAGCACCCTCTTGCAAGTAACGTCTCATGCCATCTTATCCAAGTGCTGATCTTATGGTGCACGTTCAAGAGCACGCACTGGAAAGCAAAACATGGGAAGGGGCTTGAGTACACGTGAAAGTGAGTGGGGACGGCGAGGGCCCCTGCATTCTTCATACCATTGTACAAACTGTGACCCGTTTGGTACTAGGTTGGTACCGTTTCGGAAGTGAGCCAAGATGCATGGTGAGCCCGAGGAGTCAAGTGTGCCAACCCTACCAAAAGGCCGCTAACTAGGAAGGAAACGTGGGCTGATCAAGACGTTGCACGATTGATGTTCTTGACGGTCGCGGTGACCTGTGAGACTCTGTGGACCAAAAGAATGTGAACCTTGAGGGCTTGCCCAGTGGGGCATGGTGGAGTGGGAATATAAGGCGACTATGAGCTAGGGGGATTGTGATATCATATCTAGAGATAAGGGAGGTTGGGACTGGCTGCTCGGCAATGAGTCCGATGTGAGTTCTTCTCTCTCTCTCTCTCTCTCTCTCTCTCTCCCTCCCTCCCTCCCCTCCCTTTTTTGTGTCTCTCTCATTGTTAAGGTATACTCCGGGTTTGTTGTGTGAAAATTGGCGTATGTTCCTTTTATTATAGTCTATGGGGTTTAAGATTGTTTGGGAGATATGGCATTGTCTTTTGGTCCTCGTAAGGGAGATGGTTGGTATTTTGCATCCAAAGATAGGCCTATTGGGTTTTCATGCATATAATTGGTCCTTTATAGATGTAGTTAGTGTTTGTTAAGTAAAAGATGTAATTAGTGTTTGTTAAGTAGATCAGTTGCTAACACGCATAAAATGCTTTCTTAACATTACCTCAACTTTTGCTAAAGCGGTTCTACCACCTTGTTAAATTAGCTCTTGAGCTGAATATCCAAGGAACTTCGAGTAAATCATGAGGTATGTACACTAGTCCACTAGCGTATAAGACAAGACGAGGCGATGGTAAGACGACTCTTTTGTCTTGTTGCCTCAGTACAGCTGCAACCCAATTCTTTACCCTTCGTTCCAAACTCCTCGTCTCTTGTGCTCCATTGTCCATGCACTCTTTCTGTCTTCATGTAGAGTCGTGGCGATCTTCACGAAGTGCGAAGAAACCCTTATAAGCCTGCAAATCTAGCACCACAAGCTATCTCCCACCTTCGAGGAGCTGCAAACTAAAACCTCTCTCAGTACTACTTAGGAGTTTGCCACCTGATACCATCCTCAATCCAGCACCATGCCTAAGCCGCCCAACGCTTGTTGTGAATCAGCAGCCACCATCCCCTTCCCCCCCGTCCATCACTGTAGCTCCTCCGATCGTCACTCTCAGAGCGTCGTCTCTGACCTTGATGGCACCCTCCTCCGCGGCCGTAGCTCCTTCCCTTACTTCATGCTCGTCGCCTTCGAAACTGGCGGTGTGCTTCGTGCCGCTGCGCTCATCCTCCTTGCTCCCCTCGCCTGGCTCCTTTACCACTTCGTCTCCGAATCCGCTGGCATCCAGGTCCTCATCTTTGCCTCTTACGCTGGTGTCAAAGTGGCGGATATCGAATCCGTCGCCAGAGCCGTGCTGCCCAAATTCTACTCGGCAGACGTGCATCCCCAGACGTGGAAAGCCTTCTCTTCCTTTGGCGGCAAGAGATACGTGCTCACTGCCAATCCTCGCATCATGGTTGAGCCTTTCTTGAAGGAGTACCTCGGAGCTGATCTTGTGTTGGGCACAGAGATTGAAGTAGTGAGAGGGCGAGCCACCGGATTTGTCAAAAAGCCAGGTGTGCTGGTTGGGGACAACAAGAAGAATGCCATGAACCATGCATTTCAACAAGAGACGCCAGACGTCAGGCTTGGCGATCGCAAGACCGATTTTCCATACATGCAACTTTGCAAGGTCTCTCTCGCTCGCTCGCTCGCTCTCTCTCGCGTCTCTCTCTTGCTCTCGATCTCTCGAGCGTGTTGTTTACATACCCGCAAGTGTGTAGATTCTCAGATGGTAGACAAAACTACCTACTGATTGTTTCTAATTGGTGCATACAGGAGACTTACATCGTGCCTCCCGACTCCATGATCGAAGCTGTAAGGGCCGACAAGCTGCTTAAACCTATCGTATTCCACGATGGCAGATTCGTCGCCAGGCCAACACCAATGCATGCATTGTTAACCCTCCTCTGGATCCCCTTCGGCTTCCTTCTGTCAGTTATTCGCATCGCAGCTGGAGCATTGCTCCCAATGAAAATAGTCTACCATGCCTTTTGGGCGCTTGGAGTACGCGTCATTGTCAAGGGCAACCCTCCAGCTGACGTGAAGCTGTCCGGCAACCTCGGTGTGCTCTTTGTGTGCTCTCATAGGTCGCTCTTGGATCCCATCTTTCTATCCGCAGCTCTGGGACGACCCATCACAGCTGTAACTTATTCCATATCTCGCGTTTCCGAGTTCATTTCTCCCATCAAAACGGTGAGACTCACTCGTGACCGTGAGAAAGACGCTGCTAACATCAGGAAGCTCCTCGAAGAAGGTGACCTTGTCATCTGTCCAGAAGGCACCACCTGCAGAGAGCCTTTCCTTCTCCGCTTTAGCGCCCTTTTTGCCGAACTCACCGATCAGATCGTCCCTGTAGCCATGGTCAATCGCATGAGCATGTTCCATGGCACAACAGCTCGGGGCTGGAAAGGATTGGATCCCTTCTACTTCTTTATGAACCCGAGTCCAGCGTATGAAGTCACATTTCTGAACAAGCTCCCAAAGGAGCTTACATGTGGAGGAGGGAAAACCTCTCATGAAGTCGCAAACTACATACAACAAGTGCTGGCAGGTACGCTGGGTTTCGAGTGCACAACCTTCACTCGCAAAGACAAATATAACGTCCTGGCAGGCAACGATGGCACTGTTCCAAACAAGCCTCAACTTCAACACGAAAAAGAGATAGGTTGCTAGCACACTAATGGACAGAACCTAAGTTTACTTAAACCAATTTTCTTATCCATGCAATTCGCGTTGCACGATTCGTGTTTTGAAAAATTTTGAGCTGAAAGTAAATCTAGGAATACATTCGGCCTTATCCAAAAAAAGGATTTGTAAAAGCGCCTTGTGGAACCAGCTTGACTCAACACCTTAGAGCTAGTTTTTAAAAATTATACCTACTTGGAAGAAATTAATACTTGGGACGGTCGCTCAAAATATCAATGACAATTTGGCATTTACTTAAGAAGAGATTAATACTATGCCTAGCTAGTTTCTTACTTCCTCTAATGTGAAGTGAGCCTGTCACCAATTGATATATGTCACCAATTAATATATGTATACATAGCATGGTGGAACATGATAATCTACTCCATAACACAAAATGGGCACAAAATGAATGCCATTTGTCTATAACCACATGAAATGAGGAAGGAAGAGCACCTAGAGAGGGACCAATAAGGAACGAGGGAGTAGAAGGCCCATAAAGGCTTGTTAAAAAAAATCGACCTCCACCTCCCTATTGATATCACTATTACTAATGGGTGGGTCTTCCTTGCATTAGCATGCCTGAACTTTGTTTTTGTGCATCATTTTTAAAAAATTTAAGCAAGAGCATGTGGAACGGGCTGTTCATGGAGGAGTCATGTCCACCATAGACGTGAGGGGTAAGTATGGGAAAGTTACAACATGAAATTGGATAGGTCAAAAGGTACTAGGATGTAGTTCTAGTGTCCACATCTCAACGTTGCCTTGCCTAGAAGGCGGTGATCAATGGTGAGATTGTGGGACATGTTTTCTTTCTTTGGTGGCTCATCATGGATCACCTCGCCCTCTTGCTCCTCAAGCCTTTCTCTCTCTTCATCTATTTCTCATTTGATTCATCTCTAGTCCCTTCTTTTCTCCATTGCCCTCCCCACCCCCCCCCCTTCTCTCTCTCTCTCTCTCTCTCTCTCTCTCTCATGCATATACACACAATCGCACACATGCACGCATGTGCGTGCGTGCGCACACACATGCACACATACACATATCACATATTAGAAGTGTATGTACATTGTTTAGACCCACATATGCATCCTTGTATGTATAGATATCACATATTACACCTTACACATATTGCATTGCACATACCTATTACATTTTTTTTCAATACACAAAGAATACACATACACACATTACATTGCCTATTACATTACATTATACATACATACATGTTACATTTTACATTACACACACATATTACAACTTACATGCATTACAACATATCACACACATATATTACACATTACTTATGCATATTACAATATCATACATTATTTTCACACATATGACACACATAATCATATATTCAAAGTATATGTACATTGTTTAGGCTCACATATACATCATTATATATTCACATAAACAAAAAAAAATCATTATATGGGCACGACAAAAACTATATAGAAAATCATCCCTTCCAATATTATATTGCAAGTACTTTTATGGAGGCATGCTTATATGGTTTGGCTTGTCAATCTAAATTCTAATGTTAGCTAGTTTTCTTTTGAAAATGTATTCATCCATAATGTTGCGGGACTCATATTTTGATAAAATCTCAATGAAGGGAATCCCTTTGGCATCCCAAAATTATAATGAATGGAGATTTACCGTCTTAAAATGTAACAAGAGACCAATACAAGTAACAAACAATATTTCTATAACATTAAAATTACTTTAAATTTAGTTGTGTTATGCAATGCCCTTTCTACGTTATGTAATTGTTTAGCTAAATATAGTTCAGTCTATTTTAACAACTTGATATAATAATTTGTGAGTATGTCCCCATTCTAATTAAAAGTGAAAAATAAAAAATCAAACTAGCAATAGTTCACCTGCTCCCTAATACAACCTTGTTGTTTACTATGATCACAACATCCTTTTACATACCATGACAACACCATCAAAGGGAAGGAAGAAGAGATTGACTCCCCCTTGTCCTGCATCCCCTTCTTATGTAATAGATTTGTATGCATCCCTAAGAAGATGGAACGGATTTCCCTTACTAGATCATAGCCTACATGCTACCTTGGGATTTCCCTTACGAGATCATAGCCTACGTGCTACCTTGTTGATACATTTTGACATGGACCTGGATGAGTATCCATCATTGGAAGTTCTTGCCTCATGAAGTGGCTTATTTTTTCCCTTTATCTCAAGAGACCTCTTCTTGTGATTCACTTTTGGAAGCTTTTTATCTTTGTAATCATCAACATTCCCAGCCTTGGGGCTAATCTATGCTATATGGCATATAATTATTGCTATATAGCACAAAATATATGTGGTGTAGTACATGATCATCTTACATAAAACATTATTTGTGATATTATGTTCTATCTATGCTATATAACATTGATAATGTGCTATATAGTGTAGTTCATGTGTCATATAGGATATAGTAATCTGCTATATTGGGCAATTGGTGCCACATTGTAGAAATTATGTGCTATGTAGCACATATTATGCTATATAGCACATTATCTTTCCTGCATTGCATCTTATCTATGCTGTTTATGAAATATAATTTATTACATATCCTATATTATGTGTTATGTGTTTTTTATTGTGCTAAAAAGAATAGGAAATGTGCTATATAGATTATACAATGAAGCACAATTATCTATGATATATAGCACATTATTAATGCTATATAGCATAAAATCTGTGTTGTATAGCACATAATCTATCCTATATGGCACATTATCTATTCTGTGATACATAAATTGATAGTGCGCTATGTAGTGTAGGTTTTGTACTATATAGAAGAAGTAATGTGCTATAGCATAGGTAACATACTATATAGCATAAGTAATGTGCTATGTTGGTCAATTAGTTCCACATAGCATAGATTATGTGCCATGTGGCACAAACTGTGCTATACCATAGATACCTTGCACCTTATCTATGGTATAGCATACCTTGTTATAAGTAGGACATAACGTTTGGTGTATAGCACATAATGCTCAGTCTGTACAAGCTAGTAGGCTTATGGTTTAATGCACCTAGCTCTGTGATTTTTTATCATTTGATAGATCAGTTGTTGTAAAAGCTTGCAAGACACCCCATGATGCTACACAATACATACCTTGCACCTTATCTATGGTATAGCATACCTTGTTATTAGTAGGACATAACGTTTGGTCTATATCGCATAATGCTCAGCCTGTACAAACCAGTAGGCTTATGGTTTGATGCACCTAGCTCGGTGATTTTTGGTCATTTGATAGATCAGTTGTTGTAAAATCTTGCAAGACACCCCATGATGTGCTTGTGAGTGTCTACGTTCATTTTCAAGACCCTTTCATACTTTTGTTTCCTACAAACACAACTTTCTCTAGGAACCACTTACATTTGAAACTTAATAACTCTAACTAGATGAGAGTAGACAAATGTTTGTGGAATCTTGTCTAACAATCTATAATTGTGGCCTCTTCTAATAACAAATACCTCCAACCAATACTTCCCACTTCTCATAGGTCCACCCAATGACCTTGAAATGCTTCCTCCACCTTATGTTGGGGTTTGCTACATTGCAACACAAATTATGGGTCATCTTTCTCTTTCTCCTTCGAGGTAGCAAGAACTACAAAGCTATCCCTCTCTTCCTCATTCCCCCCAAAGGAACGAGGACTACAAAGTTATCCCCCTCTTCCAATGCATTAGGGAGGTCATCAAATCAAAGTATGGTAGAATTTTTGCCTCTTTGACACAGTCTCCATATAGAGGGAATACATGACATAGCTCCAATTATTTCATAGTTGCAAAGTCCTCACACTTCTCATAATCTCCCATGATGCACCTATTGTAAAACTAATAAAGCAAGAGAAAGGTGGCTGCTTGAAAAGCCCCATATGATGTGAATACTTCGTGTCCCATCAATGGTGTCAATGTCATATTTGTTCCTCCTTTGTACTTCATCAACTTTCACCTCATGAAACACTTTGTGCACTAAACTATTGCTGAGGCTCTACTACTATATGTCATGGAGAGGTTAGATCCAAGCCCTATTGATACATCATGGGCGTTTTACAACCTATCTTTAAGACATGTTAACTAATGTTAATAAAGATCTTGCTTAATAATGGCACCACATCCATCATGTCAGCTAGCTGACCTAAGATATGCACCCCTTTCACATTACCTAGACTATCCCTCAAGTTAGAGAGTAGGGTCTCTTGGGTGTGACTGTCGAGACATTGGTAGAATCAACACTCAATGAATCATTTGGTGTAGGATAAAGTCTCTAGGGACACGAGACTGTGTTGAGGATGGTGTAAATTACACCATACCTCTAGGGCATAGGGGCAAACCCTAGCCCTAACCCTAAGGGGTTCACATGTATATCTTCATGTTCATATATCATGTGCACTCCTCTTTCTCTCTCTCTCTCTCTCTCTCTCTCTCACTTCTACTATCATGGTATCAGAGCAATGGTGCTCCCACTCCCTTCATGAGTGTCAAGCACTCCTTCCGTGAGGCATCTTCCATTGAGAGTTTTTTCTTGAGAGAGAGTGAAAGCCCTTGTTCCATAAAGGCATGCATGCCCTTCCTCCGTCGAGGTGACAAGCCCTCCGTTTGAGGCATCTTCTTCACTTCACTAGCTCTTCATGTAGAGCTCCTTCTCCTCTCCAATCCAATTTAGACAGCTCAAGAATCCGCTTCCTAGAGCCCGAGATATGACAGTTTAGTTCTCTATGTATGGAGATGGAGAAGTTCACTCTGATATTCCTTGGAATTTGAGTGTTTATTCTCCTAGAGTTCTGTACTTTAAGAACCATGTTTGAGCTTCAATGCCTGCTTTCAGCAAAGCTACATAAGCTTCCATCTTCGACAACAGCAGTCTACAAGCATCTACGTCGTACTATGGGAAAGACTAGTGCCAGCGAGCTACACAGAGCCCTACAACAACCTAGTGCAGCCAATGCCTCACTCAAATGACACACCTGCATGTTGTATCTTGCGACTCTCAGCTCTAGTCCTGGGACCTCCAACCTCCAAGACTCCAACTACATGCTTCCTTCTGGCTTCAGCGCATAAACAATCTCCATCCAACGCGGCTCAGTTCATCACTTCAGCCTCCACAACCACGAATAAATGGCTCAACGATGCCATAACCATGACTCCAGCGCCTTCTCAACACAGGCTCCAACCGACCTCTAAGCTCTGACTTCTGCTCCTCAATGAGCCTCCACAACTCACCAATAGCCACAAGTGACGCTAGCCAACTCAGACAATCTCCACATGTTGCTCATCAACGATTGGCTTCTCATTAATGACCACAGCCAGCACCGCTCCTTAGCAGTACCACTGGTTGATGGCTCAAGCTCCAGGAAACAAAACAGCAAAGCCAACGAAGGCACTCGAGCCACCACAGCGCCACAACCTCCACAGCCTAGGCCATGGACATCAACAGCGAGTAGCGCCTCGACTCTGTTCAGTAATGTAGACCACAAAAGAACTCCAACAACGATGCTCACGAGCAATAGCTTGAGCCACTACATCGGCTCTAACAACTCCTCTAGAGCAGGGCCTTCCAAGCGGCTATGCCATAGTGAATCAAAACCTCCAACAACCACCAATGAGTCAAAACACCACGGCATGGCTCCATAGTGAATCAACAATCTCCAATGATGCTCCCACAGGCATCTCCAACTGACGCCCACTTCTTGGCAACGACGATGGAATCTACTAGATGCCCAAAATCTTTAGGATACTCTTGCCTTATCTCCACAAATGTGGCATCACCAAGACTCGACACATGGCAGATAGCATTGAACAAGTGTTACTTGAGTTAACCCTGCGTTAGTGGTTTACCAAACTTCTGTCACATGATAGATTGAATCCCACTGTGGTTAGGTTAAGTTAACCTTGGTTAATCGAGATCTAGTCAACATGCCTAGTCAGTTGTGCCATGTCATCTCTATAGTCCAATCAGCGATCACCATGTGTCATACAGGCACACTCTTGTAATACCATGTGAATGCACACTGCCACATCACCTTCCAGGACACCTCATCAATTTGGACCCCGTCCTTGGACAAAGTTTGGCCCATCCTTCTGGAAGCCATAACTTTTGATCCAGGAGGAATTTGGAGGTAATCCAAAAGGCAAAATTGCTCATCAGCTCACGATCTACGTAACTATTGCCTCAAACTTCACATTTGATGTCTCCATAGGTCAAAATCATCAAAACCTCATCATTAGAACCACCTCCTGATCCACTACAGTGCACCCAGCGCACCCAGCACATAAAAATGAACGAACTAAAATTTACTGCATTTGACGCTTTGACATGTAATCTATTTATAGACTAGAACCACCATAGAGAAGATCCAACTCTATCAAGCCAAGTCAACTATTACCATATTATTCGATTAGTTCCTAAACCGACATCAATCCCATTGGATCTATCATCGGTGTACACATTCACATTGACACCAGCTGAGTCTCTTGGCACTTCAACACCTCAGTGTGACATAGTAGAGTTATCCTTCTCTTGGATTCAAGATTGTTGCATTCTTCTTGCACACACATATGCCACCCATATACAGTCACATTTGTTGACTATTTTCTAGCATTGGTTCTTGCAAACATACATTAGCCTTGTACAGCCTCTTGGCTACTCCTGACACGCAATTCTCATCACTTTACTATAGGCTTGATCCTTGGCACACACGCATTTGTTGACTATTTTTTGGCATTGGTTGTTGCACACATACATTAGCCTTGTACAACCGCTTAGCTACTCCCGACATGCAATTGTCATCACTTTACTATAGTCTTGATCATTGGCACACACGCAATTCTCACATGACTTGGTTTTGATTGTTTAGCGTAAGCCCCCCAGTGGTAGCTTTCCCACAATGTTCTCATGGGTAGACACTCTCGCCGCTACATGGGTAAGCCTCTTGCATAGAGCACCAGACCATCTCCACCAACATGGAGTTTTTCACATCATACAGTTGATGATACACCAGTCATGACTCCATATGAGATCCATGAGTGGAAAGAGAACCTACTTCGACCATTCATTACCACAGGATATGTACCAGTGTATGATGCCGACTCGAGCCTCATTGGTCTTGAGCGATTGGACACAAATGTTACACATGCTAGCATGGATCAACTCGTAGTTTTTTATCATGCACATTTCTCGGTAATCCCTCAGCACGAGGCACGCTTCTTGATAAGCCCTCAGCATGAGGCACATTCGACAATAAGCCCTCATCATGAGGCATATTTGATTGTAAGCCCTCAGCATGAGGTAGTCCCATCGACATCAGCACAAACTGATTCTAGTGATGTACAGCCATCACATTCATGCATGGATGTGACTCCATCTTTTGCTAGAAATGCTACAGATGCTACAAACATGCAGCAAGAGTTCAGTTATGGTCATGTAATGTTTCAATATCAATACGAGGCGCTCACATCTCCAACCGCATGCGGAGATATATGCCATAGTGCATTCAGCTCCTTAGGTGACTCCATTGCATCATCCATCACTAATGCTTTCACCTCTCATATGGATCATATCACATCCTTGGGCTTAGTTCCCTTCAACAGTTTAAATTGACGCATCAGTCTTCAGGACATTTTAGCATTGGCTCAGTTATGCCGCATTGCACCACCCTTGGATCAAGTCATCACCACCACCTGTGATCAGTAGATCATTCCTCAGCATGAAAATACCTATGCATCAGTGCAATTTTATCCCAGTGCAGTAGATCAGGTTCAACCACCATAGCACAACTTGAAGAAAATCAATGTTTTAACATGCACTTATGGCTGTTGTATACAGTCCATAGTTGATGCAGATTAGTGGTTGGATCCACGACTTCATATGAGTCCCTACATTAGTATTCGACAGCGCATATGCCTCAAGGTCATCTTATGCATTCTCAGTCATATTCCAGGCTTCTAGGCCTTTACACTATCAGCTTCACCTTGAGCCTATGATAGATGCTACATCCCATGCTGATGGACGTTTAGCCATGCACACATTAGACAACATTCAGTTCATGACAGTTGAGCATATAAGTTCCATAGGTTGCCGTAACTGACTGTACCTTGTCAGTTTCACGGGCCTCTTCATCAATAGAGTAGAGTATCACACCTGCACCTTCGGCCCTAGATTTTTAGCCCCTTGATCACTCTATCCACATCAACTATGTAGTCTTCTACGACCTTGTGACTTATGACAAAGATTATAGCTTTACTGCAACATATCTCACACATTGCTGCCAATTCTTTTGGGTTGGTGACACCCTTGTTTGTTACAAGCTACCGAATCACATTGCCATAGCTACATCGACTAGCCTCACACCCAGATGCCACTTCTACAGAGCAGCTGCACATTCCACTGTGACTTATGACATGTTTAGACTTGACATGTTCAGCACCCAGCCAGCTCCTGGGTTTCATTCCCAAAGGTGAAGGATGACCCACAACTTAAGAGGGGTAAATGCACGTTATGTACAGGACCTCATAAGCTGTACTCATTGTATATGCTTCTGCTATGTAGTCACTATGCTCACATACGCACATACTACTCTGATTTCTTTTTATATTTTCTTTTCAGTTTTGGATGCTATCATATACACGAAACAAAACACAAAAAGGTCTTGTACATGTAGCCTCTACTTAACCAGTGCACTATAAGAGGGGGTGTTAAGGATGGTGTAAATTGCACCATACCTTTAAGGCATAGGGGCAAACCCTAACCCTAACCCTAAGGGGTTCACATGTATATCTTCATGTTCATGTTCAATACAACTTAGTGTATAGATAGCTATATCATGTGCACTCCTCTCTCTCTCCCTCTCTCACTTTTGCTATTAGCCTGGTAGTCCCTCAAATGATCTAGTGTTGGTGCCTCAAATGCTTCCACCACTTTTGAGGCCACAGTTGTGTTCTTCATTCTGATGGCACTAGTTGAGCGGATGCATTTGCCACTGAGGCTAGCTATCCTTCAAGGAGGCATTTTTCTTGGCATTGTTTCTTCCTCTTTATACATTGCAAAAGGGTCTTTAATTTCCATTTGACATTGTATCATGGGTTTCCATGGCCTTCAATCTCTTCCTCATACCTTGACCAAGTTTATCAACTTCTGTATCTTGTAGTCTCTTTTCTAGATCTAATGCAACCCGTGACATATTGCATTGCACCAAGTGGTATCTTATTTTTTTAAAATAAATCAAAACAAGAAATGAGAAATGATTTATTTTATACTAGCTAGCTTGTGAAGAGAAACAATAAATCACCTGAATATTTGTGAGATGAGAAAATTTAAATCAAAGTGCACGTTAGAGAATTAGAGCATAGCCTGAGGAGATGAAGCATGGCAAAATGAATCTAAAAGGGAAGATGGATTGCATAAATGGGAAGACAATAAGATATAAATACAAGATATAGTGAGGGTAATGAATTTTGAAAAGAAGCAAAAAGTTTGAAAGGGATAGCCTACAGGTCACAAATGGGACATGGGTGTGCATGTATACCAACACAAGAGGTATGAAATTTATAATGTAATTGCAAGGTCAATGTTTTCTTGGGTGTAGCCCATTTTTGTGAGGTCTAAGGCATTTTTTTATATAGGTATCTTGGCTGACCCATTGTTGAGATATCGAGCTCCACTCGTGATATGCCAGGGTGACCGTTGTGCATTTATGTCACCGACTTGTTAGCTGTAGATGCGGTTGGTACACCGCCCATAAATAATAGCTGGATGACAGCTATCCTTATGTACTCTAGTTTGTGGCTCAGTTAGTATGCCACCTTAGTTAGCTGAGTTTGGTTTGAGACCCACATATAGGGTTCTTCTATTTCTTTGTACTAGAGTTCTTTTGGCTTTCACAACTAAGAAGAGGAAATTTGTTTTCAGCCTCCACCTTTATGTGTATTCCCCCATTGTGTATGTGAGAAAGCCGCAAGTGAGACTCCTTCCTTCTCTCCCACTATCTTCACATGGTATCAGAGCCTGGTTCATGGTAAGGAGCTCAAGAAAGAAAACCAAGTTCGCGGTGTCCTGGTAAGAGGACCAGTGTTGCTTTCCTTTTTCGAGTCTGGGAGCAAATCTCTGCAGGTAGCACAGCCAGAAAGTGCAAGAGTGCATTGTCTCAGATTAAGATGCCCTTCATGGTGTGGGGAGAGGGCAATATATGCTGCAGGCAAGGGCGAAGCCCTTGGTGACTATTTTTTCTGATTCGAGGCCATTTTGGGACCCGTTTTGGAGGCGGAAGTTCTCCGCAAGCACTAAGAAAAAGGCCCTGTTTTTGCTGTGCGACCACTGCTCTATAGGTCGGTGAAAAGTTGCTACAGAAATTGCATCGTATGCCTATGCACAGAGATACTAGGAGTTCCATAATCATCCTTATTGCTTGTTGATGCAAAATCATCACTAGGAAGTGACTGTGTGGTCAAATACCACTTTCGTCAGTTTTGTAGATTTGCCCGTGTGAGGCAGAAGCTGTGTTTTTTGCAGTGACAGAATATTTTGCAGTGTTCTATAATGGCGTCTGATTCTCTTTCATAGATTGTCACGAAAAAGCTTGACAAGAACAACTTCCAAGCATGGAAGTTTAGAATGATGAATTTCCTTATGGGAAAAGGCTATTAGGAGTTCATTACAGGAAATGAAGAAGAACCAGTTCTTCCTAATGTTCCCAATCAATAGGAAATGCAGGCATTTAAAGGATGGCATGAGAGAGCCAGAAAAGTTATGTACTGGCTATCTATCAATATTTCAGATTCTATGATTGTGCATATTCAGGATCCAAGTACGCCAAAGGAGGCATGGGATACTTTGGCAAAAATGTACAGGCACAAATACGCAAGCCAAGAAAATGCAGCTCAAGCAGGAGTTGCACAATGTGTAAAGAGAAAATATGAGCATCAATGACTACCACATGAAGGCGAAGAAAATTGCAGATGCACTTGCTTCCATTGGGTCACTAGCAAAAGATGATGATTTGGTTTCTGTGACCTTGAATTGTCTAGGAAAGGATTATGCATAGTTCCAGACATCCATTGCCGTCCGTGAAAAATTTCCTGATTTTGAGGAGTTGTTTGCTCTTCTAATTTTTGAAGAGCAGAGAAATGGTGGTGCATTTTCTTCAGGAGGAACTTCAAAAGAAACTGTCTTCTACTCAAATGCTGGAAGAGGTAGAGGCAAAGGTAGAGGAGGCTGATCTGGAGGCCATGGTAGAAATCAGAATATGCAGCAAACTTAAGAAAACCAATCCTTTGGAGGAGGACGTGGTAACTCTAGAGGCAAGGGGAGCGAAAGAGGTCGTGGTGGATGGCAGAGAGGCCAAAATGCAAACAGCAATGTTGAATGCTACTATTGTGGTAAAATGGGTCATATGGCTAAAGACTGCTACAAAAAGCACAATGACATTATGAATGGAAAATTGCAGCAAGGCAATTATGCATCCTCTAGTAGACAAGGTGATGACAAAAACGAGCATTTATTTATGGTGCAGCACATGATCAATTTTGTGACAAGTGCAGAAGAAAGCAATGATGTGTGGTATGTTGACTCAGGTGCATCAAACCACATGACAGGTCATGCAGAATGGATATAGGATGCAAGGACAATGAAAAAACCAGGATTTGTGGAGACTGTGATGATATTGCACATCCTATTGTGCAGATTGGTAAAATTCCTTTGTCTATGCAGGATGGGAAAAAGAAATACTTGTCTGATGTATTTTATGTCCCAAATATCACCAAGAACCTGGTTTTTGTTGGTCAAATGGTTGAGCAGGGCTTGCAAGTCAGATTTAATCCTCATGGATGCTTTGTTGAGGATATGAAAAATAACGGTCGCTTGATAGCAAAAGGAAAGAAGAAGGGCAGGATGTTTACGTTGGATGCGGATATGCCTGAATTGAGTGCAGCAATGTTTGCACATAGGACCGGTGTAGTTGTAGATATTGATATCTGGCATAAACGCATTGGTCATGTTAATGTATAGCGACTTAAATCAATGCAAGCCCAAAATATTATTGCAGGATTGCCTAAATTCAAGGTTGCAGAAATGCATAAGGTATGTGAAGCCTGTCAATTTGGAAAACAGGCAAGGAATCCATTTCCTAGACATGTTCAAGAGAGTAAGAAGCCATTGGAATTAATCCACTCTGATGTGTGGACTACTAAAGCTACATCTATTGGAGGCTGTCATTATTTTGTCACTTTTATTGATGACTACAGCAGAAAAGTTTGGGTGTATTTTATGAAAAAGAAAAGTGAAGTGTTTGGGCATTTCAAAGCTTTTAAAGCTATGGTTGAAAAAGAAACAGGCCTGCAAATAAAATGCCTAAGGTCAGATGGAGGGGGAGAGTACCTTTCAAATGAGTTTGCAAGGTTCCTGCAAGATCATGGCATAAAGTAGCAATATTCATGCAGTCATACCCCACAGCAAAATGGACTTGCAGAAAGGAAAAACAGGCATATTGGAGAGGTATCTCGGGCCATGCTAAATGAAAAAGACCTACCTGATTATTATTGGGCCGAAGCAGTTGCTACAGTAGTTTACATAATGAACAGGACTCCCACTACAGCAATACATGGCATGATGCCAGAGGAGATGTATACTGGTAGGAAACCAGATATTTCTCATTTGAAAATTTTTGGTTGCATTGCCTATGTTCATGTGCCAGATGAGTTGTGGTCCAAGTTGGATCCAAAAGCTGAGAAGTGCATCTTTATTGGTTATTCTCTATAGGAGAAAGGGTATAGATGCTATAACCCTTCTACTCGTAAGTTTACAGTGAGCAGAGATGTTGTATTTGATGAGATGAGCAGCTAGTATAAACCAGTAAATGTGATTGTTGATGATGTAGATGCACAAAATGGTAATGCTGCACAGAATTCACAGCAGCAATCACAAAATATTAGTGGACCTACAGTGTCCTCTAGCAGTGGTTCACATACTTCACCATGGACAGGTAGATTAAGATCAAGAGAATCTCCTCAAAGCAATGCAGATAGTGGTATGTAGGTATCACGAAAAGGAAAAGAGAAGGTAGATCAGCCCATGTTTGATGTGAATGCAGGTCACTCCTATGTGGATGGTGAATCCAATGGCTCAAAACAGAGCATTAATGATGAGTTGGGTATTCCTTCTGTTGTTACACCTGGAGTAAGGAAGACCAGGGATGTTTTGAGAGCACCTGGAAGTGAGCCTATTTTGCACAGGTCTACTAGAGCTAGGTATCCTGTGGATAGGCTGAAATATGATGGATTTACAGCCACTCACTATGCCTATATGGTCAAAGTGATACAGGAACCAGAACCCACTTCTTTTGGGCAAACCATGGGAAAAGAAAAATGGGCGAAAGCCATGGATGAAGAAATGGATGCCTTGGAAGCAAATGCTACATGGGAATTGGTGCCTTTGCCTAAAGACAAGAATGTAATTGGCTGTAAGTGGGTTTATAAGGTGAAGCACAATGCAGATGGTTCTGTGAACAGATACAAGGCAAGATTAGTTGTCAAGGGGTATGCACAGACATATGGCATTGATTATGAAGAAACATTCAGTCTAGTTTCAAGGATGGCAACCGTAAGAGCAGTCATTGCTATGGCTGTATCAAAGGGATGGTCTTTACATCAAATGGATGTAAAGAATGCCTTCTTGCATGGTGATTTGCAAGAAGAGATCTTTATGGAGCAGCCACCAATTTATGTTCATGCTATTCATCTTGAGTTTGTTTGCAGGTTGAAGAAAGCCTTGTATGGCTTGAAGCAAGCACCTAGAGCATGGTCTGACAAGATAGGACATTATCTTGTCACTATTGGCTTTCAGATTTCCAAGGCAGATTTCTCACTCTATGTGAGAAAAACAGAGAAAGGTATTATGCTGCTTGTCATTTATTTGATGATTTGATCATCACAGGTGATAGTGATGAAGATATCCTTCATGTGAAAATGCTATTGAAGCAGAAGTTTGAGATGAAGGATTTGGGAGAGCTGTGTTATTTCTTGGGCATTGAGGTGATTAGATCACCAAGTGGGATACAGCTCTTGCAGAGGCAGTATGGATTGAACATGTTGTCCAAATATGGGATGACAGGCTGTCAGCCTATTTCAGTTCCTTTGGAGCAGAATGTGAAGCTGAGCACAGATGCAGGTGAGCTTTTGGAAGACCCTACTATGTACAGATGCATAGTAGGAAGTTTGATTTATATGACTATGACTAGGCCAGATTTAAGCTGCTATGCTGTTGGATTGGTAAGTCAGTTTATGCAGGCTCCAAGGAAACCGCATTTGGATGTGGCTAGACGCATACTCAAGTATGTGAAGTCCACATTGCAATATGGACTATTTTATGAGGCTGGGGTTGAGATACAGTTGCATGGATACACTGATGCTGATTGGGCTGGTAGTATTTCTGATAGGCGATCTACCAGTGGATATGTGTTCTCTTTTGGGAGTGCTGCAGTCACCTGGAGCAGTAAGAAACAGCCTACAGCTGCCTTGTCGAGCACAGAGGCTGAGTACAGGGGTGCAGCAATGGATGCATGTGAGATAACTTGGTTGCATAAGCTACTTTATGATATGCATCAGTCTACAGATGGGCCAGTTGTCATTTATTGTGACAACATGAGTAGTATACACTTGGCAAATAACCTAGTCTATCATGCTAGAACAAAGCACATTGAGGTGCATTATCACTATGTGCGGGAGAAGGTTTTACTAGGTCTTATTGATCTAGTTTATGTCAGCACAGAGGATCAGGTAGCTGACATATTCACGAAGGCATTGGGCACAGAGAAGCTGCACAAGTTCAGAGACCTGCTTAGTGTGCAGGAATTGGGATTGAGCTCGAGGGGGAGTGTTGAGATATCGAGCTCCACTCGTGATATGCTAGGGTGACTGTTGTGCATTTATGTCACAGACTTGTTAGCTGCAGATGCGGTTGGTACACCGCCCATGAATAATAGCTGGATGACAACTATCCTTATGTACTCTAGTTCGTGGCTCAGTTAGTATGCCACCTTAGTTAGCTGAGTTTGGTTTGAGACCCACGTATAGGTTTCTTCTATTTCTTTGTACTAGAGTTCTTTTGGCTTTCACAACTAAGAAGAGGAAAATTGTTTTCAACCTCCACCTTTGTGTGTATTCCCCCATTGTGTATGTGAGAAATCCGCAAGTGAGACTCCTTCCTTCTCTCCCACTATCTTCACACCCATAACTTATGCATTGCTCAACGGAATTCAATAAACTTAGTCTTAATTGTAGTAGTACACATTCCAAACTTGATCATGAGACCCCCCAAAAATTGAATAAAGATATGGAACAAGACCATTAAAGCATTACAAGTGCTATCATGCATGTGAAGCATGCATCCTGAAGAGTATAAGATATAATAATCATTCAAAAAAATCAAAATTTTGTTTTGCACATATAAGCAACCAAGTAATCATTCAGAAGTATATTACATGAGATTGTCTTCAACCAAAGGACACACCTAATTGAGAATATTAGATATGGTTTAAGGGCCCTCCAATATTGTGCTAAATTTATCCACACCCATTCGAGGGCACACTCCATAACTCTCTTGATTTGTTGAAATTCAAAACCGATTGAAAAAATGGAATCAAACTAGTGGGACTACTACATGATATTCTTAAAACATTGATAATTGTTAATATAGGTATCTAGATTCATCCTAGAATGGAAGAATTTCAAAATGTGCAATCTATGAATGTAAGAAGATCTTTTAATAAATTCAACACTATTTACAATTTTGTATCGCTTCTTTTTCCATGCAATTCCTTGCTATATGCTTTATAAGAATTTCATAATACATAACATCAAACCTGATAGTGTGCCCTTTGGTCTATTTATATTTTGAAGTATTTTAGGCCACATTGTACTTACTTAGGGGAAGCTGGTATATCCAATTTTGCTTATGTGTATTGTTGAAGAGGAGAAACCACGGCGATTAAAAATTCTGCTACTCATGTTCATTTTAACTTTTAACACCTCCCATCCTACAAATCTTTGAATATTAAAGTACATCCAAACTCTTACCACCCTACAACCTACACTGTGTAGAGTCACCTCAACATGACCTCATTCTTTTGGTTTGGCATTACCTTCTTTACTCGGGTAAGTTGTCTCCTATTCTTTGCTTGCCTTCGCAAGCTAGCTAGTCTCTATTCTAGTGGGCCTATTGTGGCAATTCATTGATCATTTCCATGGCATCAATGGAAAGATGTAGCTCTTCAAGACTTGCAAGAAAAGTAGAAAAAGGCTATGAGAGAGGAAAGCTTAGTCAAGGCACAAGGACTAGATTGAGGGGAAAGGAAAGAAATGCATGGTATTCAAACGGTAATGGAAGACAGTTTTGCAATGTTTGTAGAGGGAGAAACAATGAGAAGAAAGAAGACTCCTTGCAGAGCAGCAATAGGAAGTGGTTGCAGATGCATGAATTAGATCATTGCCATCGAAGAAAAGAACACAAGTTATGGTCTCACGATTGGTGGGAGCATTCCAAGTAGAAACATGAAGCCATTTAGGTGAATACCAATCTCAATTCTTCACAAGATTTAGCTCACACCCTAGAATTTGTAGAGTGATAACCCTACCAACACCTTGAGAGATGCACGATGATGCTCTTTAACATGGCCTATAGAAAGTGAAACGGGTGCACAACTAAGATCAACTAGTACAAAGAGGGTAATATTAGCTATGTTGATATCCTCTAAAACAAAGGATAAATGGCTTGGGCACACAGTGTCAAAAATGTTGTCAATCAAAAGGAACAACGTGTCTTCAGCGGTTGGACATAGAGCAAAAGCAATACATGATCACCCCGATCTGAGAAGTCTGTTGGCTTCAACAAAATGCAATAAAAGGACAGAAAGCCTATGTGTGGAAGTCATGAATAGAGTGACAACATTCTAGCATGAGAATACAAGAGTTTCTTGAAATAAGAGGACACCTGCAAAAGAGAACGAGATGCAAGTTGCTAGATGCAACACATGAGAGTGCTCTCAATAGAAGCAAGAACAAAAGAGGGAGAGAGAGAAACAGAGAGCCACACAAGTTTTTGGTGGGTGCAAAACACCCTAATCTTCTTTTTTCATTAATTTATATATGTGTTTGAGTATTGTACATAACTGGGGTAAAGGCACAGTGACCTTTAACCCCCACAACCTCCTACTTAAAGGACAATGTGCCTTTAAGGGAGAACAAGGAGTGAGCATACTATCCTATGCCCATCAATACATGACAATACTCAAACCGCTGACTAGGTAGACTCTTCGTCAGCATATCTGCAAGGTTATCTTCTGTATGAACCCTGTATGAACCTTGACAAGCCCTATGCACTTGTCCTCAAGTACCTCCCTAATGAAATGGCACCTGACCTCAATGTGTTTGGTCTATGCATGAAAGACCGGATTCTGTGCTAGCTGAATAGCACTCATAGAATCACTATGCAATGTCGGTACACCTGTATGAATCCCCAAATCTCCCACTAGCCGATCAAGCCATATAGCCTCCTTGCAACCCTCTCTGGCTGCAACATACTCAGCCTCTGTGGTAGACAAAGCAACACACTTTTGTGCACGAGACATCCACAACACTACACCACCTGCAAAGGTGAACACATAACCAGAAGTGGATCTCCTACTATCCACATGCCCTGCATAGTCTGAATCTGTGTACCCAAGTACACGTATGTCTCCTCTACCAAAGCAAATGCACATCTCCTTGGTACCCTTCATGTACCTCATGATGCACTTAATTGCCTCCCAATGCCTTTTTCCTGGATTAGCCATATACCGACTAACAACTCCCACTACAAATGCAATGTCTGATCTAGTAGCTATCATAGAATACATAAGACTCCCAACCGTTGATGCATTAGGAACCTTGGCCATCATGGCCCTCTCCTCATCTAATTTGGGACTATGTGTATGACTCAGTTTCACATATGGAGGCAATGGAGTACTCACTGCCTTCCCCCCCTCCATATTGAAATGCTACAATACTTTTGTAACATACTCCTTCTGTGAAAGCCAAAAGAGTTTTCCTACTCTGATCACGTGTGATGCACATACCAAGAATATGACTTGCAAGTCCCAAATCCTTCATATCAAAGGCCTCATGCAATTGGCCTTTAATGCATCTAGCTCATAAGTATTCTTGCTAGCCGATAGCATATCATCCACATATAGTGCCAGGAGTATCAGGCTATTATCATTAGCCCTTTTAATGTAGAGGCAATGATCAATTTCACTCCTTTGAAAACCCTGGGGCAGAATGAAAGCATCAAACTTCTGATACCATTCTCTAGGCACTTGCTTAATACCATAGAGACTCTTCTTCAGTTTGCAAACTAATTGCTCTTTGCCCTTTTCTTCAAAGCCTTCCGACTGCACCATGTAAATTTCCTCATGCAGATCCCCATGCAAGAAAGCTGTCTTGACATCCATCTGCATAAGCTCCAAATCCTCTGCTGCCACTAGTCCAAGCATGCATCTAAGTGTGTGTGAGAAAATAATACAACGTCTGTGCTCAACGTCTGTGCTCAACAGATAATAGGATCTCGTATGCAAGAGAGAAAACAAGATAGTATGGAGAATCAAAAGTTTGATTACTGTAGAACTGATACAATAGATGGCGTTGCCTCCCAACCGTGCGCTCCTATGAAAGAAGCTTCGATGGCATGCTGGAAACAGTAGAAGACGGAGGCTGCATGCTAAGGAATCAGGGTTGCTGTAGCTAGTGATGAAATGGGCTTCACGGGCTTGCTCTTATATAGCCACCAGTCGTAGTTGGTTAGGCTCAATTGGGAGACCAACCCAGTCTGCCCAAAACATGAAATAGGCCACCGACCATACAATAGAACAGGTGCGCAAAACAGAGCAACTAACCTACGGTGTCCGTTCGGCCCAGAGCCATCCGGGATCATCTAAGGCTCCAAACGGGCCCCGCAACCCGAGAGTGGGCTACCCTAGGAAATGCTCCATCTACCCTCAGTGCGGTCAGTCAAGGGATGCCTTCTCGCACTTACATGGAGCCTAGTTGGCAGTGTGCCAACTCTATCTGAAGCTGTCCGACCATCAGGCCACACATGGCCCCCATCTGGTGTCTAAACCAGGACCTACCGGATAACCGAGCTACTCAAATGCCTTCTCCTCATATGGGGGGCTTACAAGTAGAGTTAGTTGGTTCCCGCATAGTTATACGAGACTGGAGCATTGATATCTAATAGTGTGGTCATCTTCACAACCGGAGAGAATATCTCATCAAAGTCCACACCCTTCTCTTGCTTGAACCATTTAGCAACCAAACGGGCCTTATAGCTAGGCACATCATCACCTGTGACCTTCATCTTGTAGACCCATTTACATGGCAATGCTTTCTTTCCATGTGGCAAAGAAACCAAGTCCCAAGTCTTATTCTTCATAAGTGAACTCATCTCTGATTGCATAGCATACTCCCACTTACATTGATCCTCGCGCATCATAGTCTCTCTATAGCAAGAAGGCTCCCCGCAATCAATAAGCATCATATAGTCTACCCCTGAAAACAAACCTATTAGGTGGTCTAGACACTCTAGATGATCTTCTCGAGGGCATTTCAGCTTGCTGTCCCACCTGCATATCAACCACATTTGGCTCATCATTTCCACCAATAGATGATCCATCATCTACCCTTGATTGTATACCTGTGGGAGTACTTGGTGGTACCATTTCTTGCACATTTGGTGCATGGACAGCTTGTTGTCTATCAACATCATATGTAGGTGGATTCACATCCTGGAAAGTGATTCTCCTCATTTCCACATCCCTCATGGGTGCCTTATGCATCTTCTTCTCATTAAAGGCTACATCATGGCTACAAATGATCTTCTTTGCTTCTGGAACCCACAGACAATAGCCCCTCTCTCCACTTTCACCATAACCCAGAAAGATGCATTTCCTAGGCTTAGTATCTAGCTTCTTTCGAAGCTCTTTTGGCACATGTGCATATGCCTCACACCCAAATATACGCAAATGAGAGTAAGAGGGCTTCTTGCCACTCCATGCCTCTTCAGAAATACCACCATCCAAACTCTTACTAGGTGATCTATTGATCACATGCACTGTAGTCTTCATTGCCTCAACCCAAAAACCACCAAAAAGACTTGCATTGGAAAGCATGCATTGCAACCTTTCTTGAATGGTACGGTTCATCTTTTTTGCAGCTAGATTTTGCTCTGGAGTACGAGGGGATGTGAGCTCCCTCTTAATCCCATGTGTATCACAGAAAAGCTGAAAGTCATGAGAGAGATACTCTCTACCATTGTTAGTCTGTAGGCATTTAAGCATTCTACCTGACTGATTCTCAACCAAGGCTAGCCATTTCTGAAATACCTGGAACACATCACTCTTCCGAGCTATAGGATAAGCCCACACTTTCCTAGTTGCATCATCAATGAATGTCACATAGTATTTAGCCCCGCCTAATGACCGTGTAGGCATGGGACCACATATGTCTGAATGCACCAAATCAAGCTTTTCAAACTCTTTCTTTCCCCTTCTTTTATGGGCTGATTTAGTCTCTTTCTTTCCCCTTCTTTTATGGGCTGATTTAGTCTGCTTCCCATAGAGACAGTGCTCACAAAATTCAAAATTAGAGAAACTCAAATGCAGTATAGAACCCAAACGGCATAAGAGTTTCATCCCATTTTGGCTTATATGGCCCAACTAGTAATGCCATAAAGAAGTACTTGGTTGCTCGGTTATTGCAACAACATGATCAAATACCCCTGATACATGTAAGGGATACAAAGTCCCACACTTGGCACCCCTGGCCAAAAGCATAAAGCCCTTCTAAATTTTCCAATTCCCAAAACCAAAAATGGTCTGAAAACCAGCATCATCTAGCTGACCCATTGAAATGAGACTCTTGGTCAGCTTAGGCACATGTCTCACATTTTTCAAAATAAATGCAGACCCATTTGCAAAATAAAACTTTATGTCACCTACTCCCACTATGT
The DNA here is from genome assembly GCF_047967505.1 of Dipteris shenzhenensis. NCBI lineage: Eukaryota > Viridiplantae > Streptophyta > Polypodiopsida > Gleicheniales > Dipteridaceae > Dipteris > Dipteris shenzhenensis. Next base: position 5,370,172 of record NC_141618.1, on the reverse strand, counting down.
CACAGACCAATCCCGACAAGTGTTGAATGACTTGAGATCTGGTTGTGTTAGAGCATTGTTACATGGCATAGCAGATGATAGGCCACGTGGATCCCATCAATCATGTGTTGCAAAGGAGGCCATGTTTGGTAGCCTAAGGTCTCTGTGGGAGCCAACAATCTATTCAAACGAAGACTTTGAATGGCACCACATTGAAAGCATTACTGGTACATGCACACATTGTAGTCTAAAGAAGAGGTAATTTGATGCTTGTCCAAATGAAATGAGGGAAGACAACTTGTTGCTCTAAAATGGAGGAGATTTGAACATGTTAATGTTAAAGGACCGGAGAAAAAGAGATGGCTATTATCATATAAGAGCAATTAGCTTAGCTTCATAATTTCATGTCTAGCTGCTGCTCGCAAAATAAACAATTCAGGACATGCCTTGCCAATTTTCCCCATGACACTATTGTCTCTTTCAAGACTTTATAAAAAAATTACTCATTGCAAGAACAAAAGGAGATACAAAGTGCTCATTGGTACAATAAGTAGATAACAATTCTAGTGCATATCACATACAGTCATTGCTCTACAATTGATGCATCTGCTTATTGCAAATTTACAAGATTCCAAGTCAATGTAACACAATAACATTTCTACATTCCAAAAAATGATAGGAAACATGACACCTTATTTGTGCAGTATGATTTTATATGACTAAAAAAAGATGATCCCCACACGTACAAGAAAATATAACACACATTGGGTGTGGTCAGATGGTGCTTCCTCCCAATTTAAATCAGCCCGTGGTTTCTACTTTGTTTCAAGGTTTTAATTCGTGATCGATCTAAACATGATGTGGAATTTCTTTGGATCTAGGGAGAATGAGGAACATGACCAATACTTTGTGTTGCAATTATCAAACCCAAGCACAAGGTTGAGGAAGCATTTAAGGATCATTGGGGACAACCTATGAGAGTGGATGCAGTAGTTGGAGCTATCTGGTACAAAAGAACATCCAAGAGAGGCCATAATTACATTCTGTTACATAAGAGTGTGCAAAAATTTGTGTACTCTCATCTAATAAAAGCTATTAAGCTCTAGTTGCAAGCTATGCCTAGACAAAAGAAGGACAATAGTGCCTTCAAAATGGATTTAGACATGCATGAGCACATTATGGTGTGCCTTGGAGTAGTAGATGACTAAGACTATACAAGAAAATGTATTCTCATTGCATGGGTGTAGTTAATTTCAAACCGAGGAAAATGTATTCCACTTATCCTAGAAAAATGGAAAATGTATTTAAAGTCAACTTGTACAACCACTTCGCTTGTCTTTAGTAAATCCCAAACAACCACTATGCTTGTTTTTGTAAGCCCCAAATAGTAAATCTCAAACAACCCCATGCTTGTTTTGTAATCCCAAACGAGGGAAAATGTATGCCACTTATCTTTTACAACCATCGGGCTGGTGACCACAAATCCTAAATGAATGAATTGTATGCCATTCATCTTATAATAATCAAAGGAAACCACTGCCCTCTAGTAGCAATTAATCCTAGACAACTTATCATGTGCAGCCAATCACCATGTTGGTTTTAATCCTAAAACAGTTTGTATGAATGCAATTGTGTTAATATGGCCTTTTAGGGGTCCCCTTAGGGGCAAGGGACATATTGACATGCCACTGGACATATATGGCATTGCAATATGACCCTTGCTCCCTAAAGGGGGGCCCTCAAGGGCAAATGACGTGTAAAATATACCATATATCATGCGCAACCACTACCACACTGGTGAGCACTTATCTTGTACTACCACCATGCTGGTTGCGATCCTAAAATAGCTTGTATAAAGGCACTTCAGACCACTTATCATGTAATACCACTATGTTGGTTGCGATCCTAAAACAACTTATGTAGATGGAGGAGCAGGATGACACATTTTGGAGATTGGTGTATCCAAGGGGATCCATTGTCAAAGGGGATAGAAGTTACAGGAAGAGTGCAAGGGAGAAAGGTCCATAGGAAATGATGATGGGAGTTAGAAATGGCAAAGGAGTAAGGTCTAGACGAAATAGTGAAAGGAGTCAAAAATGGCGAAGGAAATGGAATAGTGGAGGCTTAATGAGATTGAGGGCCACTACGGTGGTTGGTTAAGGCCTATTTAGTAGTCACATTGGTGGTTGGCTGAGGCCTATTAAGCAATCACAATGGTGGTTGGTTGAGGCATATGGCTAAACCATCAAACAGTTCTCCTCCATACTAGTAATACAACTTTGTCATTCGCAAGCATCAAAGGCTAACCATAAGTATTTTGTGCAAAAAAAAATTTGTGGCTCGAATTTTGATTAATTGAATGTTGCTCATGATTATTTGGATGGCACTATTGGGATTGCATGCAATTAAGTAGAGTGTAGTTAATTACTAACCACCACAGTGGCCCATGATGCCAGGCGTGGCGGCTCCTTCATGATTATTTGGACGGGTAGCATGTAATGAATCAGCAACTCAAATTTTGATTAATTGAATGCAACTCATGGTTATTTGGACTACACTGAATGGCTTGCATGCGATTAATTGTTGCCAGTTAATTACTAGTCACCCGCATGGCGTCTCCTTCATGATTATTGGATTCGCTTGCATGTAATTTATGTTTCCATTAAGAAGTGATATTTTTTTACTTTTTTTAGTATAGTTAATTACTGGTCACTTCGATGGCATGTGATTAAATAGCGGCTCATGATTCTATAATTGGACATGCATGTATGCTAGTCACCACAGAGAGCCAATAAATTTTACTCTAGCCTTCTAAAATTTAGATTTTTTCCAAACGGCGGCTTTATTTTAAAGCCTCCAAATTTTTTAAGGCCTTTCGATGAAGCTTTGGATGGCAAAGAAGGCCTCTGAAGGCTACAAAACACATCACTAAGGTAGACAAGCATGTGATCAATTGGTGGGTCAAATTTTGATTAATTGAAGATGACTCATGATTACTTGGATGGCACCACAGGGTTTGCATACATGGACTAATCTTCTAGTCACCATGGTGGCCCATGAGTGATTAATTGGTGGCTTGAATTTTGATTAATTGAAGATTGTGGCTCATTATTATTTGGATGATTAAGTAGAGTGTCATTGTTGTTACTATTTAACAGTGGCCTCGAACATGGAGAATGCTATTTGGCTACTTTACTCCACGCTCCCCACTTCTAGATCTCATCCCCTCCTCTGCTCCCTTGCTCATCTACTCTACTACTCATTTAGCACCCTCATCCTTTTTCGCTTATTTATCATTGCCATGCCTCCTACTGACCCCAATTTCAGCCCCCCTTGCATTAACATGATCCCCATCTTGTCTACTTTATCTTACAAGGTGATCATATTGCACTCCATAAGAATTGAGATGCCTGCACTTGTGCACAGCCTTTGTATTCTCCATCGGCTCCTTGAAAATCTCCATGTTGCCACCTTTGATGTGCACAATTGGCCAGTTTTGTTCTATGGATACCTTGTAGAACTTGATGAAAGGCTAATGATTTTTATGATAAAGTTTTCTTGTCTTGTTGTCAGCCCCGGATTTTGATGCCTACAATTGTGCATCATCTTTGGCCTCTCCATTGACTCCCCAAAAATTTGGACACAACAAGCTGGCCTCTATGAATACGATAATGTGTTATTGCCTATCATCAAGCCTCAATGAGGCTCTCAGCAACAATGACTAAGTTGTACAATCTCCTCTTTAGATGTAATCTCTTTTGTTCAACTTTTTCTCAATGAGGCTCTCAGCAATGGTTGAGTTGTTATCCTTGCTGGATGTAATCTCTTTTGTTTCAACTTTAATGTAATACTATAATGGCACAAGTTATCTTTGAAGGTAGTCTCTTTTGTTCAAGTTTTGTTCAATGAGGCTCTCAGCAATTGTTGAGTTGGTATCCTTGTTGTGTGTAATCTCTTTTGTTTTAACTTATATGCTATTATCACAAAAACTATCTTTGGAACGGTAATATCTTTTGTTTCATTCTTGCTAAATGAGGCTCTCAGCAATGGCTAAGTTGTTGTCCTCACTGGATGTAATCTCTTTTGTTTCAACTTTAATACAGTACTATTATCGTAAAAACTATTACTTATCGAGTGAAAATGGTTCTAAAGAAGCTTAAATGGAATACCTTTACCCTTGTTTAGAATTTACTACAACCGATGCGATTGTTGTTGCTAGTTGCAATCATTGCACAAGCAATTGTTACACATGAAAATACATTTTCCTTGGTTTAGCATTAACTACAAGCAGCACTAAAATAGCTCCAAGAACTAGCAAGGTGTTTGGTTGAGAAAATACATTTTCCTTGGTTTATAAACAGACATTAATATCAAAACTAAGACTGCAACACACAACTCTCTCAAGAGAGATGAGTGCCAGCCTCAGATAAAAAACAAATCTTAATATTAAAATTGAAACTGCAACACAAAACTCTCGTAAGAGAGATGAGTGCCAATCTCAAACACAAAACAATTTAGATTCACAATGGTATAAATAGAAGTCGAGGTACAGTAGTCAAGGTCTAATTTTGAGGGAGATCTGAGGTGTGTGGCAAATGCAACCTAGCCTTGTTGTATCTAGCTATTTTCTCTCCAAACAAACTTTGCATTTTCTTTCATCTATGTTCCTTCCTTCTTGTGCAAGTGCTCTTACTATTTATTTTGCATCCATTGCACTCACTTCGCATCTGCTCAACAAAAAGCTTTACATAGCCGGCTATCTAGAAATGGAAATTGCCTCAATACCCAAAAGATGAAGGAGCAACAAGATGATACACTGAATCATAGCACATATCCATGCTTTCACCATCAATTGGGTTGTATGAAGGGGAACCTTACCTCTTCATAATGGTGGGTTTCTAATAAGGTGTGTGAGACGATGTGGGTGTGTGCATGGGGTGGGTGTGTTAAGGTTAGGGGGTGGCTAATGAGGGTTAGGTGATGGTCATGGGTTGACCAAGGGAAACTCTCTTGGTCACAATGTGAGTGCATCCAAAGGATGTGATGAAGTTGGGGGAAGAAGATTGAGGTAGAGTCCTAATACGGGGTCCATTGGGTCTAGTAGTGTCTTTTACTCTAGCCATAGAAGATGTGAGTTAAAGACTTTTTAAAAGTACTTTTAGTCTCTCTCTCTAAAATTCCTATTAGGACCCTTTTCAATTAGGGTTTGTTGAGTGTTCTCCCCCCCTCCTTGTGCCACCCTTCCCCCCACCTTCTAAACACAGACACACATGCTTGCATGCCCATGTACTCAAATTAAACATCTTTAGAACAACATTTTAAGGTCCAAAAATGTACTTTATTCATCATATAGATCCATGTACAATCAAATCATCTTGACAGACCCAACTATACCCTTATTTACCTCTACATTACAACTAATGTGCAACTCCTCAAGTCCTTATTGATGCCTTCCAAGCACAATGCCTTCTATTCTTCGATACAACATGGACTAATTTTGCAAAAGCTGATGCCTTTGCTTTTTTACATTCAAAGTCCACCAATTGAAGGTCCAAAAACCCAATCAAACATCTCATCTCATGCATTGCCCCAGGCACATAGAGAATATACCACAAGACATGAACAAACATCATTTTTGTATCAAATTTTTAAATAAATCAAGTACAAAAGATTGTGATGGTGATAGGACTATCATGTAATGCGCAATTTGTGACTCCCCCCATAATTTCACCATCAATTGCATAAATTCATTCAATGGCATCTTCAACCTTTCATAATATATATCCTTGATTTTACCCTGGCTAAGCAATTTGATCAATGTGTTGAGCTTTGGCAATATGTTTTCTCTCAAAGTCAGTTTTGGTGGATGTGAAGCCTTATTGGTAGTGTATCCACACAAATCTTTGTAGCATTCTCAACCCAATCTATTGTCAGATAATATATGTTTTCCTTTGTCAAGATTGTGGTTGGATAAGAATCTCCTTGCCTTTGTTCCACCCATGGACACTTTAGCATGAAGATTTTGTATTGCCCAAGACACTTTCTTTTCCACAATAAGTTTCACATGTCCTCCATGGGATCCCGTCTCTAAAAGCAACAACTCAGCATGTGCAATGCAATTGTGGAAGCTTCTTCTAGAATTTAAATTCCAAACATATACAAATGCAAATATGACAACTTATCAAGTATGTGTAATTTAGCATGTAAAATACATATTTGTAGTCTCTCTAGTTTGATGGGTAAGATGGGGTCCCACTTTAAATCCTTCTTGTCACAATTCGGGGCTAGCCTTTGCTTACAAGAGAGAATTCCATTCTCCCATTGTAAGCCTATGTTTTGCATCTGTTGAGAACAAATGCAATGCAAGTATGTGAATTTTGTATATTCAATTGTATCACAACCATACTTCCACTTGAGTCTCTTCAAATCACCACCATTATAAGCCTATCTTTTGCATCCGTTAAGCATCTGCAATTGTATCACCACCATACTTGCACTTGAGTCTCTTCAAATCATGACCAACATGCTATTCAACTCCAAATGTTCCATGCCTATCCACTAACAATGTTCTCCCTCCCTCTTGTCTTTGAATAACTGATGGGTTGTCTGTCCTCTCTAGAACCCACTTCGATATCCCATGGCACTCTTTTGGAGTCTCAAATATTGCATACCACCATATGTCCTTCTCACATTGGGCTAAGAAACCTTAAACAACATCCTTATCCTTTGAACAAAGCCTATGGCTTTGTTTATAATACAAATGCTCAGCCTCAATAGTTTGTGGTCTTTGATGAATTGAGCTTCATCCATTTTGATAACAAATACTAGCTTATCGTTACACCCTGTACAGAATGAGAAATATTTAGGACATAGAAAATGAAACTAAGTACAATGTAGAGATGGAGTTTCTCTCAACATTGTCGCTTGTTCCATAGAACTTGAATGGCTCTCAACGGATTATCAACATCCAAGTAAATATTAATGAAAGCATCATGCCAAATGATTGGGTTCACTTCAATTCATTATGCAATTTACACAATGGTAATTCTCCAAGCATTTCTTTAGCACACCGATTTGTTTCCTCTTGTGCAAGGTTTACAAACAAAGGTGCTGGTAGTGGCACTATAGATTTCTTATACTTTCCCACAATGATAGACTTAAAATTTTCAAAAGTAAATGTGTAAGCTTCATGACTTATACCAACAATATGAGAACCTAGTTCATATTATTCTCATTCAAAGGAAAGTTCACACTTGAAGAAATACAATTAGTGTTACTTGGTGAGGAACTAAGGATTGAGGCCAAGAAATGAAAATCCAATGAGCAAGAATTTATAGCCTCAAACATAGGTAGAGGAAGAGGTAGAACATCTCAAAGACGTGGACATTAGCATCAAAATCAAAAACGACAAAAGAAGCATCAATAATAGCATCAACATCAACATCCAAGAGAAAATTGATTCACTAGAGGGCAATTTCAAGCAAGAGGAAATGCATCTTAGCAATATGTGAAACATACAATGCAACTCTATCACAAGTGTGAACGATATGAAAGAGATTATCACAAAAAGCTATATGACCAATGATTTCAATTCTAGTAATAGATAATTTCTATGAAAGTGAAAACCTTCACATTGGTAGATATCAAACTCATAATCATTATGCCAACAAAATTGGCACAATGTTTCTTATGGTTAAAGTTATGCAAAAGATTGATAGTGATTCTAAGAAAATACAATTATCTTGTTGACCATGCAAATGAGGATCCCATGGTACCATAATAACGGTGCACCATTATAAGCTCCAAGCATCTCCTTTGCATCCACAATGCCCCTAAACTCATGCATCACCCAACGTGCACACGTAGGCCTTCGGTCCTTTAACATTCCAATGACATCACTTGCCTAAACTTTTTACAAGATATGAAGAGCCAATATCAACCACATCTATTGTTCCTATCACATCCTCCAATAAGTGAATCTTAGCAAAGCCCTTTTGAGACCTGACTTCTCCCCTAGTACTTCATCAAATCTTGTTATTCTCCAAGAAACTAAGGTGCAAAGAATTTTTTAGTACAATTTTTTCAAGTTACCAAGGTTTTGCTCCAAGGTTCTAAAGAGATTGTCATTTTTGCCAAGTAGGGTCAAGACCTACTCTCTTTTCAAGCTAGTTCAAAACCCAATAATCGATCATAAAGCATTACAAACTTTCTTCAAGAGAGAAGGAAGCATGGGAAAACTAGGTCAAGAACGCGTAGCTAGATGCTTCTAGAAATCTTAAATGGTAGCTTAGCTCATCACTTCTACAGTTTTTATAGAGGTGGTGATTAACTAGCATGCTCATGGAAAGGTCTCTTATCATCATCCCATCAAATGGGAGATCTTGTTGCCAAGAGAGAGAGAGAGTTCAGTTAATGTCCCCTTCAAATATTGATAGTAGTCTTTTGAACGATGTGGCATTTCATCAATAGTCTATCGAGCAAGGTGGGTTCAATGGCCACAATTGATTAGAGACCCGATACAAAGGTGGGAGGATTGTATTTAAGGCACAATTTTTTGGCAATGAAGTGAGACTAAGAGGGCTTATCCAAAAGGAGGGAGAGCCAAACATAGAGGTGCTTGTTAGGCTAGTCTATGGAGGTGGTTGCAACTATTTCCTAATAATAATATTCAACTCATTGATCATAAGATGACTTCATACTTTATTGTCGCAAAGGTTTTTGCAAATATTTCTTCATAATTATGTTCATTTCTTTAACTCTGAGGTTGCACAATGCATTGTCCATAGTGTATAACAAGGTAATTATTGTAGGGTACAATGCAAAGCCAATGTCAATTTTGAAACCAAAGAGTTCAATAAGAAGCCTCCAACTCCATTTAAGTTTTTTGATATGCTTTGATTATTGCATTAATGTTATATTGCCTTTTAAAATGAAGGGCTCTCACATATCTTATATTCATTACAAATAAGAGCAAATCTATGTCTATTACAAGCAAAATTGTGCTGACTACAAAGCAAAATGTTTATTTCTACCAATACTTAAATTTAAGGTAACCAGAGCACATTTCATTGATTGCTCCTACTAGAATTACAAATTGACAAGGTGCAATGTTTCATTCTAATTCCACCATGACTAGATGGCAGCGCACATATTATTTATGCACAAGATATCCATCCACATATAATCATTAACTAGCATAACATTTGAAGAACGATCCTCTCACATGGTGTATTCTCTCGTAAGACTGCCCAGTGAAGAAACTGCTTTTTGTGGCAAAATTCAAGATTTTAAATAGCCCCTCCAAGGAAACTTATCTAAAATACAATATCCTTTAGAGGCTCAACCAATAGGACATAGCCCAAAAAAATCAAAAATTGTTGCCTTCTCTAATTCCTAGTGCATGAATCTCACGCATAGTGTCCAAGCTAAGTACAAGTTTATGGCTGCTGTAATCAAATCTGACCCTCCTTACGATACTCTCCAAAACACTGCCATACCCCCCTCGATTGTGTTGCACTTTAGGGAGTGCACACAAAAGCATGTAGTTTTCCCGGCCACCAACCACAAGTTGTTCCAGCATACTACCATGTTACTAAGCTATTTTATTTTTCATAGTAATAGTTGCATATTCCATACTAAGGCATTTCAGCTCCTGGCATTTCGCATCTGCCCCCAACTCAGACAAACTAAATCGCATATGAATTGTGGAATGAAGAAAAAGATGCAAAAGCCAAGCACAATTTCCAAGCAATAAAGCTGACTCCTCAGCCTCTCCCGGTTTGTGTATGATACTTTGATCAGCACTGTTTTGTGCAGTTATCTCGAAACTCACCACAAGTCAATTGCCAGAGGTCTTTTTCGAAAATGATGCTCAGGTTGACATGCCTAGCATTAAATGATGGAAGTCATAAGATAATGAATATAGCCCTGTGATGAGCCTGCAACCCAAAACTCTGAGCAAACAAAATGATATCAACAAATAATGATGAAGACCTTGTGACAGGAGTGGAGAACTTACCATTTCACATGCTCTGCTTTAGGCGAGCAATCAGCTCTTCCTGTCAAAAGAACGTCTCTTCATTTGTCAGATGCTTTTACCAAGCTACGTCAAAATTCAATAGCATGCTGCATTTTCTCAGGGAAAGACAAAAACGCTTGAGTAATTTTCATTGAACCATACAAGAGAACCACAATTTGCTCAAAAGGCAATAAAGCAAAGGAAAAAAGAAAACCGAAAAAGTTCAAAACCGGAACATGCAAAATAATACGAATCTGTAGCCTCCAGATGATGACAAGACCAAGCATCGAGAGATTGCAGGTTCTATGCGTAAGACTCATTCAAATCCATGACTGCTCATAAATCAAAAGTGCTGCTTGCAGGATGCATCGTGCATAACGTAATTAGGCATGAATGTCAGTTATAGAAACAGTAGCATGTCGGTTATGAGTACATGAGTTTATGTGCCTACACATGCGTGAGTGCACCTGCATGTGTGCATGTACTCATGTACGATATGCATGGGTGGAACATGTCTTTGTGTGTGCATGTGATACCCTTATGCTCTCAAAAGAGGTTCCCTTGACCTCATAAGGGGATAAATGCAGTGCAGATAAGTTGGACCCCAAAACAGAAAAAACCGTGAAGGTGCAAATTTACCTTTTTTCCTGTCCGTGGTAGGTTTCGCTCCTTCAGCAAGGACCTTAATTTCTCAACTGTGTATCCTTGAATATCTTTCTCAGAAAGACCACTATCTGCAATAACACCCAGCATATCCAACAAATAAGCATCCTAAATTTGAAGCAGCTCGTCCCACTAAGAGACTTGCAAACCTGTACCTTTTCTGTTATTACTGGTTCCATTGCCTGTATTCATTCTCTTGGCCACATTCTTGTCTTCTACAACCCTTTCTGCAGGTCTGCACCACAATAGAAGATTAGGCCAAGTATCAAAAAATCCAAGAGCCAAGAAAGACGATTGGAAGCCTGTCCACCGGCACTCAGATACAAAATGCAAGGCTAGCCTCATTGATTGAAAATTTAACATTTTCCTTTACTCCATGAAAAAGAGCTGGATTCAGAAATTTTAGAAGTTCCTATGCAAAGGCAAGCAGATACAATGAGACATAGGTTTCCTTCACTGAAGGTGGACAGATCTCTTCTGTCCTTCAAAGACTGTCCTGTATACTTTTCAACATGAAAGCAGTAACTCTTGGAAATGAAGGATAGAATCTATCTAACCTCACAATCCGTCTCATACTCAATGATGCAGACCACAGAAGACAACCTCACTCAAGAGCATAGACAGCATATACAAGAGAGAGAATGAGAGAACTCAGATGTATTCCTCCACTAAACTGCGGGCAAAACCAAGCTCAAGGTGAGCACAAGATATCCAGAGAGGGGCTGGGCAAAACTGAGACTCTCTTGTAGACTACTCCTGCTCCAGGCTGCCTCTGTAGGCTTCATTGGCTGATGGAGAATGAAGGGGGCAAGGGACTCCTTTTATAGGGGGCTTGGAAGGCCCTGAAGTGGCCGACTTTCAGGTTAGTCCACAGACTGGCAGGCCGACCTTCAAACGGCCCCCCTTGGACAGCCTATATAAGGGGCTGCCAGGGGTTTTAGTGGGCTTGCTGTTCTGCCCTTTTCTGGCCTTCCTTGCAGCCCTTATGCTGCTGTCCTGAAGGCCAAAACAGTCCCCTATCATCCCTCCCCCTCACAGTCATATGCCCTCCTCATATGGGGGCTCACAGGTGGGGAACATTAACTTCCAACAACCCATCTCAATGATGCCACTGTGGGCCGATCCCCATGTGTCGAATAAGGTGTTCCATTTGCTCCCGTGGGAGAGCCTTCGTGAATACGTCGGAAAGATTGTCTGCGGTCAGACAGCACGTCAGCGAGCTCCCATACGAAGTGGTAATGGACTTCAATGTGCTTCGTCCGTGCATGAAACACTAGTTGTCACACATAACCACTGTTGCCTCCTCCTAAGTCGTGTCCATATCCTCAAGTACCTACCTGAGCCACAATGTCTCACATGCTACAATGCAAGCAGCTCCGTACTCCATCTCTGTAGAAGAAAGGGGGTTGTTTCTTGCTCAACCAGGAAATGGCCCCTGATGCAAGCACAAAACAATACCCTGAAGTTGAACGCCTGGTGTCGCTGTCACATGCCCAATCATAAGTCACAAAATATGCCTAACTCAATCCTTATGGTAACTGGTTAGGATCGGATCATCCACGTATAGAATTAGAACCAGCCTTTCTCCCCCCTATGAAAAGAGATAAGAGTCTTGCATCCGATGGACTTGGATTCAACCCGATCTTCAAGAAGAACTCATCGAAGAGCTGGTGCTACACTCTTGAGGCATGTTTCAACCTGTATAAAGCCTTCTTCAATTTGCTTACCTTTGAAGCCGCCCTGGAAGCTGAAAACCATGTGCTTGATCCACATATACGTCCTCCTCCAAGGTTCCGGTCAACAATGCTGACTTTACGTCCATCTGAAATATGGACCAACTGTGATGAGCACCCAATGCAATCACCATCCGAATAGTAACCATATGGGCTGGGGGGCCAAAAGTCTCGTCAAAGTCAAGTCCCTCTAACTGATCATAGCCTTTTCGCCGCCAGTCTAGCTTTATACTCGTCCAAGCTCCCATCAGACTTGAACTTAAGCTTGAACACCCACTTGGTACCAATTACAATTCGCTTGTAGGTCTGTTCACCAAGTCCCAAGTGTCATTTTTCATAGTAGCGTCCATCACTGCCTTCATGCAACTTGCCACTCTGGTATATCTTTTGCCTCCTCAAAGGTCCACGGCTCGTCGAGCTGAGCCACCATGAGGGTGCAAACACATTGCGTCAAGACCATCACACTCCAAAATTCATCTCGAGAATGTCCGTGACCCGAGAATCCTACAAGATCCTCAGATGCCACGTCAATAACTTCTCACAAGAAGTTAACTTGGCGGGTGGTTCTAGTGCATGTCTTCTCTTCTTCTATATTAGTCAACTTGAGTGCGGGAACTCTGAAAACTTGAATGACCTCATCTGCCTGGGACGCCGCTTCCTCAAAGATCATGTCCCTACTGCTTAATATATGTTTCTTCACCATGTCGAAAAGACAGTCTGCCTTAGATTCTTCATTGTACCTACAAAGACACACTCTTGGAATCCAGCTTTGACATGTCACACGTATGAATGCGTCAAAACAAAAAATCCTCATATGAGAGATAGTGGCCTTCTTACCATAGTAAGCTTCATAGGGTGTCATCTGCAATGGCCTTGGTCTTGTTGAGGATGTGAACGACACTGTTGACTGCTACACCCCAATAAGCTTTTGAGAGATTCCTCTCTCTAATCATGATCAATCCCATCTCTATAACTGTTCAATGCTTTCACCCAACAACCCCATTCTGCTAAGATGTGTGAGCACAAGCTGACGCTCGATCCCATGTTTCTTGCCGAAAGTATTTAATTATGTGGATCGCATTTTAGATGACTCAGTGAAGAGTACTGACATCTTCTGCTCATCTATCTAAATCACGGAGAGCAAATTCTTGCAAAGATTCGGAACATCATGAAATATTACCTTTTCTTCTCCTGTTGTGATGATGAACGGAATACTACCTAAACCCTTTACTGAGCAAGTTCGACTATCTCCCACGGTCACCTTCAAGTCGGGATGGGTCCCATCCATAGTCTTGCACCACTCTTTCCTGTTGACATGTGTTTTAAGACACTGCTATCTAAGTACCAACGCTCCTTATTATCACTCGCTACATGAGTGGGTCAGTGCTCTATGACAAGAAGAGTTATATTGTAGTAACGTTGGCCGAGTATGTCTTCGATTGGGCCTCCTCCTTTTTCTTTTGATCTGCCTTCTTCTTCTGGCAATCCTTTGTAGGCTAGGGCAAGCAATGAAAGCTCAAAAATGAAGAGGAGAAGGGAAAAAATGAGCTGTTGTAATGAATAGCTGCAAAACTGAGTGGAGGCTCAAGAGAGAGCTAACATAACAAAACCCTAGGACTAATTGCCCTAACTATCTCTAAGTGGTACATGTACTAACTATATCAACTAACCTAACTAACTGTAACTAGGCCTACAAGGTACAAACCAAGGAATGAGTGACACCTACGGATTGCCAATAGAATGGCCTACAAACCCCCCTTCCTGGTATGGACTAAAGTATCCTGGCACAGCTCAAGATACCTGAATATCTAATGTCATGGTTGCACATGTTCATCCTGTAGGTCTAGCTGTGAGCCAAGCCAATCACTACCAATGAATCCATGCATAACAAGTGAAGAATCAACCTCATAAAGGAGGCCCAAATGCTGAGTGCCTTTGAGATACCTGAAGATACGCTTCACGGCTTGCCAGTGGTGCGTAGAGAGACTGTGCATATATATGCTCAACTATGAGACAACATACTGAAGATCAGAGCTCGTATGGCATAAGTAAATCAAAAAACCAACCGCTTGCTGATAGTGAGTCGCATCACATGCTCCGCTACCATCCTCAAATGAGAATTGAAAACCAAGCTCTAATGGTGTGGATACTGGCTTGCAATCCTCAAATTGAAGACACTGCAAAAGCTGTCCAATAACATCAAAATGCCCCCCTCATTGCTAGCAAATTGAATGCTCAAATAGTAATGCAAAAGACCAAGATCAGACATAGCAAATGTCTTCTGCAAGTCAAGCTTAAAAGCTGCAATCTGCTCAACATGTGTCCCAGTCACAAGCATGTCATCCACAGAGTACTAAATCGGCAAATCTATCCCACCCTTGCAAATGTAAAGGGTAGCCTCTGTAGGGCTGTTTTGAAGGCCAAGTGTGAGCAAATGAGCATGTATCCTAAAATACCAAGCCCGAGGTGTCCATAGAGGGCTTTCTTTAAGCGACATACCTTACTTTCAAAACCTTCAACCTCAAAGCCAAGAGGTTGGGAAACATAGATCTCTTCTTGCAAATGCCCATGAAGGAAAGTTGTCTTAATATCAAGCTCATAGTGCCCAGAAACCGCGTATCCGGGCACCCGAAACCTATTTCAGAGCCATTTCCAAAACCAGAAACGGCATTTCGAGAGGGAACCAAAAAAAAAAAAAAAAAGGTTTTATGCTTTTACTGTGCCTCTAGGATTTATCCAAGGAAACATATATATAGAGCAACAATGTAAGAGCTTGTAGACCAATACTCAGCTATACAAGCAAAAGTACTAGCACACACACACACACCCGCCTCAACCACTGAGTAAGAAGTTAGAACCCCATCGGCAGATAGCGTAGTTTTGCTCTCTCTCTCCAGTCTCTCCTCTTGCTCTCCTCTGATCCTGCAACCCCTCTCTCAGCCCTCTGCCCCTCCTCCTTAATCTCCTCTCTAGCATATCCTCCTTGCTCTCCTCAGCCCTTGCCCTCTCCTCTCCTCCTTGCTCTCTCTCCGACCTCTCCTTGCTCTCCTCTCCTCCGAGAGCTATGATCAAGCTGATGTACCTCCCAATGAAAGTGGGCAGCAAAGGCAATAACAATGCAAATAGTAGTGATCCTAGAAATGGGGGTAAAAGTCTCCTCAAAGTCAATGCCTTGCTGCTGAGCATAGCCCTTAGCAACAAGACAAGCTTTGTAGCGATCCATTGAACCTTCAGCTTTCCATTTAATTTATAAGCCCACTTAGTTCCGATGGCATTCTTGCCATGAGGCAAGTCACATTACTCCCAAGTGTTATTCTGATCAATAGAATCCAATTCAACTTGCATAGCCTTCAACCAACAGTCATTCTGAAATACATCCTTATGGCATAATGACTCTTCATTGCATGATGTAGCAACCAATGCCCAAGCAACCAAAGTGGCATGCTCTTTGCGAACAGCTACTCTAGTACGGGCTGACAGAGGTGTATCCTATTTGTTGTCTTTTAATGTGTCAAGGAGCCAACGGGGAACCTTTTTGGAATCTTGTATTTCAGCTCTTTCCTAGTCAAGAGACCTGTGCACAATGTCCTGATCAAGCTGAGGCATATCAGGCTGTAAATGGGACTGAATATCATGCTGCACATGTGGCTACAAATGACCAACAGATGGAGGAGAAGCAACCTCAGATGTGATATCATCATGGACATCTGACGGAGACAAAGGCATCAAGCTGTCAAAGAGATCCGGTACATCAACAACGGGCTGTCTTTGACATTCCAGCAAAGTCATAGTGGAGGATTCATCAAAGACAACGTCCCTACTGACAAAACACTTGCCCATGCGGGACTAGTAGAGCTTATAGCCCTTGCTCTCTGAGCTATACCCAATAAAGATGCATTTGACAACTTTATCGTCCAACTTGGTGCGTGCCTGAGAAGGCACATGTGCATATGCCAAGCAACCAAAAGCCTTCTTGTGCAAAGTCATGGGCTTATGACCTATCCAAGCCTCATAAGGAGTAATGGTTTTCAAAGCCTTTGTGGGCCATCTGTTCAAAATATAGTTTGCACACATAACAGCTTCCAACCACAATTTGTTAGGCAAGTGCTTACCTTTTAACACACCTGCCGTCTCCATGATTGATCTATTCTTCCTCTCAGCCACGAGATTCTGCTGAGGAGTATAAGGCATAGCGCATTGATGATGTATGCCACATGAAGCCAAATATCAGTAAATTCCTTTTGAATATATTCACCCCCCTTGTCTGTATTGATATGGGCAATTTTCAACCCGCTTTCATTGTCTACCAATGCAATGAAATGTTTGAAACATGAAAAGTCACATTTGAATTTCAAGGCAAAAATCCAAGTATATCTGGTAAAGTCATCAATGAAAGTGACAAAATAGTAAAATCCTCCAATAGCTGCAACCCGCATGGAACCACGAACAACACTGTGAATCAAATACACCTTGCGAGATGCACCAACTCTCCCACCCTTGGGAAATGCAAAGCGGTGCATTTTTCCAAGCAAACATGCTTCACAAATTGCTTTGAAGCCATATGCATTTTCAAGAGATCAACAACCATATCTTCTTTATGTAGCTTCACCAAAGCGCCTGTCACCAAAATTCTCTAATCTAGCCTCTACTGCAGATCACAGGAGTAGCACCATGATTCTCCTCCCAGCCAATTCATGCTAAGGCTCCAAGCGAGGCAAAGAGCTACGTTACAAAAATCCACGTGAATCAAATCCTTCTCTTCTCTCTCTAGCCTTAGCAAGCCCCAAATCCCTAGATAGATCTAGATGCCACATGTCATCCATATAGGACCTTCCTAATGCAACATTTCACCCCTCTCTTGGGATGCATTTAATTCCTTGCCCCTAGGCACAATCATAGCACTAGGCCCTTGGTCTCAGATCTATCTAGTCTGGTGCTATCAGCCCTCACCTAGGACCTTGACATTAAATCCCTCCCGATCATTTACATGAAGCGCAAACACATATATTATAGAGATAGATCCTTTAAGGGAAATGTCGACTGATTCTTCCGAGGTCATGCTACCTCGGCTAGAGCGTAACATTCCTTCCCTCTTCAGACATCAGCGTCCTCGATGATAAAGTCTGGGAACACTCTCCGCAACTGATATACGGATTCCCAAGTAGCTTCGGATAGAGACTGACCATGCCATGCAACCAACACCGTGGGTATCTTTCGATTTCGTATTTGCATTGTTCCTCGGTCCAGGATTCTTGTTGGTTTGCGCCTTGCAATATCCTCTATTATCTGAAACAAAACCACACCTTCGATTAGTGAGTCACCAGTATGTAAAAAATTTCTTTAAACGTGAAACATGAAAAACCGGGTGCACCTTACACCCCTGTGGCAATTCTAATTTATAGGCTACACTGCCTATTCTCTTCAGAATTAACCACGGCCCACAGTATCGAGGTGATAACTTAGCACACTCTCTTGAAGTCAACGACTTCAAGTGCGAAGGAATTCTGAGAAAAACTTTTTCTCCTTCTTCAAATACTCTTATAGACCGATTTTCATCCGCATACACCTTGGCTCTATCCATAGCCTGGCGGATATTAGCTCTCGCAAGTGCTAGCATCTCCCGCATCTGAACTACAAAGTTCGCGGCACTAGGCACTTTCTAAGGTACTCCAACTATAGTTGGATTAGCTGGTCTATAACCATAGTTCAGTTCAAACGGACTGAACCCAGTAGATGAATGTTTCCTATCATTGTAGGCAAACTCCAACAATGGCAACCACTTGTCCCATGTATGTTGCCTCAATGACACATATGCTCTTAGCATATCCTCTAAAGTCTGGTTGACTCTCTCCGTCTGACCATCCGTCTCAGGATGATCCTCACTACTCATTCCCAATTCAGTCCTTAGGGTTTCGAATACCGTTGTCCAGAAATGACCGGTAAATCTGACATCTCGGTCTGACACTATGGATCTAGGTAATCCATGCAGACGAAATATATGTCTGATAAACAAATCCGCCACTTGCGGGGCACTAACAGACTCTCTAGTCGGAATGAAGTGAGCCATCTTGGTTAGACGATTAACCACCACAAGGATAGAATTATATCCTCCTTGTGTTGCAGGTAGCCCTACAATAAAATCCATGGAAATGCTCTCCCACTTACTTAGTGGTATTTCCAAGGGCTGTAAAAGTCCGGGTGGCTTCACCCGCTCGGCCTTACTTACCTGACATGAGAAACACCGTGTCACATATTCATGAATATGCTTTTTCATCTTTGGCCAAAAGAAATCTCGCTTCACGGGATCATATGTCTTCTCGACACCTGGATGTCCTGCACACGGGCTATCATGGCATTGTCGAATGACTCTCTGCCTGAGATCATTCTGACCAGGTACTCCCACCTTGCCATTTCTAACTAGCATACCATCCCTTATGGTATATCTTGCATAAGTTTGGCCTTTTCTGGATGCCAGGTCATCCTTTTCATTTTCCCCGGGTTTTAACACATGAGCCTTAGGCCATAAGCTCTGGACAAACTCGTCCACCTTCTGAGTTTCTCTGATCTCGGTCATTACAGCACTCTCTAATGCCGTGAAACTCAGATTGTGCATAATGCGAGACAACGCATCAGCAACCTTATTGTCTTTTCCTCTTCGGTACCGAATCGTTAAATTAAACTCCTGCATGAGCTCTGCCCACCTAGCTTGGCGGCCCCTCAAGTCAGGCTGTTTACAAAAATGTTTCAGAGTATCATGATCCACATCCACATAAAACTCTGAATTATACAGATAATGCCTCCATGTTTTCAAAGCATGGATAACAGCATACAACTCCAATTCATGAGTTGGCCAATTCCTTTGAGAGGGAGAAAGCTTCTTGCTTTCGAAGGCTACTGGCCTTCCCTCTTGAAGGAGGACTGCTCCTACCGCAATGCCACTTGCATCGGTTTCTAGGAACAACGGTTTCTGGGGATCAACTATTTTTAACACCGGTCCTGAGACCACAGCTTGTTTTAGGGTGTTAAAACTTTCCTGTTGATTCTGTCCCCAAACAAAAGGTACTTTATCTGAGGTCAGATCAGTCAATGGCGATACTATTCCGGAATATCCTTTGATATGCCTTCTATAAAACTGGACAAATCCCAAGAATGATCGCAACGCGGTCAAGCTCTGAGGGATTGGCCAAGTTAGTATCGCAGCCACTTTCTTCGGATCCATTTCTACCCCCTGCGGAGTAATTATGAACCCTAAATACTCAAGCCTAACCATACACAGTATAGTTTTCTTTTTATTCACGTAAAGACTGGCTTTCCTCAAAGTACTGAACACTATTCTTAAGTGTTCACGATGCTCAGTAACACTTTTACTGAATATCAAGATATCGTCAATAAAATGTACTACGAACTTTCCGATATACGGACGTAGTAAATCGTTCATAAGCATGACGAAGGTCGCTGGAGCATTGGTAAGTCCGAAGGGCATTACCAAAAACTCATAATGACCAAACCTGCTTCTAAAAGCGGTTTTATGCACATCCTCGGCTCTAATCCGAATCTGATGATAGCCACACTTAAGATCTATCTTGCTGAAAATCACGGCTCCATGTAATGCATCTAGCAAATCATCAATCCGAGCCATCGGATACCTGTGCTTAACAGTGATATTATTCAATGCTCTGTAATCTATACAGAGGCGAAACGTATCATCCTTTTTCCTCTTTAATATCGCTGGTGAAGCAAAAGGTGAAAAACTTGGCTGAATCTGCCCCAACTTGAGGTATTCTTCCAGTTGCCTACGTACCTCCGCTTCTTCAGTAAAACTCATTCTATAGGGAGGTCTATTTACAGGTTCTGCCCCCGGGATCAGCTCAATCTTATGCTGAACTTTCCGCTCTGGAGGTAACCCATAAGATAATTCATCCCTAAAACATTCAGAGAACTCCTCTGTTATAAGATTAGCCAGCTTGGCCATCTCACCACTTTGCGTAACATCAGTGCTAGTCGAAGAATTATCCATCGACTCTACCGATGCTGTGCAAAGGTATAAAAACTCTACTTGAGCCTTTCTGATTTCCATCACGGAAACCAACGGTCCCTGAGGTATATCTCTTTCACCTCGCAAGACATAAAGCACATCATTCATCTTGAATTGATATACGTGCTTTTTCCAATCAATGGCTGGATTCTTCCTAGAATGCCACGCCATTCCCAGGGCTATATCCGCATGAGCAAGCTTGGTTATTTCAAAATCAAGCTTCTCAGCATAGTCCTGAATCCGAAGCTCTAACTGGGTAACCCTTTGGTCCCATACTTCAGTTGAACTTCCATCGGCCATCTTGATTGTATACGCATAGTCAGATGGACTTGTCTTTAATTTCAGCCTCTTCACGAGCTTGGAGTTAATCACATTGTGAGTTGACGCTGAGTCAAACAACACAATGACATCATGACTGGCCACTTGCCCTTTCATTTTGATTAACTCCGTATCATTGAAGGCTGTATACCCCGTTGCTGCGGGCTTAGATAGGATGTTATCAGGTGCACTCGTCACTAACTTAGTAACAGACACACAGAACAAACAAGGTACTAACCTCTGAGAAGATCCCGCTAGCTGAATCTGCATCTCTTCCGCTCTGGGACTTCCCTGCATCTCCACATCGCACTCTGAGATCACCATCTCAGCCATCCGACGATCTTTATTACGTGGACAATCTCTCCACTGATGAGGTTGAAGGCAACCAAAGCATAAGCCTTCTCTCCTCGCTTTTTCCCGCTGTTCTGGGTTCAAGGGAGATTTAGACCAAGCCCGGGCTGCCATTGGAGTTACTTTCCTCTTCACTCCAATGGTGGTACTTGGTTTAGGAGTTTCAGCCGGTCTCGCCTGCTTGGCTTGACCACTCGGCTGCGAACCACTCCCTCTACTAGCCCACTTTTTCTTAAACCCAGATTTTTTTGGATACCCATACTGGGTTCCGACCTGTGCAAACCCACTTGGCTTGCTGCCCTTGGCATCCTCGTAGTTCAGGGCTATAGCTATTGCATCATCTAGCGTGTTCGCGTACTTAGCCCGAACTTCCATTTTTATTCGATCATTCAATCCAAATATGAAATCTTTCACTTGGATTGATTGAGGCAGGGGTTCGTCAACCTTCATTACACTCTCTCGAAACTTATCGGTGTATTCTGCCACTGATAAATTTCTCTGACGAAGGTTCCTATATTGATCCCAAGCTCGGGATGCTTCGTCAGGAGGTAAGAAGTGTTTCCTGAACTCTCTTTTAAACCCCTCCCAGGTAGTGGATGCTATGCCGTCTTTTTGTTGTTTAATCCACCACCAATCCGCAGCCTCACTAAACATATGGGTGGCCTCGCGGATCTTTTTGATGTCATTTCTGATCTCACAAATGGCGAACGCCTCGTCCCATTTGTGTAACCAGGTCTCAATGACATCGGAGCTACGGTCGTTCATCCGACCAGAATACTTTTCCGGTCTGTAATTCGCAATATTCGGCACTTTAGCCTTTCTAGGCTCGACCGTATGGACACTAGACTCCAGTTCCATTGGAGCCTTACCCTTCTCTTCTCGAGAATGGCAGACATACTCTGTAACGCTCTCCTAAGCTCAGATTGCCCTGTGTTGGCTTGTAATTGCTACGCTAACAACTGTTGCAAGGCATCCTCCAGCAATGCAATCCTGCCAGATAAAGTGTGAGCTACTGGGCGCGATCCCTGTTGGGTCGGCCGGACTCCTGATTCATCAGGGTCCCTCCTGGAAGCCCCTTCTTCTGCTTCCATTTAGTTCAGTAGGTGTTTTGTTTTGGGGGTTTTTTTTTTTTTTTTTAAAACACCCCTAGAACACTGTAATCACAAGCTGACACAATTCAGTGTACTGACACTCTAAACACAATTCCCTATACTAGGGAATTCCTGCAATCCCACATTCACACTGATCAAGCATTTAATACGGGCATATATCACAGATGGCGCTTTTCCCTATACTAGGGAAATTTCTACAAATTAACTCCGATTCAAGTATACAAGCATCTACACAGGCATAATCTGTCCCTATAGCATCGTAGACTGGAAACTCATATGCAAGCGGAGCATCACCAAACTAAAACAAGAGAAGAAACCACAGCATTGACAGAAGTGACAGAGAGCCCCCTGGTCTATGAACTCCGATCCAAATCTGTCTAAAGGAATCGAAAACTGGCACGGGTCGAGGCAGCCAGATATCCCGAAGCCCGTGGGTTCTATGCCTTCGTGTTCGCTGCGCCAAATCCTGACTACGTGCTCACCCGAGCAATTTGCTCCTGCACACCGCTCACGAGCTGCTGCTGCTCCTTGGAGATATACCAATAATCACCTGTCACGTTGCAGGCCTTCACGTTCACGAGCCACTTACGTACGTCGGTCTACCAAAGAAATCGGTCCTTTCTCCGTGTTTCGTCAGGTCAGCCCGTCGTGTGGAGGTCTTGTGCGTCGCCCAACTCACGTACCACGTTGAAAGCCTCCCGCAATTCTGCTCTCTCCAGCCTATCGACCGTCGTCACAAGTCATTCACGAACAGCCTACGCTTCACGTCCCGTCCAATTTCTGGCTCTTCGTCGAATCACTTGCGTAAGCCCATTCGCGTGTCAACGCGCTGCACAACGTGACCAGACAGCCGCCCGTGTCCCTCTGCGCTCCACCGATTTGTAGGCCTGTCAATACGTTACAGGGACCCAAGTCCTCTCGCAGGCCCTTTAACGTCGACAGACAGGGACTCAAATCCAGGCACCGTCGTCAACTCCTTCACGAACAACGTCGGCAGCGCTGGATCTCCATCGACGCCAGTCTGACGTAGAGCAGAGCTGTTGTGACTACGATCGAAGGACCCTCTCTCTTTTAACGTCCAATCCACGTCGACCGTATGCCACCACACTATTCTACGCTCCCTCGTTTCGTCGAGTAGCCTTACGGGAGCACCTTCTATCACAGACTGCCGCTGTTCGTCGTCACAGCACCCCTGTATCTCGACGATCCCACGCCTCTTCAGGACGTCACCCGTCCCTTCTTCTCACACAAGGCTCTGATACCAATTGTCACCAAAATTCTCTAATCTAGCCTCTACTGCAGATCACAGGAGTAGCACCATGATTCTCCTCCCAGCCAATTCATGCTAAGGCTCCAAGCGAGGCAGAGAGCTACGTTACAAAAATCCACGTGAATCAAATCCTTCTCTTCTCTCTCTAGCCTTAGCAAGCCCCAAATCCCTAGATAGATCTAGATGCCACATGTCATCCATATAGGGCCTTCCTAATGCAACATTTCACCCCTCTCTTGGGAAGCATTTAATTCCTTGCCCCTAGGCACAATCATAGCACTAGGCCCTTGGTCTCAGATCTATCTAGTCTGGTGCTATCAGCCCTCACCTAGGACCTTGACATTAAATCCCTCCCGATCATTTACATGAAGCGCAGACACATATATTATAGAGATAGATCCTTTAAGGGAAATGTCGACTGATTCTTCCGAGGTCATGCTACCTCGGCTAGAGCGTAACAGCCCCAAAGTTAAGGTGTCCAAACCTCTCATGCCATAAATGAGTGTTTGCCATGGTAGAAGCATCAATAGCATAAGCATCTGCATCTGCAAATCCAACATCATTCAAGCATCTGTCATAGGCATCCAATCTATATAGCCCTCTAGAGAATGTCCCAGTCAAGGACATGGTAGTGTATAGCATCATAGACCACACACCGAACACCATCAAAAAGAACCTGATAGCCACAAGTAGCTATGACTGAAATAGAGATGAGGTTCTTGCGAATGCTTGAAACATAAAGCACATTCTCTAGTGTGACAAGACCACCAAAAACACAAGTACGAGCAACTTGCCGCCCAATGCCTTTCGTTGTATAGGATGCATAATTAGCACATGTGATTGTTCCCCCTTAGATGCATGCTCAAGTGAGCTAAATAACTTCCTGCAAGAAGTGATGTGCTTGCTAGCACCACTGTCAAAGAACCAGGCATCAGAAACATCGTAAACTGTCATGCAAGCATCATGAATATCATGAGCATCAAGATTATACTGACATGTAACAAGAAAATCCCAATGCTGATCTTGTGCAAAGTTAGCTGACTTATGTGGATCATCTGGACTAGGAGAACCAGATACAGCAAGACCATACTCCTCCTTCTTAGATGCAATTCTATTCCTCCATTCAGAAATGTCATGCCCAGGTTTCCTGCAATAGTTACATCTCTTCTTCTTCTTCTTATCCCCCAAAGAAGAATCATCTTGGAAGTGACCAGCATGTGAATGAAGGGGTTTACCAATTGAAACCTTGCCTTTGCCTTTGTTTTTATGTTGGGAAGCAAAGACTTAATCACTAGCCATAGAAGCATTGCGGTTTGCACGGCTTTGTTCCTCCTAAAGTAAGAGAACAACCAACTGGTCAAAGGAATAAATGGTTGGCATTGTCACCAAAAACCAACCCCAATGTAGTAGCAAAGCCCTGATAAGAGTCGAGCAACCCATCAAGGGTATATTAGCTACAAGCTGAGAATGAGGCACCACCTCATCAATGTTAGCCAACTGCTCTTTCAAATCTCACACTGCTAAGATAGGCATCCATATTACCACCCTCTTCAAGCTTCAAGCCCTTCAACTACTTGCGGAGATAGGCAACCTGCGCCTTATTCCGCACCTGATATAAAGATGCAAGCTAATCCCACGCTTGCTTTGCTGTCTTGCAAGTCTGGATATGAGGAATAATGACCATCCCACTGAATCTACTCTTGTGTAGGAGGCAAAGTACATGTAGTAGAAGATGCAGCTGCTCCAGAAGTAGCATTAGGCTCATTACCAGATGAGCCTGAAGTAGTACCAGAGGCAGTGGATGTAGCACCGGAAGCAATATTACGTGTAGGCCTGATCTCAGTGCCTGAAACAATGTTCCACAAATATTTAAAACATGCCCCATCATGTATACCCACATGGGGTAATTTGTGCTCTAGTGAGTTTGAAGTAGTACCTATAGCACCAAAGGCAGTGGATGTAGCACCAGAAGCAGCATTACATATAGGCCTAACCTCAATGCCTGAAACAATGTTCCACAAATTCTTAAAACATACCCCATCATGTATGCCCACATGGGGTAATTTGTGCCATCAAGCTTGTCCTCAAGCCCAAGCATCCCAAACAAATCATCCTTGCTACTAGTCATGGTGCTGAAATTCAAGGCAAATGCACCAACTAGCAAGGCAAACAAGAGAAAGGCAACCTCTCAAAATCGAAATGCAAAACACTGCTCAAGCTTCAAAGCTTTTCACTGAAAAAGACTTTGCTGTCTCAAGGTATACCTGTTGTAAAAATTCCCCAAAATGCAACACGAGGCCCTCCAAGGGCACATGGGGTCTTTCCAAAATGCAAATGAAGCAAAGAAAGGGCTGATTTGCAAAAATTGAAGAGAACCAATGCAACAAAGGCTTACCCAACGATGCAGCTCGAAAATGTAGCAAGGAAAAGGCTCCAGATGTGAGCCAAGGATTCACCCTGGAAGGAGAGGTGAATATGACAGCAAATAGCAATGAGAAATGCCAAGCAACGGCTGGAAATGAACTTACAGCAAGAGATAGTGCTCCCACAAGAAGGCGAACACCTCAAAATGAGAGGAAGGTGATCCAATGGAGGGGAACTCGCAGCCTGAGGCAAGGGAAAGCCAAATAACATTTGGAACTGTTCTAGGGAGCCTGCTTGCACATTGGTGACCAGCCTTTGCACTTCGGGGTGCCCTAGTGAGCCGCTTTGCAGCTTTCGGACCTGCTGCAGCAATTCAAGCAGTTACTATGACCACAAGAGCTTCATTTCTGGTTCAGTTCTGCTTTTCGGAGCATATTCTTGCTGTGTTTTGATTAGAGTTTGTATTTGGAGCACCTACAGCCACCTATATCTGCCCACTTGCACACGTGGAGGCTGCTATTGCGTTTTGGCGTCCTAGACCAGCTGCCATACTTGCTGGTTCTTCAGCTGGTGCTGCGAGTTTGTTCCCTCAGTTTGCACACATGGAGCTTGGCCCTCGTGGTGATGATCAATCCGCACAAGTCTCAACTTGGGATGAGAAGAATGACAAGGCACTAGTGCTTATTGGTGTGCGGTTGGCTAACAAACTACTTCATCATCTTGACCTCACTACTTCAGCCAAGGAGACACTGGACAAGCTCAAGAATATATACGCCACATCTACTGGACCTGAGGAGCAAGCTCTATCTGCTATATTACATGATCTATCCCTCTCTGAGGTGATAGATGATGACCAATGATGCTGTGTGTTTGTGTTGAGTCAAATAAAGGTTCTCAACCTTGAGTTGTCCCTCTAAATTGAATGTATTTGGAGTCAATAAGAGGTCCTCTGTCCTGGGTTGTCCCCCAAAAATAAATGTATTGTCTTTTACTTTGGTTGATGGTATTGACCACCCAGTTCAGAGTAAGGGGAGATAATGAGTGATGGTTTGCCCTTGCCGGTCGCAAGCTGACTGAAAAGTCACTATCACACGGGAGGTGTTCGATGGTTGGACTTGCTCTTTGCAGTACTGCGGTGGAGGGGGGATTGGTCTACTCTTTGAGTGTTGGGTCTCACACTCTTTGCTCTGAAGGGGGGTGTTGGAGATATCATAGTCAAAGAGTGTGTTAGTGTGTAGTATTAGGTGATCTAGTACTAGTTTATGTGTGTGAGTCTTGTGTGAGTGCCACGTATCATCATGGGACTTATCCCATATGCACTAGGTGCTAGAGTGTGAGTGAGTAGCCTACATAAGGCTTGTACTTCACTTGTCTTGTCATCATACTTCATGAATGAATGAAAGCCTTTAGTCATGTCTTCATTTGAGCATCATTTCCTCACACCCTAACCTTCTCTCTCTCTCTCTCCACCATGTTTCTAACACTACTATCCCTCCCCCTCACAGTCATATGCCCCCACATGTAATCCTCATGTGGGGGCTCACAGGTAGGGCACATTGACTTCCAACAGTAACATCAGGTATAAGTGCAGACTCCGTAAGACGTCAAAGTATCATGTATGGAATTCTTAGTTAGCCTAATCCTCATAGTTTTCAGTCTAACGAACTCCAAATGTCACACTTGCTACGGCGTTTTCATGTGCTTAAAGAGAAAAATATTCTAAGCCTTCAAGCCAAGTTTCCCAGTTCATGTTAGAACACTGGATACATACTATCACTCAATGTCAATGTAAAATGATATTCTTTGCTTTTGCAGTGCACTTTTGGGCTTGACAACCCTTGCAGCAACACAATCACAATAATGACATGCAATAAAAGCAAATCTCTTTAAGAGAACATGGCACCATAAAAATTCTTTGACAAGGAAGAGAGCTCCACATAACAATTCAGGGACACAGCATAGAGGAAAGGAAAGTAGGGATAAAAGGGTGTGTCTTTTTTCCAGTTTTTTGGAATTAAGGGTGTATGCCCGTGTAAAAATGAGCACCTTTGTGCATACGCACGCGAGAGAGAGAGAGAGAGAGAGAGAGAAGGGGGGGGGGGGGGGGGGGGGCAGAGACTCAAAAACTGGAAATTTTCAAAACATGATTCCTCTCACAGGACAGCATCATGTAACGACCATTGAGGGCTTATTAAACAACCTTACAAAAAATCAAACTTTTCCAAGGCACAACATACCTCTTCCCCTTGCCAATGTCCGTTGCGGATTTCACCTTCTCCTTTGCCTTCAACTCCCCCTTAGCCTTTTTAAGCTGCAGAGATCTTATCAATATATTGGTTGGGTCTGTTTTGATTACTTGTTGTTCTGCAAACATATTGAAAATGTTAATACAAACACTTTCGTGTTTGATTAGCTAGACTAATATTAAATACCTCCCTTACTTAAATGAGATACCCCATATAGACAACCCTACCTTAATCCGATCTAGTTAGAATCAATACAAACACGAACTCCAAAGCAAACTTCTCGTGATTTTAGCTTACAAAAACAATTTTAGATGAGACATTTTCCCACACAACTATAGCAGAGAATGAAACCGGTTAAAGGGAGGGAAACGAGAGTATTGGGGGATTGCAGAGAGAAAGCATTCCATTCCAAAACACTTAAAACAGAAAAAGGATAGCTTTGATGCCTCTTTAGCATGTTCCAAGACATGACAGAGTAATACCAAATTGTGAGAATGCAAAGCTCTTTGAAAGTCACAAGCAATTAATGCCAAGATATTCGAAAGCATAAGACTAACATTGTACTCCATTGCTCGACAACAAGCCATTCTTGGATGGAAACGGGAAAGAAACTTCGGTAGTACTATAAAAATGATGCATGTTTATCAAGTGCAAGCATGCATGACAAGATTAAGAAACACTCTGCAGTCTAGTATGTGTAGGAAACCCATCAAAAAAGTATACAAAATAGTTAAACCTGACTCAAAACAACGATATTACTAATTGATAGCTCTAATATTTTTTAAAGATTCAAATCCAAGCAACTCAATATCAAAAAGTGATGCAAAAAACTTACACTACACACCTACTTGGCAAGTGCAAGACCTACACTTTATTACATGTAGAGCCATAGACAAATAGCTGCCGCAGAATCAACTAAGAGCTAGCAAAACCTTCTAGAAAATACAAGCCAAGACAAAGACCAACTTCAGAAGTTGTCCTTTCATCAGAATTAACATAGATAAAATAGACGGATGACCTCCCAATTACAAAGATATTCCAACTACACATTGAGCTCAATATAGAACCGACCCACCTGGGCCTATACCCACGATCCCTTAAAAGAATTCTTTGGAACCATTCGAAGACCTCCTCGATCTTTCATCATTAACCTGTACCTCTTCTTCCTCCCATGTCCAGCTCCACATAGATAAGCCAGCTTGGAACACAAGTAAAAGCCTTGTAGCACGAAACACCCATGGCACCATACTTCTTGATCACAAACATGCCAACAATCTCAATCTCGGTACCTCAATCAGGTTCATCCAATTGTCCCCCTCATAAAAAACCAAGGACAGCTTGGATCTTGCTAAACACCATGCCACCAGGGTCTGCTTCAATCATCATCATTCGGGCACCATCCACAACCAAGCAACACACAGATAATGGAATCCAAGTGGCAGCTCCAAATAGGGGACTTGTACACTCCCCATGGCAGCTCCATATAGATCCCCATCACCATATGTTCTTCCAAAAACCCTGGATCACTCTCCAACTATCTCCAACAACAAGCTCTAACCGAGCTCCCACCTGAGTAACCCATTCGTAACAGTACATATATCCACATGAATATGCCCAAAGTCATCCTTTGAAAACACAACACGTAATGCAATTTCAATCTCATGACAGTCACTCACAAGATCGAAAACCATAAATTCCATCATGCATAGCACGGATTAGCTACTATGACATCCCGCTGGCGCCCATCAGCACCCCACTGCCCATGTGGCAGCCCTCTTCTTTCTTCTCAGTCCAGCCCGTGTGGACCCTTCATCTCAGCCCACATGGCCTCTCTCTTTATCCCTAAACCTGCTGCAAGTCATTCTCCCCCATGTCCTCCTCATATGGGGGCTCACACATGGGGAGGTGAATTAATTCCTAATAAAAGTGATGGACTTTTGCCTTTGTAAATACTGGTGAATCCCCTCAACCTTTGCAAACAAGGCTGCACTTTCAATAAAATTCAAAATGGACACATTTTCCACCACGTTCTCTTTGCCAACACATCGCAACTATACACAAACCATCACGGCCAAAATAACTCTCTGAAAGACCTCTCTGAATTACAGTATGGAATCCTCTAGGTTATACTTGGCTCAATCACTTTTTGCCACTCCTCAACAAGGTTGCAAAACTCTCTCTTGTGTGCTTTTTTAAACTGACAATTTAGCATGGTCCATCTTGAATATTCACTATCTACAACTTTGTTTCTAGCAAACCCAACCCCCTTCAGCAATATGATAACCCCACACATTGCTATGAACCAGTCACAATGGCAAGCATTAAATCTTGAAACACAATAATAACTGAACAATCCAAGCATCTTGAGGGGCTGCCACATGGCAGTCGTCCTTGTGGATTAATCCCACATGCAAATTGGTGATTAATAGTGGAGTCCATATAAGGACTAGGGAAAGGAGAGTCCTTATATCCACCGTGCACGGGTGTGAGGCTCTCTTAGTGGCGGCTAGGCAGCCAAAGTGGTGACTAATAGTGCAGTCTATATAAGGACTAGGGAAAGAGGGTTCTCATGCACATTTTTGTAGAGAAAGGAGAGTCCTTATATCCACCATGCACAGCAGTGAGGCTCTCTAGAGGCGGCTAGGCGGTCAAGGTGTGGGACCCCTAACACAAGACCTCATACGGGTGGCTAGGAGGCCGAAGTGGTGCTCAGCCCATGTGGTGTTCACACATGTCCAGACAAACTAATATGGTATCAGGGCCTGGGAGATCTGTCTATCTGTGGGAGACGTGAGGTAACAGCATGCCCTTCCACATGGCACAGAAAGGCAAATCTGCACATTTGGAGGACACATGGCAACGAGTGAGGTACTAACACTTGCACAATGGTGCAAGTAGGCAGGCTGATTGCATGCACGATCTGCAACAGCTGCGGCTGTGGACAGTTGCGCTATCCTGCAGTAAAGACTAATCAGTGACAGCTGGCAGATAGGTGAAAAACTTACCAGTGTATGGCATGTGGCATTCCATATCCATGCTTGGTGGCGGCAATAGGATCTGCTCCCCTTGCATGGCGTTCCGGTAGGAACTCCTCACATGGAGACCTCCCTCATGCTTGGATTGATG
The DNA here is from genome assembly GCF_047967505.1 of Dipteris shenzhenensis. Taxonomy (NCBI): domain Eukaryota; kingdom Viridiplantae; phylum Streptophyta; class Polypodiopsida; order Gleicheniales; family Dipteridaceae; genus Dipteris; species Dipteris shenzhenensis. Next base: position 5,338,957 of record NC_141618.1, on the reverse strand, counting down.
GAGTGTGTTGGAACTTGGAACCATTAAAAGTGGTCAATAGAAACAATCCAAGCACATTGAGGGGGTGCCACATGGCAATGGCCCTTGTGGATTAATCCCACATGCAAAGTAGTGAGTAATGTGGATTTCTTATAGGACTAGGGAAAGGAGAGTTGTCATATCCCCATGCACGTTTTTGGGGAGTGAGGCTCTCTAGAGGCAGCTAGGCAATCAGGGTGTGGGACCCTGACATGCAACCTCTCATGGGTGGCTAACAAGCACAAGTGGCACTCGGCCTATGCAATGTTCACATGTCCAAACACACTAATAGGTTGTAGGCTTATCTTTAACCGAAGACAACAGTTACTTCTGACTTACTTGAATTTCCTTGCTTTCCTTATGAAGTCCACTAAAATGTCAACTAAATTGATAGTTGTATTCTCAAGAATGTGAATGTTATAACATTATTGAAACAAATTGCCTTCTTTGATTTAAAACAAAGACACATCACAGATTTGCTCAAATTTGCATGTTTGCTCATATTTTAATAGATGCCAATTCATCTTTAAAATCATGATTAGCAGCTGCACATAAGGCTACAATTTTGAAGGTTGGCTGGGGTATACATGCATGCATTCACATCCCAGCCAATCCTAATGATTTCCCCTTAAAACATTCAACGCAAAGAGACTTTGACTTGGCACTTACTGCACTGTTGGCTAGTAACGGCATGCATGCAAACATAAGGCTACAATTAAAGATTGCCTGGGGCATACATGCAAACAGTCAGATCCCAACCAATCCTAATGATTTCCCTTAAAACACTTGATAAACACAAAGACAATCTGATTGGGCACTCACTTACACTGTTGGCTAGTAAAGGCATACATGCAAACATTCACATCCCAACCAATTCTAATGATTATAATCAAAGCATTTGATAAACATAGAAATACTTTAACTCGGGCACTCACCGCACCATAGATCTTCTATTGTGCTTATCATCTATCATTTATATGTTTCCTTTGATGCATGACTTATTCAAAGGAGCCTCCTATCAAATAGAGGAATACCATTACAATGAGATGATTCAATTCTTATACTAGTTTATTCCTTTTTTGCAAGAAATATGCAAATAACTACCTGGAGGAGATGTGTCATGGTCACAAATGTAGACACGTGGGCTAGCCTGTACAAAGCAAAGCAAAATCGAAAGTGTAAATACTCATTCAGACAAACTCTTGGAGGGTCCGAAACACAATCATTTCACTCAATGTACAATTTGTGTGAATTACTTTGGCCTTGCATGAAGATTGACCCAAGTTTAGCGGTACTACAAATTTCATGAATGTCTGAAACTAACCTTCAAAGAGCCAAAAAACATTCAAACTCCTCCTAATTTAAAATATCATCATTCCTCTATCAAAGCAACCATAGATTACCTCACTACAGTCCTCACAAAGTTCAACCCCCAAAAAAAAAAAATTTTAATCCAATAAAACAATGTTTTTAAAGTGAACTTCAAACTTGTGCTACTTATTAAAAATTTAAACTTCTATACTCTGTAGATTCAAATATCCTCATTACTATATCAAAGCGAAACCATTTGGAAATGTGTGCATACCAAGCCATGCTAATTCCCCTCTCAACTAAACGTATAGACGACTCTAGTGCCAATCTCGGTAGTCTCCCTCTAGGTAAGGCCCAAGCCCTGTGGAGATAGATGACCGTATGAAAGATGACATCAACCTAGAGCGGTGTCATCCTGAACTCTGCCTGCATGATCTAGTGGGAGACAGGGTTTGTTGCAACCCATCATCACCTGCAACCTCTTGAAATGCCACCACTCAATAATTGATAGATCACCCCAATAGAAGGGTGCTGCATACATGGCCGTTGGACTCACTAGTGTGTCAAATAGCCATCCCTTTGTCAGGGGGCCCTAGAAATGTGCCTAGAGGCATAGTCTCTCAAGTCGAGCTAAAGCTCCCTGCCCTCGCGTAAGTCGTGCTTTGGCTGCATGGGTCATCGTGAAGACTGAACCTACAAAGACTGCCCCTAGGTAAGTGTATCACTGTACAATCTCCATTGACTCTCCTCGATAAGTGAAGTTGTGTCGATGAAGAACTGCACGCAAGGTGTTGAAGATCAAAAACCTTGGTCTTCCTAAGGTTGATTCTCAAATCTCTCTCTGCAAAACACCTCTAGGGCCTCTAGGTGCCACTGTAGGCTTGCTACTAAGGAGGATAGGAGGACTCTTATCATTTGCATTTAATAGTATCTGTATCATCAGATCAACCAACAACCACCCCACGCCTCCTAGACTATTAATAAAGGTCATGATCTCATCAATATATAGCCCGAATAGAGAGGGCATCCTGCTTCACCCCTATCGTGCTCTCAATCCAATCTGACAAGTCTCTAGAAGCATGTACTCTCCCTCTACCTTACTCATATAAGCTCATCACTCCCCATATCATGCCTCTTGGGATTTGCATATCCTGAAGTCGTCTGAACATGTGAAACCGTGGAATTGTATCGAAGGCCTTCCAAAAGTCTACAAAACATGCATAGACGTTCTGGGATCTCGACTTTGCCTCCTCGATGACTACTCACAAGGTGAAGATGTGATCAAGGGTGGAATGTTGCCTTCAAAACCCAACCTGTCCCAATGCTCTCTGCTCATGTGTTTCCATGTAAATGCTGGTCTCTCTCTAGAGGACTAACCCATATATCTTGGCCACTGTATGGCCAATCATGAGGGTATGGTAATTCCCAATGTCCATGGGGTCTCTTGCTTTATGTATTGGCACAATAGTGATGGTACTCCAAGCAGAGGGAAAACCGTTGAGCACAGCATTATTGAACATTTGTGCTAGGATAGGGGCCAGAACCTCCCGTCCATGTGCGAAATGCTCAATGCGTAACCCTTCATGGTCCTCGGCACTCCGATTGTGGAGTTGGTGTAAAGCAGCTCCCACATTCGGTGGTGTGAACAACCTACATGTGGTGGGTCTAGGAAGGAAAAACATGTCTGGTGGTGTCTGAGACAGAACATCATAGAGGGATATCGCATAAGTGTGCCAAACATCAGGTTCCGTGATGGGGATAGGTGGCTTCCTCTCCAACAAGAGTCCCCAAGCAAAGATGGAATCACCTCCTCGAAAAGATCAGATCACCTCATCCATCCTATGTTAGGAAAGCCCGCCTCTTACGCTATGTCAAGAGTCGGTCGATCCGTTGTACCTCTGGTTTTGTGAGATGTCCCAAAGCCTACTCTCATGTAAGGTGAAATCTCATCTCTTGGCACTCATCGTCAAACCATGGATTCTGAGGCATCTCCCAGATGAGGAGCAGGCTGCCAAGCGAGTTGTGGAAAGGACCTGGTGGCAGCATCTTGGACCACGGAAACCAAAGTGTCTGAGGCATGTGAAAGATATGTGTCATCTCCCAAGTGGGTTGGTAGCTCCCATGACAAGTGGGCCATATATGTTGCATCTAGAGCATGGTCAAAGTGTATCTGGGTACGAGTGGGAGCCGACTGGTCCTGACCTGGTGGGAGCCGACTGGTCCCGCCCTGCTCCATAGGAGCCACTCATTGCTTGGTATGTGCCTTGTAGGCCTAGTTAGGGGTAGTTAAGACACTTGGTACAATTAGGTCACGTACCAATTAGTACAATTAGTACCACTAGGTCACCCTGTCTTAGGGTTTCATCATATAGGGTGTACTTTGTACTCATTTCATCATTGCAGCAATTCATTACAGCAGCTCGTTTTTGTCTCCATTGCTTCATTTCTTGAGCTTCCATTGCTTGCCCTAGTCTACAGTGCTATCAGAGCAGGTCAAGGATCTTTCCCTCAGCCATTTCCAGCTTCCCCAAGCTGTTGGCGGCCTGTTCTCTTGCTGGTCGGCACATTTCCCAAGGCATGGCTGCAAGCTGTGGTCACCCAAGGCTGTTCCAAGCACTTTCATCGCCGAAAAACTGTTTTCTGGTGCTTCTCCAGCATAGGCGACTCTTGTGGTGCTGTTTTCTGCCCTGGTACAGCATTTCAAGACACCTCCCAGCTGTTTTCAAGATCTGCAGCAGTCACCTTTTCATACGTGTGAATTTCGCCACCTTCTGGAGCACCCCCTTATAGCTTCCTTCTTGTTTTACTAATTGTAGGAGCCGACTTTGAGCTTTGAGGCCTGCTGCTGCATTGCGGAGAGGTTACATCAGCTGAATTTAGGGTTTGGAACCTGCTGCTGCAATCCAGAGACCTCTCTTGAAGCCCTCTTACTCTCATTTGCTCTTTCTACATCTCAGGCTGCAAGATTCTCACCTCTAGTAGCTGCTGCACTCATTTCGAGGTCTTCTCCTGCTTGTGGGAGCACATACGCTTGCTGTAATTTTGGTCTACATAACTTGGTAAGCTCCTACTACATTGATTCCTTTCACGTCCAGCAAAACAGTCCTTTCTTTGCTTTATTGACATTGTGGAAAGGTTGCCTTGGAAGGCTTGGTGTTGCCTGATGGGAGTTTTTTGCAGCAGGTACACCTTGTGACAGCCACACATTTGTTGTGAAAAGCTTTGGAGCTTGTGTAGTAATTTGCCTTTTGGATTTGGGAGATTGCACTTCTCTCGTTTGCATTGTCAATTGGTGCTTTTGCCTTGCACTTTTGCACTATGGCTGGCAATAAGGATGATTTGTTTGGAATGCTTGGGTTCGAGGACAAACTTAATGGCACAAATTATCCCATGTGGGCTTATATGATGGGACATGTCTTGGTTGCCAAGAATCTATGGAATATTGTTACAAGCACTGAGGTCAAAGCCACTAGACCTCCTGCTTCTGATACAACTCTTGCTTCTGGTACACCTGGTATTGCCTCAGGCTCATCTGGAGATGGGTCTAATGCTACTTCTGGTGCAGCTGCCTCTTCCACTACATGTACTTTGCCTCCTACTCAAGAGCAAATTCAGTGGGATGGACATGATGCCAAAGCACATGCCTTGATTGCTCTTTCAATGAAAAGGGTTATTAGGCTCCAAACTTCAAACTTTTCTACGTTGGCCTTCGACATACAAAATATCTGATCATCTATAAAAAATGCTAACTGTTAAAGGCAATCGTTTTACTCTAGACTTATCCGTCATACTGCCTAGCTTCTCCTTATTTAACTCGGCCTTGTGCATGGAGTAGTTGCTTGGCTTGGTCATCCTAAAGAGTCTCTTCCTCTAGCCAATCAACCCCTAGGCTGCGACAATGGAGGGCACTTGGGTGGTTTTCGAGGAGGTGCTTCTTGGGTGCCTGGCTCTACCATGAAGCCCCCTTCTTTTTTGTGTTTGATTTGCCCCCCTTCCCCTTGTTCCCTCCTAGTAGGTTCGACGGTTCAAGTTTCCAAATGGCTCCCTCATCTCAGGCTTTGACGAGGGTCGTCCCTTGTTCCCTCCAAGCAGGTTTGACAGTTCAAGTTACTTGAAGGCTCCCTCGTCTCAAGATTTGGCCGGGTTTGAAAAGTAGACACGCACTAGAAAGAGATAGGTCCCCCCCCCCTTTTTATAGATCTAAGCAATTTTTGTTTTTGTTTTTTTCTTTTCTTTTCTAAGATCTATGTGAGGGCTTGGGATTGACTTTTATCTCCCACCTCACGACCTTTTTGGGATTTTCTATTGTGGAGGCTTGGGATGAAGACTACTCTCCCACCTCTAAAGTAATGCTGGTTTTGAATGGAACATTTTACTTCTTTCTATTTTTAAAAAAAGCAATTACTTTGTGCGACATTTTTAAGCATGAATGATGAATCCTGAATGCTATTTGCTCAAGAGAAGTTTGAAATCATCAATCAAAGTTTTTTGAGTTCTCATGTCTCATTCTCGATGAAGGGCCAATGCTGATTCATGAAGCGTATAAGTATCTGTTCTTTTAAACATATCCATATTATTTGTAATTTCTGTTAAAATAATCGTCACAATGGTGCAAATGGGATGCATGTTCTCGCTTGAAACTGAACCTAAAAAACAATATGGATTTTCAAGTTCCCATTTTGTCGAGAGCGAGTAATACTACCACAACATATTGGTTTCTTATCTTTTCACAAGAAACGAAAGTAATGTGGATAACTACGACCGTTTAAAAGCATCCCTGCCCTTTTGCATAAAGAGTTAAATAAAGCTTTTTCAAAATTACAGATTTTATCTGGCTTTGAGCACTATGTACTTTCTTTTCATCCGTCTATCTACCTCTCACATATTTATATCAGATCAGCATTGTCTCCAAGTAGCATTGCTTTAAGATGGTGCTAATGAAGACTTCATTAATATTCAATGGCCTACTCTGCTTATCTAGAACAATTCAAGATATAGTCACACTATGTTTTTTGGGCATTCCTTGTGATCCAAGTGAGATGCACAAGGCAAGATTTTGTTAAGAATCTGAGGTATTGGCCAAGAAGGTAGGGAATGTGAATGCTATTAGCAAGTATGATCCTTACCCTCTTCTACTCTTCAACATTTTAGCATTGTTGTCTTCTTTATCAATAAGAGACTTGCTATACTTCAAAAAGTATTGGCAATAAAATCTCCAACAAAGTGAATCCCTTCCATTGAGACCAAAAAGGGTGCCTTCTAATTTGAGTACTCTTTCAATTACTGTTAATATTTTGTCTAGATAAATTTTGGTCTCTATGAATGCCATCCCTTAAAAGCAAATTAGAGCTAGCACTATTAGGTCACCTAGATAGAGCTATACCAAGAAACGCAAGGCTAATCTTGGTAAAGTATTGCTTCTATAGAAAATCAAGCTATTTAAAGCATACCTCCCCGAATAGGAGTTGGATGTTAAAGATAGTAATAGTGGAGCAAGGCTTGTAAGTACAAGCGAGGACTCCACATTTGAGGTCCTTGGAGAGGAAATTACTAGAGACGTAGGACCTGTAGGACTTGGAGCTCAAGGTGGTCTACACATCAAACTTGAGCATGTTTTGTTGGTTGGAAAAAGTGTGCTTGTGTGTGCGCACGCTCACGCACGCATGTGCAAATGTGTGTGTGTGTGTGTATGTATAACATACATACATATGTGTATATGTACACACACACGCGCGCGCGTGTGTGTGTGTATCTATCTATCTGTCGGTCAGTCGGTCAAAAAAGTCACCTCCCCATCAATAAGCCCTCATATGAGGAGAGCACGGGGAGGTAGACTTAGGGTTAGGGCTACCACGGGCAGCACATTGGCTGCCATGTGGGTGGCAAACTCACGAGGAAAACCAAGAAGAGGGGGCTGCCACATGGGCAGCACACCTCAGGTCTTACTTGGCAAGGCAGCATTCCTTTGGAGGTCCAAGACAGTACGGAACTGCCACGCAGCTGTTTAGGAGTCTGCAGCAACAGTCGGAGCAAGGCAGCCTGTGGTCCGAGCCTAGGACAAGTGTCTAAAGGCTGGCCCATGTGGAGGAGGTAGACTTAGGGTTAGCGCTACCACATGGGCAGCATATTGGCTGCCATGTGGGTAGGCAAACTCACAACGAAAACCAAGAAGAGGGGGCTGCCACATGAGCAGCACATAGGCTGCCATGTGGCCAGCACACCCCAGGTCTTACTTGGCAAGGCGGGGTCCCTTTGGAGGCCCAAGACAGTACTGAACTGCCACACAGCTGCTTGGGAGTCTGCAGTAGCAGTACAGAGCAAGGTAGCCAGTGGTACAGGCGTAGGACAAGTGTCTAAAGGCTGGAGCAGGTCCCAGCACAGAAGGCGCACAGTGGTGGTGGACTGTTTGGAGCAGATCAGGGTAAGAGAAAGGTCCTGGATCAGGAGGGGGCAGATGCAGGGCAAACTATGGGCCAGGTGCAGCAGGGAAAGGGGCTGCAATGGGCAGTCCCCTTGCCCTTATGTAGGGCCTCGACTGGCTGTTTGGCTGACCGACCAGGTCGCCCAGCACACAGACCCATATAGGGTCCCTACAGACCCAAACAAAGAGTTGTGGGTCGGTTTATAGGGTTGGCCCAGTAGGGCTGACAAGTTTGGGGGCTTCCAGCAATCCACTGACACAGCAATCCAGCAGCAGATTGGAGCAGCAGAGCAACATATATATGGACCACCATCCAGGGGATCCAATGGGGCTCAAGGGCTGCAGGCATAGCTCAGGAAGGAACTGCACCCTTCGCTGTCTTCCAGGGCAGCAAGGAGTATGGATCAAGGCACAGTGACAAAGTCTACTGAAGCTTGGCGAGAAGCACGGAGGCTTAAGGATCTAGAAGTGCCACAGAGGTAGTAGGACAACACCTTTCGGTAAGGACAAAGGACCACAAGTTGGTGGGACTCTCGACTCCTTTTGTATTGTGTCCTTTCGGAAAGAAAAATATTCTGTTGGTTCTATACCTTTATAGGAGCATTGTCTATTTACTCATATTTGATGAGCACACAAAGTAAAGAAGTTTGTGATTCCACCCCAACCCCAGAGCTCCTGGGCTATTCTGTCCATCTTCCATTGTGTGTATACCCTCTGTTGTTATTTCTAACACTATCTATCTATCTATATACACACTTCTTTTTTTTGCTACACACACACACACACACGTAGACATACATACACACATTTTTTTTGGGTGAAATCCATGCAACTTTATTTTACAATGAGTAGTTCCCAAAAAAGGAACATGCTAGTACATCAGAAAATGTCATTGTAAGACAAGTAAACACACACGCGCACACACACACATCTCTCTCTCTCTCTCTCTCTCTCTATCTATGTATCTATCTATAGATAGATAGATAGAGAGAGTGTGTGTGTGTGAAGGGGTCTAGTTCTCTGATGGTTGCTCTTCTTTATGATACTAACAGGTGGATGGACTCTAACTCAAGGTTAGTACCCGGAGGCAAAGGCCCTTACACCAGTAACATCTTTATAAGACAAGTGTGGAGAGCTTGTGGGTGGGATACAGTGCATATGCGACTAAGAAGTGTGTGCATCAGCACCTGTGCAAGGGTGCCTGCTGCAAGGTATATGAAGCTGCTATATGATACCAGTACCAGCTTCTAAAGTAACAATTGGGTATTGGTCTAATGATGCTTAGCTTAAGCAAAATACCCACCTGCGGTTCCGATTCTACCCATCACAGCACATACCAGGAAACTGGCATAAACTTTACACTTCAAAATATAAGATTTCCCTGATTGAATTGAAGTAGATGCCTGGATACATCATATTAAGACAAAACCAAATGTGGAACTCCAACAAAAGGCAGGGATAAATCATTGTCTACTCATTTAGCACTACCCTTAGGAAGTGGTAATCGAAAATATTTGAGTTACTCTGAGCTATTCCATAAGACTCCAATTTAGTCCCACATGGTTATTATTAATGGATTGCTTTATGTGTTGCAATGCATGTCTTTGCTCCACGTGATTATTATTAATGGATTGCTTTATGTGTTGCAATGCATGCCTTTGCTCTTCTCAACACTTTTATGGGGTGATTTCAAATGTAGCCTCCTTTTTTTCACCAGGTCTCTTTGGAAAGGGCACTACTCCCAGCATTCGTACCCTTGTTTATACATGGATCAAACGAGTCACAAACATGTGGACACGAACTGATACAAACGCATTCATTCTCAGCTTCTGTCAATGTTCTAAATATGAAGGGTAGATAGGTGTCAGCCAAGCCACATTTCATTCTAAGGACAAAACTCTCTGTGTCTCTTCCAACGAAGGTTTTAAGCAAACCCCATTCCTTTACCAATTCCCAGTTAGCATTTCTGCCTCCTTGACAGCTTACAAAGCAGGTTTGGATATGTCAATTCACCATTTTTGCTTCAACATCGTCAAGTCTCAAAATGTAACCACAAGTGCTCTTTGGAGTCCCTTTGATCATTGATATAGATACTATCTCTACATTTTTTATTACTTTCCAGTTACACCTTTGTGGCAGTCATGAAGCATAGACACTTCATCAGTGTGGAGGATTGTGACACGCCAGAGTCTCTAAGAGCACGAATGCAGCCCAAGCTTTAACCAACCCTGCAGCATGTAAGCCATTTTTGGCCACTCCTCCACTCATGTCACTAGGCGTTTAAGATATCAAAGCATAAAAACTTTCCCTCAGGCAAATTGCTCGTGCGTGAACCCAGCTTGGGAATCACAATAACTCAGCTTCTCAACCAGTTCGGATGAGACCGCTACAGCATATAAGGTTATGACTGGTTGAGAAAACCTTTCGGGCTACGTAATAAATATCTTCCATGCTACGAATCTGAAAGGCATTCCTTCTAGGGGTGAAGAAATAAGAACGTTGACTACTAGGTGCATATTAAGCAATGCGCGACGATCTTCTCTGGATTTATGTCAGAACCTAAATCAACGGAAGAAAAGGTAATAGGAGAACCCACTTGACTGTCAAAAGAAAGCCAGGAGGGGAGCTGAAATACATTTCAAAGCCGAAGGCTATCCAGCAGGGAGGTTTTTTAAAGCTATAATGAACTCAAAGAAGGCTTTTGCACAACACTTCCGACAACAATGAGGTTGAGATTTTGTCTGAAACAACGCCCCTCCAACATAATCATATCGCTGCATTCCATTCGATGACACAAACTCTTGTAAGCGAGCTACACAAGGAGAGACAAAAAGCATACCTGAGTGAGGGGAGCCACAGAAGAAGAGAAGAATCCACGTGAAGGAAGGTCGAGGAGGAACTGTCCTGCCCCGCAACCAGAGGCGATGCCAGAGGCAGCCATGGAAACTGGGAGGGGCATAAAAGAGATCGATGAGTGAGAAACAGAGTGAAGGATGGATGGCGGAGAATCAAAGGATGCAACAGAGAAGAAAATGAAGAAGACGAAGAGACAGAGAAGCTATTGGAGGATATTACCTTATGAAAATCCTACAATACACTGATATGAAAGCACATTTCTTTTCTATTCGAACTCTCCCGCCTTTCTTCCTCTTAACCCTTACATAACATTAACATTAACTTCGGCCGGTTACACTCGGGCGCCCACACATGTTCGCGCAAGGGTGTAGTCTCGCGTGGCGCACACGTGGCACGGCATAATTGGGGGCGTAGAATAAGAGACGCCGGGGCAGTCCCCTCGCCCATCGCCCGTCCAAGGTTCAAAAGACTCTGGCAAGGAGATTCAAACCCTCATTGCCTCAACCACGTGGACAACAAGTCATCATTGTAATAAGAAAAGAAAAGAAGAGAAGAAGATGCTTTTTTATATTTGATATGATACCCATGGGCACTTGGCCGCCCATGAACCTTGTAGCTTGGGCGCTCGCTGGGCGGTGTGTAACCACCCTTAGGTGGGTGGTTGAACGTGTGTGTGAGTGTACTCTCTAGGGCTGTCTACCCCTCAATAGGACAGATTGATTGAGTGCAAGTGAGGTTTTTTAGCATTCTTCCATCTCCTTCTCGCTTCCTGCGTCTCATCTTTGACATTTCTTCTACCAAGACTTTCCTCGTCTGTGGCATCGACTGCTTGAATCATTGGTACTTCCACCTTCCATTATCTAGTGTCTTTGCACACTCACCAAATATTTGGGACATTGCTTTTGGGATCGCTTTTCATTTATAGCGAATATTCTATTAGTTTCTGTAAACTCCACGCTCACTCACTTTTTTTATCTCCAACTCGCTCACCCGAGCGTGCGTGCAGCTACCTCCAACCCTTAAGGAACGCTTTGTCTCAATGCTTCCTACCTCTGTTGATATACGAAGTCTTTTTCTTCATAGCGTCCCTAACCATTTTTTCCCATCTCTGCGCCTTCGGGGAATCTACCGTCCTGATTGCCATCGGCACAAAGCTGAACTGCTATTGGTTTCTCTGAAGAAGAAGATCGGAGCATTCCCGTCAGGAATCCCCACACATTCACGTGAAAATCCACCCGGAGCCTTCAACAAGCACATCAACACATCGAACAGGCTCAAGTTCAGCCCAATTATAGGCTTCATCGCCAGATACGATCACGACCCCTTCACAAGCTAGGACGTAGATAATTTATTGGGATAGAGACCCCATGGCATTCTGCAATTCAGGTTGATCTTTACGTTTGCATGTTCTGTGACGATTACAACTTCAGCTCCCCACTGCCATACACTGCTCATCACTCCTGGGTATCTCTTCATCATTTTGTATTCCTCCAGGGGAAAAAGGCCTACACAGAGAGAATCCTTGATTTTTGTCTGGGATGGGCCATAAGAAGAAGCCAACGCAATGCACTGCATCAAAAGTGATTGGACTCTCCTTGAATGAGAAATTTTGCAAGTTTTCTCGAGTAAAGGAAGAGTAGAGAGTAGAGAGTATTGCAAGAAGTGGAGCTCTAGGCAGGGTTTATTCATGGAGGCGGAGGCCGTAGTAGAGGATGCGCGAGGTCGACGAAGGTTGTAAATGCACGACCCGCAAGTGATAGGATAAGGGTTAGCAATAGGATAAAGGCTACTATTGAGCACCGCGTGTTGGAGGAGGAATGCAGGGATGGGACTCGCAAGGGAGGTTGATCAAAAATTGAATCACTGTGCTTTTGGTGCTTGTTCTCTGAGGAGCTCGGCCAGCTGACAGAACTTTCTAATTGCTGCTATTCCTTGCACCAAGCAATCGTTGTTAGAGCTCTCAATGCCACAGATCGATGAGAGACAAGATGAAAATTGGTGAGCTCTTGTTGAGTGACCATTAGAATTGAGATTCGTGAGCTTTTAAAGCCAACTACTCCCCTTCCAAATCTCATTGCTCACCCTTTCTTCTAAGGGCAGTGCTATCGGCACCTCGCCCCTCCTTTTTTTTTTTAACTTAGGTGAGGCACTTAGGAGAGAATAAGGCTGAGGTCTTCAATTAAGCACCTTGCTTGACATGTAATCATTGTACAAGTTGTGACATGGGGTGGAGGCCTTCACTTGCGCCCTTGCTTGTGATGCAGTCACATCGACACAATAGACACACTTATGGTGTGGAGAGCGATCTTACTCTGGTTTATGTACTCTACCTAATTTGATCTTACTCAATTGCATATAGGTTACACGATCACCCAAGCACATTCAAAAGTGTAATTTTCAAGGCTCTAACCTTCAGTTGGATGGGTAAGCCATTTGTGGTTAGGCCTTTATCACCCTTTTCTTTTTAGCGATGTTTCCATCCCCCCAAATTAATACAAGTTACCCTTTCAAAGTAAGGGGGCACCTGTATATTTTTGTTATAAACAACATACATGTAGAATTACCCCTCAAAGACATAAGCTATTTTGTTTCTAGTAGCTAACCTCATTCATTTGCTATCTACATACATGTTAAGCTAAGCGATGATAAGATGATATTTCAATGAAGATGACTAATTAAGCACCCCAAACATTGCAAAATATCCAACGGATTAGTAGAGGAAATAGGGTGAAGATATTGAGGAGAAGATGTATAAGGTATCATTGCCTTTTGCTATTAAGTGTACTCATGCCAGAATGCAAATCACTCCTTGATTCTCTCAATCACACTAGAATCTTCTAACACACCTACACTCACACACTCCTAGCATATTGAGGAGAAGATGTATAAGGTATCATTGCCTTTTGCTATTAAGTGTACTCATGCCAGAATCCAAATCACTCCTTGATTCTCTCAATCACACTAGAACCTTCTAACACACCTACACTCACACACTCCTAGCCCATAGGCACACACACCCATACATCAATTTGTCCTTCATTCCCCCCCACAAATTGATGACCTCATCCTCAGCAGTAATACATGGGATGCTCCATGGCTTGCCCACCATCATGTGGCAACACACATGGCCCCAATCTATGACTCACTCCTAGGATTCTTGGTTTACAACTGGGAGATAAACAATGACTATGTATGGAAATCCCCATGAGTCCTACAAGGTAAAACCTCAAAAAGGCTAACAATCATTTAAGGATGGAGTATCCATGGGAGAGAACCATTATTGACTCAAACACACAACATAAAACTAGAAGGCAGGGCCAATGCCCTCCTGGATGAAAGTCTCCTCATTGATAGAGGTCTTTGTAGCATCTTAGTCTGGTTCTTTCTTCCTAGTCTTCATTGTTTCCAAGAGCACAAACATATCAATATTGATGTGACTCTTTTGCTCTTTGTCCTTCTCCACACTCTTTAATGCATCTTGTCCATATTCTGCAATACAAGATCCTTGTAGTCCTTTACCTTCTTTGAGTGTCCAAGCCTTGAAAACATTTTGTGAATCATATGGATTGAAGAGGGTCTTACCACTTGTCATGCAAGGGCAGTGTCTACTCTTGTACAAGAGGAGGTCATGATGGGAAACCATCATGCAAGTCATGATATACTCTTTCTTCTTGTAAGCTCTTGTCATAGTCAAACCGCACTAGTCAATTAGTCAACTAGTCAACAAGATAGTATGACTTAAAATCCACTTCAAAGTACCATAACTTCAATCCTCAATATAAAAGATGAAAAAATGCATTCAACCTTCCAATGCTGACAGTCAAAGATCTGTTTGACTGAGATTCAGTCAACGCATATAGTCAAACTTAGTCAAGCATGCCAAAAATGGTCAAGCTTCATATAGTGATCTTGGAGGATGAAATTCAACCAAATGAGAGCAGCTCTTTGAGGGCATTTAATGCGCAATAAAGGGTCTATTGATGGAGCATAGCCAGTACCAAGCTTGAGCCAAAAAACATGTCAGGTCGCCATAGCCAGAAGCTCCAAATCTAACTAGTTTTTTCGTTGATACGCCTGATTTACTTGACCATTTGCCTTCAATATTCACCAGTAGCTGGCTCATAGGGTCACCTAACCTCTCCTCAGAATTTGATGAATGGTGGCTCTAGTAGGCACAATTTGCAGAAATGGCACGGGCTATAGAAGCTCTACTTTCAAAATTCCTCCAAGATAGAAGTGCGCCCTAACAAGGGGAAGCTACAGCAGAGAGGGCATGGGCAATGGTGGCTTGTAGGTGGAGAACAAGCTTAAGGCATTTCAGGAAGGAAGGTAGAAGAGAAACCCCCATTTGGGGAAGATAAAGAATCTTGAGGAATCTAGGAGAATCTAGGGTCCTAGAGGTAGAGTTCTAGACTAGGCTCATGGGGGCTTGTAAGCTAGCTCTAATACCATAAGTTGGATCATGAACTGAACAATGAGGCAAGAGATGAATCACAACAAGCACTTTATTCATGGAGAAAGCCCAATATATAAGCAAGAGAGCATACATCTGTGACATCATCAATGATCTCAGGATGGAATCCTTAGATCCTATAATCACCACTTGATTCTCTCAATCACACTAGAACCTTCTAGCACACCTACACTCACACACTCCTAGCCCATAGGCACACACACCCATACATCAATTTGTCCTTCAATAACATAACGATGTCAATGGTCTACTTTGAGGGATCAATCATGGTTGTCTCTTTCAATTCCTCAATGCTGGATCCAAGTAGGCTAACTTCTCAGAACATATATGTGGGTGTAGATTATTCAAAACTAACCGACAAGCTTAACCTAACTATTCAATATTGCATTCTTGAATAGATTTAGTAAAACCAATTCATAATCAAAATTAGGCATCACAAAACCTTGCTAGTGTAGGAAACCTTGAACTTTTTAAGTCTAAAATACATTTTATGTTTTCCATCATAGTGCAAAGTGTCATCAAACTCCCTTGTTAGTCCCAACTAGGCTATCACGTGTTGGAATAGAGAAGGACTCCCTTGTAATAGAAAGTTGTTTGATGATATAACAAAAAGTACTTCTTCACGTTTGGGATCAACATTCCCAAATATGGTACTAACATTCTTGGGTATGGACTTCAATGGTTTAAGGGTTGCCATTGCATGCCTACAGCACCCGATCATATATCAAAAGATTGTTGAAGGTGGACCAACTCACTTGTAACCATTCCAATATATGTATAAGTTAGTATGTCCTATATTTATTTGGTGTAGAAAAGCTTCAATGCTAGTCCACGATTGTTATTCCCTTTGCCAATAAAATTTTAAATCGTTGATCGTGTTGCTTTCTTATTCCAACTCTTTGTAGATAGACAACAAATCCAAAATGGAAGAAAAAACTTGCCCATTCAAAGTCAAGTTTGCAAAGTGTGTCAAGTTATTAATCACTACACATAAATTGAGTTTGTAACTTGTGCTTTGCCTTGAAATATCAAACAAAATCAACCAAACCATTAATGTACCCACTACTCTATTATCACAACATATGTACTAGCATCCCTGCGGTGTGTATTTCTACAAGCGGGGCACAGGTGTCAACAAATCCTAGCAACATCCAAGTTTTGTTGAGGACTTGAATATGTAATGACACCTTCACTCTCCCTTGTATAATAAGAACCTTGTTCACCACTCTTCTACAAGTCATGGAGGCATGCTTGGGCTCCTAAGAGTTCTTGCCTATGAACCTCAATGCTATGTTAATCAATAAGCAGAACGTGTGTTACAAAAATGTGCTTAAAATCAATGTTTGACAAAGCAAGCCTCTACTAAGATAATCCCTTACCATCATTAGCCACATAATAATATATTAAAATTCTTAGGGTAAACAAGATCTCTTCAAAGACCTTCCTCGTATCCTAAGGATAGAAGAAGTTTAAATCAAATTTGAGCCTTATACAAAGTCACGATTATCTTGTATCCTCATACTAATTATAATTTTGTAGCATGACCTTTGTAAATTGTGGTTTAGCTCAATTGGCCTCCTCACATCGTGGCGGTCTCTTTATATACAAGAGGGAATATAAATGGCATTGCATATCAAAGACAAAGTATAACGCATAGTAGCCTAGCCCATAAAGGCTATCAAATAGGGAAACCCAATTAATGTGCATAGATGCAACAATTTTTGAAGTCATTTCAACAAAAATGCCTCGTGGGAAATAGTAAGAGTGTAGCTTTGGTGAAACACTCTTGATCCACTACCTCATACTACATAGTCAACCTGAATAATCATGAACACACGCATCCTCAAATCCTCACAAAAACACACATACCCCATGAGACATAAAATCACAAAGTTTCATTCCCAAAATAGTATTAAAACCAAACCAAACAATACCAGGCGATACACAATAACAAAAGCATGTTCTTCGAACTCATATAATTAAACCGAACAAAACATTCAAATGGAATACACACAAAGTAGCCCATGTACAAATAAGCATAGCAAATTCAAGCAAGCTATACTGTGACTTGGAGGCATGCTTGGGTGCTATATAGGTTGATCCAAATCCTAGAGTAATGTCAGGATCTGCTTGAGGGCCACTAGTTCTTGTAAAATTGTCTCCTTCTCTCTGTTGTTCTATGTAGCTCGGCATTGACATTATCAAGAGCCCTTAGCCTCTCCTCTTGATGCACCATGAGATTGTGTTGGGAGGCTATAGTTCCCTTGGCTATCTTGGGTGATCCCATGGCTTCATGTACTAATGAAGTAGAAGTCCATGATCAACCAGAAGCTGATTGTGAGCTGCTTGTAGATGAGTGAGATTTCCATTTGTCTCTTTCTCTCTTTCTTCCAAAAGCTCCACAATCTCATTGTACACAGGTTTGAGCTCTTTGGTATAGCGTGCATACTCCCGTGGCTCAAAAAGTAGCACCTAATTGTTTGGTAGCCATATACTAGGCCATTCGTGCTACCTTATGCCCTGTCTCCCTGAGCTACTACCAATTGGCAATGAGTACCTCTAAGGCCGCAAGATCTTCAAAGTGAAATAGAGGATCAATGCCCTCACCCAAAAATCATGTGTCATGGATAAGGTAATCGTGAACTTGTTGTGCTTCTAGGCATCAAAATTTCCTTCGTTGTTGTTGGACCTCATCTCTCATATAGAGCTTACTAGCTATTGTAGCTTTTCTTGAGATTCCCATCTATACATCTAGTACTCAAAAGTCATGTTGGACATCCTCTTGTGTACTTTTAATCACTAAGGCCAGTTGATTCATCTATCACCCTCTTCCCTTTGTGATACACTCAAGTAGAAGTGATTTCTATTGTCCACAAAAGCACAAGGCTAATGCTCATGCTTGGCTCTTCAATAACAAAAACACTATTCTATGCCTCTTGCTCAGCCTTAGTGGTGGCAATTCTTTTGATTTCTGCCATCGCTTCTTATGACTTAGCAGTGATTCTTGTTGTTGTAGTAGCCTTTGGTTCCTCTGAGACAATCTTCTCTGTTCTTTCCATAGCTTTTTTCTCTTATGTGTGCCTTTCCTAATTGGTTCCCACATTAATTTGCTTTTGTCTCATCTCATCATCCTTGAGCATATTGGCTACTACTTCCCACTTGGTATCTTTCGTTCCCTATCCATCTTTGGTTTGAGCTTCTGCTCTTCCAATCTCTGGCTCAGGATTGGCTTGGTCACTTGCACCTGCTTTCTCATCTCCATCCTGTGTGGACCATCCTGTGTGGACCTAATGTTCAGTTCTTCACTCACCTTCTCATTGGGTTATTAGTGATGAAACTCGTGCCTCCAATTACTCCTGAGCCACTAGCCTCTTCAGATCCACTAGGTCCTTTAGGTCCATTTTCCACCTCGCTTGATCATCTTAGTGTATTTGTCAGTAGAAGCTATGGGGCTAGACCTTTCAAGTGGGACATCTTTAGCAATCTCACAACTTCAAACTCTAATCTGTGTCAAATCATACATAGGTGTGTCCAATCTTGCAGTGTGCCTAGTTCATCAGACAAACGCCTTCAAGATAAGTGTCAAAATTATTGGTGAAGGCATCGAGCCAATCCATTTGCACTTTATCTTTGCAGGCTAATTGAGAATGCTACACAGGTTTGTGGAATGTAGTCGAGGCTCGTCTTTAGGCCAACATCCTCATCTTTAGGTCAATGTACTCTATCAAAAAATGATAGAATCGTTGCATCTCAACACTGATGGCCTTGATGTCATTAGTTGCCATTGGGATTAGTGGAAGGTCTTTGGTGCAAACTCATTCTTGCAATGTGATGTATTCAACACTAGAATGTGCTTTGATGAATCGAGCGGCCTTGGGGTAAGTCAAAAACACCTAAGCAAAATGCCATTTGTCGAAATGGACTCTTCTATGATGGATACCAATGCTATGGGTGGTGCTTCGTATGATTGCAACAATTCCTCTTCCACTTTTGTGCTCTAGATATCATGCCACTACAAGTTTGGCATATTGTATAAGGTGTTTCTCCTTAACATTTTCACCTTCTCCAGAGATTGTTCGATCAAGTGAGGTCCTTGCTATAGCAACAACTTCTGTTACTTGATTAGACTCTCTCCTCTTTCAGAAGTGGTCGTAGCCATGATAGGGGTGAGGATAGGGGTAACAATCACTGAGAAGTAGGATGCTAGGAGTGCAAAGCAGTAGAGAGCTTAGACAATGAAAGTTGCTCTATAGACCAATGAAGCATCATACTCCCTACTTCTAAATGAAGCAATAATTCATTGTACAAGATGCCCTACCAAATTTAATGTCGCATGTGACACTTCAGCCAGAACAAACACCCTGTTAGCTTCATGATTAGCCTTAGTTACTATGATTTTAAGGCACTCATTGCCATATGGCATCCGTCTACATACCTGTAGATTGCTTATTGTCACTAAACTTGTTATAGCCAATCTTTATGGCTTAACTTAGCTTCCATTGATCAACTCGAGAATCACTTATCCTTCTAAATTAGCCAATTGAACTATGCCATTGTCATGAAATTCAGTCAACCTATATGGCCCATTCCACCAAAATTTAAGATTGGTGTTTGCCTATCCTTTCTTTTCATTGTAAAGTAATACCAACATTCGTTTCTTCAAATTATTTTGCATAATATCTTGGTTGTGCCAGGCCTTCCTCCTTTTGTGAATTACCTGATGTGTCCACAAAGCTTATATGCAAAGCTCATCTAGCTTATGAGATATTGCAAGTGTGTTTTAATTGCTTCTATCTCACCAATGTGATGATCAGTGGTGGCAACACATAAAATTGGAATTAGAAAATCTACTAGAATCATATCTTCTAACCCAAAAGCCATTTGAAATGGTGTAAGGTTTGTTGTAACTTGGCTTGTCCATGAAGTGGTGGCAACACATAAACTCGGGACTAGAAAATCTACTAGAATGATATCTTCTAACCCAAAAGCCATTTGAAATGGTGTGAGGTTTATTGTAACTTGGCTTGTCCATGACATCATTGATAATATGTTGTAGCCACTTAGTGTACCACCATAAACTCTTTGGTGAGTGACTCAAACACTTCATTCATAAAATGACTTCCTTAATCACCAACACACTCAATTGGGCATCCATACCTACATATGATGTTTCAAAAAGGAATCTAACTATAGTATGAGCTTGTTTTTGACAACTTTAGCTTTAGCCCACTTTGTGGCATAGTCTGTAGCTACAATGATATACTTATTTTTATTAGATGTATTCTTGGAAGGACCCATAAAATTGAGGCCCCATCATTGAAAAGCTTCCCATGGCTCACTCGATTGTAAAGGCCATCTGGAGAAAGCCAAGTTGCAACACTTTCGAAGCGAGAAGTCTCCAGAAAAATGCATCATACTCTGTTCCAGTAAGCTCAACTACAAATAAATGGGCATCTAGCCAACTGAGTAGATACTCCTTTATCATCGTCTAAGTTTGGCAATCTTGACAAAAAATTAGCTCTCCTGCATGTGATTTCCTAAGCTTATGTATAATTTTGAAATTGAAATCCTTTAGAAACATCCACTAACTAATCTGCCTTGAATCACGGTTTTGTGCTGAGTCATAAATCTTCTTAATGGAAAATGATATCACACTTGGCTATCTCAATGTGTGGAAGACATTAAACAATTCAAAAGTGAGAGTGCTCTCAACGAAAGCAAGAACGGAAGAGAGAGAGACAAATAGTGGATGAAGGAATCTAAGCTATCAATGTAAAGATCAAGAAGAAGATAGTGTCAAGAGTGATTGTGGATGGTGCATTTGGAGTTAATATAATCTCAAAAGCTATCTAAAGTGGCTTAACCTCAAGAATTTGAAACCTTCATAATTCTAAGTTTGAATGGTGGATCAATGACCTGTTGAGCCCACAGGCATGCTTTTTGATTTTGTACTTACCATTGGTGGAGTCTACTACACAATAAGTCTATTAGTGATACCTATGGAAGAGAATTCTTATCCATTTCTACTTGGGAAGCCCTTATCAAAAAGTACAAAAGTATTGCACAATTGGGGTTTTAAGTTAATGTTAATTAAGACTAGATTTAAGGAATAATTCCTATTAATCCAAGCAAAGTTCTGAAAAGTTGCAGACCAAAGGATTTGGAAGTCTGAGATCAATTTTCACAAGATGTTGCAACTCAATTGATGGAGCTTCAGATCCTTCTAGTTGGAGAGCTCATTTTATTCTATGTGGTTGCGATAGCTACATGACATAGTTTTTAATCCAGGTAATTTCACTGAAGATATAGTAGGTGCAAGACAATTAACCAAGCCAAAGCTGACAACCTCTTGTCTTGGTTCTAAACAGATGATTCTAGAACCTACACAAGAATTGAAGTTGGGGACAAAGGAGGAACCCAGAGCTTTTGTCACTGCCCATATAATTGGTGACTAGCTTTAAGCAGTTAACGATTTGTTCATCCAATATAGACATGTGCTCACTTGGAGTTATAATTACTTGAAAGGAGTTCCTCTAGAGATTTGTCAACATAGAATTCTAGTTGTTCTATATGTAAAGCCCATTAGGTAGCAAAGGCACAGAATGAATCCTAGCTTTGCTAAGCTAGTTAAAGTTGAGCTAGATAAGCTCATCCAAATTGGATTTATTTATGAAATTTACAAAAGTGATTGGCTATTTCCCAGTGGTAGTACCCAAGAAGACCAAGTGGGGTGTTTATGCCACAAAAGTATGCCATTTGGGCTTAGAAATGCACCATCTACTTTCCAAGGTTTATGGTAGAAACCTTTACTTAACCAAGTTTATTGCTATTTATAGCATCTGAGGTCTACTTCTCATCTTTCCATATTGCTTCTCAATAGTTTCAAATGCTGTTGCCACAATGGGCACTCAGCCTTGGTGTGATTACCATTGTAGAAATAACACTAGATCTATGAAGGACCTTGGTCCTTGTCCTTACCATTTTTGTTTTTACCCTTAGCTTGCTTGGGTTTTGGTGGTTGTGCTTCCTTAGCCTTGGACTCAAGTTTTGACTTAATTCACATTTGGAGTCTTCTTCTTTTTGTACCAACAATTGAACTCATCATGATCATATTTGGTGCAATCATCCTCTATGTGTCCTTTCTTAGAGAGCTTATTGCACCATTTTTCATCCTGACCCGAGTTCTCTTGTCTTTTAAGTATTTCTTCAATGCCAATTTCATCTTGGTGGGTTTTGTAGAGGCATCCTTTTCATCATCACCTCAACCTTTTTCTTGACTTCTTCTTGGTAGGTCCGCCCTTTTCTAGTGTAATAGTTTGATTCAATAGTTCCTCATATGTAATTGTTAGGTTGACTATTTCTAGAGACCTGAGGTCACTTTGAGTACCCGTAATCAACCATGCGTGCAATGAATTATTGACTAGCAGAATGTTGACCTCATTAATGAAAGCTTACATTCTTAGCACAAAGTCCTAAATAGACCTATGCTCTTTTGGCTTCAAGTCACTAAGATTGTCTTCCTCGGTAATTTCCTATCTAAACTCCTTGAGAAAAGCTTTGGACATCTCCTACTAGTCTTTGAAATAACCAATTGGGAATTGGTTGAACTAGTGTTGTTCCATCTTGGTCAGTGTACAAGGAAAATGGTTTATGTTCTTTTTTTGTCACAGCACCATTAATGTGACAAAGTCACAAAAAGCTCTACAAATGACTATATGGGTCGTCAACTTCAATTCCCTTGAAATACTAAAACTTGATCTTAATTGGAGCAGATGGTTCACCTTAATAGTCACCAACTTGAGACCTTGGGGTCACTCTTTATTAGCACAATGATTGTCTCTATTATGAACATCCCTGTGTTAGCATTCGCCTATGTGAACGTGCTCATGATGATGTTCATGAACAGGTGTTGGTCTTGGCACTTGTCTTGTAGCCACTAGGACCTTTGGAACTACTAGACTCAATCTTTGATGTCGTACATGGCCACAACCTAGTGTTGGCATAGGACTTGTAGTTCTAGTCTTTGGCAAGGGTGCGAGACTAGGTGTCCTATTTTTGGAAAATGAAGTAGGCATTATCTACCTGAATGTCATTTTGTGATGCGAGATTTTGTTGACTTGGCTGCTCCCATGACTTGATTCTTAGTTGGAATCTCAACCAAGAGTATGTCTACTTTCCTATCCTACTTTTGATAAATGTGTAGATCTGCTCTATTGATTTTTGCCTTAGGCGTGCCTTGCCTTTGAACCAAATTCATATTTTTGACTTGGAGAACTATGCTCATGGATCAATTTATGTGCAGAATCATTGGACTCCTTTTAATGGATACTTCTTATAGATGATTGATCATAATCTTCTTGCCTTGGACAAGAATTTGGAATTGGGTTACTTCTAGCGTCAATTTGATAGTCAAAGCCATCTCCCTTTGCATGTGGCTAGGTCTTCATCTACCTTGAGCTCTTTGTTGTAGGTAGCCTTTTGCTACCTCATCATGGTCCTAATGCTCACCCCTTACTGGCTTAGAATTCATGGCAATTTCTTGGTCTTCTATCTTCTACCAGCTTCTTATGCCTGAATGCAGATGTTCTTCTCTCCTCACAGTGTCTCTTTCTCTCCTCATCAAGCATGTATCCGACATTACTTATTGCCTTGATGATAGGAAGGGCCCTCTAAGAGCAATTCTCAGTCTAGATATAATCTTGAAATAGGTCTACAAGATATTGAAAACATCGGACTGCCCTGAGAGAAATCTTTTGTAGTACTTCACCAAACCAAGTAACTATTGTAGCTTTGCTTGGGTCAGCATATGCTGCTATTTTAGAATCTATGCACTCAATTCTACTGACTCCTATACTCAATCCACTTAATTTCCCACTCAACCTTTAGCAAGCCTATCCCTAGTAGGATCGCCAAATGTTGATGGTCGTTTTCTCCCATGCCTACTCAATGTAGGTGTATGAACTCAACAAGAAGATGACAGTTTTGTTTGACAAAGGGGTAGTACTTCACAAGGTGACCTTTTAGTCTAGCCAAAGGTGCTCATTTGGTGATGCCCTTGGCACCTCATCCATCTAGTTGTTCCCTTCCTCAAAGGACAAACAATAGGTGCATAAAGCTATTCTTTCCCCTCGAGCTCAAATAGTGGTGGAATACATTGTTACCCTTACCCCATGTGATGACATGTTTGAGTAGACCATCTATGTGAAGGGGCTTTTTCCACCCCAACTTAGCCCCTTGGAGACTATGCAAGTCTTTGTAGAGCTAAGTCCAATTTACCTTGGACCTCATTTGATTTTCTTCATCTATTGGTAGCACAAATTGACACCACGTATCGAGGTATCTTAATATAGTGTGCTTCCTAGGAGTATAGATCAATCGTCTTCTGTTTAATCTATTTTGACATTGTATTCAAGACATCGACCATAGCAGCCATCGTACTCTAAAAGGACAAAGCCTTAAAGACTA
The DNA here is from genome assembly GCF_047967505.1 of Dipteris shenzhenensis. Classification (NCBI taxonomy): domain Eukaryota; kingdom Viridiplantae; phylum Streptophyta; class Polypodiopsida; order Gleicheniales; family Dipteridaceae; genus Dipteris; species Dipteris shenzhenensis. The sequence goes on along the minus strand of NC_141618.1, from coordinate 5,314,412 downwards.
TAAGTTCAAGGTTAGAAGCATACTAGCAGTTGCTACAACATTGATAGTGCTCAAAGGCACACTAACCTTTAGAATGTAAAGGTTATGAGGATGTAAGGTTATTAGAGTGACATTATTTAACACGCTATGATGATCATATCTTGTAAATCCATTGAGATTTCCAAATTAAAGAAAGGATTCATTCAAGAGTCACATGTCAAGGGATTCATTCAAGATTCTCTTGAGGAGAACAAGGCAAGGCATCAACCCTCATTGGAGGGAGTGTTGTCTTGCATTATATTGAAAACTTAGAACCTAGTAGCCTAAGGCTCCTTCAAGGTACACAGGCGAAAAAATTCACCAATTTGTCGCTTACAATAGTAGCTTTCATCTATCATGGGTCAAGTCTCATGTCTTTACCATTCTCTTTCTCATAGACAAGAAACTTGCTCCTCAACAGTACTCCATGCTTCCTATCTTCCTCTTCATTTTCGTAACCTTTGGCACCATACTCCCTGTTATTCGTGGTGAAGTTTTGTCCTTAAACAAGTTTCCCACCTTTAGAAGGCCAAGAAAACACTTATGCTCATCTAATTGTTTGCGCTTCTCATTATTTTAGGAAGAAGGCAGTTGAACCTTGACTATCTATATGTTCCCTTGACTTGCCTCATCACAACCCTTGGTCAGCATTGGAGGGTCCTTGAGCTTCTTGTAACGTCTTGGCTTGGGGGTCCTTGGTTTCTTGCAACCCAATAACTCAAAAGAGCATGGTTTTGCCTTCCGCTAAGGCATTGTGATCCTTGAGAGTGCGAGAGAGATCGAGAGAGATTGAGTGTTCCATTCACTTCTGTAGAGTGATAGAAAATTTCCGTTCATTGGAAATTCCATCAAATTCCATTCATTCTTGAGAGATTTTAGTTCCTTCTCTTGAGTGTTGTGAGAGAGGGAGCTTGTGAGAAAGAGAGTTCTTCAATTGTTCCTTAATTTATCGAGAGAGCTTCTTCTTGAGAGATCTATTCTTCACTTGACAGAGTTTGAGAGATAGTTTGCACATCTGTGAGATAGTTTTAGAGCTCTATAGAGCACTCTACTAGCAGCATCGACTCAGCTTTTAGCCTTGCTTCATCAAGCTAGCACGCCTTAGTGCCCATAGTGCCAACAACTATCCAATCCACAATTTTTGGATCAGTCTCCTAGGGATGGTTAAAGCGAAAGGTCTTCCCATGCCCAGCTGCTTCGAACTGCAACGACCGTAGCTAGCCCCGAAACTGTGTGCAAGCAGGTCCAACAACACAAGCTTCTCAAAGCTCCTCTGCTATAGCAATACACATCAAATAATCTCCTGGTCCTCCCACATGATGCAGCTCCCACAAAACGTCCAACACCCAAGACTTGCAACATCAGCCCGTCCACTAGCGCACACAATGCTAACTCTCAACAATGCACATAGCAAGCTTCCAATGAAGGGCAACCACCATGAATAGCTGGCTCCTGTAGCTTCAGACTTGGCTCCATTGCCTTCTCCAGCAATAGCATGACCTTCTATGAGCCTTCTACGAGCCCTACTCCTTCAACTCAAATATCAGCTCGGCCTCCATGCCCTCGTGATGGGTAAGCCTCTCCTTCCACACTCCTCGAACGACGGCTCACGGTAGTAGCCCCAGCCTCTACAGTGACCTATAAACTCTACTAGATGCCTCTATAGCACACAACGCACAGCCTCTCCAAGCAAAGCTTCCTTGCCTCTAGCGACCAAAGTTCATAGAGCTCCAAGCTCCCGACGGCCGACTGCTCACAAACTAGACGAACTAGAACCCACGCGACCTCTCCACAGCTGAGATGACCTCCACGCAACAAAGTCTAAAGCTTTGGCTTCCTCTACTCTACGAACTCTTTAATGCTGCACACGACATAGGCGCTCCATCAATAGCCCATGACTTCATCGGTGGAAATCCGCAGACAAATAGAATCTTTTTAGATTCCATCAGAATCACGAAAGGTTCCGGTGGCTAGTTCTTCGAAATGTAGCGTCCCAACTCAACCTTATCCTCAGGTTTTCCACAACCTAAGACTTGGTTAGCAAATTGCCGCATGGCACCCTATCTGCCACATTAGTAGCCCCTGCCTTGTGCCATGTCATCTTATCCTCGTGCCACGTGTCAACACACCTTACTTGCCATGTGTCACCCCTATCCTTGTGCCATGTCAGCAAACCATATCCTATTGCCACGTTAACACCTTATTTGCCACGTCAATAGTCCATGCCATTTGCCACATCATCACAACCATGTCACCCTGTTAGCTCATCATTACCATGTCATCACTGCCATGTCAGCATAGCCACGTCAGCTGCCACATTATTATTACCATGTCATCATTGCTAACATCATCATCTACCACATCATTAGTGCCATGTGGCACATTGAACCTTTGTAGGCACACACAGTGCTCCATAGTCGTTGCATGTGACCACTCCTGCCACCTTAGCACAGGGCTCCACTAGCACACCTCCTGCTAGGCATAGTGCCACATCATCACTATATGTGACCCACAATGACACATCATCATTGAGCACATTTGCACTCCTTTTGCCCCTCCACCTAGATCGTTGTATCTCTTGATCTAGGAAGAATTTGAGGGTGCTCCAAAAAAGAAAGTCGCTCGTTTTTTCGTGCTCTATGCGCTCGTCACATCATGCGCAAATTTTGGCACAAGTTACACTCACATTTTAGCCTCGCTAAGACAAAACCACTTCCTTCACACACATTCGCCTCTAGACCAAAGCATCTGACCCAGCACTTAAAAAGAACAAAAGAAAAGAAATTATTTAATGTTCTTTCATCGGTCGATGGTTGGTATAGATCTAGATCAGAGTAGACTAGATCGCCATAGAGGGGACGCTTTGAATTTCCCCAAGTTGCCAATCTAAGCCATGCTCAAAATTCCTGACTAATACCTACTCGGTCCATATGCTCACATATGGTTTCACATCATTACATTACCTGAAACCTTACGTTCATCAGTTTAGTGAGCAGACTTCAGAGAGTACAGAGGCATTACAGGTTGTTTCAATGGGCAGATAGCACTTGATTTCACACACACATGCCACCATTGTAAAGCCTATTCGGCTATCTCACGGCATTGTGCACATCATTTTAGCCTTGTAAAGCCTCTTGGCTATTCTTGGCATCATTGCCACAAGCCTTGTAATACATATCAGATTTTATATATATTGCAGTTCTATCTTCACCAACGGTTCAGAGATTTCACTTGGCATAGTTAGTGTATTTGCAGTTGATTCATACAGAGATTTCACGACACTTTTGAGTACATTTCTTGCACCATGTCTACGACTAGCAACCTCAATCTAGAGGCATCTGCTAAGTTAGACAACTCCAATTATGGTACATGGAAATACTAAATGGAGACCATTCTTGTACTTCAAGACAAATGGGAGTATGTCAATGGGTCTACACCTAGACCATTGGATGATCTAGCCACCAGTAGCTCTACTCCACTTGTTGTCATAGCACCAACAACAGGATCTACAACTACATAAATAGTTTTTGCACCAGTATTAGATCCTGCCATTGCCTGAGCTCAAGCAGAATGGGATAAGAAAGACAAGTACGCCTATCATCTAATCAAGTAGAATATGCAAGATGTCATGCTAGGATAGCTCAACACAATCAAGACATCGAAAGAAGCATCGGATATGTTCGCAGCTCTCTACAAGTCCAAGAACACATCCAGGATTCTCACACTGAGAAACCAGATCAATCAAAGTTTTCACAACAGCAGCGAAACCGATCATGCTCATGTACTCTGTATAAAAGTCTACAACAATCAACTTACAGCAGCAGGAGAGACTATGAACCCCGTAGAAATGGTTCAAGTCATTTTGAATGGACTAGGAGAAGGATACGAGAATCTAGTCTAGAGTATTGCCATCCAATGGCAAATTCCGACACTGGAAGAACTTTAGTCAGAGCCCTATTTGGTGAAGAACTTAGGACTCAAGCTATTCAAGCACGAAAAAGTCATTCTAATGATCATGCATTCACAGCTTCAGACAAAAGCAGAGGCAAAGGCAAAGGCAGAGGTAGATCATATCAAAAAACTGGTCATCATCAGCAATAAAATCAAAGTCAGAATCATCATCAGCATCATCCTCAGCAACATCAGAATCAGCAAAGAGGAAATCATTCCAACCGAGGAAGATTTCAAGGATGAGGGAATGTATCCACCAATGTGTCAAACATCCAGTGTAACTATTATCACAAGTTTGGACACTATGAAAGAGATTGTCGCAAGAAGCAGTACGACCAAGGCGGTCAATCCAACAATAATCGATGGAATTCCCGAGGTAGAGGAAATCATCATGGTGGACATTCTAGTCACAGTCATTTTGAAAATGAACATGGAAATATGTTTCTTGCAAGCGAGTAAATGCATCAGACTGATACAATGTACCTAGACACTGATTTCAATCCCAAAGAGGATTACAACTATCAAGTCGACCAAGTGGAATAGGATCCTTGGTATATCAACAGCAATGCATCATCTCACATGACAAATCATCAGGAATGGTTCATAGAAATGAAGCCATTAGAACGACAGAAGAATGTCAGCTACACAGCAGACAATACACCGAATCTAGTCCGAGGGATAGGTGTTATCCCTATGATCAATTTCACTGGTATGAAAGGATTGGTGAAAGATGTACTCTATGTTCCGAAGCTCAGCAAGAACCTCTTGTCATCAGTAGGTCAAATGACAGAACACAATTACAGAGTCATCTTTGATGGTGATGAATGCACTATCAAAGACAAATCCAAAACATGTTAGCAAGTAGTAGCAAAAGGTGTCAAGGAAGGATGCTTATACAGAATGCTAGCTACAGTACCAGTAGATAAGCATGCATATCAGCTCAACCATAACAGATGCCACTATCTACAAAAGGGCATAAGAGATATGGTCATGTCAACTTCAAGTACTTGTTAGATCTCAGGAATTATAATATGGCAATTGGGATTCCGAAGCTATAGTTTCTTGGAAAAGTTTGCGAAGCATGCTGCTTCGAAAAACAAAAGCAAACTAACTTTGGCAGAATTACCTCTCGTGCATGAGGTATTCTTGATTTAATACATATAGATGTATGGGGTTATGCCCAGACCCGCAGCATCAATGGTTCACTTTACTAGTTGACTTTCATCGACGACTACAGCAAATATTGTTGGGTCTACTTTTTGAAAGAGAAATCTGAAGTGTTTTCGAGATTTCAAGAATTCAAAGCCATGGTAGAAAACCAGATAGGCAGAAAGATCAAAGCCATGAGATCAGATAGAGGAGGTGAATACATGTCTTCAGCATTCATGAACTTTTGCAAAAGTCATGGCATTTGAAGACAATTCACATGTGCAGATACTCCTCAGCAGGATGCAAGAGTAGAAAGGAAGAATGGGACTTTAGTAGACAGTGCTAGAGCAATGCTTAGTGAAAAGCATCTTCTGAATCAATATTGGGCAGAAGCAATAGCCACTGCAAACTATTTGCTTAATTAGCTTCCTACCAAACCAATACAAGGTATGACTCCTTATGAAGCATTCATTGGACACAAGACACACATTGGGCATCTCTGCATATTTGGTTGCATAGCATATGCCCACATACATGATGATCATCGTCGTAGGAAATTGGATGCGAAGTCACGCAAATGCATCATGGTTGGCTATAGTGAAGAAAGCAAAGCATACAAGTTGTATGATCCCATCAACCGCAAGGTCATTAACTCCAAAGATGTAATCTTTGATGAGGAATTAGAATGGAAAACCTCACCTACACAGGAGATAGAAGCATCAACTTCACGGTCATCTACAGAACGGGTTGATGAAGAAGAGCAAGAATTGCCAACAACACCCCAAGCAAAGCCACAATAGCTTAGACAGTCTACTAGGGAAAGCAGACCACTAGCAGCCAAGTTGACATATGCTCAGAAAGGCAAAGCAATTCGGGTGGAAACCACCAACTATGCTCTTATGACTACCATCATGGCTATAGAAGAGCTAGTGTACTTCAAAGATGTAGTAGACAAGCCAGAATGGCAAACTGCTATGAATGAAGAAATGGATGCTTTGTATAAGAATAATACTTGGGAATTATGTGACCTTCCACCAAGAAAGAAGGCCATAGCAAACAAAAGGGTATACAAAGTGAAGTACAATCCAGATGGAAGTATTCAAAGATACAAAGCCAGACTAGTTGCAAAAGGATTTGCACAATAATATGGTCAGGACTATGATGAGACTTATGCTCCAGTAGCAAAGATGGATTCCATATGGTTCTTGATATCACTAGTGACACTCAGCAGATGGAATGTGTATTAGCTCAATGTCAATAATGCATTTCTTAATGGTTATCTAGACGAGGAAGTCTACATGCAACAACCAGCAGGTTGTGTTGAACCAAGAAAGGAGAATAAGGTTTGCCATCTCAAGAAAAGTCTCTACGGCTTAAATCAAGCACCCATAAGCTGGTATAGCAGAATTAACAAGTATTTTGCTAAGCTGGGATACATGAAATCCAATGCAGATCACACTCTCTACTACAAAGTTCAAGGGGAAGACATTACTATTGCACTTTTGTACGTAGATGATCTGATTGTGACAGGAAGCAAGGATAGCTTCATTAGAAAACTAAAACAAGACTTATCTGCAGAGTTCGACATGAAAGATCTTGGACTTATGCACTATTGTCTTGGAATTGAGTTATGGAGAGAATCAGATAGCACATTCATGAGTCAGCTCAATTATGTTGACAATCTCCTGAAGAAGTTTCATATGGCAGATTGCAAGATTGTAGCCACTCCCATGGAACAAAGTTTGAAACTTACTAAAGATTCAGAAAAGCCTACAGTCAATGACAGGTACTAAAGGCAACTCATTGGATCTCTTATATATCTGACTATCACTCGGCCAGATATTTGTTATGCACTAAGCTCACTAGCACAGTTTATGGCAAATCCAAAACAGTCTCACTGGAATGCAGCCAAAAGAGTCTTGAGATACATTAAACGTACAAGACAGTTTGGGATATTGCATGGATACTGTGACAATGACTATGTCAGAGATCATGAAACAATCATCTTCAAGACCTTATTCCTTGCTTCAACTTGACAATTCACATGTGGGTAGTACAATGCCAATTTCTTGTGCTAAATGAGGAATTCCTTTGTCACTCAAATTGAATGACCACATTAATGAAGTGAATTCCTTGGTCAAGCATGATTTCAATGGAACACCTAAAGTGGAAAATGACATTCTCATACAAGAAACATGTTGTGTTGTGAGATATGTTGCCCTTGAGGCCTTTTTCTTTGGCCCATTTGGTGGCATGGTTGCCACCACGATGTACTTGTTTCTTGCTAGACACATCACCACATTGAAGGACAAAGTCCAATCCCCACTTCTTTGGCTCCCACAAGTAGGTCAATTGCAAATGGCATTTGACCTTGGAAGGATGGCCTCTTGGTTTTTTTTTTGGAGAGAAAAAAGTTTTATATTATAAACAGTTCATATGATATACATTGATGGTTCACAACAAAATCGCATTTCTGCGTATCTCAAAACAACAAGAAGAAAGCGTGACGCTGCATATGATATACATTGATGGTTCACAACAAAATCGCATTTCTGCGTATCTCAAAACAACAAGAAGAAAGCGTGACACTGCTTTAGTCAGTCTCATAGTAAATAGAACCCTTGAAGTGGCACTCTTGATTAAAGTTTTGACAATGCTCCAGCTCGTGGTTCTTGATTTTAGCAAAGAACTGTGCAAGGGTGTTGTCATACATCTTCGAGGCGTGCTAGCCATTCATCAAAGAGAAATTATGCATCAGTAATCTTATCATTAAATTGAAAATCATTCTCGGAAATCTACACAAACCATAATGCATGCGCTCTAACTAATGCCCAGCATGAGTGTTTGACTTTAGATGCATCTCCCATTAAAATTGCCTTCCAGTTGACTGGGTCTCCTAGTTGCATTTGGACTCTCTTCCAAACTTTCTTGGCTGAAGGGCAGGCTACAAAAAGGTGGAAAATGGCTTCTCGTGTGTCCTAGCATTGCTGACATTTGCCATCCCCTTTTCCAATCCTGATGCCTCTTGCATTTGTCCAGACAACTTTTAGCATCACCAACCAAAGCAGCATCGACATCTTCACTGGAATTGCCTTGGCCCAAATATAGTAAAATCTCTGCTTCCAGTATAGTGTAGAGTCAAAGGTGTTCCAATAAGAATTTAAAACCAAAATCAGCTTGTCAATAGATTCAAACAAAGTGGGAACAAGGAGAAGATGTGGGGCAAGGACCCAGCTAAATTCTAATGCATAATTCAGGATTGAGCCACCCTTCCACCGAGTGTCTCCTTCCCAAAGGGCTATTTTGTTGGTGATAAATATAGCAACTTGGTTCATCAACTTGAATTCTCTCCGAATTTCAAGCAAGCTATTCCATCTAATATGATCCCTATGCCACAACTGCCCCCAAGATTGAATGCCCTTGTTGGACAAGACACAGGCTCTGGTACAGTCAATGTTGTTGCTGAGAGTAGAGCTTTTCTATGTATCATGGATGCCCAGATAGAGTCGAGCTTCATGAAAGAACCTTTGTCGGAGAAAAGCAGTTGTGTTTTGATAGATTCCAGTGCTCTCCATAGTGACCTCCATAGATCGCTGCCTTTAGTGGAGCAGGGTTTCAGGTAGAAGACAGCAGAAAGCACTGGGTAGTTCTTCTATCGATTTGCCTTGATTGAAAGAACATGCTTGAAGTTACGAGCTAGGAGCATGGCCCAATCCATTTCTGGGTTCAGGAGGACCTTGAGAATCTAGGTCGTTGTTGCTAATTTCGTCGCCGCTTGCTTTATGTTGATCACTCCTAGGCCCCCTTCACTCTTTGGACACGTGCATAAATCCCATCTTACCTTGGATATTCGGTTGTAGCCTTTGCACAGAAAAGACCTACATTTAGTGATGAGTTTATCAAGACCCGCTTGACTAGGGTGCCACTAGGACAAGTAGAAGATGGTTATGGGGTAGAGGCAATGATTGAGTACCATCCTTCTTCCTACCAAGTTGGATTGAAATCTCTCCACTTTTCTAGTTTTGAGCGGAATCTGTTAAGTACCCATTCCCATCTCTCCTTCACTGACACATCAAAACCCATGGGTATGCCTGATAGTCTAAAAACACTACCTTTTTGAATCAACTGATAGCCCATATGCTCCAACTCCTCTTGAGTTTTCCCGTTGCCCATGCAATACCCAGTTTTGCTATGGTTGATGAGTGAGCCAGAGGCTATACAATAGATGTTCAGGCATTCCATGACTTCGCTCACATCACGAGTAGTATTCCTAGGCATTAGGTTAGTGTCATCTGCAAACTACTGCATCGGGTAACTCAATTTCTTTTAAGGATCCCTCAGCAGTCTTTTCTATTAGCAGCCAGCCCAATGAGTCAGCATAGCAAAGCGTACAGTTGTGGGGCAATGGAACACCCTTGCCTAATTGATCTTCTCAACTAAAAGGTTGAGGACATCTCGCCATTAATGTAGACCTTGGCCATTGCGTTGACAATAGTAGCTTGATCGCAACAATGAAATTAGGTCCTAGACTCATGTTTGTCAAGGATTGCAGAAGGAAGGTCCAATCAAGCCGCCTATCATATGCTTTATCAAAGTCAATTTTGATGAAGCAGAAGTCTTGCTTAGATGGCGTGCTCACATCCTTCCAAGTTATTGACAATAGCCTTCAATAGGTGTCTACCTTTTATGAATCCCTTCTGTCCTTGTAGGATCCATCTGTCCATCTTGTTCTGAATCCTTATTACTAAAGCGTTGGCAAAGATTTTGTAGCTACAATTAAGCATCGTCAAAGGTCTCCAGTTCTTTATAAGATGTTTTCTTCCATCTTTTGGGATAAGTTTAACTATCCCGCTATTTAAGTGTTCAGGGAGAGAGAAAGTGGAAATATTTTCCTACCAAACTTCAAGTAGTTTGGGGCCTATCCAATCCTAAAAGACCTTGTAGAATTCTACAGGTAGGCTATCCTCTCCAGGAGTTTTGTCGTCTTTCATTGATAGCATTGCTTCCTTGAGTTCTCCTAATGTTAGAGGTGCTTCCAAGCTCTGATGATCGAGATTAGTGATAACCTTCTATCTTGAGGCCTGGCATCTAGCTCTTGCCTGCTTAATTCTATCATCAAACTGAGTCGTTTGTGACAGAATATTCTTAAAGTAATCAGCAATGTACTCTCTGTTCTCGGTGTCCGATTGAGCCCAAATGTTTTCTTTGATTTCTAGGAGTGGGATTTCCTCTGCCATTCTCTTCCTACGTATAATCTTGAAAGTCTCCTTGGTTGGCCTATCCTGCTTGCTCGCCCACCACCTTTTGGTATATAATTTGGCTGACGAGTATTTTAATCTTTCCAGTCTAGCTAGATCACTCTTTGCAAGACAGAGTTCGACCTACGCTTGCATGTCACAGTCACGTGTCTGGGCTTTAAGAGCATCGAGCCTTTTTGAGACATTGATAATCCCCTCACGCCAGACTTTATCTCTGAGCTTTCTTGCCTACTTAAGCACTTCTTGCGTTTTGATAATATTCATGATCCAAAAGTCAACCATAGACTCATTAATGAGTCTGGGAGCATTCCACAGCTCCTTCACTTTATTTTGCATAGTCCCTAGTGAGAAGAGTGTGGGATCCACCTTAAACCAGGATGGAGCACTTTTTCTTGACCCAAAATCACACTGAAGGAGGAGTGGTTTGTGATTAGAAAATGCAAACGTGGAGAAAACTGTGCATTTCAGATTAGAAATGTCTTGGAGAAGCCCTTGGGAGAGATACACTCTATCTAAGTGAGCCTCTCTTCTTGAGTCCCTAATCTCCCTGTTGGACCATGTGAATTCGCTTGATCTAATAGTGTCCACCAAATGAAGAGAATCCTTGAGATCACTCCAAGAGTGTAGTTCAGATCCTCTTAAAGTGTTCCCTTTCCCTAGCCACCTATCATTGCTTGATTCAACCATATTTAAGTCTCCTACGAGCACAACGTCATCTCTGAGGTCAGAAAGGGACTGCCAAGTGGTGCACCTCTCAGACAGCTAGTAGGAGCATAAACCAAAACTAACGATAAGGAAATGCCCTTGAGTAGGCACTTTAGAAGAATCCACCGATTGTCAGTGTCAATGGTCACATCTAGAACACTTTGAGAGTAGTGCGACAAAATTCTAATTGCACACCCCCCTCTACCTTCCTCATGTGCTATGTAAAACCAAGTTCTCCTCTTGTCCACACTGTTGAGTCGAGCATCAAGAGCATCAGCTGTGGTTTTAATTTCTTGTAGAGCCAGAAAGGTTGAAGAGATAGAGTTATCTCTCAACCACATGGCCAGCATACCTACCCTACTGGGGTCTGTGAGACCTCGAACATTCAAGGTCAGAAAAGAAATGGGTTTACTTCTCATTCTTTTTTTGCCCCTTTTTTGCCCTAGGGTTTGGGCTACTCACATGAGCTACAGGACCTTTAGCTATAATCTTCTCTTATTGTGAGTTGTAACAGTAGGTTTGCCCTTAACTACTATGCCTTTATCTGGCTGAGGAGGAAGAGGGAGATCTTCTTCTTCAGAGTCATCTAAGTCCTCCACGAGCATATCGTCACTCTTTATTACTTCATCTTCAAATTCCTTCTCCCAATCATCACCCTATTCCAGCTTGGGAATGATCTGAGGACTGGGTTCCAGCCAATGCTTTGAAAGCATTTTTCATTTGTATGTTAGGTGCAGCACAGGCTTTAGGAACTGGAGAGACTACCCTTTTGATTTAATCAAGCTGGCTCGGCGAGAAACAGTTTCTGCCTGCTTGGGAATCTCAGGCTGTTTGAGCGTCCATTTTTCATTAGGATCTTTGGGTTGATCAGAGTTGTTTTTGGGCTTGACTTGTTTTAGTGGGCAGCTTTTAACTGTGTGGTCCGATAGACCACACAGGAAACATGAGTTGGGAAGGTCCTTATACATAACCTTTTGTTCCCTTAGTATTCCTCCTCTTCGGTTAAGAATCACTATTGTATTTGGCAGCTCCTCCTCTACATTGAGTTGCACACAAACCTGGGGATTGCCTCTAGGATTAACGAATTGTTCCCTTTCTACACTAACCACCTCTCCAAGACTACTGCATATCAATGCAGCTTGGTTGCACATAGAGAAAGGAAAATTTGGAAGCGCTACCCATACCAGTAGAATGATTGAGCATGGGTTATCTGAACTGAAGCAAGGAGCCTTGTCAAAGTAAAGAGGCTAGTTGTGCACAGTCCATGCAGCAAGACTCTTGTAGCATGCTCTGTTTTTTCAAAGAGAAAAATGAAATAACCTCTATGGAGGAAACGAACATTGGTTAGTACATTGCCTCTTCTGCTCCAATTAGTTCTAAACTAATTTTCGAGGAAAGCAGCTGGGGGACAAGGACCATGCAGATACCCAAGTTCATGCGACTCAAGCCAATCAATCAATTCATCAAGAAGATCTTTAAAACTTGGGCAAATATGGTTTTACTTGGTTCATAAGGTGTCCTCTCTCTTGGAATGCTTGAGCTCTACTTTTGAAAGCCTCGTATAGCATCAGATGATCTATTTCATACTTCTGTTCCATTGGAGGTGGGGGTGTCACCTTTGCTAGGGATCTTACTAGTCGACTGGCCTTCCTCTTGGGTCGGCTTTTCAATTGCGGTTTGGGTCCCGTTCCTCTTTTCTTGTATTCTCGCTTGTCTGGGAGTTGCCAGAAGGTTTTTTCTTTCCTTGAAGGGGATAGAGAAGAAGCCCCCTCTACTATGCTAAAGAGCGCCCGTGTATGAGGTGCTGGGTGTTGAAGCTTGTCTAGGGTGGCTAGGAGACACTGCTCCCGTGTTGAAAGCACCATGACCTGAGGGCCTTCCAAGTCTGCTACCTCCATGACCAGCAATGGTGTAGGAGTTTCCTCGTTCACCAGTTCCTCTTTGGGTTCCTCCTTGGGGGCTAGCAGGAGAGGTCCAGGTATCTTTGTATCCATCTCTAACATTCGCCTAAAAGAGCACAATCAAGTTGTCTACTATCGGTGAAAATGCAGCAAGGTCTGTGAAATCAGGGTCGAAATAGTCTCTTCCAAAGGAGGGACTAAGGGGCACAACCACTGTCACATCTTGCATACAGAATGAGGGATTCTCAATGAGTGTCATATTTGGCAAAGTGTGAGTTGACTGAGACAAGAATGACATAGGGAGGGCACCATGGGCAGGTCTGAGAGGGAGTGGAGGGAGCCTAGATTGCGAGGGACGCAGGTCGCCATCGCCATCACCATCACCATCACCGTCCTCCATCCAACCGTATCCTCTCAACATCCAATAGTTGATGCCTGGCCTCTTGGTTTGTTGACATGCATCACAATTCTTGTAGTGCTTTGCCAACATCAATATAGTGTGTGCTCCACTAAGATCCCTACCTTAGGATTTGTTGAATTGTAATTTTGGTGGCAAAGTGTCCAACCACTGGCAAACCCTTGATGGGATTCTTCCATTTCTTATGGAAAGAGGTAGAAACAGAGGATTGGGTCACCCCATTCTTAGCAATGGATGCACACCACTTAGTTAGAGATGCATCTTGCTCCACCACATTGGAGCATTTCACCTCCACTAATCATATTTCAACATCATCCATAGTCATGGCAATGCCTTTTCTTCTTGTATTAAGTAGGCATTCCAAAAGCATAGTCCCTCTAGTCAATACATCAATGACATAAGGTGAAGACCATTTAGACACCTATACTAAAAAAATTAGACTAGTTTTTAGAAATTGCATTATTTTTGCATAACATACTTGTAGAAGCAATCAATGTGTTGAGCAATTCATCATATGCCCTTGCTCAATATGTAATATCCATGTTGCATAGAGGCAACTCATCAACCACGATAGCAATACCATTTTGCCTTGTGCATTGGTGAGATGATTGGTAAACACCTTCATTCATGTTGCAAACTCCTAAATTGATTCGCCCTTCATTTGAATTGAACCTTTTTGGAACACAAAAATCTACTCATTCCATGTGGCAAGGTGTCCATTGGGGTATTTAATGGCTTTGTTGATGAAAGTGGTGGGGAAGTAAATCAAGTACTTTTCCTCGTGAATAACTCATAGGATTGCAGCCATTCTCAAGAAATCCTAAACATGAGATCGGGGGTTCTCTCTCTCTTTCCCATTGAAGTTCTAAAACTTCACTTTTCTCTATAGTTCAACTCCTCAATGTGGCCTCATTGTGGGCTCAGTGATGGGTGCACCGATGGGTTGTCATCATCTTTGTCTTGATTAGCTCAATCTCAATCAACTTGGTCATTTTTGTATCTTTCCATTTCTTCTTGCTCTTCTTGATTCGATCTTCTTCCTTGTGATGGTGATTATGATCCACTTCCTTTTCCTTGCCAAAATTGGCCTAAATTCATGGGAGGTAGAATTCCTTGACTCTCTTTGTCACTCCACGTCTTCCTATCTTAATTTGGTATTGGTGCTAGCAAAATAGTTGGCTTTCTCACTTTGTTCTATCAAGGATTCTTCTTCTTTAGTAATTGTCTCGAGCCTGCCTATCAATGATGAAAAAATGGTTGGCCTACTCACTTTGTTCTACTGAAGATTCTTATTCTTTAGCAATTTTCTTGAGCCTTCTTGTCTCAACTTCAAGTCCAACAATCCACTCCTCTCTTTGTTGTCACTATCTAAGCTAACATATTGTTCTTGTGGCCATTGTCTCTGTCACTTTCCAAAAGTGTATTCACTTACTCTCCGGTGGCTTCCCTAGCACATAAACTTTGCATTCCCTAGCAGGATCACCAAATGTTAACATTGAATTGGAACAGTAGTGGCACTAGTTTGCCAATTTGTCTCATAAAACTTTGCTTGTCTAGATATGTTGGGCAATTGCATTTTCTAGATAGCCAAGAAAGCATCAAGCAAATCCAAAATGGGTGAATGTTTGCACAGCATGGGGGAGAACAAGGGGGGATGACCAACTTAGAGAAATGCAAATATCGATAAAGAGATAGAAGGAAAGATTGAAATCATTGAAGGCAAGTGTGTTTCTATTACTTAGCTAAATTGGCTTGAATAGAAATAGCTTTGGGCTACACTTCACACACATGAGTGCCTATGTTGTAGGAACGACCCTTACTTCTAGGACTCTAGAATGTTATATACAAGACTCTTGAATGACATTCACGGTTGGTACCACCCACCTCATTTACAATGGTATGCACCTTCTTGGAGAGAAGGGTAGGTTCGATAACTTTGCATCTATTTGGACTAATAGACTTCGGCTAGATGAACCCTTTCTACATAGACTTTGACTGCATCCTTGGTATGGTGGTTCGACTCCATTTTTATTAATGTAATGGTGCATCATCAATTAATGTAATGACATTTTTCCTGCTATTTGCATGTGTGGCGAATCTCTAACAATTTGGCTTCTTTGTCATGTAGTGAGATGACTGACTTGTTGCCCAGCACAGTCTATAGATTGGGCATTCTCCATATGATGTGATGGGCGGATTCAAGCTGCTCCCCACTTTGCCTAGTCCTTTAGTTGTCAACTCCCTTTTCTAGGAATCTTTGTTGTTGCAACTTTGTTCTAACATACTTTTGCTCCTTTTGAAGCCTTCGCTGCTTTCACTGTCAATGACCTTGTTAGTATACTATCAAGTATCTTCATGTTATGTACCTTCTCTATTGGAATCTTGAAGAAAAGAGTTGCACATTTGTCCAAAAGGTGTGAGAGGAAGAACCATTGATCTCTCTTAAAATATAATGGGATCAAAGAGGGCATCACATTCTTTGTGTGATGAATCTAGAATCATGTTGTCATCCACATCATCAAGTCAAAAGTACTTGCACAACCTTCTCCTCTAGAAATACGAAAGGACAATAGGATTTCCATTGATGATGAATGCCAACGTGTCCTAGTCAAATGAATTATGGTTTGATTTGCTGACTGCTTGTCAAAAATCCCCATAGAAGGTTGCAAAAATCTTTAAGGTGCATCTTCTCAAGCTATTGCTATTGCACTTAGCATCCATTGTTTTGGCCTAGGTGAAACCTTTAGTTGTTGTGCCATCTTTACTTTTGCTTGGTTACATTATTATCGTTTAGCTTTTGTTGCTTCACATTCATGAAGAAATCCATTGGTGGGTTTTGATCATGCATTCTTCTCCATAAAAGCTGACTGTGTAGCTCTTATTTATCATTGCCCAACTAATAGGAAGCACTTATTGGGCTTTGGAGCATATAGAACATCGTTTATAACTCCTTTGTTGACTTAAAAATTGACCATTGGTACCCTTTCCTTAAATTAAATTTGATGTAATATCTCCAATCTACATCACATTATTGGATCCTTTAATGGTTTCATTTTTTACAAACCGCTCTTTATGACCTCTCATAAAATGAACATTCTATTTGAAGTAGTTGCTCTTATGCTTCTTCAATATTGTTGCCATATTGTGCACATGTACTTTTGTGCTCCCCTAATTTTTGCAAAGTTAATTTAACAATAGTTGTTAAAGGAAGGAGTGTAATTGTTTTGAAGGATAAAATTTTGCCTCGCCCTCACATGGAAGATAAAATCCTCTCTTTACATGGAAGATAAAAGCCTTTCTAATGCTGGTCATGGGCTTAAGTTGTTTTATAGATTTTTAGGTTTGTAGGCACTTTTGACCTCTTGGTCTTTCATAAAGTGTATGTTTAGGGAATTAGCATATGGATGAGTTTAAGATCGAAATCCAACTATTTAAGATGTTTAAACTTTGAGAGAGAGAGCTAAAGAGAAATGCAAAATGCGAGGTGGAGGCAAGATGTCATAAAGCAACACAAAATTTTAATTGTTCACAAAGATAATACAAGTCACAAAGACGTCTCACACACTAATGTACAAGACCTTAAATAGGCAAATGGAGAAGTTCACTTGTCCTTCACTAGGCATACCACCTCCAAGTGTCTCTCATGCAAGGAGGTACTAACAATTACTTGCCACCTAACACCCAGATGTGTCACAAGCCTAGAACATGACTAGAACTGTATACACCCACTCCACTTAGGTACTCCTAGCCTCAATGTGGTATTGGATGCTATGATCAAATAATTCTCAACACTCTCTCTTGATCAAGCATCCATACCATGCAGGGTGCGCTTGACCAAGGACTTATTGATCACAAAGAAATGTAAATTCACAGTTAGCGACATTTCGAAGAAATGGCATCAACAACCAATTGACTGTGTTGCATTTGGAGTCTAACCATGAACTATGGAACATTTTTTAGAGAAGAACAGCTCCGATTCTATCTCTTAATGCTACTTTTGTATCCACACATAGAGGTTAGCGGAAATAGTCATTTATGCTATCCACTTGTATTCAAGGTCTCATAGCAATTCCTTGGCTCATATGGTAGACTAGAACTTGAGATCTCTCACCCAATCAAATCCCGTCACTCTCTCTCTTTCTCTCACTTAGAGATAAGCCAGGATATCTCATAGGGAGTAGAACAGCAGTCCCCAGCCCTTAGCCTAGCAAAAGACAGGTTCTCTATACCATGTTAAAACTTTGAGAGGGAGAGCTAAAGAGAAATGGGAAATGAGAGATGGAGGCAAGATGTCACAAATCAACACAAAATTTATATCGTTCACAAAGAGAATGCAAGTCATGAAGATGTCTCACACACTCATGTACAAGACCTTAAATAGGCAAATGGAGAAGTCCACTTGTCCTTCACTAAGCATACCACCTCCAAGCGTCTCACATGCAAGGAGGTACTTACAATTACTTGTCACATAGCACCGAAATGTGTCACAAGCATAGGACATGACTGGAACCTTAGACACCCACTCCATTTAGGTACTCATAGCCCCAATGTGGTATTGGATGCTATCATCAACTAATTCTCAACATAAGATGGGACTATGATAGATAGAGTTAAGATGGGACTCTTATAGGAATCATTATTCCAACAAATATATTAGATGTCTTAGAGCTAAGTCCTTGAAAAGGGTGTTTAGACTAAGGAAGTTTTAACTTCTTTTCAAAACACAAAAGGACAAATATTGGTTCATGCCTACAATTGATGATGGGCTCAAGGACAACTGATGATGGGCTCAAGGACAATTGCTATGTAGGTTACCTTATATATTTTAAGAGTGAAAACGTGTATCTAGGCTTTAGTACACTTGAAATACATTACATTGGTAGCACAACGTGGCATGTTATGAGTGTTTGTGCTAGATGATCATCTTACATGTACTTTCTCACCTTTGGAGAAGTTATCATGTAGCAAGTAGACATGATGACTATCAAGTTAGGAATTTATGGTTGATATTATTTTTCCATATTTTTAATTAATGGTTTACACTTTTAGAATATTGAATCCAAGGGTGACCTTCTTAATCATAATTGACTATTAGAATGTGGGTTATGGCTTCCTTCTATCACCTTTGGTAAGAAAACCACACAATTGTTCACTCAAAAAAGGACTCATAATTAAGTTGTACTTGATATTTTGTCTTGTATGTCATTGTATGATAATAAACTGTTGTAGTATACTTTTTTAGGGGTGCTGTTGGATGTGATGTACCCTTGGATTATTGTGATTAGCCTCCTCTTTTAGTGAATAACAGAATTGAAAGAAAAAGGAGATCACTAGTAATGGTGGTATTAGACCAAGACAAGATGATGCTTTGGGAAGTAGACAACCATGAAGTCTCATGTATTTAATGCATTTGAGTAGTAGAAAATAAGATATCTGTTACTCTAATATTCATTCGTTCTATTTCTCTTTCCATCTTCCCTTTCATGGTGCTAGCTAGGATTTCTTCCTTGCTTAATGGGTCTTTATGGAAATTAAAATAGGTGCCATTATAGGCCCCCCAATTGGGGAAAAATAATAATGCATTAATTAGATGACTTTGAAAGAGTGAGATGGTGATGATAAAGATGGCATTGGCTAACCTTGAGAATCATCTACTATTGATATCAGATTTAGTTTCTCAACTCCTTCGACTATATAGATGATCTTTAAATAAAAAGCTATAGAGGGTGCTATTTTCCACCAAAAAGTTGGTCATCAACCTGTTCCATCAGTTACCAACAACAACTTAAAGCCAACGTGTGCCATCATTTGCCAACAATGACTTAAGGCTAGCTTGCCATTACTTGTGTTTCATGTCTTGAATCTATGGTGAAGAACTAATAGTCCTTGCCTTTGCTATATCCGATAGTTTTACATGTGATGCCTAGCTACATGCTTCATTTACATGTAATGCCTAGCTATATGCTTCATTTACATGGAAGCCTTTGTCTCTCTATCATATCTTTTCTTAGCTAGACTTTTTGTAGCTTGTTCTATGTTTTAATGCTCATAGTGTAGCCCTTAGGTCATGTAATGTAATCGTTTCCCTCTATTCAACACTTGCATATTTTTGCCCAATTGTACTTCATTCTTGAGATCTACATGTTGAGTTGCAAGTGTATACCCATTATATAGATATTTTGCAAAGACAAGAAATGCAAGTGATACATTGTGGCCTCTAGAGAAGCTACTTTGGAATTGCATGAAGTCAACTAATATGCAAATGTTGCATGTTTGACTCGAGGGTCTACAATTTAATTCCCTTGGCACTCAAGTGGCTATCTTACTCAATGTCCCATGCAAAATTGTATAACAATCATCATCAAAATCACACCATTCCCCTTCTTCATTTTATATCACCGCTTTAGTATATCACATATTCTATCACCAAAATCATATCATTCCCCTTCTTCATTTTGCATCACCCCCTCTAGTGTCACATTAAATGCTCGCGGCCTTATCCTTGTTAAGTCTCTCCCTCCCTCCCTCCCTCCCTCCCTCTCCCTCCCTCTCTCTCTCTCTCTCTCTCTCTCTCTCTCTCTCTCTCTCTCTCTCTCTCTTTGGTTGCATGACTATTAATGTTCCAAGCAGTATAATCAGTACTAGACAAGTAAGGAATAGTAGTGAGCTTGGAGCGATGGCATTATGAAACTTCTGCCATATACTCTAGGAATCGAATTTAAAGACTTTTAGTCTCATTCCATTCTTGCTTAGTGGCAAACTTGACCAATCTTATGAGAGATGTGTAGGATCTACACTTATGGAATATGGTGGGTAGGAACCAAGCAAGCCATTTGAGTGAGTGACCAAAAAAAGCCCAAAGACAACATGTTGGCAAGCTGTAAAACACATTGCACAAAGTCTTATGGCTTGATTTTTTCCAGGGGGGTTGACTTGCATATGCATGCTTACAGTGATTCAGATTGGGCTGGAGATTATGACACAAGGCAGTCCACAAGTGGTATTTTTTTCTTTTTGGGACATGCTTACATTTCTTGGCTAAGTAAGAAACAATCTACTGTGGCTACTTCCTCATGTGAAGGTGAGTACAGGCCAGCTTTCACAACAATAGTTGAGCGTGTGTGTTAACTCCTTACTTTGTGGGTAGCAACAACGAAAGGACACTCCCCACTAGAAAAGGAAGATATTTTTCCTTCCATAGGGTCACTTGACTTGTCGTCTCCTCTCTATAAATATTCTTCTAGACTTTATTGTATTGGGTGCCAAGAGGTAGTAAGTATACCTAAAAAGAAAGCCCACCAACAAAAAGCAAACTTTGTGGTAGACCTAAATCCCCTTGACCTCTCCACCCTTTACTATGTACTAACACATACCTTTTATATTGGAAAGATTTAGGGCACCTCTCAAACAAATATAATGGATATGTTTTGGACAAAAGATGTCTTATGGAAGAGGAACTACTATGAAACCCTTGGAACAAACTCCTTGCAAGAGGAGAGTAGTAACATCAATTGTGAGAAGAAGCACCTATGATTGCTTACTATTTAGCTATTTGCATGACATAAATTTGGAGTTTCTTATCATTTGACCATAACAAGAACAATCCACCACATATAATCATAAAATGTAGAATATTATTACCATAAAAGTTGCAATGTTTAATATTCATAGATCCATTAGGTAGGCAGTTAAGACCATTGAGTACTTACAAGACATAAAATAAGGAAGAATTAGAAACCGTTTATATTTCTCTTGAAAAGAGAAGGCCACTACAGATAACTACCAACACAAGTTGAGGTATAATGGTAGTGCTTCCCTAGCAAATGAAGGTGCTACAAGTGTTGAGGACTAGGACAAAGTCTTATCAAGAATAAACTACCTTTTTAGTTAATTTATCTTGCACTTCTAGCATTTTCTCTACCATGCTGCTACTTACTAGGGTTCTTCCTCTATTCACATATATTTAAAGAAGTCAAAGCAAGGTTCTTGAATATCCTGATCTTGTGGCTATCTTCTCAAAACGAAACTTGCATATAAAGCTTTTGCATGCATTTAACCCATGATTTCGTGTCATTGATACTTGGATGCATTGCCTATGGTCTTTTGTTTCTTGTGGACTATCCAAATATGCAAATGTGGACATACAAACGAAGGCCTACAATTTCCTTTTACAATACCTTATAATGAACTCACATGGCATGTGGATTAATACTTTGGTCATGTAAATGGTTTGACTCCAATCGAGCATCTTGATTATTCCTTAGTATGTGTCCAAGTACACACAATGTCATTTATATTAACTTTTGTTGTGGAGAGAGGAGGGTGGGGTTTGATGTCCTCTTGCCTCCTATGGCATCCACATGTGAGTCTGCCCTCGTTTCTTTTCCTTACAATCTCTAGTGTCTCCCCTTTATTGCTCACCCGTTGTGGTTCCCCTTTGCTCATTACTAGAAGCATCAATCCGTACTAGAGAAGGTTGAGAGAGAGAGAGAGAGAGAGAGAGAGAGAGCTAGCAATTACCAGGATCATGGACTTCTTGGATTAGATATGACTTGATCTACTATCCCCCCCCCCGCCCACTCGCTTCCATAATGGAGGACCCCCCTCTAGACGACAAATCTAGATCCAGGCCGCTTTCTAAAAAACGGCCGACTCCAAGGATTTAGGAGGCCTCCTCATTGCTGCCTTGGATTGCCCCATGGTCAGCATGCATGTATGTATGTATGTGTGCATGTGTGCATGTGTGTGTGTACATATATACCTGGGATATACTTTGGTCTCATTGGCTCTCTCTCTCATAGACTACTCTCTTTCTTTCATATTTTATACTATTAATATCACTCTCTTCCTTTCTTTTTAGTTTCTCATATTTCATACTTTTTTAATATCACTTTCTTTTCTTTTTTTTGAGTTCTCTCATATTTCATACTATTAATATCACTCTCTTTTCTTTTTTTCCACTTCTCTCATATTTCATATCACCTTCGTGACGTTCAATGCTTTGACTCTCACTTGTTCGCCTAGGCCTTTCAATGTTTGACTCTTACTTCTTCCTCTTCAACCACAAAAGGCACGACGAGGCCCAAGGGGGTCTTAGCAAGGCCTGGGCTAATCGACAAGGGCCCCTAAAAGGGAGGGGAAAACCAATAAAAGGTAGTAAACTCTTGAAAAGAGCTACATAAATTGAAGAGTAATGGCAAGTCATTAGGAGAGCACCTTCCGTCTCTGTTTTTTTTGTTGTATGTGTGTGTGTGTGTGACAGAGAGAGAGAGAGAGAGAGAGTGGGATGCTCTTCTTCTTCGTTTCCGCTTTGCTGTTGTTTCCTCTGGATCTGTAAATTAGACCTCTTCTTCCTTGGTTTTCCGCCTCGATCTGCAGTTTTTGCCATTGCGATCTGCACTTGGCCGTGCTCAGCTTCTCATCTCTCCTGCTGCTTCCATTACGAAATCTTCGACCCCTGCCCCAGCATTGGCTTCTGGTAGCTTTGGTGTTTCTGGCTTCAGATTTCATCCTGATCTGGACGGTTTGACAGCCCCTGGCATTCGTCCGCACCTGATTGCTGAACGTAAGCTATACCTTCCTCTGCTGCTCAGTTTATGCACTTCTGAAGCAGCTTACCTGTTTACGCGGCAGAGAAGCAAGGCTTCAATCGCTGAGACCTCCTACCTGCGCCGTTTGCCTGAATTGCAGAACTACGTGGAGGAAACCTTTTGGTCTTTGACGTGCTCTTACATTCCTCGACCTTCTTAGGATCTTGTGCCCCGCTCAAAGAAGAGAATGTGGCGCTTAAAGCAGCTTATTCCCAAAGAACAATCGGGTTTGGAAGGGAAGACGGTTGAAGTGGGATCTCTGAAGTTGCAGATTCGGAGCACCATAGCTCAAGGTGGATTCTCGTCCGTATACCTTGCGAGGGATGCTCAATCAGGGAAGCAATACGCCGTGAAGCACATCATTTGTAATGACACCGAGTCTCTTGACCTGGTGAAGAAAGAGGTTGCTGTAATGAAGGCCCTGCGGGGGCACCCAAACGTCGTCACTTTACATGTCCAGTCCATGTATGACATGGGCAGGACCAAGGAGTGTTTTCTGGTTTTGGAGTACTGTGAGAAAATGATGGTAAATGTGTTGGAGAGCCGGGGTGCAGGTTACTTTGACGAAAAACAGTTACTTCTGATGTTTCGTGATATTTGCAATGCAGTTTATGCAATGCACTCTCAGAATCCTCCTATAGCACACAGGTTGGCCTTCTAGTCATCTTATCATGCTTGTGCTGTGATAGGTTACAAAATTTGATTCGTGCTGCTATCTGCTTCACCATCTGAAAACATATTTGAAAACGTCTTATCTTTTAACTCTGTATGGGATTGTAGTTTTTAAAATCTACTTGGAAGTGAAGGCTAATAGAGTCACAAAGGAACGGACCTGTTTAGTTGTGACTTGTGTAGAGCGAGATGTAAGCGTTAATTAAAATCCCTGAAAAGAGTGCCTTCTGCTGTTTCAGTAGTGAAAGGAGTTAAGCCAGGTAGGGCTTGTGCCCCACTCAAGTCACAGGCCAAATGATTGATTAGGAAGACAGTCGTATGTTTAAACGTTGATTTGATTTGTAATTTTGTTCGCTTTAATTGGATTTGGATTCAATTTCCTCACAGAGATTTGAAAGCGGAGAATGTGCTGCTGGGAAGTGACGGTCAATGGAAGCTTTGTGATTTTGGAAGTACTTCAACCAACCATAAACGCTTTGAGAAGGCAGAAGAGATGGGTATTGAGGAGGACTTAATAAGGAAGCATACCACCCCGGCATACAGAGCTCCAGAGGTTGGTGTTTGAATGCCTTAATAGGATCAGGTCGACAGCACACTTTTATCCGGTCTGGCTTTTGCAAAATAGTGAGGTCTTTTGTCGGTCTGATTTCCATTTTCATTGAAGTTTTAATCAATATTTATTGACATGGTTCATCAGATGTGGGATCTTTACCAGAGAGAATTAATTAGCGAGAAAGTGGACATTTGGGTAAGCTGAATCGAATGTGTGCAAAATGACCGTTCCTGTATTCTCAGTCACAGAATCCTTTGCTGCTTCAAATTTAGTATAGCTTACACTCTTCTTTTTTGGTACCAGGCTCTTGGATGCTTGTTGTATAGAATTGCATATTTCAAGTCTGCATTTGATGGGGAATCCAAGTTGCAGATACTAAATGGTAACTATCGGCTACCTGATCTGCCAAAGTATAGTGCCACCGTCACAGGCTTGATCAAGGACATGCTTAATTCAAGTCCCGAGGCGAGGCCAGATGTTATGCAGGCAAGGGTTTTGCTTGAACGGCTTCTTCATCTGCATGACCTAGGTTAGTTCAGTAGCTGCAAGCTAGGCAAATTTGCATGGTGTGTGGCATGTTTCGAAGTCTGCATGAATGTTATGAGGTCCAATGAGTCATGGTTCCTGGGGTTAAGTGCAAATGTCTAATCTGTGTTGTGATCTATTCAGGTGTGGCGCAGGGTTAATGACGCTTTACCTTCCGAGTGTCGCAAAGCTAGCCCAGACAACGCACCAACGCTGCCATCTCAGCAACACATGCGGGAAACCCAGGACTCACGTAAGAGCTTGTATATGCTTTTTTGACACAGATATTTCTGTGAACTGTTTGAAAACTACTTGGCCTTATGCAGAGCTTGAGTTTCCATATTGTAAAATGCATCAAATATGAGATGTTTGGTAGGCAATAAGTGTGCTTTGTTTTTGTTGTTTTCCATGGGCTCCTAAGGATGCTTTAATGCACAGGTAATGCAACTCAAACAAGACAATCTTCAGTTATGCCAACAAGAGCTCCTCCCCCTCCTCCACAATGGGATTCCGAACATCGATCTCCTCCTCTTGCATCGAAGGAAACAGACTCCCGTTCATCACAAAATGCAGGGAAAAGTGCTGCTCCTTTTGGATCTTTTTGGTCAACTCAGTATGCACAGAATGCCATACATGCTGAGGAAGATGTCCCGGTTAGAGGCGATATGGGCAGCTCTGTGGCAAAGAGCCCGGAGGTGCTTGGGACTCAGGGGAATGCCAGCCCTCTCAGTGAGCATCATGCTATTAAAGGCAACTTTTTAAAGAAGAGCGGGGTCACAAATTTGATGAAAAAGGTCCATGGTTCATTACATCAATCAGGACTGCGTTTACGGGAGGATGATGGCTATGAAGCCAGAGTAGATGACGATGATGATAATGATGTGCACGATAAGGAGGAGTTGAATCTATCTCCTGGAGTATCTCAGAGTTCAAAGCCCTCAACAGATCAAGCCTTTAGTGCATTTGTAGCTGAGTTAAAAAATGCTACAGACTATACAACTCAGCATAAAGCTGCAAGTGGAGAAAGTGTACAGGTTGAATTGGAAAAGCTAAGGAAGGAGCTCAAGCATGTACAGACAGAGAAAATGGATGTTGCTTTAAAGTATGAAAAGCTTACAGCAATTTGCCGTTCTCAAAGGCTAGAAATCCAGGAGTTGAAATCGGCCCTTGCAGCAGCAAATAATCAGAATGCTACCTTTCAAGCTAAGGAGTCTGTGTCTCAAACACGACCGGGTTCTTCTTTATCCTCACAGGCACAAGCAATACAACAACAGAGGCAATCATCAACTGCAGGGTGGCAACCTTCAGAACAGGTGTATTAAGATTTATTTCTTTGTTGTTTGGTGGAAGAGGTTTTATTTTTTGGTAGTAATGCTCCCATGCTTCCATAAACTTTGTTTTATTTGGTTTGGTTTTTGAAACTTTAAGAAAGGTATCCCTTGTCTTCCAATCAGGAGTGAGCTTACTGATTCTAGTTGAATTTTCTTCTAGTCGGGGATATTTGCATGAAATTGGAATGTTAACAGCTCCCTCTTATAATAGAACAGGGAAAGCCATGTTTTGTTTGGCTTGTCATCACAATATGCTGTCAAGCTGAAATTTTCTTTGCAAGGGAGTGTAAGCATACACAACAACTTAGCAGCTGCTCTTTCATCTTGAATTTTTTCCGGCAAAGAATGACATAGAACATGGTTTTATTGGTTTGGTTTGTGAGATGTTAATAGTTCCCTCTTATGACATAGATAGAACAGGGAAAGCTATGTCTTGTTTGAGTTTTTATCAGAATATGTTTTTAAGCTGAATTTCTCTTTACAAGGGAGTGTAAGTGAAACCTGCCTCTAGGCCAAAAAGAGGGCGGTAATAGACAACTGACCAGCCAATGCTTTCACACTAAAATATTAAGCAAATAACTCAAACACAAATTGGGAGCTAGAGTGCTCTTGCTCAAGAACAAGGACACAGATTGGCCCCAAACCCTTAGTGCCCCTTTTGGTATTTCTTTATTAATTGGAGAAACCAGCAAATAAGATACACAATTCAATCTGACTTGCATTCAATGCATTTCCCACTCTCAGTAGGCATCAGTTTCCCCAGCAATAACCCTGCTGGGCTTTGGTCTCACACCACAATGGCACTAGGCATCCATCTCTGTTCAAACACCTGCATAAGACTTGGAGTTGTTGCTAGCAGCCCATATGGGGTCACACAACTCCCCTCACTGCCTTAGGTGTCCACTAATTCACTGAAAATACCCAAGCAATGGGTGAGACCATAAATGATCTGCCCGCAGCCTTGGGAACAAGAACTTGAACTCAAAGCATCCATTGTGGACCCACCCTGCCAACTGAGTCTCTCTCCAAACAGGTTACAATCAAAGAGCAAGAGGAAGCAACCAGCTTGTCCTGGTCCATCTGGGGGCATCCAACTAAGCTTATACGCGAGCTTGTGCAACCTAGTCTCAACGATGCATTATCCTGCTTGTACTTCAGCACAACCTGCCCGTACAACAACAAAGTCCGAGGAAGAAAACAAGAAAGAGACGATGCAATAGAACCAGCCCCTCCGGAGCAATTCGTGGTCTATGAGCTTGGCCCTGTGAGCAGCGTGGCCCTCTACCAGTGGAGTTGTCAGCCCGGGAGACTCCTTAGTGCTGGCCTATGAGCTTGGCCCTGTGGGCAGCCAGGCCCTCTACCAATGGAGCTGTCAGCCCGGGAGACTCCTTAGTGCTGGCCGTCAATCGTACGAACAGCTCACAAGTCCTCCACTACTTGGCCAAACTTGCCGTACGGACAGCCCAAGAGCTCAACTCTCAGCAGCCTTGCATACCGCGATCAGTCCACATACCAGTCTACGTATGTATCCTTTTCCATGACCTGCTCACAGCTTTGTACGGACTGAAATCGTCAGTTGGGGGCTCTTTACAGCCTTGGAAATTTGCCCGCGACCTGCAGCTCCAGCCATTAGCCATAATCGCATATGCCTTGTGGCAAATCCCTCAACCCATCGTCCAATCCCGTTGAAGAAGCTTAGCAATAATCGCATATGCCTCTTGGCAAATCCCTCTACCTGTCGTCCAATCCCATCGTCAACAGTTCTGGACGTCAAAACGTCCATGCCATTTGTTCCAAGTGCTTCCAGCCTTCCCTATGCCAGCCCCATGCCCCCCTCTAGTGGGGCATTTTTACTTAGCCAGCAGTAGAGTGTTTTATGAAGCTCTAAAATCCTACAAAGCCATGTGGCACATTCTAAGCCGTTAGATAACTGGCCTATTATTGGCTACTTAGCAGCGGGCCCATATACTGAGCAGCTGGCCAAGCATTCTAGTTAAAATCAAACCAATGAATTTGCCCCATGCCCCTTCTAGTGTGGCATTTTAAAAACCAAACCAATGGCCCAACATGCATTTCTAAGGAACCTTTGCCCCCCCTCTTCGGACCAATCCACAAATTCCACCCCTAAGGTACCGATCTCTAGGGCGAACTTTGCACATCCACACCCTATGGCCTTGCCCATTCAGTTTTTCGGGGTCACCCCCACATGCAAGTTCAAACTCACCCTTGTGACATGCCCCTCTCTTGAAATATGGCAAGCGATCTCGATTGCATTTGGATGTTACAAGGATATGCAATAACTGTATCATGTGAATATACCATCATAGAAGCATGTATTACAAACTAACATAGCATATATGATTGTTTAGAGCCTAGGATAGCAATCCATATACATTGTAGAAATTATCTCATAGTGACTAGTACCTTGATCATAGAAGTCCCAAGCTAGATATACTATCAGCAAGCAGTATCTCAGGTGAACATACAATGTCACCAAGCGACCTTTAGATGTATGAGTCTATGTGTATAAAAGCAAGGGAGGTACTACCCCTCTCTTGAGCATTAGGAATTGCTTTAGATCTACGCTCTGCTGAGCCTGAAGGAGCCACAACCGAAGTGGAATCAAGCTGAAATGCTTCCAGGTAGAGCTGTAACAACTGAGGTGTATCTGCGAGATCATCCTCTTCCAGCCACTTTGCATGCAATGATGAATATTTCCTAAATTTCACCCAAGTAGTGGTGGGAAACTCTACCTTTGATTTTCCTTTCCTTATGTGCCAAAATGTGCTCTGGAGCTAAGAGTCTTTATTAGATTGACTATGGTCAAAGAAAATTGACTTTGGTTCACGCGAATAAGTTTTACTGCTTTTACTTTTGCTTTGCATTGGTAAAAGAGAACTGTGGGGATGCCCACAAGGGACTAGGATTAGTCCAAGAACAAGGAATGCATGCATTTCATTAACCTCTAATGGGTTGAAGTGTCGGAACTTGTTTGTGCAATGTGTAGGACCTAAAAGTGTGCAAAAAGAACCCAAGAGTGGGGAGAAAAGCACAAAAAGCAAGTCCCATGAGGCCTGAAAGCATGGACAAGGGGGGGGGCCTCTTTAAAAGGAGGGCCCAAGAGATAAAAAAGGCACCAAAAGCACCAAATTTAAAAAGAAAGCCTAAAAAGCTTGGTTTTTTTTTGTAAAAGTAGCTTTGAGAAAGAAAGCCCTAGCTTTTTGCTTGGCCTACTCTATAAAAGAAAGGCCCCAAGCCTCCCAGATTCATTCAAGAGTCGTACTAAGCTTCATGCTCTTTTCAGAGATAGAAAGTATTATTCTATTGCAATAAAGACCTTTGGGGGGGTACAGCCCTTATTTTTTGGCCCTAGTGTTGCGCATGCTACGTCTCCTTCTCTCCCTTTGTTCTATCGCGAAGAATCTTTGAGATAAGTGCTGCAATTCTGATTTTCAGATTTCAGTTTGTGTTCTCCAGTTTCTATTGCAAAGTTCTTGTGAAATATTGCATGGAAGCAGCAATCTCTGTTCTCTCTCTCCCTCTTTCAATTCTTTTTGATTCCTAGAAGAAATATGCTGTTCCTCATCGGCAGATGAAGCTGGTAGATGCTGTTTTTCCATGTTATCTATGAAATTCGAAATCTATCTTGGTGATTATCTGCTGCGAATCGAAGATCCAGGCTGCGTTTCTATTAGCAATGATTCGTTTTTAGGGTTTCAAAGCTGAATACAGATTTCGTTTTAGGGTTTGTGGTCTGGCTTCACCAAATATATGTTGAAATGGATTAATGTGAAGGGGGCTTGCATGCATTATACATGTGCTCTATAGCCTTATGGAGTAATCCCACATTCATATGGGCAAACTACAACCATTGGTATATATGATTATTAAAGACCCTCTCTTGCCACATCCATGCAAGAACTTTTTGGAGGAGAGGAAGCCAGGTGGTAAGGTGGTCCTTAGTGGTATGCGGCTTGGACACTTGGCAGCCTCTGGCTTCCCCAACTTTTATCTCACTTGGGCCTTAAAGTGAAGGGACATCTTCTATGCAAGGATGTATTGATATATCACTATCTTACTTGGGCCCGGCATACAAAAGATGACTGCAGTTTGCTTTTAATTTGTTTCCCTCAGCAAATACCTTGAAGGGTTCGGAGAGAACGGAGCTAGCCTAGTTCTTAGGAAAACGCCTAAAACTTACATTTAGCCCTCGAGATATGAAGGAGGTTGATACTTTGATTCGCCAACATCTCCGTTTTTAAAGTACAAGTGGTCTCAAATGCTAGAGCCTAGAAGTGTCACCTTGAAGTTCTAACTTGAGAAGTTAAGAAGAGGAAAAGACTAGGGATAGTCAGATCTTGAGGCTTTATACTTGAAATCGGAGCCCTGACATCCGTCCACTGACTCTTTGATGGCATGATATATATCCTAATCATATAAAGAATCCGTCTTAGCGAGCTTAGAGTCATACTATGTGCCAGACTCTCTGCACAAAGATACATATTAAATGATTGTGGGACAAGCTTGTGGAGCCTCTGTTAGAATCTTGGCCGGAGAAACTAGAGAAGAAAGGGATGGTCTTAATCGATTTCCCGTGTGTACTGTCAAATACACTTTTGCATGATGATGTGGCATGCTTGCAGTATGCTTATGTATTTTAGTGATAGCATAGATGCACACATAAAGGAGCAGTGGGAATGATAGTTTACATAAACTCTAGAGATGCAGTGGCATCTAATATTAGAATTCACTATCATACTTATGAGCCCCAAGATGAGGTAGACAGAAAGGTATATGAGTACGGTAGATGTCCAAATAGAGGATGGGAGTACATACTGATTGACGAGGGTTGTGTCTCTCCATGGCTGGATTTGGAGCTGACTTGGCTGTAGAATTGGCCGACGACGTTAGGCCAGCATGTTGGCTTGATGTAGAAGGGATACTGGGTCCAATTTGCCCTTCTTGAGTCGGCGTTTATTGGAGTTTATGTGTGTGTGTGTGTAGAGAGAGAGAGAGAGAGAGAGAGAGAGAGAGAGATGTATTAACGTCCGCAAGAGGCCTCGCAGGCCTATGGGACAAAGTGCAGAACTACACAAAGGGAAAAACTCATACAAGCCACAAATTGTTGGAGCAAAGGGCGCGCTAAGGCCCTTGCTCAGTACTATGCTGAAATAAAGAGCTAAATAGCTCAAGCAAAATCTAATACAAAACATGTCATATCATATCATATCATGTACAATCTGAAGTAGGATGAGAGCTGCTGCTGGAATTGGAATTGAGTTGGAACTAGAACTCAGAATTCGAAATCTGGCACTGTGGTGGCTCGTCTATGAGCGGCGAAAATGGCTCGGATTTGTGTCTGGCTGTCTCATATTGTATTGGCAGAGGGGGGCGTGGTCTCCTCGATCTCTGGACCCGTTGAGCTATGTTCAGAGTGACCCCTCGTCTTGGGTGGTCTCCTTTGAGGAAAGCTGTGATAGGTCGAACCTCAATCGAGTGTGCTCTGGTCGCTCTCTGCGCCACGGGTGGCCTTTGCAATCCTCTCTCGGCAATCGATATTGCCCGCATATCAACTAGCTCCTCCTCCTCCACCCCACTGTATTAATGTTCGTGGGTGTCCTCGTGGGCATATGGGACAAAGTGCAATTACACCAAAAGGAAAAACTCATACATGCCTCAATGGGCTGGAGCAAAGGGCGCACTATGACCTTTGCTGAGTACTATGCTGAAATAAAGAGCTCAATAGCTCGAGCAAAATCAAGTACAAAACATATGCTATCTGAAATAACTAAGAGTTGGAACTCAGAAACTGAAAACTGGCACTGTGGTCGCTCGTCTGTGAGCAGTGAAAATGTCTCAGATCTGCATGTGTCGGGCTGTCTCACGCTGTGGTGGTGGAGGGAGACGTGGTCTCCTTGATCTTTGAACCCGTTGAGCTATGTTCGGGGTGACCCCTTGTCTCGGGCCGTCTCCTATGAGGAAAGCTGTGATAGGCCATATCTGAGTAGAATGTGCTCTAGTTGCTCTCTGTATTGTGGGTGGCGTTTGCGTCCCTCTCTCGGTAATCCATGCTGCCCGCATATCAGCTAGCTCCTCCTCCTCCTCCCCTCTGTGTCTTGGGTTGACTCAAATGCATAAAAATTTGTTTCACGTTGGTGTGTGTCATGTGCACGGATTGGTATCTGAGGTGTAGTGGGGTACACAAGACTGGCTCAGGTAGCCTGGGGAGGTTAGGGGTAGGCAGGCTTGATTCTCAGGTTGAGTGGCAAGGGTACGAACTAGATAAAGGTCTCTGCTATTTTTGGCGCATTGGGCCCGAGTCTATATAAGGGGCCTAGAGATTCAGTTTTCAGAGAGCCGATGGGAGCAAGTCATGCTCCCTAGTGCTAGGTCTGATCCTGTATTGAGTTGCGGATGCATGCC
Source organism: Dipteris shenzhenensis (assembly GCF_047967505.1). Lineage (NCBI taxonomy): Eukaryota > Viridiplantae > Streptophyta > Polypodiopsida > Gleicheniales > Dipteridaceae > Dipteris > Dipteris shenzhenensis. Next base: position 5,281,918 of record NC_141618.1, on the reverse strand, counting down.
AACATCTTAGCATAGCCCAAGGCCCATCAGCAGATCCAAGGCCTCTAGGCGCCACCTGGAGCCGATTGGAGCAAGTCACGCTCTCTAGTGCTAGGTCTGATCCTAGATTGAATCGCGGATGCGCGCTTTGTATCGAAGCGTAGCCCAAGGCCCATCAGCAGATCCAAGGCCTCTAGGCGCCACCTGGAGCCGATTGGAGCAAGTCATGTCCTCTAGTGCTAGGTCTGATCCTAGATTGAATCGCGGATGCGCACTTTAATCTAAGCGTAGCCCAAGGCCCAACAATAGATCTAAGGCCTCTAGGTGCCACCTGATGGTATGGGACACCAGGCTAGTCAGGATTCAGTGGGGAGTTTGTGCCAGTAGCTCAGCTCGTGGCCTTATTTGGGATCGTATCCCTTAGGCGTCATGGTTGGGTGGTGAACTTGCTCAGATTCCTCATGTTTGGCGTGTTCTTGTGTTTGCTTGCAGGTCAGAGGTTTCAGGAATGCTGGGGTTGTGTCAGTGTGGCTGGTCAGTGTCTGTATCCTGTGGTTTGCTTGCCTCCTGTTGCTCTCTAACCTGTCATAGCTGAGTCTCCTTGTGTTAGCGCATCTCAAGTAGATAGAGCCCAATGGAGACCTGGTCGTGGAAGTGGATCAATGATAGTGGGCCGAAGTCACTTCCATCCTGATAGAGGTAGTGGTATCGTCCCCTGATCTCATAGTAGGTTGGGCAGGCGGAGAAAAAATGCTCCTCTGTTTCAATCACTCTTAGTGTGCACAGCATGCAGATCTGTTGCTCTCTAGGTGTACGTGCTGCTCTCCCTGTCTCAATCCTCAATTGATGGGATGAAACCCGCATTTGCCTAATGGCGACCCTCAATGCATGTGAGACTCCTTTGTCCTCGAGATATTGGGGTCTGATGATGAATCCCTCCTCTGATACTCTTAAGAAGCGGTCGCAATACAATTGGGTCTTGGTGGGGAGCTCCTTATCTCCCCCCCAAGTCTGAGATGTGTTGAGTTGGAGAAGATCTAGCCGTATGATACGATTAATATCGTCTTGTAGGATCTATGTGGATATATATGCATACCATGTGTTTGCTCCACTCTCAACTAGTTGTCTAGATGACTTCAGGGCCAACCTTGGTAGTCCCCATGGTGGTGCCTGCATCGAAACATCATCACGGTGGTGCTTGCATCAAAACATCATCGAAACCTCGGTAGTCCCCATCCGGTGGTGCTTGCATCGAAACATCATCAAGGAGCATGCATAAGTGTGCCACAATCCTGGATGAGTGATGGGAATGGGTGGCTTCCCCTCCGAAAGAAGCCCCCATCTAGTGGTTGGGTCTCCTCCTTGATCTGAATATATCATGGAAGGCCCGTCTTTTGCGGCGTGTCATCTGTTGGAAGATGCTGTGCTTCAGATGATGTCAACTGACCCAAGGCTCGCTCCCGTGTGAGGCAGGCTTGCGCCTCTCTGCACTCATCATCAAACCAAGGGTTTTGAGTGATCTTCCCATCTCGGATCCGTGTGGATCGGGTCGTAAGAAAGGATCTGGCGACAACATCTTGTACTACTAAGGCAAGGGTGTCCGAGGCGTGGGCAACTATAAAAAGATTCCCAAAAGGCAACACGGGGTTTTACTATAATGCCAAAAAGCAAAGAAAGGACTGTTTTGCAGAAAATAAAAGGAATCAATGCAATAGAGGCTTACCCAATAATGTAGCCCAAAAATGCAGCAAGGAAAATGCTCCAAATGCGAGCACAAGGAGTCACCCTTGGAGGAGAGGTGAAATGGACAGCAAATGGCAATGATGGGTGCCAAGAGAAGGCTGGAAATGAGAATTACAGCAAGAGAATATGCTCCCACAAGGAGGAGAGCACCTCAAAATGAGTGGAGAAGGATCCAATGGAGATAATCTTGCAGCCTGAGGCAAAGGGACAGCAAATGAGAGAAAACAGGCTCAAGGAGAGGTGTCCGGATGGCAGCAGCAAGCTCCAAAACCCAAGCGCAAGCCTCAAAATGAAGAAATGGGCTGAGAAGAGGCTTCAAATTGCTGGCATAAACACCGAGGCAGGCCCGTACAGCATTTATTGCACCAAAACAGGTCCGTACTGCATTAAATGCACCGTACAATGATCAAAACCTGCATCAAATGCTCCATACTGTGCCATACAAGCATTAAATGATGCTGCCTGCAGTCCATACAGACTGTACAGAATTCCGTACAGTCACATGTGTGGAGGCACCTATCTTAAATGGGCCGTACAGCAGCTGCAGCAGCAATAAATGCACCGAATTTTGCAATAGGTGCTTAAAGAATGCAGATTTCCGAGCAAAATGCAAACTTCCCGCGACGGAAACCCTTGGAGAAGTCTCGTGTGTTCACACGTGTGAAGAAGACTAGGAAAATGAACCGACCAGCAGAGGAATAGGCTGCCAAAGAGCTCCTAATGGCTCCAAGAGGACTCCGGGTGGCTGGAAATGGCTAGAGGGTGAAACCCTGACCTGCTTTTATACCACTGTAGGCTAGGGTGTAATGAAGGGGAAAAAGGGGCAATTTAGAGGACCTTTAGAGGCCTCTTAGGTGCGAAATGTGGAGGGACTATATATAAGTCCCCATCTACCCCTTTTTGTGTACTCTTTAATGTGACATATAATCCTATCAACTCCCACCTCCTTCCTCCTACGTGCTGCCTACACTTTCTCCCAACCTTTCTCTATCTCTCTTCCCCTCACTCCCTTTCTCTCTCTTCCTCTCTCTCTACCCCTTTCCCTCCTCTCTCTCTCTCTCCTCTCCCCTCTCCTCTTCCCCCTTTCTTGCCATCTTTGGCTTTCACTAATTCAGCCCGTGCCTCCTTCATTGCATTGGTATCAAAGCTCTAACTCTGGGCCATAGACAACTCAAGGAGCTTTTAGGACAAGGGGCGTGCAACGCAAGGGACGTGCAACACAAGAGCTTTCACAACATCAGCGTGCCTAACAACCAATGCTGGCAGCAACGTGCCTGACGACCAACATTGCCCGTCCAGAGCTGTCCGTCCACAGCACCTGCTTTGTTCACTCCTGAATCCCACGCCTTGTGTAGCCACGCTGAGCCACTGTGAGCGGAGTCTTGCAACGACGCCATGTTCGTGGAGCCACCATGAACCGAGTCTTGCACAAGCCCTCTTCGATTCCAACAAAATCTAAACTCAAGTTGCAGCCCAAATCGAACTATCTAGTGCTTTCCATGAAGAGACTAGTGCGTCAACACCAGCATCCAACATCCACGGCATCCCTGTGTCCACGACCCTCGATTGGCATTGAATGGCGATTCAACGCACATCAGCAACACCCACGACCCTCTGCCTCGCCTTGCTAGTCTCGTCTACATCCCGTCATCCAAGTTGAAGGCCCGCGCCGTTGTGATCGTCCATCCTTGTTGTGATGTTGCCGTCCATTTGCATCGTGACGTCGCCATCTGTCTGCCCTTAGCCTAGTTCTAAGGTTAGTCTGATTAGGTTAGTAGATTTGGTTAGTTAAGTTAGGTTTAGTTAGTTGGGTTGGTTAGGTAAATGGGGTTTAGTTAGAGGGTTATGTTAGTGGTTAAGGTAACCAAGGTTGAGTTACATTTTCACTGGGGTCAAGTCATACTAACCAAAGGGGTCCTAGTGGTCCTAGCTGTCTTAGCAGAGTCCCAAGTGTCTTAGGTGATTTAGGAACCTATTTTATTAAAAAAAAAAAAGAGTTCAAAATTTCAGCCTCTTTTTAGGGGCCTTTTAGGGGATTAGCCTCCACAATGAAAGGACGCAAAAAATCAAGGCATACCAAGACATGTGCACAAGTGAGCAAATTTCAGGTCTTCAAAGCTGCGTTGTGCTTCCTTGTGCTTACCCGCAAAGATTATGCGGTCCTCATCTTGCTTTGGGTAGAAGTGAAAATAATCTTCTAGCTTCGTAAGCCACTCCTCCAGCTCATTAGGTGTGCAAGTGTCCCCTTTGAACTTATGCACTGTGAGTTTGTCCTTCAAAGCTGCGTTGTGCTTCCTTGTGCTTACCTGCAAAGATTATGCGGTCCTCATCCTGCTTTGGGTAGAAGCGAAAATAATCTTCTAGCTTTGTAAGCCACTCCTTCAGCTCATTAGGTGTGCAAGTGTCCCCTTTGAACTTATGCACTGTGAGTTTGTCCTTGATATCCTTGGCTGCAAATTCTTGTGTGTGTAACCTCCAGAAGTGCAGGCATCATCACGCTTGAGGTTCACATTATCGTGAGAAGCTAGTGGCAAAGGATTGGGGTCTGTTCTGAGGCTGGAACATAGGGTAATAGCCTTCGAAAGCAAGAAGTTTGATGTCAAAGAACTCAATTACAGGAATAGGAAAGCTTGTTTCACAAGATTCCAATCATAGGTATGAACAAAATAGACGCAAAGTTTTAAGAGTTCAAAAGTCAGCCTTGCAATTTAGTTTTTGTTGGCTGAAAATTTACAAATCAAGGCATTGATTTTGAAAAATGAAAGTACACAAAGATTGTAGATTCTACATGTCTTTTTGGTTAGCCTTTCTTCTAAATAATTTGTTCATGACTCTAGGAGACTCTTTATTTGAAGAAAGCATTCATATTCCCTGGGGCTTGTATTCCTATCAACTTCTGCCTCTTTATTTAGGACTCCCTCTCCCCAAAAAGAAGTTAATTCTTATTAAGTATCTCCAAATATATAATATAGTCTGTGAAAATCTCATACAAAAGCATGTGGACCGGAAATGAGGATGTCTTAGTGCCAACAAAATAATTCATGAACTCCTTCTTCAAGCTGACAACCTCATGATTTTTTAATGGAAAAGTATCATAATGATGGCAATGTGAGCGTCATGGTTTCCCATTCCTTTGGCACACATGGCCTAATTCGTTTTGTGAGTGTACAAAAAAATGCAGGTATTCCCTCCTAGTGGCTCTTGATTGCTCGTGTAGGATTGGTGGCTTCAAACAGAAGCAAGAGACAATTCCCTTGGTGAAGTAGGCACACATACAAGATACTAAATATGGCTTCGAATGTGGAGTTTCAAATCCAAGAATATAAGGAAAAATATAGGCTTTTATATTTAGCCCATCGTATCGAGTTGATAAAGAAACTTTGCCTTCTATCTTGAAATGTTCAAAGAATATGAATACAATCTCAAGACCTTGAATATGAGGTATTAGTGTTTTCTAAATTGCTTTTTAATGCCTCTTATGCTCAAGTTGATTCGGGAAATTATTTTTATTGTCTAAATTCGGAAAACATCTAATAAAGAATATCAAGAAGCACAATCGAGGAAAGATGACTGTAAAATCGAGTTATTTGTAAGAGTTTTGTGGTATATCATGCAAGGTCCATACTACTTGAATCTCAAAATGCATACAATGAGAAGTTGAGTTTTGTGGTGTATCATGCAAGGTCCATACTTGCATACTACTTGAATCTTGAAATGCATACAATTGAGTTTCGTTCTCATTGACCAAATTAGATGATTTTCCTCTTGATGTGGACTCCTTAGTAAATGATGTTTTCAAGTGTTGCTTAGGATAGACCACATATGGTGAAATGTAACATAGAATAGAAAAGGTGTAGGCACAACATAGAGAAATCTAGGACAACTGTGGCAATGGAAATTTATGGCTTGATAATGTTGTTTTGAAATGTTGCTTGGGATAAACTTCATATGGTAGGTAGTTTTAGGAGGCATAATGTAAGATAGAGTAGAAAAGGTGTAGGCAAAACATTGAGAAATGAAGGAGAGTGTGTAGCGACGAAGATACAAAGGGAGGAAGGAGCTTGGAAACAAATTGACGATGTGGGAGGAGTTTGGAGAGAGCATTAGAGCTTGTAAAATCGATTAGGCGTTGATTCTCAATTAAAAATGGCCTATTTCTTGTATAATTTTTGGGGGGGTTTCACTAGCTTTTTGGTTGAAGTTTGGAAGTGGGTGATTAACTTAAACATTAACTGAAATAATCTCCATATGTAAGGCTTGTTACCTGGGGGAGTGTCAACTTAGAGCTTAAATAAGGTTTGGAGTGTGACCATCACCGGAGATCGGTGGCAAGGTGCTGATAATCAAGTAGTACTCCATTTTATGGACGCCCATCCATGTGCCGTTTCTCCTGAATAATGGAGTAGAGGTTATTATACCATCACAAAGCGACAAATGAAACGTTTTGAAACATTATGAAAACATTTAAAAACATTACATGCATATAAATAATTTTAGAAAAGAAGTATGATAGTGTCTTAACATTTCTTGGTCGCACAATCAGTTGCCTCAATTGGTATGAAATGTGGGTTCTTTATCCATTGTCATGTGGATTGAGATAAAGAGAGCTCTTTTTGGAAGAACCATGATGTGCTAGAATTGTGGAAGACATGAACGTCACGTTTCAACAGAAGTACGTGGGGTGTTCTCTGTTGCAAAATTTGACTGATAGGTGGATGAGACTAGAGAGTGCTCATAGAGTACAATTTATGCACTCTTCAAGAGATAAGTGGATGAGACGAGAGAGCACTGAGTACAAATTATGTACTATTAAAGAGGAGGCTGTGCAATTCTTGGGTAAGTACCTTACATATGCAAAAATTAAGATTATATAGTAAACAAGATGTGTGCTGGGGAATGAAGTTTCATTGAGCATGAGCGTCCTCTTCTGATAGGAGTTGTGTCAGAGAATTATGGTCAACTCCCAGTTTGTAAGCCCTCAAATGAGGTGAGCAAGGATTAACACCTGTAGCATCAGAGGGTTTAAAATGGAAGGAGAGAGAGGCTGCCACATGGACAGCATGCAGACATCCTTCTTAGTCTTGATTGAACCCTCCACAAACTGAACAGTTCATGTGGGACTGCCCTTCATTGGGGCTGCTTATGGGCTTGGAGAGAGAGGACACAGGCTGAGACAGGGCTCAGCAAGCAGCCCTATGTGTGGGTTGCAGAAGTGGGCAAAGAACCAGCGAGTAGGGGGTTTTATAGTTTCCCAAGGGCTGGTCTGGTTGGCCAGTCCACAGACTGGTCAGTCATCCAGCCGATCCGGTTGGTCAACCGGTTGGCAGGGCAGCGGGTAGAAAAGGTGTAGGCAAAACAGTGAGAAACGAAGGAGAGTGTGTAGCGACGAAGATACAAAGGGAGGAAGGAGCATGATGTAAGATAGAGTAGAAAACGTGTAAGCAAAACATTGAGAAACGAAGGAGAGTGTGTAGCGACGAAGATACAAAGGGAGGAAGGAGCTTGGAAACAAATTGACGATGTGGGAGGAGTTTGGAGAGAGCATTAGAGCTTGTAAAATCGATTATGCGTTGATTCTCAATTAAAAATGGCCTATTTCTTGTATAATTTTTGGGGGGGGTTTCACTAGCTTTTTGGTTGAAGTTTGGAAGTGGGTGGTTAACTTAAACATTAACTGAAATAATCTCCATATGTAAGGCTTGTTACCTGGGGGAGTGTCAACTTAGAGCTTAAATAAAATTTGGAGTGTGACCATCACCGGAGTTTGGTGGCAAGGTGCTGATAGTAGTACTCCATTTTATGGACGCCCATCCATGTGCCGTTTCTCCTGAATAATGGAGTATAGAAAGCGACAAATGAAACGTTTTGAAACATTATGAAAACATTTAAAAACATTACATGCATATAAATAATTTTAGAAAAGAAGTATGATAGTGTCTTACCATTTCTTGGTCACACAATCAGTTGCCTCAATTGGTATGAAATGTGGGTTCTTTATCCATCGTCATGTGGATTGAGATAAAGAGAGCTCTTTTTGGAAGAACCATGATGTGCTAGAATTGTGGAAGACATGAACGTCACATTTCAACAGAAGTACGTGGGGTGTTCTCTGTTGCAAAATTTGACTGATAAGTGGATGAGACTCGAGAGTGCTCATAGAGTACAATTTATGCACTCTTCAAGAGATAAGTGGATGAGACTAGGGAGCACTGAGTACAAATTATGTACTATTAAAGAGGAGGCTGTGCAATTCTTGGGTAAGTACCTTACATAAGCAAAAATTAAGATTATATAGTAAACAAGATGTGTGCTGGGGAATGAAGTTTCATTGAGGCATGAGCGTCCTCTTCTGATAGGAGTTGTGTCAGAGAATTATGGTCAACTCCCAGTTTGTAAGCCCTCAAATGAGGTGAACATGGGGGAGTAACACCTGTAGCATCAGAGGGTTTAAAATGGAAGGAGAGAGAGGCTGCCATGTGGGCAGCACACAGGCTGCCACATGGACAGCATGCAGACATCCTTCTTAGTCTTGATTGAACCCTCCACAAACTGAACAGTTCATGTGGGACTGCCCTTCATTGGGGCTGCTTATGGGCTTGGAGAGAGAGGACACAGGCTGAGACAGGGCTCAGCAAACAGCCCTATGTGTGGGTTGCAGAAGTGGGCAAAGAACCAGCCAGTAGGGGGTTTTATAGTTTCCCAAGGGATGGTCTGGTTGGCCAGTCCACAGACTGGTCAGTCATCCAGCCGATCCGGTTGGTCAACCGGTCGGCAGGGCAGCGGGCCAGTCGGCCAGTTCATGGGGCTACCAGCCCCTATATAAGGCTCTCATTGTGGGGGCAGTAGATCACTGTAGGAAGCCCTTCAGGAGTGCACAGCCAGGCACTAGAAGGAGCAGACAGAGGCAGCAGCAAGTGCACATGCAGTCAACAGTTCAGCATCTGTTCCAGCTTCAGGAGTGCGTCAGAGCAGTAGAGACACTGGAGACAGAGGCAGCAGCAGCCCTTAGCGGACATGGAGAGCTCATCCAGTGAGCAGACCATGTCTTGGCAAAAGGGGGCTGGTAAATTTCCTCCCATAGCCACTGAAGTCCTTAACAGAGGCGTGTAGCAGACCAGCAGATTAGGAAAACACTGTGTCGCCTCAGATTTAGCACTAGTGGGCAGCGTGTGCTGTCCATGTAGTGTGGTTTGTGAGTGCACCATTTTGTAATACAGTTTGGGTCCCCTCCGTTGGACATTCTTATTGAATATTGGTTGTCATATCTTGCTGTCTATTCCAGATCTGAGTGTGGTTTACATTTACATGTATGTGTGCACAGGATCAAGGGTTCTCAGGTGTGATCTTGTGACGATTCAGTTTTTTTGCTGCATGTCTTAATATGCTATGAAAGGCTAGCACTTGAGGTTGACGTACATGTTCAGATGTTTTTCTTTTTCCTTGAGAAAAGAACTTTCTATTAATGCTTGAAAGACCAACCATACAAATCAGCAATCCGTGTGGTGCTGATCAATGAAGCAAAGAACTGGCTGTCGAACAGCCTGTTCATAGAGAACCCGGGGAACTTTTGGGACAAGGGCTAACAACTAGGGTTGGGGGCTCTTCAACCAGAAAATGCCTTGCTTTGTGAAAAATGTAAGAGACACTTGCAGGCCAAGCCTTGCAATGCGTGCCTCTTGGTGGCTGCCCAAGCTCCCGTCGTCCCTTGCTCCCATATGGTGCGGAAGGTATAAATGATATCCTGCCAAATGGCAATAAGGGTGGCTGTTTCGAGTACCTGCTGGCCACCCATCATCAAGCTGCAACAGGTGACCCAGATGTTCGAAGCAGTGATGCTGGAGTCTGGACACTGTCACCACACTGTCCTCTGGAAAGGACATAGGCTATTGGTGAGGAGAGGTGGTGTCCTGAGCCTCAATCTGGAGGACCCTGTGTCCTTGAATCTTGTATGCTGGCGTGATCGTGTCGATCGAGAAGGCGTGGCCTCCCTCCGTCAACCAGGCTGCCATGCCCTAATTGAAGTCCCTTTGCATCCTCTGCGACCTAGCCTTGACCTGGAGGCCCCCCTTCCATGTCCTCTGCATTGCGCAAGGCAGCTGTGCAGAGTCGTCTCAAGGTCTCTGTTCACACACCAGACGAACCTCCTATCCACTTGCATGTGCTACAACCATGGGCCAACAGGCAATCCCTGGTGGGCCACCATTTAAAGGAATAATGAAATCTTCCGTGGCTGGAGGCTGGTCCAGCCAGTGACGCTCTCTCGAGGGGGTCTAAGCGGCTGCCTTCAGTTGAAGATGGCGGCCAATGCATGTAGTCTACGAGAAAAGGGGACCTCTTTAATGCTATCCAATGCCCTGCTCTAGAGGGTCAAGACCTATCTCGGATCCTACTGAACCACCCGAAGGGTGGCCCTCCCACAATCAGATCCGCCAACGCGGCCCATCCTGCCCCACAATGATTGGTGCGGGGTCAATGGACCCGATTTTGCCCAAACGACCCAACTACTTTGATCCACTGTCAGCCCCATCCATCTTTGGATACCCTCTGTCTCTAACTGTAAAAAAACCCTTGAGATCTACTCTGTAATGCTTAGGGTGGAAGGCGCTGAGGGCTCTACGCATATACTGTATCCTCAAGGGAAAACCCATCTTGGAGAACTGGCCATATTATCGCAGCTCCGTGTAAGCCATCCCTCAAGGGCTCGCGGATGGCTCCTGCATCCTTGTACCTGTCCCTCTTAGGCGAGAGAGGGCTCTGAGACGTGTCTCTATCTCACGGCAGAAACAACTCCATGCCCCAAAAGTACAAGTTGGGCCATTCTCCCATAGTGCCCAGCCAATGTGTTTGCGCTGCCCCAGCATGTGTCTCTCGTGATCACGAATTTCTGGATGCCAAAGAAGGGGCTGTGCTCCCACTCCTCTGGTACCTTGGGCTGGCTCGGATGAGTCCCAGTCCACCCGAGGTCCAAGCTCCCTCAGAAGGCTTAACCCAAGTGGTCTGCAACTCGTGCTGCTGTTCATCTGGATGAGGGGCTCTGTCTGAGAGGCTCTCCCGCTGCTGACCTGAGCGAGACTCCGGCTGTGTGGCGGCTTGACCTGTACTGCGGGGGTGTTTTCTTGCTAGGTGACCTGTCTGTCTGCAATAAAGACACTGCACTAGTTCTGACAAGTAAATGTGCGTACAGTTAGCTACAGGTTAATTAGCAGCTACATCCGTTGTGCTTCTCCTGGTTTATATGGTATTTTCATGTCTCCTTCGTAGGTATGCTTTCTGAAGGTGATCGATTTTTGTAGGCATTAAAAAAAAAGTTAAAGAGAGAGGTCATGGTTGCGGCAAATTTGTCTATGCATTAAAGACTTCTTTAAGGATCCGAAAAGTTCCATTAGGCGGTTCTATTCTCAGTTCAAACCCTTCTCTAGGAAAATCCCCCAGCTAACCGAACTTAAAGGACGTGATGCTTTGTAGCTTAAATCAATGATTTTTCAACAAGGCCTTTAATGTTTTATCGACTGTCTACTTTGTTTTTATAGAGGGATATTCTTTTGAGAGTAGCGATTTGTCCTCTGGCTTTGAAGCAGAAATTGGACAGGCAAGTTGGTTCAATTTGGGACTTGCAAGAAGGTTTGAGCTTCAGCAGTTCGCAAAGGAATTTTGCTGCTGAGGCGCAAGGGTGGAGAGCTTTTGGAGATAGCACGGGATCTCAACTTCCTCCCAAGCAGTCATCAAGTGCAATGGACCCTCGTCAGGATACCATGAGTGATAGTGAATCGTTTGACAGTGTCAGGTTTGGTGGTCCAAGGTCCGACAATCCAAAGACAGGAGCCACAAATGGGAACAAACGTCAGTCTCACTCAAGGGCTGCGAGCTTTGCTGTTGGAGATGCTTGGGGATTGCATGATAGTTTCAGCTCACTTGGAACTGGGTATGAAAACACAAAGGGGATGGGGCAAAGTTCACAGACTGAAACTGCAATAGGTAGCACAACTAATTATGATGCAAAGTCATCAAAGGGTGAGAGTTGGAGTTTTCATCCTGCCAACCGTACTCCACCAGCAGGTTGGGCGGGGTTTTGATTCGTGGGATTATTGAAGATAGAAAAGTTGTAGGAAATTATTGCAGCTTGGGGTTTGAAGAAAGAAATAACGGAAGGCTGATATACTAGTCGATTTTGTGGGCCTTGATGTGCTCTTACTTGATATGTACAATGGAGGTTGTGTTCGCAGGTTTCTATCTCCTGCCATGATTTAATTGTCTCTAGATGGCGACCATATTCTCCATGTTAAAATTCAAAAGTGGTCCTACTGAAGCAGACCTCTCAGCGAAATGCAAGTAGGACACGTGGGCCTTCATACAACGTTATCCTGCCTGAAACCTATGGAATGGTGGATTCAAACTTGTGATACAAAAGTGCGAGATTGATGTGCATCTCAATGTCAGTTTGGATGGTTGTCAAGGGCCTTGGTTGAGCCCCATAGTAAAAAAAAGAGCCATATTTTGTAAAATCATTGACTGGTGGTTCAAATCTATTTTAAAGCTTTTTGTGAATTATTCCCCTCTTTGGACTCAGAAGAGGGGTTTTATCCTTCCCCACTGTTGAATTGAGGGGGGGTAGCTGAGAGAACATGATCCGACAGGACTTTCCCATTAATTATTGAAGAGCTTTCAGCCATGTAATAATGTTTTTGTGCCAGTTATATGGAAAACCAGATTTAACGTCCATATTTCTCTTTCATTGTAACGATTGTTTCAGTCAACAAATATTTCATGCATTTAACTATACTGTTGTTTCTTTTGATTGGACACTATGTTAAGGAATTTTTTATCAAAAGGAGCCATCTTAGTGGTGGTTCAAATGAAACTAAAACTTACGTTGGTTGTAATATAAATGAAGCATTCTCTTAATATATTGCAGGTCTTCCTCTGCTGGAGTGACAAGCGCATCCTCTCACTGAAATTAGTTGTTAAAGCTGTCCTGCCGTTATAATCTCAGGTACCCCTTCAGTCAATGCAAATATTGGCATCACAAGCTATTCAGCTGCTGAAAGGACATTCTGTCAACCCAAGGTGGGTGTGAGAAACCACCTTGCAGTTGTGCACAGCAGCAGAAACAATCTTGAATAAAAAATAGTAGAGAGAGAGAGAGAGAGAGAGAGAGAGAGAGAGAGAGAGAGAGAGAGAGAGAGATCTGGAAAAGATGGAATAGATGGTGCCCAAGTAGGATGAAGTTTCACCTATACATGTCAAGCAGACACGTTCTTGTTTGTACTGCATGTTAGTACCCTTCAAGCACCGTATTGAGATGGGAGGTGCTGGAGGATGTGCCCTTGAGGCTGAGCAACTTAAAATTGAAGTTGCTAGTGCATGCAACGTAGGACAAGAAGAGATATCCCAATGAGTGTTTGCACTGGCAAATCTTCTAGACGAACGAACTGAAGAAGAGATCCATACTTAACCTAGCCTTAAGGACCTGCGTGAGTTCTATCAAGATATGAAATCCAGAGGAGGATTGGACACAAAGCAAGGCATGGGATTTTAAGATAATTCCCTAGGATCCACTCAATGACTTGATTGCCAAATACAATCAACCTAACTAATAACTCGTTGAGGTGGAATTTTGAAAACCTAGAATTGCCAAAATGTAAAGGAAAAGGTGACCCAAAGAGATTTCTATAGCAGCTTGTTGAACAAGCGGGACAAGTAGGAGAGACCATTGACGAATTAAGCTATAACAATTATTGATGAAGTAATAATGGTTTCTTGACTTAATTTCAAAGAAATGATTTAATTGGAGTACTTGGAAGATATCCACAGGTTCTAATGAAACAAGCTCCAGATCACTCGACAGAAAAATCAACCAGCTCACCAAGGAAGATGTGAGATCCTTTATTGGAAGACACAAAATCTTCTTAGCGTAGATCAATTGATCAATATCTAGTCTTGTGGTTAATAGCAAAGGTTTAGGTTTTAAGGTTGAGGGTTATATCAAGCTAGATAGGAACTGACGAGAGAGTTGTCCCAATGTACAAGAGAGGAACTGCTCCAATGGATGCTAAAAAAGGGAGGATGGCCCTATAAATAGGGTGATAAGTTCACCGACTGGGGGCTTGATCTAGTTGACCCAGCTAGTAGGTCCCCGCCAACCTAAAGATGACTTGCTGGTCAGCTGCCTCAGGGTTTGCTCCAAGGAGCTCATGGTATACAAATGATTTAAAGAAATCGGCTGATGAAGATGGACCCTCCAAGATAGAAGTGCCCCAAGAGAAAGCTCCCATTGGCTTGGATCCCCGAGGAAGTTCCACCTCAAACAACAAAGAAGTCGTTTCTCTTGTGATTTCCCAAGTTAGTCGCGCTAAGTTCCCAATGGAAAACTAAGGAACACACCGACATACAAGAACCTTGATGATGAACTCAAAACTCCGGTCCATTATCATTGCAACACCAAGTAGTGAACCGTAAACACAGCTTGTCCATAGCTATACATTGCCACCTTGCCTACTGGACTTTCAACTGATGAGGGTAAGAAGTAGCCCGTTCTCTTGCCTACATGCCCTCCCTAGTTGTGACCCGTGTGGGAAGTCGACGTCAAGGTTAGAAAGTTGGTACTATCTTGTGGTCCTTGACAGTCGCTGCTGTTGCTACCTTGGAACCATCTGAGTGGTCCGAGTTTGATGACTAGTCTTGATCCTGTGACTTACCCTTGGACTTGTAGTCCCTTGCCAAATATCTCTTTTGCCACACTTATACATACTCTTCGGTTCTTCTTGGTCTTCTCTGGAGATGAAAGGCCACACTTCCACCTACACTTGTCCTAACTTGGAACTTGCCCTTGGACAAAAGTACCGACTCCTCTTCAAGCAATAAAGAGGACAGATCATCGAATTCTATTTAACTACTTGAGACATGACACTATAAGGCCCGAGAGACCATGTCATAAGCCACATGTAGCTTGATGAGAATAAGTGCCACCAACTACAGAGAATCAGGGCAGCTCCCATGGACAAAAGCTGGTCATGGATGACCTTAGCCTTCATCAGGAGGGCTGCATAGTACTACCACTAGAGAACTCAAGACTGTAAAGATGCCCCATTAGAGTAACATCCCTCGTCGCTAAGTCCCTCACATAAAGGTCCTCCGGTTTGGACCATACCTCGAACGCGCTAGTCAATGGGAGCGCACAAGGACTGAATGTGCTTTTGTGTCTTTGTCTTCCCAATCAGCAAGCTTTTCCTAAAACTCGTCGTCCTAATCCGCGGTCCACTTCTTGGAATTGGAAGGACACTCAGGTTTCTTCTCAAACCCTTGAACAAGCTCCCTTACAAATGAACCAAATCTTGAGTTGTAGTTTCCAGTCAGTGAAATTTGCTTCATTCATCGTATCCTTTTCATTTGTGCACATGTCATAGGGGAGCCATAGAACCTGTGCCCAACTTGAAACAATTCTTGACTCACTGCCTCTGTAGCCGATGTGTACCTCCTTGTCAATCAATGCTCCTGACCTGCTCCTCCTGACTGTGTGTGCTAGAGCTCCTCAATAGCTTGGGAGAGACATCAATTGATCGCAAGACTTCCAAACGGAGCCTAGAAGCTCCTAATCGCCTCAGATTGGACGGTAGGGACTGATTCACAGCCAAAGGAAGCGTACTGAAGTAGATCATGGAAGGGACATACCAAATCGCAACACTAGATGGGTGGAAAAACCCCTATCCATTTGGAACAAGAAGGCATGGAGAATTCACTATTGGCCCAAGGCAGTCTATGTGACCCATTCCAATGTGTTGCACATGAGATTACACGAGTTGAATGCGAGATTCCACATAGCATAGCAGTGTTTGTAAGGACTTGAGGATTCAAAGGCCCCTATTCTTGATGTATTAGAGTTTAAAAAGAAGAGAAACATGCTATGAAGCCTCTTTCTAATACAATTTGAAATAAAACACCTATTTCTAATAATTTTCTTCTATTTAAAGCTACAATTTTGCATTTATCAATGGCCAAACGGTGAATCTTTTGTTATGGATATTTTAATTATTCGTTGTTTTTGATATCACATATTTTTAAAGATCATCTTCCACACAAAATTTATATCACATTTTGGCCATTCCAGTAACCATTTCCGACATATGTAGAAGGGATTTGACTATGGCACTGAAGGCACATTGATCAGGATAGCACGGAGTGTTAAAAAACACAAAGCTCTCCATGACATAAAATTTTCTTTTAATTTTTGCTTCCCCTACATCACCTTGTAAAAGATTGAAGCATTTCATGTTTTCTATGAAGATATATGGAGTTTAAAGTGTTAGATGAAAGAATTTGACAATTTTGGCCATTCCAATGACCATTTTTGGAAAATCTAGAAGGAATTTGATGACGGCGTAGGATGACACCCAACAATGTCCCGATCAACTTTGCCTTTTGTGCCATGGTCAAATTTTTTCTAGATTTGCTAGAAATGGTCATCAAAATTGCCGATTTCCTTCATGTATTTTAAAATTCATGTTTCTTCATAGAAAACCATGGGATGCATCAATTTCAACATGTCTAAACATAGAAATGAAAATATTTACAAAGTAACTTAGCAAATGATGGTTGCTCAATATGACAACTTATGTGCCCTACAGAGCGGCTTTGCTAAGATCCCTTATGCAATAGATTTTCTATATTTCTTGCCCTTAGAGGAACCTTGTAGGTTGGCTATGTCAATGTAATTTTTTATTTAATCAAAAGAGTTTGATCTTCCACTACATCACCTTGCCAACTTTCATTTTCTTTGTTATCTTGCCTTTGGAGGCACCTTGGAGATTGGCTATGTCAATGTGATTTTTGATTTAATATCCCTACATCAATCTTGAAATAATTTGATGCGTTTCATGCTTTACATCATGAAAAATGTATATTTTGAAGGGGAGTTCAACAATTTGGTTTTCCACTACATCACCTTGCAAATATGTCATTTCCTATGTTTCCTTACTCATGGAGGCACCTTGTCGATAACCTATGTCAATGCATTTTTTAATTTAATTTTTTAGATAAAGAATTTGACATCTTTGGCCATTTCAATGTCCATTTTTGGTAAATCAAATTACTCACCTTGTAAATGATTTTCTATGAGAAACGTCACCCCTCTTGCTCTTGGGAATCTTATGTGGACCCTTACCAGAACCTTCCATGACTATCTACCTAGTCAAACTGTTAGTTCAAGTCATCCAATCATCCAATACATTTTTAGTGTTTTAGAACACAATGAAGCTTACAATATTGCTAGCTTGTGTCCCTTTGTTCCTGACCATGCCTCTAAAACACACTGAAGCTTGCAATATTGCCATCTTGTCTCACTTTGTTTGTTAGACCACACTGGAGCTCACAATATTGCTAGCTTGTGTCACTTTCTTTTTGACTATGCATGTTGGAAAAACAATAGTAGCTATAGGAGGGGAAAGAGTAGTTGTATCCTATATGAGAGGTAAAAGCAAGAGGGGAAAAGTGCATGTAGGAGGGAAAACAATTGCTATAGGAGAGAGAGAAGTAAGAGGGGAGAAAGAAACTATTGGAGGGGAAAGAGCACCTGTAGGAGAGGGCATAGCAAGAGGGGAAAGAGCACATGTAGGAGAGGGCATATCAAGAGCGGGCGGATCAAGGGAGCAAAGAGCAAGTAGAGGTAGAGCATGAGGGGATAGAGCAAGGAGGCATAAAAAGAGGGGGAATATTAGGAGAGAGTAGACCAACTGTAGGAGGTGTTGCAACGGAGATTTTGAAAAATGGAGGGAGAGAACAGTTGGACCAGTGCAGAGGAGAAGAAAAAGAGAGGGTAGACCTATAGTAGGCTAGAGGACAAAAGAAAAAGGGCCCACAATGAAGGGAGGACAGCTGGACCAAAGCATAGGAGCAAAGAAAGAGGAGGCAAACCTGCAGTACACCAAAGGAGAAGAGAAATTCACCCAAAAGGGCTCACAGAGCCTTGAATGAGATTTGGGGCTAATCTCGGGTACGTGCACATGGGAGGAGGGTCAAGAATGGGTTAATGGGGGGAGGATCGGGTGGTCCCCAATGTAAGAGTAATAGCCAATAGGGGCTCTCTGCATGCCTGTGATCCGCTGCAATCCATCCACCTTATTGCCCCACACAAAGGAGCACTCTCATTGGTACACCTCAAATCCCTCTCTAATTCCTTGGAATTAGGAAACACTAATTGGAGGCCCTTTTGAGACCCTGCCTTTAATGGTTTGTGTAGTTGTATGTTGAAGATGATTCCTTTCTTGTGAGGTATGGTGGCACTAGGGCCACTTAGGGGAGAGCTTACCTCCCCATTTTCATCATCAATGAGTCATGGTAGAGAATGCCAGGCAAGTCAAAAGGTCCAATGCTTGAAATCATCACTTGCATAGATTAGAGTAACCCAAGGACATGAAGAAATTGCTTTAAAAATAGTCACATATTGCAACCACTTATGCACAAAGAGCCCTTCAACATCTTAACGTGGGTGTGGCACAATTGGTGTTGTTAATTCAAACTTCACGGGCTTGAAAATAAAAAATACCTCCTCCCTTCTTGTGCCCATTACGTAGCTTGATAGTGGGGTTGTGTGTCCCATATATCGAGTATATGTCAATAACTTTTTGATATTACAACTAGATATATCATATTGTTGTTTACCATGCAAGCATCAATTTCACATGGTGTGTCTTGTAACCACTACGAAAGTTAGAAGTGCTTGCACTAGTGATTCTCCAATGGCACATGAATTATGCAAAACTTATAGTGCAAAATTCTTTCAAAATATAGGACATTGAGTAATGGAGTTTTGATAAATTATACATCATTTTGCCCATGTACAAGTGGAAACTCTTGTAAGGACATAATGCAATAGTTTACAAAAACTTTTGGAAAATTTTGTGAGGTACAAGAATGTTATTTCGAATAAATGAATATTTCAAGACATAATAGATCCAATCATTATAGTGTTGAAATTATTTGTTCTATGTATTTGATAGGGTTTTATCCCCTCTTTATGCTTAGTTGACCCTTGTAGTCCTTTTGGATTTGTTGAATCAACATTCTTTGGTTGTGTGGATGGAGTGATTGCATATGTTATAGTAATATCTTGAGGTGAGTTTGGTGCTAGTATGCTGATCAACTTTGCACTTTGTTTAGCTCCTTCTTATCCATCTTTGGTAATTCCTTCTTGGTAATTGCCCTTTGTCTTCCTTTGTCCTTTTTCAATTCGTCAAGGCGACCTTTCTCTTCCAGTTGGGTCCATTGGTGGTTTGCTTTGCTAAAAAATTCATCATACATTCCTATTGAATTAGTGATTTTCATGTTCCTCAACTCTTTCCTATTGTTGTCCATGACATTTTTCTTTCTTTTGAGCTCATTGATGAGAGATTGATGATCTCATCTTGATTGCAATTATCTCACATAACAACTCATTGTATGTTCTTAGTGGATTAGAGTATCCCTATTCCTCAACTCCATGCCATTGAATTTCTAGACTTCCATTTTTTCATGATACTTCCATGATGGCTTTGTTGAATCTTGCATCTTGGTACTGATTCAAACTTGCACCTATTTTAGGAGTTACTAATACCGCTATCTTCCTCCCACCTGCTCCTTTATATTGTTGGTATCTTTTCCATTCTTGGAAACTCCATGTTGTTATCTTCGTTGATTTGAGAATATTTTCCATTCTTGGAAACTCCATCTTGCCATATTCCTTCATTGGCACATCCGGTGTAGAACAAGATTATAAAAAATGTGGTGCTAAATGTGCCACCATTATGTGGATGAACCACCATAGGCTTTGCTTCATTTAGGTAGCTTCTAATGCACATTTTTCTTTGCTAATGCATGCAAGCTACCCAAGGTGCATGCTTATATAGCTATTACTAAGTGAGACAATGAAAGTAATTGCTCATTGAAGATGTGACTTTTGGCATCCACTCTTGCCACGATTATTCTTTTCTTATTGATACCTTTGCTATTGCAAAGCTCTTGCATCCTCTGCTAAGCTTGACTTCTTTTCCTTTCCTTGGATTCTTTCATTATTCAATAAGTTATGTGACTTTGCTCATCCATTCTCACCATCTACTCTTCCCTTCTCTATTGATATATTTGCTACTCTACTATCAAGCTCTTGTATTCTTTGTTGCACCTAACATTCATTTTGTGCCAATTTACTCAACTTGCTCTTTGAACTTCAAGGATGAGGACCAAGGATTCCTTAATAGAGCATGGGAGATGGACCTCATCCTTAACATATCTAGTACCAAAGCATTCTCTGTATGTATTTGACCATAGATCACCTTTTCGTAATTGCATCAATGCCAAATCAATAAATTCATTGGGATGCAAGTAGCTTCTTCCATCTTGACTGTTCATGTGAATGGAAGTGCCACCACACTATGGCTAAAGGGCTATAGGCTTTGCTTTGCTAAAATAGCTTTTGATGCACCCTTTTGGCTAGTCATGCATGTAAGCTACCCATGCTCTAGGATCCGCAAAGGAAGTTACTAAATTGAATAATGAAAGTGATTGCTCATTGAACAATGGATTCATATGGTGCCCACAACCATGTTACGCACTGCTCATAGAAGATAGAATGAAGATGAACTCACATGCATGCAATAAATGCTGTGTAAATCCTCAAAAAGACTGACAAAAAAATCCTCCCTTTATGTGGAGATCCGAGGGAACTTGGATCTAGGTCATGGTTCCAACTAGCCCCCCATTCTATTTAGGATGCAGGATCAAGAACCACTTCTTAGACCAGGCCCCTCAGCCAAGACTTGGAGAGAGGAGGATTTTTACCTCTTCTCAATCCACTTTAGGTGAAAATGAGCCCAATGGTGGGCATGTATCTTGGGCAGGTGGTATTATCGACGGTAATTTGTATATTACCGCCGATAATATTAATTATACCACCAGTAGTACTAGCTTTACTGTTGGTAAGATGTAAATTACCAAGGGATTCTTACAATTACCATCGATAATAGTATTACTAGCGGTAGTACTAGAACTATTGCTAGTAGTATTATGTAAAATTACCACTGGTGGTATTAACACTACCAACGATAGTTTGAATACCACCACCAATAAGTAGTGGCCGGTTGCTCGGTCAAGGCCATCGGATAGCACAAAGGCATGATTGTGCCTATGATTACGTGAAATATGTCATCACGACAAGTAATCACAAGAAAAATGATATGATTACATAAATATACAATCTTGATCTCCTACTATGTGGCCTTCACCTCGAGTTTTTTTGGTAGCCGACTACTCTTTGCTTTGTTCCAACCTCTATTAGTTTGTTCGCTACTCTGACCAGCCTCTCCTCCTATTTAATCTTCACCTTGAGTTATTTTGGTAGCCAACTACTCTTTGCTTTATTCCAACCTCTATCGGTTTGGCCATTACACATTGTAAGCTCTTCTACTTGAACTTCTTCTCGAAAGCTTTCTCTCTTGCTTAAGATATTCTCAAAGTGCTTTTATAGGATGTTTGAGCTTCTACTCTACTTATTTTTGCAACTCCACAGGTCACGATGTTGCTGTGAATTGCTTACACAATAGCTCAACCTTGAGCTTTTGTTACTCCCTCAAGAGCTCCTTCCTTTGCTCATGAGTCTCTTCTCTTACTGTTTGGCCACCTTGTGAGCTTCTCATGTTTCCTTTAACACTAGTTTGTTAGGACATAAAAATATCCTAGGACACTTTTATGACCTGTTGACTTAGCCACTTCCTAGAATTATTCAAAAGCATCGATAAGGTATTTTGTGGTTTTGCTTATTTACTGGAATAGCTTATATGCTGGAAAAAACTTGGAATTATTATGGATCAGAACTTGCACCTAATACTTTGAGTGAACTATGTAAAAAAGTTTTAAGGTCAACCTATCATTGAAGTTTCAAGCTATTTTAAGGGTTATTGGATATCATAAGAAACCTCAAATGTTTAAATTATACTTATATGTTGCCTCTAATCATGAATGAGTATACCAATTTAAAAAACTTATATGCAAAACACTTACATACGGGGTAATTCAAAACAATAAAGCAAGATTTAATGCGAAACCTGTTTTGGTAGTTGAAATTAGGAGCACTTAATCCCTTTTAGTTTTAGCCTTTATTGTGATGTGGCGACTTCCTAGTATGATACAATATTGGTATCATTAAGATATGACACTTTGTGGCTATTATGTGTAGTATATAGAGATGCTTATTTATGAAATGCGGCTTACAATGCAACCCACTAGGCTAACCACTCTTGTTAATTGACAAATCAATCTTGCAAAATAAATTTTTAACATGTTTGATATACTTATAAACACTTTGGAAAAAATGCTAGATCATTGAAATTATTTTTATTTTCAGGCATGTAAGATAAAGTTTCAAATTTGAGTACTGAGTGGGTGAAACACTATGTTACCATACCTTTGTGAGCAATTTGAGTATTGAGTGGGTGAAACACTATGTTACCATACCTTTGTGAGCATTTTTTAATCACATGTAATGGTTTTTTGTGCTCCTTATTATTTTAGAAAATAGTCCCTACCATTAAGCTCAAATATGGAAATCATAAAAAAACACATCTACCTCAAAAGCACACTTTTATGTCCAGTTAAGCTACCAAACTAGTGTTAAAGCTTCTTTTGCAACTCTTTTTTCAAAAAATTTCTTTGCACACTCTCTATTTGAGTTGTCTATTTTTTTTTGCACACTCTCGATTTGATTGTTGTCTTCAATTTTGAGATGCTTTCTTGGTTGTTTTTATCAAGCTCTTTCTTCAGACTCGCAACTTAGCAAGAACAAACATGCACACAACGTTCTCTCACAAGAGAGATACTTCTACAACAATTTGAAATAATAGAGAGAACCTTTGTTGCAACCCTTGAAATGCACTCACCAAGCCTTTCAAGCACTCCTGGAGGAACTTTTCACAAGCTTTTCACCTAAGAAAAGTTTGAAATATTGAGGGAAGGGAAACACATTCCCAAGTCATATAGCTCACCCTTGCACATTGTACCTCACACAAATTATGAAAATTTGACACACTCCTCTACACATACTCAACAAGGGCATATAGTCTAAGAAAATGGAAATACCCACCTGACAAAAATAACACCGTCAAACAAGGGAGGGAACTGACACTATCAATGAATCTGTGACACAAAAACAAAAACTACACCTTTCACCTTGGGACTCCTATATGATCTCTACACAATCACTCTCACCTACCAAGATAAACCATATAGCTCTAATACCATGTTAGCTTTTAACAAACAATTCATAAACTGAATACACAACCTGATGAGCAAGAGAGAAGAGAGAAGACACTAACCTTTTGGCTATACAAAATGTGTAGTTTTCTCTATTCTCTCTATTCTCTTGTACCAAAAAGATGAACATAATGTAGTACATACTAGACCCCAATATGGGTTACCCTAAGTCCATGAATACTATTCATGGAGTTCTCTATACTCCTATCCATTTACCCATGTATACAACATATAAACATAGGTTCCATCATGTGTACATGGGATGATGACCAACCCAATGAACCATACATTAACATGTGTGTGTGTGTCTGTGTGCGTGCATGCATGTGCACATGTGTACATGCTTTCACACATGCATGTGTGCATATGAGAGAGAGAGAGAGAGAGAGAGAGAGAGAGAGAGAGAGAGAGAGAGAGAACCTCCTACCATGTCTTCTTTTCTTACAAAAATTATAGAAAAGAGTTTCACACTTTAGGAAGAGAAAGGAAAAAATAGTGAGGATTGTTTTGAAAAAGTTCTAACATGGTGAGAAAACATGGAAACAATGGTTAGGGTCACATTTTTCTTCTTCATTAGTATTAACAAATAGCTAGAAGATCATCATCTTGGAGCAGCCATATCTAGAACACTATTATAGAGTGGATATGGTGTAATCCCTAATGCAATTAAGGATGGGCATAGAGTAAGGTTTGTCAAGTGGCTAATCCAGTTGCTTACATTTGTAGATGGGAGTTATTTGGAACTCAATGCACTAGATTACCTTTGATGATGCTTTAGAATCTCTCAAGTTTGACCTTTTTGATGATAATACCTCAAGCATTGAAACTTCTAGCAAAAAAAGGGCTTAGCAAATGATCAATAGAAATTCAAGGGCTGAAAATATACCTAAAGAAAAGTATGCCCTAAATGGCCATCGAATATGATGCTGATAAGGTCTAAAAGGTTGCAAGTATTGATTGTTGCAAACAACATTATTGTCAAATAGTAGAGCATGCAAGGATCTTAGAACTATAGTAGCAATTGGGGTTAAATTTTTGAGTATTGAATCAAGTACGTATATCATAGTATACCAACGGTACAACAAGTTGAGAAAAAGGATAGAGGGTTGAAATTCTATGTAGAAGGTTGTATAGTTTGTTATACAAGATTCATGGTATTCTAAAGGCAAACTTTTATAGGTGTAGACAACAATATGAACTTAGTACACACAAAGCTATGCATGGAAATAAGGAGATATTGTGAAACTCAATGAGTCTTGTGGAGATGATTTCAACCATTTGTAGAGCATTTTGTAGAGAAGATGCCACATTAGTGCTATACACTATTGTATAGATAATGGGATACTCAAACGGTCATCTCTTTTATATATAAGGAGGTAGAGATTTTGCAAGATGTAACTTCTATATTGGAGGGCTAAAATACTGGACCTGGTTGAAGTATACCTTTTACCATACGATGAAATACTGCCTTCAAGAAAATTAGCTTCTCCACAACTAGCACTTCTTCAAGTGGGACACTTTGCAACATAATCAAGGTGAATCTACAAGGTATGGGATGAAAAAGAGGTATTTCCATTAAAACATAGTGCACATAGGCTGTAACAAATGTCTTGTAGAAGCTTGTGTATGCACATAATTTATTATCTTATACTATTATAGGAAGCCACCATTTTGATGCTTATTTGCACTACTTTTAGGTACTTAGAAACTATAGACAGATGTTCCATAGAAATAAAATAGCAAAACATCGATAATCATAGTATAGCAATGGTATTGTTGATGATATAACCCATTGGTATAAGATGTGGTAACTAACATCTATTGTGATAGTAATACTGGTATCTATATCAACACTAGGGCTTCTTAAAATTTATAGAAAGTGGTTTTAATACTATATTGGGGCTAAGGATTGGACCACGTGGCTAAATCTTAATCCCTTATTTGAAAAGAAAACTTGGGAGGAATCCATAATATTGTATAAGGCAGAGTCCACTTTCAAGTAAGAGGTTAATATTTGGCCATGTGACTAGATCTTAACCCCATTGGGAATTCCCAAGCTCCCTAATATAGTGTTTTTGTATAGTCCCATAAAAATTTTGCTTTGTACTTTAGATTTAAAAAGATTAAAATTTTGAGAATTGCCACACCTAGTTTGGGTTAAAATACCTGCATCATGATGAAATAAAAAATCAAACATCATTTTGCAAATACGAGTTGTTTGGAAAAGGAAGAAAAGATTTAATTATTCAAGAAGTGGTATTACTATCAATATTTTGATCCTTAGCATTCCAAATAGTTCTATCCCTAAAGATCCCATATCATTAGGATTGATAATATCTAAATCTACATCCTTTGGTGTTGATAATGATGCACAAGTGGAAGAAATAGAAGATATATTATCCATGGATCCCTTAGACTGAGACTGCTCCTGAACATAAAATACTGACATCTTGGTATTCACATCTCTATCTTCAAAAGTTGATTTGAGTTACTAGTATTTTTTTACTCTCTCATCTAAATCGTTTTGATCTTGGATGGTGGTATGTGGTTCAAGGGCAAATATATTGACAACCTCCTTGGAAAAAGTCAAGACATGAGTGAGTTTCAATACTTTTCTATCAGACATCTACAATGCTTAATCCATCTCTAATGCTTCCCCAACACTCACACACCATCCTCTAGCTCCATGTACCCTTCTCTCTCACCCTTATCTACCTCCACTTATTGCTAGAGGATCTTAGACTCCCACTTTTAAGGCGATTAAGAGTGTGTGGAGGTCAAGGGCTTGAGTAGCTTGTGGGCTTCAACTCATCCATTTTTTCTCTCCATCCACCTTTTTCTTCCAAATAGGTTCCATCTCGTCTTACCCTCATTTTTTTGCATTTTTCATTTTCTTTCCATTGTTTTGGTGTTTAAACCTTCTCTAAATATAAAAGTTCTCTAGATTCATCATACAAACATGGAAGCAAGCCTTTTTTAAATAAAAAAGTCAATTTCAAGTTTCTAACGGTGGTTTTGTCCATTTTTCACTGCACTTTTCCTCTTCAACCTCCATCAACTTTTCATTTAAGCAAGCCAATGTTATTTAAAAGAGAGAGGGAAAAAGAAGGTAGCATAAAGAAGAAAATAATTATGGAAGAATAAAGCTTACCTCTTGCTTTGTTTGTTTGCTTGTTTCCTTTTCTTCCGCTCTTCTATTCACTTTTATTTATTTCATAAGTCTAGCTTACTCTTTGCTTGGTTTTATAGCCTACTTTGTTGCTACTAAGATCATGTTCCATGGTATACTTACTCCATTCTTTTGATTAAGTTAGTCTACTTTGTCATGTTTCTTTGATTGTTTTTTGCACTTGTGGACATGCTAACTAATACTAATTTTTTCAAGTCTATAGCTAGGTCATCTCCTAGGTCCACACTTGACTTTGACCTACATAGCTAGTTGCAGCATAAGCTATCATGCAGAGTCGAGGGTATCACACATTACAGTGATAGGTTTAGAGTCTCTTAGATCCCATCATGGGAGACTACACATGCTACTAAGGTATCTTGAACAAGTCAACAACTTCAAAGCTTGGAGAAATGAAAGGATGTTAAGGACTTGTAGAGAGGGTAACTATTCTGGGAAGGCAAACATGTGGTCTCTTAAGTGTGGTTGGGCCAAGAGCTACTTCTTGAGATGTAGCTAGCTAGTGGATGGTTACTCCTTACATTGCTAGTAGGATGGGGATTACTCTCTAGCCTAGTCACCCCATCTCATACACCACCAATGACCTACTCACCTTCAACTCCTCATGCATGGGCACTATCTCTTGAGAGTTCATCATATCATGAGGACCATACAAGACTTCATTGAGGATGATCAAGGTCGTGTTGTTATTTGATGCATTCACCAAATCATGTTCATGGTCTTTAACACGGGCTATTTCAAAGATTGGCAATGCCAACCTTTGGATAAGAAAGACTACCATAGGGTAGCTACATAGTGGCTTTATTGTGCCTTAAGTAGTGACTAGAAATTGATTGTAGTTACATGTTTGATTGCATATGTCTAGTCACAAGACATCATAGATCAAAGATTCAAGATGCACTAACAGCTAATTTGCAAAAGCCATTGCATGTATAGTTGCAAAGTCTACCACATGTGCAAAGGCCACTGCATATGCACCATATGCAAACACTACAAGACACAAGCCTCCTTCTGACGCTATCTACCAATGCTTCGCGAGGGTGTGGGCACGAAGATGGTCAGTACGGTTGGCGGGCATGGAAGGTGTCGGTGTAGACATCAAAATATTAGCTGGTATGGTAGTCAGTATATATGTAGGTATAGGGGTTGTTATATACCGACCCCTATACTGACATACATATCGACTACTACCAACCCTTCCACCGACACTTTTATCAACGCTTTCATTGACTTCTGGGTGCAATTTTCCATATCGATGTTTTTACAAAACGTCATTTCCAAGGGTCCCAAAATAATTTTGGACCACATGTAGGGTCATTTGAAAGATAAAAACACCAAAATCGAGATCAAAACACTCATATATCAATAGTGAACTTAACATTCAAATTAATGTACAAAATGTCAGTATAAAAATGTGAGGGACAAATTACACATAGGAAGTCTCATTGATGTCAAAACAATGGAGTCACTAGCATTTACATCGACAGCTGCATCCTGAGCCAAGTCTTGTGTGCCACATATGTCTATCTCAAGGTTTACATACAATCATCTCCTATTGTATGTCTACCTAAGACTTGATCCTCTACTAGTTCTCCCTCTTCTTGCCCAAAGTCGTGATCTCCACCTTAATCTTATTTGAGCAAGAATCTTATTTGTCGCTCTTGCTCGTGATAGTAAGTCAAATCTAATTTGAGCAAGAATCTTATTTGTTGCTCTTGCTCGTGATAGTTCTACTCTTAGTTATAAGAATTCAAATTTGTGTTCAACATTCTTCTTGATACTTTCTTCTAGTAAGTCCCTTTCATTCTTTTCCTAAGTCAAATCTTATTTGTCGCTCTTGTGAGAATTCAACCTCTCTCCCTCTACTCCCTTGTTTCTCTCTCCCTCACTCTCTCTCTCTCTCTCCCATACCTTCCCCCCTCACTCTCTCTCTCTCTTTCTCTCTCCCTCCCCTCACTCTCTCTCTCACTCCCCTCCCTCCTCTCCTCTCTCCCTCTCTCTCCCCTCTCTCTCCTTCTGTTCCCTTCCCCCCCTCCCTCCCTCCCTCCCTCGACCCCACCCTCCCCATTGTAGTGTCATTATTGTCACCTTTTTCATGGCCTAACTCCTTTCAAATATCCACTCATGCTCCAAAAACCCTAAACCCTAAACCCTAAACCCCTAGTCGATATGGGCGTCGATATATACAAACTCCCATACCGATGTCCATACTGACACTCTGCTTTTATATACCCACTTTTATATCAATGGAATCTGGGAACCAAAAACCTGCGTTGCTCATCCCACGATGCCATTCAATTTTTCATGCGTTCTCCTCCCTCGCTTTTGCTTTCAGCTCGTGATTGTCTGCAACCCTTGCCTCCTCCCTCCTCCCTCCCCTCCCACCTCTCCATCCTCTCCTACATTCTCCCTCTTCACCTACAAGACTTGTTGTAGCTCCCTCTCCATCTCAAGGTAAGAATTCCTCTCGTCCACTTCTATTTCAAGTTTGTTTGGCTCTTTCTCCCCTCTCTTTTTCTCTCTTTTCCTCCTCTCTTTCTCTCTTTTCTCCTCTCCTCTTCTTTCTTTTCCATCTCCTCTTTTTCTCTCCTCTCTTAATTTCAAGCTCTTCTCTTTTCCTCTTTCTCTTTTTTCTTTCCTATCTCTTTCCCTCCTCTGTTTTCCTCTCGTTTCCTCTCTTTTCCCCCTCTCTTTTGCTCTTTTTCCCTCCGCTCTTTCTTTCCTCTCTTTTTCTTCACTCCTTTCTTTTTTGCTTTCTGTTATTTTCTTTTCCCCTCTTATTTTCACTCCTTTCACCTCTCTTTTCTCTCTTTTCTCCTCTGTTTTCTCTCTTTTCTCCTCTCTTTTCCCTCCCTTCTTTCTCTGCTCTCTTTCCCCTCCTCTCTTTTCTCTCTTTTCCCTCTTTCTCCCCTCTCTTTACCTCTTCCATACTCTCTTTTCCTCTCTTTCTCCCCTCTCTTTTCCTCTCTTTTCCCTCCTCTCTTTCTCTCTTATTTTCTCTTCTATTATTTCCTCTCTTTCTCTCTTTGTCCCCCTTTTCCCCCCTCTCTTTCCTCTTCTCTTCTCCCTCTCTTTTCCCTCTTTCTCCCCTCTCTTTTCCCTCTTTCTCCCCTCTCTTTTCCTCTTTCTCTTTCTCTCCTCTCTTTTCCTTCACTCCTTTCTTTTCTCCTTTCTCTTATTTTCTTTTCCTCTCTTTCCCCTCCTCTCTTTTCTCTCTTTTACCTCTTCCCCTCTCTTTTCCTTTTCCATCCTCTCTTTATCCCCTCTCTTTTCCTCTCTTTCCCTCCTCTCTTTCTCTCTTTTCTCCTCTCCTCTTCTTTCTTTTCCATCTCCTCTTTTTCTCTCCTCTCTTTTCCTCTTTCTTGTTTTTTCTTTCCTATCTCTTTCCCTCCTTTCTTTTAATCTTCCATCCTCTCTTTTCCTCTCTTTCTCCCCTCTTTTTTCCTCTCTTTCCCTCCTCTCTTTAGCTATTTTCTCCTCTCCTCTTCTTTCTTTTCCATCTCCTCTTTTTCTCTCCCCTCTTTTCCTCTTTCTCTTTTTTTCTTTCCTATCTCTTTTTCTCTCTTATTTTCACTCCTCCCTCCTCTCTGCCCCTTCTCTCTTTTCTCTTTTTCCCCTCTTTCTCCCCTCTCTTTTAGTCTTCCATCCTCTCTTTCCCTCTTCTCTTTCTTTACTTCTTTCCCTTCACTCCTGTCATTTCCCCTTTCTCTTATTTTCTTTTCCCCTCTTATTTTCACTCGTCTCTCCTCTCTTTTCCCTCCTCTCTTTTCTCCCTTTTCTTCTCCCTTCTCTCTTTCCTCCACTCTTTCCTCCTCTCTTTTCCCTCCCCTCTTTCTCTCCTCTCTTTCCCCTTCTCTCTTTTCTCTCTTTTTTGTCTTTCTCCCCTCTCTTTTCCTCTTCCATCCTCTCTTTTCTTTCCTCTTTTTCCCTCCTCTCTTTGCTCCTCTGTTCTCTCCGCTCTCTCTTTCCCTCAGCTCTCTCTTTCCCTTAGCTCTCTCTTTCCCTCCTCTCTTCTCTTCTCTCTTTTAGCATCTCATCTTCTTTTAGCTTTTCAAAAACATATAGCATCATCAAATAACCAAGAGAGGGATACAACATAATCTCTTCATAGAGCATAACAAATATCCAAGAGGGGGATACAACATAATCACTTCTTAGGGCATAACAAATATCCAAGAGAGGGCTCCCTCTCATATACTAGAAACTGTAATTACATTCTCCAAATCAGAGTACTCTATAATACTTTGGTCTTCTCATCGTTTGGTCTTCAACGAAGTGCTACCCTCTTATTTGTTATCTTTTTTCTTCTTCTTATCCTTCACTTCTTTTTTCTTTTACTCCTTACTCCAAGGAGCTTCCTTGGATCTGTGGCCTTTGTCTTGGATATAGCTTAGCCTACACTCAATAGAATCCTCCAGGATTTCACGATCTGTCTTGTCCTAGTCGAAATAATCCATGTCCGTGCCATGTTTGGAGGGACACAGATGCGCCCCGGGGAGCGATACTACATCTACCTCCCCATTTGAGAGAGAGAGAGAGAGAGAGAGAAAGAGAGAGAGAGATTCTTTATATCATTATACTAATGGTACATAGCTCCTTCACTAGGGACCATTAGTAGTAGCATAGAGAGAGCGATGAGAGAGTGACGAGGAGTAGCAGAGTGGACGGAGTGGAAGGAGGGGAACAACGAGAAGGAAATGGTGAGAGTCATGAGAAGGGAACAAGAAATAGACTGGAAGGGAACGACGAGAGATATAGCAGGGGAGTGTTGTTAGACAAGGAAGAGACAAGGAAGAGAGGAGGGGAGACTTTAAACATTGAAGGAGGATGAAGAGGAGAAGGGAAAAGCAAAGAATCAAATGTACAAAAGCTGAGGGGGATAAAGTGGAATAAAGTCATTGGGGATGTGATTGGCAAAGATTGCATAAAAAAGGAGAGTGGATGCAATAAAGTTTTTTAGAATTATCATTTTGAAATATATTGGCTTGTTGGTAACCTTAATTTTTTGAATAGATGTGAATGTGATTGTGGCTTGTTTGTACTCTGAATTTTTTTCCGGTTCTTGAATGAGTGCCTTGATATGATTTGTAATGTGTTTTATATGCTCATATTTGGTTGTTTTTTCCAACAGATTATAAATGGATTGCCCTCCTCCCTGACAATCTTCCCTAAACCCCAACCCAATTCCCCATGTTGCGATTGTTTGGCACATGGATACTCTGATATCACATGTATTAAAAACAATTATGCATGATACAGATTGGATAAAGTTAAATGGCAAAGTGCAAGTGCATGGGTGGGGTCGAGACCGATTGTCACGGGAGCAACATTACTTGAGGGTTGCACGAACCAACCTATGAGATCTCGGCAAGCTTTGGAGGAGACTGTTTCGAGCCACAAATCAACGAGGAGACTGTCAAAGACATCATGGTTTGTGTAGACATTTTCTTGGATCGTGGGTATATCATCCAAGAAGAGTTTTAGTATATATTAGAAGACATGCAAGATGAGGTTTCGAGTGACCTGTCTAGCCATGAGGAAGAGGATAGTACAAGTGATAGGAATGCAGAGCAGTAGACCTGCTCTTTCTTTAGGATATGCATGAGAATGTCTCTTTTGGAGACAAATTCATGAATACTCTTTTGGAGAAATTTTTTGTATATGAACACTCTTTTGGACCCAAATTTTGTATATGAATACTCTTTTGGATACATATGGTAATGTATTTTATGGAGATATATGATAATATATGATAAAGTCTTAAGTAAATTGTCTTTTCATAGTTTTAGTAAATTGAAGTTGAGTTTTAAGTAGTAAATTGTCTTTTAAGTAAAGTGTAAGTATTTATTGCTCTTTTCGCTTCTTACCCGCTTTTGTGTTTGTGTTTGTTTTCTTTTTTGTGTTTATGTTTGTCCAATCCCCACAAATTAGACATGTCATCACATTGCACGTCCGGAGGGCACTTACCCCGTGATCATAGGACCCCTCATAGGAGGAGACGTCATGGGCTCTACTCTCCAGAGGACTCTGATCCCACTCAGTCGACTCCTTAGGGACTACCCCTGGGTAGACTATTCACTGGCCAACTCCTCAGGAGACTACCCCTTAGGGAACTCCTTTGTGAGTAGCCCATGGAGCCATCATAGATGCCCTCAAGAGACAATTTCCAAATCCTAAAGGGTGTGAGTTTGTTTAAAATGCCATGCTTACATGCATGGGGGAGCTCCTTAAGTGTCATAGATATGAATTAAGGGAGGCTGTTAAGGAGGGTAAGCATAAGCCAGGGTGAGTGGACTCGAAAGATTGGAGCACAAGGGGAATCTAGATACGTTTGAGCCTCAGCAGAGGGCGGCGAGGATATGCTTGGAGACCATAGATCCTTCACACCTCAAGAGTGGTGGCAGACTCGACAACGAGGTGTGGTAAGTATATTATCTTCTACTGAATATCTAATATGTTCAATTGTTCAAATGTTTTGTTATTCATATCTAACTAATTGAATTTGGATTCACACGAATCTGTGATTAGAAGGCCTCCAGACAACGAGGAGTATAGAAGGGCGTTCAAGATTAGAGCCAAGGCATGGTTTAAGGAGAAGGAGATAGGAGTCCACATCGATTAGGAAAGGGTGCCGGTGCATCGTGTGAGTATACCCTATTCCTCTTCGTTATCATCTGAGTATCACCATTGTCTTACAATCGACGCTCTTAGTTTTTTAACTTGTTTCATTCTTAGGGAGGCATGTTCAATCCATTCGAAGATTCGGATAGAGATACTGGATCTGAAGAAGAAGCGATTAGGCTCACAGAAGAGGAGGGTGAGGGGTTAGGCACACACAGAGAGACAGAGGGTGAGGAGGGTGAGGAGGACAAGGAGGGCGCATGCAGAGAGACCGAGGGTGAGTAGGGCAAGGAGGACAAGGAGGGCGAGGAGGGCGAGTAGGATGAGGAGAACCAATAGTAGGATAGGATATTTAGTCGTTGAATATTTCGGCACTTCTACCCTTTTGTAGTGCATTACTTCGGCAGATTTGCCATTTTGAAATTCAGCACCTTTAGCATTTTGGAGCGCATTACTTTGGTGGATTTGCCATTTTGGAGTTTGGCACTTTTGCCATTTTGTAGCGCATTACTTCGGAAGATTATCCATTTTGTAGACCTTATTTGCAAAATTGTAACATGAACACCTCCTCATTTGTAACATTTAATCACGATTCTAATGATTTATTTATTTTTATGTGGGGTAGGATCGGACTGAAACAAGCCCTATCCTACCCCACAAATTTCTTTTTAGCTTTTGTAAAAACGTCGATATATACTGATGCCTATACCCACACTATAGTATTGCTATATATCGATGACTACATTGATGCCCACACCGATGCTGGCGGCCATACGTTACTGATGGTGACACCGACTCTTGCACCGATAATTTCTTTGCGATGTCCACACCGATGGACATTCCAACACTTTTCACTTGTTTAAAAAAAAAAATATTCGTATTTAACATCGGTATCAGTGTCAGAAAGATGCACATGACTTGTAGTGAAAGGGCAAGTTGTCGAATGACCTCGAGAAGTTTAACCAACAATAAGTAGTAGCAAGGGCTCAGGTTGAAAAGCAAGTGGGCTATGAAGAAATAGTTGCTGCCGCTTCCAAGGTGAGAAGATGCTTTATGGAGTGCAAACCACCATATTCTAACATGTAAAAGAGATGCTAAATCATCATGTGATGCATATTATGATTGACAACAAGGGAAAGAATTGAGTGTATGGAGGAATAATTTTTATCCATGCAAATTGGAAATGATGCATCGTGAGTAAAGACCTTCAAATATATATAACATTGAGTTTTGGTGCTTCATCATCTATTACATTTCTCCATTCCTCATCTTGAGAAGTCTTGTAAAAGTTGTGGGCTCAATGATATTGTTACCATGAATTGATGTATGCCTTGTCAATTTATATGTTGTGTTTCTTTGTCAAATCTTTTGAGTTATGAGCAGATCTCATCCACCTCACAAAGATCTACCATGGTTTCAATTATGGAACATGTGTCTTTAGCACCAGTGAAACATAAGGAGAAACATGAGTAACCTATATCCATTCCTTGGGCATTTGTTCTCTTAGGGCCACTTTTGTTTGTCTACTTGTCTAATGTGAGGCATTTATGTGCATCCTTATAGGATGTGTTGTTCTTGTAGGACTTCTTATGTTTTCAAGTACGAGTTGAATTTGTAGTGTTTGGACAAGAAAGCCATGGGTAATTATTATAGCTTTGGGAGTAGCTACTTTTGAATCAAGGGATGTAAGCACAAAATATTGTCTTTAGCTTGAGCGATAAATATGAGAAAAATCTTGGATCTTTGTAACGGGTGATGAACAAGGACATGTAAGGGTTAGCAAATAACATAAACTTCGTTATTTAAAATCTTGGGCACACTTATAAGGCTTTACAAGGCTTCTTTTATTTCACCAAACATGTGCATGTAAAGTGAACTAGGGAAGTACTGTTCTGTTGTTCTTTTCATCAACCTACTTGGAAGGTTCACTTTACATGCACATGCTTCATCAACCTACTTCGTTATAGCATTCACTCGGAATTATTCTCATAAAAAGATGTTTTCACTCACCCATCGTTGATAGACATGCTAGGCGATCTAAGGCTGCATTGTTCTAGATACACATATTTTCAAAATCGTCATCATCATGATCATGCTCTCTCTTTTCTCGTGGCCTGCATTCACGTTTCTTTGTAGTTCTTTCCTCACGGACTGCATTTCAAGTTTAAAGAAGCTGATTCTCCTTGCAAAGTACTCTTTTCGTTCTCACATACAGAAGAATCTACAGATGTAGAATCGTACCAAAGTAAGAAGAGTACTCATACAAGCCACTTTGTTGGGAGGCAACCATGTGCTTGAGGAAGAAAACGAAAGCGTTTCATCATCTTATTAGGTAGTCCCAAATAATTTGAGAAAGAAACATTCCAAAATATGACGTGCAACACATGATCCCGCTCGCTTATCCTGATTCCTGACTTGGCTGACAAATTCAGGCGCAATATGAACATCCGAGCGGTGAGGCCCCAGCTTGTGCGTTGTCAAGCAAAAGTGAACTATGGACAGGCCCATGCCATCTCAACAAGCACACTTTTTTGGAGTTATTACAACAGAACCCGAAAGAATCTTGCCCGAGGGGAGTCACTGCAGATGACTTGCTCTTCTTGGTCACTCTTGTTACTGCCAGCAACATCCTGCTTGATGGTAGCTCCTTCTTCCTTCGAGCTGCTTTGCAGAAAGAACCATCATAGCAAGACGACGATCAAGAGAGGAGCGACGAAGACCAGTGGTTAGGCAGATTGCATTTATCTTGAATGAAGAAGTGTCCGCACCCCGTCGTATCCACTGAGGAGCTGTGATAAACACATCAGAGCGGGTCCAGTGGGGTAGATGAGATTCGACGTCCAAAGGGACGGTGCCATATAGAAGCATGAGGCGGAGAAATTACAAAAATCTACAGGGTAGTGACGAGCTATTGATCCATGCCACCGGCTTGGGAAGAAGCATATCCAGGGTTCGGAAAGTCTCCCCCGGATATACCTGGCGAAAGCGATTAGGCACAAAACGATGCGGCGTTGCTGTCTGATGGATTCAGGACGCTTTCATCAGAGGTTGGGAGATCTTTGTGTACTCTTCCAATGGATGCTTGACCTCGAGAAGTAGAGCCACCACATCTTTCATGGTTGGTCTGTCAGGTGGATTCCGATTGACACAAAGCAAAGCCACTCCCAAAGCTTGCTCCATCTCTTGGATGAATGGATCAGGCATACCTCTCAATCGAGGATCAAGAATCTCCAATGTGGGTCGAAAGGTCCTCTTCATCATTCTTACCCACTCTACAATATGCAACCCATCGCTGGTATTGGGTTCCACGGCCATTCTCCCTGTAATAACTTCGAGGAGCACGATGCCGTAGCTATATACATCACTCTTCTCTGTTATCTTCAAGGTGTAGCCGTATTCTGATGGAGCGAGACGAAAAGCAAAACAGACAGAGCAAAATGCAACGTTGGTGAGTAAGCGAAGCTGGAACCATAAGAAATTAACGCGGATTTTTGGAAAGTTTATGCTGCCGCCCCGGGCTGTTTGGATTAGAAGTTGGAAAGGATCTTACCAGGGGCGATATAGCCGTAGGATCCCGCAACCTTCGACATATTATCCTTGCGTTCCGAGGCTTCAACGAGCTTTGCAAGTCCAAAGTCTGCTAGATACGGCTGGAATCTCGAATCCAAGAGAATGTTGTTGGACTTGACATCTCGATGTAAGATAGCGGGAACGCAATCATGATGCAAGTAAGCCAGCCCATGCGCGGCCCCTAGCACGATCTTGTACCTCATATCCCAATCCACCGTACCCCTCTTCTCGAACAACAGTTCCGCTAGACTCCCGTTCGGCATGTAATCGTAGAGTAGAAGCCTCTCCGTGCGGTTTGTACAGTAGCCCAGTAGCCTCACGATATTCCGATGACGGATGTGGCCCAAAGTCTCAATCTCTGAGGCGAAGGAGTCGTGCTGCTGCAGATCGTCCTTCTTACATGCCCAAAGCTTCTTCACAGCAATGAGGTTACCACCAGGTATCTCAACTTTGTACACCAGCCCCGAACATCCTCTGCCAATGATATTATGGTCTACAAGCCCGTCTAGTACATCATCAGCTGCAAGGTTGAGCTTACAGAAATACGTTACACTCCATGGCCATGGGCTGTCCACCTCTTCCAGTTCGAGCTCTTGAGATGCCTTCCGCATCTTGTAGACCAACAGCAGGGCGATGAGAAAGAAAACAGCAGCTGATGCGGAAGTGAGAAGACATACTATGAGAGCAGTGGTCGCGGTGGGCCTGGTTTGATGCTGCAGATTAGGACAAGAATTTGAGTCGCAAAGGCCTGGATTACCTGCAACAGCACTGGCGGGAAGCGTTCTGAAGAGGGGTGTACTGGGAAGGAATCCTGTGAAGGCGTTAAACGAGATGTTGAGAGACGTGAGGCTTTCCATTAAGCCAAGCACTTGAAGGCTACCCGAGAGACAATTGTGAGAAAGATCGAGCGACTGCAATTGTGTGAGCCCTCCAAACTGGTCTGGAATGTTTCCTGACAAATTATTCCAACTCAGGTCAAGAGCGATTTCAAGACTCGTAATTTCCCCAAGTTCGGGAGGAATCAATCCGCTGAGTTGATTGTGGCTCAAATCCAGAAGCGTTAGTTTCTCACAAAACTGGATTTCACTGGGTATGCTGCCAAAAAACCCGTTCCCTCTGAGAACGAGCTGACTTAGAATCCTGAGTCTCCCAATGTCGGGTGGAATGAGACCGCTAAGCTGATTCGAGGCAAGGTTGAGCTGCTGGAGGTTGTTCAAAGATCCGAACTCAGAAGGTATACTGCCGTTCAGTTGATTGGCATGAATGTCGAGGAGTTGCAGAGAAGTGAGGTTGCTCATCTCCACAGGAAGCGGTCCTTCGAAACGATTGTCGTAGAGATCTAGAAACACCAGGCCTTGAAGCTGACCAAGTTCACTGGGAAGAGTACCGCTGAGCGCATTGCTTCGGAGACGAAGACGAGTCAGTGATCTACAATTGCCCACTTCGGGAGGCAGCCCTCCGGAAAGATTATTCGAGAGCAACATCAACTTTCCGAGGTTCTGGAGCCCAAAGATCCCGTTCGGAATGCTCCCGGTCAGCCCATTGTACGAGAAATCTATGGCCTGAAGTTGCGAGCAATTGCTCAGACTGGCTGGAATGGGTCCAGTGAGGCTGTTTCTCCACAAGAAGAGGGTTTGGAGGGACGTGAGGCTTCCGAATGCGGGAGGAATCCAGCCCGAAAGAACGTTGTTGTCGAGCTGTAGATTGGTGAGGCTCCTGCAGCTCGCTAGCTCTGTCGGAATGCTGTCATTCAGCTGGTTCACGCTAAAAAGAAGCTGCTGCAAAGACTTGAGGGCTCCCAGCTCTCTGGGAATGGGGCCATAGAGTTGATTAGTGGAGAGATCTAGGGTCTGCAGGGACGAGCAGCCACCTATCTCGGGCGGGATCTGTCCCTCCAATGCATTACCCCAGAGCAAAAGCTCAGTGAGCTGCTGTAGTTTGCCAATCTGAGGAGGAATTCTTCCCGTGAGCTCATTCATGTGCAGGAAAAGGGACTGGAGACTAGTACAGTTGCCGAGTTCGGGGGGGATAGCACCGGAAAGCTTCGTAGAGTAGAGAGACAGCACTTGCAGATTGACAAGGGCTCCGAACGAACGAGGGATGCTGCCGGAGATGCTTGTAGCTGCAGCTCCGAAGAATGTGAGGTTCCTGCAGTTGGCGAGCTGAGCCGGCAAGTCCCCGGAGAGGCCGGCGTTGCCACCCAAGCGCAAGGACTCCAAGCTGGCGAGGGATCCGAGCTGGTACGGGATGCTGCCCGTGAGGTTATTGTCATGAAGCCAAAGCACACGAAGATTGGAGCAGCTGCCAAGACTGGAGGGGATGCTCCCGGAGAGGCCATTGGAGTAGAGGACGAGCTGCTGCAAGTGGGCGAGGGAGGAGAGCTGGGGGGGGATGGGGCCCTGGAGGGAGTTGGAGCTCAAGTCGAGGACCTCGAGGAGGGAGGCATTGGCGAGGTCGGGGGGGATGAAGCCGGAGATGTTAGTGAAGGAGAGGTTGAGAGTTCTGAGTTGGGAGAGGGAGCCAAGCTGGGGGGGGAGGGAGGCGTGGAGGAAGAGGGAGGGGAGGGAGAGGGAGACGACACGGGAGGAGGAAGGGGAGCAGGAGACGCCGAGCCAGGAGCAAGGGGAGGGGTCGGAGGGGTTCCAGGAGGAGGAGAGGGAAGGGTCGGGGTTATGCATGGAGGAGAGGAAGGCGAGGAGGGAGAGGCCATCGGAAGAGAGGCCATGGGAGGAGGGGGGGAGGAGGAGGAGGAGCAGAAGCCATGGGAGGGAGCAGAGATGGAAGCAGCGAGCTGGAGGTCGACTGCGAGTCATTGGAGAGAAGACGAGGAAGACGAAGAAGAAGAAGAAGAAGAAGAAGGAGCTGCAATATGAAGCAGCAGAGTCTTCTTCTTCAGTCCTCCATCGCGGAGATGAAGAAGAAGCTGAAGAAGAAGATGATGGACGTAATGCATGAAACTCGTCGTTGGTGAATTGCAATTAGGGTTTTTTTGATCTATGTCTGCATGGCACGTACTGCCAATAATATTGGCCTGCGGCTCGCTTCCGTCAGCCCGCCACTGTTCCTTTTTGCCCACATGCCATCCCTTCGCGGTCTTAATTTTTTTCCCCCTCCACGTGCTGGACCCCGCCTTCCCTTCTGTACACGTTCAAAAGCGCACCCCCCCCCCCCCCTTTTTCATCCCTCCCAGCCGCCACTTTCGCCTCTCTTGCTCCAGCTCACTAGAAACTTAGTTTATGGCAAATTCGAACGCCCTTGAACATAGATGGTTTTAGAACCTGCACATTTATATTTGAGCGCATTTTAGTTATGGCTTTTCCTTAACACCTCCCCAATTTTTGAACTTATCCTTTAAATTTAAAAATCCAGGGTTTTTAACACCTTCGAATTTCAAGGCATTTTGGTTTTATTTTTTCTTACAACCTGCAAAGTTTTAGTTAAAACTCATTACGATTTTTAGCTTGTATTTGTTAATTAAAATGTGTTTGATGAACAATTATTTTAGAGGCATCTCATTAAAGCAACTTTTCGTCCAAATTTATTCACAAGGACAAATTTCCCAACAGCTTCATTATGGATCAAGGAATGGAAAAATTTCCTGCCCTCTTGTGGCTTTTTAAAAGAAAATTTGCTCCATGCCTTGAGCAATATTATGGAGTACAATTTTAGTGGGAAACTCAAGGCTTTGCCCATGCTAAAGATCTACTTCACCTTGCCTTGAAGATCTACATCACCTTGCCTATGTTGAAGATCTACACCACCTTAGACAACATTTCAAGATTTATGAGTTATCCCAATCTCCATCATAGATGCCAATCCAATCAATACCATAGATATGAATGCAATCAACAACTTGGAATGATGACTCTCTAGTCACTTTCAGACAATCAACACGTTTGGTTTACATAATGCGGAGCATTACTTCATCCCCTCCCAACAAATCTTCACATCCAAAAATTGGACAAGTGTAGATACTTTATAGGCAAGAAAATGGCTACCAATTTATGGACAATCAACAATTTCAACCCGAAAATTGCCTCCAATACAATTCCCTTGTACAATCAACATCAAGCCATAACCACATATCAAGTAATTCATGCGCTTGGGTTCTAAGATTTCACAAAAATCCTTTGTAAGTACCACATTAAGCACACAATGCATACTACGTTTAGTAAGGAGAGAGAGATCCCATAATAACAAATTATTAGTATGTAATAGGCTTAAATAAGCAAAATCCTTTGGAGACTATGAATGGCCCTACTCTATTCTAATAGTATTCCTACATTTTTCTCAATTTTGATGATTAGGTTAAGCTCTCTCCCTAACATTCATGGTTTTTATTTTGCTCTTCATCAAGTGAACGCTTATGAAAATGTGCAAATATGCTCTTTACTCTCTATATGGATGAAAATATTCAAGGTATCCATAATTATAGTTAATGATCCATCTTCATTTCCATCATGCCATAACCTTAGCAACCTAACCTTTTTCTTTTCCAAAGGTTGATTATGTTAGCCTCAATGACACAACTTAAGCTCTACTAGTGCCTCTTTAAGAAAGCAATTAGGGTGGTGCCCTAACCTTTTTCTTTTCCAAAGGTTGATTCTGTTAGCCTTAGTGACACTACTAGTGTCTCTTTAAGAAAGCAATTAGGGTGGTGAAGCTTTTTGGAAAGCTTGCCGACTGTCTATAATTAAACTAAATTGGAACTATTATCCTCATACTCAAGTAGTCTCATGGAAAGATTACAGAGGTAATGCATATGCGATGGGTGCATGAAACCAATGTTTTGGTCAATGATACACATCAACCCCAACATGCTTCAAACCTGACCTAAGCAAGGATTGGAGATTGTTACCTCACTCCAATGAGTTAGTATCAAATTTGAGTAAAAATGACCTACAACCCCTACATACTACAAATCTGACATAAGCATAGATGATATTAGTGTTACCTCAACGCAAGGAGTTGTTATGAAAAATGAGTAAAAATGAGGGCCAAACTCTCATGTAAAGGCTAGGATGATAATTTACATTTCAAGAGAAGCGAGGGTAAGGGAAGTGTTCTTCAAGGTGGCCCAAACCTGGTTCTTTCGTGGAAGATGATCTCAAATGAGATAGCACAAACTTTACAAAAGGGGAGATTCTTTGGCACAGAGAAGCCCTCCACCCCCAAGAAGGCGATGGTGACTCTCCAACAATAACCCAACCCCTTTTGCTTTCGTTCACCCCTGCCCTCCTCAGCGAATCAGCCTCCTTCAATCAAGCCTTTTGCCAACCCATCCACTATCTCTCTCTCTCTCGCCCTCTCTCCATTCTCCTGTCTGTAAAGCACCACGCATCCATCACGACCCTCGCACCCCCCACTACTAGTTCCTGCTTTTGTCCCTTTCACGATTCTCTTCCCTTCTGCGCCTTGCAGCAGCTCGACTTAATGTATCCTCTGACAACGCCGGCTGGGTCACTCACAACTCTCGTCGCTAGTAGCTACCCGCCTTTCTATCACATCAACTTTCTGCCATGTTTTCCAGCTCTCAAGCCTCAAACCAACAGCACACACCACCGAGTCCGGACATCTCTTTTCAGACCCAAGTTGCAACTCGTTTTCAGT
The DNA here is from genome assembly GCF_047967505.1 of Dipteris shenzhenensis. Classification (NCBI taxonomy): domain Eukaryota; kingdom Viridiplantae; phylum Streptophyta; class Polypodiopsida; order Gleicheniales; family Dipteridaceae; genus Dipteris; species Dipteris shenzhenensis. The sequence goes on along the minus strand of NC_141618.1, from coordinate 5,239,938 downwards.
TCCAATTTCCATCTTTCACTGCTGCCGCAAAATTCTGCTGAAAGACTCACGTTTAGAGGAATCGGGCTTCAGGATCTACTTGTCTTGTTGTTTGTGTATCCGCGTGCCGAGGTACAATGTTACCGTCCTTCCATTCAACTTCTCGTATCAACTAATCTTCCATCAGCTTCCTCCTTGCTCCCACTGCCAGCAACTTCCCTTGTGTTTATAAAATCATTTTTGTTCTTTCAAAACTAAACACGCCAACTTCAAAAGATCAATTCCATCTTTATACGAGGTGCCCCATGAGGTCAAACCTACATATCTCCAATGGGTCCAACGTAATATCCACTCTGGACCACCTAGAAAACAACTCTCATACAAAAGATACGGGAGGTAACGAGACTTCTCTTAGCTTTTCCATGGCAGGACGTCCACACACACCTACCACTATACTCTTGGACAAAAGCACTTCCTCCAATAACAAGACCCCATTCTTAACACCAATCTAATTGATCTTTTATCATTCTTTCACTTTGAGACGTTACATTCTCTGGATATCACATGATGCCTATGAATTGGATGAAGAAGCATCAATGCTCTGCATGCAGTTGTTTGTATTTAATCTTCTTGATTATGCCATTATACTCATTACGTGCCATTCTAGTAGTTTACTTGAATTATGCATCATCGTTTACTTTTCCTTTTGTTAATAAGTTGAGCATTAAGAATTTGCCTCATTCTGTCTCTGCTTTGTTTACATGAGTAACATATTTGATTACTTACTAACGCTTTTTGGTATCATGTAAGGCATTGGGTGTGAAAGAGATTTGCCATCCCACTCATTGTTATGTTCTCCAAGTTGAATAGTCTTGTTCTATAATGCTAACTCTTTTTGTCCCCCACTACACTAGATCCTATTTGCCCCTCCTAGACAACCACCCTTGTGGGGTACACATCCATCGAGATTTGGTTTTATACCTCAAAGAGGGAATATAAGGAGACATGCTCTTTTTACTTATAATTAGTCAAAAGTATGCCACATGTCTTGCAAAGAGAGAGATGGTAAAAGTGATTAAAATTGATCTTAGTAACAACTCAATGTCTCATAGGTCTCACCAAAGGAAAAATTTCACTTTTGTGCTCAATACCGATTTCATTATGACATTTAGAAAGCTTATTGTTTAATATTTGTATTAAATTAAGAATTATTCTTCAATGTACGTGGAAACCTATCATAGATCCATGCTCCATCATAATCATTGTGTAGAGTCTCTTCTTTGCCCTTGGCTTTACATCATGGCTTGACTAAGCCTCCACCATAAACATCATCTCTTATACAAATGTAAATATAGATATAGATCTAAGTACAAGTATAGATCGAGTTGATATAGCTCCAAGTCTAAGTACAAGTATAAAGTAATGAGTTAAATCTCTCCCAGAAAAAGAAATAGATGGTTATTTGCAATACCATTGTGTTAAATTTAATTTATATAAACCAAATGCCAACATATAAAAATTCTATACGTGGATATGTCATGATCCCATATGCTAGAACATAATAAAGTGTGAAAAGATCACCATAAGGGAGTTTAAGGAGGCTTTCTTTGAGTTATCACTTTAAAACCATAAATGTATAAAAAATAATGATTATCACTAGGACCTAGATACATTTTATCGCTCCTTATGATGTGATATCTCCATAGATATCATTATAAAGTCTAATAACAAAAACAATAAACCACCATAATGCAAAAAATTACATTGAGTTTTACCATGGGTTGTGTGATTAAGTCTGTCTATAAAATTACTAAAGCATAAGTAAAGGAAGACATGCCAAAAATAAAAAAATGGATATGTTGTAATTCTCCATTCTAGAAAATCACAATAAACAATGCAAAGGTCACTACAAGGAAGTTTAATTACATTTATATAGGATGGAAAATTTTAAGAATCATTCATGACCACATTATCAAAGCTTAAAAAGTATAGGACCATATAATCTTTACAATAAAGTAACTTAAAGCAAGCAAAAGTAAAGGTCACAATATAACTCAAAAAAATAGACTTGGATATGTTGTGATACTCCACTCTAGAGCATAGCAAAGGATACAAATGTCATTTTAAGTAGACTTCATGGAATGGTTAATTTAAAAACCCTTAATGCCTTAAAAATAATGGTCATTATTATGATACAACTAAATTTTATTACTTCTTATATTATAATATCTCACATAACAAAAAATATAAAGCATGACAAAGTCTAAACTTTAATGTAGGGAGTCTAATCAAGCAAGTGATGATATAGACTGAAAACATTACTCTTACTTTTTGTTTGGAATAAAGGGTTTTGTGGGGTGTATGTAGAAAGAGCCACGTACTCTTTTTGGCAAATAACGAAGGACTTATTAGCATAGATATAGTATTAAATAGTATAATAGTTATGGCTTGGAGACTTTCTAAAATTGTTTTAAAGTCAAAAAATTTACTACCATGTGGAGGATCCTCTGACCTCAGATCATTTCCCCACAGAATGAGACAAATTGTGTGACACTTATGTTAACAATTGTGTAACATTTCAAACATGTGACAAGGAACCTTGACTTGAGTGCAAAGGAAAGCATTTTGGCTAGGATTATACAACATACAGACATGAAATGGCTTGCGAATGAGACAAAATTTCCCTCAAATTTCCAAAGGATTCAATATTAGTGGCGACTATGGATGAATGTCAAAGGAATGTAAAGTGCTTATAAGTTAGCTATAAATAGAGTGAGGCTCCACATGATTGCAAACATATTAACGGCCAAATAATATAGTGATAGGAAAGTCACTAAGGCCCTTGTTATTCAACCATAGAAGATGCATCATGTTGACATAAAAGGAACATATGTCAAATGGGTTAATGGAGGTCGAAGTAATACGAAAGATTGCCTGAGGTTTAAGGTTGTTCAATATGTCATCAACTTGCAAAAAGACAACACTACGAACACACTATTCAAAAAATTTGGACTTTCTCTCCTGGTTTGGACTTTTTTTTGGAGCATATCCTCTCCACTCAACTTCACTTAGTGAGCTCGAAAATTGGGGATTTTAGAGCACTAAATGGGTCACTTATATACAAATATGGCCTTATTAAGCTAAAAAGTCAAGTGGTGACCTCTAATAAAAAAAAATATGGCTCAATGAAGCTATAATTCCCAAACTTGTGCATGGTGCCCCCATCCAATAACTATGATAATAATAATAGTAGTCTCCTAACTCCACTTCAATTTTAACACTATACTGATAAAGTGAAAATATGACACCATATGAAAAGAGTGTTGAATTCAACAAATAAGTGGTGTATAGATACACCATTTTTTTGAAAAAAAGAGTTTGTTGAATTCAATATATAAGTGGTGTATAGATATACCCTTTTTTTGGAAAACAAAGCATACAATACATTATCTTATTGGTGGTGTATAGATTCACCATTTGTATGGAAAAAAGCATACAAAACATTATCTTATGCATCTGAATCTCATTCAAAGTCATCAATCAAATTCATGTAATGTATTTGTGCTTGATGGGTCAAGTCTTGCCAAATGATGTTTAATATGGACACGACTTGGATCAGGGATTGTGATACATTTTTCAACATTGTATCCATGCTTCTTTTTAAAACTTTGTGTCCTCGATTTCTAGCAATGAATAATGCTACTGACTTCCACCTCTGTTAATCCTTCATTATTTGGAACCCATTCACGTTTCTTTTGCAAGCATCCCTCATAGAGTTGTTTTATTGTATATCTTCTCGGGAGATTTTTCAATGGCTTTGGTTCATACCATAAAGCTGTGAATGTTATAGGAGTTCCCTTGTCATCCCTTTCTATCTTAGCAACCTTTGCAACCCAAATTGGGCCACCTTGGTCATCCAACTCTGAACTTGGATCAAATGCCCAAACTGTAATAAATAGACCCTCTTCAATCTCATTAGATGGTATAAACTCTGGTAAGGGTTTGTCTCCCTTCCTGCCACAATATTTTCAAGGTAAAATGCATTCCTCTCCTTCCTCCATATCTACTAACATATTTATATCCAAAGGAAAACTTGGTGACCTAGCTTGTTCCGGCCAAAAGGATTCACAGTATTCAATGCTCATTAAGTTTTCTTGTCTTTCTAAATATTGGATAAGTGCTTTAGTTGATTTTAATTGTCTCCGAATTCTTAGTTGATTGCTCTAGCTATTTCTGCATCATACTTTGAAGATGTTTAATGAAGGCTTTCAAGCCTTTTATTTCATCTATGTAAAGTGATTTGTTTTTTGCAAGAACAAATCTAGTTTCCTCCAATGGAATTATTCGTTGTAATAAAGCATATGACTCACTCCATAAATGATCTCCATCTACTGAGTAGTGCTTCCATTGCATCACTAGAATATTGTTATGCATGTGAAACCAAAAGTAGTGTGGATTTGTGTGTCCTATTAGGGTATCATCTCCTGCTTGTAGATGTGGCTGTATGAATGCTCTCCAATCTACCATCCTCTCTAGGATAGCCACTTCTAATTCTTCCTTGTGAGACCCTCCAATTTTTTCCCCAATTTGAAATAGCATATCCTCCATTGTTAAAACATCCATTGACTTCAACTCACCAGAGATCACATTGAAGATTTGACCTATCTTCATGTGTATGGCTGACAAGAAGAAAGCCAACTTCCACTTCTTCAAATATTTTCAAACCAACCAGCATAGCGCATAAAGCAAATATATATTTATTCTTGTTCTCTCTCCAACAATTATCAGCTTGTATTCGCAATGTGTTAGGTAAACATATGCAAGCATCTCTAACCTTTCTTATTACCTTTATGATTGATGTAACAACTTGGTTACTATCATGGTCATGCAAACTATCAATCCATACATCACAAAAGATTCGGTATCCATGTACTAATACTCCACGCAAGTGTGTTTTTAGTCCACGTTTGCCCTCCAATGCCAGTGGGATACGTCTATATTGTGGCAAAGTTGTTGTATTCTAGTCCATGCCATCAATGGTGATGCACATGGACTTATCGACATGTGAAATAGTTTCCTCTCTCCAAGAAGCATACAACTTTCGAGCATCCTGCACATGACATAAATGGATTGATCGCCATTTAATATATCTTCCTCGCTGCTGCTCACATTTACTATGTTCAATGGCATTTTTTAATTCATCACATGTCTTACATTTTGACATCCTTTGCTTTGATGGTGTCTTGACATGGCAAAAATCTCTATGCCAAATTTTGTACAAGGTTGACTGTGAAATCATGCTCTTGTCTCTTTCTTGTAAAGTTTTATTGACAATTTCTAGGACGACCTTCTTTGTCATTCCCAAAGGAAGATGTTGTTGACATTCGACACGTCCATCTAGCATTGTTTATTGAAGATGAGGCTGTGGTAATGCATGGTCTTCGAGAACTTGTTTTAATGTTGCGGTTGCATTTATAGTGCTTCCATGGCATTTAAGCTTGTAGGTATTTCCATGAATTGTATGAACCACTTTTTCTTTCACCTCTGCCCAGATGGTCTAGTTTGTGCCATGTGATAGTCCAGTTAACCATTGATATCCTTGATTGCAAATGGGTCTCCCATTTTTCAATCTAGGTTTACAGTGTCTTGTGCTCAAATCTTGATTAGTGCCTTGATGAAGAAAGAAAACTCTTGAAGAAGATAGTTATGTCTATAAGGTGCTGTCTTACTCTAAATACCAAGGCGTATGGCTGCACAATCATCTTTCCCAACTTTTCTAATGTAAAATCTCTTGCAACAAACTCGCATAAGCATCCTTTCCATATTCTCCTCGGATAACATTACATGTCTCTTTGATTCTGGAATTGATGCCATGATTCTTCGCCTCTTCACACTCACATACTTTCTTTTTGTAAATAGTGTCTTGCATTTTCTAGTTGTAAGCCCATGAGACTCGAATCCATTTCCCTTGAATCTAATTCTCTGCCCCTTTTGCCCTGCGTTCGAGTGGTAACATCATAATCATTGTCACTAATATCAGCAATTCCTATTATTGCATCACTTATCCCATCGATCTTTGCGTGTATTTTTCTTTGTGGCCCCATCTTATTATTCTCAACACAAGACAAGTCTTCTATATCAGTAAGCATGTTTGAGTCACTTGCAATATAAGACAAGTCTTCTATACCAGTGAGCCTGTTCAAGTCACTTGCAACATAGGACAAGTCTTCTATACCAGTGAGCCTGTTCGAGTCACTTGCAACACAGGACAAGTCTTCTATACTAATGAGCCTGTTTGAGTCACTTGCAACACAAGACAAGTCTTCTATACTAGTGAGTATATTTGAGTCACTTGCAACACAAGAAACCTTTTCTACATCAACATCTGTTAGTATAATGTCCTCAATACCTGTGAGCATGCCACTATGATACTCTTGATCACTACTATAATGACACCTGCACTAGTTAACTTCATGATCTCCACTATGAGAGTGCTCTCAATGGAAGCAAAAACGGAAGAGGGAGAGAGAGAGACAGAGAGCTACACAAGTTTTGGTGGGTGCAAAACCACCCTAATCTTCTTTTTCATTCATTTATATATGTGTTTGAGTATTGTACATAACCGAGGTAAAGGCACAGTGACCTTTAACCCCCACAACCTCCCACTTAAAGGACAATGTGCCTTTAAGGGAGAACAACCAGTGAGGATACTATCCAATGCCCATCAATACACGACAATACTCAAACCGCTGACTAGGTAGACTCTTCGTCAGCATATCTACAGGGTTATCATTTGTATGAACCTTGACAAGCTCTACGCGCTTGTCCTCAAGTACCTCCCTGATGAAATGGTACCTAACCTCAATGTTTTTGGTCTTTGCATGAAAGACCGGATTCCGTGCTAGCTGAATAGCACTCATGGAATCACTATGCAATGTCGGTATGTAGACAAAGCAACACACTTCTGTGCGTGAGACATCCATGACACTACACCACCTGCAAAGGTGAACACATAACCAGAAGTGGATCTTCTACTATCCACATGCCCTGCATAGTCTGAATCTGTGTACCCAAGTACACACGTCTCCTTTACCAAAGTAGATGCACATCTCCTTGGTACCCTTCATGTACCTCATGATGCACTTAACTACCTCCCAATGCCTCTTTCGTGGATTAGCCATATACCGACTAACAAATCCCATTGCAAATGCAATGTCTGGTCTAGTAGCTATCATAGCATACATAAGACTCCCAACCGCTGATGCATAAGGAACCTTGGCCATCATGGCCCTCTCCTCATCTAATTTGGGACTATCTATACGACTCAATTTCACATATGGAGGCAATGGAGTACTCACTGCCTTCCCCCCCCCATATTGAAATGCTGCACTACTTTTGTAACATACTCCTTTTGTGAAAACCAAAGGAGTTTCCTACTCCGATCACGTGTGATGCGCATACCAAGAATATGACTTGCAAGTCCCAAATCCTTCATATCAAAGGCCTCATGCAACTTGCTCTTTAATGCATCTAGCTCATAAGTATTCTTGCTAGCCAATAGCATATTATCCACATATAGTGCCAGGATTATTAGGCTACTATCCTTAGCCCTTTTAGTGTAGAGACAGTGATCAATTTCACTCCTTCTAAAACCCTGGGACCGAATGAAAGCATCAAACTTCTGATACCATTCTCTAGGCGCTTGCTTAAGACCATAGAGACTCGTCTTCAGCTTGCAAACTAAATGTTCTTTGCCCTTTTCTTCAAAGCCTTTTGGCTGCACCATGTAAATTTCCTCATGCAAATCCTCATGCAAGAAAACTGTCTTGATATCCATCTGCATAAGCTCCATATCCTCTGCTGCCACTAGTCCAAGCATGCATCTAAGTGTGGTCATCTTCACAACCGGAGAGAATATCTCATCAAAGTCCACACCCTTCTCTTGCTTGAACCCTTTAGCGACCAAATGGGCCTTGTACCTAGGCACATCATCACCTGTGACCATCTTGTAGACCCATTTACATGGCAACGCTTTCTTTCCATGTGGCAAAGAAACCAAGTCCCAAGTCTTATTCTTCATAAGTGAACTCATCTATGATTGCATAGCATACTCCCAATTGCATTGATCCTTGTGCATCATAGCTTCTCTATAGTAAGAAGTCTCCCCGCAATCAGTAAGCATCACATAGTCTACCCCTGGAACAAACTTATCAGGCGGTCTAGACACTCTAGATGATCTTCTCAAGGGCATTTTAGCTTGCTGTCCAACCTGCATATCAGCCACATTTGGCTCATCATTTCCACCAATAGATGATCCATCATCTACCCTTGATTGTATACCTGTGGATGTATTTGGTGGTACCATTTCTTGCACATTTGGTGCTTGGACAGCTTGCTGTCTATCAACATATGCAGGTGGATTCACATCCTGGAATGTGATTCTCCTCATGTTAACATCCCTCATGGGTGCCTTATGCATCTTCTTCTCATTGAAGACTACATCATGGCTGCGTATGATCTTCTTTGCTTCTGGATCCCAGAGATGATAGCCCATCTCTCCAATTTCACCATAACCCAGAAAGATGCATTTCCTAGACTTAGGATCTAGCTTCTTTCGAAGCTTTTTTGGCACATGTGCATATGCCTCACACCCAAATATACGCAAATGAGAGTAAGAGGGCTTCTTGCCACTCCATGCCTCTTAAGGAATACCACCATCCAAACTCTTACTAGATGATCTATTGATCACATGCACTGCAGACTTCATTGCCTCAGCCCAAAAACCACCAGAAGGAGTTGCATTGGAAAGCATGCATTGCAACCTTTCTTGAATGGTACGGTTCATCTTTTCTGCAACTAGATTTTGCTCTGGAGTACGAGGAGATGTGAGCTCTCCCTCTTAATCCCACGTGTATCACAGTTTTGCTGAAAGTCATGAGAGAGATACTCTCCACCATTGTCAATTCGTAGGCATTTAAGCGTTCTACCTGACTGATTCTTAACCAAGGCCAGCCATTTCTGAAATACCTGGAACACATTACTCTTTCAAGCTATAGCATAAGCCCACACTTTCCTAGTTGCATCATCAATGAATGTCACATAGTATTCAGCCCCGCCTAATGACCGTGTAGGCATGGGACCACATTTTTCAAACTCTTTCTTTCCCCTTCTTTTATGGGCTGATTTAGTCTGCTTCCCATAGAGACAATGCTCACAAAATTCAAAATCAGAGAAACTCAAATGCGATACATAACCCAAACGGCATAAGAGTTTCATTCCATTCTGGCTCATGTGCCCCCACCTGCAATGCGACAAAGAAGTGCTTGGCTACTCGGTTATTGCAACAACATGATCAAATACCCCTGATACATGTAAGGGGTATAAAGTCCCACACTTGGCACCCCTGGCTAAAAGCATAGAGCCCTTCTGAATTTTCCAACTCTAAAAGCCAAAAGTAGTGTGAAAACCAGCATCATCTAGCTGACCCACTAAAATAAGACTCTTGGTCAACTTAGGCACATGTCTCACATGTTTCAAAATAAATGCAAACCCATTTGCAAAAGAAAACTTTATGTCACCTACTCCCACTATGTCACATGCATAGTCATTTCCAAGATGCATACAACCTACCTTTCCACTGTCATAAAAGGAGAACCATTCCCTATGGGGAGTACCATGGAATGAAGCACCAGAATCCAAAATCCAATCCTGGGAATATGCATCATTTGAAGTGGTAAGCAACTCTGCAAATAAACTAGACATGAAGAGAACGTCATTGTCACTATCTTGTGTGACTGCATTGATCTCCTCGATCTTCATTTTTCCTTTGTCCTCACTTGGATTCTCTTCCTTCTGATTTGCACCCCAATTTGCATTCTTTTTCTTATCCTTATGCTCTCTTTTCAGCTTGTAGCAATCCTTTTTCATATGGCCCTTCTTGCCACATTGGTAACACTCAATGTTCCGTGCCCTGGATTTGCTACGAGACTTCCCTCTTTCTTGGGACTTTCCCCTGAACTGTGATCTGCCTCTTTGCACATTTAAGGCTGCATCTTGCTTGTTGCCGTCCATAGACTTCCATCTAATCTCCTCGGCCAACAAGCTACCCACAACATCATCAAATTTCAGTACTCTACCAGGTGCAGAGTTACTGACAGCTATACGGAAGGTATCCCATGAGGATGGCAATGAACATAAGAGAAATATTGCCTTAGTCTCTACATGAAAATTCATCTTCTGAGCCTAAAGCTGGCTGAAAATAATATTGAATTCATTCAATGAGAAAATTCATTCAAGTGAGAAGCAATGGAGACCCCTTCCTTCATCTGCAGCTCAAACAACCTCTTCATGAGGTAAACTTGTTAGAGGCAGTTTCCTTCTCATAAGTGGCACACAGTTTCTTCCACAAATCTTTCGTAGTCTGCTCATTTACTACTATGAAATAAATTGACTCTGCAAGATGAAGTCTAATAGTAGACTTTGCTAATGCATCCAACTCATTCCAATCATCCTCAGACATATTTGCAGGCTTAGCTTCAATCCTTGCCAAGGGTTTAATCTTCTTCTTTTGAATAAGCACATCCCTTATCTGTTCTTTCCACAAAGAAAAGTTTGTCCCATCAAACTTTTTAATGTTGAAAAACTCCTTTTCAGACATGGAAGAGGATGCCATGATGCAAATAAAGCAAAATCCCAAATGCTAGTGCCTATAAGAGAGAATCACACCAAATACTAGGTGCACCCAAATGTGTATGCCACAATATGACCAAAACTCAAAGCTCAAAGCATCAAAAGATGCAGCTGACTCATGTGCATGTACTATGCATCCATATGAGCAAATTTGGCCCAAAAGAAAATGCCAACTGCAATGGCAATCCAAAATGCCAATAAGTGCCAAATGGCTCAAGCATAAACACTGTCCATGGGCATATGCATCAATAATATCTCATCCAAGAGAGCATAACACTATCAGTGCATCACCTGCAATGTGTCAAAGCTGTCCCTCAGCATAAAATAGCATCCATTTGCAAAGCGTCCATAAAAATAGCATCCCACAAGGTAATATGGGCCTATTAGCGCATCCAATAACGATTGCAATGCGTCTAAATGGCCTATAAATCATCCACTGCAACCCAATGCTTACCACAAATGAGCGTGCATGGCTCAAACTGTAACCAGAGTGATCTGCATAAGGTATGCTCAAGAAATCATAGTCCCACGGAAAAGACCGCTACTGAAAATAGAACCTGAGATGCCTCAAAACATGGGCACCATTGCATAATCGGACTCAGCAAGAGAATCTGCAAATATCTCTCTTCGGTCATAACTCCAAAATCCCAACCGATGAGTGAGAAATGGGAGTCAACACTTATCCACTGCCATGTGGCATAAATCTAAGGTTTCAAAACCTTAGAATGAAAAATGCATGATAGAGAGATGAAATCGAATACACAAAGATCTATAACTCTGAAAATACTCCACCGAATCGTGTAAAAACTAATAGGTAGGGGTTTTTGGGCGTCTTGAATGCAATGGGACAGACGGTTTTAGAAACTGTGGTCTCAATCACTGGGTCCAACACATGGACTGAAAAAAGTTTTTGGAAACATAGCTGTTTGTAAACTCCACTGGAGTGTGAATGATGAGCAACATAGAAGTTTTAGGATCTCCTGAGTCCACCAAAACTGACAGATCTGCAAATGGTTGCTCCAAACTTGAGTTTCGACACCCGGGTAGAAAAACGCAGAAACTGACATAGTGAGTTAGAAATTCAATGAAATGATCCAAGATTCAAGAATGAAGATGATTCCAAGCTCCTAAAGTGAAGTAAACACAAAAGCAAGCAATAGTTGCCTCTACAAGTCAATACGGAGTCTCTGTCATCGAAGGGAACAGGGAAAAGCTTTAAAAATGACTTTTTCTTTGAAAACATTTAACAGGCTCTCAAAACCACTTCGCAAAACCAAAGTGGCTTTTCCAAAGGTTTCTCCAAGGTCTCTGTACACTCAGAGAAGCAAGAACAAAAGAGGGAGAGAGAGAGACAGAGAGCTACACAAGTTTTGGTGGGTGCAGAACCACCCTAATCTTCTTTTTCATTCATTTATATATGTGTTTGAGTATTGTACATAACCGGGGTAAAGGCACAGTGACCTTTAACCCCCACACACTATACAGGTAAAACTCTGAGCATAGCCCTTAAAGTTGCCGATTGCTAAAACTTCTCCAGAGCAAGATAACATCTCTACTTTTTCCCCCTCAAAATAAGTTTTCTTGATATCTTGAAAGTATGTCTTTGGAACAATTTCATCTTGGTCCCAGAGCATTCTGTGTGCTTGTATATCAAATATGTCACATTGTAAGATATCTCCCAATGTTTCAGAGTCTCCATGTGGATATTTTAAATGTACTTAAGGATTTACAACGTTGGTGATTATCACTACACATCGTCTCTTACCACAACGTTGGAAATGACACACATTCATAGGATCAAGACCATGAATTCGTCCAAAAGCCACCACTTCATTCGTCTTATATAATACCACATCCATACCCTCTGTTTGGGTGAATACTTGTTATATGTACAAAAATAGATTAGCAACTCAAAAACAGAGCATTCTGTGTGCTTGTATATCAAATATGTCACATTGTAAGATATCTCCCAATGTTTCAAAGTCTCCATGTGGATATTTTAAATGTACTTAAGGATTTACAACGTTGGTGATTATCACTACACATCGTCTCTTACCACAACGTTGGAAATGACACACATTCATAGGATCAAGACCATGAATTCGCCACCACTTCATTCTTCTTATATAATACCACATCCATACCCTCTGTTTCGGTGAATACCTTTTATATGTACAAAAATAGATTAGCAACTCAAAAAAAGACACAATAAATAATCATTGAGCTTATTATTACTTAATAACTTTTATATCAAAACTAGCAGAGAAGGCATTAAACCTAAACCCTACATCCTAATCTTTAAACAATTAATACCAAAACATCTTAACCACCCTAAATCCTAAGCTTTAAACATTTAATTCCTAAACCCTAAACCCTAGATCCTAAACTCCTAAATAATAAATCCTAAACCCTAAACCCTAAACTCTAAATCCTAAACCCTAAATCCTAAATCCTAAACCCTAGCCCTAAAATACAACCAAAATTTAATGAATTTTTTGGATTTGTGCAACAGGTTGGATATATTCCCCAACCTGTTGCTTGACCCAGGTTGGGGGATATATCCAACCTGTTGCACAAATCAAAAAAATTGTACAAATCAAGAATTTTCTTAATATGTGCAATAGATTGGATATACGGTTTGGGGTGCATCCCCAACCTTTTCCTTGAGATATATCCAACCTGTTCCACAAGTCAAGAATTTTCTTGATTTGTGCAATAGGTTAGATATATCCCCCAACTTGTTGCTCTAGGGGATATATCTAACCTGTTGCACAAATCAAGAAAATTCTTGACTTGTGGAACATGCTGGATATATTGAGTAACAGGTTGGGGGGTATATCAACCTGTTGCACAAATAAAGAAAATTCTTGACTTATAGAACAAGTTGGATATATCTCCCAACCTATTGCTTGAGCAACAGGTTGGGGGATATATCCAATCAGTTGCACAAATCAAGAAAATTATTGCACCCCCAATCTGTTACAACAAGTTGGGAGGTATATCAATCTGTTGCACAAATCAAAGAATTTTCTTGATTTGTGTAACAGGTTGGATATATCTCCCAACTTGTTACTCAATCCAACTTATTGCACAAATTAAGAAAATTCTTGACTTGTGGAACAGGTTGGATATATCTCCCAATCTGTTGCTCAAGCAATAGGTTGGGGGTGCACCCCCAACCGTATATCCAATTTGTTGCACAAATCAAGCAATTTTTTTGATTTATGCAACAAATTAAATATATCCCCCAGCAACAGGTTGGGGAATATATCCAACCTATTGCACAAATCCAAAAAATTCATTAAATTTTGGTTGTATTTTAGGGTTAGGGTTTAGGGTTTAGGATTTAGGATTTAGGATTTAGGGTTTAGGATTTAGAGTTTAGCATTTAGGGTTTAGGATTTATTGTTTAGGAGTTTAGGATTTAGGATTTAGGAATTAAATGTTTAAAGTTTATCCAACCAACCGTATATCCAATCTGTTGCACAAATCAAGAAAATTCTTGATTTGTGCAATTTTCTTTGACTAACAAGTATTCTACACATGGAAGAAAAGCATACATGCTAAAAGAACTTGTGTAAATTTTAATATTTCCTTATTTTTTAAATTAATTTAATTCTTTAATTGACTACCTTTTTAAAATTTAAAGGTTATTAGTATATAATATACATAATTTAAATGTTATTAATGTATAATATTAATAATTTATATAATAATTACATTATATTTATATTAGTTTTTAAGTCAATAATGTATATTTTTATTAAAACTAAAATTTAATATCTAGTTAATAGTAGGAAGAATATTGTAAAGATTTTTCATATTAAGAACTACCTTACAAATACATAATATTGTAGAGATTTTTCATATTAAGAACTACCTTACAAATACATTCACTAATTCTTCATTGTTTTAAGCATAAGTATTATATAAAGCACACATGCTAGAAGACTTCCCATTCAAAAATATTTTCATTGTTATATTTTTTTAATTAATATATTTATATAATATTTATATTAATTTATAAATTAACAATATATATTTTTAGTAAAATTATATTTTAATATTAGTTAATAAAAATTTATTATATTATGGAGTAAAAATATTATAAATGGATTTCTTATATTAATAAAGTGTCATGAGAAGAGTTTTTGGAGAGATTTATGGTTAAATTTTGTTTTGAAGTTCTTGCATACGCAATAGATAGGGAGGTTTGAGTGGTTTTGAGGTTGAGAGAGAAATTTGTAATAGATTGTTTTCTAATTTATTTTTTTTTTAAATTATTGCATGCCCAATAGGCTAGGAGAGTTTGAGGTTGAGAGAAATTTGTGACAATAGGTTGTGAGAGTTTGAGGTAAAGAGGGAAATTTGTGGGAAAAAAGATTTAATGTAAAAGATGGTTTTTTGAAGTTATTGCGTACGCAATAAGTTTTTGAGAAAAGAATCGGATTTGAAAAAAAATTCAAATTTACAAAAACTTGATTCTTAGAAGTTCTTGCATATGCAATAGGTTGGAAATGAACTCATCTCTTGCAACATTTTGAAAATTTTGAGAATCCTGCAACAGGTTGATGAGAGGAGAGAAGTGTGGAGTGTGAAAGAATGAACTTTGAATGAAAGAGAGAATGAAGAACGTTCTACTTATAGTGAACCTAAAAGAACTAAAAAAACTAAAAAAAGTTGATTTGCAACATTTTGAAAATTTTGAGAATCCTGCAACAGGTTGATGAGAGGAGAGAAGCGTGGAGTGTGAAAGAATGGACTTTGAATGAAATAGAGAATGAAGAATGTTCTACTTATAGTGAACCTAAAAGAACTAAAAAAACTTAAAAAACTAAAAAAAGCTGACGACCTAAAAGCTACCCATTTTCTATAAAACTCCTACTTTTCCTCATTCTCTCTCACAACTTTCCTGGAGCTCCTCCACCACCTCCCCACCCAGGTACTCCGTCCCTCCCTCCCTTCCCCTCTCCTCCCTCCCCTCCCTTCCCCTCTCCTCCCACTTCCCATCCCCTCTCCTCCCTTCCCACCTCCTCCTGCTTCCCATCCTCTCTCCTTTCTTCCCCTCCCCTCCCCCTCCCTTCCCTTGTCCTCTCCCTTCTCCCGCTTCCCCTTCCCCTCCCTTCCCTTCTCCTCCCACTTCCCCCTCCCCTCCCCTCCCCTCCCCTCCCTTCCCCCTCCCTTCCCCTCTCCTCCCGCTTTCCCCTCCCCTCCTTTCCTCCCTCCCCTCCCCTCCCTTCCCCTCTCCTCCTGCTTCCCCTCCCCTCTTCTCCCGCTTCCCCCTCCGAGCAGTGAGGGGGAGGTGAGGGGAGGGGAGGGGCGTAGAGGGGCAAGAGGAGGGGCACGGAGGGGAGGCGAGAGGGGAGGGGCGGGGGGAGGGGCGAGGAGGGGAGGCGAGAGGGGAGGGGCAGGGAGGGGAGGCGAGAGGGGAGGGGCGAATAGGGGAGGGCGGGGAGTAACCCCCCCTCCCCGCCCTCCCCCTCCCCTCTCGCCTCCCCTCCCCGCCCCTCCCGCCTCGAGGAGGCGGGAGGGGCGGGAGGAGAGGGGAGGGGAGGGGTGGGGAGGCAAGAGGGGCGGGGAGGGGAGGAGAGGGGAGGAGAGGGGGGAGGGCGGGGAGGAGGACGAGAGGGGCGGGGAGGGGAGACAGGCGGGGAGGAGAGGGGAGGGGAGACGGGAGGGGAGGGGAGAGGCGGGGAGGCAGGAGGAGAGAGGAGGGGTGGGGAGGGGAGAGGAGGGGAGGGGCGGGGCGGGTAGATGGGAGAGGAGGGAAGGGGAGGGGAGGGGAGGGCGGGGGGATTAACCCTCCAACATGTTGTGCACACAACAGGTTAGGGGAGATTAATGCACAACAGTTTAGGGGGGGTTAATCCCCTCCTCTCCTTAAGTGGGGGCCCTTTGGGGCTCCAAAAAAAAAAACGAAAAAAATAAATTTAATTAATTTAATTTAAAAATAAAAAAAATGAAAAATAAATAAATAAATAAAATTAAAATTTAAATATATAAATAAATAATTAAAATAAAATAATTAAAAAAAAAATAAATTAATAAATTCAATTTAATTTAAAAAATAAAATTAAATAAATAAATAAAATTTAAAAATTTTTAAATTTTTTTAGAAAAAATAAATTAAAATTTAAATATATAGATATATAAATAAATAAATTTAAATAAATAAAATAAAAATATTAAAAAATCAAATAAAATTTTAGAAAAATTAAATTAAATTCTTTTATCTATGTTTATATAATATTATGAATTAAATTATTTATATAGAAAAATATTAGATAAAAAATAGTATCTAGAAATATAAAAATATATTTAAACTTTTGAAATTTCAATTACTTTTTAATTTTTAATTTTTAAATCTTTAATTAGCAATTTTTTTAATATTTTGAGTTTGAAAATCATTGTAATTCTCATTTTTTGTTTTTGATTACTTTGCAGCTTCGAGTTTTGGTTCCAAGGTGTCTTTCAAATATCTTGAACATGCTTGGTATTTTATGTAGTGCAAATCAAAGTATTTTTTGGTGATCATTGTTGAGAATGTGTCAAGCGTGAAATATTCTCCAGAGGCAGTAAGAAATGGTGGCATGGTCTCAACCATCAACATTAAAGAAAACAATTTGATAAAAGTTGTGTGCAAAGGGAAGAATGACGATGTGGTCTACAAGTTACGAGTTACACACAAGTACTTCTTGAAGCCCTTACCAGATTCAATTGAGCGATCCCAAGAATTACTTAGTGCCTTGGAAGCATTGAAAAAAATGTGGAATGCATTTCCAAGTGGTGGTGTTGTATCTTCAGCAGCAGTAAGTATGCCATCTATAACATATAACCCTGAAGTTGTATCGCCAGTATCTGTGGCGATAACTACGGTATCTC
Source organism: Dipteris shenzhenensis (assembly GCF_047967505.1). NCBI lineage: Eukaryota > Viridiplantae > Streptophyta > Polypodiopsida > Gleicheniales > Dipteridaceae > Dipteris > Dipteris shenzhenensis. The sequence continues at coordinate 5,222,388 of NC_141618.1, read as the reverse complement.
CGGTATTTACATAAGTAATTATAGTATCTCCAACTGTGCCTACACCATCGACTGCTGTAACTATAAGAACAAGGAGTGATCATGGAGTAGATTCAAGTTCCATAGCTATTTCCAGAAAGAGAGCAAAAATAACTCCTACTCGATGTGCACATCGTTCAAGTGTAGGTTATTTAAAACCAGGCGAAAAATTGGATAGTGATGATCAGGAGGATCCGCAAGAAGAAGATACAAGTCTCGTAGACTTTTCTATAAGTGTGGCAGACTTACATCCTCTAGAGGATGAGGGGTACATTTATGGATTTTCACAATTCAGCGTGGCCATAATGCTTATTGATCAAGCTTCATTGTTCACAAATCAAAGAAAGCTAGATAAAACATTTGCACGCAAATTGTATGAAGATACGAGGAAAACAAGAACTCTAGTTGTATGAAGATACGAGGAAAACAAGAACTCCAGTTGCCACTAATATCACTCTTCGTCCTATGGCATTTAAGAGACTTTAAGAAGATGATCCTACATTGCTTAATGTCACATTTCAAAAGCGCGTGGACTTTCTTGATGCTTTTGAGAACTTTAGGAGTGACTTTGTTCATGGAGAGTCTTTGTACCAAAGCCGATATGGGACTAACATTGAGAAGAGATACATGCTGGCAAAGAATAGATTCTTGGAAAGATGCAGGTTTGAGCCCATTGATAGGCAACACTTTTCTGATGCTTGCAGGATCGCCCTTGATGAGGGAAGAAAAGGAAACTGCCACAGATTGAGTGGATGGAAAAGTTTCAACAGGTCATTTATCATGTATGCATATTTAACGATGACTCGAAGTACATTCTAGAATCAGAAAGGTTGAATTCTGCTCCATTTAGGTTGAAAATAAGCTCTTCTCTTTCTGAGATCCTGATAAAGGTAAGGGAGTTATGGGTGGGTTGTGGAAAGCCACAAACAGTGAAGGGTAGGAGACCTACATCTGAGTACATGGCAAAGAGGACTCGATTCTATAGATGCTTGAAAGGTGTTGTAAGCAATATACAAGGCATACCAAGCAATAAGGTTGAGGCAAAGGATCTGAACATTGCCATTGCAAGATATAGAGATGTTACTTGCATTGTCTTCCGCGAGGATCTAGTGTTTCAGAGCATGGTGGATGTTTGCCAAGCATATGAAACAGGAAAGATGTCCTTTGAGGCATTAGAGCACACTGCAACTTAAAGGAAAGAAATAATGAAACCGATGTCTATTGTTTGGTGGAGAGCATTAAGGTTTGTTCCAGATGTAATAACAGAAGAAGTATGCAAGAAGATCCTAAGCAATGACTGCTTCTTTGGAAAGAAGAGCAAGCATAGCAACTTGGACGAAGTGGTCACTCGAATGATTCAAAGTGAGGCTGCTCTCTCGGCACTATTGTTTTTATTGAAATCTGATGATGAGTTACCTGGCAAGTCAATTAATGTGGATAAGAAGAAAGCACTTACCCTAGGTCAACTCCTTGATAAGACATGGGCTAGAAAGTGGTTGGCTTCAATGGATGCAGATGCCACACCAACAAAGGATCTAAGAGTGCCTCGATGCTTGTACTTGGACCCTACAATTGGACACTCAACCTAGTTGGATCTACTGTTAGTTGATCTCGGTTGACCCTAGGTGTTCTACTCTTGCCTTAAATAAGGCCATTTGCTTTTGTTGTTTGATTTTGGCATTACGTGCCTTGGTTTCTTTGATGGCCTGGCGTTTCATCTAGGCTACCTTGACCTTGAACTCATTTGTCATATGTATGGCTTGGAGGGTTTGTAGTATCTTTTCCATTTGCTACCATTAAGGTAGCCATCCATCTCAACTGCATCTAGGGTGGCTATTCTGCATGTGCCTTGTGGGGAGTAATCTCCACTACATGGTAGGGACTCATGCCCCTATATTGAAGTTTGCCCTTGGTATTATAGATGCTATAGAGGAGTGCTAGATCCCCCTCCTTAAGTTCTTTGCTCTTGAGGTTGCGATCGAACCATTTTTTACGCCTTGCCTTCTCCACTCGAAGGCAATAGGTTGCATGCAATCTCGTTTCATCTAGTCATTCAAGATCGATTAAGTGCTCCGCCAAAGCATTTTTGGTAAGCATTTCCTTGACCATGATGCAAAGGCTAGGTACTAGATACTCCATTGGCATGACTACTTCCACCCCAAAGGCTAAGCTGAAGGAGGTGTATCCGATTGCCACTTTGTAAGACGTTCCGTAGGCCCACAATACCATGATGAGATTGTGCTCCTGGTTGGTATGACTGGCTTTGAGTGTGCAAGTTATAATCATGTAGCACGTTTTATTCGAGCTCTCAACCAGGCCGTTTGCCCTTGGGTAGTACGGCATCAACTTCTTATGTATGATCATGAATTTGCTAGTCAGAATCGCTATGGTTTCATTGAGGAAATGAGTTCCTTGATCGCTGACTAATTCCAAGGGACACCCAAATTGTGTAATGACTTGTTCATATAAAAACTTAGCTGTGGACCGTGCATTAGCTTTTCTTGTGGCTTATCCATCCACCCATTTGGTGAAATAATGTGTGGCCAGGATAACATATATGGCCCCTATTCCTTTAGCTATTGGGCTTATCGGACCAATAAAATCTATGCCCCATTTCTCAAAGGGTTATTGGTTAATATTCTCGTTAGGGGCATCATACTTTCTTTATGTGGGAATCGCACTCTTTGGCAGGGATTGCATTGCTTGATAAACTCCGCTACATCTCCAAATAGAGTTGGTCACCAGAGGCCTACCTATAACACTTTACGTGCCATAACGTCAACGGTGGCAGTGAAGTGATCACTGAGAGATCTCAACAACGGAAGCAGAATAGAAGAAGGTGAGAGAGAGAGAGAGAGGGAGAGCCAGAAGAGAGAGTCACACAAGTTTTGGTGGGTGCAAAATACCCTAATCCTCTATGTCATCCATATATATATGTGTTTGAGTATTGTACATAATCGGGGTTAAGATACAGTGGCCTTTAACCCCCACAACCTCCCACTTAAGGCCAATGTGCCTTTAAGGGAGAACAACCAATGAGCATACTATCCAATGCCCATCAATACATGACAATACTCAAACCGCTGACTAGGTAGACTCTTCGTCAGCATATCTGCAGGGTTATCATCTGTATGAACCTTGACAAGCTCTATGCGCTCATCCTCAAGAACCTCCCTGATAAAATGGTACCTGACCTCAATGTTTTTAATTCTTTGCATGAAAGACCGGATTTCATGCTAGCTGTGAATAGCATATATGGAATCACTATGCAATGTCGGTACACCTGTATGAATCCCCAAATCTCCCACTAGCCAATCAAGCCATATAGCCTCTTTGCAACCCTCTGTGGCTGCAAAACATACTCAGCCTTTGTGGTAGACAAAGCAATGCACTTCTGTGCGTGAGACATCCATGACACTACACCACTTGCAAAGATGAACACATAACCAGAAGTGGTTCTCTTGCTATCCACATGCTGTGCATAGTCTGATTCTGTGTACCCAAATACATGCATCTCTCCTCCACCAAAGCAGATACATACCTCCTTGGTACCCTTCATCTGCCTCATGATGCACTTAACTACCTCCCAATGCCTAACCTTGGCCATCATGGCCCTCTCCTCATCTAATTTAGGACTATTTGCTTGACTCCGTTTCACATATGGAGGCAATGGAGTGCTTACTGCCTTCCCCCCCTCCATATTGAAATGCCACAACACTTTTGTAACATACTCCTTCTATGAAAGCCAAAGGAGTTTCCTACTCTGGTCATGCATGATGCGCATACCAAGAATATGACCTACAGGTCCCAAATCCTTCATGTCAAAGGCCTCACGCAACTTGGCCTTCAATGCATCAAGCTCATAAATGTTCTTGCTAGCCAATAACATATCATCCACATAAAGTGCCAAGAGTATTAGGCTCTTATCCTTAGCCCTTTTAGTGTAGAGGTAGTGATCAATGTCACTTCTTTTGAAACCCTGGGACTGAATGAAAGCATCAAACTTGTGATACCATTCTCTATGCGCTTGCTTAAGGCCATAGAGACTTTTTTTCAGCTTGCAAACCAAATGCTCTTTGCCCTTTTCTTCAAAGCCTTTCGGCTGTACCATGTAAATTTCATTATGCAAATCCCCATGCAAGAAAGCTATCTTGACATCCCCATGTAAATTTCCTTCTTGCAAATCCCCATGCAAGAAAGCTATCTTGACATCCATCTACATAAGCTCCATATCCTCGGTTGCAACAAGTCCAAGTACACATCTAAGTGTGGTCATCTTCACAACTAGAGAGAATATCTCATCAAAGTCCACACCCTTCTCTTACTTGAACCATTTAGCACAACCAAACGGGCCTTGTACTTAGGCACATAATCACCTGTGACCTTCATCTTGTAGACCCATTTACATGGCAATGCTTTCTTTCCATGTGGCAAAGAAACCAAGTCCCAAGTCTTAACTTTTATGAGTGAATTCATCTCTGATTGCATAGCATACTCCCACTTGCACTGATCCTCATGCATCATAGCCTCTCTGTAGCAAGAAGGCTCTCCGCAATCAGTTAAGCATCACATAATCTACCCTTGGAACAAATCTCTCAGGTGGTCTAGACACTCTAGATGTTCTTCTCAAGGGCATTTTAGCTTGTTGTCCCACCTACATATCAGCCACATTTGGCACATCATTGCCATCAATAGATTATCCACCATCTGCCTTGGATTGTGTACCTATGGGAGTACTTGGTGGCACCATTTTTTGCACATTCGGTGCATGGACAACTTGCTGTCTATCAACATATGTGGGTGGATTCACATCTTGGAAAGTGATTCTCCTTATTTCCACATCCCTCATGGGTGTCTTATGCATCTTCTTCTCATTGAAGACCACATCATGGCTTCATATGATTCTCTTTGCTTCTAGATCCCAGAGACAATAGCCCATCTCTCCACTTTCACCATAACCCAAAAAGGTGCATTTCCTAGACTTAGGATCTAGCTTCTTCCGAAGCTCTTTTGGCACATGTGCATATGCCTCACACCCAAATATATGCAACTGAGAGTAAGAGGGCTTCTTGCCAATTGTTAGAGAACATGACCACTAAATTATTCCTATAGCAGGAGCCTGTGTAGCTAAGTGGTATGTGTTGCTCTCTACGAACAGAGTTATTAGAGTCAACTACAAGGATATTCTGTCTCAAGTTTCCTATCCTTTTACTTAGTCATTCATGCCCTTCTTTAGATTCTCAAAGAGACTTAAGCAAAGGTTCCTTCAGGAAGATTTAGATTTGCATCCTGTCAATAAGCATGCATTTGCAGCCTTAAAAGGGGACGGAAGCAACCCGCTACTATTGGAGGTGCCTGCTCCTCTATGTAAAGTTGAGTGCAATGTTAGGGATTCTGGATTTTAGTATTTGATCAAAGCAATCGGTGGTCCACCACAGCCTACACCTACTCCAAATGCAATGACCTTTGGTTATGTGAAACAATTCCAAGAACTTATAGTGATGCCTAAGCTGGTTCTTAAAGACTATGCTTTTAGCTCACTTCCAGTTCCAACTTTCATGGAAAACAAACAAGGATCCATTGCAACGGAGGCTGCAATGGAAGCTCTGTCATTGTGTAAACATTTTGTAGTTCCTACTCTTAATTTACTTTATTTGTACTGCAGTCTTCATTGCCTCAGCCCAAAAACCACCAGAAAGACTTGCATTGGAAAGCATACATTGCAACCTTTCTTGAATGGTGTGGTTCATCTATTCTGCAACTGGATTCTGCCCTAGAGTACGAGGGGATGTGAGCTCCCTCTTGATCCCATGTGTATCACAGAAATGCTAAAAGTCATGAGAGATATACTCTCCACCATTATCAGTCTGTAGGCATTTAAGTGTTCTACCTGACTGATTTTTAGTCAAAGCCAACCATTTTTGAAATACCGAGAACACATCGCTTTTCCAAGCTATAGCATAAGCCCACAGTTTCCTAGTTGCATCATTAATGAATGTCACATAGTATTTAGCCCCACGTAATGATTGTGTAGGCATGGGACCACATACGTATGAATGCACTAGATCAAGCTTTTAAAGCTCTTTCTTTCCCTTTCTTTTATGGGATGATTTAGTGTGCTTCCCATAATGATAGTGCTCCCAAAATTCAAAATAAAAAAAACTCAAATGCAATACATAACTGAAGAGACATGGCAGTAGGAGAATGCCAACCTAACTAGGAATGGAATGGAAATATGGAAAGCATAATGGAAAGGCAAAATGGAAAGAAAATGAAAGAATAAGTGCTAGGCAATGATAACCAACACACTTACATGTAGATAGCTTGATGTTGACTGATGTTTTAGACAATAGACAAGCACAACACTATATAGTGTGCCACTAGACTCTAGAAAGTCACAATGTCTATGGGATATCTACCAATATGACACCTAGCATGTCTAGGACTCACTAGACTATAAAACCACACCTAGACCACCTAGAACACTCACTTTGGCTTCATATTCCAACACCCCCCCATGAAGGCAAGGTGAGAGACTAGTGGAATGGAACCAAGAACAGAACATGACAATGATAGTCATCAAACTGTGCACCCAATGTAACTCAGAGGCTAAAGTGTGAGCGTGTTTAGAGGTTGATCCAAGCACTCTCATGGCTTGAGACTCAACATGCTTAGAGGCTCACATTATAGCATGGCTACATGACCAGCTCATAGGTCTAGGAATGCACCAACATCCTGGAACTCGGCAGGCCTGATAACGAGATCTATCAAAGCCAATACATATGGTTCCCATAGTACATCCCCCCTTAGCTTCATAACAGGACATGTTAGGAAGCCACACACCAAAATAGGAAAACCAATACACCTTTTTAGGAGGACTATCCAAGGCAAAGGACCTTTAGGCTCAATGAAAGCCAAACACTCAATACATATCATTTTATGGGGACTACCCAGGGCAGAGGACCCCAAAATACATCAAGCTATAGGAATAATAGATCAGAAAGAAAAGTCCCAATCATCAGGTACATAGACCTCTGAATAGAGAGAGAGATCTCTAATGTCGGCAGTAAGAGCATGAGTTAGTGTCGAAGGATCATCATCTTCTTCGTCTTCACTTGTTGCAACCCCCATTCAAGTTGACATGTACTGTGGGAGCCATATGTATTGGCTTTGATAGGTCTCGTTATCAGGCCTGGCCGAGTTTTAGGATGTTGGTGTATTCCTAGATCTATGAGCTGGTCATGTAGCCATGCTATAATGTGAGCCTTTGAGCATGTTGAGTCTCAAGGAAGGAGAGAAGAGGGCAACCTTCCAAGGAGGAGGAGGTAGAGTAGCTTCATTAGCCTCCCTCACCTCAACCTCTTAGAAGGGAAAGGGAAAGAGAGAGAGGGCTAGGAACATGGCTCTGATACCATATGAAGAGACATGGTGGTAGGAAAATGCCAAGTTAACTAGGAATGGAATGGAAATATGGAAAGCATAATGGAAAGGCAAAATGGAAAGAAAATGAAAGAACAAGTGCTAGGCAATGATAACCAACATACTCACATGTAGATAACTTGATGTTGACTGATGTTTTAGACAATAGACAAGTACAACACTATCTAGTGTGCCATTAGACTCTAGAAAGTCACAATGTCTATGGGATATCTCCCAATATGACATGTGGCATGTCTAGGACTCACTAGACTATAAAACCACAACTAGACCACCTAGAACACTCATTTTAGACTCATTTTGGCTTCATATTCCAATAATAACTCAAACAGCATAAGAGTTTCATTCCATTTTGGCTCATGTGCTGGGACCTACAATGCCACAAAGAAGTACTTGGCTACTCGATTATTGCAACAACATCATCAGACACCCCTGATACATGTAAGGGATACAAAGTCCCACACTTGGGACCCTTGGCCAAAACCATAGAGCCCTTTTGAATTTTCCAACTCTAAAAGCCAAACGTGGTCTTAAAACTAGCATCATCTAGCTGACCTGCTGAAATAAGACTCTTAGTCAGCTTAGGCACATGTCTCACATTTTTCAAAACAAATGTAGACCCATTTGTAAAAGAAAACTTTATGTCACATGCATAGTTATTTCCAAGATGCACACAACCTGTCTTTCCACTTTCATAAGTGGAAAACCATTCCCTATGGGGAGTAACATGGAATGAAGCACCAGAATCCAAAATCCAATCCTAGGAATATGCATCATCTAAAGTGGTAAGCAAGTTTGCATGTAGACTAGACATGAAGAGAATGTCATTGTCACTATCATCAATGACTACATTAATCTCCTCGGTCTTCATTTTTCCTTTGTCCTCCCTTGGACTCTCTTTCTTATTACTTGAACCCCAATTTGCATTCTTTTTCTTATCCTTTTGATCTCTTTTTAGCTTGTAGCAATCCTTTTTCATGTGGCCCTTCTTGCCACAGTGGTAACACTCAATGTTCCGTGCCCTCGATTTGCTATATGAGACTTCCCTCTTTCTTGGGACTTCCCCCTATACTGTGATCTGCCCCGCACATTTAAGGCTGTATCCTGCTTGTTCCATCCATAGACTTTCATCTAATTTCCTCGACCAATAAGCTACCCACAATATCATCAAACTTCAGTACTCCACCAGGTGCAAAGTTACCGATAGCTATACAGAAGGTATCCCATGAGGATGGCAATGAACATAAGAGAAATATTGCCTTAGTCTCCACATCAAAATTCATATTTTGAGCGTGAAGCTGGCTGAAAATAATATTTAATTCATTCACGTGAGAAGCAATGGAGACTCCTTCCTTTATCTCAGCTCAAACAACCTCTTCATGAGGTAAACTTTATTAGAGGCAGTTTCCTTCTCATAAGTGCCACAATTTTTTCCACAAATCTTCCATAATCTGCTCATTTACTATTGTGAAATAAACTAACTCTACAAGATGAAGTCTTACAATACACTTTGCTAATGCATCTATCTCATTCCAGTCATCCTCAGACATATTTGCAGGCTTAGCTTCAATCCCTGTTAAGGTTAATCTGCTTCTTTTGAATAAGAACATCCTTTATCTATTCTTTCCACAAAGAAAAGTTTGTCCCATCAAACTTTTTACTGCTGAAAAACTCCTTTTCAGACATGGAAGAGGATGCCATGATGCAAATGAAACAAAATCCCAAATGCTAGTACCTACAAGAGAGAAATCACACCAAATACTAGGTGCACACAATATGTATGCCTCAAAGAAAATGTCAACCCACAATGATAAACAATGGCAATATAATGCCAATAAGAGCCAAATGCCTCAAGCATAAACACTGTCCATGGGCATAAGCATCAATAATGTCTCATCCAAGAGATCATAGCACAACCTGTGCATCTACTGCAATATGTCAAAGCTGTCCCTCAGCATAAAATAGCATCTGTGTGCTAAGCGTCCATCAATAAAGCATCCCACAAGGCAATCTGGGCCTATCAGTACATCCAATAAAGGATCGCAATGCATCCAAATGGCCTGTAAAGCATCCACTACAACCCAATGCAAATCACAAATGAGCACACATGGGTCAGACTACAACCAAATTGATTTGCATAAGATATATCCAAGAAATCACGATCCCACAGCAATGACCGCTAGTGAAAATAGAATCTGAGATGTCTCAAAACATGGGCATCACTACATAATTAAACTCAACAAGACAATCTGCAAATATCTCTTTTCTGCCACAACTCCAAAATCTCATCCAAGGATGGAGTAAGAGCCAGTCAACCCTTGCATTTCTTGAGACGACGGAAAAACACAGAGAATTACAACTCCCTTGATTCTTCACGGAATAGCATTAAACTTTGTAGAAATATGTTTCATTCAGTCCTAGATCTAATGGTATAGATAGCTCTACAAATAGAGGCCCAAATATTGAGTTTCCACTCACATAAGAAATGACAGAATGAAGACGTTGGAGTAGACAAAGGTTCACTATAACTTTAGAACTTCATGGAATCAGAAGTAGATTCACAGGTTGGAGTTTTGGACTGCTTTGAATTCATTGGGAGTGTCTAAACTACAAATGGTGGCGTGGATATGGAGATCCAACACACAAAATCCACGTAGGAAATTGATTTTCGTCACTTTTTGCAAGAGCTGTAACTTTTCACTAAGAACTCGAATGATAGAGATGTAAAAACGAAAAATGAAGTACTCAAACTCTTCTACAACTTTGCTTCATATCTCAGGGCATGAGATTTAGCTTTTAGAGAAAGATATCTTCATCACAAGACTCTCAGGTCTAAAATAGACTCTCTTTTTGCCTCCAAAACCACCTACTAGCTTGCAAAAAACCACTCAAACTTTCAAAGGTTTCTACAAGGTCTCTGCACATCAGGATGCAGGTAAAGACATCTAACAGAGCTTCTCCTTCCTCCCACAAAGCTGTAGTAGTAGACTTTGGGCTCCAGGCTCACACTCGAGCTCAGCTAGAACACCCATGCTCTGATACCAGTTGAGAGATCTCAACAACAGAAGCGGAATAGAAGAAGGTGAGGGAGAGAGGGAGATCCAGAAGAGAGAGTCACACAAGTTTTGGTGGGTGCAAAACACCCTAATCTTCTATGTCATCCATATATATATGTGTTTGAGTATTGCACATAACCAGGGTTAATGTACAGTGGCCTTTAACCCCCACAACCACCTGCTATCTCAGAATGGGCTTCTTCGAGCACATCATCTAGATATATTTGTGTTTGCATATGCACCTATGCATGATGCCATTCATGCCCATGTGGTAGAGTTGGCCTACAATTAATTGATACAATGCTGCATCCTTAATGAGTTTGTAGGCTCTGTCCCTCTTGAGGGCTTTGTCCAGAGGTAAACAATTTGCCAGGTAGTGGCCTATTTTGGCTACCCATTCCAAAATTATGTCAATGAGAAATAGGGGAGCATCTAGGAGGTCATCCTTGACTCCTGTTGGATCTTCCCCATTGGGAATCCTTGAGAGGTGGTCAACTAGGACATGGGTCTTTCTCTTACGCACCGCGACTATGAAGTCAAACTCTAGAAGGATTAGCATCCACCTTGTTATGTGTCCCGTCATGCAGGGTTTGTTAACCAAATATAGTAATGCTTGATGATCAACAAAAAGGACGAACTTGTTGGCTAGCAATTAACTTCTTCACTTCATAATCCATGGCCGGTCCTTCCCTCTCTATTGTAGTATAATTAGCCTCACCATCATTTAATTGCCGGTTGTGAAAGTACACTGGGTAGTCCAAGTTGTACTCCCCTGGTGGGCTAACATGCACTTGATGGAAAAGTTTGAGGCATCTATGTGGACATGAAATATTAGATTCTAGTATGGGGCTTGCAATACCAGTGCTATGGCCAGAGCTTGCTTGAGGGCTTCGAAGGATTTTTGACATTCCTCGGTCCACTTAGAGACTACTAATAGCTTGTACAATGGCCAGGCTATGTCTGCATAGAATAGGATGAACCTTCAATAGTAACCCATATTGCCTATGAACTATTGCACTCCCTTGGCGTTCGTGGGGGGGTGGGTGGGTAAACTCTAGAATGATCTTGATCTCATTGTAATCCATGGCGATGCCATTCTTGGACACTATGTGACTGATAATCACGCCATGTTTAACCCCCAGAATTGACACTTGAGAGGATTCAAGGATATTTAGTACAATTTGCACCTCTCAGTGACTAGTTTCAAGTATCTCAGATGATCATCCCATGTCAACTTCACCCACACGTCATCCAAGAAGACTTCTACGAAGTCTCTTAGGTACTCCTTGAAGATAGTGATCATCAACCACTAAAATGTGGCAGGCGCATTGGTAATTCCAAATATAATCACTTTGGCTGCATATAGGGTGATGGATACCTGACTGTATCCTGAGAATCCATCTAGGAAGCTGTAAGCTTCCTTCCTAGCTACTCTTTCTAGAACATGTTTTGTGAAAGGCAATGAGTAGAGGTCGCACATTGTAGCAGCATTGTCCTTTTTCAAGTCTACACATACTTGAATCTTTCCATTCTCCTTTAGGACTATCACAATGGGTGACACTCAGTCTGTATACTTTATCTCATAGATGAATCCCGCATCTGTGAGCTTTTGGATCTCCTCCCTCACTATGAATGCATATTTGGGATTCATAGGATAGGACGCTATCACACTAGCCCAACATCATCTAGCATGGGTATCATGTTCTGCATGACCACAGTGGGCACACCCTTCATGTTTGTGTACTTCTAGGTCATGCAGTCCTTGTACTCTCGGAGGAGGACAATTAAAGCATGCTCCTCGTTGAGGCTCATTGAGGGTGAGATCATCTTCTATGTATATTGGTTGTGGGGAGTCCTCTTATAGTGCCACATTTACTTCCTTAACCTTAGTTAGATGGTAGTATCTTTGAAAGCACCCTTCTTTCTGGGTTATCTTAGAATGCTAGTATAAGATCTTGTGATCCTCAATCGTGTAGGCCTTGTAATGGGAAGGTACCTAGTGGGGAAGGTTTTCCCCACCTCTCCCAACATTCTTTGGTGCAGAGACTGACACCCGCTCCCCCATCTAGGATGGCATCAACCTTTTGGTTCTGGTAGGTTATGGGGATAGCTGCATTAGTGTCATCACCTTCAAAGTATTGGCCTAACTTATTGATGGGGACCTTGGGTAGGTTTCGACTCTCCTCCTATGGTTGGTTGTCTTTGGGGTTGGTAGGACCTTGGGACAGGAATCACACATTTATCCAGTTTGAGAGGTCTCGCCAGAGGGTAGGATTCCCTCTCAACAAGGATCCAATTGGCATCTTGACCTCTATGGTCACCCATTCATCCAATTTGAGAGGTCTTGCCAGAGGGTAGAATTCCCTCTTAACAAGGATCCGATTGGCATCTTGACCTCTATGGAGAGGAGGGCCACTAACCTGGCAATATTGCATGGTTCCTAAGAGGTCTCTCTCCCTACCAATAGTGGATCCTTGAGGTTGTAGAGGCCTCCTTCCTCTCTTAGTTTTTGTAGCATTGGGTCTTTCTCGAACATCTATTGCATCAAGTACAGAGCCTTTGACTTACCGGAGCTGCGTATCTTCTCTTCTTCTACCCGATCTGGCACCCTAAGTGCCTTTGCCCTCCTATAAGTAGTCAAGTGGTGCGGGTGGATGGTATCCGGCCCTCTATTGACCTTGAGCCTATGCTCAAATTTTTATTGGCATTACTATACCAAGTTCTGAGCATCTATTAAGCATTGTTTCTCTAAGGCTAGGTTTAGATGTGTTCCCTCATAAGAAGGTGGAGATGTGAGGCCTTAGGCCCATGCTAGTTGGTTTACATCCAGGTATGAGGGCATACTTAGATCGTCCTGAGAAAGGGCTCATCTGGAGGTAGAGGAGGTGGCGAGGGTGGTTGTCTCCTCATCTGGACCATCTTGGATGAGCCTTGGTTCATTCCTTTGCCCACCCTGGTGACCTTCTTAGACCACGTCAGCAGGGGTTGGGGTGCCTTGGGATTTTGCAACATAGGCATTCTATCCTTCCTTGCCTACTTCATTTCCTTGCCTATGCCCCTTGCCTGCATCCTTGTGATGACCTTCAAGGGCACTTTTGCTACTTGACCCTATTCAATACTCTCATCAGCAAATTGATGCTAGTGCTCTTGGGTGGGGTGGCCAGAGTTGCTGGTCTCCTTAGGGGGCAATCCGTGAATAAATGCTACCTAGCACACAAGGGCATGGGACATGTTGTGGGGGGAACCACAGGGGTAAGATCCCTATATTGACAGTCCTTTAAAAAATGCAGCCCTTGGCATTTAAAACAAGACACAGGAGGGTCCATTGCACCCTTATATGGGCATTTGCTTGCTTTGTGTGAACCTTGTAATGTATAGCACTAGGGATCAGGGGCCTTCGCGCCAAGGAGTTCATGTCTCTTGCCCTCATAGCCACGGGTGCTGGAACATTGGGACATGTTGATCCTCATGTAAGAGGTAGTGACTTATGATGCCACTTCCCTCCTCGTAAGGGTGATAGTCAGGATGTCTGTGATCATGTTCCATCTTCTCCCTCTCCCAATCATAAGGTAGTTCTTCCACCAATACTTGGTTGACTGGTATTATATGAGGTAGGGATGGTTGTGGATCCAATATGTGTGGTGGTAATGGAGCATGTTGTGCCCTATATTGCCCTAGATTGGCAGAGGGGCTCCTTGTGCATTCATCAGGTTGAGTAGGGTCATCAGGGCTAATTGGGGCCTCGGTTGGTAGATCGGTTGGTGAAGGACCTTTGGAAATTGACATTGGGAGGTGTCATGGTTTCCCCATCCATAGCAAGTGTGCACAGTAGAGGGCTAGCCTTGCCATGAGGTGGGGGCACTCATTGGAGGGGTGATTGCCATTGCATACCCCGCACCAATCATTGTCCCTCTTGGGGAATAAGAGGTTACTCAGTGTTTCCTTGGAGTTCCTTGACTTCCAATACTGGCCCAGCTAATTCAGTAGGCTAGAGGCTAACTTGCCCATATATAAACCCTTAGGCTCTTTGTCCTCCTTCTTGGTAGGCTTTGGAAGACCTTACCAATTGTGATACTTGGGATGGCATTGTAGTTCTATCCTTGACAACCTTATCCATCATATTATCACTTATACAGATGCCTAGATTCGAAAGAAGTGGATTCATAACCATTAAAGCAATGTAACCTCGAAGGGATTCCTTATCATTCAGTTTCACCTCATATAACTGATTAATTGGGCTCCACTTATGACCACTAAGGGCAAACCCTACGATGATGGCTTTCGGTAATGCCTCCTAGTTGACTTTCTCCTCCAGACTGAGGGCCCTATATCATTGGCCTACCTTGCCATCCAAGCTGGGGCCAAATGCATTATCCATTTGTAGATCTCCAAGAGCACCAAATGCTTCGCATATTTGCTTGAATCCCTCCACGTGGGAGACCGGATCTCCTTTCCCAAGAAATTTAGTTATCAATTTGGAGATGGCTATGGGTCTGCTCCTAGAGGGATTGGTGATCCTTGTTGGGAATACAAGCGCAGTCGAGGGTGGGGTGGCCCCCCTTCCTAGTGCATCTACCAGGATGTGCACCATCTCATGACTGGTTGTCACTAGCCTCCCCTTTCCATGGACATACTGGCAAAGGGGTTCTCCATTTCTATTGAATCCATTCGGCCCAACCATCCAAACATGTTGATATCATCCCTCTTAACCTGGACGCTATGGAAGGAGCAGGAGAATCAGGTGGAGCTAGGCTAGTGTAGGGGGTTTCAGAAGCCCTAGAGCCAGTAGGGTCCTGCATTTCTTTGTTCAAGCTCTCGATCTCGTCGGGAGCTAGAAGGATTCCCATGTCAAGACCCTAACATTAGTGAGAGATGGGGATTGATCTCCCTATTGGAGCCAACTCCAAACTTTGGTGAAAGGTGGGCTACACATAGTTTGAAATACTATCCTTGGGGGCTCGGGTTCCTTGGACAAAATTCTTCCAAACCTCAAGTGCATGTATGAGATCTCTGCAGAGGTACACCTTACCTCAAATTCAATTCTGTATTTTTGAAAGAGAGTTTGTTCCCAAAGCTATCCCAATGGTCAAAGGGTTAGCTGTAAGCCAATGGGTCATAGGGATAGACTTATGTTGATGACTATAGTTCATCAGACTTCCCTAAAGAGATGGGAGATCCCTGCTATAGAGAGGTTGATAAGATAGTTGGGAGTTTGGAATCTCCCTGAGCCACAAACAGTCATATTTTTGAAAAAGTAAAAACCTTGTAGCCATTTTTTACACGTTGAATTTCTCGGCTTGCCATCAACCATGATCTAAAGTGCTCATAATACCTGATTTTGTGACTTAGACATTTTAAGTAGCCCAATGGTTGAAATCGGACAATTAAAGATAACCAGTCTAGAGGGGACTACTTTAGTATAGAACTGTGCAATAGATTTTAGGATAACACGACAATAGTTCAGGATAAGTGGTCACCAACAGGATGGTTGGTTGCACTAGGTATCAACAACCACCACCATAGGGGTTGCTTCAGATGAATGGATTTATAGATGTGTGGATTCATTATGGGAACTAATAAAACTAGCACAGTGGTTGTTTGGGATATACTAAAAACAAGCATGAGATTTATCGTTTGGGATTGACAAAAACAATTTAATAAACCCAGCGTGGTGGTTGTTTGGGATATACTAAAAACAAGTAATTGTGGGATTTAATAAAACCAATGCGGTGGATGTTTGGGATATAACTTGAAGACAAAGTTTGCCAAATTATGTTGAGCAATGCATAAGTTATGGGTCATGCAAGATACCTATATACATTAAATTCCTTGAATCTCACAAAAAATGGCTACACACAAGCAAACAATGTCTTAAAGAGCAGCATGAACTTTAGCATCCCAATCACTTTGAGGAGGCGGCACTACCTTAGTCATTTTAATTTATTGGTAGATTCAGCTTCCATTACCACACAAGCATAACAAGTTGTGAAAATTGTATGCATAGTCTTGAATTCATCCTTCAGCAGCAACTACATAACTTCCTTTAGAAAATGTGATCTGAAAAGCTATATGGGGCATCCATACCTACAAACGATATTCTTAAAGACAAACTTAGTTGTGATTTAAGCCGAGTTATCTCAGAGTGGCTTAGCTTCTACCCACTTAGTAGCATAATCAGTAGCCACTATGATATGCTTACTCTGTGTAAACGTAGTACGTCTGAAAGGAACTACAAAGTCGAATCCCCATCTTTGGAATGCTTTTTATTGTCAGGTAGGTTGTAATGGCATAGATTGATTAGGTAAGAGATGACCAGTCCATTGACATACATCACACTCCATACAGTTGGTTTGAGCATCCTTAAACAAAGTCACCCACTAGAGATCCACCTGCAAGATTTTTTGAGCGGTCGATTCTCCCTAGAAATTTCCATTGGATGGGCCGAGTGTGCCTCTTGCAAGACTATGGCATGTTCATGAGGCAAAACCCATCGACATAGAACACCATCTGCACATTGTCGATACAAGTATCCACCAATGAGGGTGAATTGCCAAGCCTTCAGGGCTACTTGCATACGTTTGTCTCTTCGCATATTCTCAAGAAATGTGCCATGAGATAAATAAGGGCATATTCATGTTCATAATAATCAACTACAAAGAGTTCGACATCTGGAAGTTCAGTAACAATGCCTTGAGTGTCTTCAATTGCATGCAATTGAGACAAGCAGTCAGCTCTCACACTCCTCCCACATGGGTTTTACTAGGCTTATGAGTAATTTTAAAATTGAACTCCTATAAGAGTAGTATCCAATGCACAAGGCATTCTTAAATGATAGATTTTTTGTTTAAATAAAGCAAAGCCTGGTGATCAACATAGAAAATGAAGGGAGTACTGAGTAAATAATGCCTTAATTTTTGTGCATTGAATCATTCATGCTAAGCGCTTCACATTCAGTTGTGCTATAGTTTGACTTTGTAAGTGTACCTAATAGTAGATAGCATATGATAGTGGTACTTGGCATTGAAGAAAATATGAGAATAGTACCTAATAGAACAAAGTAGCATAGGACACTGGCCCTTAGCACCTAAGGGCGTATGATAGTAGTATCTAGATAGTATTTTATAGTAGTGAATAGTACTAAATAATGATACCTAGCATACAACAATGATACTTGGCATCTGAGAGCGGTACCTAGCATCTAAGATTGGTACCTAGTATCTGAGAGTGGTACCTACATAGTACTAAATAATATAAAATAACCCTATTACTCAATAATTACCTACTATTACCAAATAATACGTAGTATCTCAGATTGGTACCTAGTATTTGAGAGTGGTACCTACATAGTACTAAATAATACAAAATAGCACTATTAGTCAACAATTACAAGAAGATCTACCTCAATAAAAGAAGGAGATGTACCTCTATAAGATTTAAGATGTCCTACATACTGTTTTGGGCTAAGCCTTGACTTGTAAATAGTCTTTGATAGTACAAAATCGTGGTGCCTAGCATATGGACATGATACATAGCATCTAAGAATGGTACCTAGCATATGACAAGTTAGTGCTAAATAGTATGAAATAGCACCAGTACTAAACCCGATACGTAGCATTTGAGAGTGGTACCTAGCATATGATAGTTTAGTATGAAATAGCACTCGTACTTGTCAATTACAAGATGATGTGCCTCCATGAAAGAAGGGAGATGTACCTCATCAATTACAAGATGATGTACCTCCGTGAAAGAAGGGAGATGTACCTCTGTAAGCTTCAGGTAATGGGTGGGATGTTTTATATTTTTTAGGCTAACCTTCTGCTTGCAAACATCCTTCTAGTTTGGAGACACCATAAACACACTATTCAAAATTTTTGGACTTGTGTAAAGTCCAATTTGAGAAATGGACTAAAAGACAGTCCAAAAATTTTGAATATACTAGTAATGTTGTTTTTTGAACTAGATTTGACAACTCCAAACAAAATATTTGGTGATTAAGTACTAAGAACATCAATGCATAACCAAATCTCTTATAGAGGTGGTCTACATAAACATCTTCATAACTTCTTATGAATTGAGCTACTATCACCTTAGAACATCAATAGATGACCAATTCTCATAGAAAGGTCATGTACATAAACCCCTTAGAAAGGTAGTGTACATAGATCCTTTTATGTGTAAGTGGTGTACATATACACCTCACTTGGTATTAAAAAACACCCTTAACTATAAAAATACATTGACATAAAGTTTAAAATACACCATTAAGTATAATATGGACCTCATAAACAATCTTTATACACAATAATGAGAGTAAAGAAATAAAAAAAGTAGTTAACTTTTTATTAGATATTCGCTTTACATAGTTCAAAACTTGTGATTACAAAGCCGTCAGCCATCATGTTCCTCAGTACCAATGTCCTCAATGCCAGGCCCTTGACTACCAAGGTCCTAACTAATAGGCTGCTCTAGGATAGTACCAATGTCCTGAATGCACCTTGACTAGGGTCCTGACTAATAGGCTGCTCTAAAACTGGAGTCTGAGTAGCAAGGTCCTCAGTAGTTTTCTCTTCAGTTCCAAGCACCTGACTAGTAGGCTGCTCTAAAGTCTCATGTCCAAGTTCTTGGTGAGTAGGATCTTGGCTACTAACTTCTTGACTAGTAGGTTGCTCTGGAGTCTATAAGGTCATGGTTAAAGAACCATCTATGCCTCCTGGTCATGCTTTGCCTCATCCATACCTTCTTTGGGTAAGGCTTCCTTGCTTGATCCACTTGCATGTCCTTCACCCAAGATCAAATGTGCCTTCCTCATTTTTAATTTCGAGGGAAGTGCTTCCACTTCTTTAGCCTTACCTTTTCCTATGACATGCTGTACTACTACTTCTTATTGCGGTGAGCCTTCCCATATGATGAGTGGAACCTCCTTGACTCTAGTTGACAATTGATCACCCTTATTCTTTGTGTGGATTTCTTCTTGGCGTAAGTCATCGGATGCAAAGCTTTCATCCTCATCATCACCTGAGCTAGAATCATCACCCTCAGACTCACTACCCTCGTCTTCGATATTTTCCTCACTACCCTCTTCTTTGACATTTTCCTCTTCAAAGAAGGTAGTGCAACTATAATATGTGTCAAAGAACTCAATCTGATGGGGGGTATCAATGACATTTACATTTCTACCTTGGCATAGAAATTTGCGAGCAGCAAAACCCATTCGATACAATGCTACTTCCCACCCATCATTCAGTAAATTCTTTGTCATCTCTAGTATCACGTCAGGATCCATCGGCTTTCTGTAATCCACCATTGTTGCATCAAGTTTAACCTTATTGTCCTCAAAATAATGAAGCTCGAGTGTCCTTAAAGGAATTTTGATTAGATTTCCACCACCCCTGGATAAGAAGCACATCAAGAAAGGCTACAAGACTTGAATGGCAGTGCCTTCCAAGATAGTCATATGACTGCGTAGGACTATACCATGGTATACTTTTGAAAGTAAATACCCAAATACAGATGTAAAACTCGCAAACAAGGCATCTCTTTGTGATTCTGTCACAAACAGGACCAATGTTGATCTTTTCTTATCTACCATAGGACATTCTAGGATAAACCGCACAAGTTCAACTATCCATGACACCGCAAGGTCTTGCAATTCATCTATGAAAAATACACATGGCTTCTCCCAAGCATGACCGCTCATTGTTATGAAATGCTCTATATCAATGCCATTGATGTGTGCAAAATTTGTATCATTCTCTGATAGCAAGATATCATAGGGGAAGCTGAATGGAGAACCATCATCTAAACCACCAATTGCTCTACCTTGGGCAGACTTGGACTCTGAGGCCTTTTTCTAAATGTCCATATATTATGTCTCAACAACCTTTGGCATTTGATATATTATGCGGGTATAGATAATTGAAATGGGGATTTAATAAAAAACAAAGGAGACAAACAAAGATAATAGTAGAGTAAGAATGGGCAACTTTTATTGGTAGCCAACTTATGTATGTTGGTGCTTGTATCTCTCTCTCTCTCTCCCAGCCACTTGCACTCTTCTCTAGCCCCCTCGTCCTACTCCCAACCCCATTGCTTTACTCTTAACCCCCCACCCTAGTCCCAACCCCCTCATCTTTGCCCAGATCCCCCTTTCTATTGATTGTGGTTCTCTCCAACACTTGCATGCACACTCCTAGCACCCTAGCACCCCATTGCTATCTATGCTCCCTCCCAGCTCCTCCTTACACCCTTCATGCCAATCACAAACCACCCCATGCACCCTCCCAACACCCCAACACTTCTCCATTTTTGTTTGAGCCCCCTCCCACCCTTCCTACAGTCTCCTTTTTTGTTGATCCATCCCAACCCTTCCCTACTCTACCCCTATTAATCATGAATCTTCCCAAACCCCTCAACCCACTTATTATTGATTGCAACTCCTACCAACCCCTCTTTACACCTTTTCTTCACCCTCTTATTAATACTCGAATGACGTTTCCCCAAAATGGTTTGGTGATTGGCTACACTTGATCATGCTTTGACCTACCTAAGTGAGAGTTTTGGAAAATACAATTTTTATATAACTAGAGGGGCCAATTTGAAAATCTTCCCTTCCACCACCCCTGTATTAGGCTTGGTGCTACATGTTTTCCCTCACGAACCCCTTGCATTTCTAGCCCCCCCTCCAAGACTCTCACATTCCTAGCCCCACTTTGCATTTCAATCCACCCTAGGCTCCCCCCCTTGGCATCCCCTCTTGAGTTCCTCCTACTACATTGCCATAGTGCTACCCTCTCAAGGCCTACAAATAGGCACGAAGGGTGTGGAGGGATTTGTTCCCTTCTTCGCACCATAAAATAAGCAAGAACTTATAGCAAAAACGACAAAAAAGAGAGTGAGAATGGGAAAACATCACCAAAGGAGGGAGAGAGAGAAGAAAGAGAAGCCAAGTATTCAACCGCCTAAACAATAGCATAAAAGATGACAGCAATAGCAACAACAACAACAACAACAACAATAAGAGATCTTGAAGGACATCAATAGTCAAAAGACGTGTAATAGTCTTCAAATAGATAGCATCGTGGTAGGTATCATGCTACATGTATATATATAGACACATGAATAGATATGTATAAATATAAATATAAATATAGATAAATAAATAAACACACTCACACACACACACACATGCATGCACGCACACATGCACACGCACACACACACACACACACACGCATGCATTCATTTATGTAAACAGATTTATTTATAGTTGTTCATGATTAATAATTTAAGTGTAGCTATGCTCTTGTATCTTTATTTATATCGAGATAGAGATTTAGATTGTTTGCCTTTTTTATTCTCTTTCTTGACTTTTTATAGATATAGGAGAATGTGTATGAGTAAATGAATAAAGCTTAAATTCCTTCTCTTATCAGTTGGCCGTCTTCATTTTCTAAGGCGTAGTAGAGTTGTATTTACGTAGCTATATATATATATATATATACTTTAAAGGTGAATTACCAGCTCGGAAGGTATTATAGGTAGCATTGTGGTGGGAAACTTTATTTAAGGATGTATACAAGAAATGTATGCACTATGATGAATTCCTATGCACTCAACATCTGTTGCCTAAGCAGTCTATGCCTTTGCAAACCATTCATGCATGGGAATCATTTCAAATGAATTTTGTGCTCCACCTCTTGTGTCTTATCCTCTTAGTACCACTCTTGGGAGAGTGTGCATGTGTGCATATAACCTTCTTGCCTTTGCTTGCTAGTGAGGGTGTGTGTATATGAGAGAGAGAGAGAGAGAGAGAGAGTGTGTGTGTGTGTGTTGTGTTATAGTAGCTAGAGCTTTATGATTTCTCATTTTAGTAGTAATTTTTTGTTCGTTTTGATAGGCTATTATAGTATGGTTTTTACTATATATATATATATATATATATATATATATATATATAGCTATATATATATATATAGTTATAGTTAGATATAGATATATATTTATAGGTATTTGTAGACATATTTGTGTATATATAAATATAATTAAATATTATATATATATATATATAGTCCAGGCAGTGCTACATGAGTCATTGTTTGGTTGGGTACTTTGCTGATTTTATTTTGGAGCTTTGAAAAGCTTTGTGAATGCCATCTGGAAACCACTCAAAGAGAGTGCAGCTGGGGTGCAGTGTGATTGCATCTAGACAGCCAATGGTCGGAAAAGAGAATGCCTTTGGGTTAAGTCTATGGGTTAAGTGCACTTATGTGATGGTGTTATATGCTTGAAAGCCTTGCGAAGGCTTAGTGAATTAGGGTTGCGTGCTCAGTTGCAGGTAAGGTCTCCCAGAAGCAACTTGTAATCATTTCACTGTGAAATATAAAGAAATACCGAAAGGGGCGCCACGGTATTTGGGGCCAATCGGGTGCACTTGTCTATGTTTGTTGAGTAGGGGCATTCTAGCCTCTATTCCTTTTTCAGTGGTTTTGTTTGTGAACAAATGGGTAAATGCCAAATGGTGATCATGCAATGGTTAATGGTTGTGATATATGCTTTGTGAGCTGTAAATAAGTGCTGAAGTGTTTAAAGGTTCAGTTCCACTGTCCTCTGAGTGATTAGAGGCCAATTTCATTGGTTCCATTGCCGGGATTTGAACCCGGGTCACCTGGGTAAAAGCGAGATATCCTTGCATGCTTTACAAAAGAAAGCTGTACCGTTTCGGTGGGGACCAAAGGAAAATGCAGCTTTTGAAGAGCTGTAGCAAAAGTTGTGTTCTGAACCTATTATTATCTTGCCAGATCTTGCAAAACCCTTTGTTGTAACTTGTGATGCATGTGGGAACAGCATAGGAGGCACTTTGATGCAGGATGGTAGAGTGGTTGCATATGAGAGTAGAGTTCTTAAAGAGTTATATAGCTTTTAGGGCACCCTCCTAGTCCTGTGGAGTTATATGGCTACATAACGGGTACTCTAAACGGGACGCTTGACTAGCTTGTGTTTTGCCATGCTAGATGGTCGGTATTGTGGGCGATTCCATGTTAATACTGATGTCACTAGTGTTATTGGTGTTGTGCTTGATTATTGTTAGGTGATACATATCAGTGTGAAGTCATATTATAGCACTACTAAATATACAAAGTGGTACTAGTTGATACATAGCAGTGCTAGCTGATAGATATAGCCAGCACTACTATAACTTCTATGTGCTATATGGTAACTCCTATATGCTACACACCAATGCTTTTCATGGTATAAAACTTATGTGTACTATAACAATAGTGAGTACTACTACATAGCATTACAACTTATCTGCTATCGACTATTTGCTATGTGCTATATCTCTTAACTTCTATCTACCATATGCTATAATAGATGTACTATGATATGTACTACTATGTCACACATAGCAATACATAATAGTGTAGCTTGTTTGCTACTTGTTGCTTGCTATCTGCTATATGTACTATTATTTCGCACATAGCAATGCAGTTTGTCTGCTACCTAATATCGACATTTGTTTATTTGCATTCTACTCTACTAACTACTAATGTCTATTATAGTTGTTATTAGCGAAAGAGAAGCTGATGTTATAGCAGTGAGTGCTACTACGTAACACCATTGTCAATTGCTAGATAGTAGCTCTATTTTAAGGTGTAGCAATGCTAACTACTACCTTATTGCATATAGCATGCCAACTTGTACATAGAACTTCTATAATGATGCTTACAACTACATACCAAAGTTTATTGTTGCTTAGCACCACTATTTTCTAGAATAGCTATATAAGCTAGTAATGTAGCATTGCATTCTCATGGTCTAGCAGCTCTAAAGGTATCCAACCACCATTATGCATAGATTCATGCTATGTGCAACCATAAGTTTCTCATGCTACAAGAAGAGGCCTTCTTTTTCTTGCATATCATGCAAGGCACCCCCCCCCCAATGAAAACACTAACCTTCATGAATGTGAAGTGACTTTAAGGAAAGCATTAGGGAAAATGGGATATGAGTGCTATTGAAAGGTTCCATGAAGGGGAAGAGCCATTGTCCCAAAACTGTTGTTTCCCTCAAGTTTTCCTACTAGCCCTTGTCGTTGTGCTAAAAGTGCCATAATATTTTTTTGTAGTACTAGCCATAACATTTTTATTGACTTAATTTCCCCTCTCCTCTTATGAAGGCTAGAATTTTTGTGTGCAGGAACCCGACAACAAGAACATGGAGTCTAAAGGTCCAATACCTTTAGTGAGTGCTACTTCCCTTGCTTGTACACTGGCTTTCTTGCCTTCAAATGATTGTGTGTCCTTGTTGGTTATGATGCAAATCCACTAGATCATCCAAAACCATCGGGGAACTGGTGATTCATTCAAATGCTCACCACAAAGGGGCTCAGTATGGAACCCAAAGTACAGTACAATTGTCTAGATGACTTGAAAGTTTAGGAAAGCCCCTTTATGCTAGCTTAGCCAGATCCAAACCATCTTCTCATCCCACTAAAAGACACTCCACAAGAACGAGAGTGCTTAACAATGGGCAAGCTCCTTCCATTGAATCTGTTGATGCATGGCTAATTGAGGCTACAAGGCCAGAGCAAAATCTGGGGTCCCTTTTGGGAAACCTGGATAAGGTCATAAGTTTGGTGGGCCCTAGAAAAAAACTATATTCCACCCACCCATCGTCCTAATCATTTGCTTGAAACCAAGATTACAAGGTTGGAAGCGAGCATTTGATCATGCTCACATGTGCAAGAGAGGTGTAACCATACAAACATTCCATGGGATGGTAAGTTGAAACCTCCCCAATCCCCTAATAAATTCAATTAATAATGTAATATGGGGAAGAATGGTACAAAATGGTTCCAATGGTTCCCTGGGGTACATAGGGATTCAAGTAGGTATGATAGATTTTTTTGGAACGAAGATACGAAAGCAGAAGTGAAGAGGGAGAGAGAGTAGTGCACAAGATATTGACTAACAATACACTAAGTTGTATTCCATGAAAACTGAGAATATATACATGGAGCCCTTAGGGTTAGGGTTTGTCCCACAACTCTATGGTGCAATCTACACCATTCTCAACATCCCTGTTAAATTGCACTGCATAAGAAGAGGGTGCTTTACAAAACACATTTTTGGATTTTTTGAAAGTTAATGGAGTCACATTAACCAAAGCTTTGGTAGGGCATCTGTTCTGAATATAAGTGGCTGTCACAACTGCTTCTTCCCAAAAAGCCTTTGAGACTCTCTTGAATTTCAGCATGCATCTCGTTATTTCCATGAGTATGATTCTTCCTCTCAGGGAGTGGATTCTGCTGTGGTGTGTAAGCGCATGTCAAGTGATGTTTAATCCCATGCTACTTCAAAAATCCCTAGAATGCATGTGACTACGTGGAAGATCAAACACAAAATCCATAGCTATGCTTTGCCATGGTCTATCTGGAATTAGCAAAGGGTGTAACAACCCAGGTGCCTTCTGCCTGGTCAAACTTTACTTTCTGACAAACCATGCATGTTCTCACATATTTTTCCACATCTTTCCTCAAAGATGGCCAATAAAAGTATTGCTCCACTACTGTAATTGTTGCTGTAATTCCCCTATGTCCTGCATATGGAGGAGCATGACTTTCTGTCGCATCTGATCAGTGACACAGAGTCGTCCATGCATCAAAATGAAACCCTCTTTCAACACATCTAACACATTGTTGTAAGCAATACTCACTACTGAAACACTCGGTTTCTTGGAGACTACTTCAGGCTGTGGTTTCCTGGAAAGTGCATCAGCCACGACATTTTTGTTACCCGGCACATGTACAATTTGAAAATGAAACATTGAGAGGAAGTTAGCCCATCTCATGTGCTTTTCAGATAATTTTCTCTGCGTGAGAAAATATCTAAGTGACTAATGATCTGTCTGCACATAAAAATCAGCTCCAAAAAGGTAATGTTTCCATGTGGTCAAAGCATGTATCACTGCTAACATTTCCTTCTCGTATATCTGCAAGTCAAAGGAGCTCTGATGATCATAGGTAGTTGCCATCAAATGCGTCACCATCAGCAAGGCTGCATGGCATTGGTTATAGAAGTCTTGCAGGCAACTGAATGTTGATGACTTGATGGCTTGTCAGAACTCACGACAGACACTTTATGGAGCAAAACCTTTGCTTCTTCCAAAAAGCATTAAGGAGGGCTAGTTAGCGTAGGGCGGTCGATTGCTTGTAGGGCGATGATGGATTGAGAGTCCCTGTGCTCTGGAGTCTAAACTCTAGAGGTAATAAATAGTGATTGGCAGTCGGTAGCAGTAGTGAGCAGTCTAGACTCCGACTCTAGAGCCTTCACAGTGGTCCACAGAATAGGTCGGCAAGCCGCAGAAGGCAAGTGCTTCGTGTACTAAGCAGCTTCATGGAGAAAGATTTGGAGTTTTTTTTTCAAGATCCGTGACCTCAGATATAGGACTCGATGAATCCGTCCTTTATTGCCCCCATAATTTACGATTAGCTCCTTTCTAGGTGGTGGGAAAGCTATTACATGCATAGAGAACTTCTCGTTTTCTCATGAAGTGTGTACTTTTTCAATGTGCCACTTTCACACATCCTTGATTCCTTGAATCTCTCTACATAATTCAAGAGAGAGCTTCCCCTCTCCAAAGCTTAGAGCATACCAAAGCTCTGATATCACTGAAACGTTAAAGGTAATTATCTTCAACACAAATTCACCACTTAATTAATTGGAGAAGAAGAGCACAATCACACCACAAAAACGACAGCAGACTAGGTACATTCTCCTTCCCCTAGATGAGTGGCTCATGCTTCCTCATCTAGATTATTTATAATATTTTCATAAAAGCGCTAAGGAGCCAAAATTATCCCTCCCTTCCAAAATAAGGGATTTGCTTTACATAGCCATCTTAGGGCCCAAAAATGAATTATGTCCACTACAAAATAAATTGCTCAAACTTGCAATAACAAAGCAAATACAAAATTAGCCCATGGCCATATATAATGCATTGTGCGACACCTCGATCGGAACCCTCGCACTAATTCTAATCCTCGCTATGAGTTCCATCACCTATACTAAAGCCACCAATTACATTAGTTATTAACAATTGATTGAACGAACATCGAATCAACCGATCCCAACATAAACGCGCTCAAAGCAGAATAATCAAGCACAACATCAATAACACTAGTGACATCAGTATTAACATGGAATCACCCACAATACTGATCATCTAGTATGGCAAAACACAAGCTAGTCAGGCATCCCCAACTAACCACACAAAGTATACACTAGGGCCCCCGCCACGTCCGGTGCACTCCTATGGACTACTTTGCCATAGTCACACTTGACTAAAATAATAATGTCCAAAACAAGATATACTAGAAATATAATTTCCGTAACAATGAAAGGTGCATGTCTAAGAATGAATGAGAAGGAAAAATAATAATTTAGAGGACTTAGAGACATTAGAGTGTGGGGGAATACTTTCTTTGAAGACCAAGCCCTCCTTGATCGGTTCAAGAGTAATACGACCACTTTGTGCAATACTTTTGTATGGACAACATCTTTTTCTCCTTTAAGATAGCTTGTGCAACCTCTATTGCTTGAGGTGAAAGATTTAATTAAGGTACCTTCATAAGAGATCTACCTTGTTGTATGATGATCTCACAAAAAATGAGAAGAGCTCACTGAACTATGGGTAGGTTCTATATAAGAATCAAGATTGAATGTTGAATCCATGATTACAACTCTTGATTAAGTGGACCCTCTTTGACATCCATTTTGGGTTGCAAAAGTGGTAAATTTTCGAAAGTACATGCAAGGGCAAGCGACTTTCATTGTTGTGCAATGGTTTATGAGATGATCAGAAAAGGGAAAGAATGGTTACCAAACCATCCAAACAATCGTTGGGTGTTCTTGATGTTGTCAAAGAGCTAGACATACTTATTTATGATTTTCAACTTACATTCTAATGGAAACTTATGGGAGGAGCATTAGGTCCATGAATGAAATAAGCTATATGGTTTGTTTAGGGATTTCCTAGAAATTTATCATACTATAAGTACTTTTAATCAAAATTAAGACATAGATTAGCTTGTATTTATGAACACTATTGCATATTATGTGAGTAACATTGAGGTAATATTGCACACAAACGAAGTAAAAATTTGAGACTTTTTTATACCATAATTAAAAATACAATTGCACAGTATCACTATGGTAAAAAAAGCATGTAAAAAAGAGGCCTAAACTTAAGATACTTTTCATAGGAAATTTGAAAACTGCCAACATGTGCATAATTTTGAAAGAGAATTCATAGTCCTTATGGTTTGCCTTGTAGTCAAAGGATTGAAAGGTTGGGAAATTTTTTGGCACGATGAGATTCAAGAAAGGATTAACTTTTGGTAGAACTACACAACCAAAAAGTGTGCAAACACTCTCTCACTCTATAATGTATCCTTTTAAGTATCATCACTAGCAATTTTCATTACGATCAAGGTCATTTTCATCATTAGATGACGAAGTGGATGATCCATCCTCCTCTGCACTACTAACAAGAACATTCTCTTCATCTTGTGGAGTCTAGCAAACCATAGATTGGGGAGCCGAAATATAGAGAAAGGAAAAAGTAAGCTATAATTGAAGTCTCAATAATTTTCTCCAAATAGGGTAGAGTGCTAGCCAAATCCCTTCACTAATAAGGATGAGTTATCACCAAGAGAGTAGGGGAGAGAGAGAGAGAGAGAGAGAGAGAGAGAGAGAGAGAGAGAGAGAGAGAGAGAGTAGGGAGGGGTTTGAGGTGTACCAATGAGAGTACTCCAAGTTGTGGGACAATGGTATGTTGAGGTGGAGGATGGGCATACTTGCAAATTTCCCCTATTGGTTGTTCCCCTTATAGTAGGGACCACCCAAGCCATCCTCCCTCCCCCTTAACCCATGCTTAACCCTCCCATGTGCACCTTCCCTAAATCAACCCCAAATGGCATTCAAGAGGAGGTGGCCTCTCTTGGGTGAGTTTTGAATTCCCCCCTCTCTCTAGGTGGCCTGACCTCTTTCTCTGGTCCACTATTCTGGTCTTGTTTCTTCCTCCATATTTTGTATATGGGGTTTCCCTCTCTTGTTTTGGCTCCTCATCCTCTGCTCATTTTGGCTACACCAGCTCCTTTGTCTCTCTCTCTCTCTCTCTCTCTCTCTCTCTGTGGCAACTGCTCTTTCCCACCCACTTCTCTCTCTCTCTCTCTCTCTCTCCTCTACCTTTGTTGGAGCTACTCTCTCCCTCCAAGCTACACCACCCTCTGTAGGAGTCCCATTCCTACTTTTGTGAGCTTTGTAAGTATGGTGAGGAATAGGGATACAAGACCATGCAATGTTGTGACCTCTCCTGTCTTCCACAACACAAAAAATGCATTGCATGAGTGGATCCCTCGCACCTATAGCTTGAATGATTGGATAGTAATGAAAGGATCAGCCAAAGGTTCACATAAGCTTACTAAGAGCAAGAGAGGTGCTATGTGCATGAGTGGAAGGGCTGCATCTTGAATTTCAAGTTTGAGAAGAAAGGATGGCTTGCAAAGGTGCAACACGTTTACATGGGAAAAGATATGCAGCTGCCTCCACCATCCAATCAATCTAGGATATCATCAAACTGTGAGTCTTTCTATCTATATACCTTTTTGACTTGTAAGTGTAATGAGTCCATTTGGAAATTGTGTTTGTCTTATAAGAGCTCTTATTTATGGCAGATGTTTTCCCTTTGGACTTCGAGGAGTGGGAACTAGTTGTCATTCATAGGCAAGTTCACTTTGATTCATAAGGATTTAAGTAAGCAAATGCATGCTGGGGAGAAGTTGGCCTCCTTGCAAAAGAAGAATCTATATTGGTATAATGCAACATACATCACTCCAATGACATCATCAAGCTATGGTCGTTTGCAAAGCATGGCACCACCACAACTTTAAGACGTGGAGTGCAGCATGGTGGACTAGAGGACATTGCAATCATACAAGGACAAGATTGCAAAGGATGTTGGCATGGCCATGAAGTTCACATTTGGATCCAAGGTTATCATGGTTTATGCCTCTGCACATTTTCGCTGTGACCGGGTATCTGCTCATAGCCTGTAGGGCCCAGAAAGAACTCCAAACAACAAAAATGATCAGGTGAACAAAAGGATTATGTGTTTCAATGTCACACATGTAAGGACAATGTGGCTATTAGATACCATATATCATTCCAAATGTTGTATTTAGCTCTCAGTGCAGGCACTGGAAGAAAAAAAATGGCGAGTGGCTTCTCCTTGACTCTAACGATGAAGACAATATAGGGGTGAGTTTGTCTATTGATGTTGATTAGGGAGATGCCAAGAATGTGCCTGTCACATTACACAACCGACTTTAAGAGATGTGAGAGAACACCTATTGGTCATGGAGGATGGCATTTTAGAGTCCTTCAACTTTACCTTAAATAGTGAAAAGATCAGTCGATGTGCATAGTGCCAATTTCATTCCTCTTGCAACTTTGAAGATAGTTAACAATATGTTTTACTAGCAATATTATAAATATTATTGTTAACTATCTACGGTATGGTAAAATTCCACCTAGATTTGATAGAAATGACATTTCAATCATGAATTGACGTACTTCAACCTGTTAGAATGTAATAAAATGATGCAAAGGGTGGACAATATTTGCGGTGTGGTAAAATTCCACCTAGATTTGATAGAAATGACATTTCAAAAATGAATTGACGTACTTCAACCTATTAGAATGTAATACAATGATGCAAAGGGCGGATAATAAAATCTAGGTGGAATTTTACCATACCGCAAAAGGTAAAAGTGTCCAAGAGTCGTAAGGAGCTCGAAAAGCCCAAAACTTGCCACAGTGCAAATTTGGAGATTTAGAGAGGCCTTGAATGCCCAAATTCGTGCTGTGGTAGGTTTTGGGCTTTTTGGGCTCCTTGCGATGTCTTGGACATTTTTGCCTTCTGGAACATGATGAAATTCAACTAGATTTGACATAAATGATCATTAGAGTGCACAAAATCGGCAAAGAGCATACAAAATTGGCCCTTTGCATCATTTTATTACATTCTAACAGGTTGAAGTACGTCAATTCATGATTGAAATGTCATTTCTATCAAATCTAGGTGGAATTTTACCATACTGCAAAAGACAAAAGTGTCCAAGAGTCGCAAGGAGCTCGGAAAGCCCAAAACCTGCCACAGTGCAAATTTGGAGATTTTGAGAGGCCTTGAAAGCCCAAATTCGTGCCGTGGTGGGTTTTGGGCTTTTTGGGCTCGTTGCGATGTCTTGGACACTTTTGCCTTCTGCAACACGATGAAATTCAATTGGATTTGACATAAATGATCATCAAAGTGCTCAAAATTGGCGAAGAGCATACAAAATTGGCTAGAAATGCAGAAATTTTACACAATTAAAAGGATGGAGCAAATATGTTAACTTGTAACTTCAATGACTTTAAAAAAATACAACCATAATTAATTGGATGGAATAAATATGTTTAACTCATGACTTAAAACAAATAAGACATGTATTCATTGAAATATATGTTTATATTCAAGAATGTATTACAAGAGGCCTCATAGGCTATCTTTCTTCTTAGCTAGTTCTTATATATTAAGGACAGGGGTCTTTGAATACCCAAGTGGACTCCTAGATGTAAACCTAGTTGTAACAACTCTAACACCCTCTCTTGTTGCCAATGACATAGCTGTTTTTGTGAATATTCGATCCAAATGCATTGATGGCAGGCAGCTAGGTGATGGACAAGAATGACCTTGTTGACATTCCGAGTGATGTTCAAAATACCCAATAGCATGTGATAATGCCTTGCATTTCAACAGATCCATAGGCCCTCGAGGAGAAAATTTGATGTGGAAGACCATGAGGTGTTGTGCTACTTCATCGAGGTAATGGGCTAAAGAATGATCTCTCCCAAATGCACTGCAAACATTTCCCTGTCGAGATGAGAATTCATCGATTTCAAATACCTCTTGCAACAATTCAAGAAACATTAGAAGAACAATAAAACAAATTATACCAGAAGACCATCAAAAGACAAAACATTGTTCGAACTTACCACTACAGTGTCATCGACTTCTATTCCTTCCTCTTGTGCAATGTTGATGAATGGATCCATGTGATGTATACTATTCCATCTGAGAGGTGGAAGCTTTCTCCTATTCATGTGATGTATACTAATTTTGATTTCATTTTATCACTTTTTAATGTAAATTTAAATTTAATTTTATGCTATTGGATAGTTCTAGGCAATGGTGTCATCAGTATTGTCAAATCCAAGAGGAATTTCACCATGCCACAGAAGACAAAAGTGTCCGAGATGTTGCAAGGACCCTAGAAAGACCAAAACCCGTTGCGATGCAAATTTGGGTGTTTTGGGAAGCGGTACA
The DNA here is from genome assembly GCF_047967505.1 of Dipteris shenzhenensis. Lineage (NCBI taxonomy): Eukaryota > Viridiplantae > Streptophyta > Polypodiopsida > Gleicheniales > Dipteridaceae > Dipteris > Dipteris shenzhenensis. The sequence continues at coordinate 5,189,452 of NC_141618.1, read as the reverse complement.
AATTTGAGCATTATGGGCCTCCCAGAATGCCTAAATTGGACCGTAGTTGGTTTTGGATTTGTGAGCTCCTTGAGACGTCCTTGACACTTTTGCTTCTATGGCACGGTGAAATTCCACCTAGATTTGACCGAATATATTATTTTCCTTTTTTTTCATTGAAAATGAAAAGCACAATGCATCATAAACATGGAGGAATTACTCAACAATGCGATAATTTACAAAATCAAAATATATTTTATTAAAAGAGTTTTCCCTGTGGGCATCAGATACAACATTGTGCCTTCAAGGGCAAGGGGATAGTCAAATCCCTAAGAGTGGGCTCCATGATATTCTATGGCCTAAGGCTGCGATGCATCCGTAGCCGCTTTGCTAGAGCCATGTCTTTGTCCATCACGGTGACATGCTTTTTGTGGATGACACACAAGTTGGCGTCCTCGAACAAGGTAGTCATAACTTGCTTCATAGCCTTCTAGAGCATCGCCCTAGCTCTTGTGCTAAAGCACATGTCATCCTTGTATCCCTGTACTATCTCTCATACAATGAATTAGAAAGGAGCATGTGAGATTAGGTTCTCGGTGCTATTCTATAGCTGTCTGATCTCTCTGAGGGCTCTTGCTCCTGGTTTTGCTTTGTATAGCTTCTTGACTATTGGTGGAGGGCTCACGAGAATTCGGGGAGGGCTCACAAGAATTCGGGGAGGGCTTACAAGAGTTGGGGTAGGGCTCATGGGAGTTGGGGGAGTTGATCATGCTCTTGAGAGTTGGGGGAGAGCGCTCACAAGAGATGCCATTGGAGGGATTTGGGTCCTAGGAGAGATTTGTGTGTGTAGAAACAATGGAGGTCGTGGAGCTGGAGGAAGGATGGAGGTGACGTCTTATTGGCTAAATAGTGTTTGTCACTCGTGCCAGCGAAAAATGAGAGTTAGGGTCTTACAAAAGGTTCAGTATACATGCCTATTCTTTTTTAGACCCCTTTCAATTACGTTTAGGGTTCCACCATTAGGGAAATTTAGAGCTCATTTTGGGGCCGACTTCCCTTGAGAATATTCTCTCAAAAAAGGGGGGCATGGATAATTTTTTGCAGGTTAGCTCAAAACTTGTCGGACTTAGCATTTTTAGAACCTCTCTGGAGGTTCTAAAATTATCATGTCCCCCTTTTTTGACAGAATATTCTCAAGGGAAGTCCTTAGAGGGCCCCAAAATGAGCTCCAAATTTTCCTAATGCCTAACCACCCCCCCGCCCCCCTCCCTCACCCTGCCCCACCTCCCCCACACCACATCCCCACCCCGTTTCCAAGGTTTCCCTGCCACACCTTACACAGACCCCAGACTTTAAGAGTGAGTACACATAGCCATCCTGAACCTTTCATAATACATCTCATCGATTCGACCCTGGCGAAGCAATTTTATCAATGCATCTACCTTTGTCCATACTTTAGCTCTCAAAGTCGCTACTTGAGGATGTGAAGCTTTATTGGTCATGCATTCACACAATGCTTTCCCCCAACCCAAGGTACTTTGAGACACTGTATGTTTGTCTTTATCAAGATTTGGTTAGATAGGAATCTCCTTGCCTTCACTCCACCCATGGACACTTTGGTTGGAAGATTCTATGTTGCCCAATACATTTTCTTATCCTCCTTAAGTTTGACATGTCCTCCATGGAATCCCATCTCTGACAGCAACTTCTCAGCTTTTGGAATGCAACATGCGGATACTTCTTGCAGAATCAAATTCCAAGCATAAACAAGATGCAAATACAACAACTTATCAAGTATGCGCACTTGTGCATGTAAAGTACATATGTGTACTTTCTCTAGTGGGATGGGCAAGATGAGAGCCCACTTTGGATCCTTCTTGTTGCAATTAGGGGCTTGTGTTTGGTTACAAGAGAGAATGCCATTCTCCCATTGTAATCCAGCCTTTTGCTTACATTGAGAACACATGCAATAAAGGCATGTATCACAACCATGCAAGCAGTTGAGGGTTTTCAAATTACTAACAAGATGCATTCAACTCGAAACGTTCTATTTCCATCTACTATCAATGTTTGCCATCCCTCTTATCTTCGCATAGTTGATGGGATTCTTGTTCTGTGTAGAACCCACTTCAATGTCTCATGGCACTCTTTTGAAGTCTCAAATACTGAAAGCCACCATATATCTTTCTCTGGGATATATCTTGCTCAACTTCCTTGTCCCCTTGAACAAAGGCTAAGGCTTTGTTCATAATGCGGGTGCTCACTCTCTCTAACTTGTGTTCTTTCACCAATTGAGCTTCATCCATTTTGATGACAAATATGAGCTTGCCATTGCATTCTGTACAACAAAAGAGACAAATAGCTAGGATAAACATGACATAGGAAATGAAACTAAGTAAAGTGCAATATTGTAATGGATTTCCTCTCACTATCTTCTCTCGTGCCATAGAATTCGACCATTGCTTGTTGCAGTTTCTCAACATCTAAGTAGACATTATTGAAAGCATTTATCTCAAAGGTTTGCAAACCAAATTTCTTTTGACTCTTCCAATTCATTATGCCCCTTATGCAATGGTACCCCCAAGCATCCCTCTTGTGTGTTGGTTTATTTCTCACCATGCATGCCTCATAGAGCAAGGTGTGGGCAGTGGCACCGTAGACTTCTTATACTTTTCCAAAATAGCAGACTTGAAAATTTTAAAAATAGATGTGTAAGCTTCACGACTCACACCAGTAGCATCACAAGCTATAAGCATCACCTTTGCACCTACGATGTCCTTGAATTCCTTCATCACCTCTTCAACAACTTGCATACATAGGCGTTTGTGTCTTGGGTCCCTTAGTGTCCCAATTACATCACTTGACTTCAATAAAGTGGCTAGAGCATATGGACAGCCCATTCCATTCTTCCCATCACATCTTCTATTAGATTCCTAGAGAAGAATGCAAGGAAAACAATGTAGTAGAAAGGAGTGAAATTTCATTAAAGCACTGGATAACCAACCTTGTAGCCCAGATTTTCCTCTTTTTAGCACAACCAGTGGGTGCCACTACATCCATGTTATGTAAGTATCTTCTTTTCCTATCCTTCAATCCCAAAGATGTTTCTTTCATCTTTTGCACTCGTTCTTATACCTTCTCTTGTTCCTTCTCTATGGTTCATTGAGCTTGGCTAAATATATAATTGTCTAGGCCTTTTTTGCTTTTAGCTAGCTTAAAGAGTGATTCTTACAGTTTATGTCGCTCCAAGTCCAATGCTTTTGCTTTATCATGAAGATCCTTGTTCTACCTTTGAATCTCCTACATAGAGTTATGCATTGCAAAAATGGTGCTATTTCCTAATTGTGCTAGCTGCTCTACTTGGGCTTTGCACACCTCGCTTGCTTGCATAACCATAGTCTGAGCATTGTTAAATTGATTATAATAACCAAGCAACCCAACATGTCCATTTCCAACAAACTGAACTAGCTCATGCATTGTATGAAAAGAAGGGCTATTTTGGGTGGCAGGATCTAAAGGTTACAAGGATCCTTATACCCAAAGGTCAAGATGCTTCTTTCCTTGCAAATGAAGATTGTGGATCTTGGAAGCTCCCCTCAATCCTAGGCTACATGTGTTTGCATATTTAGCCTCTAACTCTAAGTGAACCTGATACTTGTTGGAGATGTTGTTGAATGGTGCCATGAGTAAAGGAGTATAGAGGAGGTGTAGAGAAGGAGCAGGTGAGGAGAAGCAGGGTGAAGGAGCAACACACAGAAGGGAGGAGGGTGAGGAGGAGGGATGGGGAAGGGAGGACTAGCAGATGAAGAGGAGGCTCTAGAGGGGGAGGACCAGTAGGAGTGGAGGAGGAGGGAAGGGGGGAGGACCAGCAAGGTTGAACAGGTGTGGAAGGCTTGGAGGAGCAAGCATGGACGAGGAGGGAGGGGGGAGGGAATAGGAGGAGGAGGAGGAAAGGGGGATGAGGGAGGGAGGAGAGGGAGGGAGGGGGAAGGGGGAGGAAGGGAGGGAGAAGAGAGAAGGAGGGAATTCAAATTTCAAATTTTGAATTTAGTGGCTCCCACCTAGGTGTAAGAGGGGTGTAAGAGGTGGTGTCACTTGTGGGCTTAACCCACCTAGGTGAGGGGGGGTGAGGAATTTTTGGGCCCTACCATGGCCCTTTCATTAGGACTAATTGATTTCGTAATCCATTCCTTATAAGGCCTTTTTGAGAACCCATTTCTCCCCTAATGCCACGAGGCAAGGATAATGTAGAAGCCATTCATATGTATAGGCATGTCTAGAAAGAAATTTGTGTTTGTAAAGAGTGTATGAACAAGTCACTCCAAACGATTTGTACAAATACTTTGTTGGTAGGCATAAGCTATTTGCATCACGGGGGGGCCATGTAAAAAAAATATTGTGCATCACGGGGGGGCCATGTAAAAAAAATATCACAATCACATGCGTTCAATCAAAGGGCATTTTTAATTCATGCTTTTTATAAAAATATATTTAAAGGGATGTCATAATTTTAAAAAAAATATTTTATAGATTTGGATAGAAAAAGGGTCTTTTAATCATACAATATTCAAAGATACTTGGGATTTAAAAAATAGGCTTTGAACATAAGTGATATATAGGGTTTATATATACTGACTCCCCTGAGATTTGCATCAATAAATAAGAAGAAAATGTTGGGTTCATGTGAATGCATGAAAAATGTATTTCCTGCAACTTGGAGCTCATGTGTATGCATCCCATATGGGTATGCATGCGTACAAGCAACACGTACGTGCAAACACATGTGTGCACATGTAGGTGCATGCACATCTGCGTGTGCACATGCACACACACATGTGTCCACGTGCATATGTGCAAGAATGTACATGCAAACACATGTGCATGCGGGTGCATGCATATGCACATGAGTGAATGTATTTGCATGCACATTTGCACTCACACATGTACGTGTGCATGTGCGGCGCACGCGCACATACACACCTATGAACTCAAGCATTTGCATCTGCATATGAGCACATATATGTTTTCTTCTGAAATGTATGTTATAAAATGCTTTATGCTTTCTCTATGCATGTTTGCATGCACATGGACACACATGAGTGTGCCCTACATGTGTAGTTAACTATATACTTTCTCTGTGTCTGTACATGTGTGCATGCCCTCACATGCAAGCTTATGCATGTGAGTGCACACTTTTGTGTATTTGCATGCATATATAAAGGCAAAAAAGGGTAGAAGATAAAAGGTGTAAAGATGGTGAAAAGAAGGATCAATCCAGAGAGAAGGAAATTTGTGATCTCATGGTTCTGGAGAGAAGGAACTTTGTAATCCAAGATGGTTAGACAACCAAATGTGCTCTTGCATTGACCTTTCATAATGACGAGCACTAGAGAGAATGCTTTGAAGATTAGATCTTATTAGTGAAAATCTTCAAACACATCATCAAAGCATACTTGGAAGATTGGATTACACTTTCCATATTTTTGTTAGAGCAATTTCTTCATGATGCGTAAATCAAGAACTTTTCTCCATAGTGGAGAATGGAGGAATTTTCCATATTTTTCATAGAGCAATTTCTCCATAATGCTTAAATCTAGGACTTTCCTTCATAGTGGAGAATCGCTTTTAGATATACTAAGCTTTATGCTAAAAGGTGATATGACGTGGATTGCACTCTTCTTATGTAGTGAAAGTACAATAATTGTTCTTTTAAATAATAAGATTTAATTTAATATAGCCTTCTACCATTGAGAAATTTATTCGAGGCTTTGTTCTACTAGCCATGGTAATGTAATTGTCATGGTAAATCTTGGGAAGATAGCTTTGAAAAGTGAAAAATTATGAGCTGAATAATGAAATATGTTACAAATTCAACCCTTTATGTTGTTTATTAAGACTATCTCTCCATAAAGTTCTTTTCTAAGACTTTGTAGATTCAGGTCTTGGTGGTCAAGTAGAGAATGAGGTATGGAACTTAGAAACTGAATTTTCAATCCATAGACCTGGGAGGTGTGTGTGCTAGGGAGAACCACATGTGTGTTGTAAAAGGAAATAAAATCTCCGAAAGATGGAAATCGAGTGAAATGATGTAGGATGTGGATTATATTGGGCGAAAGCATGGAGAGAAAACGAAATGTGGTGAAGTGATGTTCACGATGGGCTATAGGAATGAGAGAAAATGATTCAAAGTGAGGAAGAAAATGATTCAAAGTGAGAGAGATGCGAATAAAAAGCATAAGGGTGAGAGGTGGAAAAGGGCAAGGGGGCGGGGGTTGACACGGCAGCATGCAAAGGGGGCCCCGTAAAAAGCAAAGTGGGTGGGCGGTGGGGGGCCCACAGGCAACCCGGGTGGCGAGCAACCCGTCTTCCGCGCTGCACCCGTTGTCGGTTAACGGCCAAATGGGGTCCTCTGGGGAGGCCACGTGTCCGGCGAATAATCCACAAACATGATATCCGTAAACTAAGTTAGACGTAATTATGGAGTGCATGCAATTTAGTATTCACGTAGTGCGTTTCCGCCACCTTTTTGGCTCACTTGAAAAATTCCGAGCTTCCCCGTCGTCCTCGTTCAGTAGCTCCATCCCACACTCTTCGTCAACCCATCCCCTGTTACGATCCTCCCTGTCCCCTCTGTCGGACATCCTCCATCTCCATTATGGGCCTCCCCTCCCATACAAAAGCTTGCCCCGCACACCCTCTTATATAGCATAGGCGCATTCAGCTTCTCAGACCACATGTCATTGCTTTCCCATACCTCGCTTTCTTTCCTCCTGACAATAACCCCTCCTTGTTAGTCTTTCAGTTTCATTTGAGAACAGTCTCCCCTCCATCCATCACCTCTTTGTGTCATGTCTCCCTCGCCTTGCTTTCCGCACCGTGAATTTGGATATGTCCCTCGCGAGAACTTTCAACTTAGGTCCTAGAATCCCACCCCCCGTTTCATTGCCTTCATTGTTCTCAGAGAGCACTACCGCTCATTTGTCCGCCAAGCTTGGATTTTCGCCGCCTTCACGTAAGAACGCAGCCATTCCCTCGTGCCTCTCCTGCCTTCCCAAATTTTCGTCCGCTGCCCCTGCGCAGCTATCGGAATTGCTATCATGGAAATAGAAGACGGCATGGCCTATCACATTGATCCGAATTCTCACGATCCCAGAAGCAAAGGGCCCGAAGCTCGAACAAGCACCCACGGCAAACAGACTGAGCATGTTGGATCTTCGCTTTGTCAGTGGAGAAGCCTTCTTTTCGGGTGCTACTCACGATCCACAGAAAGAAAAATGGTTCCTTACAGAGAGCTTTTCAAATATGCCGACAAATATGACATCATATTGATGATAGTGGGATCATTTGCTGCTGTCGTTGACGGTTTGACGCAACCTGCGATGCTTGTTATCCAAAGCCATCTGATCAACAACTTCGGAAGCCTCCAAAACGATCCCGTCCAACTTTCAAACAAGATCGCACAGGTAGTGTCGATTCTTGTGTGTGCATCCTACTTGCATTTGTATTTGGAAGTTTAGCGTATATTAGCCCCATGAGATTAAATCGCTGCCTATCACCTTTGCAACGTGACAATTGCTTCCTTGCTAATTGTTAAGACTTTGTCCACGTACAAGTCATGCGATATCTTGATTCTCAGAGCTTGTGTTCCACAAAATTTCGCCTCTGCCTATTGGAAAGCATGCTATGCCAATACTGCCTCAATTTTCTTGAACTTCTGCAGCTCCCATTAGACACATTACATCTTAGATTAACCTGACTTCATAAAGTCCTTTGTAATTCTAAGGAGAAAACACAAAACAAACTCATATGAAAAATCATCGCGTAAGTGAAACGTTAAATCTTTCGAAAAGTAAGATATGACGTCCTTAGTTTTCACCGTTAAAGGAGACAACTCCCCGCCTCCCTCCCTCTTTCCCTCCCCCGCTGCCGCATCTCTCTCTCTCTCTCTCTCTCTCTCTCTCACTCACACACACACACACACACAAGCCACCACTCTACAAAACTCCATTCCATATAGCACGTAATTGTTTACCTCCTCCTATATGTATACGTGTTAGATGTTGAAAATTTAGATAACTATTGTTGAATCCCCTATGAAGTCAGGCTACATTTAAGTCCATCCATTCTAAAAAGTCCCCTTCCATTAACTTATGTACTATGTTACATGTTTGTAAACATCTCTCTCTCTCTCTCTCTCTCTCTTTCTCTCTCTCTCTCCCTCCCCCCCCCACTTGCATGAGTAGATGCATAAACATATAAAGCTGGATCAAAAGCTTCATGTTGTGGATTTTACATGAAAGACACTCCATATATTTGTCACCATTGTCTTACTCTCCATTTCAAATGCAGGACCTGCTGCTCTTTGTTTATGGTGCATTGGTATCTTGGATGTCATCTTGTTTAGGTGAGTTTTTTTTGCAAATGCACTTTGTCCTCTAGTTGGTCACATAATGATCCATAGGACATATGGTGTAGTTTTATGTGTGTTAATGAAAATCCCTTGTTTGATGGAGTTATGTCTAAGATTGGCTATGACACACATTATGTTCCTTTTAATTCGTCAAAAGTTTGAGACCTAATAAGATTGTAAAATACTAACAGCAAGATTAAGAGTTGCATTGGGAGTTTGTAAGACCTATCACCTTTTGTTCTATATTGAAGACAAAACTAATTATCTATGTCTTAATAGAGTATTAATGACTATCCTTATTAAACATTACAACTACAATTATTTGGTTTCTCTAGTTAAGAGAATAAAATAGGCATACTAAAAGTTTAACAAGTGTATATGTCCCTCAGAAATGTTATGAAAAATAGCAACAAAGGTCCTTTACCTCCTCCAAGAGTACTTTGTCCCTTTCTATCAAATGAAGTCTAGAAACGTTACTTGGAAGAGTAGCCCCTATGTACAAGAGAGTTCAAGGGGATGCCCCATAAAGCCAAACCAACCTTCACTAGACACCACCTAACCACAATTAGCAATGTCCTTGATAATGGTGAAATCCAACATTAGAAACTTTTGGCCAATAATGTGTTGTGCATTAGTAAAATAATTTACGAAACTCTCAAACTAAGATGGCAATGGATCTCTGACCAACATGTGGTATTTGCATGTCATCACATCTTGGAAACCTACGAATCTATTATGTGGGCCTTTCCTTGTCTTAATTTCTGTCTCTTTGTCCCCAATCTTGTAACTTCTCTACTGCTTCTTAGTAGGCATTAGGCATAGGGCTTCTCTCCCATTACTTTTTTTGAGTTAAAAGTTTTGCAGTGTATAAGGATGACCTTCAATGAGATTCTCAACATGTTCCTTAGACCGGCCTTGCATGCATTTAAGAGCATCTACATGCATACAAGATATTTTTAAGATGCATCAATGATATGGTGTCTCAGTGAGTAAGTTGGATTCACCACTTGATGAATCCATGATTACTAATTTAAATTATGTATTTTACTCTTGCCCTAGCTTTATGTTGACCCTTATTCCATTTGTATTAGCTTGAAGAAAATGAGGCTACAAACTTGTAGTTGCTCAGTAATTTTCACTTTGTTCTGATTTATGTCTTAGTTAAAGTATCCCATCAATGTCCTTGAGCTCCTTTAGCTTTTTGCATCTTCTTGATTTTAATTTTAAATTTTCATGACTCCATCATCTTTGTACCCATAGGACTTCGTGTTATTCGTAACATTTGCTTCCAAATTGCTAAATAGTCTCTAGCAAATTTGTCAAATGTCCCATAATTACTTATTTGCACATGCATGAACCAATACCAAAAGTCAACAAATGTTTGTCCCATAATGACTTATTTGCACATGCGCGAACCAATACCTACAGTCAACAAAGGTAGGACACTAATCTTAAGTGGTATCATTCAATGGCCTTCATGATACTCATGATATGGATGCTTTGAAGAGAAAGTAGACCTCCTATCTTGGTATTTCAAAGAGAGAATGAGTTTCCTCAAGTTCTAAAAAATCTTATTTAGTTAGCATTTTAATAATAAAAGGTGGTCCACAAAAGTTCCATGTACAATCATCATAAAACTCATTCAAATAGTGTTGGATGAGGAATTTAAGGTTGGGCTTCTTAAAATAGAGTTACCAACCATTGACTAATGATTTCATCCATAAGATCTCTATATAAGAGTTCTCTTTATCCTCATTGGAATGAATAATATAGATGAACGGGAACCTATGCCATTTGCATCATTTTGTTCCCTTTTTGTTGGTAGTAATTCTAGGAACAAAGAAGTCAGGTAGTATAAGGAGGAAAATCAAAATTATGTTTGCCATTGAAACTTAGAAATGCCATTTCAAAACAAAAAGAGCATGTTCTTACTTTTCTTGCTAGTAGCCTAACATTTTACTTAAGCTAGTAGAAGGTAAAGATCAATTTAAACGTAGAAGTCCATTATTACAAAATTTCAACAAAAGATCTCATGATATTTGTTGCAATTCCAAAGATATTTACTAAATTTAATTCTAAGCATTAGGAACTCATTAGGAACAAATGTGCTTTTGCAAGATCAACTCTTTCAAAAATGTTTTCAAAATAATGTGTTTTTTGTAGTTGGTAATGTGTTATAAAATATTGGATTGATAAATTAATCATAGTAGTAGCTTCAGTTATGTTCATGCATGAAGGATGTATACAAGGGTTTGCCTTAAATATAATGTATAGAGATAAATACTAGATGAATATTAATGCTTAAATAACTTCAATTTCATAATATTTTGTCCTCATGCTCTGAAACCTACCCAAAAAGATATTCTATACATTTGCTTTTGAAAATAAGAGAAAACAACTCTTTGTATCTTTTCTTCCATTTTATAAAGAATCGCATAATTTGAAACTTATTTCAAACCTTGCTTTCTCTTGAGCTTTGTTATCATAGAGGTTAGCTGTTGGATGCATGCTGGTGAGAGACAAACTACAAGGATTCGTGCCAAATACCTTCAATCTGTGCTGAGGCAAGATGCTGCCTTTTTTGATTGTTATATAAGTACATCAGAAGTGGTCACCAGCATTTCAACAGACACTATCTTGTTACAAGATGCAATAAGTGAGAAGGTTAGATTTTCCCACTATATTCTCTCTTTTTTTCTATTATGCAAAAGCATACCCACATTTGTATTTCATTATAAGGAAATCTAGATTTAATTAAGATTGAAAGATATAAATTTTATTCCTAGAACTTCATTTGAAGATACTAATGTGAAAACTAAATTGTATTTGTTAGATATTCGATCAATCAAAGTTAAATATTAGAAACTCACCTAGACCTATTCTTTGTTTTGATTTCCCAATGTAAAAGGCACATAGTAAGGGCATATGATCATTTATGATTTACTTAGGTCATGAACATCATAGAAGTCAAGGATTTCAACTCACATTAGTTTCCAAGACAAATTTTAAACCTACTTTGAATGTATACAATTCTTTGAGGAGTGTAATTATTGTAACACCTTTGTAAAACCAAGTGGCTTGGTCTATCTTACACATGCTACTTTAGTTGATGTATAAAGAGCATTTTGAGTTTGAAGGTAATTGATCACTTTTACAATGGTTTTGTGATGCGCATAGATGCCTGTACCATAGCACCACTGGAAGAAGGATTGATTTATCATCCCCTCCCTTTAGTTTAACAAGAGTGCACATGTGCTTGAAAGCACTGCCTCTTAAGTTCTTGGTTATTGTACGTGCCAAATTGAGCTTTACTAGTGAAGGAAGGAAGAGAGAGAGAGAGAGAGAGAGAGAGAGAGAGAGAGAGATAGAGAGAGAGAGAGAAAACGGGCGGAGGGGGTTGGAGTGGGGTGACGGTAGAGAGAGAGAACCAACATTAGTTGGTGGCCTTAATATCTTCCTTATGTGTCTCATAATAAGGAAGGCTCAAATCAGTGCTAGACAAGGAAAAGCTATAATAAATCATCTTTTCATCCCTTCAACCTCTCCCATAGCAATCTTTTGTTGGGTAGGCACAAGCTTTTCTAACAACCCTAACATCATGTTGTGGAAGATAGACACATCTATTTTATCGAGCTTATTTCAAGAATTCGTTTGCCATCATTTATTATGTGGAGCATATTTCAAGAACCATTACACTGAGCATGGCAATTGGTGTAGATATTTGGATAAACATTGATGGATTAAGGTTTGTCAAGAATAGTGAAGACAATCTATGGTGGTTGTGTTGAATATCACCAAGAGTCATTTTTTAATGCTTAGAGTCAACTATATCTTGGCAAAACATGATATGTCCTTAGAGAGCAGTTATAATGACATTCAGTTTATATTATTGTGGTAGTTTTGGCCTTTCACTTTTTGGGCACTCATCGACAAGCATGCCTCTATATTGTCATGTTAGCCCTTCCAAACACACCAAAAAAAAAAAACTTCACGTATATATGGGGATTGTACACGCATCCATGGACGAGTGAAGCCCCTAAACTCTTTGTCCGCTCCCAAAGTGGTGTCAGAACGCGTGTTCGTCAAGGCTCCTTCCACAATAGGGCGGACAAATGAACATAAATAATAAATGGGACATCAAATATGGTTAGGCTAGTTCGTAAAGGCCTCTAGGAGTCTTTGTTCGAATCCTGGACGCGAGTTGCTCACTGGCGGACGGCGTGGGCGGTCTGGTGTGAAATGTCCCTGAAAACCCACACATATTCCTCAAGGGGATGGGGTGTCAGCTTCCAATAATCCAGAAGAACTTTGCATGTTCATTGGCATCTGACCTCTGGACACCCAAAAAAAGCATTAAGAACCTGGCAAAAATCGCACTCTCGTTGGCAAGCATTTTAAAGGGAGTGAAGGCTCAAACATCCATGGCAGCTGAGAGCAGGTGATAGTGATAGGCATGTCTTAGAGAGGATGACACTTAAGCAAGTCTCAGAGTTTGCTGGTGATGGTGACAATCGAACAGAGGATCTTCATATTCATCTCACTGCTGAGAGGAGCCTTCATGCCACCACAGCACCATTGACGTTGAAGGAAGCAAAGACCATAGATGACCGTTTAAACGAACCACTAGTCAATTGGATACTCGTGCCAGATACGCCAAGTTGAGGCGATGATCGAATAAGAGAATAAGGTTATTGATGATCGAATACATACTTGGTAAGGAGAATAAGGTTACTGATGGTTTTAGCAAAAGGGCTAGCATTCTCAGTCTCGATCGTGGAAGGATCCGCACTCTTGGATATGAGCAACCTATATCTGTAGAAAAACATGGGGTAGTTGATTGCTTTAGGGAAACTTAGCAAATTCATGCCGAGAATTGACCAGTTAGAAAGATGGAACTCAACACGTGCAAAGAGAGCAACATAGATCTGGAAAAGAACTCAGATGTACAGATATAATGGTATTAAGCAATTCAAACTGCCAACACATGACCAACACCTTACAGCAAGTTCATATCATGTGGGGACTGAATAATGCGAAAAATATGGCGTGCAGTGACCCTTTGGCTGGAAGTCAGATTTATGTGAGATTGACTTGGAAGGTTGCTATCTTAGGAGATAAAGGATCTTAATGCACTCTATGAAGTTTGGCAGTTAATTAGAGGCTTGGTCATGTGGTATATTTGGACCTGCAGAAACAAAGTGGACTTTCAGAAAGCTTCTCCTGAGATGGTAAATGTTCACGAGGTTACAAAGGACGTAAGGGAGACTTTGCTGTTTTTTGGCAGGAAACATGAACAGTATAGGTTAATAGCCTTGCTATCTGAGTAGTCCTTGTCCTCTACTTGGAGAGGCAGAAATTTTTTCTTTTGTGTATATTATGGAGGTTGTAGCAGTAGGAACCCGAGGTCTCATCCAATCCTTGATCATTTGGAAGGAGAGTGCACATGCACGGGCGTGCACATGTACACATGCACGCACGCACACTCGCGCACACAATCAGTCATCAGAAGTAGACTTTCTTTAGGAAGTTCCTGTTTATAATGACGATGATATAGGGCTATCATTTCTATTTTTATCTGATAAAGCTAGATCAGATAACTCAAAACATAGAAGCGACCTTCTCCACACAATATTAGAATGTCACAGGGGCACAGCAGGAAAATTTAAACAAAATGCAAAGCATTTTCTTCTTTTGTTAGATCTTGTCTTCGTGATTTCCACAGGCCCCGCTTTGTTCATCAGCCATATTTGCCAGAGATCTCAATATTGGCATACTGTTTTCAAATGGCTCTATTCACAATACGTAACCTGTCACATTTCAAAACTGTCACCATCTCTCTCTCTCTCTCTCTCTCATACAGAGTTTGAACGTGAGAGATAGACGTTTCAAAATCCTCTAAAATTACCCAACCTTGCCTTCGAAATTAAGTGCACAGCTTACTGTCTAGGCTTCTCATACAGTTCTCGTTATATGATGTAATGTTATAACTATTTTCAATTTGCTGCATTTCTCATGTTTGTATGTGAGTTCTAAACTTTAGTTTCAAATACTATGGCTGGTGCACTGCAGGTTGGGAATTTTATAAAAAACCTTTCGAACTTTGTAGGAGGGTATGCGGTGGCATTTTTTCAGATATGGAGGATAGCTTTGCTCATGATTCCATTCACCCCATTGTTATTACTACCTGGAATCTTATACAGTCTGGCTGTCTCCGAGTTTTCTCTAAGGATGCAAGTGGCTTATGAGAAAGGAAATAATGTTGTAGAGCAAGCCTTATCATCAATTAGAACTGTTTATTCCTTTGTGGCAGAGGAAAGCTCTTTGAAATTATATAGCAAGTGCTTGGAGAGCGTTGTACACCTTGGAAAGAGGCAAGGATTAGCCAAGGGACTAGCTGTTGGATCAAATGGGATAATGTTTGCGATCTGGGGTCTTTTGGGGTGGTATGGGTCTGTACTTATTACTCGTAATGAAGCAAATGGAGGACAAGTTTTGTCAACTGGGTTTGCTATAATGACAGGAGGCATGTAAGTTCTCAATTGACTCATAAAGATTGCTATCTCTTTCTCATCTTTTACTTTAGCCTTTCTGATTCGTTGCTGTGGGGCTGCTTTTTTAAAACTTCACACCTATAATAAATAACACTTGAAATATTTCCAGTCCTGTATTTGAAGGTCTACTTCAAAAAATTATTTCCAGGATGATAATCGTCAAATCTATGCAAAATGGAATAACACTGTGTGACATTACTACCTGTGTAGGGCGTTGGGTAATGCAACTTCCCATGCAAAGTCATTCGTTGATGGATGCATAGCTGCCTGCAAAATATTTGAGATGATAGATCGTGTACCATGTATTGACGTTGACGATAAGAGTGGTAAAATAATAGCGGCAGTGGAAGGCAAGGTGGAGTTTGTCAAAGTCAGTTTTGCCTATCCTTCAAGAATTGAAGCCCCAATTTTGAAAGATTTGAGCTTGGAAATCCCTCCAGGTGGGTTTTAATGAGACTGTATATGGGGAATAGCATAATTGTTGAGCTGACTTATATTCTAGTCTAAGCCAATTTTCTGTGAGTAGAGGAATTGGAAGATATATACCTATGTATTCTAGACTAAGGCAACTTGAATAGGCACTTAAGAATTGCCAACCACTGCAACAAGCTTTTCCACCTTCTGTTTGGGCAGAAAGGAAGGGGGCCCAAGAAGGTCTTTTGATGTCTTACCATTAACATGCAGGGAAAACATTGGCTCTTATAGGCGGTAGTGGATCTGGAAAATCAACAATTATCTCTTTGATACAAAGATTTTATGATCCTTTGTCTGGGGAAATCCTCTTGGATGGAGTCAATATAACAGAGCTTCAACTTAAATGGCTAAGGCAGAAGATCGGTTTAGTGAGTCAAGAACCTGCCCTATTTGCAACTTCTATTAGAGAGAATATTATTTTGGGAAAGGAGCATGCAAGCATGGATGAGATTATAGAAGCCGCAAGCTTATCAGGAGCTCACAATTTCATCACAAAGCTTCCTAATGGCTATGAGACTCAGGTAATATAATGTTCCAAAAGAATCTTCAATGATCACATACGGGGTAAAGTTAGAGATATCAGAATTTAATTTGAGCTAACTACTTCCGTATTGGTGTGAGTGTTCTACAGGTTGGAGAACGAGGTGTTCAGATGTCAGGAGGACAGAAGCAACGCATTGCCATAGCACGAGCTATCTTAAAGAATCCATCTATCCTCCTCCTAGACGAAGCAACAAGTGCGTTAGATACTGAATCTGAAATTGCAGTGCAGCAGGCATTAGACAAAGCTTCATGTGGGCGCACAACTATCTTGATTGCTCACCGCTTATCGACTGTCAGCAATGCTGATGCCATAGCTGTGCTACAAAATGGAACTGTTATTGAATTTTGGAAGCATGAAGACCAACTAAAGAATGGAAACTGTGGGGCATATTCAGCTCTTTTAAATTTGCAACGAGCTGAGCATCAAGTTCAATCATTAACCGAATCCCCTCAGAAGAAGGCTAACAGACACAAAAAATTGGATGGAGGTGGAAATGATGCTCACAGTATTTTAGATAGAGAAAAGAGTGATTACTCTGAGTCTACTGTAGCCTTTAAAGATACAGGGAAGCATTACAAAGCATCGTGGCAAAGGCTCTTGGCTTTAAACAGACCTCAATGGAAGTATGGAGTTTCGGGTATGCTAGGAGCTATTGGTTTTGGGTTTATTCAGCCTTTTTATGCATATCTTATTGGAGAGATGGTCTCCACTTTCTATATGCAGGACTATGAAAAGAGGAAGGAGCACATCAAGATGTACTCGTTTATCTTCACAGCCTTGTCAATAGCATTTTTTATGGTTAACATCATGCAGCACCATAGTTTTGCAGTTATAGGTGAGTACTTGACACACAGGATTCGCGAGAAGATGCTGGATAAAATTTTAAGTTTTGAGATTGGATGGTTTGATGAAGACGAAAATTCCTCCGGTGCACTCTGTTCAAGATTGGCTTCTGATGCAAACATGGTATGCATTCCATAAACACACTCACATGAATGTGTATTTCTTTATGACTATCCCAGCGTTCAAATACTTGACGGCATCCTGATTTCCTCCATCAAAATGGAACTGTTTGGCAGGTGAGGGTACTATTTGGAGATAGAGTCTCTTTGCTCGTACAAACTGCCAGTACAGTCCTTGTGAGCATTATGGTGGGCTTGTGTACATCATGGAGGTTGGCGCTTGTAATGACTGCCATTCAGCCCCTCGTCATTCATTCATTTTTTTATAGCAAGAGAGCACTGACCGAATTTTCAAAGCAAGAAGCTCAAGCACAACAGGAAGCCAGTCAATTAGCCAGTGAGGCCATATCACTGCAGAAGACAGTGACAGCCTTTTGTGCGCAAGAGAAAATTCAAAAAAATTTTGAATCTAAACTCGAAGATACCAAGAAGAGAATGGCAAAGCGCGCTTACTATTCTGGAATGTGCATTGGAATCGCACAATTCATTCTTTTTGTGTCTTGGGCATTAGACTTCTGGTATGGAGGGCAACTTGTCAAAAGTCACAAAGCCACTCCCGCAGACATCTTTAAGACCTTTTTTGTTCTTGTAAGCACAGGTCGAATCTTATCAGAGGCAGCAGCATTGACTCCAGACATCACAAAAGGTACGACTGCTTTGGAGTTTATATTTAAGATTCTGGATAGGGATACCCAAATTGATCCTGAAAATGGAGAATGTGAGAGCGGACGGGTAGTACATGGAGATGTGGAACTAAAAGAGATCTACTTTTCCTATCCTTCCCGTCCAAATGTGATGGTTTTCCAAAACTTCAACCTCATGGTGAAGGCAGGAACTAGTACTGCATTAGTGGGGCATAGTGGTTCTGGAAAGTCCACGGTCATTGGACTCATAGAGAGATTCTATGACCCGTTGCAAGGAAAGGTCATGATTGATGGGCAAAATATTAAAAACATGCATCTCCGGACACTGCGCCAGCACATTGGGCTTGTAAACCAGGAACCTTCACTCTTTGCAACCACTATTCGTGAGAACATCATGTGTGGTAGAAATATCTGTTCAGAGGATGAAATCATTGAAGCAGCTCGTGCTGCTAATGCCCATAATTTTATAAGGTAATGTTGCTGTGAACCATCGATTCGTAGAAAATAGACTTATCTTCTAGACTTAGAAAAGAGTAGATATTTATATTTTTGTTGGGTGAGATACACGATCTTGCGTATTACAATATTTCTGAATCTATATCATAGAACCCCAGCTCTTGCCAAAAGATATGGATTCTTCAGTTCGCTGACAGTTTATATTTTGGGATTCATGCAGTGCACTGCCAAATGGATATTCAACATTGGCAGGAGAATTTGGGCTTCAGTTATCGGGAGGCCAGAAGCAAAGGATTGCAATTGCACGGGCAATCTTAAAAAGCCCAAGAATATTGCTCTTAGATGAAGCCACCAGCGCATTAGATTATAAGGCAGAGAGAGAGGTGCAGGATGCCCTCAACTGTTTGATGAACAGTCGAACAACAATTGTGGTCGCTCACAGGCTTTCGACAATTAAAAGTGCTGATAGTATTGCAGTTTTGCAAGGAGGATCAATAGTAGAACAAGGGAGTCATGATGAACTTGTCTCAAAAGGTCAAAGTGGAGCATATTTTTCTCTTCTTCAACCACAGGGCAATTTCAAATGAATATTTTTCTCTTCTTCAACCTCAAGGCAACCTCAAGTGTAATTTTATCCCCTTGGTCAGGATTACATTGGCCTAGGTCATTACAATACCCAGAGCCATGGTGGGGTGAGCATTTTGGGCCTTGAAGTGGGACCTATGATGGGGTTGTACATAACTCGCACATACATGTGTGTACAGAGATTTCATTTTGCCCTTCTTTGAAACGGGAATTAAGGCAAAAGTGGAAGAGTCACACAGGGTATGCCAAACACCTCACAGGAGTTCACCTCCCCTCCCTACTCAACATGCAACCAAGATGTAGGTATAAATACCTCATTCCTTTCTATGCCACACACACACACACACTCTCTCTCTCTCTCTCTCTCCCCAACAAGAGAAAATTCCAATGATTTGAAGATTTCAAAGGTGACTATTCACGTTAAAGACAAAAACATAACCTTATATAGTTACCTTGGAAGACTACAATAGCAAGTAACATACAAAAGAAATGTGATTGCATCTATGGTGTAAGAAAAATCAAAGAGCCCACTATGATGTTAGAAGAAAGCATTATAGGTCTTGTGGCACCGTAATCGTGGTGATGAGTGTTATGGTCACATGCTTATGTTAAAAGGGAACATTTCCAATTACAATCATTACAACTCTTATCCACACCTTAGATTTGAAAAATACGAAGAATCTCTTTAGTCATCTATATTATGTCTCCCTTCTCAACAAAATATCAAAATTTTCAACTAGTTGGGGGACTATTAGTTGTGGAGAAGAGAAGAGGCGTGGAGAGGAAGAGGCTTCAAGAGAAGAGGCGTGACGAGGAAGAGGGTTGAAGGGAAAACAGGTGAGGAGGAAAAGTGGTAAGTCCATGACTAAACTAAGGGCCCCATAGAAAAGTTGGGGGGGGGGGGGGGGGGGGGGGTAGGGTTTAGGATTATATGGTGTGATGGTTAGAGAATTCATGCATGAGCATAGAGGTCCAAGATTGAAATGCTAGCTTTTATGTTTTTGGAGGTGCTTGAGATTAATGGTTGTGGTAAGACATCATATGTACATATTGTGAATATCACTAACCCAAACAATGCTTGAACGCACAAGCATTAAAAACCCTAACCCTAACCTTAAAGGGACATATATATATCTATGTATGTATGCACGTGCACGTGCGCACACACACATGTGTATGTATGTATGTAAGTATAATTATTATTTATTTATATATTTATTATATATTCATTCTTTTAGGTCCACTCTTCTCCTCTCCCTTTTCATATTCGGTTGAGATTGTAGTCCACAACTCCTACACCTAGCATGTTGGGGTAAGGTGGACTAGAAGTGAGTTTTGGAAGGACAAGCGTGAGAGAGAATGTTCATTATGGTTATAGAAGTAATTGACTATTCTAATATCTAGCGTATTGGGCAAGTAAACTACAAGCCAATGAATGTAATGGGGATTTATGGAAGGAGAGTGAGGTAATGACATTTCCAAGAAGTTACTCTTTCCCTTTTTATTGGATTTGAATCCTAGTGAAACTTGCATGCACTACACTTGAAATTCTTGTCAGGTGCCTATATATCTAGAGAGATTGGATTGATACATTTCTATGCTTTTGGTCTTTTTGTTTGCAAAGCTATAAGTATGGAGACAAGAAATAGACACATAGGTACTAGAAGTATAACAAGAAAACCATCATACAACAAGAGAACCATCTATATCTAGAAGAAGTAGTGTGCAAGTGATAGAACATGTTCAAGTAGGAGGCAAGTTAACAATTTAGATGAAAGCATAGAGGGCTCACTCATTTGTACTATGCATAGTGTAGTTAACAAGCTTATGACTAGAGTTGTTAAGGCTAATGCAAATCGAAGTGAAGCTTCACAACCACAAGTGGATACAACATCCTCCTACATAATGCTCATGAGGGTTCTAGTTAAGGTAATAGTTAGAGCCTTTGCTTCTCGAGTAGCACGAAGGAGAGAAGAAAATAGTCGAGGTCAAAAAGATAAGTTTGTTGGCCCAAAATGTCTGTATCCAATCAATTTGCATGACTATGTAGAATGGAGATGTAAATTTTGTTGACATGAGGATATATTTGGAGGTACCTCTCTTATAAGGGGTCACCTACTTGGCTTTGCAAATAAATCTATTTGCACTTTGCCATGCTCCAAGGGTAGTTGCAACTACTTGACAATCAAAAGAAGAGAAACTTTGGAAGTTATGAGTGATAGTTCCAACATTGCATCTCACACCATTCCAACATAATCTTCGACTCCAATCATAAAACCTTGCACACTTCGAGAGCTTGCTCAAGAACAATTCAGTAGTATTGGTGTAAGCAAGCATGTCTCAATCAGTGAGTTAGAAAACACCAGTATCTACAACACACAGAGCGTAGCTACTTCAATTGTTGGGAGTGGAAGTCAAAGCATGAGTCAACCCCATTAATTTTAGAGAGAATTCAACTTAAGGGCTTTGAGATGTCTCAAGACATCTTTGGTCAAACAATTTTTTGATTTGGTTGGTTATCTATTGAGTATGATTGATTATGTAGACATATAAGATGCATGGAATTGTGTAACAAGGTATGGTGTAGGTTTCGAATCTCCTACTTATGCTACCTTTTTGGACAACTATACTGGACAAAGCATATAGCCAAGAAACAAGATCACACCAACCAAAGTATTTTTCAGCTCTTGCATAACATAAGATGCATAATTTTTTCTGGTAGATGGACAAATATAAAAAGATGTCTATTATTGAATTTGATTGCTTACCACAAAGAGGATAGGCCTTTCATTGATTTAAAAGAAAGTGATATGGTTACATAGCAATAACCAAAAGGGAGATAGGCCTATTGTTACACAAGTCCTCATGGACAATGCATGAGTTGCATAAAAAGTCTTTCCATGCTTTTCCATCACTTGGTAGATGATTTTGAGCATGCTAATCCATAACTTGGTCCAAGCAAGCAAAACAAAACATGTGTTTTAGCCTAGATATAATAGGCATATGTCACAATACCTTGTCTAGTATCTTATCCCCTTGTGTATCTTGCCTATGTTTGGTGCTCCACATTTGGGAGAAATTGTGCATGCTCATATGATAAAGACTACAATCATTTGGGCAAAGATTGATGGAGTTGTGGTACATAACCAATGCTACAAGAACTTGCTTTACCTTACCTTGGATAAACCCATTTCTTAGACTCTAGGATAGTGTTACACTTTCTATTCACATCTTGGTATTACCCAAAAAGCACCTTACCTTGTATCCCCTTTCCTAGACTCTGTGATAGTGTTACACATGTTACACATTAGATGTAATGTACGGAGGAATGTACAAAATATTTTAAATGTTCGATAACTGTACATATTTGAAAAAATCTCTTATTACAACTCCACAAGGTCCCTTATCAAAAAAGAGAGGTGATATTTATGTCAAACCATGAATAGGTAACTTGTACATTTAATATGAAAAGAATTTGCAATATGAGTTGTGTTAGATCCTATGTATAACATTCTACTAATTGAGCCTTCTCAACACTCATGAGGTGCAATTCTAAGTACTCTCCATCTCTTGGAATATCATGTTCCTCATGTTGAATCCTTGGATTTGGATCAAATATGCATTTATCTATCATGCATTGCATCATTTTTCTCATGATCCCTCTCATTTGACACATGTCCATATTCTTTGGCTTCCCTCATGGGTCATTGTTTGCTTGGGTGTAGCGATTTTTGGTGAGGTTCATGACTTTTTTGTATATAGGTATATTGCATGTAGATGTGATGCCAAAAATTGATATTTTTAATTTGGCATTGGTATTGTTTTTCTCTATGTTTGATAAGAGTTTGAGTATCAAGTGATAGCCTAGCGGCTCTCACTTATTTCTATTTTCTATGATATTGTATGGGATGGAGAGGATGAGTGGAATGGCTCATTGTAAATACCATAGGCATGAATTATAAATACCTTGGTATGGGGTGAGAGTTATTTGTGTATGGGATATTATGGAGTTTTTAGAAAATAGGAAGAGTGAGTCATATAAAGAGGTGGGCTCCTGTCCATGTGTTCCAATAATATAAGAGAGGCCACATGCCAAGCATGTGGAAGGCATGTGGAGGAGTGTGAAGTCAAGAGGAATTCTTCTAGAACTCCTATGTGAAATAAGGAGGCAAAGATGTTGTCAATCAAAAGGACCAACATGGCTGCAACAGTTGAACATAGAGAAGAAGCAATGCACAATCATCCCGGTCTGAGAAGTTTGTGAGCTTCAACAGAATGCAAGAAAAGGGGAGACAACCTAAGTGCGGAAGTCATTGCTATAGTGACGATGTTTTGGCACAAAAATATGAGAGTTTCTCCAAATAAAAAGAACATCTGTAAGAAGCAGATGGGACGCAAGGTGTTTGAGGAGCACATCATACACATGCTAGATACAACGCAGGTCGGTGGTGCCTAAACCAGCCCGCTAGTTGTTTGTGATTGAGCTTTGGGATATTTTACTTGTCTCATTTCTTTAAAAAATGCTTGGAATAAATGTGATTGTCTTAATCCAGCTCGGTGGTTGGAACATCATGCAACTGTAGGACGGTTCAACTCAATTGACAGTTATGTGATTGTCCTGAACCAGCATGGTTGAACAGACATTAGTTGTTGTCCAGCCTTGGCATGGTTGAGTAAAAATTAATAGCAATGTATTTCTCAATACATTATTATTATACTAAACCAGCCCAGTGGTTGTTTGTGATTGAGCTTTGAGATAGTTTACTTATTTCATTCCTTAAACCGGGCTTGGACTAAATGTGATTGTTCTAAACCAGCCCGGTGATTGGAACATCATGTAACCATAGGCCGGTTCAGCTCAATCACCAATTATATGATTGTCCCGAAGCAGCGTGGTTGAACAAACACTAGTTGTCCAGCTCAGTGGCATGGTTGAGCAAAAATTAACGATAATATATTTCACAATATATTGTTATTTTACTAAACCAGCCTAGTGATTGCTTCAGCTCAATCACCAGTTATGTGATTGTCTTGAACCAGCGTGGTTGAACATACATTAGTTATTGACTAGCCTGGTGGTTGAAATTATTGTGTTTCTTAGTACTTAAATTTGTTAAATTTAATTTTCTGTTATTCGGGTCATATTCCAGTGTTAAATTATGAAATTCAAAAATGAAGAGCAATATATTGTTATTTTCTAATGGTGAAATTTAGAAATGAAAAGCAATATACTTGTTATTGTCTAATTTGTGAAGTTGAGACCGTCAAGTCAAACTATCCCGGTGGTTGAAACTATGACAGTGTCCTAAACCATCCCAGTGTTGAAATTGTGACTATCCTAAACGTGTCCTAAACTAGCCTGGTGGTTGACTGTCCTAAACCAGTGCGGTGGTTGAAAAATGTTTTGCTTCATTATATACTTTAATTAGATTGTGTTTTGTATTCTTTTAGTAGTAGCAAAAAGGGGACTCATTGTTCAGTTGTTCCCACATGTTGGGTTAGCAGACGGAGTTGTATTTTAAGTTTGTGGATCAGAATCTGGACATTTTAATTGGGCAGAGGATCTTTGAGCATTGTAAGCCCTGGTACATCAAGAAACTCAAAGATAGAAATGTTTGTTATTGCAAAACACACATAGACGTTGATCTGGCCTGGCAAGCTATGAATAACTTGAGATTTGGTCATGTTGGAGCATTGCTCCATGGGGATCGATGCCCATGAATACACAGTCTGTAGGCCACCTGGATCCTCATCATGTGTTGCAAGGGAGGGTAGATTTTGTAGCCTAAGGTCTCTGTGGGAGCTAGTGGTTTGTCCAAAGGGAGACCATGAGTGGCACAGGATTAAATGCATTCGCGGCACATGCAAGCATTACAGTTTGAAGCTAAAGAAGAAGACATTCAATGTCTGTCCAAATGAAATGAGGGAAGACAACCATGTTGCTCTAAAATGGAGGAGATTTGAAAATGTAAATGTTGAAGGATTTGATAAAAAGAGACGGCTATTGTCATATAAGAGCACCCATCTAAGGGAGCTTGTAGGTCACGTGGTTCAATCCATCCCAAAATATATGCTTCACAATTTCACAGCTAGCTAGCAGGATAAGCAGTTCAAAACATGCCTTGCCAATTTTCCCTGTGACACTATTGTATTTATCATATATTCTTTTCAAGAACAAGATAAGATACAAAGTGCTCACTGGTACAACAAGCAAATAACAATTCTTATGCATATCATATAAAGTCATTTGCTTTATTCTTCCACGTGTGATGCCAATCTTGCTGCTGACTCACAGCAGTCCAGATCACTGCAACACACGTACCATTTCTACATTTTAGATGATAGGAAACATGACACCCTATTTGTGTAGCATGCTTTTCTACTACATTGGGAATGGCTGAAAAAGGGAAATTCCCATGCAGAAAATATAAAAAAACATTGGGTGTGTTCAGATGGTGCTGCCTCTCACTTTAAATCAGCACATGGATTCTACTTCATCTCAAGGTTCAAATCCCTAACTGATCTAGACATGATGTGGAATTTCTTGGGGTCTAGCCATGGCAAGGGTGAACATGATGGATGTGATGCTGTTATTAAGCTAGCTCTATTTAAACACCAATTAGCATGCCCTCAAGAAAAACTCAATGATGCCCATGATGCTGTAACATGGCTCACAACCAATTTCTCCACGAGCACGCATTCAACATACAGTAAACAAAGCCTTAAGAATACTGTAGTACGCAGAGTCTTCCATGAAGTGAAAGTGGATGAAGTGCAAAGGAGAAGCTGGAACGATTGTGAGAAAATAAAAGGAGTTCATGGTTTGCATAGCATATGGGACTTTTCAAACAACCAACTGATTAAAACGAGAAAACTTTCTTGTTTCTGCAGTGCGTGCATCATAGGGGATCATGACAATTGTGAGAACATTACAAGTGTGAAGACATGGGAGTGAGTTCAAGTTTTCCCTCTACGTTCAGATGGAGTGACAAACAATGGAGAGACAAATGACTGGCCATAGTTTGGGAGAGCTTTGATGACCTCATTGACTGTCTGGAAGAGGAAAATGACTTTGCAGTTGTTGCAGGTTCTGGGGAGAATGAGGAAGATGACCCATACTTTCTGTTGCAGTGCACAAAACCTAAGTATACGGTTGAGGAAACATTTAAGGATAATTGGCGAAAAACCTATGAGAAGTGGGATGTAATAGTCGGAGCTTTTTTGTAGAAAAAAACATCCAAGAGAGGTCGCAATTTGTGCCACAACAAAAGAAGGGCAAGAGTGTCTTCAAATTGGATTTAAAGACACGCATGAGCACATCTTAGGGTATATCCTACAAATCCATTCATCTTGTAATAATAGAAGCAAACCACCGCGCTGGTAGCTGTTAATATCCTAGTGCAAACCAACCATCGTGTTGGCGATGATAACTTATCCTGCACTAGTCCTGCACTACTACCGTGCTATCCCTATACTACTGCCATGCTATCCTAAAATTTGTTGCATAATGCTATACTAAAACAGTGCCCTTTAGACTATTTATCATTTCGGTGACCGTCAGATTTCATCCCATGCTTGCTTTTAGTATATCCCAATAA
The DNA here is from genome assembly GCF_047967505.1 of Dipteris shenzhenensis. NCBI lineage: Eukaryota > Viridiplantae > Streptophyta > Polypodiopsida > Gleicheniales > Dipteridaceae > Dipteris > Dipteris shenzhenensis. The sequence continues at coordinate 5,163,249 of NC_141618.1, read as the reverse complement.
TCACTACACTGGTTTCTCATAACGAATCCATATATTCTACAAATCCATTCATCTTGTAATAATAGAAGCAAACCACTGCACTGGTGGCTATTCATATCCTAGTGTAACCAACCACCGTGCTGGCGATAACTTATCCTGCACTACTACCATGCTATCCCTACACTATTGCTATGCTATCCCTACACTATTGCTATGCTATTGCACATTGCTAGTGCCCTTTAGACTAGTTATCGTTAACTGTCAGATTTCAATCACTGGGCTACTTAAAACATTTAAGTACTAATATGGAAGCAGATTGATACAAAATTAGGTGTTATGAGAACCATGAGATTATCCACAAGTTCAAGAAATGTCAGCAAGATTCCTATTGTTTCAAAACACAACAATATTTTACTTTTTCAAGGAAATTCCAGACTCCCAACCATCTTATTAGCCTCTCTATGGCAAGCATCTCCTAGCTCTTGAGGCCAGTTTGCTCCACAATGGCAGACCTCTTCACACACTCGGATGACACATTGCTTGCTTGACTCTACCGACTTATATGCCCATAGTAACTCCTCCTTTTGCTAGGGGTCCTCTTCATCCTAGTCTTTGTGCTCTATACATCTTCGTGCCCTCTATCATGTCTTGCAAAAGAAACCTACATTATGAGCTTAACAAGTACCATAAAGGAGTAAGAAAAACAATAGACATGAAAATTAATATTCACCGTCTCTATTGTCTCGAAGTAATATACCCACCACTGAAGCACGTCCTCCTTGCAGCTATTTTTCTCCTTCTTCTTCGGGTCCGTTTCTGCAAGGATGCCATCTAACATCGTTTTCAGATAAGTAATATACCCACCACTGAAGCACGTCCTCCTTGCAGCTATTTTTCTCCTTCTTCTTCGGGTCCGTTTCTGCAAGGATGACATCTAACATTGTTTTCAGATAGAACAATAGCATTCCAAAGTTATTTGGGTATGCCATATATTCATTGTAGGTGGATCAGTGTACAGATGGGGCTCGATTTTGTAAGAGTTGTGTCTACACTGCACTCAAATAGGGAGAAATTTCATTGAGCCCTACCTTCTCAGTCTTCAATCTCATGTTAGTTTGGTAATCGAAAACTTTAGTTCATTGAGCCCGACCTTCTCATTCTTCAGTCTCATGATAATCATCTCACATTAGTTGTCTAATCGAAATCTTTCGTCTCATATTAGTTCACTAATTGAAATCTTTCAGTCCTACATTAGTGATCTAATCAAAATCTTTTGTCTCACATTACTTGTCAAATCAAAATCTTTTGTCTCATTATTATCACCGCACTAGTGTGGATCAAAGGACACTATCTAGTCACATAGCTGAGAAAACATTGCCTAAGTAAACTCTGGAGAAGATTAATAATTTAATAGATTACAATCTCAAAGACTCCTTTACTTCAAATTACATCTCAAGGACTCCTTGTTGAGCTCCCTTGCAAGCTCGGCCCTCCTTGCTCCTTTCTAGAATGGGATCGGTTCCTTCCTGCAGGGGCCCGGTCCCTCCTTTCATGTCGCTTCCTCTTTCCTTGATTTGAGCTTTCTGGTTGCAGGCTTGGCTCTTCTTACTCCTTTTCTGAAGGGGGATGGTTCCTCCCTTCAGGCTCGATGTTAGTCTTCTTCGATTTGAGCTCCTTGTCTTTAAGATCTTTTGCCCAAATGGCAAATTGAGTTGCAACATCTACTTTCTCATTGTAGATAGCTGTAGCAAGTAGGCACATTTGATCTGACCTGGGAAATGGCAAATGGCATTCTCTACATAGCGATTTTATATGCATAAACACTCTAAAGCAAAAAACGAGCATAGGGTGGTAGCACGCAAGCCATCGGATATAGCAGTTATCTATGATGGGGATATGGCAGACCATGCATTTCGGACCCTGGTGCATAGCAAGATAGGCATTCGATTTAACTATTGCGGCCGTCAATACCACAGTCTTGCTCTGTACATGATGAAGTTGCTTCTTAAAAACTTCCTCCCTCATCCTAAGGCTGTGGATGTTCTCCTTCATCTCCTCCACTTTTTGCTTACTCTGTGCAACAGCTTCATCTGAATCCCTCAACATGTTGAAGCTGCGTAAATTGCTAAAAAACATCTTCATGGGCCGTACTTCCACTCTAGTTTGAAATTCTCCCAAGATGACAGACTGCTTTTCATAACTATCAAAAGCCATAGCAAGCTCGTGTAAACATCTATCCTGATCTTCTTGCAGGGTCTTGTAGCTTGCTCTTTGGACTTTCAACAGTGTTTCGAAAAAACACCCCTCATCATGGCTGCTGCAAATTGCTCCATGCTCTACCGTGGCTGCTCTCTATATCCTTCTTGGCTTGGGGAGCTGCCTCGTTGTCTTCTCCACCCCAGCTACTCTTTGCCCCATCCTTCTTGGGCTTGAAGCTCTCTCGCACTTCCTGCATCATCTTTCTAGTTTGTGCATTCTCCCTTTTTAGCTCCTCCATCATCTAGTCTTTCTCAATGTTCAATGCATTTTGCATGTTGTAGAGCCGTTTGTAAAGACCCTCCTTTTCGGCTCTCTGATCTTCAAGATCTTTTCTTTTCTAGCTTCTTGTCTGCCATGTCCCCATCATTTCTCACTTCTTCGAGCCTATCTCAGAGCTCCCTCATGCGCTTCTCTGCTTCTTCTCTTTTATGCCTTTCCATGTCGACTAATTTTATAGTGGCCTCAGCTTGCTCTTGTGCCTACAAGGCTCTCGCTTGTGCCTCCTCTACCTTGGCTTCTGCACCTTCCCTGAGACTTTTCTCAAGTTGCATTGCCTTTGCTACATTGGTGGCTTTCTCTTGTAGAAAAGTCACCTTCTAAGACATCTGCTTATCATGTTGCTCAAAAATTCCTTTGAGGGTAGATGCCATTAGGTGCATTGCAACTCTAGCAGACTGATTGACAATTGGGATTCGTCATCCACGCAATTCTTTAGGTTAGCTAACATGCTCTTAGAGATCTCGCCCTTGACAAAGATACATCACATCCTTTCAGTTGCTCTACTACTACTTGAATCTGCTAGAGCTTGCAGGTTCCTCTCGTATCAGGAAAGAAGTGAATGGTCTTCTTCAGCACATCTTGGAGGTTTGTTAGCAAGCTCAAAATCTTAACTCCACCATCTTTACTAATCTAAGCGTCACGGTATATGTCTAGAATATCCTGTCACTTCCACTGCTTCTCAAAAAAGTGTGCTTACAAATTGCCTCTCAAAATTCCTAGATCATTTTCAATCACGCTTTTATTGATGGTAATCTTCTGACCTTGACAGACTAGTTGCCGCTCCTTCACGTTCGCCTCCTATACCAACTTGGTGAAGTTTTTTTGAGCCTCCAAATTGGGCTTTTGAAAAGTGAGAGAGGAGCTCCCATATGTCACGATTTCAAGATCAGGGGAGGAGGGTCTCTCGCACTGTGCTGCATAGGCAAAGGAAAGATTGTATGAGGAGCTTCCAAACTGTGCAGGGTCCTTTACGAGAGGGGATAGAAGTTACAGGAAGAGTACAAGGGAGATAGAAATGGTCGAGAGGGATAGAAGATGAAACAGTGAAGGAAATGGGATAGTGGAAGCTTGAGTTTGCAGTCCGATTGCAAGGGAGAAAGAAATGGTCGAGAGGGATAGAAGATGAAGCAATGAGGAAATAGAATAGTAGAGGCTTGAGATTGCAAGGGAGAATGAAATGTTCGAGAGGGATGAAAGACGAAACAGCTAAGGGAATGGAATAGCAATTTGTAGCCTAACTACACTATCAAGGTGAGAGCCATCGCGGTAGTTGTAGCCCGACTACTGTCAAGCTGAGAGCCACTACGGCGGTTGGCCCAAATTTTGATTAATTCAAGGTGGTAGTACTGACTTGCATGGTAATGAATGATTAGAGGTAGTGGCATCTAAGATTCCTAGCCACATCTATGTGGCAGCTAAGACCCACCGGACTGATAGTTAATTACCAGCCATTGCAATGGCTCACAATTACTCAGCTTCTAATTACCACCACGAGGCTTGCATGCATGATTACTACGAGTGCAATAAATTACCAATCACCAGGCTTGCATGCTCAAGAGAGTAGTAGAGTGCATGGTAATGAGGGATTAGAGGTTATTAGGCTTCATGATTTACTTTTATGGGAATTATTGCCCGATGGTGGTGACTGTCATCAATCACGTCTGTCGTGGCTACGATTCTACCATGCCACTGCTCACCCACCACCATGCTTAAGCATGCATGATTAGTAGGAGTGCAGTAAAAATTACCCGTCACTAGGCTCACATGCTCAATAGAGAACTAGAGTGCATGGTAATGATTGATCAGAGCTTCATAATTTACCTTTGTGGGAATTATTGTCCAGTGGTAGTGGCTCTCATTAGCCACATTTGTGGTGGCTAAGATTCCACTGGGCTGGTAGTTAATTACCAACTACTAGAGTGGCACCACATGGCATCTTCTTCATGATTACCATCCTGTCTAGGGTAGTGCCTAAGATTCCACCACGGTGACCTGCAATTAATATGGATGGAACCTCGTGCTCCAGCCACCACGATGGCTTGAACTTTATAATATATATAAGATTTATGGCATTTGGTATTTTACTACATTGCTCTAATTCGCCCATGCTCTGTTACTTTGCTCCACACCCCTCCTCTAGCTCTTTTTTGCCCCTGCTCTACTTTGCTCCACGTTCCCTCCAACTCTTGTCACTCATCTGCACCCTCCCCTGCTCATCTGCTACTCACCCACTCATCTTCAGCATACCTATTACCACCCCCCTTGATGCTTTGTGATCCTAATGTTATTTGCCTTCTCATATAAGGTGATTGCATTGTACTCACCTGGAGTAGAAATGCTAGCACTAGTGGATACCCTTCGTTCCCACAATCGATTCAAAACAAGTTAAAAATGTTGCGCATCTCACAACCTTGAATTCCAAAAAGGATATGGATTTGACTACCTTTCATCTTAAAAATGCAACCACATCAACCACACACCTCAACATCCATCTATCCACGTGTAGCTACCCTTGTATGAGAGCTCTCTTCATGATCTCTTTTGCCATGGCCTAAAGCAAAGGAAATTTATACTATATATACCTAGATCAATCTAGAAACATTTCCAAACTCATCCTCTAAAAACACAACATAGTGCAGTTTCAATCTCACGAGAGTCACTCATAAGATTGAAAACCATAAACTCCATCACGCATAGCAAGGACTAGCTACTATGACATCGCCACTGACGTCATCAACGCCCAACAATGGGTGTAGAACAAAGTATAAAAGTATGCTCTCACACTTACAAATCCATACACCCATACATACTTGAGCATCCATTTATACAAAGTCTTCATACTGAGTTTCTGTCGACACTCCAGAGGTGAAGGGCAAACTCAACCATGACGAAGACTAGCACTAAAGGAGAAGGCTAATAAAAAAGTAGTCCAAATCTCTTCATTCAAGCTATAACTGCTTGTGAAGTCTAAACAATTTCATTTTAGTCTCTCCCAAATGAGCATCTAAATCTAAATCTAGCTGATAGGACAATGCACCATTGAAGATAGAAAGAATTATCGCAAGACCAACAGGTCACAACTTGGACAAAAACTTCACAACGTGAGATTTATGCTATCTTTATAGTTATCATGTGATAAAATATGGCCACAGTAAAATTGCCTAGTCTTAAATGGCAAGGTGGCCCTACTAGCCAAACCCAATGACAACAATGTTTATCACTTCTTTCTACCATGCATTATGTGAAAGGAAGCAATGCTGATAAATAATGTATCATGGATCTTATAATTTGATATGTAATAGTGAGTACTGAGTGAGTACTCTTCTTGATGTTACCTAAAGAAGGGTGATAGTAGTAGCTAATATGCACAAACTTAGTGACTTACCTAGAGCACCAATGCATTACATATGTTAGAACAATATAGCTTAATTTTGGTAGATAGGTAATGCATGTGCTCCCTAGCTTGTTATTTCTTTACATAGGAACAAGGACAACCTTCCAAATTCTAGAGTAAAAAGCTTAATTATTATATAATTAAAAAATGCCATGACTATTCCACCTTATATGAACAATTACATCAAAGACCATCTCTTATTTTTTATAATAAAATATCTCTAAAGGGAGATATGCCACACCCTTGTTTGAAAAACATCAACAAGATTGAAGATTAATAAACTACATCCATGGTAAATGGTAAACCACACCTATGGGGATAAATAAAATATATAGTCTTGCATTACTCAACACTAGAATGAATAACTTCCTAATGAATAATTGAATAAAATTTAAAAGGAAATATGAATGAACTCCTATTATAAAGGAAATAAGAGAGAAAGGGACATTAATTTGTCTATGGAGAGAAAAAACTTATAATAAACAATAGATTGCATGCATAAGGAAAAAAATAGAGGAATTACCTATATGAATAAATATGTGTAGAACCCATATGTGTGTGTGTGTGTGTGTGTCTGCGTGCATGTGCGTGTGTGTGTGTGTGCATGCGTGCGTGTGTACACATACATGCATGCACGCATGTGCGACACACACACACACACACACACACACACACACACAAATATATATATATAGAGAGAGAGAGAGAGAGAGAGAGAAGTAGATGTATATGAATATATAAGTAGATACAAGAAGTAGAGAGAAGAGGTAGATATAGATAGAAGAGATAGGTAAAAGAGAGAAGGAGACATAGAGACAACATATAGTTATGTAGCCGACCCTTTGGAGCATTACCCATCGAGGGAAACTAGCCCGAATACCAGTTGAAGGGCATAGTAAGAGTAAGAGAGCCATGTCCAAGCAACACAAATAAAACAATTGGAGAAACCATGCGAGCCACGCTAGCCTGTATGGCAAAAGACTTCCAAATGCCACAATTACTACAAAGCAGTGAAATCACAGTTACTGTTTTAGAGGTTTCTCAAATAGAAGAGGCATTTGCCAAGAGCTACTAACTGCAGGAAGTTATGCACCCACATTGTATGGCACAATGGAAAAGTCGATCGAGTAAACAAGCTATGAAACAATGACAAAAAGAGGTGCATGCAAGGCTAGCAAAAGAGCAAAAATCAAGAGTCAAGAAAGGTATGAGAAGGACCAAAAGTTGCCAACAATTGGAAGTGACAAGTGCGAGGCAACTCAATCAAGGAGTAGCACTGGGGTGAGGCCATGGGAAAGAGGTTAAGGTGCAAAGAAGAGCTTGTAAAGAGGCAACGTGTTGAGATGATGGAAGCGTTTAGCATGGGTACCAAATAAGTGGAAAGCGACAATAGGGCTTGATTGTCTCGAAATAGATGGATATTCGGTAAGAAACCATTAGTAATAACGAAAGGCAAGACATACTACAAGGAGCAGGCAGTAGAATCCGAACCAACAAGATGCAAGCACATGGGCATTAAGCTTGGCCAAGGAAGAGGCTCGCAAGAAAATGAGGTAGTAGAACAACAATAGGGCTAGTTAAGAACTCGTTAAGAACAAGTAGCTGACGGCTAGCCAAGAAGACCAAGCAAACGACAAAGAGCAAAAGTTGAGGCATAGGAAGGGCTAGCCAAGAAGAGGTAGCCAAGGGAGGAGATGCTGAAGGGGAGAACTCGTAAGGCATCAAGAGGGGAAGGCATATACCTGGGTGGGAGAGGAGGTAAAGTGAGTGGGAAAGGCAACACAAAAGTGGGATGCGAGCATGCACTTGAACAAAGAGATTGGCCATAGGTGCAGCCAGCAACGCGAGGCTGAGGAGGCAAACTAGTAGAGGTTGAGATAGGGAGAAGCTATTAACAAAGGAGAGCTTGAGAGGAGCAACAAGGAGGGTGAAGTAGAATTAGAAGAAGGGAGCTCTTTAAAGAGAGACTTCACAAGAACAAGATTGATGAGGAAGGGAGGAGAGGTGACTACCCTTCCTGGCGGTGGGAAAATGGTAGGGGGGGTAGGGTTGGGGTTTCACTCAGGAAATGGCTAGATAAAGGGATCAGGAAGGTTTAGATTAGGCAAGTCGAGGAAAAGCTATCAATAGATTTACTTATGGGAGGTTAGAGAGAAAGGAGGGTTAAGTGGGGGGTAAATAAATTTTGCATGTAGTTAACAGTGAGTGTAGGGAAATTTTGTTATGTGAGTGACTATGTACATAAGTTTAGTGTGTAAGTTGTGTGAGTGGGTCAAGGGTATTTTCTAAGTAAGCGTTGAGGAAGCAAGGGGATTAGATAAGTTTGTGCCCATAAGAATAGATTACATGTAGGGAAAAATTGTTATGTGAGTGACTATGTACATAAGTTTAGTGTGTAAGTTGTGTGAGTGGGTCAAGGGTATTTTCTAAGTAAGCATCTAGGAAGCAAGGGGATTAGATACGTTTGTGCCCATAAGAATAGATCACATGTATATAAATAAAACAAAATCATGGGACTAAGCTCATTAACATACAAGGATCGTAAAGCTTATTAAGTTAAGAAATAGATGAATATATTGAGCCTATACATGAGAAAATCATGGCGATAGTGCCCCTAAACATAGATTGATGTTGATAATTTCCATGGGAAAATGGGGGAAGCTATAGAAACGGGATTTGTGTGTGTGTGTGTGCTCTTTTTCAGGCTTCTATTATTGGTGTCCCATAATCATATCAATGAGCTACGGTGCTATCCTTGTAAGGAGTAAAACGTCCTGAGTCAGCATGGAAGCTCTTGTAAGTAGCCCGACCCAATATCCCTGTGGGTGGCTACCATTTTCAGCTATGAATCAATGGTGCAGTGGTGGCTACCTCTCAGCAGGGATTTCCTTATGCTGCTCCGAGGGTAATAAGCAACATGGAGAAGCATGATAGTTCAAAGGACTCTCCCACGTAATAAGGAAGGTCCTGAGGGACATGTTGCAATTCTCGTCGAATATTGCCCGTTTTGGAACCTCGGGGTCCAACGTATCATTGCTAGTCATTCTTTTCAGTTCATGGGCTCGATGATGATGTAGAAGACAGGCCATCCCTTATAGTTTAGCAGACTAGGAAGGAGAGAATCTTAGCAGCGGTTAATTAACCACTTTTTTCTATCATGAAGGCCCCCTTGCACTTCACCAGCACCCGGCTTCTATGCAACCGTTCAAAGAGAAGGGGACGCAGTAAAATACGAAATCGTGATTGTGTGGAACAAAGGTGAAACTTTGTATGGTAGAAAATGGGCCTAAAGCCATCCGTAACAACGTCCAAGGCTTCCCCGTGTCCACCTGAAGACTCGACCTCGGCTGCCCAGAGCCACTATAGTTATCCACGACCATATTCTTATGCTGAGAGGTCTCTACTAGAAATCTGGTGCTCCGTATAAAATCCATTCATGCAGGCATCAATGTATACACAGAGCTCCTATATCGTTACAAAATCATAATCCCACAGGTGGAGATCACTCACAAAGTTTCTAAACACAAGCCATCCAAAAACCCTGAAGGACAAAGGTTCTTATTAACCCGGTTAAGCTTGCAAGCGTAGCTTGTAAAGCTGCACGAGGGATCTCTTGAGTGCTGAAAAGATAGCGGAAGAGACTTTGAGCAGAGCATGATATGCATGAACAATTTTAGCAAAGGGAAGGCGCAGAAGAGTAGAAGCTTGAAGGAGAGAGTACAAACGTGAAGGGGCGATCAACCAGCAAACCGAGAAGTGATGGCTGAGCTACAGGAATGTAGAACATCCCAACTCGTCATCTCGTCATCGTGCATGCAGCATTAAACTCAGTCTATGGCTATCTTACCTGCACCACGATCAAGCTTCCCCGTGCATTTTCAGTACTCCAACCATGCCCTTCCCCTCTCAGGGATGTGGGAGGCAGTTGCATGAAGGTTAGCATGAAGGTTAGCATGCGGGAGGCGGCTGCATGAAGCCCCCTATTGCGATAAGGGGCTCACGGTAGCTATGGCGTCAGTCCTCAGGCTAGCAAGCTCGGGTCAGTGAGTATGCGGTATCTGGTTGCTACTGAGGATGTAGGAGGGCAAGCGAATGGCAGAGAGCTGGAGCTGGAGGGGCATCCTATCCTCACCCGTAATGCTTCTGCTGGGTTTTCTGGCTTTACCTGTGCGTTCTCCATCTCCAAGGTGCCGCTCAAGCCTGACACCAACCTCACGTTGCGTCCCCTCGAGCTCAGGATCCGTCTGGCGTGTTTCTTGCCTGTAGTGAAGTTCCTCCGTGCTGCAGGGCGGGAAGGTGGGGATGTCGAGTGCGGGAAGGCGGGGACGCGGCATGAAGCTCACGGGCTGGAGAGAAGACACAAAGGCCTAGTTAACGATACGATTTCAATCGTGGAGGGCAGGCAGCGCCACTTTGTGCCTTCGTATGATTCGTTGGCACTAACTCTATAGTGGCAGCGCACGGGCTGACCGCCAGGGCATGGACAGTAGGAAAGGAGACCACTTGCAAATGGTTTCGGGAGGGGTTGGCTGGGCGTAAAGGTCGGCTCCATGGGGTCATAGGCCGACTGAGCAAGGCTGCTTGTTCTTGGCTGTCGTCATCTGTTGCGCCTGCATGGCCAGCCCTCTGCTGATTCTTTCGTGACTCATCTCGAACGAGAGACCCTTGGTTGGCCACAATACTTAAGTTACCTATAGCAAGGTAGCTATGGGACCTGAGCTGGTCTCGAAGAGCTGCGAGTTTCTCTTGGGGAGAAGGCTGGGCACGCAGGATATCTCAGCCTTTTTGTGGGCTGAATCTTGTAGAGTTGGTTAGACTTTTTGATGTATTTTGTGGAGCAGGAGAACTCTCAGTGTGAAGACCTTCTCCTATTTCAAGAATCCATGGATTATAGCTGGAAGTTTATGCTTCTTTCCTTTACCCAAGTATTAGTTGCTAGGAACATGCCTAAGTTGAGTGCAATTGTTTTGGAACTGAAATGGATGCCTATTTTCCATGTTTAGTGGGAACCATTATCACTGCTCAGCAAGAAACATGCATTGTTTATGGATGCCTAACTGTTGCTCGGGCTAAATTGACTTGCCAAGACCTCACTAAACTCAGTCACTTTCGTCCTTTGTTCTTACATGAGCAAACAACACTATGCCAAGCTAAACATTGTCTCCACATCAATGATCATAGGAAACTTGCCAAATGGGAGACCACAAAGCAAGACAAAGAGCTTTCACAGATAAAGGCTGTTCTTCCAAACAATTTTTTAAAAGCTTGCATCAGAAGAGATTAAAAACAAACATTTGCAGGGTGCTTATGCCTGATGGTTCATGGACTACATCACGATCATAGCTTGCTTTTGTTTGTGTACATCATTTCTCTCAGCAGTTTGGTTATGCAGATCCTCCCTTCAGAGCAGGTTTTGTCTGCAAGAAATTTACTTTTACAGCATGTTTCTCCTATTATCTCCACTACTCAGGCTTTGGAATTGGAGAAATATTTTACTAAAAGGGAATTGTCAGATGCAATCAAATCCTGTGGTAGATGGAAATCTCCAGGATGGGATAGTCTTACAGTTGAGTTTTTTAAAAAAATATTGGCCTCCTTTGAAGCATACTTTGCTGTATATGGTGAATTCTGCTTGGCAAAATCAAAAAATGCCACACATGGAAGAGAGGTCTTGTTAAACTCCTTCCAAAAAAGCAAATCTGTGAATCTTTGGTTGATTGGAGACTTATCACGCTTATGCCAGTTATTTGCAAATTTACTACCAAAATGATTGTTGATTGGATAAAAGGCTATTTGCATGATGGGTTGCATTGTGCGCAATATGATTTTGTTCCTCGTAGGCATATCACAGACAACATTGCTAATGCCTATGTTGGAATTGAATATGCCAAATATATGTAGCAGGATGTTTTGCTATTGCAAGTTGATAATGCCAAAGCTTTTGATACTGTTCAGTGGGACTTTATTTCACAAACAATGTAGGCCTTGGGATTTGGCACAAAAATGCAGCAAGTTATCAATTGGCTCTATCAAGATAGTAAAGCTGTATGCATACTTTCAGGGGATATTTCTACAACCTGGACTCTTGGTTGTTCTGTTCGGCAAGGCTGTCCACTCAGTGCTTTACTATTTGCCATAGCCACTCATCCAATGCTTCAATATATGGACCACCTTTTGGACACAGGCATGTTGCATGGATTGGAAATTCCTGGCAACCATAGCATAATCACTCAAGCATATGCTGATGATTCTTTCTTTACCTCGAAAAATACTCAGAGCAATCTCTCCTTGATTATGCAGGCTCTTTCCACATATGGCTTAGCTGCTGGTTTTCATGTGAATTTTCAGAAATCCAAGCTATTGCTATTGCATGCTAAAGACTGGCCCTCGGGAAATTGCTCCACCTTCACAATTGATTCGACATCTTGGCTATTCTCTAGGTTGGGGGCTCACTCGTTCTCAACAAACTGATTGGGTGCTCACAAAGCTGAGGAAAAAACTTGAATATTGGAAGCTTGCAACTTGGCCATTACATGTTCGTTTGCGAATAATGCAATCCATTTTGATAGCATACATACAATTGTATCTGCCCCTCATTATATTTACTAAGGCAGATCTGGTTTCCTTTATGTTTGCTATCATGGAGATTTTTTGGCATTCAAAAATGGCAAGAAAAGTCTCAGATTACTCTCTATGCATCATCTCTGTTCTCCAAAGATGCACAGGGGTTTGAACATACTCAATGGTCAAGTGCATATACTTGCTCACAAGGGGAAAATGATGTTGCAGTTTATGCAAGGGGATCAGCCTTGGGCTTTCATGATCCGCTCTCTTTTGTTGCATATTGATACTTCTGCTTTTGGGCATTGGCAGCCTACACAGTGGGATTTTCTATTTGGCTCTATTCAAGGCAAGATTAGAGGCTACCGAGAGGCTAACCTTTTGTCTCTCGTTTGCTTCTTGATTGGAAGCATATTTTATCCCACTTGAAATGGAATGGCAGGGATTCTTTGTTGGGAAATTCCTCAAGGGCTGAGAATATTTACTGGTCCAAAGTATTCCACCCTCGTTTGGCTATACAAGAACCTAGGCGTTCTTATTTTATATCTTTCAAAGGTATTGCCTCTGTGCGAATGTACTTCAGGATGATGGCACTCTTTTATCTTTTTCTGCAGCTACTAGCAAGTATAGTTTGGGAGCTCATTATCGTCCTTTATGGCACAAAATTTCAGAAATGCTTCAACCTTTCTTGCCAATACCTCATTTGGAACTTCAGGATAGGCTTGAGGATTGGACTCTCCATTCTTCCTCTTCTTCAGCCCGTCCTTTGAAGCTGTCACATATCACAGTGCCTTCTCTGTATAAAGTGTTGTTACCTCCGTCTTGGGTTTCTAACAGAGCCAATTCTGTTTGGCATATGGATCGACCATCAAAATGGTGGAGAAAGCGGTTGCTTCTCCTTTGGCATTATAAAGTCCCTCTTCGGCAACAGCTTTTCCTTCGGTGAGTCCTACTTGGAATTTTTCCATCTGGGCAGTTACTCGTGCATAAACATATTGCCTCGGCTGTTTGCCACCGATGTCTACATTCTATTGAATCTGTGCCTCACATTTTCTGGCATTGTCCACATACTTCTGATTTCCTCACTCTCATTCGTTAGAGGCTTCAAGTGAGATTTCCTACTATTACTTTTGGCAGGTATTTGGTTTTCATCCCACTAGACAAGGTTTTGATTTATTTTTTGTTTGGGTGTGCTACTGGGCACTTTGGACTCTATGGATGGACAGAAATCATAGAGTCTTTGGTGATCCTACTTTTCCATCTTTGGTTTTTTTCAAACGATCTCTGTGACAATCTTTTTATGATTTCTTTCAGACTCGTTTGATTGATCATGATGTATATATGGTTTATATTGAGATTTTCAGTTGAGTAGTAGCTCCTCCGCTTTTGGAGTATCTATGAATGTAATTATTTCACAGCAATAAAATATTTCTTCTCACTAAAAAAAAGTAATTTCATTGATGCCAAAGGGATGGTACTTGTATGATTGCCATTTTGTTTGTTGTATTGAGATGCAAGTTCTCTTTTAGAAGAGATGTCTCGGGATGTATGCAGCTTATAGGTGAGAAACTATTGGTCATGGTAGTCTTGGATAGTGGAAAAAGCTCTACTATGCTTTCTTTTTCTATTTAGAGTAGATAGTTAACTTTTTGGGCACTACTGATAGCTATGGGGAATTGTATGGCCAAGTGTGGTCACTAGTGACAGTTCTAGGCTATGTGCAAGCTTCCTGGACTAGGGATGGAGACCTACTGCCAAGAGTGGTTAGAGCACTGAACTGTAAAGGCTATGCAACATCCTTTTTGTAGGCACGAATTTTGGGTCTCTCACTTAATTAAAGAAATATCGAAAGAGGCGCCAAAGTTTGGGGCCAATGTGTGTCTTTGTCTTGGTGCAGGGGCACCCTAGCTCCCAGTATGCTGGCATACTTTTGTTGAATTGTTATTGTATATAGTGTTGACTGATTACTTGTTAGTTTTACTGCCCTTTAACTTATTGAAGGCCGGCTTCAATCTCTCTCACCCATTGTCCTGCCCCTCGAAGGTGGGAGAGGGCTCCACGTCTCAAAAAATGGGCTTTCCTCTCATAGAGGATCGATGAGGTGATCAGCTCTTTTGGAGGGGGAGATCCTACCACGGGATGGGGCATTCTTTTCAAGGATAAATCACCCATCCCCATCACACATCTGGGGGTATGGCACACATATGCGACCTCACTCTACAACATCTCGATCTAGGCACCACTTGACATGTCCTCATTGCCCAGGTCTACCACATCCATTTTGTTCAGTGCACACTGGCCAAGATCTATGGATCTGCACTAGAGTGAGAGATCATAGTTTCTGGAGACAATACTCCACTCTTGACCATATCTTCACCCTACGGGCCATCATCAAGGAAGTGAGATCAAGATCCCAAAAATTCTATGCTTGCTTTGTAGACTTTCAGATGGCCTTTAACACAATCTAGCGAACACGCATGATTAGGAGACTCCAAGAGATGCAGATTCCATGAGACATGATTTGGAGGGTGATGATTTTGTATGAGTCTGTCGGAGGGAGCATACATGCCCCTAGAGGCCTGTCAGATTGGATTGAGAGCACGATAGGAGTGAAGCAAGGACACCCCCTCTCTCAGATACTTTTTGGGCTCTACATTGATGAGGTCATGACTTTCATCGATCGCATAGAAGGGGAGGGGTCCTTGCTTGCCAATCTGATGATACAGATACTATTGTATGCAGATGATCTAGTCCTCACCTCCTCCTCAGCCAGCAGGTCTACATAGACATCTAGAGGTCCTAGAGATGTTTTGCAGGGATAGAGATCTGATAGTGAATGTTGGCAAGACCAAGGTTATGATCTTTTGTCCAACCTACAACTGCTCCTGGAGACAAAAAATTCCTTGTAGTCACTCCCGAATAAGAACTCTAGCAACATTGCATTGAAAAGACTACATACAAGATTAAAAAAAGGAAATGTTCAAAAGATTTCAACAACACACATGATTTTCTCTATGAAGTTTCACGATTTTCTCTATGAAGTTCCACTCTACCCAATCAAGCTCTCTCTCTCTCTCTCTCTCTCTCTCTCTCTCTCTCTCTCTCTCTCTCTCTTGCATGCACACAAGATATCCTACAAACTTTTTGACTTTTTTGTTGATGTCCCAATATGACACGTGGTAACAACAAAGAGCCCTCGAGCTGCTACTCCTCCCCGCATGAGCTGCCCCTCCTCCCTCTCAACCTAGCCTCTCCTCTCAGCCCCCCCCCTCCTCCCTCTCATCCCCTTAGCCTATCTCCTCCCCTTCAGCCTCTCCGACTGCTACCCTCCCCCTCCCTCCCTTCCTCAACTCCCTTCCCCTGCCTCCTCCCCCTATGCCTCATCCTTCCCGCCTCAACCCTCCCCCCCCTCCTCTTCCCCTGCCTCAACCTTCCCTGCTCCCCCTTTAGCCTACCATGCCCCTTCTCCCCACCGCCTCTCCTTGCCCCTCCTTCGCCTGCCCCACCCCCTCTTGGCAGCCTCTACGCCCTCCCCACCAGCTCCTTCCTGGCAGCCTCTCCCTCTTGGCTATTGCCCCCCCCCCCCGGCTGGGCCTCCTCCTCCTCCTGCTTCTCCTCTCCTTCTCTCTCTCCTCCTCCCCTCTCCTTCTTTCTCCTCCTCCTCTCCTTGCCTTCTTCCCTTCGTCCTCCTTTGCTCCCCTCTCCTTCTTTTGCCTCCCTCTTCATTCTCCTTCTTGCTCAGGCAGCATTTTAGGCGAAAGGAACTCCATTGTGTTTGAGTCGGCCTTCCCATCTCGATTGGCAATGGCTCAACCTTCAGGACATCCTTGCCCGCTTCCACCGGCCGTGAAAACTGTTACATTCTCAAAAGAAGAGTTGCAGCAACTTAGGAAAGACATAGAGCAGGAGATTTCGACATCTCTCTTTGCTCGCATCCATGGGTCCCACCCTTCCAGGTTACAAGCCAGGGACTGGATGCTTGCCGCTTTACTTGGAGACCTCGCAGGGCACCTCATAGATGTTTGTCTACTTGGTCAAGGTTTCTTTCAAGTTGTTTTTGATTCCCCGGATGCAACAGGTACAGTGCTTCAGGCTAGTCCTTTGGCATTGAGCTTCAAGAGGATTTTTATTACACATTTCTCATTGAGCTTTAACCTTGTGGAGGAGGATGGCAGGACATTTTCACTCTTCCTCAGATATCCCAGCCTCCCTTAGATGTACCACCGACTCTTATCTTCCATTAGAGCCGCTTTCGGGATGGTCATCGAGATCTCCCCTCTTCCTAGGATGCCTTCTTTGGCAGCAGAGGCGGTCAGGACGAACGGGATACCATGTGTTAGGGTCATTGTCTTTAACCCTAACATTACGGATGACCACATCATGCTCCAGCGTCCAAATGGCTCATTCTTCAGGCAGAGAGTCAAGATCATTGGGAGACAGGATCAATGTGGGATCTGCAAGTCCCCTGGGCATTTTGCCAGAGATTGCCCAAGGAGATTGCCCAAGGAAGAGAAAAAAGAAAAGGCCTAAAAGGTCCACAGGTGCAACACCTCAAAGTACCAACACGACTGGACCTACTTCACGGTCTACAGCACATCCTACCACTTCTCGCGATGCTAGACCTTCCACCTATTTCCCAGGACCATCAACTTCTCGTCCTGGATCTTCATCTACAACACAAACAGGACCAACAGCATGTTCTGTTCTAGTCGCCCCCGTTGGGTGCCAGTCAAAATTGCTAAGCCAATTCCACCTCAGGAGGCTTCTCACGGCGCCATGGACCCTCCCTTACACACGCAGGAGATATTCTTGTCCTAAATTCTTATGCGGATGAGGTTTCTCCTGTGACCTGTCCTCTCCGATGCTCCTATGAAGGAGCTTCCATCTTCGAAGCAACTCATTGCCAAAACCCAGGCCGTTATCCATTCTAGTGACATTTATTTGGCTGAGGCCCATCAAGAGCCCCCCTTCTCGTTTGCTTCACCTTCTTTACATCTTGATAAAGGCAAGGGGATTATAGCTTCTACTCCATCATCCGCAGGGATCCTCCACACACGTGCGCAAATTGCATCATTCAGGAACTCTTTTGCAGTTCTGGCAGACATGGAAGAGTTTGAGTTAGAGGAGTTTGTACCCTCTACCCTTGGGGATCACCTTGTTCAGAGCACCATAGATAGAGCTTCCCCTTCTGAACTTTGAAGGTATGGGAGTGCTTTTCCCAGTTAACTTTGTTCCTCTTGATAGGAGGAATATTTCCCAGGAGAGGGATATCTCTGCTACCAAGTCGGGTAGGGTTTTTCACTCGACCTCTTCCTCTTGCCGATGAGGATTGTCAGTTAGAACGTTCAGGGCCTCAAAGGTATACCTCATTGCCACCGTAGGCACCTG
Organism: Dipteris shenzhenensis; assembly: GCF_047967505.1. Classification (NCBI taxonomy): domain Eukaryota; kingdom Viridiplantae; phylum Streptophyta; class Polypodiopsida; order Gleicheniales; family Dipteridaceae; genus Dipteris; species Dipteris shenzhenensis. The sequence goes on along the minus strand of NC_141618.1, from coordinate 5,145,389 downwards.
ATTCATAACCAACTTCATCCAGGTGTTATTGGGGGCTCCATTGATATTCTCATGATTCAGGAACACAAACTGGATGTCAGAGATTGTTCCAAGTCGGGTAAGCTTGTCTCAGGGCATATTTCTTGGTCACCCGCCTTGGGCACCAGGGGAGGTACTTGCATTTCTATTTCTTCTTCGATGCTTCCTTTGGTCATTGGACATGGAATCATAGTTCCCTCTAGAGCTCAGTGGATCATTCTTTTGATTGGTGGGCGTAAGGTTGGTTTCTTAAACCTCTATGCCCCCAATTCACGAGGGGACCGTGTCCTTCTATGGAAGGAGCTACTTTCTTGGTCATGCATTGCAGAGTCTTGGATCATTGAGGGTGATTTCAACATGGTTGAAATGCCCACAGAAAAAAGAGGTGGTGGGGAAGGTGGTTTACGTTCCCCAGAGAGAGCAGCATGGGATGCCTTCCTTTTTCAATATAGTGGCAAGAGATGCTTGGCATTATGATGCTTTCCACACTCAACCGCAATCACTCTTGTTTTCTTGGTTGAACAGGAGGTTGCAGATGCCTATCCATGCACGGATTGACAGATTTTATGTGGATGATTAGGCTCTGGACAGAGGTGGGACAGTATGCATTACACCTAGGGCATCCATTTCATATCATTTTCTAGTTCTGTTTGTTTCAAATCCTCATGTGAGGAGTCGCTCTGCCAGTATCAAGATTCGAGATGCATTCTACGCAGAGGAGGCCTCACAAAGGCAATGTTGCAGACTTGGGTATCTCACATGCACAATGGGCAGCTCTCCACATCAGATATAGCAGCGACCCTATCAGATATTAGCAACCTTTATCACTCAGTTGCTCGGATCGATAGAGGTGAGATCCTCAGGCGAGAGATAGGTATCCACCAGTAGTTCACTACTTTTCAGAGGGAAGAGCAGAAGAGGCCTACAAATGCTTGGGTTCAGGAGCGCCTTGTTGCAGCAAGGGCTCAGCAACAATCTTTGTTAGATCAGAGTAGAGTATGCCTTTCATGCCAAGGAGTCATTTTGGACTTAAACGGGAGGTAGGGTCAACAAGCAGTTCTTTTCTACTCTTGTCCCCAGACATAGTAAGGAAAGTGTTTCACATCTTGTTGACTCAGACACAGTTTTACATACACATCCACATACCGTCTTGCAGGTAGCCACAAATTTCTATGCCTCCCTTCTTACAGCAGATCCTCACACTCAAGCCAAAGATGATGCTCAAGTTGTTATTTGGCAGCACTTACCTATGTTGGTGTGGACTGGAGATATGATAGTCTCACTTGCTGCACCATTCACCAACATAGAGTTCAGGACTACTCTATATGCCCTTCACAAGGGCAAGTGCCCTGATTCAGATGGGCTTACACCCTCTTTCTTTATTTCATTTTAGGATCAGATTGGGGATTAGATTGGGGATCATATTACCTCAGCCCTGCGCAGGGCGTTTGGGACCCGGGTGAGATACCAGACTCACTTACTGAGGGCCTCATTCATCTTATCCAAAAAGGGGGTTACAAGAAGTTAGTGTCTCAGTGGAGACCGATCAATTTGTTGGGCACTTTAGACAAAATCCTATCAAAAGCAATCAGCCTACATCTGCAACCCTTTCTTCCAGATCTTATACATGATACGCATACGGGATTGGTGCATGGCAAGAGCATCTTCGATATATCTTCTCATTTTGGGAGGCTTTTGAATAGGTCATGCATAATGGGCATAGGCTTGCCATTCTACTCCTGGAATTTGAGAAAGCTTATGACAGAGTAGACTGGGGTTTTTAGGGGGTAAGTCAAATTACTAGATCGGTCCGTCAGGATGCCCTTTAGCCCCCTTTCTCTTTTTATTTGTGGCCGAATCTATGAGCTATTACCTTAGAGCTCAAGCTTATATTATAGGGCTAAGTCTTCCATTGAGGCAGGAGGATGAGCTATTGGATAGTGAGTTGGCAGATGATACATCTGTTTTATTGGATGCCACACCGCAGACACTCACCTCATTTAGAATAGCCTTGGATTTGTTTTACACTACTGCAGCAAGGGCTCATATTAATTGGAACAAGTCCAATGGCTTTTGGATAAGTGATGAGGACACTCCAGATTGGGGGATTGACATAGGATTCACTTGGATTCAGAGGGGAGTTTCCATCAGGTACCTAGGATGCCAAGCTGGGGTGGGCATCTGTCTAGCACAACAGTTTGCTCCCATGTTGGAGAGCATTAGGAGAAAACTCTCTTTTTTGAATTCTGCCAGACTTGACCTTGCATACAGAGTAGTGATTGTGAACCAGCTATTATTGGCTACTACCTATTTCGTTTGCTCTTGTTGGTGCAAATCTAGAGGTTGTATATCTCAACTCATGAGACCTGTCAGGAACTTTCTTTAGAGTAGGTTAGATGGCACCTCAGATGTTGTAGCTAAGGTGGCTTGGGAGACCCTCATTCTCCCCACAGAGGAAGGAGGTCTCAATATTATTGATCCGAATTTGCAATGTATGGTCTTGCTCTTTTCTGCAACTTTATAGTGAGAGGATTGATGCCTGGACAGGAGCCTTGGAAAGATTTTTTCCTACGCAACATTCGGTCTTGTACACCTTGTCAAGGGGAGATCAGATGGACAACTCGAGATGGATTTTTACTTCAACCCATCTTAGATCTCCCTCTTCCCCTCTCATGGCTTCCATTTTGAAAGCTTGGGGCAGCTTCAGAGACACTCTTTGGAGAGTTACACCCTCCTCTCGTGAAGAAATAGACAGGAAACCAGTTATGTGGAATGAATTTATATTGGATGAGCATAATAGATCACTAGGAGTGTCACATTATATGAAGTGGTCTAGATGAGAGAGGGGACCTGCTTCCATTGTAGGTTCCTGGAAGGCTTTTAGACAGCTTCCAGAGGATCAGAGACTCTTATCGGTTAACCACCTCAGAGGGATTGCAGTCAGATGCAACAGATAGAGGCAACCATACCAGCAGAGTGGATAAATACAGATAACATGCCAATCACAGAGTCCACTTAGTTGGGAGCTTTCATGGGGACAGGTGTTCCCTTACAAGTCATTGCCTTGCGGGACGCACATGAGGAGACCCTTGTCTTTGATGTTCAGTCGGGAGGCAGACTTCTCAAATCTTCCGATGATATTCTTTGGGAGGTTGCCTTCTAGCCTTTTAGGATTGTAGGTTACATGGAGTGGGGCACGGACTCACAGTAGTATCTTGATCCTGACCATGTTCTCCTGGCACTTAGGTCTTGGAGACTCTGGTTATATGGTGGCTCTCCCATCAGGTTCTTGCAATGGGACCCAAGGGATGCGAATGGATTGATGAGGGGCACCGAGAGAAGAGCATCCCCTTCTTTCATTACACAGTCAGAAATGCTAGGAGATTTCAGCTTAGCAGTCAGTAGAGATTGGAGGCCCTTCAAAGCTCCTCATTGGGATAGTTTTCATATTTTTGCAGAGGTGCAGAAAAACTTTCGGAGGAGGCTCTGGAAATCCCTCAGAAATAAAAGATCACTCTCTCCATTTGGCTTTCTATTCATGGAGGGATTGTTGTGAACCTGTGGAGATCCAGGTTCGGGGCTGACCCTACTTGTCCTCAACGCCACGCAGCAGTTGAGTCACTTCAGCATTGCCTTTAGGAGTGTAGATAGGCGAGGACGATCTCGAAGGGTGTTGCCAAGATTTTTTACATATTTCATAAAACACCCTTCTTCATGGCTTGGGGTTTAATGGTATGGTTCTCTCTTACTGGCCCTCAGGTGTTTTTCAAGGGACATGACTCAAACTCATCCTTCATTATAATACAACACTCCGTGGAGTCATGCTCTCTCCAGGATGTTCCTTTCACTCCTTTCAGAGCTGCTCATGCCTCTTTAGACACAACATAGGAGATTCTGGCTAGCATTGCAGCTTGGCATATTTGGAGGGCCAAATGTACAGAGGCGATGGAGGGTTCACAGGTTCACCCTTCCCAGTCTATGGCCAATATATGGACTGATACTATACATACGTTGATGGCCATATGGGTGAGCATGCAGGGATCCTCCAGAGCAGCTACAACTAGGAGCTTTTTTCAGAGTTTGGAGAGGATCTCCATTCTTCTTTGAGTCTTCTTCAGGGTTGAGGTGGCATTTTCAGCCTCCACCTTGGATTTTTTAAAGCTCCTTTTGAGCTGTTTTTTCTCTCATGCTTGACATGATGTACTCCCGCATTTGAGCTTGCTCTTGCGTCTTTCATTCATACTTAAAGAAGTAATGTTTTTGGAAAAAAAATAATTTGTTGGACAGCAGAGGCCAGCATCGTTGCAATTTGTATCAAGCGTGACGATCAAAATTAACTGCTTGTGCTGATATGGACGACGGGAGCATAAGGTGATTGCTTGAGCTACTTGGAAAGTGCCAGACACTGTTTTCTCCATCGCATGGGTGGTGCAGACGTCTGGCTGCTTAGGCCACTAGGCTTTCATAGCCAGAGTTACTCCGTCATAGCCCAACAAGACTGTTGGGAATAGACGGAAAGCCCAAGCGTATCCAAAAAATTCAACGGCGAATTTTGGGATGCCCGAATATTTTTCGATGCCAGTGACAAGAGTGTGCTGCTCTTGTGTGCTGATACCTGAATTTCTATATGTGAGGGCGAAGCTTGAGGAGCAGAGGTGCATTCGAACTAGACGAAGAAATCAAGCGGGATCATGTAAATCATCAGGCGAGGAATCACGAAGGGTTTTTGAGCAAAAAATGCTAATGTTTTAACTGCCTTAGCCTGGTTGATCATGGCTACAGTTAATCAACCAGACAGCCAGATGACGTGGCAAGGACAGACACGTGGCACTAACGTACACACTGATGCGTCATGCTGACTAATGTCAGTTGATGTGGCACAGTCAGCTAGACTGCTGATGTGGCATGCAATCAGTAGAGTTGATATGGCAGTGCAGGGAGAGGTGCTGATGTGGCAGCACCTACAGAGCTAACGTGGCAGTCAGACTGCAAATGTCAGATCTGCTCAGTTAAGTCAGACCAGTGAGCCCTAACGAGAACTCTTGACAAATAAAGGAATATGCATGCTTTTGAGCACAAAAAGGGAAATCATATGCGCTTCTGAGACTAGTTGTAGCAAGCAGGAAGGGACAATACAATAGTGGATGCTTAAGAAGAATTGGGGGTTTATGCATTGAGTTCATAACCAGTTATTGGCATAAGTTTGGACTAAGTGGTGGATGCAATACACCTCTTCCTGAGGCACTTTCACTTTAAAAAACCAAAAGCTGTGTGCATTGGTTTACTGCTCACTGTGTGAGTATTAACAGAACTTGGGCTAAGTTGGAGAGATGGCTTTGCAAGACCATGCACATTCACCCATGAGGGGATTGCAGATTCTGCCCAGGTATGGCAGGAAGAGGGCATGCAATCTAACAAGGAGAGCTTCTACAAGGAACTTCTTGCTCAGCTAGTAGAGGCAAGAAGGGATCCTTTGTTATGCATATTGGTACCACCTCTTGCAGAGGAAAGGACAGAGAAAGCTCCCTCTGGAGCAACTCAGAAGGAGTTTGGCAGGAAGAGATCCCTGAGTACAGCTCCTATTCTTCTGTCAAATGATGCATCCAGGAAGAGTAAGAAGCTTTGTAAATCAAAGACAACAAAAAGAGAAAAGGAGATACCCAAGAAGAGAGTTCACATCCCAAGAAGGCCAAACATCACCACAGCTCTTCAAGTTCTTCTTCTTCTTCTAGTTCCACCTCTTCATCTTTATCTTTGTCTTCTTCTTCTGGGTCATCAAAGCTTAAGCATAAGAAGAAGAAGACAACCAAGGAAAAGCATGCTGCTAAAAAAGCAAAGACTAAGGAATTCAAAGAAGGTGGGAAGTCTATCAGGTTTGCTACATTTAATGGTCAGTATGATCTTACATAGAAGGCCATGCAATTTATCAAGTAGTTTGATGCAGAGTTTAGTACCAAAAGAAATTCCGAGTCCTCCAAATTACGCATGGTCAGCTTACACTTGACAGGGCCAGCCAGTGCATGGAGTGCACTGACCACAGATGGTTCTGCTCCAAAGAATTGGAAGGACTCCAAAAAGACCACCTACAAGCACTTTATGCCAAAACAGTTTTGAGACCATGTTCTTTTTAGCTAGGAAAGTTTGAATACGGTGGATCCGGCAAAGATCCAAGCCATCCAGGAATGGCCAGGGCTAAAAACTATGCATGAAGTCCGTAGTTTCTTGAGCCTTTGTTCATATTACAAAAGATTTATCAGGCATTTTGCTGATATTGTTGCTCCAATTCATGACTTAACCAAGAAAAATGCAAGTTTCAGATGGCGTATTCCACAAAAGAAAGCATTCACTACACTCAAAGAGAAGTTCACTACAGAGCGAATTCTGATGGTCCTGATCTGTATCAACCTTTGATGTAGATTGTGATGCTTGTGGAGAGTGCATCGGGGCTGCATTGCATCAGAATGGTCATGTAGTGGCTTATGAAAGCCAGAGGCTACAGGATGTTGAGAGATACTTGGGAATCTATTGCTAGCTGTGATTCATGCCATTAAAACATGGGAGCACTATCTCCTGGGTGCAGATTTTACTGTAAAGAACTAATCACCAAATTGAGATACTTCTTGACTCAAACTAAGCTTTCAAAGAAGCATATGAAATGGGCAAATATGTTGTCAATGTACCATTTTCAGATTGTCCATAATCCGGGAGCACAGAATAGAGTGGTTGATGCTTTGTCTCAAAGACCCCAGGTCAATAATGTGACTATTGCCTATCACATGGATCTTTAAACATGAGAGACCACTATGCTACAAATGCAGACTTTGGTAAAATACTGCAGCAAATGCACAAAGGGTAGTCTTGAAGTTAGTATTCCTTGAAAGACGGGTATTTAATGAAGGATGATTGCTTATGCATCACTCGAGATATGAGGCAAAAGATTCTGGAGGAATGCAATGCACCTCCATATGCTGCCATTCAGGCTTTAGAGAGGTATTTTTATTGGCTAGCTATGCGTAAATATATAGACCAGTTTGTTACAGAATGCCTCACTTGTCAAAACATCAAATATGACAGGCAGAAGGCACCTGGCCTACTTAAGCCTCTTCTTTATCTTAGGCACCATGGGAAAGTATTGCAATGGAGTTCATTTTTTATTTGCCAAGATCAAAATCAGAGAAATGTCCATACTCCAAGAGCACAGAATGACCAGCCTATTTTGGAGAGCCCTTTTTTATAATATGGGGAAGGTAATGAAATGGAAACGAAATAGCAAGAGCAATGAACAAAATGAAAGTACTCACATGTAGACCAAAGAGCTTACACGCTTGATACTTGATTGATTTGACACTAGACAAGTACAGCTCTCATGTAAGAGCACACACACACATATGAACACCTATGCATATGGGATAACTTCCAATGTGACACGTGGCATCCATAGGACACATTAGACTAGAACTCACACTAGAACATACTAGAACATACCAAACTGACTCAACTTGGCTTCATATTCTAACAATCCACAGATGGCACCTCACATGTGCAAGCATCTCAAGGCCAGGAACATAATAATAATGGTTGTCTAGATCATATATTGCAAGTGCTAAAGTGATGACCATGGAGATTAAGGCCAATGGACTAAGGATGCAAAATTCCTTTGTAACTATGAACAGAAGGCTTGACCAGCTCAAAAGAAACCAAGTCCATAAGGGAAAAAGCCCATGGAACAGACCTAAGATGATGATTCAGATTCAAATGCTGATATACTTGTTGAGCCATCTGCTGAACCCACTGGCTTTATGTCTTCTGCAAGGAGAGCCTACCATACGAGTCATGTGAGAGCTCATAGGAGCAAGGATCCACCCCATCCAAGGGTACCAGTCCTGAAGTGAATCAACTATGCCAAAGGTTCAACGAGTATAGTCTCCCTGTAGACATCAGGAGGTCAGTTATTATGCTCTTCCACCAATGTATCCAAGCTGTTAAATCTGTTGACCCAATATTCAAATGCAAAACGCATGATTGACTATATCAAGATTGAGGAGTCGTCTCTTGAGTCTGATCATAGGGCACTATCTATAGGAATAAAGGGGACAAGTAATGATGTGAACAAACAGAAAGTTATTGCACATCCCAGGTTAAGAATGGACTTCAAAAAAGCTCATATCTATGAACGGGAGATAGAGAAAGCAATGGCAAAAGGGAACATGCCTTCTACATGTCACAAAACGAGCATTACATAACATATAGGCTGCTGTCAACAGCCCAAAAATGCTTCACCAAAGGCAAGGAGAGAAGCAAGGGAATGCCATGTAATCACTCGTATGACCAGGATTGTAAAGATGCAAATAGAGAATGGATGACAGCAGTCACAACTGAAAGGGGGGGCAGAGCTCGAATATATAAGCAAGTGGTAAGGAACAAAAGAAGATTATTTCTCAAGAATAACCAGCATGAAATCTTTGATGAGCTAAAACAAAATTCCAAAAAGTTATTCCACAAATTGCATGGCAGCAAACCCCAAGAAAGGAAGGAAAAATGGGAAGACATGATACAGTTTGTCAAAAGCTTATACGAAAGAGATGGGGAAGAAAAGATGAATCGCAAATTTACTATAAAGCAAGAAATGGAGACATAACAGAGGAAGACATGGGAAAAGGGCTGAAAATTCTTGCTAATGGGAAGGCTCTAGACACACAAGGGCCAGTAGCAGAAATGTTGACATGGAAAGGCAGAAAGACAAAGATGCTTACCAAGCTTATGAATATGGCACTAGAAGAAGGATTCCCATCAAATTGGCAACTTAGTAGGATTGTACCGATCCATAACGGGGGAGATAGCAAGATGACAAAGAACTATCAAACGATCATGGTGAGGAACCTAATGGCAAAGCTATATGGCACTGTTCTTGAGCAAAAAATCAGTAAATGGGCAGAGGAACAAGGAGTCAACGTGTAATCTTCACGTATCTTCTAATGTATCAATTTAGCATCATGCTTCGCAAAAACACAATCATGATTCTCTCTCACTATCTATCTACACAGCACAAGGGCACAGAGAACCCACCGGGCTGGAGTCTGGACCCCCCCCCGAAGGTACTTTATTACTTGAGAAAACGTTCAAAGTACAGACTTGCAGCACGAGGCTGTCATATCCAAAATCTATAAAACTGAAAAGAAATTACATGACCCAGCTTCCCAGCTTGGAAATTGTAACTTGTCAAAATCCTAACTACTTGCTAGTTACATGCCACTCAGTTGTTGGCAATTCTAGATCCTCCTAGAGCACAATCATATGGGCATCTCCTACCTGCTTGCTAGGCTCCAATTGGGCAATAAACCCCTCTAGTGTACCTGCAACAATTAATTAAATGCACATAACCATGGGACCCATTAATCGTTAGCCTCTCGCATGCAAATAAAAATCCCTAGACTAACCCTAGTCTCTGTGAGCGTCACCACCACGCAAACCCATGCAAACCAATGCCACACATAAACACATACTCTGGTTGACCAGGGTCAACCCTCTTTGACCATGGTTGAGAACCTTTACTAATGTCAATGCACTTAACCCTAGTCAAATCTCTCTGACCGTAGTCAACACAAATGCTCTGGTTGACCGAAGTCAACCCTTCTTGGCCGAAACCAAGTCTCCTTGACCGAAGTGAAGCATCTTTCACCCTAGTCAATGCTTCAACCAAAATCAAAAGAACTTTGACCCAAAATAAAAACTCTTTGACTGCAGTCAAAATAGGTGAACTTTGTTACTTGTTTGGAATATTTATAAAATTGGTAACATCCCCTCGGCTTTTAATCAATTGACCTCAACTAAAAAGCTTCCTCGTAAACATCCCATACCTTTGGATAGTCTAAAAGCATATCTTCATCCATCCACTTGGCATTCAATGCCGAATAGTTTTTTATCTTGACAAGGTACCTGCAAAATACCGTGCCCTTGAGACCTTTGTGTACCGTATAATGCACAATCTTCTCTGGTTGAAGGATCTCCTCCAACTCATCCACCTCGGGTGGCTCTTTGAAGATGGGCTCTGTGGGCTTTGGTCCTTGATATCTCTTAAGAAGACTCACATAAAGGCATTGTGAATCCTCCACTGCTCTGGTAATTCCAACCTATAGGCTACCTCATTTATCATTTCCGTGACCCAAAAGGGCCCATAGTACCTGGTAGATGGCTTGGCATAAACTTTGTCTTTACCCTTTAGCTTGCATAGCCTGGCATTTTCAAACTTTAAAAGCAATCGGTCACCTTCTTTGAGGTCTAACTGTCTTCTATGCTTATCTTATGCTTCTCTTGAGACCTTTCTATGGCTATCTGTACTTGGCTGAATGATGTTTCAAGGTCTTGGACATATTGATCAGCTGCAAATATTTCATATTTAGTCTTCAGGATGGGTGGAAGAATCACCTTTCCATAGATGACCTCAAATGGGACTTTTCCTATGGAGCTATGAGCAGTATTATAGGCAAACTCCACTAGTAGCAGCTACCTTTCCCACTCTGACTTTCGTCAGTCATATAGCAATGAGGGAGTACATTATGCATCTGTTTGGGGATGGAAAGAAGAACTTCGTCCCCATGTTGTCAAATACAGACCTCCAGATTAGGCTAGTCATTCTAGAATCTCGGTCTCTAACAATGGACTTAGGCATACCTTTGTGATGCTTGTACATCGGACTTTATGTATCCTAGATTAGCAAAATACTTGTCAATTCTGCTGTACCAACTTCTGGGTGCTTGCTTTAGTTAGAGCATAAAGGCTACTGCATGTCCCTCTTGCTGTAATACAGCTCCAATACTATCCCCGTAGGCATCACACTCAGCCACAGAAGGCTTCTGGAGGTCCGGAATTACCAATACCAAAACCTGAAGTAAGGTTCTCCTTGAGAAGACTGAAAGCTGCTTTCTGTCTATCCCCCCACCCGAAATCTGTGTTCTTCTTTGTGAGATCATACAAAAGGGCAGCCATTGATGTGCAATAGCGGATGAATCTACGGATAGTACAAATATAACCCAAGAAAACTTCGTATCTCATGGATAAATGCAGCTCAGGCCAATCTTTTATTGCTTTGGATCTTGGCAAGATCCATCTGTGCTCTATGTCTAGAAAGAATGTGCCCCAAATAATGGATCTCTTCCAAGAAAAATTCACTCTTCTTGCCATTTGCATAGAGCTGAAGAAGGTACCTGTTGTGAAGTGCCTATAGGGCCAAAAGATTCGATCCATCATTCTATTGAAAGTTGTCCGGGCATTTGTCAAGCCAAAAGGCATTACCAAATACTCATACAACATGAAAGTGGTTCTAAAGGTTGTCTTCTACACATCCTGGGATTGTATGTGAATCTGATCATAACCTCTCTTGAGGTCTATTCTCCTGAATACAGTTGCTCCTTCCACTTTGTCCAACACATCATCTATGCGTGGTATGGGAAAATAGTTCTTGATGGTCATCTTCTTCAGAGTGCGGTAATCCACGCACATCCAAAATGAGCCATCCTTCTTCTGAACCAATAACACCGAAGAGCAAAAGGGGAAGAACTAGTTCTAATTAACCCCTTGCCAACAAATCTTGTATCTATGACATGATCTCTTCTCTTTGGGTGGCACTCACCCTATAAGATGGCCTATTGGGTGGCTCAATGCTTGGAAGCACTTCCATAGCATGATCTTCAGGCCTCTCTAGGGATAGTTGTCCTAGCAAAGCATCTGAGAAACAATCCTTAAAACTTTGAAGAAACTGCAATTTTTTATTTTCAACAACATCAATATTGCATGCATATCTACTGGTCTATCTCTGGCAACAACCTGTATATGGAAGTAGCAGACTATAGCACTTTGCCAACAGCAGTGTTTGATACGATAGGGATAGTATCCCCTCTGTTTTTAGCAACAATCCATTGCGCCTTTCTTTTATGTACAAAATCTAAAACTCTCTCTAGCATAGACAAGTGTACTCCCTTGCAATGGAACCAAGGTATGCAAATCTTCCCGATCCACATACTCCTACACATGTATCCTAAGTTTACCAATCAAAGGGGTTACTGGAACAAGATCACCCTGGAACATTTGGTCAGCATCTAATGCTCTTCCCAATTTCTCAGCCTTGATTTCCAATCTGAGGGCTAAGCTTATGTTATCAGTAGCCCTTGGATCAAACAAAATGGTGATTGTTGATCCCTAATTTTTCCCTATGCCAAACAAAGCTCTCTTTTTTCCGGATTGGCTCCTCTTCCCAAGACACATACTCCTACACATGTATCCTAAGTTTACCAATCAAAGGGGTTACTGGAACAAGATCACCCTGGAACATTTGGTCAGCATCTAATGCTCTTCCCAATTTCTCAGCCTTGATTTCCAATCTGAGGGCTAAGCTTATGTTATCAGTAGCCCTTGGATCAAACAAAATGGTGATTGTTGATCCCTAATTTTTCCCCATGCCAAACAAAGCTCTCTTTTTTCCGGATTGGCTCCTCTTCCCAAGACATCTGGGATCCCTCCCACTGCTGGCCTGGGTGGTTCCTGGGGCTTCTTTTGCTCCTTCGATCCCCAAGGTCTCTCAGGGCATTGGGCAGCCACACACCTAAAACATTTCCCCACTTTTCGGAATATGGCGATCTGCTCGGGGGGAAACTGAGATTTCCTTTGTATCCTCTTGGCATTTGGTTTCCCCTCGGCTTTTGGGGTTGGAATCTTTTTCTTTCAGTCTGTTTCAAACCTGGGTAGATCAGTCTTTTTCTTTTTTTCTGTCCCTGCTTGCAAAGATGGCACCGTGACAGGGTGTTGCATGTGCATTAAACTAGCCACAGAAGCTGCATGCATTATATTATGTATTGCTTTGATGTGCTGCGTATTTACTACAGCCTGAATCTTTGGGGTTAAACCTACCCTGTTTTTTCTGAGTTGTCTTTTTAAAGGCCTTGAGAGGAGCAGTTTGCAAATAAGAATCCCAAAATTTCTGATTGTACTGTGTCCCCTACATCCATATGCAACTCTCCCAATTGAGAAGGCCATGGTCTCTGAATTGCTTAGGCATGAAGTGCTTGTAGAAAGCTTTCTTGAAGCCCTTCCAGGCCATCTATGGTCCACCATGCACTGACTGTCCCTGTCACATGCAAACTAACCTTGCCCAATTTTGAAGACTCATGAAAATTCTCTAAACCAAAAGTAGCATCAAATTGCCTTATAAATTGCAAAGCCTTTTCTGTGTGAGCATACTGGCACTATATGTGGCAAATTCCCGAGGCTTTGTTCCTTGGTGGCTACATGCTTGCCCTTGTTCCTTCTGAACTTGGGTGCAAGTGACCTGGCAGATGAAGATGAAGAGGTGGAACTTGAAGAAGAGGAGGAAGAACTTGGAGACCTATGGGGATGCATGGTTCTCTTCTTTCAAGATTGAGACCTCCCCTTACAGTTATCCTCTCTCCTCTTTTAAACCATTTCCTTAACCCGAGTCATAGGAACATCATGTGATACACTCGGCATGCTAGCTATGGTGAATAGATGCTGGACCCATGGATCCCTTCGATCTTCATCCAATTTTGCATTCGGATCCTCACTGTCTCCTCCAGATCCCTCTGAAGTTAATTGTCTAATTGTCCCCAACCTTAATCAGAGCTATACCTGATATCCTTTTCTTTTTTGTTGGTTGTGTATCTATTGGAACTTTGCTTATGACCGGAATTTCTCTTGTTACATATAGATATTCGCCAATCAAAGCATGTAATTTGATGATTGTCAGGCTTGGATTGGATCTGTAATCGTCTGCACAAGCTATAAACAGTGAACCTGCCTTGATAGTATAGCCGTCATCCTCCTGCATTCACTATGGCGGCTATTGGATACGGGCCCCCTGCCCGCTCACTCTTAAGGGCGGCTTTCGAAGAAGACCACCCGTGGTTAACATGTTCTTTGTTGTGGCTTTTCCATATCTTTGCAAGGCATGAGTTAAAGATACCGTCAATTATGCATACCACCGTCAGGATTTCGGCATCCCCATGAAAGCCTCTATTAGTTCTATGTGGGAAACACAGCACTATCGTTGGTTGTATTTAATTCTGGCGCAGACCGCTTGCAAGTTGGGACAAAACAACCATTCTTTGTATCCTTCATATGCATCGCGGATGCTTGCTTCATAGATCCGTTTCGACTAGCAAGGCTTTATTGTTATCCAAGGACTGAGTCTGCGACCTTTCTCACCTCGAAATCAACCAGGCTTTACAAGAGAGCAGCTCGTCTTCTTGCGACGGTCACTCCAACATGCCGACTCTAGAACATGATGCCTCTACCCTTGCAAGGCTAGCTTTCGAAAGAGAGAGACCAATTTCATTTTTCTTCACTCTGAACATCCGTCAAACGTCTTGTAGGCCACTATCATTGTTAGAATATTGTTTCCTCGGCCTCTTCAGAGATAGTTTTGGAGTATTGTCCCGGTTCCTACCGAGACCAGAGATGCTTGGCTGAGGTAGTTAGGCACGGCGAGAGGATACTTCGATCATGGAGACAGGAGCAGACTTCTTCCTTACCATACCCTTCTCAGAGCTTTATCACAGAGTTCTTCCTGCAAGATCACATGGGCACCCACGAGACGAGGCTTTGACATGATCGTCGCGATCCACAGCTTAGACAAAGAGTTGACGCGCAAATTACACTTAGAGACATCCCCTCTTTGTTCAGAGTTGGAGCCCGGCCGATAGGGGTTACTATGGCCCTTGTTAGATGCAGAGCTATGACTAGGAGACGTCACAGAGCCGCACCCGTGAGCAACCGACAGCACTCTATCGCCGATTTCATGCCTCCATTGCCTCATCCACTCTCATGTCCTGATGGCGATGATGATGATGATTTGTAGTCAACCACTGGCATGACTATGTTGTACTTAGTACTATCATTTTGCATTTTTCCATTCTGCATTCTACAATGGTGTGGATGCTCATTCAGTAGCTCCACCCCCACAGCTTGTTTGTACCATGTTTATCACAATCTCATAGACCCATTGGTCTTCCGAAGACTTAAATAAATTCTCTCTCTCTCTCTCTCTCTCTCTCTCTCTCTCTCTCTCTCTCTCTCTCTCTCTTTCTATGTATATATATATATACTCTCTCTCTCTCTCTCTATATATATATATATATATATAGAGAGAGAGAGAGAGAATATATATATATATATATATATATATATATATATCCCATCAGATACAGAGGTCGAGGAGACCACGTCCTCTGCCATAGTGAGAGATAGCTCGACAGACGTAGATCCGAGATATCTTCGTAGCCCACCGGAGAGCCACCACGACAACGGGTTTCGGATTTTGAGTTTCAGTTTTCATTTTTGAGTTTTGAGTTTGAGCTAGCGCAAGGGCCCTTTCAGAAGACTCATACAACCTCAGCAAGGGCCCTAGCGCACCCTTTGCTTCAGCCCTTAGAGGTTGTATGAGTTTCTTCTCTTGATGTACTTTGTCCCATAGGCCAGTGAGGCCTCTCGAGGACATTAATGTGTATGTGTGTGTGTGTGTGTGTGTATGCATGTGCTCTTTGCATGTACTTTGTCTCATAAGCCCGCAAGTCCTTCCGATGACATTAATACAGCTCTCTCTCTCTCTCTCTCTCTCTCTCTCTCTCTCTCTCTCTCTCTCTCTCTCTCTCAGCTTCGTAATGATCGAGCAAAAATCATGAGTGGATATGTACTGAGTTCATTGCATATGGAATCAAGATGATGGTCCCAATCCTAGCGAGGCTTTTTAATGAAGCTGTCTGCAATGGCTTCCCTAAACCTTGGAACATATCACTCCCATCCACAAGGGAGGGGATCCCATGAGCTTATTGGACATATCATGTCCAACATCTATGCATCGGTACTGTTCATGGAGGTTAGTGGCTTCGCAGAGGCACAAGGACCCAGAGCTGAGGGACAGGTGGGTTTCAGGGCAGACCATGCGACTCTTTACCACATACTTACACTCCGCGGTATTATTGAGGAGGCCAGAGCGTGGAGACAGATTTTCGCAAAGCTATTGACACTGTACTGAGAGCTCGCCTTATCAGACGTTTGATGGATCTGGGATATGGTCAGGATATCATCTGGGCAATTTATGGCATTGTATGAGAGGGTCTCAGGTAGGGTTCACATTGGCACAAGATGGACAGAGGAGATCATGCGTACTATTGGGGTCAAACTGGGTTGCCCATTATCACCAACCTTGTTTGGCCTCTACATAGACGAGCTTGAGACTTTCATTGGGACATTAGAGGGGACAAGTTGTTCTCTCACTTGCGCTCTCATTCGGATCCTCCTATATGCCGATGATGTGGTGCTCCTTTCACACTCAGCCAAGGCCCTTCAGCGACACTTGGATGCACACGATTTTTGTGACACATGATTTGAAGGTCAACCTTAGTAAACCAAGGTCGTGATCTTCATTACATCTTGAGTAGCTATGCACAAGGAGCAGTTTACCTTGGATGGCTCAGTGGCAGTGGAGGCTACCACGTCTTATACATACTTGAGGGTTCTTTTCTCTGGTCTGATTTTTATAATATGCCCAACCATGCCCGATTATGTAGCAGTTATGCCTCACTCACAAGACTCAAGCAACAGTGTTTCCAATCTCATTTTCAGGATCCTCAAACCAAGTCTCTCCTTTTTTATTCTTTGGTCCGGCCTGCGAGTATGTATGGTAGCCCATGTTAGGGGTCCCATTTATCAGTTACAAATTGGGCTCGAGTGGAGAGGCGTCAGGTTCTCTTGCGGATGATTCGTAGCAAGCCATCAGGCCCACATCAAATAATCTTAGCCAAGTTTGGAGCATCCTCCTTATTACAGCTAGATGTAGCTTTCCACATTATCACGTACTTATATAGATTTCGAGATTATGGCTCCTCCACTTCGGGACAACGTCGGTTACCTTGGTTGGCCTTGAATTCATCCATGGCTCTATCAACTAAGGGAGATCAGAGATGCAGGTATGCATGCACATTTAGATAGTTTGGGTGTTTGGGTCTACATAGAGACAAATTACCCCCCTTCCAGTACAATATTGATGCCCCCTCAGCTCCTCTCATCAACCATGAGGTCAATCACATGATACAAGAGGACCTCCTCCAACTACACACTTTCAGGACTTGGTTGGCTCCTAGTGAGCTTCAGGTGAAGCTCAACTTTTATCGAGACCATTGTCTACGGATTTCTACTACAAAGGGATTCATTGATCCACCAGGATATAGACAGACCCATCTTCCTCATTCCCTGAGGCATTGAGAGTGGACGGGTTGAGGGCATCGCTCGAGAGGGCCGTATCTATACCTTATGTGACCAACAGGAGATCAAGTTGAAGGAGCATTGCGTCTTCAGATGTTGGTGTACTACGAGATTAGAGGTCGTTATCATTGTCTCTTCAAGGATGGCTTTGGACCCCTTTCCAGTTTTCTCTCCTACCCACATCAGAGATGCCTGGCTGCTTTCATTCATGAGGTCAATCAATATAGAGATCGTCTACTCAGGACACAGAGACAGGATCGAGTGGTACAACCAGACCCCACTCAGCATACGATTATGGATTGCCGACAACCAAAACTTGAGCCACGATGACTTCGCCAGTGAGTCGATACACATGTTAGGCTTGGGGATCTCAATTCTCTACTTAGCAAACTAGAGACACAACCAATAGGGGTGACAATAGCTCTCGTTGACGTAGGGCTACAGCTGATAGGCCACACCAGACTAAACATAATGATCGCCTCCGCCAGCGCTCTATCACAAGTTTTTTGTCTCGTCACAGGCTTGTATCCCACCAAGCTCCCCCTTTTGTCTATCCCCGTTGCCAACTCCCAAAGGAGCAGCATCGTGAGCCACACCTCGAATCACTATACCCACCCTATTTCATGTAGATCATGTATTACATATACTTGTGTTTTTTATGATGATACCATGTTATGCTCTTGGTCTTTGGGTGATGAGCCCCATTTAGCCATCCAGTTCATTGTATGAGGTCTCTTTCAGTCTCATAGACCTTTTTTGGTCTTCCAAAGACATTTAATAAACTCCCTCTCTCTCTCTCTCTCTCTGTCTCTCTCTCTCTCTCTCTCTCTCTCTCTCTCACACACACACACACACATACACACACACACCGACATCTCCCTCCTCGAGATGATGGTTTGCACACACACAATGAGGTGGTTTGAGCGACTGGGGATCCACATGGATAGACTCCCTCCCTTCCAGTATAGCATTGATGCGCCATTCTCACCACTCCAGTATCATGAGGTCAACCAAGTCATACGTGAGGATCTTCTGTAGCTACACATTCTGAACCTAGATTGCCTACATATTTCAGATGATGGGTTTATTAACCCACAAGTACCCATTCACTGAGGATCTCAATTGGGTGGTTTCGGGTCTCTTCACATAGACTCCGCGTTGAGAGTGGCCAGGCAGAGGGCTTGCCCGGGGAGAGATGCATATGCACCTTTTGTGACCTACAGGAGATTGAGTCTGAGGAGCATTTCATTTTCAAATGCCCACCATACAATGAGACGAAGTGTTACAATAGAAACACCCCCTGACCACATGTCGATGGGCATTGACCACATGATGATAGGCATTGACCACATGTCGACAGGTGTTGACAGGCGTTGACCACATATCGACAGGCATTGAACACATGTCGACAAGCGTTAAACACATGTCAATAGGTGTTGACCACACGTTGACCATTGTGTCAAAACTAGTCAACCACATGACACAAGGGGTTGACCATTCATCCAAGAGTACTATCCGAGGCGACCATGCACTGACACATGTTAACCATAGGTCGACACATGTCAACCACAGGTCATCACATGTCAACCAAGAGTACCATGCCCAAGGTGATCTCATCGAGAGCTATGCACATGGAGAGTGAGCTTAGCACATGGAGCAGTTAGCAATATTTGCAATTACACAATGGCTCAGTGGTTGAGTGGCATGGTGACTATCTGTATGACTCAGTTTTACATATGGAGGCAATGGAGTACTCACTGCCTTTCCCCCCTCCATATTGAAATGCTGCAATACTTTTGTAACATACTTCTTCTGTGAAAGCCAAAGGAGTTTCCTACTCCGATCACGCGTGATGCGCATACCAAGAATATGACCTGCAAGTCCCAAATCCTTCATATCAAAGGCCTCATGCAACTTGGCCTTTAATGCATCTAGCTCATTAGTATTCTTGCTAACCAATAGCATATCATCCACATATAGTGCTAGGATTATCAGGCTATTATCCTTAGCCCTTTTAGTGTAGAGGCAGTGATCAATTTCACTCCTTCTAAAACCCTGGGACCAAATGAAAGCATCAAACTTCTGATACCATTCTCTAGGCGCTTGCTTAAGACCATAGAGACTCTTCTTTAGTTTACAAACTAAATGCTCTTTACCCTTTTCTTCAAAGCCTTCCAGCTGCACCATGTAAATTTCCTCATGCAAATCCCCATGCAAGAAAGCTGTATTGACATCCATCTGCATAAGCTCCATATCCTCTGCTGCCACTAGTCTAAGCATGCATCTAAGTGTGGTCATCTTCACAACTGGAGAGAATATCTCATCAAAGTCCACACCCTTCTCTTGCTTGAACCCTTTAGCGACCAAACGGGCCTTGCCTTGTACCTAGGCACATCATCACCTGTGACCTTCATTTTGTAGACCCATTTACATGGCAATGCTTTCTTTCCATGTGGCAAAGAAACCAAGTCCCAAGTCTTATTCTTCATAAGTGAACTCATCTCTGATTGCATAGCATACTCCCACTTGCGTTGATCCTCGCGCATCATAGCCTCTTTGTAGTAAGAAGGCTCCCCGCAATTAGTAAGCATCACATAGTCTACCCCTGGAACAAACCTATCAGGCGGTCTAGACACTCTAGATGATCTTCTCAAGGGCATTTTAGCTTGCTGTCCCACCTGCATATCAACCACATTTGGTTCATCATTTCCACCAATAAATGATCCATCATCTACCCTTGATTGTATACCTATGGGAGTACTTGGTGGTTCCATTTCTTGCACATTTGGTGCATGGATAGCTTGCTATCTATCAACATATGCAGGTGGATTCACATCTTGGAAAGTGATTCTCCTCATTTCCACATCCCTCATGGGTGCCTTATGCATCTTCTTCTCATTGAAGACTACATCATGGCTGCGTATGATCTTCTTTGCTTCTGGATCCCAGAGACAATAGCCGATCTCTCCACTTTCACCATAACCCAGAAAGATGCATTTTCTAGACTTAGGATCTAGCTTCTTTCGAAGCTCTTTTGGCACATGTGCCTCACACCCAAATATACGCAAATGAGAGTAAGAAGGCTTCTTGCCACTCCATGCCTCTTCAGAATACCACCATCCAAACTCTTACTAGGTGATCTATTGATCACATGCACTGCAGTCTTCATTGCCTCAGCCCAAAAACCACCAGAAAGAATTGCATTGGAAAGCATGCATTGCAACCTTTCTTGAATGGTATGGTTCATCTGTTCTACGACTGGATTTTGCTCTGGAGTACAAGGGGATGTGAGCTCCCTCTTAATCCCACGTGTATCATAGAAATGCTGAAAGTCATGAGAGAGATACTCTCCACCATTGTCAGTCCATAGGCATTTAAGTGTTCTACCTGACTGATTCTCAACCAAGGCCAGCCATTTCTGAAATACCTAGAACACATCACTCTTTCGAGCTATAGCATAAGCCCACACTTTCCTAGTTGCATCATCAATGAATGTCACATAGTATTCAGCCCCACCTAATGACCATGTAGGCATGCGACCACATACATCTGAATGCACCAAATCAAGCTTTTCAAACTCTTTCTTTCCCCTTCTTTTATGGGCTGATTTAGTCTGCTTCCCATAGAGACAGTGCTCACAAAATTCAAAATCAGAGAAACTCAAATGCGGTACATAACCCAAGCAGCATAAGAGTTTCATTCCATTCTGGCTCATGTGCCACAACCTGCAATGCCACAAAGAAGTGCTTGGCTGCTCGGTGATTGCAATAACATGATCAAATACCCCTTATACATGTAAGGGATACAAAGTCCCACACTTGGCACCCCTAGCCAAAAGCATAGAGACCTTCTGAATTTTCCAACTCTAAAAGCCAAAAGTGGTGTGAAAACCAGCATCATCTAGTTGACCCACTGAAATAAGACTCTTGGTCAACTTAGGCACATGTCTCGCATGTTTCAAAATAAATACAGACCCATTTGCAAAAGAAAACTTTATGTCACCTGCTCCCACTATGTCACATGCATAGTCATTTCCAAGATGCACACAACTTGTCTTTCCACTATCATAAGTGGAGAACCATTACCTATGGGGAGTAACATGGAATGAAGCACCAGAATCCAAAATCCAATCCTGGGAACATGCATCATCTAAAGTGGTAAGCGACTCTATAGATAAACTAGACATGAAGAGAACGTTATTGTCACTATCATGTGTGACTGCATTGATCTCCTCGATCTTTACTTTTCCTTTGTCCTCCCTTGGACTCTCTTCCTTTTGATTTCCACCCCAATTTGCATTCTTTTTATTATCCTTTTGCTCTCTTTTCAGTTTGTAGCAATCCTTTTTCATATGGCCTTCTTGCCACAGTGGTTACACTCAATGTTCCGTACCCTGTACTTGCTACAAGACTTCCCTCTTTCTTAGAACTTCCCCCTGAACTGTGATCTACCCCTTTGCACATTTAAGGCTGCATCCTGCTTGTTGCCATCCATAGACTTCCGTCTAATCTCCTCGACCAACAAGCTACCCATAACATCATCAAATTTTTGTACTCCACCAGGTGCAGAGTTACTGACAGCTATACGAAAGGTATCCCATGAGGATGGCAATGAACATAAGAGAAATATTGTCTTAGTCTTTGCATCAAAATTCATCTTCTGAGCCTGAAGCTGGCTGAAAATAATATTGAATTCATTCAAGTGAGAAGGAATGGAGACCCCTTCCTTCATCTGCAACTCAAACAACCTCTTCATAAGGTAAACTTTATTAGAGTCAGTTTCCTTCTCATAAGTGGCACACAGTTTCTTCCACAAATCTTTCGTAGTCTGCTCATTTACTATTGTGAAATAAACTGACTCTACAAGATGAAGTCTAACAGTAGACTTTGCTAATGCATCCAACTCATTCCAATCATCCTTTGACATATTTGCAGGCTTAGCTTCAATACCTGCCAAGGGTTTAATCTACTTCTTTTGAATAAGCACATCCCTTATCCGTTCTTTCCACAAAGAAAAGTTTGTCCCATCAAACTTTTTAATGTTGAAAAACTCCTTTTCAGACATGGAAGAGGATGCCATGATGCAAATGAGGCAAAATCCCAAATGCTAGTTCCTGTAAGAGAGAATCACACCAAATACCAGGTGCACCCAAATGTATATGCCATAATAGATCGAAATATCACCAAAACTCAAAGCTCAAAGCATTGAAAGATGCAACTGACTCGTGCATGTACTATGCATCCATATGAGTAAATTTGGCCCAAAAGAAAATGCCAACTGCAATGGCAATCCAAAATGCCAATAAGTGCCAAATGGCTCAAGCATAAACACCGTCCATGGGCATATGCATCAATAATCCATAAAAATAGCATCCCACAAGGCAATCTAGGCCTATCAGTGCATCCAATAAGGATCGCAATGCATCCAAATGGCCTATAAATCATCTACTGCAACCCAATGCACACCATGAATGAGCGCACATGGCTCAAATTGTAACCAGAGTGATTTGCATAAGGTATGCTCAAGAAATCATGGTCCCATGGAAAAGACTGCTACTGAAAATAGAACTTGAGATGCCTCAAAACATGGGTGCCATTGCATAATCGGACTCAGCAAGAAAATCTGCAAATATCTCTCTTCTGTTGGAACTCCAAAATCCCAACCGATGAGTGAGAAATGGGAGTCAACACTTATCCACTGCCATGTGGCATAAATCTAAGGTTTCAAAACCTTAGAATGAAAAATGCATAACAGAGAGACAAAATCAAATACATAGATATCTATAACTCTAAAAATACTCCACGAATCATGCAAGAACTGATAGGTAGGGGTTTTTGGGCATCCGAAACGCAATGTGACAGACGGTTTTGGAAACCGTAGTCTCAATCACTGGCTCCAACACACGGACTGAAAAACGTTTTTGAAAACAGAACTGTTTGTAAACTCCACTAGAGTGTGAATGATGAGCAACATAGAAGTTTTAGGACCTCTTGAGTCCACCGGAACTGACAGATCTGCAAATGGTTGCTCCAAACTTGAGTTCCAACACCCGGGCAGAAAAACGTAGGAACTGACACAGTGAGTCAGAAATCCAATGAAATGATCCCAGATTCAAGAATGAAGGTGTTTCCAAGCTCCTAAAGTAAAGTGGACACTAAAAGCAAGCAATAGTTGCCTCTACAAGTCAATATGGAGTCTTTGTCATCGAATAGAACAGGGAAAATCTCAAAAACCAAATTTTTCTTTGAAAACACTTAATAGGCTCTCAAAACCACTTCACAAAGCCAAAGTGACTTTTCCAAAGGTTCCTTCAAGGTCTCTACACACTCGGATGCAAGTAAAGTCACCCACAAAGCTTCCCACAGAGCTTCTCCTTCCTCCCACAGAGCTGCTGAGCTTCCACGCATTCACGCACGCTCAGCTAGGTCACCTGAGCTCTGATACTAGTTGAGAGTGCTCTCAACGGAAGCAAGAACGGAAGAGGGAGACAGAGACTGAGAGCCACACAAGTTTTGGTGGGTGCAAAACCATTCTAATCTTCTTTTTCATTCATTTATATATGTGTTTAAGTATTGTACATAACCGGGGTAAAGGCACAGTGACCTTTAACCCCCACAATCAACGTGGTCGAAGGGGTGGTTTCCAAGGTGGACGTGGAGGTGCAGGAAGAGGTACAAACTTTAGAAGACCCATCATGTATTACAGATGTGGCGAGTATGGCCACTACCAAGATGATTGTACACCGCCATTCGGGGGACCCTCCTATACACAGTGCAACACAAACAACCACTACACTAGAGATTGTCCCAATGGAAGAGCAGAACCCGCATCCTAAGTGAATATGGTTGATGTAGTAGTGGTGGGGGAGGGCAAAAACCCCCATTTGATTAGCGCACTATTGGGCACTGTGACACGGTCACAAACAAAAGGTGACAAATGTAAGGATGACTCAGAGTCAGCACCGGAGACCTCAACACCAATCAATTTGACAAGTGTTCCCTAACCAAGGTCATTCTCCCCCTCCAAGGTACATAGTACGCCCAGGAATAGACCACCCATGCTTGCTCCTGATAGTGATTCAGAAACAAACTTGAAGGGCACACAACCATTAAGGTCAACTATTAACTTCGGAAGTGCCTCATCCTCAGGTGATCTTTGAGGTATCAAGAGGTAATAAAGAGTGTCACAAGAGATCTTCAAACAAGTTCTAAAGATGAAGGTAGCACACCTCAGTTTCCATCCTACAAGTCCAGAACTGTGAGGTTTGCAATAGAAGTGACAACCCTCGGACAGCACAGGGAGAATGAGGCACAAGTAGGTCCTTCCACTTTTTCCCCAACCGCACTCAATAGAGAAGGGGCGATGGGGCAAAGACCTAGTCCTGTCCAGGCAAAGGGGAAAGGGGTGATGGAAGAGACACCACAGGAGACAATGACTCACAGTTCAGACATGCATCTGCATCCTCATGTAAGCTTCGACCCTCGACTAGAGGCTAGGAGGATGAGGTCGCACAAGGCTAATACTAGTGTCCAGCACATCTACTTGTTTGAAGATCTTATGAGTTTCAAGCCCAACATCACTCTACGATAACTGTCTGTTGTCCCCCCAAACCAAGCATCAAACCATTACATTTCTCAACCGCCTCCCAAAAGGTCGACATAGGGGATCCACTCTGAGTGAGCCAACACCAGAGACATTACCAGCTCAGCATGGGTCTACACCAGACCACTTCTCTGCATACGCTTCCCTCACTTGTGAACATAGTCCCAAGCTCACAGTGGAGATTCATGGAGTAGAGCTGAAGGACATCTTCATTGACGGTGGGATGGCCATGAACATTATGCCAAAAGGTACGCTCCAAAAACTGGGGTTGAAGTTGACAACTGATGTTCACTTTCAAGCATGCATGGCTGATCAACATAGAGTAAAACCAATGGGTGTAGTCAAAGGTGTTCACATGAAGATTGGAGGAGTAACTTTCTCTCTAATTTTGTTGTCCTTGATATGACCGAAAATGAACAAACTTAACCTCTACTTCTTGGTAGGTCATGGTTGTAGTCCACAAAGGCCATTCAAGATTGGTCAACTGATGAAGTTCGGTTTTCGTGGGATCCACATCCCTCGAAATAGATATGGTGAAAGGACAGGCAAGGCACATACCAATAGAGTTGGGAGAGGAGGATTTTGAAGAACAAGCCGGAGCCAAAGAGGAGCATTGGGCTTGTGGGGACCGGCCCATGGGTGGTGACCAAGATAACAATGAGGAGACAACACCTGGAAGGATTTGAAAGTTTGACCTACTTGTTGGATCGGGCTGATCAAGAAGATGAGGAAGCTATCATTTTGGATTGGATGGGAGCCTTGGGCTCCTTAGCCGTCAACATGGTGGAGCTATGCCAACAAGAAGATCCCGAAGAACACCTACTTGCAGTATCAGAAATCCACCCAGAACCACATGCACAGGGTCTAGCTGAACTAGTTTACAAAAGAATGCCCTTTGGTCTTTGCAATAGTCCACACATGTATAAGAGAATGGTTACTAGGGGTACTGCAGTGGACACCACTGATCGTACTGAGGAAAATGATGGTACTATAGTGAACGTTGATGGTCATCTAGTGGTCGACATGGAGGACATTGGTCAAAATGATGCTGATGGTACTATAGCAAATCTAATGTATACGAGGCTAGTATTGCACAACCCACCAATGGTACTCTAGTGTAAAATGATGGTACAATGGTGTACAACCATGGTACTACTGAGTACAATGATGGTCATACAGAAGACATTAACACTAGTGAAGAAGAATCTGATGGTGATGGTGATTTAGAAGAAAGTGACACAAACATTGCTGAACTTGAGGAGAATCACCACCAACATCTTGAGGTCTTTGGTGACCCAGGGTGCATACCAGATATGGAGATGAGGACATGGCCGATCTCACTTTGCTTGACCTTTACTTATCAGAAGTCGACCACCCCTCATTTGAAGACCTTCTTGAAACCACTTACGAGGTGGAAGGCTTACCTTACCGTGGCATGCTGAAACAAGCACTGAGGCGTCAAGGGCATACAACATCTGCAACATCTATTGACTCTATATCTCAGCCCGTGTACGTGCCCAAGAACCCACCAGTTACTTACCCCCCATCTTGGTTGAGAGAAGTGGAGGGGGACTTTCCCCTTAAAGATACTCCAGCACATACAGGACTGAGAACGGGTGAGCCAAGTACCTCAACATCCCAATGCATTGCCCGTGTTGATGAGGCACGAAATTGGTATTATTGCTTTGTGAGCTCTAGTTGTTGCTAATCTGTGGTAAGAGGAGTTATCGAGGTAGGCTCGGGCCTCTTTTCATCTTCCGTGACAATGTCCCACAAACTCTTCAGCAAAAAAATGTCAAGACCTGTAGGCTCGAGTCTCTTTTCATCTTCTGTGGCAATGTTCCACAAACTCTTCAACAGAAAAATGTTCAAGATTTTGAACTTCCAATTGCCATTGTTGTTGTCATCAAGATTGTTACTTTGATTAAAGAAATATGACATCATCATGTGATTTTGCCATGATTCGATCTCTGTAGGCTCGAGTCTCTTTTCATCTTTGGTGGCAATATTCCACAAACTCTTCAACTGAAAAATGTTCAAAATTTTGAACTTCCAATTGCCATTGTTGTTGTCATCAAGATTGTTACTCTGATTAAAGAAATATGACATCATCATGTGATTTTGCCATGGTGCAAGAAGAATCAAAACCTGTATACAAATAGCAATCGAGTGCCGGTGATAGCCAGAGGCTTTACAAAAATTAAAGAATTAGTGCATTAACCAATGCCAAATAGTCAACCAGTGACTTAGCAAGGTGGCAAGTGACTAGAAGTAGTGTAACTGTCCTAAATTAGTAAACCCAAACTACCAAGTGACTCAATAAGAGTGAATCTACCCTCTGTCAAAGAATGGAACGGTTTTCGATATGTGTGAGAAAAATACTCATGATAGGTTCTGTAGGGACTGATGTTGGTTGGGAACTAATCGGGAATTTTTGGCCATGGCTTTAGTTGGCTTGTTTTGGATTCTCTCCTCTAAGCTACCTAGTCCTATAACTAGTTTAGATGTCGATCGATATGAAAAAGCAACAAAATAAATTTTATCTTGATTTGGGTTTGGAGAGGATGCGATCTGATCAAGAGGGGTTTCAATGAAGAGGTTTCTAAAAGTATTCAAAAGTGAAAATCCCAGATATGAAACTTGATGTAAGAGATGCGTAGAGTGTGAGATGATGAGCAATTTTTCTTTTTGGAGCGCCTCCAAATTCCACCTGGATCAAAAGATATGGCCTCAGAAAGAGCCAAATTTTGACCTCAAGAGTGCCCAAAAATGCACTGATGATGTAGATTGTGTGTGCATGTGCTAGAGCACAATGTGCTAAGGTGGCATTGTGATGTGGTAGCTAGGTGCACATGCAATATGTGCGTGTCAACAAGGGATTACTATGCCTAGGTGGCACTATGCCATGTGGCAATGCTGGCAAGTGGTGATGTGCCAGGCTAACGTGGCCTATTAACTAGATTAGTGACATGGCACTAAGGCTAAATGTGAACTGGTAATGCCACATGTTTGACGATGTGGCTTTCTATTGATGTGGCAAGTGGATGAGGTTTTGCCATGTGGCCACCTACTCATCAATGATCAAACCCAAGGTGTCGTCAGTCGTGCGCATGGGAAGAGCTCTTGCTAGCTTGCTGGTGAGTTGATGGACTGATTGTGGCCTTTGCATGTTGTCTATCATTAGCTCTATCATGTGGAGCTGTAAAGCATCGTAGTTAATATGAGCAGTGGTCATGAAGCATCGTACTTGTGCCTTTGCATGTTGGTCTATCATTGGCTCTATCATGTGGAGCCATAAAGCATCATCTTTGGAGTGCCACCAATAGCTATAAGTTGTTATAGTTGCTAGTGGTCGGCCTGTGAAGGAAGTGCTTAAGTTGTGGCTTCCTTGTTAGCAATAGTAATGTAGAGGCTTTTAGGTGTTGAGGTCGAAGTAGTGCTTCTTTGTTGAATGTCGTAGAAGGTGGTTGTAGGTTGATGCTTACAAGTCTGACCTCCTTGGATTTGCACCTATTGCTTTTGCATGGAGTCCTTGTTATTTGTTGGAGCTTTGCACAACCATGTAGCTTGAAGTTTCTCCCTATCTACCTCTCTTCGAGTTCAGGAAAAATTCACCAATAAATCTCTCTTGAACAAAATCTCTCAAAGAACTCTCTAAAAATAATACTCTCTCTCAAATGAAAACTAAAGAACTCCCTCAAGAGACAACTCTCTCATGAAGAGCTCTCACCATCTCTCAAACTCACAAGACCACAAAGATGGAAGGAACTCTCTTACTTGGAAGAAGATCTCTCACAATCGCTCAAGAACACAAAGATGGGGAATGCCTCAAGGGAGGGCTTATCGCCTTGACAACATGCAAGGGCTTGTGAGCACCATAGGCTTTGATACCATGATAGCAAAAGTGAGAGAGAGAGAGAAAGGAGTGCACAAGAGATTGACTAACTATACACTAAGTTGTTTTCCATGAAAATTGAGAATATATACATGGACCCCTTAGGGTTAAGTTTAGGGCTAGGGTTAGGGTTTGTCCCACAACCCTATGGTGCAATTAACACCTTTCTCAACAAGATCAAATTATTGGGGGAAAATAATAGTACTACAAGTTGGATGCAATGCATGTATATTATTTGATTCAATAGTAGTGATTCACCCACGAAAATGGCATGTGAATCAATTACCATTTTTGGCTAATCAAATTGATCAATACGAATAGATCTTCTATACTTCTAGATAACCAAAGCAATGGATAACCCAATAGCAGCTTTGGCACTTGCCATGGCTATTATGAATGTGGAAAATATTTCTCCCTTCATTTTTTGGTCATTGAGAAAATTGGGGAATGCTACAAGATTTATATTGATAGCATTCAAAATTAGTCGAGAATAATTAGTGTCCTAGCCATGTTTCGACTCATGATCGATTCAAAAGAGCCACCCTAACATCATTCTTTTGGATAGGCCCTTTGGTGGTGGAACAGTGCTTGGTGAGACCGCCTCGTAACTAGCTTGCGGAGCTTCCGCATCATCATCAACATCATCAGAATCATCATCATCATCAGCAGCAGCAACAGGACACCGGGATGGATGAGGCAGTGGAGGCTCATGAGGTTAGCACAGGACACAGAGGGGGCACAACTCTATGTGGGTAATTGTGGATCGGTTGACCAAGATGGCTCATTTTATTCCTATCAGTGAAGATGTTAAAACTCTAGAATTAGCTAGGCTATTTGTGGAACATATCTACAGACTGTATGGGCTACCCGCCGGTATTGTCAGTGACCGAGATAGCAAATTTAATAGCAATTTTCGGAGGGCTGTGTTTAAGAGGTTGAAAACTTGATTGAATATGAGCACCGCGGATCATCCACAGAGTGATGGTCAAACTAAAGATGCATGCCATTTCTTTGCCCAAAAATCAAGCAAGCTCTAATTCGATCCAAAATTCATCACCAAGTATTCTATATCAGTCACCGATGTTTACTCATAGTGATGCTACTCTCTCATGGTGTAGTAGTGCTAGTAGCTGATAGTATGTAGTTCTAGCTTATAGGATAGCATTACTAATTGAGAGTATAATACTACTAACTAATACTATAACTATGCTAACTGAGATTGAAGAAGTGCCAACTTTGATAGACCATTTCTAACTTAGAGTATACTGGTGCTAATTGACAATATCAATGCTAAGTGCATGTCCTAGTACACACGAACAATGATATAATTGGTAGAAAACAAATTCCACAAGCTAACAATACCTAATACTCATCCAAAAGATGTGTGGTATGTGTAATGTATGACTTCCTACATATTTGTAACCTCCATACATCATTTTTGTTAGGTCTGCTTCTTGCAAGTTCTTGCTAACTACAACATTTTGTTTCTACCTTCTACATTATAGAAAGGCAATTTATTATTCTCATCAATTTGCAAGCAGCCTCTAGCTACATACAAATTCCTCTTGCGAATCTCCAGTAACCTTGAGGATATAGGAACATTAATTTCAATTTCATTTCCACCGTTCATCGACAACATTAAGCTACTCCTTTTCAAAAACAAGTGTTTTGAAGATTTTGGAACCTTGACCATTTGCAATGAATTATGCACACTAGAAATGAGTGCTGATTAGGTTAGTGCATCCTTCTTAGTACTAATGTCAAGGTCCTCCACTTGTGGATAACTTAGAAGAAGGTGAAAAATGCTCATCTTGTATGATCCAAAAGGAATAGCCAACCTGTTAAAATATGTGACAACATCATTTGCAATCTACAATTTTTTCATGGAATTGTAGACAACACTACTAAGATTCCTATCCTTCTCCTTCATGTGTTTGTCTTTCCTCCTAGAAGCTTTGTAATGTCTTATGATGGCTCTAGCATTGTGAGAACCAACTGCACAATTCTGTGGAATTTGAGATACTATTTAATGCATCACAAGAATCTAGTGGACTATGATGGCACACACCTTCCACAAACACAACATTGTGATGATGGCCCTACCCCTATGAAACTTGTCAAATCATGTCTTGCTTTCGGGAATTTCTTGGACATTGTGTGTGTGTGTGTGTGTGTGTGTGTGTGTGTGTGTGTGTGTGTGTGTGTGTGTGTGTGTTTTCCCTACCCATAACTACTTTCATAGTAACTTAACTTTACACCTTATTTCGTTTTCTATTCAAGGTATATACAATCACCAAGCTATAGAAACATGTTATCAAAAGCAGCCATAAGTGAAACAAGCCACCACTATCCCTATTCCTTAAACATACAATTTTTAATTTAAAGCAAGGGGAACGTGAACTATGAGAATGCAACCCAATACTCCATGTATAAAAGCCAAGTTTCAATTCATAGGAGCATCCCTCACGTCAAAGTATGTCATTTGCTAAATACAATTGCATAATTCAGTACATTCCTCAAAATTGTACTTGTTTGTATCATCAAAAAAACAAACTACCACATTGTAGTTTTTTTAAAACGTTTCTTTGTCTACATAAGGTATCCAAAAAAGTTTTTCTATAAAACTCCCTCTTATAGGTATCTAAAATATAACCAAACAAGCCTTGCCATGGGCCCTACGCCATGATCAAGATAATGTAATGACTCCCTTGCCATTTCGAGGAAGGAACCTTTGTGCCAGTGTTTTTAGATCGTCTTCTCATTCAAGCCACCATAGATGTTCTTAGAAAGTCTCACAGAGAAGTGCAGGGACTCACCCTGCCACCACCATCCCAAAAAAACAACAAAGTTAGCTTTCAGTGGGAAGGTAGGCTTCAAAACCCCTACATAGTTGTTATCCATGTCACACTACAAGAATTATCCTAAAACACCCATAGTAGCTCCCTTAATATATAAATTATCTCGATAAGTAATCTTTCATTACCCATCCACCAATAAAATTTCCCTTATGAGAAATACATAATAGAATCCCCTTCTAGTGTGGGTTGCAAATCTCATTCATCCAACATTTTTAATAGTTCTTAATGCTTTTTGAAAGGGTTACTATTTTAGGCTTCCACTCATCCCCACAGTGGACTATCCTTTAAACACTGGCACTGAGTAGAAAGCATGTTTTTCAAGAGATTTAAAAAAATGTATTTCTTTAGGAAACATGATTTTACACTTTTATTTTCACTAGAACTGGATCCCTATATCATTAAAAGATATAGACTAGTCACTCATTCATTTTTACATAACATGAATTTTCTTATTCATAGACATCCCTTTGTACCCCTGTTATTACCTTAAAAAAGCATTGAAAAATAATTCCTTTAAGAAACATTCCTCATAATCACTCTTAATGTAATAATATTACACATATATAATATCTTATTAAATCAATATGACAAGAGCTTTCTAGTGTTTTTATAGCATAAATAACAAGAGATTTATGGATATGTTTTTAAAGAAGTTTAAATTACTATAAATAAGTATTAACTTGGGCTCACTGTCATAAAATACATGTAATATTTAATACTATATATGCAAGATTTTCCAAAATATAACCCCATATACATGCTCAGATGGGATTTCTCAATCAATTTGAGTGATTGAGTGACTATATTTGGACATTGAATGTGAAAGTTAAAAATTGTTGTCCAAGGTAGTTTCGCAAGAGAAACTACCTTGAAAGACCTACTTTGAAGGGGTTTCGTTGTCAAAACTACCTTGATGGCTTGCTTCAATGAACTTTATTTGGAGAAACCCTTTCATGAAGATAGGTTGAGAGAGGGTTTTCAATGTTACCCCCTATTAAGTATAAGTTGTAAGAAGGATAATAATGGGATTTTCATAGAGAAGTCTACTCTACATGTGGGTTTCTTGTAAAGCGATCCCATTATGTTACTCACCATTCCCAAAGATTCATGTAAATATTTTTGTATAAAATAGGCATTACTATAATACTTTTCATATTTCTACATGAAACTATATTTTCTTCCGATCCATTTTTTCCATACTTTTATACAATTGGAAGCTTTTTTTTCCCTTCGCTCGGATGCTCGAAAGATTTCACTCGTGGCTTCAGAACAATCCTTCACGGGTTACTGTGGCAGGTTTATGTTGACCCAAACCTACACTTCACACAGTAATAGCCTACAAATCAAAAAACGTAAACAAAGTCCCTTAAGCCTCTAACATGTATTGAACAAGCTCGTGGGAACCATGCCAAGATGGTTCTTAGATTTGAAATCCGATAGTGTGTCTTTTGGGTACCAAAGAATAAACAAGGAATAAACAAGGCTATATCTTCGATCAATCATAGGGTAGTGACTTTGTTATACTATCTCCCGACCCATGCTGCAACTCTAGATCGGGTGTCGAGGAGGCAAACTACACAGTTCCTCCTGGGTATAGTTTCTATCAGTCAGCTCTCGCCGGAAATCCGTGAACTATCCTCGTTGTTTCCCGTGAAATCTAAGGCCAAAGTGTAGTCAAGGAAAAATTTTCGGGCCACCTTTGTGGAAGCGTAGTCAGCCCTCGGCTACCTCCTTGTATTTCATCACCACCCGCAGCTGGGGAGAACAGTGATTCGTCATCCAAAAACGGCCGTTAGCTCCGAGGCACATTGCACCCGACCAGTGAGCATAGAGATCACATGTGTGCGAACCCCACAAACGGACGGTGAACAACTCATGCGGGTGTTAACCGGGTGTGGGAAAGACCGCTCACTGAGCTCTTGGGCAAAAGTATAGAATTCCACGGCCTATAGTACCCTAGTACGTAGAGTACGTAGTGAGCGACACTGTAAGCAACTCAAACACAAAAATGGAAGGCTTCACCAACAAACCACCATCATGGAGTACAAGAAACTATTCCATTTCATTCCATATGAACAGTCGACAAAGTCTGCACGAGACCAACAGTGTCGTACTTTGGAAATGTCATTTCCTAGAGCTATCACTGGTGGGCTTCAGGCCATAGACAGTTTCGCCTCAACTGAAGGGATTAGATGCCAAAAAGTAGACTCCATCACACACAATGGCTCAATGAATAAGCACGACTCTCAGGCAAAAACACAACTTATGAAGCTTAGCTACGACCAGACTATGGAGCATCCCCATGTCTGTAACAAACACTCAGCTGCCACCGTAGGTGAAGGCATGAAGCTCTCCCCAATAGATGACCATAGTGAAATAGCACCCATCGACCCAAGTGGGGGGGATTTCATGTATTGCGATTCTACTCACAACGACCCGTTCCACCTCTATAGTCAGAAGCAAATTTGGTCGACCGTTCTTCCAACGTGTAACCTTGAAGGCAGTCTGTGCTATCCGTTCCCCCTCTTGACACTAGAAGTAAACCTTCGGCTAAGCTGAAAATAGATGTGTCTCCTTAATTGAGCAGCGGCGAGCTTGTCACATCAATAGGCATAGGGCAAAACGTTAATGCATCTTAGGTGTTTTTCGGCTCAAGATCGACTAATAGGGAACCTATGCTCCTTGGGTAGTGTTTCCATACTAACCTGTTCCGTATCCATAGCCAGATACAGCTCCAGTCAACCGCTCTCGAAGTGTGTGAACTTGAAGGCTTTGATGCCAGTCTGCGCTCTCCGTTCACGTCTTTGCACTTGTCAATATGGGGAGACAAGCTTCAGGTGCTCTATTCAGGTCTCCCAATGTTCATCAGGTACCTCCCAAAGGTGCTCTGATATCTGCAATGTTCATGAAGATACATAATTCACTAGAACGTCTCAGAAGGCAAGGTAATCCTCATGGTTGGATTATCTCACCCAAAATTCAATGGCTACGATCTTTAGTGGAGCCATTCCAGGTCATTCTAGGGCCTACTGCTGACAGCTCCAGCTCCACTCAATCGCCATGATTTGTTAATCACACCCACTTTCAAGGGTGGCTAGCTGCACGCTTGTCCTTAACAATAATATCTAGCTATGTCATACCTATCCACATCGCCAGTCCATGCATTGCTTTGTTCATGCAAAACATAGTGTCCTTGGCTATAGCCCCCAAAGTCACCATGCCCAATGAGCTATGTTAGTACCCTAAGGTCTGAGGGATGCACATGAACATAATAAAATCTTTCCCTTCCTATTTAGTGAATATACCTCACTTGCTTTATCTCGTGACCCCAGTGAATTCCAAAGTTTCCTCTCAAGGGTCCCTTCTCTTTTTTATGAAAAATCATAAAAGTATTAGGTACTTAGGGACAACTCACATAAACCCTAACATAGCTGAAACATGACAGAGGTACCATATGCCCCAAAGTAGACCACCATCTCCCAATCAAGGCTCATCTCCACTTTATAATCCCTCCATATTTATTCTAATTTTTAACACCAATTCTAAGCTCTTCACCCACACTTGATCACACAGTGCCTAACATGAATGCAAATAAGTCACTATCCCTTAAACACTATTGCAGATGAAGTGATAACATTGCATGGCTTCTCAAAAAAGGATTCTGTTCAAAATCCTAGGATTATTGGCCACTTTTTAAATTTATTTTATTTTCTCATTGGTCCATCTCCAAAAACAATCGATTCTACAAAAGGGCACAAATTTATTCAACACAACTTTTTAAGATGAACTAGATACATATACTTAGGCTTTCATACTTGACTACACATAAATATCATCTTCAAAACACATGCTAGATTATTAATTTTATTTTAAAGGTTGCAAGAAATATTTTACATCCACAAAGTCACCCTAAGATTTCATCATCACTAATAGTATAGAAATTTAATTCAAATCAAATGAACATGAAGGATATTGTTATTTATATTATAACAAAGAAACCAAATGAAGTACATGTGAAATATGTACCAAATGGAAAATCCATATGACAAATAGAAAACCAAATCATTCAAATATCTTAAAATATGTCCATATATCAAAATTTATATGAAAAACCAAATGTCTAACTAAACATTAACGCAATCTATGCATGTCTTATCAACAGTGGTAGCACTGTCTCTTTTTGTACGATAGTTGAACCTATTCTAGTTTCCTTAATAGCTTCATGCTCTAGCTTCCTCAATAGCTTCATGCTCTAGCTTAACAATTTCATCAGCCTCATCATGAAGGGGAGATTGAGGCTCTGATGACAATGCTTGCACCCAATCATTATTAATTATAATTTTTACGTGGCTAAGATTAAAAAACAGGCTTGGAAGATCACAAGCAACTCTCTAAGAGAGGCTTGGAAGATCATATGCAATTTTTATATGGCTAAGATAAAAAATCAAGCTTGGAAGATCGTACGTGAATCTCTAAGAGAGGTGACCAGGGAAAATTTTTTTGAAAAAGAGAGGCGATTAGAGAAAAACTTGCAAAAAAACTTATCTTGAAGGTGGTTTCATGGTCCGCTTTTTGCCCAAAAAGTACCATAAATCCTTGTAAAAATCACAAATTATGACATAATTTGATGATATCATCGAGCCATGTCATAAAGTTAACCCTAAATTCGATGATAGCATCGACTTGTAGCAAATGATATGATGAAAGTCGATGATATCATTAAATTTTGGAATGATTGTGATAGAACTTGATGATTAAAAGAAAGGTAAAGAGCAAGGTGCTTTAAAGGGTTAAAACAAAGAGTTGTCAAAAAAAGGGGGAATAGAAAATATAATTTACAAGGTTAGTCAACATGAACGGTTAGTAGTAGAAGGAGTAAGAAGGTTAGCATAGGGTTAGTCAACCTGGTTAAAAAATAAGGTTAGGAAGTACAAGAAGCTATGCCCATGTAGGATAGTATTGCAAGATTACAAAGATTAGCACTACAAGACACTGTAGTAGTCAAGAAATGGCTCACGAGAATAGCCAAAAGTATAATTTAAGAGGTTAGTCAACATGAACAGCTAGTAATAAGGTTCACATGTAGGGGTAAGAATTTAAAGAAGGTTAGCATGGGGCTAGCCATAAGGTCAGGAAGTACAAGATTATTTTGACACATAGGGAAGCAAGTCATCGTGAACATGAGGGCTAGTATCCTGAGATACCGGGTGCCTGCCATAGGCATATGAAGCAAGGTGCAGTAGATAACAAACCATGGCAAAGGAAAGGCGAAGAGCACATAAGACCAACCTTCATCGAATACAATGTAAGATAGAGAGTTATCAAGGTGGCAAGTTACAAGAACTTGCACCAAATACCACGTAACGCTAAGGAGAAGGGCATAGACAACATTAGTTAGGAGGTCAAGGGAAAGCTAGAAGGTGGTGGACATCCAAGAAACATGAAAAAGAAGTAGAGGAAGAAAACACGAGGGAGGAATTTGGAGGAGGGACCAAAGCAGCAACGAAAGGGTGGCAACAGGTTCAAGTACAAGATCGAGAAGCGAGGACGACAGCTTGGGAGAATGCCAATGGGATAGCAAAGTGTGTAGAAGCAAATGTAGAGCAAAGGTTACATTAACGTAAACGTACTTGAGCAGATGCCATAGTGAGAAAGCAAAGGGATAAGCTAAGAGAGGGAGACAGCGAGTGGTGGCAGAAGGTAAGGAGTACATTGTGGAGGCTAGGTAGAGGGATACATGCTGAGGCGATTAAATAGGCATAGATGCCACCAAAGAGAGTAATAAAACCTCTCAAAGTAGGTATTCTAATCGTTGATCCCTTATTCATATTAAAGAATATCTACAAGTAGGCAATTCCTAAAATACCCACAGTTAGCTTAGCCAATAAGGTCAAGCATTTGATTATATTGTCGAAAGTTTACAAGGTAACTAGATTCAAGCTTCCAAGGTTCAAAAAATCATGGTGTCAATATATAAGATAACTTTTAAAAGTTGCATGTACCAATAGCTGCATCAATGATTAAACAAGACACCATTGTCCGTGCCATAAAGTGTTGATGCCATATCATCTCGGTAAGCACAAAGGTAGGTGTGACTCCATTTTGGCCACCTTATGCTTTCATTAAATTGAGGATTATCCAAAAGGAGGATCAATAATACATAGCCACGGTCAAAAAGTCATTAATAAACTGTTACATCTTCCAAAGCTTGCAAGATACTAGTACATAAATTCAAAGGTCGTTGAAAAATTACATGTTACATGGAAGTTTACACAGAGACCATTATCAATACCATGTCATCTAGGTGAGCTGCATCACACCAAAACAATGTATCAATATTAGTCTATCATAAAGGGTGCTACTGTGTGAGTGTGTATGTTGAGAAGAAGTAATAGAGGGGTGTGTGTGTGTGTGTGTGTGTGTTCTCTAACCACTGGACCGTATAATCCTAAACCCTACCCTCCCCCCCTTCTGTGGGGCCCTTAGTTTAGTCATAGACTCACCACTTTTCCTCTTCACCTCTCTTTTCTTCAACCCTCTTCCTCATCATGCCACTTCTCTTCAAATCTCTTCCTCTCCACCCCTCTTCTCTTCTCCACAACTAATAGTCTCTGACCATCAGAGGCTTGTGGTTGATTTTGAAAGACAAATGGAAAACCTAACCATGCAACATGATAAAGAACATTAGCAAACTAATAGTGTAGCTTAATCACATCTTGAAGAGATCCGAAATCTTAAATATTCTCTAAACATCCTACAAGCCTAGTTGGTGTGATTACCCAAGCTCTAATGGATCACTTCTTGCTAAGGAGAAGCATGTTAAAGTATACCAGTTGCCCATCACAAAGTTATTTCTCCATTTGTAGTTATTACTCCATGCTTTGCAAGAGAGTTCAGATACCAAAGTGCTTCGGGCTATCATGCTTCCTTCATCGCGTAGCCAGGGTCCTTGTTACTGCCTCTGGGCAACAGCAGCACGATGATTTTTTGGTTTCTTTTAGTTTCACTCCTTTTCTTTTCCCCTCGTATCTTGTGCCCAAATTCACAACTCAAGCTCGGGGTGCTAAGTCTAACGCACCTTGGATTCTCTGTAGCTAGGTGAGTCCAAGTGGCCATTGTGGTCCATCTCTAAGGGCAGGAAAGAAAGTGTTTAATGCTGTAAGGCCACCATGTACCTTGTTTCTCCACTAGTCTCCATAACATGCCACTTACCAAGTAGTTCCTCTTGGGGTCCTCTATACCTGGGATAATTAATGGTTCTCAGCTCGAGGTATATTTCTATGCTTGTTTAAGCCTTTATTTGGGATGTATAAATCTCATAACTTTTTTATATTAGTCCTTTCATTGTTTTCTCTTTCACCTTCGAATTTTTATCCCCATTTCTTCCAATGTCTCATGTATATGATATATTCTCATCTAAGCATAATGTATCATTTTTAATATATGTATTTTTTAGATAAAGTTTGTTTAAATCACAATATCCGTCTCTTTTTTCCATTTTTCCTTTTTTTCTTTTGTGCACCGATCCAATGGGGTCCCAGCCTTGGTCTTCTAATATAAGTATATATCCTCACTCCACATGGAGGTGCCCCTCGATGCAAATGAACAAATGTGTGTGTTTTCTAATAAGGGGTAAGCATATATGTATTTTTTCAGTAAAGTTCCATTAAATCACAATATCCGTCTCTTTTTTTCTTTTGCGCACCAATCCAATGGGGTCCCAGCCTTGGTCTTCTAATATAAGTATGTATCCTTGCTCCACATGGAAGTGCCCCTCGATGCAAATGAACAAATGTGTGTTTTCTAATAAGGGGTAAGCATATCCTCCTTTTCTTTTTCACATCTAGGTCGTGATATTCTTCATAACTCATATTCCATAAGGAGAATGTGTGTGTGTGTGTGTGTAAGCACACATGTGTGCATGCACGTGTACGTGTGCATGTGTGTGTGTGTGTGTGTGTGTGTGTGTGTGTGTGTGTGCGCGCGCACGCGCATGCATGCATGTGTCAATGTGTGTGTGTGTGTGCATGTGTGCGTGTGCATGTGCGTGCGTGTGTGTGTGTGTGTTCTCTAGCCACTGGACCATATAATCCTAAACCCTACCCTCCCCCCCTTTTGTGGGGCCCTTAGTTTAGTCATAAACTTACCACTTTTCCTCTTCACCTCTCTTTTCTTCAACCCTCTTCCTCATCATGCCTCTTCTCTTCAAACCTCTTCCTCTCCATGCCTCTTCTCTACTCCACAACTAATAGTCTCCGACCATCAGAGGGTTGTGGTTGATTTTGAAAGATAAATGGAAAACGTTTCCTGACAGGTGGTAGAGCTAACCATGCAACATGATGAAGAACATTAGCAAACTAATAGTGTAGCTCAATCACATCTTGAAGAGATCCAAAATCCCACATATTCCCTAAACACCCTACAAGCCCAGTTGGTGATTACCTAGGCTCAAATGGATCACTTCTTGCTAAGGAGAAGCATCTTAAAGTATACCAATTGCCCATCACCAAAATAGACAATTTTGAAATTTCTTGTATATAGTAGCTCCAACAAAGGTGACACAAACCTTGGAGATCATGAAGGATGCTTTTATACTTAGGTATTGCATGCAGACTCTCCTTAGGCATCATGCTAATCCAATCCCTAGGATGGGAGGATCGGATTACATGAAGGGTAAGGAGAAGGTTCGTGACATTTTGATCCCCTGAATCAAATGAGCATGAATTTCGATCCCAAGAATTGTGTTAGGATGTACCCTCATGCTAATCCAGTACCTGGGATCAAAATTGCATGCAATCCCTATTAGATTGTATGCTCATCCAATCCTTAGGATCGGAGAAGCATGGAGCTCTACCCAAATTTGATCCAAGGGAATAAATGAGCATGGATCTCCACCTAAATCTAATCCTAGGAATTGAATGACATTATCATCTTGCAAATTCAATCCCCAAGATTGGATTAGTATTGAGATGCACACATGCTAATCCAATGGATCCAATTTTTTTGCAAACTCATGTTAACTCAATCCGAGGGATCAATTTTCTATGTGTTCTGAGTGTGTTCTAGGAATTTTCAATTTTCTCATTCTCATCACTTAAATCTTCAACTAAGCAAGAAATTTTTTATCCTTCAAAGGCTGACTCTTATGACAACTTTGTGATTGGAGGATGTCAAAATGTAGAGGCTGGAAGGTAGCTATGCATAGAGTACCTTAAATTTATGCATTTCAAAATAAAAGAGTGTAAAATATATGTAGGTCTTACAAAGGAAGAGGCCACTCTTCTTGCATGGCACCACAATAATATAATGACCACTCTATGGGACCACAATAATAATAACAACCACTCTTGCTTGGGACCAAATAATGATAATGATAATGATTTCATGAGGACTTATGACAAGGTCACCTAGCATTTAGAATCCACTATTGCAAGGAGACTGGCCTCATTTTTCATGTGACTACTAAGAGTTCTAATGCCATGTGGAGGTATGACTAGTTCTTTTAGTTATCTTCGTGTCTAAGCAAGAAGGACAAGAGAGAGGGTCTCCATCAGTCCCCAATTATCTTTAAATTCTCTCTTCACCTTGTGTCTGGGTTTGGTACGCCGTCTTGTATAGATTGACGCAGATGAAAATTTTGTCCTCTTTTGAATACCTTAAGGACTAACGACTACAATATATGTTATTGTGTTATGAACAATTTTGCAGCAAATATCCCTAAGAATGATTATAAGCTAGCCATTGGATATCCCTTATGGATTTAGGTTAAATGGAGTGTAAGTCATCTACCACTAGAATATAAGCAAATTGGTATCGGCCTTCAAGGTGCACAACACCTCTACAAATTGAAGCATTATTATTTTTCATTCTATAGCTCAGGAGGGTTGAGGTAGCTTCTATAAATAGCACACTCATGGACCATAACATTCTTAGGAGAGTATGATACTGTAAGTTAATTTGAAGTTAGT
Organism: Dipteris shenzhenensis; assembly: GCF_047967505.1. Classification (NCBI taxonomy): domain Eukaryota; kingdom Viridiplantae; phylum Streptophyta; class Polypodiopsida; order Gleicheniales; family Dipteridaceae; genus Dipteris; species Dipteris shenzhenensis. The sequence continues at coordinate 5,103,777 of NC_141618.1, read as the reverse complement.
CTAACATCTTTAAAATTGTGCTAGATGTTGATTGGATTTTGGATCCATTCATAGTTTAAGGTGATTGGATTTATGACTTTTTCACCAAGATAGGGACAACCAAAATCTCATTGATTGGATCAATGAGATTTTGGATCCATTCATAGTTTAAGGTGATTGGATTTATGACTTTTTCACCAAGATAGGGACAACCAATGTTTGTGCTCTCCAAAAGAAGAGGTACGGCATGGTAGCTGAGAAAGATCCATTACAAGCATCGTTTATCTTGCAATGGGTATGCACATAATAAATGATCTACTGTATGCTGATTAGGTGGTGCAAAAAGTGGTTTTTAGGATATTAGTAGGTAGGTGATTTTACAAGCACTCTAAGGGGGTCCTTTTTAAATGAACATGATCAACCTTAGTCATCACATGCACATGAAAAACTAATTGGTTATGGATGACATGGGGAAAGACATTCAGAGCTTAGACTTGTAGAGAGTTACATGGGAAGATTTGGCACTAGGATTACTCCTTGATAGATCTTATTGAGATGCATTTGAGGTACAACCACTGTGACCAAGAGCTCAATAATATAGTAGAGGCTCTCCATGTCACTGGGACCATATCAAGACCAAGGTGTTCCACACCTTATGCAAGCAATTCTTATCCTCACAAGTTTTGTAAGTGAAGAAACCCTCCAATATCTCTCATTTCAAGCTCGGTACTAGGATGCATAGCACATAGAATGGGTAATAGAGGCCATAGCATGTAAATCCCTTTGTAAGCAAATCTATAAGCAATTGTGTGAGGCACTTTGGGATTAGGGGTCCTTCCTTTCCCTCTTCACTTGTCATGCTTTATCAGCACCAACTCCTTCCTTTCCCCATCTCCTCATCATCATTGGCTCCACACCTTTAGCACCCTTTTCTTTGGTGCTCTCTTCTTGGCTCCAACTTCGTTGGATATTATGGCTCCCCCTTTTGCTATATCTACACCAATTTCCTCTTCTTTGGCTCCCTTCCCCTGCCTCTTCTTTGGCCTGCTCTCCTCTACCCACCTCTTTGGCTAATACCCTCTACCCTCTTTGGCTACTAGCCCTCTCAAATCCTCTATGCTCCATTGACCCTTACCACCTTTTCTAAATTTTTCCTACTTGCACCAACGAACCATTTTGAACACCTCCTAGTGCTCTAGGTACCCATGAATGACCATCTTCGTTCCATGAAGGCACTCAATTATTATTTTGACCTCTTTAACTTGAGGGTCAAAGACTTTATTTTTCCCTCTTTAAATTGAGGGTCAAATAATTTAATTATGATTAAACGTACAACACTGTATGCTAAAAATTTTCAAAATATTTCACTCCCTCCAATGGAGACAATGGAGTGGAAGACACAAAACGGTTATAATGCATTCATTAGCCTTACTAAGCCCCTAATGTTAACACAAGAGGCCTTTATGTCGTGTCCAAAGCTGAGCATTGAGGAGAAGTAATCAGAGAAACTTCAGTTTATAAAATGAGGCTACCTTGGAGACAAAGATAGCTTGGGATTGAGATAGAGCCAAGGGTAAACAACCAGATGCAATGAGAAGTAGAGCCTGGAAAAAGAAGGATACAAAGGCCAAGGTAGAGGCATCGCATGATGAAATAAGTTTGGAAAAAAATGGAAATCAAGCTACTTGCATTAAATGAACATAAGATTGTTTTCATAATTGATGAAAAAGCAAGCATTACTGTAGCACAGAAATCATTTCTACAAGTGATGGTGCGAAGAGCCCAAATGGCAACCCTAATAGCAAGAAATCATATCAAAGATCAAGTTGACAATCAAATAACCACCACCATGACCCCACAACAATTTGGGATTTGAGTGAAAGCATGAAATATTATGCACACATATACATATATCCATTTAGTAAAGGAAAATCATTCCTTGTTTTTTAATGTATTGCACTCCACACAAGCAATGTGATCATTTCTATGCACAAGCGCACACAAATAATTGTGAGGAAGCTAAGCATAGAATTATTAAAAATCATGATGTTTTACTTCAATATTAGGAAATGAATATTGGAATTTCGGATTATTCATTTTCTTATGCACTAATCTTTTGACATTGAATCAAATAAACTATAAAGTTACATCATCTTTGGCATGCATGGACATCAATAAGCATAGAATGTTAGCCTCCTCACTGCATAGGTGACAACATACATGTCCATAAGGCGCATTCATGCCATTGTTGACAGGAGCCTATTTCCTTGTCAAAAGCATATCAAGGCGATGAGGAGAGAGAGAGACTCGTGCAACTGGGGGAGCCCATCTACGCGCCACCTCAAACATGCATGATACTCAATCGTCAATTCATCATAGTGTCCATTTCCAAACGTCTTTCTTCCTCCTCCAACGTCCATTTGCACAAGTGGGTGGCCTCATAAATGCAAAGATGCTCTTTCAAAGATGCCACGCCAATGTAAAGGTACCCTTCCTCTGGCCTAACTCAACCAACCTCGAATTCTAAGCCTAAGTCCGATGCGGCTCCAACTAAGGTCGACTGACGCGATGTTACAGGAGACGGACCTACCGGAGTCAAGTAGTCCGACAGGTCGAACTTGTCAAACACCGAACCACCTGCAAAAGAAGCTAGGAATGGTTGATCTGCCAAAGGGTGTGTCCAAGAAGTGCCAGCAGCCATCAAAGGAACAACATTTGGAATGCCATGGTCGTCAAAAAAGAGAAGGAATATCCGAGGACCACGGATGCGTGCCAATGCGTTAGGAGGGGGCCTTGAAGAAAGGTGGCTAGTACGTTGATGATGAATACAAGGTGGCTAGCAAGCCAATAGCATACAAGCACTCATGCATGTCGCCCATACTGAATAATGATCGGGAGCCAGAAACAATGGAGGGAGCATCGGAATCAATGTGACAAAGGGGCATGTAGGGTGAATGGAAGAAAGGGAGCACCATGGAGGGAGAGATCAGAGAGGCAAGATCTGGTCTGCTAGCATCTCGGATTGCGTGGAACCGCAGGCATCCAGCGCTCAATAGAGCGTCCTTGATCCACGGACAGATAAGCCTTGACCTTGTGTTCGTACCACTCAAATACGTGATTGACTTCCACCTGGAATTCCTCCCAAATATGCGACAAATTTATCAAATTATGAAAGCGTTGCTCGAAGCCGGTGGCTGGAGCAATGTGCAGGCAATGCTTTTTCTCATGCCCCGGTTGCTCACAAAATGAGCAAATTGAACAATCTTTGGATCGGTCATCTCCTGCTCACAATGATGACAGAGTTGCGAAAAGAGAATGTGAGAAAAATATTTAAAGGGAGTCGAAATCGGACTGCTGAAGAACCAAGGCGGAACGGGCTTGGTCAAAGATTAACGGGAGCATGTAACCTCATAGAGAAAATAATCCCTTTATTGACCAAGATTGGTGTCTTGGACATAACGCCTTAATTCAAGGAGACGGAACACATAACAAGGGGCTATTCTCGCAGCTAAACACTTTCCATAACAGATTGATCTCATTAATAGCACTCAAACAACATATCCGTAAGCAACAGGGTTCAAAATTAACAACAGTCTGGCCAGGAAGCAGAAAATCTCATACCAGAGATCCATTGTGCATAGTGCATAGCATCGCTGATGACGTAGGCAGTGCCCATAGCTGAGCAGAGCCACATAAAGAGCCTGTGCGGTTTGTATCTATGTCATACATAAGGGCATTTCATAAGCCAGGATGCGATTTATCATAAAAAGTTGATAACATAAGGAGTTCTTCAGAGCTTTAAGGACCCATTTTATTACCAGTGTCGTTTTGCATTGGATAGCATTACATGAATCAGAAGTGACGAGATGATGATTTTGTCTATATAGTATTCACGTTTGTGGACTCAACATGGGAACATGCAATTTGTCGAATTCCCACCCTTACCCTGTGCTCTTGTAGGAGAAAAACTTCCAGGTAAGTCATCCATTTGTGAAAAAGCTACGCCACGCATTTACTACAAAACTGTGCAAATACATATGAGGACCAGGAGAAAATTCTCTGATAAAAATGTGAAATCTTTGTTTCAGGATGGGGAATGCCCCCTAACGAGCAACAGAAAATACAGATACATGATCAACTATATTTGATCATCTTGGAACTGGTACATCAGCCTGGTTAGCCAGTTAGAATTCCAGCAAGGATATCACTGTGCCCCCGAACATAAACAGTGTATGCAAGGCGAATGGCATCCACCCAGCTGTCAACTGCTTCCCAAGTGTCTGCTATCTGTTTGAAACAAAGAAAGTCAGGAGAGGGGTTACAGAAGGAACGGAAAAAAATTGTGCACACAGCAAACAAGGGGGGAGGAAAAAGTTTGTAATTATCCAAACAAAAACTGAAAGCCTCCAGTTAACAGTTTTATAAAATTCCATGTCCAAAAGCACTGTATAACCTCCAAAACGCCTTAGGGCATGCCTAGCTAACACTAGCTCGTCCTTATACTAGGAAAAAACATATAAACTTCAAGCTTCCACGAAAACATTAACTCAAGCAGTGATGTGACTAGGCAAAGCAATTGCACAATGTATCCATTACAAAAGTTCAGGATAACCCAATTGCCAAGCCTCAACAATATGCACAGAGTGTTTTCCTGTTTAGTTTTAGCTCATCCTTGAGTACTAGAAAAAAACATATGAACTTCAAGCTTCCAGAAACAAACCACAGCTACACATGCAGATGATGTGAGAATGGGAAGCCACTGCACAACTCGGGATGTATCCACCATTACAAAAGTTCAGGACATCCCAACTGCCAAGCCTCACATAATATGTACAGAGTGTTTTGCAATTAGATAAACGTTGCAGATTCAGGGAAATCTGTTTGAAACAAAGAAAGTCAGGAGAGGGGTTACAGAAGGAACGGAAAAAAATTGTGCACACTGCAAACAAGGGGGGAGGAAAAAGTTTGTAATTATCCAAACAAAAACTGAAAGCCTCCAGTTAACAGTTTTATAAAATTCCATGTCCAAAAGCACTGCAAAACGCCTTAGGGCATGCCTAGCTAACACTAGCTCGTCCTTATACTAGGAAAAAACATATAAACTTCAAGCTTCCACGAAAACATCAACTCAAGCAGTGATGTGACTAGGCAAAGCAATTGCACAACTCAGGTTGTATCCATTACAAAAGTTCAGGATAACCCAATTGCCAAGCCTCAACAATATGCACAGAGTGTTTTCCTGTTTAGTTTTAGCTCATCCTTGAGTACTAGAAAAAAACATATGAACTTCAAGCTTCCAGAAACAAACCACAGCTACACATGCAGATGATGTGAGAATGGAAAGCCACTGCACAACTCGGGATGTATCCACCATTACAAAAGTTCAGGACATCCCAACTGCCAAGCCTCACATAATATGTACAGAGTGTTTTGCAATTAGATAAACGTTGCAGATTCAGGGAAAGGAGATGTAAAACTGAAAACTGTGTAACTTACATAGTCACCATTCAACCACACCATCATAAATTGTATTGAAATTAATATTCACAATTTGACCTCAATGGAGAGGGACCAACATCAATGCTCACAGAGATCAACACCAAGACAACCACATAACACAAACTTATCTTACGGTTTCTGGAACTCCATCAAATGACACATTGATTTTGAGGTCAAATAGTCACACATAGGAATTCCAGGTTGCATTTTCCATTTGTAACTTTGACAATTTATGTCAAGATTCAGCAATAGAAGCTATGAGAAAAACATACTTTTCATCAAATAAAAATAACCTCTGTCCTGTGGAGGGTTCAGGAACCGCTCTTCCTGGTCCAGGACCATCAGCACAATCTCCTCCCATGTGAGGGGCTGACTCTCCCATTGGTTGGTGATCAGAGAAGAACAGAAAGCTGAGTACTGAGAGGAGAGATGAAAAACCAACGTATTGGCCATGTCCTCTAACGATATCTCCATCCCGGCTTGAAGAACCTCCTGCTAAAGAGCCTGCAGCTTGTTGATGTGCTCATGAATCATTGAAGACTTAGCAAGATTCAGCACATGCATCTGCACTTCCAAGGAGACTCTCTTCATGGGGCTACACCCTATTGTATAGAGAGACCAATGCTCCCAAATCCTTCCGGCCAGCATCATGTGTTTTATGTGATAATGTGCTTGATCACTTGGGGCGCGCAACAGAGGAAGATGAAGGAGCATACATGGGCATTGACACAATCCCATAACTGTGCCAGGGTGTCCCGCTCCTTCTGTACTATCAGGACAAGGTCCTGCTTTTCCGGATCTGGCCTTGGAACTCCAGCTAAATTGAAATCATCCAAGTCATAAGACTGCAACACAGATCCATCATTACCTTCCAGATGCCATAATTGTCCCCATCCATCCAACGGTCCACTGGGGGAATATGGGGATCTTTACATGCTTTGGGCCATTTCAAGAAAATCTTCCATCTCCAGGGTCAAGGGACATGCTCTTGTGAAGAGAGGCTGGCTGGGGGGGGGGATTTGAAGAAGAGGCTTCTGTTACTTGCTAGGTGGCTGTCCTGCAGTGATGCCTCCTTCTAGGTGCCTCTCCTCATCCTGTATAGTCCACTCCTTTTCCAATGAGCGGCAAATACCTTCATTCCAGAGAGCTCTCTCCGTCCCCAAGGCTTCAAACTACCTTGTGCTCTGATACCATGTCAGAAATGCAGGGGAAATATGTGAAGGGAGAGAGAGCAGAAATGCTTAGAGAATGCAACACACGTCCTGAAACTTCTGCTTTATTTACTGGAAAAAAGCCGCTTGAAAATAGAGTACAACAAAGGGCAAACAGAGCCCAATTTATAGGAGGGGGGCACCTGCTTCTCGGTCTGTTTAGTCAGGCCGACTGGCCCAACTCAGCCTGGTGGGATGGTCTGTTAACCCAACTGCTTGTCGGGTATTTGGCTGGCCTGACTGGGTCCTCCAATGGCTGGCCATAACTAGCCTCTACCAGGCAATATCCAGTCCCCCAACCAGGCCCTGCATACAGCTTACATGCCCTGGCAAGAGCCCCCCAACTACTAGCAGAAAACCAGGGAGAGAAGAAGGAAAACTATACCATCCTCGGGTGGGCACACCCATATAAAAGCCCTCACTCCTTAAGGTACAGACCAAATCTCTCCCTTTCCAACCAGGACTCAATTCACTCCAAAAGATTTATACAAGGAGTCATCCTTAGACACAAGACATGGAAATGAATAAATGTTTCATTAATGTCCACAGAGCCCCATCAGGATCTAGCAACTCAAACCAAAGCAGGTTCCAAAATGCTGGTGTGTCTAAAATGTTCTTGATATCCCGTTCTGCAACTCAAAACTTTATTAATATGGAAATTTCATCCTCAAAGGCATGCGGCATGCTTTTGTTATGAAAAATTGGAATCTCAATTAAAACAATTAGCAGTGAAGTAGTGACATATAGAGGTGACCTTCCCATGGTTCCCCTGATATTGTTTCCCAACAGATTTCTTGCAAAGAACCTTTAACTTGCTCTCTTTACACACTTTCAACCCATGCAGTCAGGCATGGAAATACAAAGCTATGGAAATACAAAGCTTGCATAGATGTAAATAGAAAGCACAACACACACTCAAGAAGATACAGAAATAACTCACCAGGTATCGCGCACCAGAAGCAGTGTCAATACAAAATCCCCCACCTGAGGGTAGGCTCAGATCTGCACAGGGGGAAAGAAAGGCCAAATCTGCTATTTCAATCCTTAACGTAGGTTGCACATCTCCCGCAATACCACTACTTGCTGAAGCCATTCCACTGAACATGCTTGAAGGACTCTGGTTATGGCCATCCATTTCAACCTGCACACAGGGCTCCATAGTCCATACAAGTTTGAAGGCCGAATTGGAGGATTATACGATGTGTTTGATAGTTTAAATGAGGCATAAAAAACCAGGTCATGGATTGTTTTCAGTTAGTATACAATGAACTATGCTTTACCTGATAAAGGGCCTCATGATCAAGCACAAACAAGGTGCGTTTCCAATCACTGTGGGGAGCCAAAGAATTTCCACCTGGGGAAACTGTCAAATAGCCGGTCTTCAAATACGGCAATGGAAGCTGAGTAAATCATATAGCCAATGAACTAAATTAGTAGATCTCAAACAACAGCCTCCACACATGATACTCACTTTATAAAAACAGGCATACCACTAATACAACAGAACAAGTACATTGACTTGAAAAGGACCTTTTTTTTTAAAACACAGAGCAGATGATGATTAACTTCCATTGATCTATTTAGAACATGTCAAGGCACACTAGACACTGCTAAAGCCGAAATTTCCTCTTTAATGGTTAGGCAGGTTTTGCAAAGGGTATCTCTTGAAGAGAATCAAAAACCCTTAAATGAATTAATCCTTTTAAAGACAGATGGACCTTTTTTCCCCTTTGTTTTAAAGGACGGATTGATCTTCGCAAAAGTAATAAGTATTCCTATTGGGGAGTCTCCTCATGCTGCTATGAAATTGCAAAACCCCCCGCCCCCCTTTTTGTGCACACTCAATCCACCTTTCTCCTCATTCCTCCCAATCTCTTACAAATGATTCTCCTCTGCACCCTTGAGAAGGAAGGCAACACCCTTGTCACTCCTTGCCCTGTGGTAATCAGTAGAGGTGAGAAGAATGAACAGAGAATTCATTAGTCAAATCGATGAGAGGTTCCTATATGAAAAACAGACCAACCAACATACAGCAATCAATACGGATTCAAGCCATTGGTCCTTTAGGACTAGAGAAACCATCAAGTAAGACATTGTGTTTGCACCTCATAGAAAGACAGAAAGAAAGATTATTGACATCTTCGGAAGTCCAAGAAGCCCTACGAGACCAAATCAGATTGGTAGTGGAAAGAAGCACAAAAGGGAGATAGACTACAAGGGAGAAAGATGCTAAAGTTAAGAAGGTGCAACACAAAGGGAAAGGGGGCAGTGAAGGTGACGGAAAGAAGTGAGAAAAAGAGATGATAAGACTATAGCTGGAGGTCAGCTATATAAAGGAAAGTAGCAGGCAGTTAGGCAAGAATTGGTGGTACAATACACTAGGGAACATGGGGCGGTGGTAATAAGGGTAATAGGGGAAGGTCTAGGGGAGTTTTGTAAAGGGACATAAGGGCTTAGGGCGGTATTAAAGGAGAAAGGTGCAGTTAAGGGAGCAGTCAACGTTATCCACTAAAAAGAATGTGTTACACACACATGGAGAAAAATAGCGCTAGTCAGGATCTAGAGGTGTCTAGCACATCCCTAAGATTCTAATGTCAAGGCTGAAACTCAAACTCAATCTAGAGAAAGGAATACACTCCATTGCCCAAGAGTTACTCCCCTCTGAAGTCATCCATGAGTAATCTGAGATCCATGTGACCAGTGTCACTCCTAACTGGGGTGTAGAGTCTCTGACAGATATGCTCAAGGTCTCGGGCCCAACATCCTCCGGTCTCTGCAGGCTCTTCTCTTGTGAAGAAGAACTCTAAGATCTTCTATTTTTGGGTGCCACATCCTACAAAATGCTTAATGAGACTAGGTGATCTCATGTACAAAGAGTATGATGCATTGTCGATCAGGCTAGCGCCTTTCCGACTTCTCAGTCCGTGTGCTGTAGTAGTCAATTACCCAACTCATGTCCAGATATCCATGAGGAAACAATCGATGGCAAGATACATACACTACATGAAATGCTAGCAAGAAGCGCGTGAGAAAAATTTAGACTCTCCCTGCTAGTGTTTCAGGTATTGACCACTTTTATTACGTGAAAACCAAGAAAACTAGAAAATCTGAATTCAATCCTAATGATCACGGGCGATGGTGCTTGCTTGTACCACCCAACCAACCTCTGCGCGTAGCATGAACAAAAGATATCACGTTTTTTTCTTCCTACATGCTAACAACAGAGCCACAACTCCCTAGATGGTTCTACTTACCACATGTCAAAGTTCTGATTCTTGGTACACCATTTGGCACTCTCTTGAAGTACATTTATTACACTTACCCCTTGGCTTTCACATATATTTGGTGCACCTAAGCCCCTAGCCTTAGAACCACCTAGTCGAAACCATTTCGCCCTCACCAAGGACCTTGACATTAACTCCTTTGACCATATAAACAAAGCACAATAAATATATTACATAAGTCGTTCCTCTAAAGGAGAATGTCGAATGACCCTTCCAAGGTCATGTTACCTCAACTAGAGCATCACATTCCTTCCCTCTTCAAGCATCAGCGTCCTCGATGATGAAATCTGGGAATGCTCTCTACATCTAGTACACAGATTCCCAGGTAGCCATGCAACCAACACCATGTGTATTTTCCGCTTGCATACTTGTATTGTTCAGCGGTCCAGGATTCTTGTTGGTTTGCGCCCTGCATTATCCTCTATCTCCTGAAACAAGACAACACCTTCGATTTGTGAGTCACGTGGGTGCAAAAACTTCTTTAAACGAGAAACATGAAACACTAGGTGCACCTTACAACCCTGTGGTAATTCCAAGTTATAGGCCACCTCTCCTGCTCCCCAATCTGAACAACATAGTTCGGGGCACTAGGCACTTTTTGAGTTATTCCAACCGTAAATGGATTTGCTGGTCTAAAACCATAGTTCAGCTCGAATGGACTCATTCCTGTAGAGGAATGAATTTTCTATCATTGTAGGCAAATTCCAATAGTGGTAACCACTTGTCCCACGTATGTTGCCTCAATGAAACATGTGCTCTAAGCATATCCTCTGAAGTTTGGTTGAATATTTCCATCTGACCATCCATTCCAAGATGATCCCCACTACTCATTCCCAACTCAGTCCTTAGTGCCTCAAACACTGTAGTCCAAAAATGACTCGTAAATTTAGCATCCCTATTTCATACTATGGATCCGGGTAGTCCATGCAGACAAAATATATGTTTAATAAACAAATCTGCTACTTGCAGGACACTAACAGACTCCCTAGTCAGAATGACGTGAGCCATCTTGGTAAGACGATCAACCACCACAAGGATAGAATCATATCCACCTTGTGTCATAGGCAAACCAACTATAAAGTCAATGGAAATACTCTCCAATGGTATTTCCAAGGGCTGTAAAAGGCCAGGTGACTTCACCCACTCAGCCTTACTCACTTGACACGAAAAACGTCATGTCACAAATTCATGAATATGTCTTTTTATTTTTGGCCAAAAGAAATCTCGCTTCACGAGATCATATGTCTTCTTAACCCCTAGATGACTCACACACGGGCTATCACAGCAATGTTGAATGACCCTCTGCCTCAGATAATCCCGATTAGGTACTACACCTTGTCATTTCGTTTCAACATACCATCTGCTATGGCATATCTGGCCTAGGTTTGGCCTTTTCTGGATGCCAGGTCATCCTTTTCTCCGGGTTTAATCACATAAACCTTAGGCTAAAGGATCTGGATAAACTTGTTCACTTTTTGAGTTTCTCTAATCTCGGTTATTAGAGCACTCTCTAATACCATGAGACTCATATTATGCATAATGCGTGACAACACATCGGCAATTTTATTTTCCTTCCCTCTTCGGTACCGAAACGTCATGTTAAACTCCTACATGAGTTCTGCCCACCTAGGTTGGCGGCCTCCCAAGTCAAGTTCTTTACAAAAATGCTTCAGAGTATCATAATCTACATCTGTGTAGAACTCATGCCTCCAAGTTTTCAAAGCATAAATAACAGCGTACAATTCTAATTCATGAAATTTCGTTGAGAGGGAGAAAGCTTCTTGCTTTCAAAGGCTACTAGTCTTTCCTCTTAGAGAAGAACTGCTCCTATTGCAATGCCACTGGCATTGGTTTCTATGAAAAACGGTTTTTAGAGATCAGCAATTTTTAACACCGGACCAGAGACCACAGCCTTCTTTATGGCGTCAAAACTTTCTTGTTGATTCTATCCCCATACAAAAGGAACTTTATCTGAGGTCAAGTCAGCCTAAGGCGATACTATCTCAAAATATCCTTTGATATGCCATCGATAAAATTGGACAAATCCCAAGAATGATCACAAAGCGGTCAAACTCTGAGGAAAAGACCATGTCAATATCGCAGCCACTTTCTTTGGATCCATTTCCACCCCATCAAGAGAAATTATGAGTCCCAAATATTCAAGTCTTACCATGCACAGCACAGTTTTCTTTTTATTGGTCTGTCTCTCATGGTAGGTATCACCACAATATAAATATCCTAAGTCAAAGTACAGCTGGCCATTTATCTGATCATAATTAAAGAGTTTTTATATGTGTTAATTATGGTCAAAGAGTTCTTTTAATGGTCAAAGAATTGACTACGGTCAAAGATACTTGACTCTGGTCAAGTAAACCTGACTTCGGTCGAGGAGACTTAGTTCATTACTAAGAGGGTTAACTGCAGTTAACCAGAGAACCACAGAGCTGACTACGGTCCGGTCAGAGAGTGTTGACTTCGATCAACGAGACTTAGCATGCGCCAAGAGGGTTAACTACGGTTAACCAAGATGTGTCAACTTCAGTTGGAGAGTTGTGCCAACTTCGGTTAGAGAGACTTGACTATAATTAAGGCGCCTCGACCCTTGGTCAAAGCCTCTTAATTATAATAAAGAGTGTTGACTCCGGTCAACCAGAGAATAAATATATATTTTTATATTTGTTATGTGTGCACATGTGTTCAGTGGGGACACCCACCGTGACTAGAATTAGTCCACAATGTGTTATTTGCATGCAAAGCGCTAACAACGAATGGGTGCCATGGTGGTGCACTTTAATTAATTGTTGCACGTACTAGGAAGAGTTATTTTCCTAAGCGCTATGAGAGCCTAACAAGAGTCTAGGAGGCGGTTCGCGTGACCAAGTGTTTCGAAGACTCCAGAGTTGCCCTTAGTGGCATGTAATTAGGAAAGCAATGTAGAAATTGACAAGTGGCTTGTTGCCAAGAAGGGGAGCCTGAGAGCTCATGTAATTAAAATTCACGTTTGGATTATGTATGAACAGCTTCCACTCTGAACTCATGTACTCCATTTTCTTTCTGATGAATAAAAACCTTCGGGGGGGTCCAGCCCAACGATTGTCCTGGACCCTAGTGTATCTGTTGAGAGAGGGACAAAGGGAGAGAAAATGAGAGTGTCTTTGCTGTCTTTTACGAGGAGGATTTCATTGCTATCACCTATCCAGTGGGATTCACAAGATAGGGATGCACATCCAAGACAGAGAAGTGTGCAGCAAAATCAGCAAGAATTTGAGTAGATGGTACGCACTCGTATGCAAGAGATGGAAAATCTCAGAAGGGATCCAAGAGCTTAGCATTTGTTTCAAGTAGAAAATATGCCTAATGCAGCTTATGATGTGCCAATGCCAGAGGCACACTCTCGTGTACAACCAGAAAGAGAGATCTCATAGGAGACGGTCTCATAGAAGGAAGAGATCGAGGCAATATCACCGATCTCCCAATCCTTCACTGTCTACTTCGAGCTCGACTTCTATATCTTCTTCTTTATCAGATAAACCATCCAGGAAAAGAATGAAACACAAGAAGTCTAGGAAGAGTAAGTCTTCCAAAGAGACCAAGAAGTTTTCAGAATCCTCGAAGTTAAGAATGGTCAGTTTGCACTTGACAGCGACAACTAGTGCATGGTGGAGTGCACAGACCACAGATGGGTCAGCCCCAAAGAGGTGGAAGGACTTCAAGAAAGTCTTCTACCATCAGTTTATGCCTAAACAGTTTAGAGATCATGTTCTTCAAGATTGGGACAGTTTGCATATGGATGCAGGAGATACAGTGGATGTATACAACCAAAAGTTTTGGGATGCTTATTTGCAGGTTGCACCTTTCAAAAAGATCTCGCACCTTTCAAAAAGATCTCCAAAGGAACCCAAATGAGAATATACAGAGCAGGTCTCAGTCCAAGAATTCGGGCAGTAGTGAATGCTTTGGGGGCAAAGAACATTCAAGACCTTATGCATTCAGCTTCAATAGCTAGTCTTGTGCTGTTACCAGATCCATCCACGGTACTATCCTTGCATGCAGGACGTGCTGAAAGAAAGAAAACTGATTTTTCAAAATCAGAAAAGAAAGAGTATCCCAAGGTTGAAAAGAAAGGGTTTCAACCTCAAAAGCCGAGGGGTACTCAGTTTTCAAAGTCATATAAAGGCAAATCCCCATTCACTCCTGAACAGATAGCTGAATTCCGCAAAGATGGGAAATGCTTTAAGTGTGGGAAAGAGGGGCATATGGTTGCCCAGTGCCCTGAGAAGCCTTCGGGTTCTAAGGAGCAGAAAAAGCCACAAGTACCACCGAGGCCAATGGTGGAAGCAGTCCCAGATGTTTTGGGGAGTACCTCAGACCCAAAGGAAAAAGAGCTTTTGCTATCATGGGGAAAGATAAGAGATCAGCAAGCATTAATCCTATTTGATCTAGGGTCTACACACAATTTCATATCTGAAGATTAAGCCATGAGATTAGGGATAAAAACTGAAGAGCTAGGCAAAGCTCTTGATGCTGATCAAATGTTCCAAGGGAATCTAGTGCAAGTTACTCCTTTGATTGGAAAGCTTCGTGTCCATGTGGAGAGCTATGTAGATCAGGAGAACTTCTTAATCTCTCCTCTCAAGAAACATGATGTTGTACTTGGTACACCCTGGTTCCATTGAAAGTAACGATAGAATACCTTGAGAGGGTGCTGAGTTTTATCCATAGGAAAAACCAGCGTTTAGTTGCCAGGAATAAAGGAGAGACTATCCCCATTGTATCTGATGTTACATGTGGTAAAGCAATAAAGTCTACAATTTCCGCGTACATGGTTTTTGTAAAAGAAAAAGAGAATGATATGCATGCTGAAATGAGTGATGCAGACAAAGATAAATTTCAGTTTCTTGTAAACTTTAAAAATTGCTTTTCCGATGTTTTGTCACCCAAAGAGACCTGAAGATCATCAGATAGAGTTAATGCCTTGTAGTGAGCCACCAAATAGACCACCTTATAGAGTCAGTGCGACTCAGAGAGAGGAGATTATGGCTCAGGTGCAGGACTTTCTGTCTAAAGGGTTGATTCAGCCCAGTTCGTCTCCTTTTTGCTCAGCAATACTTCTAGTACATAAAAAAGATGGTTCTTTTCGAATGTGCATTGATTATCGTGCATTGAATAAGATGAAAATCAAAGATAAATTTCCGATACCACGCATAGATGATGTGCTTGACCAACTCAAAGGAGCAACAGTTTTCAGCAGGATAGACTTGAAGAGTGGCTGTCATCAAGTCAAGATACAACCACAAGATGTGCATAAGACAACTTTTCGCACTACATTCGGGTTGTATGAATACTTAGTGATGCCTTTTGGGTTGACAAATGCTCCAGCCACATTCAATAGAATGATGGATCGCATCTTCCGAAAGTACAGGCATTTCACAGGTACCTTCTTTGATGATATCCTAGTCTTTTCAAAGACAAAAGAAGAGCACAGAGAACATCTTGCTTTGGTATTTCAAGAACTTCAAAATCATCAACTTTTTGCCAATAGCAAGAAAAGTGAATTCTTTTTGGAAGAGATCCATTATCTGGGACATATAATATCCAAGAATGGTATACAGATGGATCCTCCAAAGATCCGAGTTATCCAAGAATGGCCTTAGTTGAAAACTGTGCATGAAGTCCGTAGTTTTTTGAGACTTTGCTCCTACTATAGGAGATTCATCAGGCATTTTGCTGATATCGCAGCTCCATTACATGACCTTACTAAGAAAAATGCAGCCTTCACATGGGGAATATCACAAAAGAAAGCATTCAATACACTCAAGGAGAAGTTGACTACAGAACCTATTCTTGTAGTCCCGAATCTTTATCAAGCCTTCAATGTTGATTGCGATGCTTGTGGAGAGTGTGTTGGGGCTGCATTACATCAGAATGGACATGTAGTAGCATACGAGAGCCGAAGATTGCGTGATGCTGAAAAATATCTGGGAATCTATGAAAAAGAATTGTTGGCTGTAGTTCATGCTGTGAACACATGGAAGCACTATTTTTTGGGTGCAGATTTTACTGTTAAGTCTAAGATATTTTCTAACTCAGACAAAACTTTCCGAGAAGCATATGAAATGGGCAAATATGCTGTCAATGTATCATTTTCAGATTGTCCATACCCCAGGAATTCGGAACAGAGTGACAGATGCCTTGTCCCGAAGATCCCAGGTCAACAATGTGACTATTGCTTATCATCACGACCTGGAAGGCATGAGGGAGCAATATGCTAATGATGCAGATTTTGGCGAGATTTTATACCAAATGCAAGAGGCAGTCCACCAGTCACTATTCCCTGAAAGATGGGTATCTAATAAAAGATGACTGCCTATGCATCACCCAGGAGATGAGGAAAAAGATTTTGGAGGAATGCCATGCACCTCCCTATGCTGGCCATAGAGGAATTACAGCAACAACTCTAGCACTAGAGAGGTATTTCTTTTGGCCAAGGATGCGGAAAGATATACATCAGTTTGTTACTGAATGCCTTACGTGTTAGAAAGTGAAGTATGATAAACAGAAGGCACCTGGCCTACTTATGCCTCTTCCCGTGCCTCAAGCACCGTGCAAAAGTATTACAATGGACTTCAGTTTTTATTTACCAAGATCAAAGTCAGGGAATGATGGGATTTGGACTATCATTGATAGATTCAGCAAGCAAGCTCATTTCATTCCGGTTCACAAAACCATAAAGGCACATCATATGGCTAAGCTTTTCATGGCACAGATCTTTAAGCATCATGATATGCCTAAGTCCATTGTCAGTGATCGAGATCCCATAATGACCAGTCTATTCTAGAGAGCTTTATTTGATAATATGGAGACGAATCTGAATTTTTCTTCTTCTTTCCAGCCCCAGACAGATGGTCAAAGCGAAGTAGCAAATTCTACAACATTGGATATGCTGAAATGCTACGTGGGTGACCAAGGTTCAAACTAGGAAAAGTACCTACCATTGGTAGAGTTTGTTTACAATAATACAGTACACAGCTCTACAGGGAAAGCCCCCTTTGAGGTCATTTATGGGAAGGTGATTTTGCCACCTATCCTGAGGACCAAGGATGAAATATTTGCAGCTGATCAGTTTGTGAGAGACCTCCAGACAGTTTACAGCCAAGTCCGGACAGCAATTGAAAGGTCTCAAGAGAAGCATAAAAGAGGTGTAGATAAGCATAGGAGACAGTTAAATCTCAAGAAAGGGGATTGGGTACTTCTGAAGTTCGAGAAAGCTAGGCTCCGTAAGTTTAAAGGCAAACAGAAAGTGTATGCAAAGTTATCTTCTAGATATTATGGCCCTTTCAGGGTTACAGAAAGAATAAATGAGGTTGCATACAGGTTGGCATTGCCAGAGCATTGGAGGATTCACAATGCATTCCATGTGAGTCTTCTAAAGAAATTTCAGGGGCCAAAGCCTCCAGGAGCGATATCAGAGGATCCACCATAAGTGGATGAGCTGGAAGAGGTCCTTCAGCCAGAACAGATTGTGTACCATACTGTACGCAAAGGCCCTCAAGGCAAGGAGTTTTACAGGTATCTTGTAAAATTCAAGAATTATACGACATTAGATGCCAAGTGAATGGATGAAGACATGTTGTCCGATCATCCACAGCTTCTGGATGTTTACAAGGAAGCTTTTCAATTGAGGTCAACTGAAAAGAAGCCGAGGGGATGTCACCACAATGTAAATATCCCAAGTCAAAGTATAGTTGACCATTTATCTGATCATAATTAAAGAGTTTTAATATGTGTTAATTATGGTCAAAGATACTTGACTCTGGTCAAGTAAACCTGACTTCGGCCGAGGAGACTTGGTTCATTACCAAGAGGGTTAACTGTGGTTAACCAGAGAACCACAGAGCTGACTACGGTTACAGAGTGTTGACTTCAGTCAACGAGACTTGGCATGTGCCAAGAGGGTTAACTACAGTTAACCAAGATGTGTCAACTTCGGTTGGAGAGACTTGACTATAATCAAGGCACCTCGACCCTTGGTCAAAGCCTCTTAATTATAATCAAGAGTGTTGACTCCGATCAACCAGAGAATAAATAAATATTTTTAAATTTCTTATGTGTACACGTGTTCAATGGGGATGCCCACCGTGACTAGAATTAGTCCACAGTGTGTTATTTGCATGCAAAGTGCTAACAATTAATGGGTGCCATGGTGGTGCACTTTAATTAATTGTTGCAGGTTCTAGCAAGAGTTATTTTCCCAAGCGCTACGGGAGCCTAACAAGAATCTAGGAGGCAATTCGCATGACCAAGGTTTCGAAGACTCTAGAGTTGCCCTTAGTGGCATGTAATTAGGAAAGTAATGTAGAAATTGACAAGTGGCTTGTTGCCAAGAAGGGAAGCCTGAGAGCTCATGTAATTAAAATTCACGTTTGGATTCAGTATGAACAGCTTCCGCGCTGAACTCATGTACTCCATTTTCTTTCTGATGAACAAAAACCTTTGGGGGGTCCCAGCCCGACGATTGTCCTGGGCCCTAGTGTATCTGTTAAGAGAGGGAGAGAAAACGAGAGTGTCTTTGCTGTCTTTTATGAGGAGGATTTCAGTAGGCGATAGTAAAGGTTCCCACTATGAATTCTAAAAAGATTCTCTCCACCATTTTCTCCCTCTTTTTCTCGATTTCTATTTTAAGGCGCTCTCATGATGCAGCAGCCTCCAACTCCTTTTGGGCAAGCCTTATGAATGACCAAAGTTGTTCACATTGTATAGATACATACCAGATTTCCTCAAAGTATTGAACACTTTTTAAGTGTTCATGATGGTCAACAATACTTTTGTTGAAAACAAGGATATCGTCAATAGAATGTACTACAAACTTCCTGATATACGAGCGTAGTAAATCGTTCAGAAGCATGACGAATGTAGTTGGAGCATTGGTAAGTCCAAACGGCATTACCAAAAACTCGTAATGTCCAAACCTACTTCTAAAAGCGGTTTAATGCACATCCTCGGCTATAATCCGGATCTGATAGTAGCCATACTTAAGATCTATCTTGCTAAAAATTATGGCTTCATGTAATACATCTAACAAGTCGTCGATGCGAACCATCAGATACCTATGCTTAACAATGATATTGTTCAGTGCTCTGTAATATAAGACAAAAAGTATCATCTTTATTCTTCGACAATATCACTTACTAAGCAAAAGGTAAGAAACTTATTGAATCTGTCCCAGCTTGAGGTATTCTTTCAATTGCCTTCATACCTCAGCCTCTTCAGTAAAACTCGGTCTATAGGGAGGCCTCTTTACAGGTTTTGCCCCTGGGATAAGTTCAATATTATGTTGAACATTCCGCTTTGGAGGCAAACCATGAGGCAAGTCATCCCTAAAATAATCAAAGCCTCCGCAAACAGATCAACCGATTTGGCCATGTCCCCATCTTGGGTAGTATCGGTGCTAGTCGACGGTCCATCAATTGACTCTACTGATTCTGTACAAAAAAACAAAAATTCTTCCTGAGTTTTTCGAACTTCTATTATGGAAACTAAGGATCCCTGAGGCAAATCTTTCTCACCTCGTAAGACATATAGCACCTCGTTCATCTTGAATTGATAAATGTGCTTTTTCCTATCAATGGCTAGATTCTTCTCAGAATGCTAAGCCTTTCCCAAGGCTATATCTGCGTGAGCAAGTCTGGTCAGTCCTGAATCCGAAGTTCCAACTCTGTACCCCTTTGGTCCCATACTTCAGTTGAACTTCCATCTGCCATCCTGACCGTATATGCATAGTCAGATGGACTAGCCCTTAATTTCAGCCTCTTTACGAGCTTGGAGTTAAACATTGTGCGTGACGCTGAGACAAAAAACACAATGACGTCATGATCGCCCACTTTTC
Source organism: Dipteris shenzhenensis (assembly GCF_047967505.1). NCBI lineage: Eukaryota > Viridiplantae > Streptophyta > Polypodiopsida > Gleicheniales > Dipteridaceae > Dipteris > Dipteris shenzhenensis. The sequence continues at coordinate 5,083,918 of NC_141618.1, read as the reverse complement.
CTTTCATCTTAATCCACTCCATATCACTAAAAGTTGTATACCCCATTGTTGCGGGCTTAAATAGGATATTATCAGGTGTATTGTTTACTAACTTAGCAACAAACACACACAATAAAACAGGTACTGACCTCTGAGAAGATCCCGATATCTAAATCTGCATATGGTCAGCTCTTGGACTTCCCTCCATTTCTACGTCGCACTCTGAGATCACCATCTCAGCCATCTGACGATCCTTGTTTCGTGAATACTGACGAGGCTGAAGGCATCCAAAACACAAGCCTTCTTTGTTAGAATTATAGATATAATTCAGCAGTGACCAATGTAATTTAATAAGCTAGTTAGGGGCACTTTTTCCTCTTTAAGAGGTTTTTCCCTCTAACCGCAGTTAGTTCACTAACTATGGTTAGTGACTACTAAGGTTTTGTCACTAGGACAAAACCTTATCTCTCACTCATTGAGTTGTACTCTACACACTCTTCTATTGCAACTCAGCTTTCAGCTCTCACTCTCTTGCTCTCTCTCACTCTCCATCCTCTCACATTTGGTATCAGAGCATTAGATCTAGCTCCCTACGACTTCCCCGTTGAGCTCCAACTGCAAACCCACGCTTCGCTGCTACACCTCATCCGTACAGTCCGTACGACTGTACGGAATCTGTACTTGATCCCTGCACTTCCGTACCTGCCGTACTGCTCGCCGCACATCGCGTACCGTACCTGCTCGCCGTACATCACGTACCGTACTTGCTCGTCCGTACATCGCGCACCGTACCTGCTCGTCGTACATCGCGTACCGTATCTGCTTGCCATACATCCCGTACCGTACATATTCGCCGTACAGTGCCATACCTGTTCGTCGTACTGTGCCGTACCAACCGTACATTACTTCCGTACTGTCATTCAGAGATGATTACAACCACTTTGAATTCTCTTCCTGAGTCTTATCTCAGGTTTCATACCTCGCTGAACTTATCATTGAGGGGGGGTGCAAATCCTCTCACTTTTCATGAGTTGATAGGACTTCTGCTTTAGGAAGAGCAGACCAAGAAAAATTTGGCTTCACGTGCAGGTGAACAAGCCATGCTCTCAAAGTTTAAATCAAAAACAAGGGACAGGCAAAGACATCAGTAAATCAGCCTTCCAGTGGGTCAGGACAGCCTTCACAAAAGGCTAAAAATGATGCAAGTAAGCCCAAGAAGAAGGGTTTTTGTCACTACTGCAAAAAGCCAGGTCATCACATAGCGGAATGCAAGAAAAGGCTTGCAAAAGAGAAGAAAAAGAGCTCCGGTATGGCTGTTTCAGATTCAGCTCCTCATGCATCTAACAGTGGGGATGCTGCAGCCAACTTTGTTGGACAGGATTATGCCTTTTTATCTTGCATTTCAGATTCTAGGCTCACTGTTCCAGATGCTCAGGATAGTACAGCCACTTGCAGTGATGATACATATGCATTTTTGACTTGCAGTTATGACTCTTCTACGGATGCATCTGCTTTCAGTGTCAATGAAACACTGAACACTTGGTATTTTGACAGTGGTGCATCCAAGCACATCACTTCTAGGAAGTGTCTTTTTACTTCCTTGCATCCACCTCCCGTTGGTAAGAAAGTCACTTGTGCCAACAACTCATCATATTCAGTACGTGGCACAGGAGATGTTGGGCTCACTGCCATTGATGGCTCAATTTTCAGACTTTCAGATGTCTTATATGTGCCTGGTATAACCAAAAATCTTCTTTCAGTGACCACTCTTAACAGAGGTGGATTTCAGGTCATCTTTGAGGATGACAAATGTGCTGTCCGAGACAGGGAAGATGACTATGCCTTAAGGTTATCTGGTACTCTGCTGCGTGGGCTCTTTCAGCTTGATCTTTTTGAGAAAAGAGCAGCCCATGCTCTTGCAGATTCTACCCCTACAGCTGCCATGCAGAATGCAGAATTATGGCATGCCCGATATGGCCACATGCATTACAACAGCTTGATGACACTTCAGAAGTATTCCATGGTTGATGCATTGCCACCTCTTGAGATACCTCCTCCACATGCCTGTGAAGGATGCATTTTGGGCAAGATGCATCGATTTCCCTTCAAGAAGGATGGTTCAGTTAAAGCTGTCCGCAAATTACAGCTTATACACAGTGATGTCTGTGGTCCCATGAGGACTCCATCATTGGGTGGTCATCTCTACTTCGTTACATTTATTGATGATTACTCCAATTTCACTTGGGTTTTTGGGCTGAAACACAAATTAGAAGTATTCACGGTGTTTAAACACTTTTCAGCCATGGTTGAAAATGAAACCGGACTCAAGATACAAACATTGCGCACATATAGAGGTGGGGAATACTTGTTTGCAAAATTTGATGCTTTTCTGAAAGGCAAAGGTATTGTGCATCAGCTCACAGTCGGGCTGACCCCTCAGCAAAATGGTAAAGCTGAGAGGAAAAATAGAACTCTCATAAAGATGGACAGATGTATGCTGAAAAGCAAACACATGCCTCACAAATTCTAGCTTGAGGGTTTGATGTGTGCCAATTACATTCTGAATCGGGCTCCCACTAAGGTTTTAAAAACAAAACTCCTTATGAGGTCTGGAATGATAGAAAGCCTTTAGTGGATCACTTCCGAGTCTTTGGATGCCTTGCTTATGCTCATGTGCCAGTTGAATTTAGGCACAAATTGTCAGATAAAGCCATTAAGTGCATATTTGTTGGGTACAGTGCAGAAAGCAAGGGGTACCGTCTCTACAATCCTGCTACACGCAAGATCATAGTCAGTAGAGATGTGATATTTTCTGAAAATTCAGCTCACACTCAGGCTGAATTTCAAATGCCTTCTTCTTCACAGGGTGTCTTTGAGGGGTTGCAACCCATTGCCTTGGGTTCCCCTGCTGATTTTTCTGATGCAAATCAGAATTTACAGCAACCTCCAGATGCTTTAGTTCCGCCACAGGATGTCTTGCCTCCGCCACAGGCAATGGAACAGGTGGTGCAGCAAGAAATTGCAGACATACATGCAGCAAAAACAGTCCCAAACTGGCTGTTACAGACTCTCAGGGAGAGTAAAATTGATGCTCCGTTACCTGGCACGACTCGCAGTGCAGCAAGGCACATGGAAGGTGCTAATTCAGTGGAATCAGCATATGCAGGTACTCTTCTTGATGAGGAGGAGCCTGCCACATTCGAAGAGGCAAAGGACAATGTGCATTGGATGAATGCCATGCACGATGAGTTGTAGTCCATTGCAAAAAATCAGACTTGGAATGTTGTAGACTTGCCACCGGGTAAACATGCCATTGGCACACGATGGGTTTTCAAGGTCAAATGGAAGCCATATGGCTCCATTGACAGATATAAGGCAAGGCTGGTTGCTAAAGGCTATGCTCAGAAAAAGGGCATAGATTATGAGGAGACATTCGCTCCTACATCCCGGATGACCACCATCCGATCAGTTATTGCAATGGCTGCACATTTTGAGTGGAATGTTCATCAGTTGGACATAAAAACAACCTTCTTAAATGGGGACTTGCTAGAAGAGGTGTATGTCAAAAAACCTCCGGGCTTTGAAATTACAGCAAATGCACTTCAAGTATGCAAGCTCAACAAAGCTTTATATGGGCTGAAACAGGCCCCTCGTGCCCCCCATCTATCTTGATGTAAAGGGTGCTCTCAGTAGGACTATTGTGCAGCCCCTTGCTGGTCAAAAAGGCATGGATCTTGGCATACCATGCACGAGGGGCCTGTTTCAGCCCATATAAAGCTTTGTTGAGCTTGCATACTTGAAGTGCATTTGCTGTAATTTCAAAGCCCGAAGGTTGTTTGACATACACCTCTTCCAGCTTTGAAATCTGCAATTTTGTCTTCATTGGACCTTGTGAGCAGTAAGTCATCGACATAAAGAAGGATGACTAAAATTTCCCCCCCATCTATCTTGATGTAGAGGGTGCTCTCAGTAGGACTATTGTGCAGCCCCTTGCTGGTCAAAAAGGCATGCTCTGACAATTGGTTCGAAATTTCCTTTGGGCAAGATCGGACAGCATGTGGATTCATCCTTCTTTATGTCGATGACTTACTGCTCACAAGGTCCAATGAAGACAAAATTGCAGATTTCAAAGCTGATTTGCAAACCAACTTTGACATGTCAGATTTGGGGCTGCTTCACTTTTATTTGGGGATCCAGTTCTCTCATGAGAGACGTGGCACTGTTATGTCTCAGTCCAATTATGTTCAGAAACTCTTGGACAGATTTAACATGCATGATTATAAGCCCATAGCCACTCCCATGGAGCCGGGGCTGAAACTCACAATGCATGATGCAGGAGAATTAGTTGATGCCACACTTTACAGTCAGGCTGTTGGATGCCTCATATATCTCTGCAACACTAGACCTGATATTCAGTTTGTAGTATCTCAGGTGAGCAGGTACATGCACAGCCCAAAAACTATGCATTGGCAGGCAGTTAAGCGCATCTTCCATTATTTGCAGGGCATCAAGTCTTTTGGCTTGCTATTTCCCAAGGGGGGTGACTTGCAGATGCATGCCTACAGTGATTCAGATTGGGCTGGTATTATGACACTAGGCAGTCCACTAGTGGCAATTGTTTCTTTTTGGGTAAATCTTGCATTTCCTAGCTGAGCAAGAAACAATCTACAGTGGCTACCTCATCCTGTGAAGCTAAGTACAGGGCAGCTTTCACATCAACAGTTGAATGTGTCTGGCTGCGACGTCTATTTGCTGATCTTCATCTGTCTTTGGAGGGTCCTTCTCCAATTCTCACTGATAGTCAGAGTGCCATTGCAGTGGCAAAGAATCCAGTGTTTCATGCTCGCACGAAGCACATTGAGGTTCACTATCACTACGTCAGAGAGAAGTTGCATGCAGGAGAGATCAGTATGATCTTTGTGTCCACACATGACAACGTTGCAGATATTTTCACCAAAGCACTACCACGTGAAAAGTTTGAGGCATTTCGCAGTGCCCTGAACTTATATCCGTTTGGTGATTGATCAGCCTTGTACATGACATTGGCACTGCAGGGGGGTGTTAGAATTATAGATATAAGTCAGCGTAATTTAATAAGCTAGTTAGGGGCACTTTTCCCTCTTTAAGAGGTTTTTTCCCCTAACCGCAGTTAGTTCACTAACTATGGTTAGTGACTACTAAGGTTTTGTCACTAGGACAAAACCTTATCTCTCACTCATTGAGTTGTACTCTACACACTCTTCTATTGCAACTCAGCTTTCAGCTTCCAACCTTTCAGCTCTCACTCTCTTGCTCTCTCTCACTCTCCATCCTCTCACATTCTCTCCTCGCTTTCTCTTTTTGATCTGGGGTCAAAGAAGGTTTTGACCAAGCCTTGGCTGCCATTTGAGTTACTTTTCTTTTCACCCCTATGGTGGTACTTGGTTTCGAAGGAGTCTCTATTGGCTTTGCTTGCTTGGCTTGGCCACTAGCCTGTGAGACACTCCCTTTACTAACCCACTTCTTCTTGAACCCACTCTTTTTCAGGTACTCATACCGAATCCCAGCTTGCATAAACCCACTTGGCTTGTTACCTTTGGTATCCTCATAGTTCAATGCTATGATGATTGCTTCATCTAGAGAGTTCCGGTACTTAGCTAGAACTTCCAACTTGAATTTATCATTCAATCCGAAAATAAAATCCTTTACTTATACCAACTGCAAAAGAGATTGATAAACTTTCATTACACATTCTCTAAATTTATTAGTGTATTCAGCCACTGACAAATTTCTCTGACGAAGTTTTATGTATTCATCCCAAGCTCAGGATGCTTCGTCAGGAGGTAAGAAATGTTTTCTAAATTCTTTTCTAAACCCCTCCCAGGTAGTGGATGCCACCCCATCCCTTTGCTGTTTAATCCACCATGCCTCATTGAACATATGCGTGGCCTTGCGGATTTTCTTCATGTTATTCCCGATTTCACAAATGGCAAAAGCCTCTTCCCACTTGTGCAACTAGGCTTCTATGACATCAGAGCTACGATCAGTCATCCAACCAGAATACTTTTCTGGTCTATAATTGGCAATATTAGGTATCTTAGCCCTCCAGGGTTCGACCGTATGAACATTGGTTTCAAGCTCCATTGGATCTTTTCCTTTATCCTCCGAGATGGTCTTGTAGACATACTATGAACCATTTTTCTAAGTTTGGATTGCCCTAGTTTGCTTGCAGTTGTTGAGTCAAAATCTATTGTAAAGCATCCTCTAGTAAAGCAATCCTACCTGATAGTGTGTGGCCCGCTAGGCACGACACCTGTTGGATCGGCCGGACTCCCGATTCTACGGGATCCACCCTAGAGGCCTCTTCTTCAACCTCCATTGCTATAGCTTTGCCTTTATCCATAGTCTTAGATCTAAAAGGTTTAACTTTGTCTAGATTGGTTGGGTTTTTTGTTTTTACAGTGTCTCAAATCTGAAATTCAAAGTGCATGCACCAACTCCAAAAACCCTCCTATGCAGGTATAATCCCAAATACTTACAAACAACCAAACTATCAGAACAACTTCCCAAATCACAACTGCAATCTGCCAACTCGAAAATATATGCAATACTAAACCATTGAAAATAACCAAACCCACACTTTAAACACTCAAGGAAATTCCAGAACCTAAACAAACCAAGTGCTTAAAAAAATAGAGAGCTCCTTGGTCCAAACTTCTGTGTACAACGCTCCCCAATGGCTTTAATTTGACGCCAAGTCCCATTGTGACAGCAAAGCCCACTTAAAAGCAACTCCAAACTAGTTTTCCATCAAGTTTCATCCAATTCCGTCAATGTATGGACGGAAAAACGGGATTCCGACTATGATCGATGGAAATTCCCAAACCCGACAAAAGCATCTACTTAACCCCTCTGTATGAGATCCACCAGACTGTCCACAAGCGTTGGGCACATATGAAGATGAACCTAAGGTCAACTTGACGAAACGGTGAACCACGTGGACATTGCTTGGGTTGGACACTACCAATTGCAACGATGCCCTTCACAAGCTCACAAAGTATACAGATCCAACTACAAATGTCAGGCAGCGCTTTGCTTGCAATCAAAAATTCCCGTGTGCGCCCAACGCCTCAGCCTGCCATTTTTAAAGCTCTCGGGTGATCAAGAACCCACTTTCTTCCTAGTGCGGTGCACTGTTGTATCTACTATCCCCGCCCCTCTTCTTCCGCTTGAGCTTCGTGTAAGTGGCTTCCCTACGAGACACCGTCTAACCAAATATTTCCTACCCATGCCACTCTCCTCAATCATATCGGGATCTCCAAACGTTTTCATGCCCTCGACATCATCTGGACACGGCATACAGAGTTTTTTTCCATGGCATCTTTAATGCAATTCATCTCTAGTCATCCAGGCACAAACACCATCAAAGACTGCTCAGATTTATTTGCATATCATATTAACATCATTGCGTTTTGAGCTTGAGGGGAGACTACAAGGTGCCCTTGGGAGAAAGGTTGGTCCAAGATTCCTATCGAGAGGGAAGTCCACAAAGGAATGGGGTCTATCCCCTAGGAGGTGACACCTCTTCTACCTACAGAAGGACATGCCACAGGAAGGTGGCCCATAGCCTACAGCATAGGCACTACCTTGGTAGGCCTAAGACCTCCAATTGCTAACAAATCAATTCGCCACTCAAGGTCTCTAGCATCACCTCCTCAGGAAGGTCCTCCACAATCAAGCATATCTTTGGTAGTCCATTGTTAGAGAGCAGTGAAGCCCACTATCATAGGGACCTCAAAAACTATACCAAAACATGCACCAATGCATATGGGCAAGTCATGGTAGGGCTCTACTCTACCAAGGCCCAAGTAATCTCAAGCAAGGTAAGCTACAAAAGAGAGACTTCCTTTCGTAAATGGTGACCACCCAAACCTCGCAACCCTCAAGCGTAAACTTGCCTAACCCAATCTCGAAGCTAGAGTCATAAGGCAAGAGATCAAGAATGCATCCCACTCTCGCTCTATCCTATAGTGACCTAGGGGGTGCCGGGGGGGGTGGAAGTGCCTAGGTACTCCAAGGGGTCTAGGGTCAGTACGACTCTCCTAGGTCTATGGGCGGAGTCAAAGCAGCCTAAGCCGCCTAATAGCAACACAAAGGCTCTGGCTAAGAAAAGGCCCTTCAAGGGGCATCAAAACAGGACAAGGTTGGTGACAAGGGCCACAAACAGCCCCAACAAAGCCCAAGGTATGGCTGAATGAATGAGGGGCCTGGCCCAAACAAGTCACCATTGGAGCTAACCAGCCAGTCCAAGGGCTGGTAAAATAAAAACCAGAAGGGAGGGGATGGAAAGCTAGGAGAGAGAGGCTGAACCAAAAATGGGCAGAAGATTGGGAAAGAAGGTGGGATGAGGAAGAAAGAGGTGGTAGAAAAGAGAAGAAAGCGGAAGAGGAGGAGGGGCAGCAAGGCACAAGGCGAAGGAGGGAGGTGGGCGGGAAGAAGAATGGGGGCAGGAGGAGTACAGGTTGTTGTAGGTTAATTTTAGGGCCTAGATGGTTATAACTTAGGGCCTAGATTGGCATGTTCTCGCATACATTCCTTATGGATGGAAGGGATAGGGCCACTTGGTACCATTACACTGGTCAGCTGTGGGTGGCTTTGCCGCATGTCAGGTGGGCATGCACCCTCCACTCCACATGCTCTAGGGCAGCAATCCAGTGAGATCTTACATCGATCCACGTGGTTTGATGTGTACTGATTGGGCAAATTGTGTTAGTGCTACAAAGGGTGGGCTGAAATCCTAGCTTCTATATGAAGCCGCAGGTGGCTTGTCCCTCACACCTCATGTTATGGGTTTTCTTATATGGATCACTGTGTGTACACAGCCATTAGCTGCTGCAGTTTCCAGCATGTGCACCCTCCATCACTAGGAGAGTATTGTATCCAGTGATTGCCATTTCATATTCTACAGTAATTTATTTGTCTCTGCATTTTTTATCTACCTGTACTTGAGTGTGAAGGGCACCACAAAATCATAGACATTCACCCTTCTCTTCTTTCTGTAATTGTGGTGTTTGTGCACATATGACACAGGATACCGATGAATTTATAGACAATGAATATTGTATATGCATGAATGATTAAAGCATGTGTACTAAATGAAGAACGATATTGTAGAGAATGCTCATTACATAAAAATGTGATTATACATGTGGCCTATCGATCTTCAGTAAGTATAATTGCTACATATTGCTTCATACATGACATGTTAGATATTTGAAGGCTTCTCTAAATTATTCCAAGGATTCTTAGGGGATACTTGTCCTCCATCTCTTACATCAAAAAGAATCCTGCCCATCCAAGTATGAGCTCCATAAGCTCTCTAAATTTATGAAAAGACTTGAAGCAAGACTGGGGCATCATCTGAGATGCTCAGGATATTGCAGGTTGTTTTAAAGAAACTTGGACAAACAGCGGAAGACCTGCTCCATGTACTGTTTGGAAATGATATCTTATATCTGGATCATAAAGGGGATAATGTTAGTTCCGCCCAATCCTGTATTGCTTCACAACAATTTAATGCCAAGGAAATCGAGCTGTTTCCTTTGCAAAGATAAGAACATTACTGGGCTGCCATTGTGATAAAAAAACAATGCATCTACATACCATGGAATGCACAAGCCGTAATGCACTTCTGTATACCTGCACAATCAGATTGCTGGATGTTAGAACTGCCTGACAAAGGTTTAAAATGACATAGCATAAAACACATTTACTTATCAACAGAGTTGAAGGAGCACAACAGCTGCAGCATATCTATCGCTTCATTTCCTTATCTTCACACCATTCAAGTTGATATAAGCTACAATCACAAAATGCTCGCTCCCACATCTCACTGAATTCACGACTCAAGGGTTATGAAAAAATCCCTCATCTGTTGAAGATAGGAGGCCACAGAGTCTTCTCTTCAACAGCCTCATCAAGACTGACACAGGCCAGTCTTGGAGCTAGACCTTACCTATCTTGGGGAAGCTTCATCACCAGAGAGGATGACCTTTATGGACTTGCCACTGCAGACTCAGAGACAGAGTGCAGGAACTCAGAAGCGCTACAAGAGGGGGAGAGGGCCATCACAAACCAATGGAGAGATGGAGTAGAAGACGATTGGATAGTTCAACTCGTATTTTACAGCGTCTGATTACAGTTTGGAGATGGTTGGCACCCTAGCTGCCTAGCACATTTGGAAGGCTCATTGCTTTCCAGTGTTGAGTGGGCCACACAGACGTCCAAAGACTCTTACTTCCATGAAGACGGACCTATCCCACTCTTTGTTGCATGTAGAACCATTGTCAAAGCAACCCTGCATCACAGCATCGCTCTTATCTTATTCTTGTCACGTTCTACTTCCCGCTTGCATTGCAACGGCTTATGTCCTGAATACTGTGCAGTCGAGGTTATTATCAGTTAATAGAGACACCCTTTTCCTGAAAAAGGAAAGAAAGGAATAGTCTACATCAAGGGTAGGGATACTAAAGGTACCATTCAAGAAACAAAACAAAATGTGCCACATGACCACATGAGACACAACACCTGGAATAACAGCATTCAACCTGGGTCTGCTACACAGCCTTACGCTCTGGTACCTAGATCATTCCCTTGTAAAGTAATGGCCAATCTTGCCCCATTTCCCACCAGGATCAATTAAATACACTTAGGAGAATAAGAGCTGTCCCCCTGACAACAACTCTGTAGCATCAGAATTTTCTGTGTAGCTGACACACAACTGTCTCGTAGCTAATGCAGACACTCAGCAACTCAATAGCACTTCATGGATGCCTCTTCAAAAAGCAGTTCTATGTATGTATATAATACCTAGATGAATCCAGGAACATACCCAAACTCATCCTCTAAAAACACAACATAGTGCAATTTCAATCTCATGATAGTCACTCATAAGGTTGAAACCATAAACTCCATCACGCATAGCAAGGACTAGCTACTATGACATCCCCACTGACATCATCAGCGCCCAACAGTGGGTGCAGACCATTAGTATAAACATATGCTCTCACACATACAAATCCACACACCCACACATACTTGAGCAACCAGTTATACAAAGTCTTCGTACTGAGTTTTTGTCGGCACTCTGGAGATAAGGGCAGACTCAACCATGACGAAGGCTAGCACTAAAGGAGAAGGATAATCACGAGGTAGTCTAGAATCTCTTCGTTCAATCTACAACTGCTTGTGAAGACTAAACGATTTCATTTTAGTCTCTCCCAGACCAGCATCTAAATCTAGCTGATAGGGCAACGCACCTTAAGATAGAAAATCATCACAAAACCAACAGGCCGCAACATGGACGAAAACTTCACAAGGTGAAATTTGCATGTCCGCTTATACGGCAAAAGCATATACCTAGATGAGTCCAAGAACAAGCCCAAACTCATCCTCTAAAAACACAATGTAGTGCAGTTTCAATCTCATGATAGTCACTCATAAGTTTGAAAACCATAAACTCCATCACGCATAGCATGGACTAGCTACTATGACATCCCCACTGATGTCATCAGCACCCAACAGTGGTTATCGCAAAACCAACAGGCCGCAACACGGACAAAAACTTTCACAAGGTGAAATTTGCATGTCCGCTAATACGGCAAAAGCATATACCTAGATGAGTCCAGGAACATGCCCAAACTCATCCTCTAAAAACACAACATAGTGCAATTTCAAACTCATGATAGTCACTCATAAGGTTGAAAACCATAAACTCCATCACGCATAGCAGGGACTAGCTACTATGACATTCCCACTAACGTCATCAGCGCCCAACGGTGGGTGTAGACCATAGTATAAACATATGCTCTCACACATACAAATCCACACACCCACACATACTGGAGCAACCAGTTATACACATCTTCGATTCTTGGATGGATATATCTCAGAAGCAGAATCTGCTCAAATTTTCCTAAAGCTGGACAGAGAAATACAGTCCAAAGTTTGAATCTATTCCTTGTTTTATGGGAAACAAACCATAAAAAGAAAGGAGATGACCAGGGAATTGAGGACACTACTGAGAAAAGCATGGAAGGTTACACAAACCGGATAGTCAGGCTTCAATGCATGTGCAGAGGCTATGTAGATGGCTGACTGACTGTACAAATCTGGTGATTCTGAATCTTTGGTAGAAACATTTCGCCCGCCTCTGTATGTGTCCTCTGCTAATCCATACTGGGAAAAAATAAGTTCAAAAAGTTACTCTTATACTCAGCTAATGCAAGCAACTAAAAGAAGCAAATCAGCATCAGATATGCTTGTGGAGACACATGTAATGGAGAATATATGTGAGGTGCAACTCACCAAAACAGTTCCCAAATTGTATATGGCACGATGGAAATCAAACTGTAGTTGAATTGCTATCCGAAACTACAATGTCAATTTCACCAGACAGTTAAGAAAAAGTATAAAAGTATAAGAAATCCAACCAATTTAGAAACCTGCATCATGTTCTGCACTTATATTAGCCTGTAGGCATACCTTCTTTATTGCTGTTTTGACTATGGTCTGCTTGTCTTTCATTGGAACAATGCCACTAAGCTCCTACAAAACAAGGCAAATTGACTCGCTTACCGATCCTTACACAATTTCCCTAACTTCAGAGTTAAAAGAACAATCATCAGATCTCTATATGTATACCTAGCCATAATAACACACAAGAATTGAGCCTAGCTTGCAAACATCTTGAAACACTCTCTCTGTACTATTAAACATGGTGCTGCAACTACTGCAGAAAGGGAAAAAAAAAATCAACTTTTTTCTTCAATATACCCTTATCCATACTCTTTATCTACCTCCAACGGAATCTTAACTAGCTACACACTATGAAACTCAAAAGGACAATCCTATTTTAAAGTATCCTCATTAATGATTGCATTTATGTCTACATCTCCTTCTCCAATACAGTAAGTTATCGCAGCCCAGAAGCCCTCTGATAATCACATAAGTTAACTTTTAAAGTACACACAACATAAGAATGGCTGCAGAAAGATTGATTCGCAGACTTCTACACCTCATTCTCTGATAAAATAAGTTATTGTAGCCCACAAGCCCTCAGATAATCACATAAGTTGCCTTTATAAGTACCACAACATAAGATTCCTACACAAGAAGTGATCCTAGCTTGCATTCATTTTTCAAAAATCTTGAAACAATCTCTCTATACCATTAAACATGGTGCTCAACCTACTGTACAAAGGAAAGATCCAAGGACTCAAGCCTCCATTAGGTCACTTTTGAGCACAAAGGTCATGAAAAATATCCATGCCTGGCCCACACCCACTTAGTAAATGCCCGTTCCTCCATGAGGCAAGTCTGTGCCAGCTTCATTACCTTGCTGATCGCCACAAACAGCTATCCAGATACTGATGTGTGTGTTCATATATACCAACGTTTCAAATAGGGATGGTAGTTCACAACCAATTTTAGCTTTTGCAAGCTTTGGCTGATAACTTTGACCCACGTTGGAGTTCTCTTCTTTGTTCCATCCTTGGATATATGAATAGGGTGAGGTGGTTGATAACCAGGTTTTTCAGAGTCTCATAGACCCATCGTTCTTCCGGCGACTTTAATAAACTTTCTTTCTTCTTTCTTTCTCTCCCTCAGCCCCTCTCATCCTCAGCCCCTTCAACCCTCAGCCTCTCAACCTCTTTCCCTTTCAGCCTCTCTTCTTGTCTGCCTCTCCTTCTTATCCCTCATCCTCCCCCCCTCTCAGCCTCTCCCTCAGCCCCCCTCCCCTCATCCTCTACCTCTCAACCTCTCTCCCTTTCAAGCTCTCTTCCCTCTCAGACTTCATCCTCTCCCTCATCTCAACTTCTACCCTTAGCCTCTCAGCCCCCCTAACCTCTAACAATGGACGGATCTTTGATTGGTTTGAATCAGCCTCTCATCCTTGGTTGACGAATGGCAACCCCTCTAGTCAATCCTCACCCACTTCCACTGGCCGCAAGAACATGTATTTTCTCATAAGACTAGCTGCTACAATCGCAAAAAAGACGTGGAGCTGGAGAGCTCTACTACTCTCTTCGCACGGACCCATGGTCCCACCCTTCTAGATCCTAGGCTAGGGACTGGATGCTTGCAGCCTTATCTGAGGGCCTCGTGTCGCACCTCACTGACATTAGATTATTGGAACAAGGATCTTCTTCGAGCCCTTCTCTCTCGGTTTCGACCCTGTAGAGGAGGATAGGCAGATGACATACAGGTTTGCCCTAGGTGTACCATCGGCTCCTTGCCACCATCAAAGCTACTTTTGGACTCAGTCACTGAGATCCCCCCCCTTCCTGGTTTGCCCTTTTCAACAGCAAAGCCGATCAGATCTGATGGGGTACCTAGAGTTAGGGTCATTGTCTCTTGCCCTAACATTACCGATAATCACATCATGCTCCAGTGTCCGGATAGCTCTCTTTTTCGACAAAGAGTCAAGATTGCAAGCAGGCAGGACTAGTGTCGGGTTTGTAGGATATTTGGGCATTTTACTAGAGATTGCCCAGAGAAGAAGAAAAGGCATAAGAAAGCTGTTGCTGCCGCGACTCCTCGTAATACTCCACAGTGTACCTTTGGTACTGCCTCGTAATAACCCGACACTAGCCACATATTCTGTACCTCCTACTGGCCCTCATTAGGGTTCATGCTTCTTCACCACCTGCAGATCAAGAGGGGCCCTCATTCATTCCGGACCCAGCCCCAGTCAAACCTTCGTACATTCTCATTCTAGTTCATGCTATACCTGAGGTTGTCTATTCATGGAGGGATTGCAGTGAACCTATGGAGATCCAGGTTTGGGCAGACTCTACTTGTCCTTGTTGCAGGTCTGCTGAGGAGCCAATTCATCATTGCTTATGGGACTACACACACAATTGCTAAGATCTTACATGACATGGGGTTCAGCGGCTCGGCTTTCTCTTTCGGGGTCTCAGGCTTCTTTGAGAGGCAGGACTCTTCTTGGGCTATCTTGGTTCGACGACACTTAGTTGGCTACGGTTCTCTGGATGATGTTCCCCTTTCCCCCTTCAGACCTATACATGCTTCTATGGATACCTCTTGGGAGATGTTGGCGAGTATTGCAGCATGGCATATCTAGAGAGCCACATGCATAGAGGCATCAGATGGATCTTAGGTCCACATGGCCAGTATATGGACTAATACCATACATCTGTTGATGGCCAGTTGGGCGACCATGCAAGGTTCCTTCCGGGCAGCCTCTGCCAGGAGGGATATTTTTCTTAGGGAATGGAGGGGCTCTCCCTTTTTCTCAAAGTCTATAGTAGGAGCAAGGTGGCAATTTCAGCCTCTCCCTTGGTTTCTCTCTAGTTTGTACTGAGGTTTTTTGTTGACCGGTTCTAGGTGTTTCTTTTTATGATTGGGACACCTTCATCACTCACTTTCATTAGCAGCTTTTTCCTCTTGATTAGTTTTAAATCCTCTACAACTAGTTGCACTCACTTAAGTAATGTCACTTAACAGTATCATGATGTACTTCCGCTATAAGCTTTTGTTCTTGCAGGTTTTTTTCATGCTTAATAGAGGTCTCTTTCATGGGACAGTGTCTAACATGTCGTTTTTGCTAGGTGTGAATCCTCTAAATTTGTCGTTGTCCTTGTCTTGTGTTGATTGCAAAGAGTGTAGTCTTCACATGTTGCTAGGCTCCCACTTTTTCTTTTATATATATTTGCATTAGCATGTTGAGGGGATGTTACATTTTATTGCGCTATTTGAAGAGTAAAAAAATCAAGCTTGATGACAATGATAGAATCAAAATGAAGAACGTGCATTAGGTCTAGAACAGTAGTTATTATGATCGCAAACAAAAGGGGAATGGGAAGACGTCAAGGTAACCAATTGGGGCCTCAACACTTGACTTGCACTATGATGATAAGGAGGCATAACCTTTGACCAGTTCTCTAAACCATAGCGTTTTCTTTATTAGCTAGATTAAAATTGCAATGCCTGGAAAGAAAGCATGTTTGGAAATGTCAAATCCGAAATACGCATTGTCTTGGACTAAATCCATCTTTGATTCAAAATTCTAATAATACTTAAAATAAAATATACAATTTTTATCCCTTTCAAAGGGTAGGGATCTTCTTTGGCTTTGATAAGTGAATCCTTAAGCTGCACCAAGAGAGGCAACTTGTGCCATCCTACCAAGACCATGGATATCTTACACATCTAAGTTGGCGTTTTCTCCAAAACTATTGCTTGTTTGCACTTCACCCCTACTACATGCATTCACAATATTGTCAGATGCAGATAGTATCTTCTAGCATGTACAATCTATAGGCAAACTAGCCTATTCTTTTGTATGATCATCTTACCCCTGATGTAGTTTTTAAAAATCATATCCTTATTTCTTGATTTCGATAAGACGGCCACCTACTAATGAATCTTATCACAAAGAATTTTATTTCTTGATTTCGATGAGACGGCCACCTACTAATGAAACTTGTTGTCCCAAATAATCCTATATTGTCAATTCTACCATGCCTTTTCTCAACTTGATGAAACATACAGCCTAGTAAAGAAATCTAGTTAATGAGTATAAGCCAATCTAAAAGTGAGATCTAGAAACAATAAATAAGACTCATTGACTCCTCATCATTCTAGAACAACCCTTTATAGCCTTATGAACTTCCAAAATGTTGAACTTTAAAAGATTAGCAAATACTTGGATATACTCACTGCTACATCCAACAGTGTGCTTAAAAAAGATAGCCCTTCTCCCAGAAGTGAAACCTCCCCTGCCCCTCTTCCGTGGCTCCCAAAAATGTGTTTTGGTGCACATACTTGGTATCAATCGTCCACACTTGGAAACTAAAAATCAAGTAAAACACATGAAACTTGAAGCTTTCAGCTTCATTCTTTATTCCTTTTTTCCTTTTTTCCTTTTTCCTTTTTGTTTAGACCTTCATTCTTAGAGATTCATGCCACCTAAAACATGATTCAACAAGCTTCAAAACAATAAACCAAGGCCAATAGACTTTAAAAAGCTGGCCTAAAAGCCATGAAAAGATCATAGTTTAAAGCAATGTGTACAAAATGTTTTGAATCAATAACTTGTTTGTATGCAAATAGACTGAACTCTATTGTCCATTCATTACATGCCACCTAACAACATCGAGCGGTGTTATGAAGAAACCTGCAACTTACCAAACCCTTATCTCTTATGTGATGACTTATTAAGATTGTAGATTCGGACAAGCTATACCAGTATTGACCCATACTTCCCATATGGGTACTAAGGATTTCAAAGTCTCCATATTTTTCCCCATACCTCTTAATAAAATATAGCATTAAACGAGTACATTTATGACATACAAGTTAAAATAAATAACATGCCCTTTATATGCACAATCCAAATTGTGCATGTGCCTCTTTACAAAAACTTGCCCTAGATCAAGCCCTGATGCCTCCTCATATGGTTGTTCACAAGTAAGGCATTGATCTCCTTTCCCCTAACATAAAGGCGAAGAGTTCTCACATCCAGAGAGAGGCCCTTGGCCTTACGTGGATCTCAAATGTCAAACAGCAGTATATGGGGTGCCAAGTGAGTATTGACATCTCAGCTGAGAAGTAGGTGGTAGCGTATTTTCACTAAGCATTTATATTGGAGCTCCATCAAACACTCACTTGCAAGTTGAATTTTGGTGTGAACCAGGTCTTGTTAGCAACTACTTGGTCCATTGCGTGTTTGCTTCATTGAGGACACGTGGGAGGGCTCCGGTGACTGGTACACTAGAGATTGAAAGCCGCCAGTGAAACATTCCAACTACCTGTGGGTTCAGCTCAATGGCACCCATCACACTAGCACCAATGTGGCCTATCAAACAATGATCCTTCCCCGAGCAAACAAGAGATTAGGCACCAATGCTTGAAGATGCAAAATATAGGCTTCTTAGACAAGCTTATTGCCAGTGGCTTCACTCCATAATTTAAGCCTTGGAAGCTTCTTTACAGCTCTTTAGAACACCCCGAGGCATGGGGGACCTCACAACCCTCACACAGATGGATCTTTCCCGCTACCACGAAGGGTTTATTGTTATCAAGAGCTTGGACAAGGATCTAGAGCCCTACATTGCGTAGGTATTTCTGCCCATAGTGTAAAGAGGAGATAGTGAGGAAGCTGTTGATTTGAATTTTGGCATATGCATAGTCTAGGAGCTGGAGAGAGAGATGTTGGGGCCCTACAACAACATCAGTTGGGAGCAAAAGGATGGTGGCCTAGCCAATCCTTTGCAAACCACAGCCGCCTGCAGAGCTGCGCTGCCTGCGCTTCCCGAGATGCAAGAAAGAGAGGCTAAGTGGAAGGAACCTTTGTACCACCAATGGATGCAGCCACTGTCGCAGGCACTTGCTCATACTGAGCAGCCTCATCAGTGTCATGCAACATATCAAGAGGGGCACGCTTCAGTAGCATGGTGACTGGCCCTGAAGAGAGGGGCTCGAATGTAGGCAAGGAGAAATGGATAGCAAAACCTTGCGTAATGAGCACCTGAGATAGTGCGCGGAAACACGAAAATGTCGATGGAGAGGCTCAGAAGAAAGGTCGTCGAAGAAGCTTCGAAATGGAGCCAAAATGGCTCCAAACAGGCTGTAAAAGGCCCCTAAAAAGAGGCTGAAAAGTGAACTGTTTACCCTCTTTCTTCCTTTTTTTCCTTTTTTTTTTTTTTGGGAGGGGGAGTCCCTAAGTCACCTAGGACAATTAGGACTCCTAACCTAAGACTGGTAAGATAGTTAGGACACTGACTTAGTCTAAACCAACCGTCCTTTTAACCCTAGTTAGTACTAACCTAAGCTGGGCCCAAGCTAACCAAACCTAAACCTAACCCCTAACTACAATCCTAACCCACCCCACTAACTATACCTAACTAGCCTAACCTAACCTACAAGACTAACCCTAGTTAGCTACCCTAGTTAGGATCTTAGACCTTAGTCTAAGGGAACAGAAAGTGGCATCGCGACAGGCGGCAGTGGCGCGGGTGATGCAGACTGGCATCACGACGAGCGATGTCATGATGAGGCCATGTCATGACGAGGCTCACGGCTCACAGGCGCTTTGACAAAGGACATGGTCACGACAGCGAACAGAATGGCTCACAAGACCGACTAACAGAATAGGCTGAGATCGGCACTTGGTTCACGCTGGCTCCAGTGTTAACGGACAGGCGTGTGACGGACGGGCTCTAATGGACTGTTGTGGGTATAGACCTTGGTTCGGGTTTGAGGGCTGAGGGCAGCAGATTCGAGGTGAACAGCTTGAGGTGAATCATTGGCCTTCAAGGTCTAGTGTCCATCTGCTTCGTGGAGACTTTGTTTGAGAAAGCCCTTCATTCCAAAAGCCTTCTATTCCTTGCCATCAGCAACACAAGAAACGACCAGCCATTCCTTGCCAGTCGCATTGCACGTTTTGGCCTGGTTGTCTACCAACACCTTGCGTTGGCTATGTTCTTCACACAAGTGGCGTAACGAATACTGAGATTCGGAGTGAAGGGTGAAGGGGAAGCAAAGGTGCCAGAGTCAAAGCTCTGATACCAAAGTAGAAAAGGGGTAGGGACAGATTTGGAGAAAGGGGGATAGAGGAGCAGAAGGGAGAGAGAGAGAGAGAGAGAGGGGAAGAGGAAGAGGAAAGGCAGTGACACATCCCAGCACTCCTGAAACCCCTGATCTGCAAAACAACCACACACAACATCAGAACTGAGCAGGCTGCTCACCACCCAACCGTGACATCTACGGGATGTGATCCCGAATCAGAAGATGTCCCCTCCGAGCCACGAGCTGAGCTACTGGCACGAACTCCCAATCAGATCCGAACCAGCCTGGTGTCCCATACCACCAGGTGGCGCTGTAAAGCCCTGGATCTGTCACTGGGCCTTGGGCTACGCTAAGATGCAGGCGCGCGTCCGCGACACAATCCAGGATCAGACCTAGCACCTGGGAACGAGACTTGCTCCCAACTGCACACTGAGAACTGAACCCCCTGGGCCCCTTTTATAGACTCGGGCCCCGGCGCCAAAAATAGCGAAGACCTATAAACAGTTCGTACCCTTGCCACTCAACCCGAGAATCAAGCCTGCCTAGCTCTAAGCCTCCCCAGGCTAACCTGAGCTAGTTCTGTGTACCTAGTACACATCAGATACCAATCCGTGCACATGACATACTCCCCCTCCTCTAAGAACTCACTCCTGAGTTCGCTAAGAAATCTGGAAATGTTCTTTGGAGGTTTTGTAATGTCTCCCATGTTGCATCCTCCTCAACACGATCCTTCCACTTAATCTTGTATTCCGTGATAGTACGATTTCGAATCTGTCTTTCACGAAATTCAAGAATAGATTCAAGTTCGTGAGGAATAAAAGTCAAATCTGTAACTTCTATAATCTCATGAGGAGAAACAAGTTGATCATCTGCACCCAATACTTCTTTCAGTCTACTGACATGAAAGACTGGATGTACTTTAACATCAGGAGGCAATTCTAGTCGATATGCAACTGGTCCAATTCTTTTAATGACCTTGAAAGGACCACAGTATCTGGGGGATAATTTCAGAACCAAACCAGTACTTAGGCTCTTGGATTCCTTAGGAATTCTCAAATATACCATCGTTCCTTCAGAGAACTCTCTGGGTGAACGATGTCTATTAGCATAAAATCTATCCCGATCTTGGGCACTTCTAATAGACTCCTTGGCAAACTGCAACATTTCCTGCATATCTAGCAAGAAATTCTTAGCAGCATCATTTTGAATCCCTTTTAATCCAACCATAACTGGTGACTTAGGTTGAAACCCGTACATAAGCATAAAAGGACTGTAACCTGTACTAGAATGCTTTGCACTGTTATAAGCAAATTCAATCATGGGTAGATAATCTTCCCATGAAGACTGTCTCTTAGATACATATGCCCGAAGCATGTCTTCAACCAACTGGTTGACCTTCTCTGTACTGCCATCGGATTGTGCATGATCCGAGGAACTCATACTTAGAGTAGTTTCTAACTTCTCAAATACAAGTGTCCAAATAGTTACTTGTAAATTTTGAGTCCCTGTCACTGACTATGTCAGATGGCAAACCATACAGCTTGAACAAGTGGTCCACAAACTCGTGAGCCAACTGAACAGCAGAAATAGTTATCTTGTAGGTAAGAATCTAGCCATTTTTGTCAAACGGTCGACTATGACCCAAATAGAGTCATGACCCTTGCACGTTCGAGGCAAACCAGTAATAAAATCCATGGAAATACTTTCCCATTTATTACCTGGAATCTGTAAAGGCTGTAATAAGCCCGCGCTTCTAAGGCGTTCTGCCTTAGTAACCTGACAAACCCGGCAACCTACTACATAGTTCTCTATAAATGCACGCATCTTAGGCCAATAAAAGGTATGCTTCACAAGAGACAGAGTCCTATGTATTCCTGGATGTCCCGCACTAGGAGCATCATGACACTCCCAGAGAATCTTGGATTTAAGGTCCAGAACATCAGGCACACAAATCTTTTCATTCCGGAACAGCAAGCCGTTCCTAATCATCCACTGACCTCCCGCCGCCTGTATCCTAGGTGGCACAATCCCTTAGTCCTGGTCAACCATGGAGCTCCCATCCTGGACTCTCTGCCAATAAGAACTGAAATGACTATCAGTTGCGTATAGCCCTCTCAAGGATTAAAATAGGTCTGAGGATATTTCCGTAAATGACAAAGCATTTACAAACTTAACTCGACTTAAGGCATCCGCCACACTATTCAACGAACCCTTACGATAACGTATTTCGAAATCAAAATCTTGCATTAGCTCTGCCCATCTAGCTTTCCTTCCTCTCAATTCTGAGCCATCACACACATACTTAATTGACTGGTGATCAGTCAATACAAGGAACTTTGAACCATACAAGTAGTGTCTCCAAACCTTGAGAGCATACACTACAGCATAAAGTTCCTTCTCAAGTGTGGGCCAACGATACTGAGTGTCGTCTAGCTTCTTACTCTCGAAAGCTACAGGTCTGCCCTCTTGGAATAGAGCTGCCCCAATCGCATAATCACTCGCATCGGCCTCCAAAACATAAGGCCGGGTAGGATCGGGTAATGCAAGAACGGGTGCTTCCTTGATAGAAAACTTCAAGGTTTCAAAAGCCTTGTTCATTGCATCATTCCAAGAGATCGGCTGGGTAGACCTGCGTCCACGACCTTTCAATATGTTGGTCAAGGGTGCCGTGATATGTGAATAATCACGCACTGACTTCCGAAGAAATACCGTAAATCCTAGGAAAGAACGAAGTTGTTTCACAGTCTGAGGGATAGGCCATTCTAAAACCTTCTGGATACGATCCAGATCAATGCTAATACCTTCAGAAGAAATCTTGTGTCCTAAGTAAATGATCTCCTTCATAAAGAAGTCACATTTACTCATCTTGGCATAAAGCTTATGCTGTCTTAGAACAACTAAGACAACCCGGAGGTGTCCTATGTGATCCTCAAGCGTTTTACTATATACCAAGATGTCATCTAAGAATACTACAACAAATTTGCCCAGAAAATCCCTGAACAAGTCGTTCATCATCTGCTGAAAAGTAGCAGGAGCATTGGTCAAACCAAAAGGTAATACGAGGAACTCGTAATGACCATACCTAGTCCGGAATGCGGTCCTATCTATGTGCTCAGCATAGATACGGATTTGGTGATAACCCGTACGCAAATCAATCTTAGTGAAATACTTCGCTCCGGCCAAACGGTCTATCAAATCATCAGAACGAGGTAAAGGATAGCGGTTCTTAATTGTGACTTTATTTAATCGTTTATAATCTATACACATTCTCCAGGAAGAATCTTTCTTCTTTCTTAAGAGAACAGGTGCACCCCAAGGTGATTTACTCGGGCGGATATAGCCCATATTCAAGTAATCCTGAAGCTGGATAGCTAAGTCATCCTCCTCTACCTGGCTCATCCTATAAGGTGGTACACTGATAGGTTGAGCCCCTGGGACTAAGTCTATGCGATGATCTACTGCCCGTTCTGGAGGTAAACCTTCCGGCAGTTGAGCTAGGAATACGTCCTTAAAATTATATAACAACATTCTCAATTCCCGGTGTTCAAACACACTTAATTCATTCTTGTTGATTACCGAAACAACAATTGAAGAAAGTGAAATCAAAACACACTGATAGACATCATAATAAGAATTGTTTAATATATTCCGAAGCTGCATCGCAGATACAATAGGCCCCTGAGAAGGGGGGATTTGATCACACTGAATACAAAATTGGGTGTCCTTATCTACAAAAGAAAGCGTATGCTCCGTCCATCCGATCTGAATATTGTGGGTTTTAAACCACTCTATCCCGATCAACAAGTCTACATGCTCTAGATGCATAACATAACATGTGAGAGCTCCCGTGTAGGCCTGAATCCGGATAGGAAGCGCTTCAACCTTGCGCTCCCAGAACTGCTTCCCAGCTGGAAGCTGCACCTCATAGGTGTGGTCGCTAGGTACTGTGGACAGCCCCATCTTCTGCACAAATTTGTAATTAACAAAATTGTGAGAGCTGCCCGAATCAAAGAGAATGTGAACCTGTTGGTCCCTAACTTCTCCATAAACTCGGAAAAGATCATGGGAACCAAACAACGAAGTATTGAAAGTACAATTACAAGAAAGGAGGCAGGTAATGACATTTACTGAAATACCTATCATCGTGACTTGGTTCGCTCCCTTGGCTGCGGTACGTGGACCCGCCTGGAGCTTCGGTCCTAGCACCAATTTTTGGTTCTTCCGCTTAGGACACTCATTCTTTGTGTGGCCCCGCTCCTCGCAACAGAAACATCGGCCTTCTTTCTTGAGCCTGAGAGTGCGAAGGAAACGGGCCTTACCATTCTTTGCTGGAGTTAAGCTTTTCCTGGAGGCGTTGTCCGTAGACTTCGTCTCCGCAATACCAGTCGTATGCTGAAAGAACTTACGTTTGTTCTTTCCACTCGTATCGGTAACCGTGGTTGCCTTGGTACCGGCCATGGTATCATCATATATGCGTGCATATGTCATGGCCTCCTGCAACGTTGTGCACTTGTTGTTCTTTATCTGCAACTTATAGGAGTCTGGCAAACCATCCACGAAGAAACCTAACAAGGCTACTGGATCCATTTTAGTGGCCCTGGTTTGCAGATCCCTAAATCTTTGAAGATAGACTTCAAAGGTTAAGTTTAATTTTGACATATCGAGGGCCTTGAGCTTGCCAACGATATCATAGTCATCTTCCTTCTTCAGGAACTCCTTCCTGAAGATGCCCTCAAAATCTGTCCAAGTATCAGGCTTCAAGGCTTTACCTGACATAAACCCTGCTGCAAGCTGGATCTTTTTCTCATCTGGATAGGGGTGGAATTGGAAGTGTACCTGCCACTTGTGCAACCAAGTGTCAACTACCTCCTTTGTTCTTGACTTTTGGTCACCCAAAAAAGGATCTGGAGTTATATTCGGGCCTAGCACCGAAGCCATGGCATCCACATGCGTGAGTGCCTGTACAGTGCTAGCCAGAGGAGTGAGAGTTGCTTGTATCCCCTGGAGTTGCTGTGTCAACCCCGATTGATTAGCATTGACCTGCTCGAATTTGCCATCAAGAGCGGTTGTAAATTCACTGAAGGCTTTTTTAGTTATCAGGTCGTCATAGAGACCCTGATCCTCCTCTCCCACAGGAGTGTAATCCAAGTCCTGCTCTCCCATGGTGAACTCAGGATTTTGAGCATCAGACATGGCTGAAATCTGATTTGAATACCAACTGAGAGAAATAACTAACTGAAACGAAGCACAGAGGAGGATGGAGCAGAAGAAAACCGTCCCGAAAGATGCTGACGGAAGGAGATGCTGGAATCTGGCGAATCGGAAGCCCACGAATCCCGAGACCTCTCCGAACCTGCAACTAGATGCGCGTACTGCTGGAGTAGCTGTACGGTCTGCTGACGCAGGCCGTACGGTCGCTGACGGAGGCCGTACAGTGCTGACATAACTGTACGGCATCCGTACAGTGCTGCAGGTACAGGTGCGTAGTCGGGATTTGAAGCAGCAGGTGCAGGGGCTGGCGCAGATAGTCCGTACAGGCTGTACGGGCTGATGCAAGGCCTTCGATGGCTGCACAGGCTGACGCAAGCAGGGGGCGGATGCAGGAGACTGCACGAGGCAGGGCGATGCTGGCGCAGGCAGGGGCGCAGGCAAGGTACGGACAAGGCTGGCTGGCTGGCACAGAATTCGAGGGGAAAGCTCGAAGCTTTAGGCTGCTTGTGGGTAGGCTAGTACCCTGCCCCCACCTATATAGGGTGCAGGGCAGCCTTATTTGGAAGCTGAGCTTCCAAAAAAGGCCAAGCCCCTCCAGCTTTGGAGGGGTGCTTTTTCGAAAAAAGCACCCCCCTGCGCAGGCTGCACGCAGCCCTATGCGCAGGCTGTTCGCAGCCTGTTGCGCAGGCTATACTCAGCCTATTGCGCAGGCTGTTGACAGCCTGTTGCGCAGGCTGTACACAGCCTATTGTGCAGGCTGTACTCAGCCTATTGCGCAGGCTGACAAGCCTCTCTTTGCCCCTGCCTATTCCGTACCATCATAGGCGCCACTTCCACGCCTCCCTTGCTGCTCTTTTCCGCCCCTCTCTCCTGTTTTTCTGCTCTCTCTCCCCTTCCTCTAGCCTTCTCTCACAGGCCTTCAGGGATCTCGATTTTCTCTCTCCTATTCTTCTTTCTTTTCCAGATATCTCTCCACCCCTTCTATCCCAGGTAGCCAGCAAAAATGCAGCAACAGATTTCGAAATTTAGGGCATACCTGGAGGAGAAATCCGTCAAAAATTCTCGCATCAGAAGTTCCTACCTCAGGAGTTGGCTCTGATACCAACTGACACATCCCAGCACTCCTGAAACCCCTGATCTGCAAAACAACCACACACAACATCAGAACTGAGCAGGCTGCTCACCACCCAACCGTGACATCTACGGGATGTGATCCCGAATCAGAAGATGTCCCCTCCGAGCCACGAGCTGAGCTACTGGCACGAACTCCCAATCAGATCCGAACCAGCCTGGTGTCCCATACCACCAGGTGGCGCTGTAAAGCCCTGGATCTGTCACTGGGCCTTGGGCTACGCTAAGATGCAGGTGCGCATCCGCGACACAATCCAGGATCAGACCTAGCACTTGGGAACGAGACTTGCTCCCAACTGCACACTGAGAACTGAACCCCCTGGGCCCCTTTTATAGACTCGAGCCCCGGCGCCAAAAATAGCGAAGACCTATAAACAGTTCGTACCCTTGCCACTCAACCCGAGAATCAAGCCTGCCTAGCTCTAAGCCTCCGTAGGCTAACCTGAGCTAGTTCTGTGTACCTAGTACACGTCAGATACCAATCCGTGCACATGACAGGCAGAGGGAGAGAGAGAGAGAGAGAGAGAGAGAGAGAGAATATAGAATAGAATAGAATGTTGTATTATCGTCCTCTGGGGGCCGAAAAACGACCCATGGGACCTCATCTGATCAGAGAAGATACAAAAAAGGAAGTCTCTGTCCTCTAAAGAGGAAGGGGCGATAAAGTAACACAGTATCACTGCTTTATAGCCTACGACATCGTGCATTGTTCTCTGTGCTTAAGAATCCTACCAACATATGTGCCCAAGATAGGAGGATGTACATGTGTGAGTAGGCTCACAAGATTTGAGTGCCTCTCTACGACATTCTGAAAATCTTTCCTTATGTCAGCATACTGTGGGCATGTCAATAAAACATGTGCTTCTGTCTCCACGTCCTGCAAATCACACATTTGGCAAATTCGTCGATCTCTTGAAGTATCTCCCTAGGCTCCTCTCTCCACCTCTAGCATATGAGAACGGGTACGCATACTTGCAATATTACACCTGACATTAATAGGTATGGGCATGCTTATGTATCTTTGAACATTGTCCTTTGCTTGAGCATATGTGCTCCAATAGCTGGGACTAATATGTTGGCAATAGTATTCAAACTTAGCTCTTTTCTTAGCTGATTGCCATTTATGATGCAATGCTTCAAGGAGTGCTTTTTGCAGTGCCTCCTCATCCATTTTGTCTGAGGGGCTATCTAAATATGAGGCAACTTCCCACCTTTGGAACCAGCCATGAATATCTAGCCACCATCCTGAGGATAGTATCTTACTCTTATTTGTTTTTTGAAGTCTTCTACTTGCTTCCCATGCCTTTCTTGGTAGTCTGTGTACGTCCATGGCCTTGACCTTCTTGATGTATTTGAAAACTCTTTCCAATGCCCTTATTTCAATTGGTTTGGTGCCAGTCTCTAAAAGCATGATTGAGTAGGGTGTGGTAATTTTGATTCCCAAGTGCCTTCTGATGAATGATTTTTGCATCTTCTCAATATCATCCCATTTTGATGCTGAGATACTTCCTCCCCAAACTTCCACCCCATATAACACTGTCTGTACAACATATGCATCAAAAAGGATTTGTCTAATACCCCATCTTATAGTGTCACTATTCCTGCAATCATTCTCAAACTGATAGTACTTACCCCACCCTGCATCAATCCTTCTTTGAACACAATCACTCCACCTGTGATTTGCTGGTATATCCACCCCTAGGTATTTGAAAGTTTGCACTCTTTCAATTTGCTGGCCATTGTACATAATATTTGGTGTGTTTGCTGGCTGTACTGTTTTGACTATCATCATCTTTGTTTTGTTGACATTAACAGCAAAGCCACTTTCCACACAAAATTTATGAAGTACATGCATCATCCATCCCACCTTTTCTGCTGTGTGTGAGAAGAAAACAACATCATCTGCATACAACAGCAGTAATACAGCATATCCCAAGATTTGAGGGCTGTCTATGCTCTTTTCTTGTAGTGTCTCCTCGACCGATTCTTCTAGTCTATCAATGCATAAGCCAAACAATGTAGGTGACAGTGGGCATCCCTGTTTCACCCCCATATTGCTGTAGAATGCTGTTGATAGCCCATTTTTTCCCTTGAGTTGGCATGTTACCTTCTCATATAGCCTGAAAACTGCTATCCTGAGTTGGTGTGGTACTTCCAACTGCAACATTCTCTCCCATAAACTGTTTCTGGGCACCGCATCGAATGCTTTCTTAAAATCTATAAAACAACAAAAAAGGGTTTTGCCTTGTAGCCTACTCTCCTCCATTAAAACTCGTATAGTGACCAGATGATCCACAGTGTTGTGAGCTTTCCTAAAGCCTGCTTGTCCAATGGCCCTTTTTTTATGCAACTCTACCCATAGGCTGAGTTCTGACTCAATTATTGTGCTAAACAGTTTTGCCATTGTGGAGCTCACCATTATGGTTCTATAATTGGTAAGTTGATTGCGGTTCCCTCCTTTGTAAAGTGGCTTTATCCAATTCTCTTGCCATTCGGGTGGAAAACCATTGAGCATTGCATCATTGAGTAGCCCTACTAGGCATCTTCGTGTGTATTCATTTGTCCATTTTATAAGTTCTGCACTCAATTGCACTGTGTCCGATGCTTTTCCATTAGCCATCTTCTTCAGCCCTTCATTCACATCATCCAATGAAAAGACGTTTGGGCCATTATAATGAACTATCTCTGCTATCATAGGTGGGGCTTGGGTGTGCACATACAATTGTTTGACATATTGCAGCATTTCTTCCTTTGTGAAGTCCCCTATTATGTCTCTTGGTCTACCTTTAGTGCGTCTCCATGTCCCCTTTGGGTTTTTAGCAAAATCGATAGCGTCTTCCCATTCCTTTTCCAGTAAATATTTCCTCTTCTTTCTTCGAGTGAGTGTATGGAAGAGCCTTTCTGCTTTTTTACGTTCCTCATCATCTGTCATTAGTTTCAACTTTATCCTGGCCACTTTGCAATCCTTATCAAACCATTTATTTTGTGGCAGACCCTTCCTGCATGCTTAACCACTCTTTTTCTTGCCTGACGCAATTTCTCCTACTGAGAGCAAAACCCTTCTTGTTTCATCCCAATTTAATTTGCATATATCCTTCATTAATTCATCAACAACATCAGCATATTTCTCTCTTTGATCTAGGCATAGTCGGAAGGTCCAATGTTCAGCTATTTGCTTTGCAAGTTCTGCTTGACGAGGCATATGCATCTCAACATAGAGGGGGGTGTGATCTGATTCCGGGTACTTAGAACCGATTGTAAAATCAGTCACAAGATGTATTGCATCGAGCGAGATCAATGCATAATCTACTACACTAGATCCTCCACTAGGTGGGAAGCATGTTGGTACCCCTGTTTGTGGGTATAAACTTGCCCCATTCATCACGATCAAACGGAGGCCATTGATCATGCTGGTTAATGCGTCACCATGTGCATTGGCCTTCTTATCATGTGAATGACGGCACCAACTATGATCTATGTGCATTTCCTCTTCTTTGTTGTACTCATGCTCTGTGAGGGGCTGAAATTGTGTGTCCCCTATACGCGCATTCATATCACCCAGCACCATCACATGTCCTTCAAGTCTGAAATGTGCCACATCCAAGCATAGGTCTCCATATGGATCTGATGCATCTTTACCAAACCTTTGATAAAATGGGGAGTCTTGATGTGGGATATAGCATCCTGCAATAAATAGTGGCATTGACTGCGTTTTGACCTTGATCCATATATACCTTTTATGTGGATCATCTTTGCATATACTCACCATGTCTTCTAAGTGCTCTTTGCATAAGCATGCCACCCCTCCTTGCCCACGTTTACCAACATTTGATTGCCATAGAGAGTGCACTTTGTAACCATGAATTGGGGGGAGTCTGCATATGTCCCTTTCCCATGTCTCAGCCAGAAAGATTATATCAGCATTTTCAAGCACGTCATTAAGGCCTGCCCCTTTTTTCCAAGGGAAACCCCTGCAATTCCAAAACATTATCTTGAGACTTTGTTTGGTCCCATGGGTAGCGTACCCCTAGAGATTATTGCCTTCTCTTGCCTCTTGCCTCTTCTTACGGGCCTCATAGAGTTGACATCTCTCTTCTTGCTGTTTGGGTGTCCTATCCTCAGTCACAAAATAAGAAGTTCCTTTTAGATACACCTTGCTACTATCCAATATAATTGCTCTCTTTCTTGTGTCCATCATTGTACACACTATTGCTCGATGGTAATCCTTGTTTTCCTCTTCTTTCCTACCCGGTGAGCTCCAAACACAGTCACATCCTGCATAGCAAAATGCTCTTGAAAGAAATCTGTAATTTCTTTGGCTAGTGACAGGGGTGTTTCTGCATCCTTTTCTGTCATACCTCGTATGACTATATTTTGTGCTCTTTTCTCCCTTTCAATGCATTCTTTTGCATCTATCTCTTGCTCAATATGCACCTCTTTGTTATTGATTTCTTGATTGCTTCCATGCCCCTCTGTATTTGCACCCTTGGCTATCTCAGCCCAAGTAACAGAATGCATCCCTTGCTGTTGTATGGTCTTGTTTTCTTCCAAGTCATGTACTCTCTGTTGCAAGTGACCAATCTCCTGAGCTTGCGTGCTCACAACTTGATCTAATTGAGCATTTTTATGCTCTAGATCTTGGCATTTTAGTGCTAGACTCTTTAACTCTTGCTGCTATTGCATCATTGCTGCCTGAATGGATGCTAGAAAATTCCAAAAGTTTCCTTGTGCTGGCATAAAAGGCGTTGCATTTCCATCTAAAGTGGTAGTGCCAATTCTTCCAAAGGAGGTGGCAACATTGATGATTTTTGAGGGGTTTCTTTTACTTCTTTTGCCGCCTTCTGCACCTCAATCTGTTGACGTACCATCGTTGCTTCAGTTCCTGCTCTTGGCATTGCCTTGATTGGTGTAGAGTGTGAGGAGAGCCCGCTTCTGAGCTCTCTCCTGTTGATCTTTGCTTCAGCCAGGTCTGATCGTGTCAACCAATGATTTATGCTCTCATATAAACCAGGCAATGTAGTCTGTTGAACAGCAGCAGAAGAAAGCCCTTTGTCAAGTCTCACCAAAGCTCTGGTGGAATCTCCGCCCTTGGTATATATGTCTCGAGCAGGAGAGCAAATAAATCGCGCAACGCGAGAGAGAGAGAGAGATTGGGAGAGAGAGTAGACAGCACATAGGAGGAAGGAGAAGGTAGTAGATAGGATTAGATGTCACCACAAAAGGTACATAATAGGGAGTGGATGGAGACTTATATAGTCCCTCCACATTTTCCACCTAAAGGACCTCTAACTTGGCCCCTTTTCCCCTTCATTACACATTGGTCCCCCTTTCTATGGACTTTTGAAAGGATGATATAAATCATTCTTTTGGAAGGATGATACAATCGTTTCTTTTGGAAGCATGATACAACCGTTCTTTTTGAAAGGAGGATACAATCATCCTTTCTATTCTCTTTTTTCTTTTGAGGAAGGGGGGAAAAGGGGAGGGGGGGGAATACAGCATCATGTTTGCATAGGTCGTGTCTCGTTTACATGGAAAATCTGAAAAAATGGAAGTGCTCAACATTATCTATACTGGATATTGCATTCATCACTTTAGAAATGCTCATCTCTATTGAAAAAACAATTATCTATTGACCGTAAAGTTGCAACTCTTACAAATGCACTTTGGTCCATCTACAAAATTCTCAGCCCCGTACATCCCGTACAATGTACTTAGCCATTTTTCAGAGGAGAAAAAAAAAAAGGAATCATATACTCCATTGTAGAAATAAATCGCCCATGATATATAACAACATTAGAGTCAGTGAATGACTTCTAAGCGGTCATGAGACGTTTGTCTCATATAAGATTGAAAACCATAAACTCACTCATACTATGGCAAAACATGCATCATGGTGGCTGCCATATAGCATAGGGTACATGATTAAATCTTAAAATGACAATCCTTGGAAAGATATCAAACACACCGAAAGAGGAATTCAATTCGTATTTGATATCAAAAGAAAACCATGCCTTAAGAAAACGTATGCACTGATTCATTACATGTTCTCAAAACACAAAGTATGAGCCTATGGTGAAATGAACAGCCAAAATCTCATGAAAACATACCAAATAAAAATAAAATTTTAAGACAGGTCACATAGGAAGAGGAGGGGCTGGGGGTGTAGAAAATAACTTTCCTTTTTCTTGTAAAGAGATCAGTATTTAGGAAAAACCTGAAGTGCAAGACCCCAGTTGTTCAAGGCCTGTCAAGAGAAAAAACAAATATAAGACTTGGTGTTCGTAAAGATCAAAGACAGCAATAAAAGGAGATGCTGAATATAAAATACACCTCATGCCTCACCAGATGTATAGAAACCGTAAATTTATGAGCAAAGAAAAAACCTACTCACATGATTGGGACTTACCCTTAGTAAGCCTCACAAGAATTCTTTATTTTCGCAATACATAATACTTTCACATTACTTTTAAAGAAAAGAAAGCTAGCCCACTACGCACACATATAAAGCACATACACAAGGCTTTTCCAACCCAATGCTAACCCATGAAATGAATTATGCCCATAATAAGATAAGCAGCTCTGGACATACTACAAAAAGATTTCAATCTCATAATAAACTGTGTTACAAGCAAGTTAACATGAGCTTTCAGAACAATAGACAACTTGATTCGTGTTTTGAAATAGTGGGCCATAATTATAAGCATACTTGCGGATTATTCCAATTCAGCTGCACTGCACTCTGATATCGCTTGCATGCCTACAACAAAAAGGAGATAGTCAACAATGATACAGAGTGTCAAACAAGAAGATGAAATTTCAAATAATCATTTACATCTTGTTTATAAAGCCATCATATCCACATAGACAAGGCACTTGTATCATCACATGAAGATAGCACATAGTGTTCAATAAATCAAGTAGTAGAAATGAGCATCTTCTTTGCCTAAGGGAAAAAGTTGATTGTCCTGTTTCCTATGTTTGTGGGTCAAGTCCACTGTTTAGGCCAGGCAGTTTCCACTGTACTTCCCAACAGATAAAAACATCCCCTACAAACACCTTCTTTGCCTGCCTGATTTACTGGTCTCAGATTCTAGCCTCGGCAGTGCCTTACCGTTTTTACACCAGCGAAGTAAGCAATAAACATGCACGTTTGAGTGCATCGTGTTCATTTCCTATGAACCAGGTTTGAGTGAATGTTTATTCTTTTCCAATTCCATCTATAGGCCAAACCCAATGAAAATTCCTCAAATGCACTTTATGTAGATTGTGTTCAACCATTCAGGCACTGATGCAATGCAAATCTGAAGCAAACCAAGTTAGTATAGTCTTCTTACAATTGAGCGCACACAACTACCTATCTCAAACATATGCTCTGGAAAGAAAAAGAATTCCAGTAAGCATTTATAAACCCCGACTCTCTTCCAGAAGGAATCGTGTTTAGGAAGCAAAAAGATTTACATAATTTGTGCTCTAGAAAGGACAATAAATCACAGGAATAGTTGTGCAGCACTAGGCACTTTATTAGTGTACCTCCAAGCATAACCTTGCCAAGCTAATAAATGGGCTATACCTAGAAGAAAATTTCCTGTAGACCTTCTTTAGATGCAAGGCCAACTTTATGGCATGTCTCATGACCAGACGGAAAGAATAAATATTGAAGTGAGCACATTTGTACTTCCTAATTCACACTTGAAAGAACAAAAATTCACAGAACAACCCGTATAGCAACGAGCACCTTATCCCTGACCTCTAAGAAAAATCTCATAGTATTTCTGACCTATTTGTTTGAAGCTGATTGAACTAACCACTCCACTGATTTGAGGACTTCTATGATTAGAGCTTGCATTGAACCTATCAATCTGCAATCCATAGAATAGATCTTGAAATCTAATCTTATCCGCATCTGACGACTTACATTGCCAGAATCACATGGAGCCAAAATTAGAGCAGGACTGGCACTCCTTTCGTAGCATGGGAACACAGATATTAGTAAATCTCTCTCTCTCACGTGGGGTAAGCAGGCCCTCAAACAGGCTTATGACCATTTACCAGGGTTACCACCTAAGGCTACATCTTCTCAAACACCTTTTAAAATAATGTTTGGTGTTGATTTTTAAAATTGACAGTCTAGAAGCCACACATATGGCATTGATGGATGAGAAGATGCATGTACATAAAGACCCCGCTGGAATGAAGAAGCAGGGGGGAAGATACAATAGGAGTGGAGGAAAGAGAAGCACAAGAAAGACGAATGGTAAAAAGAGAAGGCTGACTGGGATCTGGAAAGAACCGGCACCAAGGGAAAAATGCAGGCCATGGAAACTGAGCTGCAACAACTCAAAGCAATGAAGGGGTCACCAAAGGTTTCATGCAAGGCAATGGAGGAACTGAAATCAGAAAATGAACAGCTAAGAAAAGAAATGGCAGCCATGCAGGCTACCATGCTGCAGTGCAGCTCCACACATACAGGACCTGGTCAGCACCTACTATGCTGTCAGTAAAACTCAGCTTCTACACAGATCACTGCTAACGGATCTCAAAGAAGGGGTTCATCAAACCACCGGGTTACACTCAGGTTTCTCTCTCGCATGCACTGAGGATCTCGATTAGTCAGTTCCGGGTACTTCACACAAGCAATGGGTTGAGACAGGGCAGGCATAGGGCATCCCACGTGATAGACAGATCTGCACTTTATGTGATATGCAGGAGACCAAGATAAAGAATCACTATGCATTCAGATGCCCTGTATACTATTAGCTCCATATATGGCACCAATGTCTTTTCAGTAGCGTTTTTGGCCCACTCAAAGAGTTCCTGGCACATCCAGATCAGCCGCACATGGCTATTTTCAAGCAACGGGTTGAGACAGGACAGGCATAGGACATCCCACGTGATAGACAGATCTGCACTTTATGTGATATGCAGGAGACCAAGATAAAGAATCACTATGCATTCAGATGCCCTGTATACTATTAGATCCATATATGGCACCAATGTCTTTTCAGTAGCGTTTTTGGCCCACTCAAAGAGTTCCTGGCACATCCAGACCAGCCGCACATGGCTATTTTCCTTCTTGAGGCCCACAGACACAGAGACCAGCTTATACAAGCACAGAGAAGAGCAGATAAGGGACCAAGTGAATCCAATCAGAGCATGGACACGAACTTTTTCTCCGGTGACCTGATCCAAGGACAAGAGGGGACCAAACGTGGAAGAGAACGATTCGATAAACCAACCCTGGGTGGACACTCACATGAGGACCGCAGACATCCTCTCTTAGACGTGGGAAGACGTACCACTTGGGTGACGATAGCACTTGTCAGACAATGGGCCACATCACGGAGACTACAAAGGAGGAGGGATGGACTTGGACAAGCCAAGAGCCAACAACACTCTAGCACTGACTTTCTTCCTTGACGTCAGCCCTCATCCTATCCCAAGCCGCTGTCAGATGAGCTCCTCTTGTCTCTGCTGAGTCATCCGATGGAGTTGGTCCCACCTCTAGCATACACAGGTGACAGGTCCAGCCACTTGGATGGATGGCTGACCATTTGGTAGGTGGCCAAGTCATTCTCCTTGGTGTTTTTTCCTCCTTTTGGGTTTCTCTCGCAACAATAGTGCGATGTAATTTTTTTCCCTTGTCACAACCATCAGCCTTGGGTAGGGGTGTACGTTTAGTGGCCCCACCCTTAGCTTTCATTGTAGGTTTTTTAGTCTCATAGACCCTTTGGTCCATGCAGCCATGACACAACTCACACAAGGACAGGGAGCTTTGGCACGACTAGAGGGGCAGCGCTTTCAGGCACAAGGATCCGCCAACAAAGGGCTGGCTTTTTGACACCTTAGTGAAGCCATTTGCCATGTATGCAGCATCTTTTGGGGAAGTGATCTTTCAACGACAGACTAGGGAGACTTGAGAGGCTACAAGTGATTTTGGAGTCTAGGAAGATTCAGAGTAAGCCCTCAGTCCCTCATCAGATAGTATAGGCAGAGATCGCCATGACACCACTCCAGATTGATGCCATCTTCCTAACAGTGACATTTCTCCACAAAGTTTGGGCCTTACCCAAATGGAGACTGCACTTGAGTCATCTAGATGGCTAGAAGAGAGCAAGGTTAGCACAGCATGGTATGCACAGGTATCCACATGGTTTGCCAGTCAGGATATTCAAATGGACCGGCTTCCAGAGTTGATCCCACGATGAGATTAACCGCATCATACGGTTAGATATCCTCTAGTCCATACGTCTTGGACTTTTCGGGGGGGGGGGGGGGCACTAGGAGTTCCCCACCAAGATCTAGTTCTATCATGACCACTTCTTGAGAGTATCGGAGGATTGACTCATCATCAGACCCCATTACCTAGAGGACAGAGGAGTTTCACATGCACTGAGGATTGCCATTGGGCAGATGCGGGTCTCTTCCCACCAGTTGAGGATTAAGGCAGGAAGAGCTACACACACACCCAGAGAGCAGCGGATCTATATGCTATGCACACTAGTGGAGGTCAAGACAGAGGAGCACTTCATATGTGGCCACTCTCACAGTTGATCCACTTCCATGACCAGCTCTGCATTGGGCTCTATCTGATGGAGATGCAACGGCACAGAGAAACACTATTGTGACAAATTAGACAGCAGCAGGAGGTGACCATGCCGCAAGAGGCTGAGGTAGACCGAGCACAGCGACATGTCACAGATTTCTATGCATTTGAGTCAGCTTTGGGAATATAGTGGGGTGGAGGAGGAGGAGCTAGCTGACATGAGGGCAGTGTGGATCAGCAAGGAGAGACGGCGCAACGATGGCGAGCCACAGACGCAGAGACCACACACAACACAGAGAGTGACCGACCACGCACGATAGGTCCAGTCTATCTCTGGTCTCCTCAGAGTGACGCCTCGAGTGACGCCTCGGCTTTGGTGGTGACGCCTCAGAGAAGACCACCAAAGCCGAGGCGTCACTCGAGAGCAAAAAGCAACTATGCCCTGAACCACTAATGGATGCGCTGGGCCAGCTTAAATGAATTAACTACGAAAATAATTTACAGACCCTTTATCATTTCCAAGTTAATCCAAAATGTGGCATACTTTTATGCATAGCGTACTAATTTTCAAAAAAGGGCTTCCATGAGTCATGGGCTGTTCTACCCAATCCACAGCATTCTAATAGTTGGCTTAAGGTAACATTGGACACCATAAAGTTAGGTTTTCACCAAAAATCGAATTATTTTAATGAACAGGTTTGTATTAGGCAGATAACCAGCTAGATCTCTAAAACCAATCCACCTTTGATATTACATTAAATTCGTACAACTTAGGAGTTCTGTAGTATCATGAGAAGCTTTATGCATGGTGGTATGAAGGTAAAGTGTAGAACTCATAGTTATCTACTAATAGACATAAATTGGTGATATCTAAAATGTAAGGTTTTCTATGCAGAACAGGGGATGACAGAGAAAATTATGTGTTCAGGTAAGAACATAGAAGTTATTTCTGTCAGGTAAGAACATAGAAGTTCACTATTGGGAGAGAGAGCATGCAAAGGATTTCCGCTAATATCAGGAATCTTGGAAGGCAGGCATATCTCAAACACATATCCATTCACAACATAATCATCAATAGTGGTTTCACATATTAGTGACAAATCAGTCTGCATCTTAGGTTGTAGGTGTTAGAAATGACCCACCAGAGGGTACACATAGCGGAAGACTGATAGTAATGCCCAGGAGCTCACACAGTGTGGTGTGGGGTGTGGAATCACAAACTTCTTAACTTATGTGCATAGATGTGAAAGCCAGTAATAGACAATGCTCAGAGACAAATATAGAAGCAACACTTTATATTTCCGTCCGTCCAGAAACTAGGACATGGTACAATACCAAAAGGTCCTTCTGCTACAAGCCTGGCACTTCTAGATCTCTGAGCCCGCATGCTCCACCTCGAGCATATGTAGACTCTCTGTCTAGATCCCTTCCACCTTGCTGTCCGGAAGCCAGCCTAGGTGGGCAGCCACTCTAGCTCAGTCTGCAGCTTCTCCTAGGTCACCTTATCCTCCTGAATGTAGGCCTAAGGCTCCCCCTTTGCTGCTCCTGTCTGCTGTCCTGAGGGCTGCTCCAAGTGATGATTATGGAGGCCCCTAGGGGCCCCTTTTGTAGGGCAAAGCCCTACTCAAAATAGCCGACCCAAACTGGCCGACTTCAGGGTCTGTTTGGGCCGACCCTGGTCTGTGGGAATACTTGCTGTAGGCAGCCCCTTTTAGGGCCCTCGTTTCCAGGGCCTTTGGCCCACACTCCAAGGGATTTAGCCCTCCTTCCAAGGCAGGGTCCCAGCCTCTTCTCTCTGCCTATATAAGGCTTGGTTGGCTGGCTCCAACCAGCCCAACCAGCTCAACCAGGATGGCTGACCCTGCTGCTGGTACACCCGCCTCTGCTGCGCCCCTTTCTGGCACCCTGTACTGCCCACACATGTGCGCCTTGGCTGCACCACATGTCGCCTCAGTCTGCCCTCCTGTGTGCCTCTGTAAGGGGCCTGTTCCAGCCCGTATGCACAGTCCTTGAGGCACCTCTGCCAGGCTGCTGTGCTGCCCACATGGCAGCCCATGTGCTGCCCATGTGGCAGCCCCCTCTCCACCATGAGTCTTTTGGGCACATGCCCTAGGTCTCCCTCCCCCATGCTCTCCTCATATGGGGGCTTACAGATGGGGAGGTGACCTTTCCAACAATAGGATCTTTACAGATCAACTCTATCCCATGCCATTCAACATTTTCTTAACCAAATTTTATAAGATTGTGTTCTTCTGCAAGTAGGATTGATGACAAAACATAAGATACTGCTATCTAAGTATCACCCTCTTTCCCACCTTCGCATGTGTCACATAACCTTGCAAAAAATATGTTCTTTACAATAATATCTTATTTACTAAAAAGGGAGCACATTTGAACTTAAGTTGATTAGGCTGAACAAAGCGCAATAACATCATCTCTACTTTCTGATTACAAAATAATATTAAACCATGGAACTAAACATTCCTTGTAGATGATGAAGATGACACCAGTTTTCTTCAACTTGACTTAAGATATACAATATATTGGTCTTACTGTCATTAGAAACATGAGTAGAAAGAAAGAAAAGCATTGCAAATAATACACTGATCCATCATAAGATGCATGGAAAACAGCCAAGTAAACAATTGGCAGTCATTCACAGAGTCAAAAGTGTCACCTGTTTCCACAACTCCTCGGCCTCTTTGGTTCTACCCCTGTTCTTTGCCCTGTCAGAAATGGCAATTGCCCAGTTGTAAAAGGCCTGTTGTAATGCAGCCAACAGTACAACAAAAGTAAATAACAAAAATTAACACAGAATTTGCTCAAAAAGGTGCTAATCACAAAGACACCATGCACAGTGTACGAAAAACAGGCTTGCATATCTGCTTGGCTTGGAAATCTGGAAGTAGGATAAAGAATTAAAAATGTATGAATGTACAATGCACAAATAAGTCAAATCATATGGAACAAAAATGTAATTTCAGAAAAGGAAAAAGCATTGCACCCCCCCCCCCTTTCCTTCTTCCACCCTGCTGCCCGATCCCCACACTACCTCCCAACTTCTTGGCAGCCTGGCTGTCATAGCTCATGCTCAGCGCAGTGGCCTGGCATACATCTGCTCTTACACATTGTGGGCAGCCTCATCTTCCTCCCCCTACCTTGCCTTGGCCTTCCCCCACCCCAAGAGCTAAGCTACCCCCCCCCCCCTTTTTCCCGGTTGTATCTTCACCTCTTCTTCTTGCAGATGGTCCTGCTACTTTTTCTGCATCTCACAGCATTCCCTGCTCCCAGTCACCTCTCTCTCCTGCCCTTACCAAACCCTATTTTCTGCTTTTCCAATTCTCCTTCCTCCTTCACTTACCTCATTTTCCATTCCCATCTCTTTTTAGCTAGCCCACACCTGCCAGGCCTGCATCTAGAAGTGAGACCCGGCTTTTCCAGCCGTCTCTTAAATCCTGTTACCTACTCACAGCTACTAGTAGCTATACACTAGCCTACTCTAGATCCTGTACTGTGATATATCATCTATCATTAATGACCATCCGACTCCTTTATGCAAGTCCACCATCACCTCCTCAACAATGGCCGCTCCTCCACATAGGCTACTTCAATCCTTTTGATTTCTGAGGAGGTGCTTGTTGCTAGAAGCAAGGATCCATCCCAGAAATCGGATTGTGGAGAGTTCTTTTGTGGAATAATGCCCATAAACCCTATTTCTTCTCAATAGTACAGCACTGTAGTCTCTAGTCTTGTGAAAGGAACCTCATTGCAAGCACCTGAACTTAGTAGTAAATATCAACCTAGAGATGTGATCATTTTTCGCAGTAGCAGACCTTTTGTTCTTATGTCGCAAATAATGGCACAAATGACATATGTGGGACAAAATTAATGCCTGTTAATGTCAGATAACCAAATTCCACTAATAGACATATGTGGGTGACAAAATGAATGTCTGTTAATGTCTGTTAATGTCAGATAACCAAATTCCACTAACAGACAGACTCAGACAAGCTCGTTAGCCCTTGGCAAGTGCCAGGGGACATAACAGTTTTCTTCAATCGTCCAACATATATGCACTACACCTTCGAAATGTTTTCAAATAAAACTACTTTCGTGTTGGAAATATACTCAAATGCAAAGGGAGCCAATACCTCATGGAGCGTGGGGCAAAGTTTGGTCGCTTCTTCATACTTTTTACAAGCTTCCTCTAGGAGTTGATCTTTTAAAGGATTGCTTGAATCTGAGCCCATATTGTCAGCACTTTCCTGAACAAGAGGGATCATTTTTGTATAGTTAATTCAAATATAGGAGCACTTTACTAAGGAAACAGCCCCATAATGACTCCTAATGTTTGTGATAGTTCTTGTTCACCGAACCCATGAAGTGTCATAG
The DNA here is from genome assembly GCF_047967505.1 of Dipteris shenzhenensis. Classification (NCBI taxonomy): domain Eukaryota; kingdom Viridiplantae; phylum Streptophyta; class Polypodiopsida; order Gleicheniales; family Dipteridaceae; genus Dipteris; species Dipteris shenzhenensis. The sequence continues at coordinate 5,043,087 of NC_141618.1, read as the reverse complement.
TGATGGTGATCTTACATAACCCATGTGATGCTTATGGTGTCCATTAGTTAGAGGCAGCTCATAAGATTCTTTATCCAACTATGTGAAGCATTGGACACTGATACCTCTGTATTTTGTAAGCTAAAATATTTGATTACCTGCAATACCAGAGCCCAATTATACAGAGCATCATAGTCTTCAGCGTTTCTTTCAACAGCACTTGCGTATCTGTACAAAAAGAAGCAAACAAAACATTCTTATGTGATTGCTTCTTAGAGGAGCAATGAGCACAGCGATATCAAGGAAAACATGAACTGTGCTGTGCCAAACCCCATCTAACTCCTATCAAAAGTTCAAGGCATAGAATCATATCATTGTATAACTCTTAATTCATAGCATGGAAACTATGATAATACTCTGTTATATAGCAAAGAAGGAGTAACGATTTTTATAGGAAAATAACTATAAATAGCACAAAATCAAAGCCACCATCTCCTAGAAAAAGTGCATAACAGTCAACTCGTCTTCAGGTGCAACTATAGAAATAGAAATTGGAAAGTCAAACTCCCACGTTCATACTGGCATACCTTGGCACCCATAGTGCCATGAAGAAGTACACATAAGAATAAGCCATCCTGACCTTTTTGCAGCAAATGAGAGAATTCGTTGCCGAGAATGTCCTTCCTCATCCCCAACAGCTACATTATATAGCACTGAGTCACTTATATTTGTTGAATTTGTCATATGATGCTTTGATCCTTCATTTCTATAGTGCACAAAATCAATAATTAGGATGCTTTTCTATGTTAATACACAAGAACGTAAGATGAGCACGAATAATGCTAACATTTATTGAAATTTAAGTCCAAATCAACCTCATTGTACTCACTTTTTACTGTTGAGGAATGGTCCCCCACTTGCACCAGAGAGGACTTTTGGGCAGGAGGGCAGGCTGATTGCAGCTCCTATTACTGAAGTCTAGAAGGTAAGGTACGCTTATTAGCTATGGACTAGATGTGTTCGAAGTTCATTGCTTGGTGTAGCAGGACTACGGACAGGTTGTGTTCCGAACTCATTGTTCAAGGATCTTGGGCGTGATGTGTTCTATAGTGTTGGAAAGGTCACCTCCCCATCTGTAAGCCCCCATATGAGGAGAGCATGGGGGGGGTGAACCTAGGGTTTGAGTGTCTGTCACATGGGCATCTGATTGGATGCCATGTGGGCAAGAATCAAAGAGATGGTGGGTACCTTGAGCTAGGATGGATCTGCAGTAGCAAAAGGCGAAGCAGTAGCCAGCACAAGGAACCCGTACGGCGCAGGACATGTGGCTGGGAAGAGGGCCTGGCAGAGGCACAGACATGGCAGGGAGTGCAGGCCCAGATCTGCAGCAGGAAATGTGACTGTCAGAGGGCAGGTGGCAGGCCTTTTATAGGCTGCATATTTGCCTTGAATGGAGGGCCAAAGGCCCTGGAAGTTTGGGCCATAAAAGACCTGGGTTGTGTGCCTTATAGGGCTGGACCAGCCACAGACTGGTCGGCCAGTCTGTACCAGGCTGGTCGGTTTTTATCAGCCCCCCCTAGGGCCTATATAAAGAGGCCATTCAGGCCTCATTTCAACATCACTTGCAGCAGCAATTCCACCAGCAGAAGGAGCAGCAGCAGGGCTACCTTTGGGCCTACAGTCAGGAGGAGAGAGAAGTACCTTGTGCTGCAGACCTAGCTTGCAGGAGGCTGCCCACCTAGGCTGGTTGCCAGACAGCAAGGTGGAGAGGATCATCCTAGACGGAAAGTCTACTCACGCTCGAGGTGGAGCACGCGGACTCTAGTCTAGAGATAGACAGCAGATAGGAGGACTTTGTGGTAAGATCAGAGGACCACACCATTGGTGGGACTCTGGATCTGTCACTCTTGTATTGTGTCCATAGTTGTGGACAGAAATATATTATATGGTGGTTTCTCTATCTAGTTTGGTTCATTGTCTATTGATGAGTCTGCACACCTATTGAATGCACATAAGTAAAGAAGTTTGTGATTCCACACCCACACTGCACACTGTGTGAGCTCCTGGGCATTATTTCCGCTGCGTGTACCCTCTGTTGGGTTATTTTCTAACATATAGCTCAACATTCTTCACTTGGAATTCCATGCACACTAGTATGGGAAATCGAAGCCAAGCAAATCTCTTTACCGTTCATGGTGGCATTGTGTTTCGAGGATCCAAGTTGGCAAGTACTCTCTTCGAGGTGATTCCAATATTCGTGGTGTTGGAGGGTCCATGGTTGCATCTTTATAAGCTTTCTTCTATGTGTATTGTGTTTTCTCTGTGTTTGGGCCTGTTTGAGGCTCTGGGGCTGTTTTCACAGGACTTGGGGCCAACTGGTTGGAGCTAACTAGGCCACCAAGGTTGGTTAACCCTGGTCGAGTCAATTGGCTGACCAAGGTCAAGTCAACCAACCTGATCTGGGTCGATTGACTGACCCCAGGACGACCATTTGGCAGTCTATTTATAGGTCCCTTTCTCCACAATGGAGGTGTCTCATTCTACACACACTTTTTTTTAGTGACAGAATATTTTATTGCTGTGAAATAATTACATTCATATGTACTCCAAAAGTAGAGTAACTACTACTCAACCTAAAATCTCAGTATAAGCCATAAATACATCATAGTCAATCAAATGAGTCTAAAAGCAATCATAAAACGATTGCCGCAGAGATCATTTGAAAAAACAAAAGATGGAAAAGTAGGATCACCAAAGACTCTATGATTTATGTCCATCCATAGAGTCCAAAGTACCCAGTAGCGCACCCAAACAAAAATAAATCAAAACCCTGTCTAGCTAGATGAAAACCAAATAACAAGAAGAACCTGCCAAAAGTAACAGTAGGAAATCTCGCTCGAAGCCCCTGACGAATGAGAGCGAGGAAATCACAAGTATGTGGACAGTGCCAGAAAATGTGAGGCACGGATTCAGAAGAATGTAGACATCGGTGACAAATAGCTAAGGCAATATGTCTATCCGCAAGTAACTGCCCAGATGGATAAATGCCAAGTAGGACTCACCAGAGAAAAACCTGTTGCCAAAGAGGAACTTTATAATGCCAAAGGAGACGCAACCGCTTTCTCCACCACTTTGATGGGCGATCCATATGCCAAACAAAACTGGCTCTGTCAGAAACCCAAGACAGAGGTAACAACACTTTATACAGAGAAGGCACTGTGATATGTGACAGCTTCAAAGGACGGGCTGACGAAGAGGAAGAATGGAGAGTCCAATCCTCAAGCCTATCCTAAAGTTCCAAACGAGGTACCGGCAAGAAAGGTTGATGCATTTCTGAAATTTTGTGCCATAAAGGATGATAATGAGCTCCCAAACCATACTTGCTAGCAGCCATAAAAAAAGATAAAAGAGTGCCATCATCCTGAAGTACATCCGCCACAGAAGCAATACCTTTGAAAGATATAAAATAAGAACGCCTTTGAAAGATATAAAATAAGAATGCCTTTGAAAGATATAAAATAAGAACGCATGGGTTCTTGTATAGCCAAAGGAGGATGGAATACTTTGGACCAATAAATATTCTCAGCCCTCAAGGAATTTCCCATATACTCTGTGTGTGTGTGTGTGTGTGTAGAATGAGAATTGGCAAGAATTCTCATTCTACACACACACACACACACAGAGTTTGTGCACAATTTCTATGCTGTAAACTAGAGCTCCTTGCCTCATTTCTGAGTCACACTCTCTCTCTCTCTCTCTCTCTCTCTCTCTCTCTTTTTGCTTCCTCGCATGTGCAACGTTTGACGCTAGAAACACAGGAGGATGGCACTCAAGAGGTGTGCCTAGCCGCAATAGCAGGCATCATGAGGATATTCAGCCAAAGTATGTATTCTCATTATTTTTTATGAATTCAGTGAGATGCTTTGGAGTGTGTAGTTGGCCTAGAGTTCTCAATAAGGAGAAAGGAGGTTAAAGACATATACCTTTGTAAGACTAGAATAAGTCCAATCATACAAATTTAGATTTTTTGTTGTTCTAAAGATCAAAAATCTATACATAAAATAAAAGAGAAAATAAAAGAGAATATGAAAGAGAAGAAAAAAGAGGTAAACAAAAACTTTTAAGAAAAACAAAAGGAAGACATACTTAGCAAGCAAAGCAACACTTATGTCGTCATCAGTGCCCAAGCATAAGCAGCTATACTGGGTTTCTAAAGACCCGCAGAGTCTCTTGGGCAAACCTAGTGCTTACTAAAATACGTCAAAAAAACAAAAGAGAAAGAAAACAAGAAATAAAGAAGAAAGGAAGCAAGTGACTAAGCAAAAATAAACAAGCAAGGAGGTTAAAAACCCCTAAATAGCCAGAGGAGGCAGCTTCATACCAGAAGCATACGATGCCTCCTCCTTGATGAAGAGTTGGCAACGCCAAAGAGATCCAATTGCAGAATGTTGAAGATTCAGGTCGCAAACTATGTCAAAGACTTCCTGTTAGAGATGAGAAAGTCACAAGAGCAAAGTATGGATGGTATCTTGGAAGACTCGGGATCTGAACCTGTGGATTGCTTACAAGGAGCAGTAATCCGGAGATGGGCAGAGTTTTTAAACGGTTGTATTCGTGAAGAGATCAGTGAGATCGGCAGAGTTTTTGGACGGTTGTATTCATGAAAAGATCAATCAAATGGTTGGAGGGTGACGTCGTGGATCAATTATGCCAACAAAGAGCAAATGCTAGAGTTTGATCTACGGGCGGGGATTTGGACCAAACTAGAGGACACCTTCAGCATGTTTCTAAGTGCTCTTTCTAGGGAGCAAATGGAGCGCTTCTTCGAAGAGTGGGCTGCAGCTCAAATGGCTCATTGAGAGGGAGTGTCATGTAAGTCCCCCAAATGAGGAGAGCATGTGGGCAGCACACAAACTGCAACATGTGAAACCCCCCAACCATGTCAAGTCAATTCTGACCTCTGCATGGTGGTGTTGCCCGTTGAGAAACAATCATATACTATTGAAACACACAGATGATTTGTTGTAAACACCCACACTTGGGGATAGATTAGGTTGTTTCGTGCCTCCCTCGAAAAATGCCGCTCCATGCGCAATACTCTTCTCTCTCTCCTACTCCCGATGGACCCTAGCGAAAAAGCTCTGATAGCATACTTGGAGGAGTTGTACAGTCAATATTATGATATAAAGGATGGGGAGGTAGATGTACCACAGCTCCCTGGGAAACATTTGTGTCCAAACGCACATGCCGAGGGCGAGGATCATTCTGACCAAGACAAGACCAATCGGGAGATCCTAGAGGATTCTATTGAGGAGATGCTGAGCTTGGTCCAAGAGGAAGGCCACACGCCAAAGGAATCTCCTTGGGCTAAGGAGGAAAAGGAAAAAGAGGTGAAGGATAAGAAGAAGAAGAGAGATGACAAAGGAGAGTGGATCGATCAAGAATGCCCATTTCCAAAAGAATCAATTTTTAACACAGCTAAAGGTTTATGGAAAGCAGTTCTTGTTAAGAACGTAGTCCAACTAGAAACCATACGCTAAGATGATAAGTTCGTGCAAGCCTATAATAATCACTCGTTTTTTTGGTGGGTTCGACGGTATAAATTCCCAATATTGCAGTTCGGAAACAGAGGAGGGAGATACTTGGAAAGGAAGTACGAAATTTTGCATGTTCTCTTAAGTGAAGATTTGGACCAATCGTAGCAAAGTCCGCTTACAGTTGAGATGACTCGAAAGCTTCTCTTCCAGAAACCCCAGCCCCTAGTTTAAATTGTTGACCATTGCCTTGTGTAGCTCTTTCCGTGGACAAAAGAATGTCTTGACGAGATGCGCTTTGAGCTGGACTCTGGAGTTCTTCGTTGGTTCCGTTCTCCTGGCGTTCCTCGCCATTAAGATCCGCCTGGTGTGAACCGTTAATAAAAAGCTCCTGAGCCGGCATTTCCGTTTCTCCACCATTGAGCGGTAGATCTTGGTGAATGGCGAGGTTCAGGAATAGCGACGAGGGACTAGTGGGCAGATTTTGAGCTGGGGCAAACGAATCCGCTGATGCATTTGCGGAGTGGCCGTTCTGAGACATGGTGGTTGGATCTGCGACTGGATCTGCGACAAGGTGGTCGACCAGGCTTCACTCTCCATTGTTAAGCGTTAGATGCCCTTTTCATTTTATAGATCGTGCTTAAACCGTTTCTAATTTTCTTCTTTGGGACGCTATAATGCAGCATTGAAACTCTCAAATTTTAAGGTAGCCTAGAATTTCATTTTGAAGGGTAATTTAGAACGTGGCCCATATCCCACCACCGCCGCAAGCCCAATCCCGGTCGAAATGCTCGACTCTCCCCTCAGCGCGAGGCGGGTAATTGCTCACATGGCACAACACGACGATGACATGGCACACAGGATCCCCACATGGCACAGCATGACTAGGGTTTTAGACTTACTCCCAATAGATTCCCATTCTAAAAGAAGCCAAGTCTGACTACTGAGATTAAATCTCAGCCGCCGAGCCCACACCTTTACATCATCCTTCTAGTTATTTAGATGATTTTTGAATGGCACTATAAGAAGTTTTTTCTAATGTGGCACTTCTTTTTGAAGGTTCATCTTGCTTGTTATTTCAAGTTCATTCTATGTAATAGAGTCTCTTTCGTACGCCCGTTCGCTTATACATATTATCTTGCTTATTTTTCGCTTACGTAGAAAACTGATCTCTGCTTGACATGCTGTGAACTCGATTTAATAAAGCTTTGATAGGTAGTCATTTGCAAATAATACTGCTCTTTCATATCAAAATAGATCGGCTACTCCCATTTATTTTATAGTGTAGAAATGGTGCTTTTAAGCACTTCTGAAAATATTGAATGACTTAGTAAGGTGGATGTGTTTCATGAAGTTAACAGTATATAATCCTTTTTTAGATCGTAAAGAATGCATATCAAATGGGCTTAAAATATGAACTGTGAAGATTTTAGAATTATAGTGTTAAAGATGTTATCACATTCGTTATTTTTAATGAGATTCGTTTTTTGTAATGATTTTATAGCTAGTGGACAGTGTAAACTGGTATAACTGGCATATTATTGTAAAATCACAATAGATAGTACTGGCATAACTGGCATGTTATTGTAAAAAGACAGTAGACAATTTGTATTGGCAATACTGGCATCTCTTTTTGTGTAAAAGTCAGTTGATAGATAAATCTGGCAATACTACCAGTGTCGAAAATTGTATAACAGATCTATATTCTCATTTTAAGTTTACATTTCATATTTCTAAAGCTACTTCATGCATATGTGTTACGAAATATTCGTTGATGTCAATGTACTTAGCAAAGAATGAAACATGTAATTTTATTTGTAAGACAAAACTTAATATTAAGTGGTTAGTTAAACGGATTCACAGAATTTATAATTTGATTGAAATAGTTTCTGAAATTGTATACTATTTTCCTAGCAACACCTTTGTTGAACAACACTGGTGCAAGTCACAATAGCACTTATGCACTTTATAGCTTACTTTCTGGAGCAATAGAAGGTTAGACTATTTGAAGGTTGCAGAGCATTTTAAAATGTTTGGGGAATGTAAGTTTCTATTACGAAATGTTGGGGTTAAGCGGAATACACAACCTATTGCTCTCAATATGTTGGATGCTACAATTATAGCACTAATTAAGGATCCTTCTCTGGCAGCTAAGTTGTCAAGGGTTTTTCTTAACCATGTTTAGTAAATTGGGTATGGCAACCAGATGTAGTCATCCAAAGAAGCATGTGTTGATGTTGCTTTCTTTTACAATCTAAATTCTCAAAAAATATGATGAAATTCAATGTCAAAATTACAAAAGAAAATTAACCTTTGCTGTTGCAACAGATTGTTGCATTTTTGTTGTGCTTACAAATAATTAAAATAGTTTATTCTTTGACAGTTATTGTCCTGAGATTTTAATTGAACTTTCTGCAGCACGTAATAGGATCTTTGATAGTTCATGGTGTTAATTCCACTCTTTATGAGCTTGTTTGTGGTGTTTGTAAGGAGGGAAAAATATCTAGACAGTTGGACAAGGTGTTTTGTATGTCTTGTGACAAACATACGACCCTTGTGAAGATACCCAAAATTAAAGCTGTGATTACTACAGTTGATGGTTTTAAAAAGAAAATTGATTAAGTGCTTCATTTAGTATTTTTCACTTATCGAATTCTTTTGCTTTTTTTTGATCATCTTCCTATCAAAAATGAACTTGAGTAAAGAATTATCATGTCATAGCATTTACTCCTTTTCTACTTTTCAGTTGTCTTGGATGATAAAATTCCCAAGAGTATTGAAGAAATGTTGTATTTGCTTGTACTGCCCTTTATCATATTATTATAAAAAGGTTTTGGATTTCCACATTACTTTCTCATACTATGATTTTGTTTATACTTTTCTCTTAGCAGTTCAATACATGGTGTTGCATGCTTACAGCATAGCAGTGTAAGTTTGTATGCCTCTTATGAGGTTTGAAATTTAATTAAACATTGTTAAATGATTAACTCTCATTTTTTGATATAATATTGTCAACTGATTCTCTCTCCTTCAACATTAATATAAACTATTAGATTAAACCTTTAACTTTATTACAGTTGTTCTTGCTCTACAAAAGAAAACTGGCTATTACTATTCTTCAAATCAATGAGGGTTGTCTTCTGTAAAAACATTAGTTGTTACCATTCTTCAATTGAAAACTTCGTCAAACATTGACCACTCATTATCTACCTGTCAAACTGAATTGTAGTAATAGTTTGGAAATTCATTATGGATGTTACCACATCATGTGCAGATTTCGACCTGATTTCCTCTTTCTTTAAACTTTACCTAGAAAACAAGTGCATTTTCTTGTGCTTAAGTCATTCTCTAAATTTTCATGTAAGAAACGATATAATTAGAGATGTTGTCATTCAAAGAATGACTAGCGAGATTGAAAAGGTAATAAACAATCCAAGAATTTCTAGCAATCAAAGGATTGAAAGCACATTCTTTCATAACTTGCACCCAGGTATCGACATAGTGGAAGATTACTTGCAGCTACTTCAAGATAAGAATCTTGGCTTCTCCTTTGGACCCAATGCTATACAAATCTATTGTGGAAATTTTCAACTTCAAAATTGAGATTTATCACAATAACAACAACAAGACAAATTATCAAAAGTACATGAGTACTTCCAATTCAAAGCTAAATGTAATTCAACTTGTCATTCACTATCTACAAGTGCTTGTATTTCCATGCACATTCCGAAAGGAATTTAACAAAAAGAAATTTTGGACAGCTAAATTGGAGTCTTCATTAACCAATACAATTATGGCCGATCCAAAACGTAGTTTAAGAGACATAGGCAATTCTTTCAAGGATATGTATCCTTCAACTAGCATGTCTTTGCATACAATTATTGCAAAAGTGAGAGATTTAAGAAGAAATGTTCTTGAGACAAAAGTTGGATTAGAACATAGTGAAGGACACAAAATTCAACATGTGTCGAACTCTTTTGCATGTGAAGAAATGAATGGACAAACATCGAAGAGAGAAACTTATAAAAGGAAAAGGAGCATAGTTGATGAAAATATTAACAAGAATGAATATTGTTCTTTGTTTAGTAAAACATAAAAAAGCATTGTTAAGTATCTAGAAGCAATAAAAGATACTCCATCTTTCCAATGCTTCTCATGTGAACGAATGCTTTTAAGAAACAAACTATCTTTTTGAAGAAAGATATCTTCAAGTGGATAGAAGAGAAATGGCAAGATTGTGAGGTGCTATTTCAAACAAAAAATTCCCGTGTTTGCAAGGAGTGTCGCTACTCTATTGCAAACAACAAACTCCCCAAATATTTCACACCTACATAAATTCAAGTTAATAAACAAATACAAGAAGTGTCTATTTTGAATGATATTGAAGAAAGGCTGGTGTGCCCATGTATAGCATTCACACAAATAAGGGAACTATCTTTTAATGGTCAATCAGGAGTAAAAGGTAGTATAGTAAATGTTATGGCAGACACTACAAAAAGACAAAACATATTGCCACGCTTCATGGATGAGGAGGCAAACATGTTAATTGGAATAAAAAAGAAAATGGAATATAAGTCATCATATATGATTGGACATGTACGACCAAATGTTTTGATGAGTGCAATGTACAAATTGATTGACACTTCACTATACAAAAAGAACAACATTGTATTGAATAGTGAATGGTACAATCATTTGAACATGTTAAAAGAACAACAAGCTTAAGAAGATCAAAGTGAGTATGAAGAAAGACAAAATGGTATGGAAAATGACAGAGAAACAGACACTTTAATTCACAATGTTATCTAATTTGAGCAAGTATTGGATTATTAGATCATAATTCACTTTGTCATGCCATGTGAGAATCAGAGACCAGTAGGACTATTCCAAGATAAGCATAGTGAAGAGCTTAACTTCCCAACACTATTTTTTGATTCTCCAAGGGAGAATGGAAACAAGAAATTAACATACATGGACATAGTCAAATGGGAACTTACAAGTCTTTGAAATTTAGCCAAAACATACCCAATCTCTTCTTTAAGTCAATCAAAGCACTTATTCAACAAGTGATGCAATCCATTTGGGTTCGCTTGTGCAAAGGAACTCTACATAACCAAATTCTCACAGCTAGAGATGTTAGAGGGAACACTAACATTGAAAGGATTTGCTCAAGAGAGACTCCAAGGGGAGGCAGTATAAATAGTTTACTTTGTTTGTTGGTGTGGGTAGTGTTAGAGAAGAAGGATATCAACTTTGGGCCTTAGCTACCAAATGTACTAAGTGGGTACCCCTCCCATGGCAAAAAATGCCAATGTAAATCATACCAAATACATGGTATGGTTCAAGCTCTAATGATGCTTGGGTATCACCGCAAGTATGGGATCATCTGTGTTTAGATGCAATTAGCATTTGGATTGCAAGTGATTGCAATCCCCAAGAATTACCCACACTAGTGTGCCAAGAAGGTTGCCATCTCTATGTCTAAGTCCCTCTCTTCAAGGCTTTAGGATGGTTTCGTCAAAACTCTTTCCACTCCAATAATTTTTGCATATAGAAGAAACTATAAGGTTTCTCTTCTTGATATTATTGTCCTTGACCCAATACATATGCATGTTAGTAAATTAGGTTGTGATTGTGGTTTACTTTTTATTTGTCCTCCACAAATATCGTCCTTTTTTGGCAATGTATTCTAAATTTAATAGAATGGGGCTAGCTCTCTTTGGAAGGATTACTCAAGGGGAAAGCCAAACTTAATCGTAGGAAGCTTTTGGCAAGCATCTACATTGTGAGATCCTAGTGGCTCATGCCTCTTGTAGTCCAAGTCATCTATAGGGCTTATCTTTTGTCCATGCTCCAAGATGTAAAGGCTTTTAACACCTTTGGTTGGAAGTAAGCTGAGTTTATTGCTATGTGTATCTTCCTTATCTTCTTTCAATATAATTTGAGCACAATGCAGGCTAGCAAAATATATAGATATGAGTGGTGTACCTTGCTCAATCAATGTCATATAGGGATTAAAGCTCATTGCTCCATGTCCTTAAGGTGTGTTTAGAACATTAAAGAAGACTACAAGTGACACCCATAATTTGGAGTGCAATACATTAAAATTTATGGTATTGTCATTTCCAATGGTAAAGATAAAGGCACTACTCACAATCCATTGTAAAAAAACTCTCGAGTCCCCCATATCATGAGGGACAAAACAGTTGTGTGTTGAGTGCAAGAGAACATCAGATGACCATCAACAAAGGTGTAAGTGTGTACATCTTGAGCACTTAAAATCGTGTCATGGAAGGATAAGGTGAATAAAACTAAGTATAATATTGGTTAGTGGAGGAGAGTGCAACAAAAACAAAAAAGTCTCTTCGGAAATCCTATCAAGCAAGTACATAGTTTCAAGCACATGTACTCTTACTATTTGTAGTATTCTACAAAAGTTTCATGAAATATGTTGGGGATTATGTAATTTGTTTTGGAGTAAGTTTTGGAGTAAGCTCCATGTACTTCAACCGACAACACAATGGAGACCTTTTGGAACAAAAAGCTAATAAATCACCACCTTCAAAGATTCCTACTTCCAGAATCTAGTAGACCACACTAGTCAAAATCTTTTGACTTTCTCACTTTGTTTGGACTTTTTTCCTGAATTGGTTGCCTCCACTCAGTATCATGTGGTGGACTCCAAAATTGGGAATTTTGCAACGGTATATGGTCACCTCCACTCAAAATGGCTTAATAAGTTTGCTAAAGTTATAAGTGGTGACCTCCACTAAATGCATCATCCATAGATTTGTGAATACATAACATATGGAAAGCATTTGTTTAATTCAACATATAGGTGATCTGTAGATACACCATTTGAATGAATAATATGTTAGGTGGTATAAAGATACACCATATGTTTGGAGTAGGGCTTTCGGATCTCGTTATATGTTGCGTTGTGCTTCTGAATCTCATTCAAAGTCATCGGATTCTGAGATTGCATTTTCATCTAATTAGTCAAGTCTACCCAAATGATATTTCATATGTGCAAGGATACTATCAGGGCTTGTGATACATTTTTTAAAACCATAGCCATGCTACTTTTCAGGAGTTTGAGTCCTTGATTTCATGAAGAATGCTCCTTGCTTCCAGTTATGTCAAGCTCTCTTTTTTTGGAACCCATTCACGTTTCTTTTGTAAGCAACTCTCATAGAGCTATTTCATTGTATATATTTTTGCGAGACTTTTCAAAGGCTTTGGTTCATACCATAAAGCTATGAATGATATAGTAATACCCTTGTTATCCCTTGCTAACTAAGCAACCATTGCCACCCAAATTGGCCCACCTTGGTCATCCAACTTTGATTCTAGATTAGATGCCCAAACTACAACAAACATACTCTCTTGAATTTTGTCAGATGGTACAACTTCGGGCTTCTTGTGCTTTCGATCACAATGTCTTCGGGGTAAAAATCATTGCTAATCTTCTTTCACATTTGTCATCATATTTCTATGTAATGTAGATCCTTGTGCCTCATCTCATTCTGGCCAAAAAGATCTAGAGTACTCCATGCTCATTACATTTTCTTGTTTCCTTAAAGATTTGACAATGCCTCATTTGACTTGACTATCTCCAAATTCTTACTTAATTGCTCAAAATATTTTTGCATATCATATTTTCAAGATGTTTAATAAAGGCTTCTAGGCCTTTCATTTCATCTATGTCAAGTGCTTTGTTTTTTGCGAGAACAAATCAAGTTTCCTCCAATGGAGTTATTCATTGTAATAAAGCATATGGCTCACTCCATAAATGATCTCTAGTAGTGCTTCCATTGTATCATTGGTTGTATTTTCATGCATGTTAAACTAGAAATAGTATGTATTTGTGTGCCCTATTAGTGCATCATCTCCTTGTTTTGAATGTGACTCGTTGAATGCTCTCCAATCTATCATCCTCTCTAAGATAGCCACTTTTTATTCTTCCTTTCGTGAACCTCAGATTTTTTTCCCAACTCAAAATAACATATCATCTGTAGTCAAAACATCCCTTGATCTAACTCTCCAGGGATAACACAAAATATTTAATCTATGTCTTCATCTGTATGGATGACAAGAAGAAAACCAACTTCCACTTCTTCAAAAAAATTCAAAGCAACCAGCATATCGCTTAAACCAAATATATATCTATTCTTGCTTCCTCTTAAGCAATGATCAACTTGTATATGCAAGATGTGATGTTAAGATCCATGTGCACTTTTGACCTTTTATATTTCTTACATGATGGATGTTGCCACGTGGTTTCTATCATCTTCATGCAAATTATCAATCCATACATCACAAAAGAGTCAGTGTCCATGTTTTTAGTCAACCTTTACCTCCAACGGAGGTGGGGAGCATCTATACTATGGCAAAGTTAGTGTTTTTATCCATTCCATCAATGGTGATGCACATGACTTATTGATATTTGAAATAGCTTCCTCCCTCCAATAAACATACAACATTCTAGCATCCAACACATGATGTAAATGGATCGTTCACCACTTTATATATCTTCCTTGAAGTTGCTTACATTACTATGTTCAATGGCATTTTTCAATTCATCACATGTTGCAATTTGACATGCTTTTCTTTGATAGCATCTTGACATGGAGAATTTGTGCATGCCAAATTTCATACAAGGTTGACCTTAAAGTCATGCTTTCTTCTCTGGCTTGTAAAGTTTTACTCATAGTCTCTAGCACAACCCTCTTTGTCATTCCCAAAGGACTAGCAGCCTATAATTTGATCTAGCATTATTTTGGTAAAGAAGAGGCTATGGCAATGCATGTTCTTCAAGGATTTGCTTTAATGCTATAGTTGCATTTCTAGTGCTTCCATGGCATTTAATCTTGCAGGCATTTCCATGAATTTTATGAACCACTTTGTCTTTCATGTCTGCCCAAATGCTCCAATATGTACTGTGTGATAGTCCACTTAACCATTCATATTCATGATTGAAAATTGATATCCCATTAACCATGGGTTTCAATCAAAGTTATAGTGTCCTGCCTTGAACACCTCCTGACGTTGTTGAAGGAAGTAAGAAAGCTCTTAAAGAAGCTGGTTATGTTGGTTAGGCCTTGTCTTACTCCAAATACCTAGGCATATGGCCTCACAATCATCTTTTGTAATTTTACTAATGCAACTTTCTTACTAAAGTCACATAAGAGCCCTTTCCTTATTCTTCTCAGATAACATGTCTCTTGGGTTCTAGAATTGGTGCTATGTTTCGTCACCTCTTGACACTCACATACTTTATTTTTGAGAATAGTATCTTGCATCATAAGAGTCCTTTCCATATTCTCTTTAGATAACATTACATGTCTATTGGGTTCTAGAATTGTTGCCATGATTTGTTGCCTCTTGACACTCAAATATTTCTTTTTAAGAATAGTGTCTTGCATTTTCCACTTGTGAGACAAATACCCATTGAACCCATTTCTCTTGAATCTTCATCTCTAAAGTTAAAATGCTGAGTGGCCTTGGGAATTACTTGATGCTTTATAATATGTTGGGAATGGCAATCTGGTTGAGAAGTTCATTAAAGCCAATCTATTGCCAATGCCCCTTGAGTTGTGTAGTTGAACTATTTCTCCTTCGTAGTTAAATGTTCTACCATCTATATGCTCCATGCTAGTAAGAACATCATGAAAAATGCCCCTTGAATTGTGTAGTTGAACTATTTCTTCTTCGCAGTTAGATGTTCTACCATTTATACGCTCCATGTTAGTAAGAACATTAGGACCAACATCACATGGTCTACCATACCTACCCTCAACTATAGTGAGAACATCATAACAATTATTAGCAATATCATCAATTCTTATTCTTGCATGAATTTCATCAATCGCTACATTTATTTCCCTTTGTAGTCCCATCTTATCATTGTCAAAACAAGACAAGTCTTTTATACCAGTGAATAGGTTTGAGTCACTTGCAACACAAGGAAAGCCTTCTATACCAATGAGCATGTTTGAGTCACGTGCATCACAAGACAAGTCGTCTATACTCGTGAGCATGTTTGAGTCACTTGCCACACAAGACATGTCTTGATACCAGTGAGCATGTTCTAGTCACTTACAACACAAACAACCTTTTCTGTGCCAAAAGAATGTCATCAATACTTGTCATCATGTCACTATGGTAGTCTTCACAACTACTACAACTTCTTGATTTGGAGCCCATTTGTGTAGTTCTTTTCTTTTGATAATCCTTTTCTATATCTTCCACCATATGGATGGAGACTAATTTAGGCAAATTTAATTTCAAGAAAGCTAACCACAATTTAATAGTATTATGGACTATAGACATGACATACTATCCATTGCATTTTGAATTATGCCTCGACATGTGAACTTAATTATCTCCACCATACAAAGAAGATTCTATTATGCATAGCCCTTACAACTAATACTTCTCCAGAGTAAGACAACATGCTAGACTTTTCCCCTAGAAATAAATTTTCTTGATATCTTGAAAGTATATCTTTGGAACGATTCCATCTCGATCCCAAAGAATTCTATGGGCTTGCATATAAAAAATGTCACATTGGAAGATAGCACCCAGTGTTTCAAATTCTCCATGGGGATATTTTAACTCTACTTCAGGACTAATTACATTGGTGATTATCCTCTTCTTTCACCATAATGTTGAAAATGACACACATTTATAGGATCAAGACTGTGTATTTATTGAAAGGCCACTACTTCATTCTTCCTATATAACACCATGTCTAAACCCTCTATTAGGGTGAATATTTGTTTTTTGAAAGATAGGTTGGAAAAAAGCCCAAAAAATCTCTATTTTATAATCTTCAACCCTAGAAATCCTTAATTTTTATATCAGATCGGGTTAAAATAACCTTCTCAAACCCTAAATTCAAACTCTAGATCCTAAATCCTAGATCTTAAACCCTAGAACCTAACCTTGTACCATAAATGCTAACTTGGACCATAAACCCTAAATCCTAGATCTTAAACCTTAAACCTTAAACCTAGCTAAACATAAGATCTTAGATCCAAGACCCTAAACGCTAGATCCTACACTATAAATTTAGAACCAAAACCTTAGATCCTAAAAGCTAAATTACAAAGCAATGATTTGTAAAATATCTTGCTTTAAGCAATAGGGAAACCCCAACTTGTATTAAAGTCCCAACCTGTTGGGGTGCACACAACCTATTGCTAAAATTAAGATATTTTACAAGTTATGGATTGCAGTTCAAGGTTTAGCTAGGGCTTAGGGTTTAGGTTTTAATATCTAGGGTTTAGGGTTTAGAATCTAGGGTTTAGGGTCTAGGTTCTACCGTTTAGGATCAAGGGTCAAGAGTATAGGGTTTAGGGCCTATAGTTTAGTGTCTAGGGTCAATGGTAAAAACATGCATTCCAAATCATGTGCTTGTATTTGATGGGTATACCTATTGGAGATAAGTGCATAGGTTACAAGCACACCAATGCATACTTTCAATATCCAGACATCATGCATGGTAAAAAATAATGAAGTACACATTCGAAACCATGCAAATGATATCTGATGGGTATGATATTTCTTACAAGCCTTGAAATAAGTAGATGTAAGGCCTATGCAAAGTATTATGCCCATCAGAGACAACAACATAGGCTAGAAGCATGCTAATTCATATTTTTAGCACTCATGCATGATGTTTGGTAAGAGAAAATATGCATTCCAAGCCATACAAATGATATTTGATGGATATAAATTTTGTAAAGGCCTTAAACTAAGTAAGTTTAATGCCTATGAAAAGTATCATATCCATCAAAGACAAGCACGACACCCATGCATCATGCATGGTAAGAAACAAGGAAATATGCATTCTAAACCATGCAAATAATATCCATCTTACCAAACAAGGAAATATGCATTCCAAACCATGCAAATAATATCCAATGGATAGGATACTTTACATAAGTCGTAAACTTACTATACCCATCAAAGACAAGCACACCGATGTACCTTTTTTAACACCTAAACATAATTCATGATGAAAAACAAGAAAATATGCATTCCAAACCATGCAAACAATATCAACAAATGTGTATGATACTTTGCATAGACCTTACACTTACTTAGTTTAAGGCCTATACAAAGTATCATAACAAGGAAATATGCATTCCAAACCATGCAATAATATCCAATGGGTATAATAAGTTGCACATGCCCTACACTAAGTAATTTTAAGTCCTATGCAAACTATCATACTTATGGGAGACAAGCACATAGGCTAGAGTGCACCAATTCTTTGTTTATGATTCACTAGTATATAGCAATTAGTTTATGATTTGTATATTTTTGAATCTTTATCTACTTCTACTTTTTAAAATTTATTTTATAATAAAATAAGATCTATATTAATGCATTTAATTAATTTAAGTTATAATTTATTATAATTCATATTTTTTTATACATTCATACTTGTTTATTCTTTTTTTAAACATCATTTTATTCAAATAAATATTATATTAGTGATTTGCATAATTTACTACTTTTAATAAAAAATTAATGCTTTTTTTTCACACTCACTCATTCCACACATGTTTAGGACCTATGGCTCTTAAATATTATCTACATATTTTATATCAATAATTTTATAATTTTTAAAATAATTATATTCACATATTTTTTATGTATATATATATATAATTTTATATAATATTATTTTTATATTTATATAAATGATATTTTGTAGTTTTAAAAAAACATTATATAGACATATCATAATTATAAAAATTTACATGATATATTATATGTTATATTTTATTATTACATTTTAGATTGCAAATATTATATATATTTTTAATATTATGTAAATTTACAATATTGCATGATTAAAGGGTTTTTTCAAAATCAAGAAATTTTCAAAAAGCACTAACCAAAGCTTTTGGAAGGTGTCACATATGCAAGAAGTTGGGAGAGAATTTACTTAGACAAAACTTGTTTTGTGCATATTAGATTGGGAGAGGATTGACTTTTTTGAAAATTGACTTTTTAAAAAAAAATCTACAATAGGTTAGAAGGTGTTGCATACACAATAGGTTATAAACACAATTCATTTGTTGCTGCATTTGGTTATTTCAAGCAGTAGGTTCAAATTAAGAGGGAACTAAGATGATTAAAGAATGAAGTGTGGAATGAAGAGGGAATGAAGGTTGTGGTACTTATATAGTGTTAACCTAGAAACTTGCCCTGAAACTTGATTATGTGCCACCTCTCCCTTATAATACCTACTCTCTCCTCATTCTCTCACTCTCATTCCTTTTGTTTTCCAATCCTCCTCCTCCTCCTCCTAAGTAATCCTCTTCCTCCTTCCCATCCCTCCCCTCCTCTCCTCCTTTCCCTCCCCCTTTCCTCTCCTCCCCTCTATCTCCCGTTGCCTCCTCTCACCCATTCCCCCTTCCTCCTCCTCTCCCTCACCACCCCCACCTCCTATCCCTCATTGCCCCCACTTCTCTCCCTCCCTTGACCTCACTGGCCTCTCTCTCTCTCTCTCTCTCTCTCTCTCTCTCTCTCTCTCTCTCTCTCTCTGTGTGTGCACAATAAGGTAGCAGGGGAGGATGGGGAATTGTTTGGCATGGGGGGTTGGTGGCCAACGATGCATAGGAGGGGGGGTTGTTCAACACAAGGGGAGGAGGAATGCTCGGTGGATGGGTGGAGGGGGCGATGCTCGACAAGGTTGGGAGATGGAAGAGGGGCTACCCCTCACCCAAGTTGTTGCGAACACAATAGGTTGGGTGGGGGGGGATCATCCCCGCCGCCCCCTCCTCACATTGACAACAAGAAGTACTTCTTGAAAGCTATAATGAATACGGCAATAGAAGAATCTTTTTAAGTACTCAATGCCTTCAGATCTTTGAGTAAATATGGGATGCATTACCAAGCATTGTTGTACCTCTACAACATCTCAAGTTGTACCCATTCAAACTCTAGCAAGTGTGCCACCCATAATATTTCACTTTGAGGTTGTATCCATTCATACTCTAGCAAATGTTCAACCCATAGAATCTCTCTCTCAGATTGTACCCCCTGCAACATCTCCGGCTATAACTATAGGAGCATGAAGGAGTTGTCCTCGTATAGGCTCAACTAGTGTGAGTATTCCAAGGAGAAAAGTCAAAACAACTCTAGCTCCACCTAGAAACCATTTGAGCAACTTATTTAGAAATAGGCAAGGAGTTGGATAGTGAATAATGCAAATGAAGAAGATGCAATTGCAGATTTCCTATTATTTGACTGTGTGGCAGAATTACATCCTCCTAAAGACAAGGGGTAAATTTGGGGAACGTATCAATTCAATATGCCAACAATGTAGATTGATCGAGCTTCCTTGTTCACCAATCAATGGAAGTTGGATGAACATTTTGCATGCAAACTTTATGAAGATAGGAGAATTGAAATGCCATTTGCAAGAAATATCACTTTACATCCCATGATGTTCCATAGAGATAAAGAAGAAGATCCTCTATACGTGATGCCACATTTCAAAAGCACAAAGAATTTCTCAAAGCCTTAAAAGACTTCCAAAAGAGCGATGTAGTTCTTGCTGTTGTGCTGATTAGTGCCAGAGCAGATATGAGAGTCACATGTTCAAGAGACATATGCTAGCAAAGAATAGGTTTTTGGAGAGATGCAAGTTTGGGATGGGAACATTTTTGTAAAGCTTATAGGATTGCCTATGATGAGCCATGAAAAGGAAACTTGACACATGATGATTACATGGGGAAGTTTGCACGAGTCATCGCTTACGTATGCCTATTTAAAGATGACCCTAAGTACTTTCTTAAATCATAAAGATTGAACTCGCATAGTATCAGATAAAGAAAGGCTCAACTCTTTATAAAATCCTCATAAAGCAAGGAAGTTATGGATTGGGTGTGACAAGGCACAAGCACTAAAGGGCAAGAGACCTACAATTGAATTTATGGCAAAGCAAGGTCACTTCTATCGATGCTTGAAGGAGGGAATAGTGAACGATGTGCAACAAAATCTCTAAGATTTGAAGGTCATCATTGCAAGACAGAGAGATTACACTTGCATCGTGTTTCATGAGGGATCAATCTTTCAATGCAACATGGATGTATATACAACATATGAAACAAGGCCCAATATCCTTTGAGGCACTAAAGCATATGGTACCGGTCAAAAGCAAATAATAACAAAATAGATGTAGAGCATTTGATGGAAACCATTAAGGTTCATTGCAACTAAAATAACAAAGGATATATGTCAAAAGATCCTTAGTGGGGTGACTTCTTCCCTAGGAAAGAAGAGCAAACATAGCCACTTGGATGAATGGTAACCCAAATGGTCAAAGGTGAAGCTGCTCTCTCAGCATTACTATTCTTACTCAGTGAATTCAAATGAGGAGTAAGTTGGAAAAACAATTAATGTGGATTTAAAAAAAGCATGTGGCCTTGGTTGGATGCTTGATAAGTCTTGGGCTAAAAAGTCTTGGCCTAAGTCTTGGCCTTGGTTGGATGCTTGATAAGTCTTAGGTAAAATCATGGGATGTTGATGCCACACCAAAAAAGCATCTAAGAACAAAAATGCCAAAGATTATAGAAATAGAGTCTATAGAGATCTAGAAGAAGACCTGCAGTATACCATCTAGGGTACAACAACTACTTCTACTTTAACTTCTCCTATGATATCCTGTTGTCAAAGGATGATACCAAATCAACACACATCAGCAGCATTATACAGGGTGCTTCATAACAATGACCATTGATGATTAGGAGAAGCCATGTGTATTTTTCATGGAAGAGTTATAGGACCTTGGAGTGTAGGATAGTTAATCTAGTATGATTTATCATAGAAGAACCTTTGGTAGACCAAAAAAGTTCAACATTGTTCCTTTTCATTGCAAAAGCACAAAGGGATCCCTTGTATGCCATCCTCACCTCTATACTTTGGGTATTCACTATCAAAAGTATATCATGGACTAGCTATGAGAAATGGTGCCATCCTCCTAAGGTATGAGTATTCAAGGGGCGGTGGTCATGTAATCCAAATTCCTAGAAATTTATTGGATCTCTCATTTGAAGAGGGAAAAAAGCCTAAATTGTGCGCGGAAATGGTGTACTTTAGAAAGTCAAAGAATCCGCCCCTAAAAGAAGATATGGTAAAACTCTAATTGAATGATGGATGGATGGAAGCACTATACCAAATAGGTTTTGCTACTGAAAATTTGCTACATAATGGTATTAATGTAAACATCATTGATACTAAGCATCAGTGGGCTACTTTGACATGTACTATAGTTGCATTGTGTTCTTTGAAGATGAAAGTGTCAAAGAGCATAAAGAAGATAGTGATCTGAAGATTAGTAACTCTAGCTTAGGTGATACACTCGATAAAATATTTGCGCATGAAGAAGGGGGGGTCCAATATTACAAAGAATCGAGGAGTTGCACTCGTCGTACGGGAAGGCCAAAGGCAAGAAGTAATCCGTCACATTGAAGAAAATCAGAAGGCTGTAGAATTGGAAATGAGAGAGGAATTAAAACCCACTAAGCCGCTCCAAGTCTCTTTTTAAGAAAAGGGAAGTGGAGGAGGTGGGGCAAGCAAGAAGCCTTATCTATGGGAGGATATGATGAGCCAAAACCTCAAAGCTTAAAAGTTGATCTAAAGGATCCTAGCAAGGAAGAGTTACGAGCAGAATGTGATGAGCCTGTACCTCAAGCCACACAGACGAGTCTAGAGCCTACTAGTCAAGATCCTGGTAGTCAAGGACCTGGTATTAAAGAACTTAGTACTCGAGAGCTTGGTAGTTAATTAAGATCTTGGTAGTCAAGATCTTTGAACTTTAATGATATGATATGATTGTATTAAAGTCCTCTTGATAATAAATCTATGTGTGTGTGTGTGCATGCGTGCGTGTGCATGTGTGTAGATATTGATATTTGATTTTATACTTTTTGTGTTCAAAAGTCTGATTTTATAATTAAGAATATGTGAATGTTTCTTCCATGTTTTTAAATTATATTAAATGTCTCTTGATGAGAATTTAATAATTATATCAATCCTATCTACAAGAATTTTTTTTCAAATCTTTCACTTTATTTCAAAAGAGAGAACAAGAACCATTGACATAGGATGAGAAAGAAGGGTTTGCTTTGCAAAAGCAACAAGTGAAGGAGAAGCTCAAGAAATAAGAGAGACAAGACAAGAACTACAAAAGTTTCATTCGACTAGAGAAGAATGAAGAAGCGAAGTAGGGGATTCTTAGAGAGTCATTATATGCTGAATTCTTGTAACTATAGGAAGGTCTTTGTTAACACCATAAATACTTTGAGATTTTAATAGCTACTTTTAATGTAATGAAAAAACCCCTTTTATTAACTTTGGTTTTGAAAGTCATCTTAAAAACTGCATTAGCACTTATTCATCATTAGCATAGTATTTATCGTAGGAAGTATTTTAGTAATCTCATCAAGTGTTTGGTTTTTTCACTAAATTTTTTTCTTAAAAGTTAGCTTGAAACACCACATCAGCACAATATTCATCATTTTTGGACTTTTCTTTAGTCTAGTTCTAAAGTTAGACTTTACATAAGTCCAAAAGTTTTGAATAGTGTGTACTCGACTTCATTCATATATTTTGATTTTGATTTTGATTTTGATCCAATATTTTAATCATGGTTTTGGTTTTTAAATGTAATTTGTGTTGTACTTATTGGATTTTTTTTATTTTTAAGGAAATTTTATGAAAGATAGTATAAGTATAAAAGAAATTTCAAACACATACACTCTTACTTGTAGCTTTCTACAGAAGATTATTTGAATATAATTTGAGAGGTGTAGAAGCATACGATTTGTTTTGGAGTATCTGATTATTTGAATATAGCATAAGTATAAAAGAAATTTCAAACACATACACTCTTACTTGTAGCTTTCTACAAAAGATTATTTGAATATAATTTGAGAGGTGTAGAAGCATATGGTTTGTTTTAGAGCAAGCTCCTTTAACTTTAGCTTGGAATAAAAGATGAGCCACAAGGGAGGACAAGTTGTAAGATCACTTTTCCCCTTCAAAGGTCCCTATTCCAAGAGGAGCCACTGGAAAGGACAAGTTCTTGGATCACATTTTGCCTTCAAAAGTCCCTGTTCCAAGAATCCGGTATGGTTCATTCATAAAATTCAAATTCATTTTGGATTCAATAGTTCAACAATGTTTGCAGAATTTAAATGTAATATGTGTTGTTCATTGTAGTTTACTAAATCAAGTGTGCATTTAAATTTTTCAAATGCAAGTTCATTTTAGTTAGTATTGATGTGTTATCTTTTTATATGATGTTAGTTTGCTATCATTTTACCATGTATATGTGCTGATGTTATTGATATTAATATTTTGTTTTAGCAAGTGCGAACCATCATTAGATAGTTTGCTTTGAATTTTGGTTTGTTTACATTCAATCGCTTAACAACGTTTGGGGTATTTAAGTATAATATGTGTTGTTAATTTTTAATTTACTAAGTCAAGTGTGCTACAATACTTTTTAAGTGCAAGGAAATCTTATTTTTGTTGATGTGGCCTTATAATGTGATATTATTTTTGTTTGTTAACATTTTACCATGTTATATGTGCTAATGTTATTGACATTTTTACTTTATTTTAGCATGTTTGATTTGGATAACCATCATTGGATAGTCATGGGCTATTTTAATTCTTGTTTCTAAAGACAATTCCCAATACTTGTTGCCAAATATATGTGTTTTTGAATCTATAGATTTCAATTAGTAGATTTTGTATGCAATTGGGTTTCTATTTTGCTTGATTAGATACTATTGCAAGTATATGTGTATTTAAATATGTAAATTTCTATCAATATATTTTGTGTACAATTCGTTTTTTATTTTTGCTTGATTTGATAGTGTTAGTTTGACATTATTGGACCTTGGAGTTAACCTTGATGATGCAAAATAGTTCAACATGCAATTAGAAAAAGAGATTGGTGGTTGGCTACATTTGAGGTAACATGGATATTTGAATTTGGATTCAATAATGTAAAAATACTTAGAATATTTTAAAATAAAATATGTGCTGGCTTTGTAGGTGTCAACAGAGTCACATACAATTTTAAGGTGATACTTTTACCAATTTGATATCCAAAGTGTGATCAAGGTCATAACAATAATGGGCTACTATAGATCCTACAACATAAAATAGCATCTAGCTACAGATTCTAAAACTATTAAAGTATGTGTAGTGTATCACATGGTGAAAAGACAAGCCATCCTATCCATTGTGAATGAATTTTGTAGAGCTCTGCACAAGTCATTGAATGAATTGATGCCTTTGTTAGATCAAGCTCTGCATAAGTCAACTATGAATGAATTTTGCATCAATATGGAGATTTCTTGGGAAAAGAATCATTCCATATAGTACATAACAATCTCTAATTTGGATATTGAGATGTACATATTGAACGGTTACTTGCTTGCTAATTTTTTTCTTATCTGGCAGCACATTTTATATGCTTATGGACCATACATGGCATGATGTTATGAAAGAATTGGAGTACGCAGCTGTGCGTACAACAAAAAAACACAACATGTGAGTGGTAGAACTAAGAGGAGCTCAATGGTCCAATTGGTTCAATGGTGGTATACGTTTATCAAAATAAGAGTAGCTATGAAACTAGCATTCACCTTATTGTACCATGTAGTGCGAAAAGTCACAAAAGAAGACGATACAATTTGTCAAATGCAAGACAACGTTATGCAAGGTAGCATGCAACCTGTCATAGAGAAGGGTGCATATGGGTGGAGTTAGATTAACTTGATGGTGTGTCCTCTCCCAATGTGGATGCCCATGCATGTATTTCAAATTTGTTTTTAATTTTAGTTATGTGATATGGAGCATTAGGCTACAAATTTAGTTTAATCTTCATATAATCCAAAAGGAAACAAATGAAATTGTGCATGTTAATTACAAGTTTTAAGTTTGCATAGTGCACTCATCTCGCCACAAAACATCATGACATCAACCACATTAATAAGTATTCGAACACATAGAAGATGCTCCTAAACCTAATAATATATCAATGAAATTTTGTGATTTGCTTGTGCCAAAGTGCTTCTACAATGACTTCATGCATCTGATTTGGGGCATTTTTTGATTTGAACAAATGTCTCAAGAATTTTGGATAATTTTCTCCTAAGTATGCTTTGAGTTGAGTTTATACTATCTCTAGTGGAAAAATACATCAATCTTTTTAGCACCAGAGTGTTCCCCCAATTGATTTCATGCATTTGATAAATATCTAGTGTATTCCAACAAATAGGGAGGGGGAGGGGGGGATTCAAATTATATGGCCCTTTCCTTCTAGTCGTATTAGAAATCCTCCTTCATCCCCCTCCCCCTTTATGCCCTTCATAAGTGTCCAATCTCACACATGCCTCCCTCTTTAATGCCCCTCCCCCTTCCCCTTTATTTAATTTAAGCTCTCCCCCTCCCCATGCGTGAGAAATTAATGCCCCTCCCCCTCCCCCTCCCCCCCTTTTTTTAATTCAAGCCTACCCCCTTTATCCCTAAATAGGAGCCCACGATCTCATAAAATTGGTATAAGTATTTGTCGCGCGATGTGTGTCTCGATTAACGTAAGGTGATTAAGTCGAATAATGTGAGTATCAATTAAGGTGAGTGTTGATTAATGTATTCGAGGGCGGTGGCGGAACATGTTGGCTGATTCGAGAAAGTTCGTGGGAATTCAAGATGCTGATTCGAGAAAGTTCATGGCTGCCTCGAGCGAATATATATGTAGGGGAGGGAGGGGTTGAGGTAGAGCAAACAAAGGGAGGGGAAGAAAGCCTGAGAGAAGGGCGGGGAGCATGGAAGGGAGAGAGGCAAGGTGAGGGCAATGTGTAGAGGCAAGATGAGGGCAGTGAGGCAGAGTCAATGAGGGCAAGGCACAAGGGAGGTGGTGAGGCTAAATTAGATATTACGGAGGCAACAAGACCTTAGATTAATTGGATTAATAGAGGCAACAAAGAGACAAATTAATGAATTTATTTAGGGAGAGTGAACAAGGAGAGCGACAAAGAGAATTTACAAAACATAGTGCATTTACCACCCTGCCCCCCTCCACCCACACCAATTAATTAATTAATAGGGTATTTTTCCTCACTGGATACCCTATTGGAAGTTGTTAGGTAACGCATGAGTGTACGGTCATATGCCACTCCCCCCTCCCCCCCTCCACCCACACCAACTCTTTAATTAATAGCGCATTTTTCCTCACGAGAGGACCCTATTGGAAGTTGTTATGTAACTTACGAGTGTGCCATCATAAAGCAACACAATTATTTTAACTTTTGTACCGTGATTTGAGAGACAAAGCAATGTACCTTTAGCGAGTGGTGTATGGATGGCTTGAAGTACCCTCCCTCCCTCCCCCCCCTCTCTCTCTCTCTCTCGCGCACGCATACATGTTTATTATATTACAAGAGGCAAACCTCAAACTAGAGACCAGATGACAAGTAAACAATGTAATTTATGTGACGAACAAACATACATCATAAAAGAATTGCCTGAGCTACATGCGAAAATAGTAGAACATGGAAGAAGCAGGCTCTCCAAAGACTCTCTCTCTCTCTCTCTCTCTCTCTCTCTCTCACACACACACACACACACACACACACACACACGTAGGCACGCACATAATAGCTTTATATTTTCAAAAATTAAATCTAATGCATGGACCAAAATCCTTCAATGATAAACTTTCACCTTTATGCTCAACTTTCAAGTGCCAATATGATATAGATTAAGGCCACATACAACCAAAATAGCAAATAGCAACAAATGCAAAATACATTAAAAAAGTGTGATCTCAATAAAGGCTAAAAATAGTCAAATTGTAGAGACCTCTAATGAATCAAGGCCATAAATGTCAAGATTCAAGACTCAAGCATAAACAGTACTGATAAGCTCATGATTCAATACATAGATGATACGAGTGAGGTAGGTTTCAACGTTTTGGGGGTAGCTTATATATATAATAGTACTAATAAGCTCATGATTCAATACACATAGATGATACGAGTGAGGTAGGTTTCACCGAAATGTTTTGGAGGTAGCTTATATATATAGATAGATAGAGAGAGAGAGAGAGAGAGAGAGAGAGAGAGAGAGAGAGAGAGAGAGATCCAAGAACATTCCCAAACTCATCCTTTAAAAACAAAACATAGTGCACTTTCAATCTAATCATAGTAACTCATAAGGTTAAAAACCATAAACTCCATCACGCATAGCAAGGACTAGCTACTATGACATCCCCACTGACATCATCAATGCCCAAAAGTGGGTGTACACCATAGTATAAAAATATGCTCTCACACATACAAATCCACACACCCACACATACTTGAGCATCCATTTATACAAGGTCTTCGTATTGAGTTTCTACCGACACTCGGGAGGTGAAGGGCACACTTAGTCATGACAAAGGCTAGCACTAAAGGAGAAGGCTAATAAAAAAGTACTCCAAAATCTCTTCATTCAGCTACAAGTGCTTATGAAGTCTAGACGATTTCATTAAAAGCAGTCCAAAATCTCTTCATTCAAGCTACAACTGCTTGTGAAGTCTAGACGATTTCATTTTAGTGTCTTCCAAACGAGTATCTAAATCTAGCTGATAGGGCAACGCACCATTTAAGATAGAAAGAATTAATGCAATATCAACAGGCCGCAACATGGATGAAAACTTCACAAGGTGAAATTTGCATGTCCGCTAATACGGCAAAAGCATATACTTAGATGAATCCAGAAACATCCCCAAACTCATCCTCTAAAAACACAACATAGTGCAGTTTCAATCTCATGATAGTCACTCATAATAAGGTTGAAAACCATAAACTCCATCACGCATAGCAAGGACTAGCTACTATGACATCCCCACTGACATCATCAGCACCCAACCGTGGGTGTAGACCACACTATAGTAGTGTTTTGTGGCGACTAAGGTATGATATTTGCTCATGGAAATGAACTCTCCAAAAAGTTACTTACCCATCATCAGCAAATCCCCTCTACTTTCACACCTGGAAGCTTGCATCGCCGCATCCCTCAAGCCCTTCAACTTGATGTTGGATAGAATGAAACACCAGCTCAACTTGACATTGTATAGAATGAAATACCAGGAGAAACACATTTGTTCCGCCAGAAATAGCCAAAATACAGTATGCAGCCTGTGAATTCAACAACACTTCACCATTAAATACCAACAATAAGCACATCTGTCAACAAAAAAACTGGAACGCAGATGTTAAAGTCCTAGTAGGCTATATATATTGAAACTTCCACATCAAATGACAATCGCTTCTGAAGCCCCCCCCCCATATGCTCCTTAACAAAAAAAAGGAGTCTTTTAAGATAACCCTTTCTTTTGGAAAGTTGACAAAAGAAGAGTTTCCATATTTCAGGAAAAAAAATCAGTGACATGCTTTCCATGGGCAAATGAATTGCCCAACTCAACCAGCATCCATGGCTACTCAATCCCTATGGTTACATAGTCTAGGTGTAAAATTACAATGAAAAAGCCCAACTCCGTAACGTATACATAGAGGCAATGTATCCTTCTTGCAAAACACTTCAATACTTCCAATTCATGTGGACTCTTTGGAATAGGGAAGAGAGAGGGAGAGAGGGATCATAACTGATGTCCCTTATCCTTTACAAAAATAGAAGGCTCTAAGAAGAGCCAGTCATCAAATCTTTACAATCAATGTCTGCTGTTTCTGTCATCAGAGATAGTTTGCTCCGAAGATGCATCCTCATTGTTACCCAGCTCTGGATCATTGACCTGAATAAGGGGATCTGAATGAGTTTTACTAGAAGAATCTTCACTTTTAGCACTGGTAGGCCTCATTTTATGACTGACAGGATCAGTGTTTGATGCAGGAGCATCTGAAGGCATCTGTTGTGACAAGTCAGGTTGCAATAAATTTGGTTGTGGTCGGACATGGAGACCCTCTCTCGTGCCAAATGCAAATGATGGCCAATGTTGCTGCATGATGCCTTGATCCTGCAGGTTTAATGTTTTTCTTCCCTGAGAAGTCAACGAGTCAAGAGCCAGGCCAGAGGATACAACCTGATCAAAAGACAAGAGGGGGGCTTTCAAACCAGAAGCCTGAACTTTGTCTGAGAGTCCAAAAGCCAACATTGATTGGTTTCCTATATTTGGTATTTGTGGAGACAAATCAGAGTTAAAGGGGATACTGCTGTTACTACGCCGGTCTATGCCTTGCCCAAGAGTCCATTGGAATGGTGTGCATGATGCTACATTTAGCAGCACAGAAGAATGCCGTCCTTCCAAAGGAGGGAAGCTCCCATCAAGAAGCCTACCATTGTCTAAAAGAGAGAAACTAGGTGTGGTTAAAGATGATGACTGATTCTGCTTTCCCAGCAAGGCCAAATTTGGTAGCATGACATTGCCAATGTAATCTCTGGTACCAGCATGTGCATCTCCCATTACTGTACATCCAAGTTTAAGGCCCCTTTTCTTCTTCCTTCTTCTTTTTGTCTTCCTGTGAGGTGGCACTGGAGGTGGCCCAGGGTTAATCCAAGCTGGAAAAGCTGACTTGGTGTCCCTATAAACCAGATCAATTGCCTGCGATATAGCAGCAATCGTTGATGGCAAAGCAGGTTCAGATGGTGCTGGTGCTTTGAAAGCCTCCCTTAGCCAATGCGGCAAATTGCTTGAAAAGTTTGATTTACTAGAAGCCTCCTCAGCAGACATAGGAGGAATGTGGATTGCACTTTGACCTGTTTTGGCTTTTCTTTTCTCCAAGCTGGCATGTGGAGTGATATTTTTCAGCAAGCCTCTTACATCAGAAGGCCCAACATACGGAGGTAGACTTGTCCCCCTCATCTCTGGAACCTTGATAACATCCGGTGCTGGTAAATTCAAGTAACTTGTAAAAGCTGGAAACTCTTGCAGTCTATGCGGTAGCTTATCGGGAAAGTTCTGAAACTTTGGTGCATCAATTGTCTCCATGTGTGTCGATGCAGCTCCTTTTCCAAATCTCAGTTGCAAATTCGAGAAATTCCACTCACCATCCCCCACTGTACATCTAGGTAAACTGCTTGTTGTCAGTGGATCCGGAAAACTTCTGTTAAACGAAAAAGGTGTGCTAGGAATGTTTGTCTGTGGAATAGTTCCTATTCTGTCAACAAATCGATGATTTGAAAAGAGATCCTCCACCTGCTTATTGGGTGGAATAACTGTGTTGGGCAACCCTTGAGTCACAGATCTGTGAAAGTCAAATTTCCGACCCAAGTCTAACCTTGCTACGTCTTCCACCCTTGAAGTGCTCATAACTACATTAGAAACAGTCCCCATCTGTGCAAGTCTACTCAAAACACCCGCCTGAGGTGGTCCCAGTAAGGATGTCTTTTCATCACGCATCTCTCTAAATGGAACACTTTCCAGATCAAGTTTTGGCATGAACATGTCCCCTGTCTGAGTTAAACCTGAAGAGTTTGTGCTGCTCTTCAGTCGTCCACTGGTAAAAAATCTCTCTCTTTGCAACAAAGGTGTATGCACACCTTCACTGAATGAGCTGAATAGCGATCTGCCGCCTTCCCTGTTGATTGGGTTGTCTGACCAATCAAAGGTCCCTCCGAACATCTTAAGTTGCTCATCATTCCACCTGTCTGCTAGGTCTTTTGCAGTTCTATATTTAGAAAAGCACAACCTGGGATCTTGAAGCATAGAAATCCAATTACCCCGACCATGCCTCCGTACTCCAGACCACAAAGCATCAAGCTCTTCTTCGGTCCAAGGTATTGGATCCTCAACTGCATGTATTGCACCTCCAACACCGCTAAAAAAAGGTAGGGTTTGATAACTTTTTCCCTGATTTTCATCTCTGTGGAGAATATTGGATGACCCCAGTATGCTTAATCCACTTGCAAACTCATTTCCAAAATTAGAAGTGCATCTAGATGCAGAATCAGTGTAACTCTTCATTAATTCAGAAACCTGAGTAAAGTTGGGAGGTGCTACATTAAGGGTAGACATTGTGACAGGTTGCCTCAAATTCACTGCATTCTTTGATGGTTTCAAAGCACTAGAAAGATCGAGGCTATTTCCACAAGACACTCCCAGCCCTAAAGACATCATCAAATTAGGTGAACTGTTGTGCAAAATAGATGTACAAGGGGAGGCATCTGCCCCAGTACATACAACAGCTGGCTGTCCACTGTGCAGGATAGATGTACAAGGGGGAACATCTTCCCCACTACATACAAGAGATGGCTGTCCACTGTGCTGAATAGACGTACAGGGTGGAGCCTTCTCCCCGACGCAAACATCAGATGGCTGTTCACTTCCCTGACCATTAGTCTCAAGGGTACACACACCTCCGTTTTGAGGTGGACTAGATTGTTGATCAACATGATGGATGCCACATGGTTTCTCTGAGGATGGCAACGATTGTAGATCAATTATGTTAAAGGTCCCTTCACTATCTTTACTGCATCGCGAAGCAATCCGCTCTTTTTGCCGAGCTCGGAGTTTTGCTCTACACAAAGAAAACAGCACAATATATCAGTGCTTCTATATTGCACAGGAAATATTTTCTCATAGCAAGGATGAAAAAGACAGAAATATCATTTACGCTTACAGCTTGTTTTTTAAGGCCCTGCCTGCTGGTGTGTACTCAGGTTCAGCATCATCTTCATCCTCATTACCACTCTAGAGAAAAATCACAACAAATTACGTTAACATCCACGTTGGCCGAGCAATCAACCTTGACTGTATCAAAACAGAACCACCATACACTTAATTTGGTCATGCTGTAAACCATCTCCAATTTCTTTATGGTCATATCCATATCAATGCAAAATAAAATGTATTTAAAAAATAGCACAACAGCTATACCCCAAATTTGAATTTATAATTTGTAGAGCTTTCTAAACATTTTTATACGGAAACTATTCATATTTA
Source organism: Dipteris shenzhenensis (assembly GCF_047967505.1). Taxonomy (NCBI): domain Eukaryota; kingdom Viridiplantae; phylum Streptophyta; class Polypodiopsida; order Gleicheniales; family Dipteridaceae; genus Dipteris; species Dipteris shenzhenensis. Next base: position 5,010,588 of record NC_141618.1, on the reverse strand, counting down.
CAAAGCTCTCTCTATGTCTGATTTCGTCAAATAATCAAGTACAGGTAAGAATTATGAATTCCAAATAACAGGTGACAGGAAGAATCGAAGGGAACACACAAGAGACAAGAACAGACAGTAAAAGAGAGACATTTTTATTTAAAAAAACTTAGTAAGCAAAGCTATGCTTATATCCTCATCAGTACCCAAGCATAAACTGCCATCTAGGTTTCAAAAGATCCCAGAATCTCTTGGGTAAACCTAGTTGCTTACTAAGCTACAAAATCCCAACCCAAACGAAAGAAACTACAACAGCAAAAAGGAAGGTAACAAAGCAGGAATGAAGAAGAAGAAATCTGAAAGGGTGGTGGGGGGGGGCGGGGGGGGGGAGAGAGAGAGAACTGTGTTAAGTTATTTTTAAAAACAAAGAAATACCAATGGTAATATAAGGAAACAAAAGACAAGCCAACGCAAATACATGGAAACAAATGCAACACAAGGAATCAAAATTTTTAAAGATTTTATATTATATGACAAAGCTAAGAACAAAAAAAAAAAGAGCTTTGAAACTCCCTGCTTTGGATTTTGATTCTATGTATAATTATAATAAACATACTCCAATATAAAATTCCAAGATATGACGACTACAATGCATAAGAGAGCGGGTTCTTCTTTACTTTTCTTGTATTATTGCCTTTTTTGAAGACATAACATGATTAAACATTTCACTTCTGTCATAAAGGACTACTTGAAGTGAGTACCATTTCAAACCAAAAAGTTCGCAACCAACCATTGCTGCCGCATAAATACACGTCCACAATCATTTCAGATGATAAACACAACAAATACGAATGGACTGAGAAGAGTATTGAAGGATTATAGCTACATAGCAAGCCACAACACTTCACAAGGTGATTCTTATGACCACTGCTATGGCAAAGAAACTCATCAGGGCAACACACTACAACAAATAGAAAGAATTAAGGTAATATCATCAACAGGAAGCGACATACGAAAACATCACAAGCTGGAATTTGCACTTCTGCTAAATGGCAAAAGACATATCTAGATGGATCCAAGTATCCACACCCACCCACCCACAAACAAAGCAAGGGAGCCAGCGTGCATCCGTGTGTGTATGTCCATGTCTACACGTGCATGCATGTGTGTTTGCAGAATCCAGATAATAAGATATGTATATAACATGTGTTGGTAGATGTTAACTCTCTCTCTCTCTCTCTCTCTATATATATATATATGTGTGTGTGTGTGTGTGTATGTGTGTGTGTGTGTGTGTGTGTGTGCACGCGCGTGCGTTCGTGTTAGATAGATATCTATATATGTATATACCTAGATGAATCCAGGACACATAGCAGGGACTAGCTACTATGACATCCCCACTGACGTGATCGATGACCAACATTGGGTTTAGACAACAGTATAAAAACATGCTCTCACACATACAAATCCACACACCCACACATACTTGAGCATCCATTTGTACAAAGTCTTCATACTGAGTTTCTGTCGGCACTCCGGAGGTGAAGGGCAGACTCAGCCATGACGAAGGCTAGCACTAAAGGAGAAGGCTAATCAGAAAGTAGTCCAAAATCTCTTCATTCAAGCTACAACTGCTTGAGAAGTCTAAACGATTTCATTTTAGTCTCTCCCAAACGAGCATCTAAATCTAGCTGATAGGGCAACGCATCATTTAAGATAGAAAGAATTATCACAATACCAACACACCGCAACTTGGACGAAAACTTCACAAGGTGAAATTTTCATGTTTGCTAATACGGCAGAAGCATATACCTAGATGAATCCAAGAACATTCCCAAACTCATCCTCTAAATTTCATATATATATATATATATATATATATATATATATATTTTTTTTTTTAAATTTATGTATTTATTTATATATATGTAAGTGTGTGTGTGTGTGTGTACACACACGTGTGCATGTAGTGTGTGCGTGTGTGTGTGTGGTGTGGAGTGATGGCAAGCTCAGCCCCTCTCTCACCCATCCTTATACCTTGGCCGTAGCCTGCTGCTGCTGCTGCGCCTGCTTTCGTACCCCATTTGTCACTCTTTGCTTCAGCCCCCCCTTCTGCCTCTGCTCCTCCTGCACGTGTCTTCTTTCGATGGAAGCGTGGTGGTTTGCCTCCTTCCACCTTGGTTAAATCGGCAAAGCTAGATATCACGGATGGTCCTTCGTCTTCCCTTCAAGTGAACCTCCTTCGCCAGATGTGTTTTGCTTCTGTCACAGATGTTCCTTCATTGGGTTCACAGCTTGTTTGTTCTTTGGACTCTGCCCTTCTGGTTTTCGATCCTCGACAGGCTCAACAATTTGGGGTCTGTCTCTACTTTATGGGTAGGGTTTAATCTGTAGCTCAACTTCGTCGTTGGGTTGAAGTTGCAATGGGTCAGGATTGCCTTTCCTGCTTTGTCTTTCTGGGCAAAGGTTTTTATTATGCCCACTACTCTTCGACTGATGTGGTGGAGCGACTTGTCAGTCGTGCTAGTATTCATGGGGCTGGTTTCTTTGCTTATGTGATGCCTTGGGATCCGCTTTTTGATCCGTCTGCCTTTCTTCTAACTCACTGTCCAGTCTCGATTACCCTCAAAGCATTGCCTCTGCCTCTTCTTCAACATCTTCCTACTCTTGCAACTTTTTTGGGGAGGCCTCTACATGTTCCAAGACAGGAGTTTTTGCAAGCTAATCGGGATGTTCGCCTTTGTATTTTATGGGATATGATGCAGCCCATGCCCTCTACTCTGGATCTTGATTTGGGATTTGCTCATCCGATGCGCATAGGTTGCATTTTGCCTCTTTTCCTACAGCACGTTATCGGTGCCAACAGGTTGGTCGTTTTGCACGTGCTTGCCCTTCGGCTTCCATGACCACTCCTCCTGCTCCTTATTCAACCATAAAGTTTACTCTTCCTTCTCCTCCGGTCTCTACTAAGGCTTTACTGGATAAGCCTTCTTTTGCTGCTCCGAAGCCTTACTGGAGGAAGGTAGAAAAATCACAGGTTAATCTTTCTCTTGCTGAAGAAGTTCAGGATCTGACTCCCATTGAGCATCATCATCCTCCTCCTCCTCTAGATATGCTGCACATGCTCTTTCTCAGGTTGATCCTCGAAGCGAAGCTGAAATGTTGAGTCCTGCTTTATCAAATGCAGCTCTTTCATCGGAGGATACAGATGTTGATCTAGCTCCATTGCCTCTGATGCCTGTGCCAGAGTCTTCTTCTGTTTGGGATGCAGGAGTGCCTTTTTTACTGGAATCTTTTCATCCCATGTTACAACAGGTTTTTGACCCTGTGATTCAAAAATTTCGGATACCAACCTATATTAAGAAGAATCACAAGGGCAAAAAACAGCTGGTTTTTATTGATGGTGTGGTTTCATCACTGCATCAGTTTTTACAGAGCAAGAACTTGAAGCTGGAGGATGCTGTGTTTGATCCTCCTCCAGCTTGATATGTAACTTTTTACTTAGCTCCCTCATGACTTTTGCTCTGAGGCTTTACTTGTAAATTTTTTTCTTGTACTTATTCGTGGGTTTTTACCTCTTTTGAGGTTTCCCACACAGAAATATAAGATTTCACTATTTAAAAAAAAATGTGTACACACACACACACACATATACATATAACATGTGTGTTTGTAGACTGAGTTTGGGCCATACCCCACTCGAGACTACCGATACTGGCACTAGAGTCATCCAGAGGTCTAGCAGAGAGCAGTGTCGAGTTAGCTTGGTGTGTATACGTATCTATATAGTTTGCAAGGCATGGTACTCAAATGGATTGGCTGCCCCCGTTTCAATACAGCATGAATGCACTGCCTGAGTTTATCCCACACGATGAGATTTACCATATCATACGGCTGCATCTCCTCCAACTCCATACATCTCGGACTCCGGGGAGGGGGGGGACCAGGAGTTCCCCACCAAGATCCCGTTCTATCATGACCACTTCCTGGGAGTATCGGAGGATGAACTCATCATTAGACCCCATCACCTCGAGGACAGAGGAGTCTCGCATGCATTGAGGACTGCCATTGGACAGATGCAGGTCCGATCACATCACCTAAGGATTGAGGCAGGGATCCTGTGCAAGAATGTAAGATCACTATTTCTCTACAAGGGTTTTTCTTCAAATCTACTTTGCACTACACTGTTGGGGTAAAGCCACATTGCCACCCTTTAAAATGTTACCTAATAAAACCTTTGAGTTTGTGGTGTGGCTCAAGGCATTCTTTACACACCCACACTCCTTGTGTCTCTGTCTCCTACTGTTCCACTCCCCTCTTTCCCTTACAAGTGGTATCAGAGCCTTCCTCTCCCTCTCACTCCGGTCTACCCCTCCCTCTCCCCTCGGGCCTCGTGCCCTCTGTCAACAGGTGCGCGAGCAGCCATAGCTGCTGCTAGCTACTACCAGCAACCGGCGGCCGCAGCCTACAAGGCGGGCGCAGCCAGCGCGCGCAGCGCGCAGCATCGGCCGCGCGCAGCCAGGCTACATATGCAGCTGGTCGCGACCGTGACCAGCCGCGACAGGCAGCCGGCCGTGCAGCTGTTAGCTGCCGGGTCGTGTGACCAGCAGCAGCCGACTGCACACAGGCAGCCGATCTCCATCAGCGGGCGTGCACGTACAGGTACAACCGTACCGACTGTACCCTCAGCCAAGGGTCGAGTGCTTTTTTTTTTAGAATTTCGACCTTTTTTTTTTGGGATCCGTGCCCTGCGCAGGTATAGAAGGTACAGCTGCACAGGCACAAACAGACTTTGTTTGGGGAAGAAGGAAAAAGTGAGAGCACTCTGCTCTTTTGCGTGGTACTTGCAAGTACATGCAGGTACAGAAGTACAACGAGGTTTTTTTTTCTTGATGCATTCCCGGAATTTTTCAGTTTTAAAACTGTGTGTTTGAGGTACAGCAAGTACACTCGTGTCCCTCGTGCTTGAGGTGACTAGTGCCACAGTGTGTGGTGGTTGCACAGTTATTTTTCGGGAAGGTCAGATGCCTTAATTTGCAGAGGGCTTTTATGCTTACACTGAGTGCAAATCTCAGTTTTCGGGTGACTATTACAAAGGGCTTTTGCCTGGAAGTGTATGCAGTGTATGCCTTGAGGCAGTGTGGAGCCACGGTGCCCACATTGGTCTCGTTTTCCACAGTGTATCAGTGACATTTCTTTGCACGTCACATTTTGTGTACGGCACTTAGAAAATCTCAGTTGAGCCACGCTTGGCCAGGGCGCATCGAGTTTACTCGGTCCCTAACTGTCCATCGTTGACAGTGCTCAAAGATTTTTTTTTTCGGTGTTTGTACGTTGGGATCTGTGTTGCTACTGTGCACACAGGCAGTTTATGCATTACATTGTCAGTTGAAAGTGCCAGGAGAGTGCTGAATTTTGTATGCTACCTCATTGTTGAGGGTGTTTTTCACTTGGTACAGGTGTCAAATCAAGGGGCTTTTGCCCAGATTTCGCTTGTGAGCACTTGAGTTACTGTTTGAGAACTTCAAATGCCTTTTATCCCCTTGGCAGAAGGGTGATTGGTTGGGATTTGTCCCATGCTTTGTTGCAGGTTTGTGACAGGCTGAGGTGTTTGGATCTTTTTTTTCAATGGACAAAACAGTGTATGCCAAGTGGTTTATGCATATAAAATCAGTGCAATACCTCATCTGAGGTGGGAGAAGTGTCCAGGACAGCAGTGTTTTGTGCTTCGTCAGATGATGATGCACTGATAAAACACTTGTGGAACAGCTGCAGCATTCTGTAGTTACTGTTTTATGCCTATTTGAGCACGGTACAGTGTGTCAGAAGGTACAGTGACTCGAGGGAAAATTTTCTGTTTTGCTGCAGGATTTTTTACAGTAAAAAACAGCACTATTGTGAGTGCTCCTGGCTCTTGATAGAGCAGGTTTTCTGAGAAATCAGAATTTTATTTAGTCATTTTTTGACTTACAGGGAGTCAAGCACTTTCCTTGTCTCATATGGCATCAGGGGGAAGTGAATCCTCAATACTGAACATAAAGAAATTGGAAGGGGCACACAATTATGCATTATGGGCAGAACAGTGTTTGAATGTACTTCTGCTAAAGAAGATTTCTAAGCCCATAAGGTTGAAGGGTGTCCAGCCATCTAGGGTGGCAGATGATGAGTGGGAGGAGCTTGATTTGTCCGCAAGGGCGGCTATCATGCTTACTCTCAATGATTCTCTTGTGTTCAATGTTCAGGCAGAAAAGACCTCTTATGGCCTATGGCAGAGGCTAGAAGAGTTGTATGCCCAAAAGAGTTCAGCCAGTAAGGTTTATTGGCTGAAAAAGCTTGCTGACCTTCGCATGAAGGAAGGTACAGCTATGACCTCACATTTGAGTGAGTTCAATGCCATCTTTACACAGCTTATCGCACAGGGATTGAACCTTAATGAGGAGTTCAAGGCTACTTTCTTGTTGTGTACCCTCCCTGAGAGTTGGGACACTTTCAAGACCACTCTGTCAAATTCAAATGTCACTCTTATGTATGCTGATGTGGAGAGCTCTCTTCTCATGGAGGAGATGAGCAGGAAGAATAATGCGGGCAGCAAGTCTTCCAATGCTTTGCAGGTACAAGATAGAGGTAGGACTCAGCAAAAGGGGAGATCTGCTGGCAAGTCCAAATCCCATAGTCAGTCCCGTGGTAAGAAAGATATTGAATGCTTTTATTGTGGCAAAAAGGAACACGTGAAGTCTAAGTGCTTCAAGTTTATACGGGATCAGAAAGCCAAGAAGGCTGAGACAAAGAGGCAAAGGCAAGGCCAAGGGAGATGACACTGATGCAGTGAATGTTGCAGCAGAGGACAGTGACAGTGACAGACATGATGTATTATGTTCTTCTGCTGTAATTGCACATACCTTGGTTGTTGATGGCCATGACATGCACACCTGGCTCTTGGATTCAAGTGCTTCTTTTCATGTTACGGCTCATAGGGAGTGGTTTACTTCCTACACACGTACTCATGGAGTTGTTCACCTTGGGAACAACTATGCATGTCAGATTGCAGGGATTGGCAGTATACAGATAGTATTCCCTGACAGACGCATATTTATGCTTGATGGTGTTTGCCATGTGCCGCAAATCAAGAAAAATCTGATTAGCACTGGCTTGTTGGATGACAGTGGTTACCACACCACATTTGGGGATTCCAAATGGGTGATTACTGATGGCCAGGTTGTAGTGGCTGAGGGTTATAAGAGTGATACCTAGGTAATCATGTTGTTGCCATAACCGAGCTGCCGAAGGTTTCATTGTGGCATAGCCGGTTGGGACACATGTCCGTTAAAGGAATGCAAGAACTGTCACGTTTGGGTTATCTGATGTCTCTTTCATTTTCAGATTTGCCTACTTGTGATCATTGCATTTTTGGAAAGCATTCTATGACTCCTCATAAGAGGAGAACTCCCCAGAATAGAGCACCGCTTGATCTAGTGCACACTGATTTGTGTGAGATGCCACAGCTATCACTAGGGGGTGCAAAGTATTTCATTACTTTCATTGATGATGCCACACGCAAAGTGTGGGTCTATTTCTTGAAGCATAAGAGCGATGCCTTAGATGCTTTCAAGAAGTTTGTCGCTCAGGTTGAGAATCGGACAGGATGCAGGCTGAAATGCCTCAGATCCGATTTTGGGGGTGAGTATGTGTCACATGCTTTTGTACAGTTATGCGAAGCTATGGGCATTAAACAGGAACTCACACCTCATAATCCATCTCAAAATGGTGTGAGTGAGCGGATGAATCGAACTATTCAGGAGAAAGTTCGATGTATGTTGTCTTATGCTGCATTGCCCCATGGCTTTTGGGCAGAAGCCGTGCAAACAGCAGTTCACCTAATTAACAGGTCGCCGAACAAGGCTTTGGAGCTGAAAGTGCCAGAGGAGGTGTGGTCTGGCAAGCCACCTTCATACAAGCACTTACGTGTGTTTGGCTGCGAGTGCTTTGCTCATGTACGCAAAGAACTGCGCACCAAACTGGAGCCAAAGTCTTTCAGATGCATCTTCATGGGTTACGGTGACGAAGGTGAAATGGGGTACAGGTTATGGGATCCCGTCAAACGGAAGATTATACGCAGCAATGACGTCATCTTTAAAGAGGATAGTGTACACAAAGAACCCGTGCAACCTGTGGAATACAGGAGGGTTGTTTATGATGATGTCGGACAGCAAAGAATGCCCATTAATATGCAGCAGCAGGCTGCTGTAAATAACCCTGTTCAAGAGGGTATACAGGCTGAAAATCAGCCAGACAATTTTGCCAATGATGCACCACTGGATATGCCAGCAAATGGCGCTGTAGGACAGCCAAATATGGTGGTACAGCCACCCGTCATGCATGACGAACAGGCTAGACAGCAGCCTAATACGGAGCATTTTGTTAGGAGGAGCACCCGTGTACAACGGCCTCCTGACAGGTTTGTTCCAGGAGCCAATAATGTGGCTGATTTTATCATGCTGACAGATTGTGGTGAGCCTTCCAGCGTCAGGGAAGCTATGGGAAGAACAGAGAAAAGGAAGTGGGAGAAAGCCATGCAGTCAGAAATGGACTCCTTACTTCATAATGATACATGGGACTTGGTGCAGCTACCTGCAGGCAAAAAGGTTTTGCCATGCAAGTGGGTTTACAAAATCAAAGTGGATTCAAATGCTTTACCGAGGTATAAGGCCAAATTGGTTGCCAAGGGATTTAAGCAGGAGAAGGGCATTGACTTTGATGAGATCTTTTCCCCTGTAGTCAAGATGACTACTTTGAGAGCAGTGTTAGCTCTTGTTGCTCATGAGGACATGGATTTATGTCAGATGGATGTGAAGACTGCTTTTCTTCACGGAGATCTCCATGATGAGATCTACATGAGTCAGCCAGAGGGATATGCTGTTAAAGGGAAAGAGCAGCTTGTGTGTAAGCTCAAGAGGAGCTTGTATGGACTCAAGCAGGCGCCAAGAGAATGGTACAAGAAGTTTGATGCCTTCATGCAGTCCCAAGGGTATCATAGGTGTGAGACCGATCACTGCTTGTATACCAAACGGGCAAAGGATGGCAGTTTGATGCTACTCATTCTATATGTGGATGACATGCTGATTGCCAGCAAATCTCAGCAGGAGATTAGTGCTTTAAAGAAGCAACTGCATAAGTCTTTTGACATGAAAGACTTGGGTGATGCAAACCATATTCTTGGTATGCGGATTATTCGTGACAGGTCCAAGGGACTTTTGTTTCTGTCACAGGAGGAGTACATTGACAAAGTACTGCAGAGGTTTAAAATGGAGGGGGGGAAGTCTATTAGTACCCCGTTGCCTCCTCATTTAAAACTCAGCAGTAAGGACAGCCCCAGATCAGATGATGATAAAGCTGAGATGGCCAAGATTCCGTATGCATCTGCAGTTGGTTCTTTGATGTATGCCATGGCAAATCCAGGCAAGCGGCACTGGGAAGCAGTGAAAGGCGTCTTGAGGTATCTCAAGGGTACCAAAGACTTGTGCATATGCTATGGTAGGCAGGATGCATTGGTGCATGGTTTTACAGATTCAAACTATGCAGGGAATGCAGATAACCGGAAGTCTACTACCGGTTATATTTTCACATTTGCAGGAGGTCCTATATCATCGGTGTCTCGTTTGCAGAAATGCATTGCACTGTCAACCACTGAAGCTGAATATATTGCAACCACTGAGGCTTGCAAGGAAGCAATATGGCTTACTCGGCTGGTGGGAGATTTGGGCATTACAGGAGATATACCAGTTTTGCATTGTGATAGTCACAGTGCTATCATGTTGGCAAAGAATCCGGTCTTTCATCAGAAGACCAAGCACATAGATGTGAAATATCATTTTATCAGGGAGGTACTGGAGGACAAGCAGTTTGAGCTTGTGAAGGTGCACACTGATGATAATCCTGCAGATTTGCTCACTAAGAGCTTGCCTACAGAGCGGTTTGCACATTGTCACCGCATCATGGGATTAGGTTGAGACCATTCTTATTTTATGGTCTTGTATACAGTGACTGTATATTGCTGTAATTTTTATTCTTTTCTCCCCTTTAGGCACATTGGCCTTTAGGTGGGAGGTTGTTGGGGTACATTGCCACCCTTTAAAATGTTACGACCACTATGACTCTCTTAAGACAGTCATAGGGTGAATACCTAATCCTAATAAAACCTTTGAGTTTGTGGTGTGGCTCAAGGCATTCTTTACACACCCACACTCCTTGTGTCTCTGTCTCCTACTGTTCCACTCCCCTCTTTCCCTTACATACACGAGGGTGTGTGGAGCACATTTGGGGAAAACAAGCCTTGGAATTTGCTTTGACAGCCCTCTCGAATGGGACAGCCCACAAAGGTACCACTGAAGTGCTCACATGCCTCAACAAAATGTCTCGTGCTTAGACCGCCTAGAGGCCACAAATGTGGCCTTATTGGCTGAAAAATCCCATGTTGACAAGACCCTTGCTGAGTTTAAAAAGCAGGGAGGGAAAATACAAGAAGAATGGAGGAAAGAAAAGGCCAAGGAAGAGGATTGGGAACAAGAAAAAACAGAATGGATTAATGAGAAGGTAAAGCTCCAAGACAAGATGCATTCACTAGGTGTTGAATTACAGCAAATGAAGGATATGCAAATGCCTTCAAAGGGGAGTTGTAAAGCCATGGAAATACTCAGAACAGAGAATGCAGCTCTCAAAAAAGAGATTGCGGCCATGCACGCCACGATGATTGGGAAACATGCTGAGATCACACAACAGCTCAATAAAGGGAAAGAAGAAATGCTTAAATGGACAGCAGTGGTTAAAAAGGGATCAGTTGCACCCAAGGAGGAGTTTATCTCTGAGACTCTACAGAAAGAGAAAAGGAGATCCAGCAAGGTCTTGAATGTGCTTGTAAGGGGCTTGACGGTGGGAGATACCCCAATGGCAGATGCCCAAGTTTTGTTCACTAAAATGGGACATGCGAGACAGCCTGGAGAGTAGGTAAAGCTGAAACACCAATGAGACCCTTAGTACTGAAATTCCAGAATGCCATGGATAGGTCCACCATTATGAGCATGAGAGCAGCATTAAAAGGGACCAGGATATATTTGGATGATGATCTAACCCTCCTACAGCAGGAGCACAGAAGGGAGGGAATGGTACGGGTAATGGCAGCAAGGGAAGCAGGAAAATGGGCTGTATATAGAGATGGTAAAGTCATTATCTGCAAGAGACCCGCTAGGGAAGAGAAGGAAGATGGGGAGTTATGACGGTGTCGGACCAATGGGATGAATGTACAGAATGAACTCAAGATGGCAGTGTGGAACTGCAATGGCACACTCTGGTCTGACCTAGGAGTATTCTCGGAGACATACACTGGGAGAGACATGATCTTTTACACCGAGACACAGAGGAGTCCAGAGAGAGGACTGCCCACTGTGGCAGGATATACATGGGAGTCAGCCCACCAGAAGGAAATGAGGGGGGACAATGGAGGAGTGGCCATCCTCTTCAGATCACATTTGAGACCCCTCATTTTAGTGGTTTGGAGAGAGAAGCACGCGCGACATATGTGGGTCCGTGTCCAGATACCTGATGCCGACCAATCTACATGGCAGTGTGCGACTTTCCCCCAGATACATCATCTTATGCAAACGCAGTCACTACGAAGGGACACAGCCCATATGAGACGATACATGATTATCTCATTGAGTTCTCCAGACTAGGAGACAGCCTCCTTCTTGGTGACTTCAATGCACGCACAGGTGACAGGCAAGTGGGCCTACTTGACTTTACATCAAACTCTCTCACAGTACTAGAACTAGACACTGCAGAGCTTGGGATAGTGAGACACCCAGCCGATGCACCACACATGACAAGATACGGCCGGGATCTACTTGACCTGGGGGCTATCCATGACCTAATCCTATATAATGGCCATCTCTAGTATATAATGGCCTACAGAGATGGCCATTATCTGGTGGGTTCACTTGTTTCCCACATCGCGGAGGTACTAGTACAGTGGATTACCTACTCGGTCCCCTATCCTTCACCTCACAAGTACACGACTTCATTGTGCCTCCTCCCCTGCTAGGTGCTGACCACTCATACCTATCCTTCAGTATCTCCATCACTACACCAGTCACATGGAAAGCCCCCCCCACTCCCACTTGTGTACGGGTCCACTTTGACCGGACCCTTGACCCCGTTTACGTGAGCCATTTGGCACAAGAGCTCCTAGGTTTACTACTTGGGGATGAGGTAGACCTCACCCATGCATCAGACACCCTTGCCACAGTGGTGATGGACGCAACTATCAGATCTTTCCCTACGACTCGGCCTAGGCGCGTTTCAGTGGGAAAGATGCCTCAGAACCCCTAGTGCAGAGAGATGAGAGCTCACCTCACACGTGAGCAAGCCCTTGGACACTTGACACCACCTAAGGCACAGAGGATCTCACGACGGCTGACATGCCGCAAGCGGCTGGCTTTCCTCACCCATAGGATGGACGAGGTGATTAGTTCATTCAGAGGAGGGGATCCTACTATCGGATGGGGGCTCCTGTTGGAGAGGAAGCCGCCTATCCCCATCACAGACCCGAGTGTTTGGCACACATATGCATGCTCTCTCTATGATGTTCCGATGCAGGTACCACCTGATATGTCCGCTATGCCCAGACCTGACACTTGTCACTTGTTCACTGCACAGAGTGTGCGGGCGACACTCCGTCGGCTACATAACCGAAGAGCATAGGATCATGAGGGAATACGTACGGAGCATTTCGCACATGGGCACGAGGTTTTGGCCGACGTTTTGGCCCCGATCCTAGCACAAATGTTCAACCACGCCATATGCCACGACTTTCCACCCTCTTGAAGCACTACCACCATCGTCCCAATACACAAGGCAGGTGACCCCATGGACACTGGGAACTACCACACTCTCATGATTGGCCACACTCTGGCCAATATCTATGGATCTGTACTAGAGAGAGAGATCAGCAGTCACACAAAGGCACATGCACAGCGTGCTCTAGGACAGGTAGGATTTCAGAGACAGCATTCCAAGACCACATCTTCACACTGAGGGCTATCATTGACGAGGCGAGGTCGAGGCGTCATAAAGTCTATGCCTGCTCTGTAGACTTTCGGAAGGCTTTCGATACTGTCCCACGATCCAGCATGATCAGGAGACTCCAGGAGATGCAGATCCCAGAGGTTCTCATTTGGGGGGTGATGAGCCTATATGAGTCCGTCAAGGGATGAGTTCGTGCCCCAGGAGGCCTATCAGGCTGGGTGGAGAGCACAATTGGGTTGAAGCAGGGATGCCCCCTCTCACCAACTCTCTGCGGCCTCTACATTGATGAGATCACATTCTTCATAGACTGCCTGGGAGATGAGGGGTCATCGCTGGCTGATTTGTTGGTACCGATACTACTATATGCGGATGACATAGTCCTCCCGTCGTCCTCTTCAGATCGATGCCACCTTTTAGACAGTGACCTTCCTCCGTCGAGTCTGGGACCTACCTTGTGAAAGGCTACCGAGACTGGCATTGGAATCCTCTATACGACTGGCAGAGAGTGGGTTTGATACAGCATGGTATGCATGCGTCTCTTCTTGGTTCGCCAGTCATGGCATTCAGATGGACAGGCTCCCCCCTTTTCAGTGCAGCATGGATGCACCCCCCGAGCTGATTCCGCGAGATGAGATTAACCACATCATACGGTTAGACCTCCTCCAGCTTCACACACTTCAGAATTTTGGGGGGGGGGGGGGGGGGGGGGGCTAGGATTTCCCCACCAAGACCCAACTCTACTATGACCATTTCTTGAGAGTATTGGAGGATGGCCTCATCATCAAACCCCAGTATCTTGAGGACCAAGGAGTCTCACATGCACTGAGGATTGCCATTGGACAGACGCGAATCTCCTCCCATCAGCTGAGGATTGAGGCAGGGAGAGCTGCAAGCATACCCAAAGAGTAGCGAACTTATATGCTATGCACGATGGGTTAGGTCGAGACCAAGGAGCACTTCCGTTGTATGTGTCCCACCTACTATGAGATCCGAGGGCGCTACCATTGCCTTTTTTAGGAGGGACACGGGCTTGGCCCACTCTCACGACTGATCCACTTCTAGGATCAAGTCTGTATTGGGCTCTACCTGATGGAGATGCGGAGACACAGAGACACTACTGCAACGGATCAGAGAGCAGCAGGATGCGACCACCATGTCATAGGACACTGAGGTGGATTGAGCGCAGAGGCAGGTCACGTACTTCTATGCATTTGAGTCAGCTCCAGGGCACTCGGGAGTAGAGGAGGAGGAGCTAGCTGACATGAGAGATAGATGGGTCAGTAGAGGGAATCGACACAACACCACTATTGGATGAGGGACACGGGGATCTCACATGCGACAGGAGACCAGAGCACACACGATTGAGGTTCGACCTATCTCAGCTCTCCTCAAAGGTGACCGACAGAGACGTGGCATTACACTTGACATAGCCCATCGGATCCAGAGATCGAGGAGACCACGCCCCCCACCACAGCGCCAGACAACTCGACAGATGCAGATACGTGAGCTCTTTGCATCACACCAGAGAGCTACCACAGAGCCTGGATACATGGAGTCAGATCATGTTCTTGGAGCTTTAGCCCTGAGCGCCTAACATGCCTCACTCATGTTACACACTATTTGTCTTTTATGGCCTGACTTGATATGATGTACTACAATAGTATTTCAGTTATGTGTTTTCTAGTACTCAGTGAGGGCCTTAGCGAGCCCTTTGCTCCAGCCCATAGTGACTTGTATGAGTTTACATTGTTTCCGCACTTTTGTCCCATAGGCCCGCGAGGCCTCCCGCAGACGTTAATATATCTTTATTTCTTTCTTTCTCTCTCTCTCCTGCCCTCGCCCACGTGCGAGCAAGCATGTGTGTTTGCACTGAAAAAGATATGTATATAACATGTGTGTTTGTAGACATTAACGAACTCTCTTACACATTGACACCCTCCTTCCCTCCCTTAGTAAACTCTCTTAGACATTAATAATCTCTCTCTCTCTCTCTCTCTCTCTCTCTCTCTCTCTCTCTCTGCTGACGCCCTCCACCTGAGCGCTCTGCCTACCTATCCCCCCATGGAAATTTTCCCATCCCACGAGAGGCTGCCTCTTTCCCATCCTTTGCCAGATCATAGACCGCTATGATTATTTGACCCTAGGACCGAAGACAATATGATTCCTTTGAGAAGTGATTGTCTTCTTTATGGGTTCAAGCCTGTATCTAAGCTGAAAGATGAATGCCCAAGCAGCCTGAGGAAATCTTCTCGGTGTACAACCTGCTAAAATGCTTTGCCCTGGCGAGGAAATTGTCCAACCAAGCTTAAAGTTTGAAAGGCCAGCAAACGAAAGGCAGCAGAGGTAAACCAACTATCTCATTATAGAAGTATGAGCCAAAATGTTATCAATACATAACAGTCCCTAAGGGTCTAGAGGACTAAGGGTTATCATAGGCCAACCTCATTTGAGACTTCAGCTGCAGTTGGATTGAAGTTCTCCTTGTATGAAACAGTTTTCCGCATCCTTTTGCCTCGACCAAGGGCTCCTTCTTCCTCACTCTGCAGCTTCTCCCACCTACAAAAACATTCTTGTAGATTAAAAGTGGTGATCCTACAGATGCCCCTTAATGAATTTGCTTCAGAAATCCAGACCACATATCGTCTGATAAGAACCAGCTCATCCATAGTCCATTTGTTAGCATGCCCGTATGGATCTCAAGCTAGGAAAACAGCCAATCTTTATGGACAAAACGCTCTTTTATTAGCCTCAACCATACTGGGAATTAACTCCAGCAAAAATGGTTCAACGATATTCCCGAACACACAGATTTTGTCAACGCAAGTGCAGAAAATACGATAGCTAAAGTGCAGGCAATCTCTTTTCACGTGTGCATAGTTCCATACAAAGTGGAACTTTCGTATAAATCAATTCAGTAACTGCCTTGAGTAGCCTAAATCATTACTTTTTAAAGATCAGAGGTGGAGACAACAACAGGCCAAAGATAGAGCTTTGAAAGCAATCCTTGACAGCAATAGTATGCTTCTAGCATCAAGCGCAGCAAGGTCCCACAGCTAGAATCATCCTGAATATGCAAATGTTTAACATGTTTATTTAATTCTCATTGCATATCAATGCCTACTTAGCATGCCCCTTTATTCCCATTGCAATATATATGGAAACAAAACAACGTTTCAGATATTGATTTCACCCCAAATCTGGAAACCTCACCTTCTACGAAGGATTTTGTCCCAATTACTCTCTTCTTCAGTTCCTTGTACAATACAAATGTTATTTGCATCTGCTGGAGAACCTGTATCTTTTTCTTTAACGAAGCATTCAACTTGTTCTTGATCTTCAGTTGTTTCCTGTTCATTCCAGTCCCATGCCTGACCCGGAGAAGAAATAGTAAGCTTACGGCAGAACCTTCAAATATATCTAGCTAGTTCCGGCCAATTCACAACATTAAATACAGCAATACTCTAGATCTTTTCACTATGTAGTGAAATGCAATATGGAAGCTGCTTACACAAAAATAGTTAAGCATAATGCAGTGATGTATAACTGACCTTAAGAGAACCTAGCATGTC
Source organism: Dipteris shenzhenensis (assembly GCF_047967505.1). Classification (NCBI taxonomy): domain Eukaryota; kingdom Viridiplantae; phylum Streptophyta; class Polypodiopsida; order Gleicheniales; family Dipteridaceae; genus Dipteris; species Dipteris shenzhenensis. Next base: position 4,993,963 of record NC_141618.1, on the reverse strand, counting down.
ACTTTCCCCCTCCCCTTCAGCCACTTCTGTGGTCAAATCTGAGCGATCTAGCAAGCGCGCCACAGCTGCATCATCCCATAAAATCTTTGACCTACTTACTTTATGGCATGTATCTTCATACACATCACCCAGGCCACCCACCTTTTTTCTCTGCTTCCCATCAGACTCGTCCAAAACTTCCTCAGCCTGTGCAGTACAATCTTGGAAAAGCTCCTCGGTACCCCACTTTAGTATATCCTCAACTTCTTTCTGAGAGCCAGACTTGTTGGCAAAAAGATGATCCAGCATTAATTTCTTCTTTGCCAGTTGCAAAATACGCTCTTCCACACTAGCCCGAACTACAAGCCTATACACAAGAAGCCGCTTTGATTGACCTATCCTATGAGCACGATTCATTGCTTGAATATCAGCATGTGGATTAAAATCAGAATCATAAATTATCACTGTGTCTGCAGTAGCTAGATTGATGCCAAGGCCACATGCCCGTGTGGACAAAAGAAATACAAAGCGAGATGTATCCTGATTAAATCGTGCAATTGCTGCTTGGCGTTCAGCAACTGCAACGGATCCATCTACTCGCTCAAAAGCTTGATTGCCAAATTCCACTGTGAGATAGTCTTCCAGGATATCAAGAAGCTTAGTCATCTGAGAAAAGATGAGAATCCGATGTCCTTCCTCCTTTAAACTTTTCAACATTGCATGCAAGAGGGTTAATTTTCCTGATGCTTTGATGCGCATCTCCTGTAAAAACTCAGTAGATCCAGCTTCTGGTTCCGTCCCTGAAATAAGATACGGATGATTACACACTTTGCGAAGCTGAACAACAATGTTCAGCAAAGACTTATGCTGTGCTGTCTTTCCAGCTTGCCTGAGGACTTGGTAGTTCCTCGTAAGGAGAGCACGATAATACTCCGCTTGCACAGAGCTGAGCTCTACTGGCACAACACGCTCACTCTTGGGGGGGATATTTTGCATGGCATCTTTCTTAAGTCTACGAAGCATATGGGGTGCTACCAGTTTTTTCAGCTCTTCTACCTGTTCTGCAGTACTAAGGCTATTGAACTTTGCTTCAAATGCAGCTAGAGAAGGGAATACATCCGGCTCCAGGAAATTCAGGAGATTATACATTTCCCCAACATTATTTTGCAAGGGAGTCCCTGTCAGTAAAACACGATGTGAAAAAGAAAATGTATTCAACAACTGAAAGAGCTTGCTTCCTGTGTTTTTGAGCCGATGTCCCTCATCAACTATTAGCACTTCCCAAGGCACAGCACGAAGTGGGCTAGCATCTGCAATCACCATTTCATATGTTGTCAACAGTACATTGAACTTGTACCCTCTTTGATTTTTTTTGCTACCGGCAACCCCAGCCGCATGCCACTCAAACTGTCGAATAGTTGCCCTTGCCTTTGCACTTCCATGGTATTCAATGACATTTAGATGTGGTGTCCAGGCAGAAAACTCAGCCATCCAATTTGGCATTGTGGAAAGTGGGACTAAAACTAGACACGGAGTTTTAACTTTGAATTCCTGGTAAAGAGATGAGATAAAGGCAGAGGCAGAAATCGTTTTTCCAAGGCCCATTTCATCAGCAAGAATCACATTCCTCTTTCTACTCCAACACTTTCTAAGCCAATTAAGAGCTTCCATCTGATGTGTGAAAAGCAAGCCTCCTTTTAGATCTTTTGGCTGCTCGGTAAGGGTCTCAATTTCAGTAGACCGAATATCTGAAGCAACAGTCCCATTATCTAAACTGCCTGATTTCAATGCCAAATTTTCAAAATGATCAAATCTTTCAAGCAGTTCTGGATGACTGGAAATGACTGGTTCATCCACAGTTTCCCATGTGCATTCATCGTATGACAGACCACACCACTTGACCAATACTTCAGCTACACCATGTTGGCCATTTCGTTTTGCAATAATACGCTGTGGCCTAGACCATTTTTCCTCAGTAAGAACAATGGGAAATGTTCCAAATTTGAATTTATAGTTGTCGAGCTTACGTTTTGAGAGCAATCTCAGTTTTGATTCTCTAACCCATTCATTATGAATATGTGACCGACTTACCCATTTCACAAGATACTCCATTTCAACTTGAGAGAGGGATTGGACCACAGGTGCAGCAAAGTCATTCTTGGAGTCCAGTGCTCCCTCCTCTTCATTGACACTTCCCAGGATGTCCCCCTCTTTCTTAGAGCCCAAAGTTCCCTCTTCTTCGTTCCCACTTCCCAAAAGGTTCCCCTCAAGCCTTCCCTTTATATCCCCATTCGATAAAGCATCATCCTTACTAAGCACAGTGCTGCCTATTGTATCCATACAGGAAGCTGACGAGCCTTCACATGCATCTACCACGTTTTCATTTGCTGCCTGAAAGAGTTGCTTCTGTTTACTGTCAGATACCAAATTTGCTTCCTGTTCCACCCCACTCTCAAGTTCCCAGCTGCTTTCTATGGCAGAGCTTGTTAATGCAGAAATTGCCTTTGTTTCTCCTGCTGCACCTCCCTGCCCATCTAACGAGCTCTTTGATCCAAGCTCCTCATCCAGGAAGACTTTCTTTTCTATTGTGCCTAGTGAGTCTGCAATAGAGCCGACTCGACAACCAAAGATACGATCCACCTGCTTGAGAGAAACCAAGCAGAATTCGTTGAATTGGAAAACGGAAATACAGCACCCATCAAAAAATCCCAACTTGAGAAGAAAAGCATACCATCAAATCAATATCCGAAATTAAAATGAAAGAACTTTGTGAATACCTCTAGAGGGACTGATAAGGTGTCCTTTAAATTCACCTCGTCTTTCTTTTTGCAACTGTCCTCTTCAGGTTTTGTGCATGTAGAGGGCTCCTTTGATGTCTTCTGTGAGTCATTAAGAAGGGCATCATTATCAAAATCTCTCTCTCTCTCTCTCTCTCTCTCTCTCTCTCTCTCTCTACACAGACACGCATAGGCAGCGAGCACTGGGGCAGGCTGGTTTTAGGAGACACCATTCCACTCTGGATCATATCTTCACTTTGCGGGCAGTCATTTGAGGAGACACGATCGCTATCCCAAAAAGTCTACACTTGCTTTGTAGACTTTAGGAAGGGCTTGACACCGTCCCACGATCTCGTGAGATGCGCTTGAGATGGGCTTCGTGATGATATACATTTCGTAAGAAACAAAGAAGCGGCCAAAAAGTTATGGGCAGTTTACTAGATGGGGATAAAAACTGTCATGAAAATAGACTAGACTCGTAATTTTTTGCTGTAATATCTGATTCAACGTCTAATAACACAAGACATGCGCTTTAAAGAGAGCTTCGCGCTGATATAAGTTTCATCAAAATCGGATTAGCGAGCAGAAAGTTATGAGCAAAATACTAACACGGGGTCAAACTGTCATGAAAATTGCCCTCCACCCATGCTAATTTCACATGAGTAGGATGCTCCCTCAAGACTCCACCTTCATCCGATCCACCACTCATAGATTTTTCCTAGAAGAGAGTAACTACCTTGGTGGCTCGAGAAATGGATGGACCATGTGTGTGCAATGAGCGACTGAATAGAAAGAACTTTTAAGGCTTTGAAAGAAAGAAAAGGGAAAGAGAGACTCAAGAGAGGGAATACGAAGTGATCTTCGTTGTCAATAGAGTGAGGCTCCACTCCAATGCAACTCAAAATACTACAAACACAAGGTAGAAGAAGAGGTTTCATACGTATAAGAGGGAGCGGAAGCTCCAAGACTACTCATAGAGAGAGAATGAACTAGAGAGAGATGTACTCAAGAGTCTACATAAGAGAATACAAGAGATCCAAATTCCAGATGTCATGATTTAGGGGGCGATGAGTCTGTATCAATAAGTCAGAGGGAGAGGACGTGCCCTTAGAGGCGTGTCAGACTGGGTCGAAAGTATATCATAGGGGTGAAGAAGGAAAGCCCCCTCTCACCAACATTGTTTGGGCTATATATTGATGAGATCATGACATTCATTGACCGCTTGGGACTTGAGGGATCGCAATTGGCTGACCTGATGATATAGATACATTGTACGCAAATGTGAGTCTCATACCATCATCTGAGGATTGAGATAGGGAGAGCCACACGTACACCTAGGGAGCAGCGGATCTACAGACTATGCACTGTGGGAGAGATAGAGACGGAGGAGCATTTCTTATGTACCAATTCGGTTTACTATCCAAGGACATGATCACTAAATCTTCCAGGAGGGCCATGGCTTTGAGCCTCTCTCCTGATTGATTCACTTCCAAGACTAGGTCTGCGTTGGCCTCTATCTGATGGAGATGAGACGTCATAGAGAGATCCTTCTGTGTCAGATCACATAGCAAGAGAGGGGTGATCGCCGACATGAGGGCAATATGGATCAATGAGACGAGATGACGACAAGGAGGGATGCAACCAGAGATGCAAGAGCCACACACGATGCCGTGACGGACCAGAGCACACACAATGGAGGTTCAGCCCATCACAGCTCTACGAGTGGAGACCGTCGGACCAGAGGCATCACTATTGATATGGCCCACAGGATACAGATATCACAGTGACCACGCCCCCCATCACAGTGTGAAACGACCAGACAAAGACAGATACGAGATATTTTCACAGCTACCATGGCGCCTAGCATGTCTTCTAACTCCTACTTTGAGATTGAGTCTAGCTATTGGTCCCTAGTTTGGACTTTGAGTTTGCATTTTGTATTTCTGAGTTTAGTCTATTATAGTACTCAGCAAAGGGTTTTAGTGAGCCCTTTGCCTCAGCCCATAGCGGCTTGTATCAGCATGTGTCACTTTGATATTGTACTTTGTCTCATAGGTCCGCGAGGCCTCCTGAAGACTCTCTTTCTCATGCTTGTATGTATGTCCGATACATGAAGCTGAAAGGGACTACGCTTAGCTACTTGGGTTTTGGCTTGAATCTAGGCATGGCGGGGGCTTGAAAAGAACCTACGCCATCAGCAATGCAAGAGAGGCCCATGTTACCCAAAGGCAAAGAATGATGCACCCGGTCATTTCAGGATCCATCTTCCCCATCAAGAATCTCAACCCATGTGTAGTCAAAGTGCAAACATATTATTTTACAGGAAGTACAGCACCTGGATCTGTTTGTATTAGAAAAGAAATGCCCCCAAACAAAGGGACAGGCAATCATTTCTCATTAGCATTTGGAATGAAACTAAGAGCTAATTGTTCTTAAACACGCCAGTTTTAGACACCAATCAATGTAAAAATGGTATGCTGTTTAGCTTCAAAAAGAAGATACACATGTACCAGATGTGAAATAGAGCTGGGAAACCACAAAGTGCAATACTTGCCAAAACTATATGAATGGAGAGAAAAAGAGAGATCAAGCCCCCCACCCCTCCCCGCCCTCTTTCCATTTACAGTATTTGCTGTATTACTACATGGAAAGTACAAAGCAGGATAAAGCACCAAGAGAGCCTGGCTTAGACACCCAAGGGATGAAGATGTAGTCTACGTCTTCCAGAGGACAGATTCTCCTCCTAAATCGCTGGTCCACCCTCCCTCAATGCTCCTCCAAAAATCATCCTATCAGAATGGCGCTTCAGGACAAGAGAAGGACTTTTACCAGGGGTCAGAACAGATCGATGTGTGACTCAAATTGTGTCCATGTTTCCAGACTTTTCTCCCTAACCATGCTTCTGTTCATAAAGGCAAAACCAGTGCATTGTGGTGTTGCTGATGAGAACAATGTATTGCGACAAACACTTTGGACACCTATCTAGGGTCAAAAGAATGTCTGTCCTAAACTATTGCTATAAGCCTCTTCCTTCCTGTCGATGGAGAGTTTTCTTGGATCTTTGCTGGTACAGATTATTTAATAACGGCAGCGGTCCTCCTCAAGTGTATTTCTTGCTACCTTCTGACATAAAATATCAAAAAATACCGATCGGAACCATATAACCTGACTGTCACACAAAACTGGCATTCCTCAGCTTGCAAAATATTTTTACTCTACTAGCCGTTAATGCACAGACATCTCATAGAAATAGGCCCACAAGGAAAAGTTTGAAAACTACCTCCAATTGTTTGTCAGAAACATGTTCTAGTTCCTTAGCATGACTGCTTCCAGTCTCTATGCTTCCAACTTTATAACATTGCTTGCACAAACTAGAGTCTTTCATAGCCGCCTTTGAATTTTGGATATCAATTCCACAAAGTGAGCACTTCAAGGAGACAACTTCAACTGTTTCAACCTCCCCTTCATCAAGTTTTGTTCTTTTGCGTTCTTTCTTCTTTGAGTTTTCCTTCCTCTTCTGGGGCATTTGTGATGCTAACTCGGGTTTCTCGTTTTTATCGCCCTTCCCGTGGTGCTTCAAAGACTCCTTTTGGTGATTAAGAATAGGTTGAGAGTCCTCAGTGCGCCTGCTGGCCCTTGACCTTCTCAATTCCGAACCCGTGCAGACCGAAACCTTAACAGCTGACATATGCTCACGACATGCTGGACAATGCCATTTTCCAGGCGGAGTGCGCTGCAAGAAGTTCAATATTCAGAACCTAGTACAGCCACCCAGCCTAGAAATAACCCATTTAAGACCCAAAAAGAAGCTTTTAAAAAAACCTTTGAAATTCTTTATGAAAAAAGAGCAAGTGGAAAAATGTGTATTTCTATACCTTCAGCGGGGGGTCCAAACATTCAAGATGGTAGGTTCGAGGACATCTGTCACAACAAAGTAGGTTCCCACCGATGTCGCATACTACACATTCAAAGAAATACTGTGCAGTGGTGTTTCAGATAATTATCAAAGAAGATCAAAACAGAAGTAAAATGTACACAATAAGAAAGGAGATTATATTTGAGACAGAAAATTAGACAAAGTCAGTTTGCTGCTGGGTTGCAAAATACATATATACATGTAAACAGTGAAAGTAAGGCAGAAATGAATGATTGTAAAATTAGAGTGAATGACAAGATTTTCCACAAAAGAATTGTTGATGGTTAGCATAAACTAAATCGATAAATTTAGAGTCTGCATCACTTCAAACAAATTCAAGTGTAGTGTTAAATCGAACATAACCATTTTCCGTCACAATTGATGTCAGACATTAAGAGCCATTCAAATGTGCTTACCCCATCATCTCCCCTTGTTTTTTCCTGGAGCACACTGTCATGAAGCAGGCTATCAATATTTCCTCCCACTTCTTTATCAAAACCACCTTCACGATGAGCTGCAGCTAATCTCCTCCTTTTAGAAGGAAGCTGTTTTTGCGCGTCAGCTGATGGCTCCCCTGAAACTGCCTGATAGGCTATGCCCTTCCTATCTTTTACCTCATTACTCTCCCTCTTTCGTTTCCGTGTCATAGTCCTTTCTGCATTTGTTGATGACTTCAGATCTTCCTTGCATACTTCTTGTTTTCCCCTTAACTTACTTCGAAAACCTTCAGATGATCTTCTATTGCCCTGTCTCGTGCTATCTACCCTGTCAGCCACTTCTGACTTTCTGGACCGTGCTGAGTATGATTTTGTCACATCTGCAGACTGCTTCTCGTGAAGCTTATCCACCTCCATTACGGCAGCTTTGAAATCATCAGCATCTTTAGAGATGGGAATGTTCTGCAAGTCATACATTTCAATGTCAAGTTGGCATTAATGGACATCTGAGATATACGAGGCACTTAGCCTGCAATCGTTTAAAATGTGAGCAGATACAGAATTTGTCCAACAACAAGCTTGGTACACAACAAGTTCATCACCGTATGCTGCCAAAAAACAAATTTATTACCTGTTGAATGAACTCTTCTTTACGGTTAGCATATAAGACTACACTTCCAGGTTCTAACAGAGCACTGCAAAAAATAACACCAACTACATCAATATTTCAACAATTTCTACACACTCACTGCTGCTATATAATAAATACAACTGTGCACTATGCTTCTACATATCATGGCACCAATATATCCAGATGGCGAAGGCACAATTATACACAACAGGGGAAAGCAATATTAACAAGGAGGTAATAAATATAGTGATGGCATATGTGCAAGTACACAAGAAATGTAGTCCTATAAAAGAAAAAAGGACCTCAAAAAAGAAATAGACTGATACTTTAGAATATCATATGGCACAACTCATGAAGGATTACTTCAAGGGAAAGGAAATACTAAATGTGTTATACCTATTTTTATTGAGTATAATTGAAACCAGTGAGGCTCCAGTCAAACAAGGAAAAAAAGAAGAAGATAACTTACGTGATTTGACTACCCTCTGATTCTTGTACACGAAAGTACTTTACAGGAACACAATCAACCCTTTTTTGCCTGTAAAATCATATACACACAATCTCTGAACATGGAAAGGGGCGTACATTGTTTCGACTGAAAAGAGTACAACAAATATACATCCCTAGAACCAAGAAAAGACTGCTCACTTGGATTTCTCAGGCAGAAGATCTTCAATCCTGGCAACCTGCAACAAAAAAGAAATACTTCACAAACCTGCAACCTCTAAAAATTGATTGACAAAGTTTGAAATCATTAACTTCACTCTTAGTTGCCTCATTCTGCAATATGCCTACGTAAACCATAAAGCTGGACAGATAAAACAAAGACTTTCACAAAAGAAATATCCTCCCCAAGGGGTAAATACTTCAAAGCCAGCCAATAATGTTACATCGTTATCTTCCGTCAGCTTGCTTTGTCCAATAAAAAACTCTACTAAAAATTTGTTTTTTTACTGAAACCCCAGGTTTGTTGCTGAAGGATAAATGTAGACACAATATGTGACTAGAAACAACATGAAATTTTCAAGCCATAGACTCGCTTATTATTTTTTGAATACATCTCTAGACATCCCTATTCAGGTGATCAGTAAATCAGAAATATGTAATCAGAGGCACGCTCCAAATCAAGCCTGGATAATATAAGCTAAAGGGCAATATTATCGTGATGGTGAGATGGGCCATTCAAAAAAAGAGTAAAGAAAAAAGCAAGCAGATGAAACGAGTAGACACATGGACATACTGCAGAGGAAAAATGACAGATATGAGCAGTAATATGATCCACGAGTCCAATACCGATGCAACTTTTAACAATCCAAGGTACTTTGATTCATGAGAACCAACCAAGTCATATGACAGAAAGACGAGATTAGTTTGCCGAGTTGCATTAGACCAATCTCTCACCCTGCCGCCGCTATCTGCAAGCTATATGATGAGATCTGGAGGTGACTCACGGCAATCTCCACCACATGAGAAAGGTGGATCTGTATGTATCCTAGTGCCTAAATGAAGCCATGGAGGAAATTCTCTCTATAGAAGGCAAAGGCCATTTCGGTAGCATTGAGAGGGTGCTCTTACAAGATTACATTGTTGCATCTCGTGAATTGGAGTACATAGTCTTCATTCCACCCAAGGAGAGAAACCATCTCTCCACGCCCCATTGAAGAGAATGGAATATGCTTATAGTAAACTAAGCCTCCTAAAAGTTTACACGCATTTGCATATTTATACTTACTACTAAGACTAGAGTTAGATGCGTTCACATTCTTAGTACTTAGTACTATAGTACTTGCATGTTTGGATTTTGCCTTTAGAGAATTGAGTTAGATGCGTTCACATTCTTAGTACTTAGTACTATAGTACTTGCATGTTTGGATTTTGCCTTTGGTGAACTTTAGTAATATGTTTCAGCCATCTAATTTGAGTCTTCACTCTTGAGCCTTGATATGTGGCATGTGATAAAGGTATTTTTTCTTAATTTTGTTTTATGTGTTGTTGTCACATACGATGAGTATAAATAGTTTTATAGGTAGCTTCAACCTGAATTGTAAACCTACTTATGTTCAAAATTAAAATGTATACCTTATACCTGTTGGGACCTAAAGATTCATGATTCATGGAGTATGCTAGGTGTTTTTATCAAACGCATGCATTTTATGGTATTTATGGAGCAGCATACGTGTTTTGGAAGTGCAGGACATTTGCATTTGTTACAAGCCCTGGAAAACAAAGTCAATTCCAAACCGATTGGAATTTAGTCGATATAGACATTTGGAAACTCATTTGATGATGTCACACAGGTTAGATACCTGATACGATTTTAAGATCCTGTAAGGCATGGGTGGAGAATAAAACAGCTAAGAGAATTAAAGTTCTCAGGTCAAGTAGTGGTTGAGAGTACTTATCCCACGCATTCATAAGGATCTGTTGGATTAAGAGACATATACAATAACATATACCCTAAAAGATGTACAGCCCAAACATGTGGATAAAGGCAGGAATACTAGCAATGGAAGCAAAAAGTGACTGAAGAAGAATCTCCACGTGCTACTCCTAGTAGAAAACTTGCAAAATAGTATTTGGATCTCAGGGCATTCTGACATTAACGAAATCTTTGAAACAACCAACAATGGACCCAGGAGGTCAGAAAGGGTGAAAGGCTATTGTTGCATTGCCTTCCATTGAAGCACAATAGAAAGCAGCTAGCGGCAATATGTGAAGCCACGTGATTGAAGCTTTATTCAGAGGGATTGGGATGACATAGAGTGATACTACACCTGTGTTGTGATAACAAAAGTTGTGTACGTTTGGCAAGAACCACGCATTGCAATCTGCATCATAGGAAGAGAATCTCATCTTTACACTACAAATCAGCGCACAGCTGATAAATTCATCAAGCCACTAGCGGGCGGGGAGTTGATGTGGTGCAAGGACATGATTGGCCTGCAAGATTAAGCATTAACAGAGAGTGTCAAAGTTAATGTTCTGCCTGATGTCCATTCTCGACCAACCGCCGATCTTTTTTTATTCTGACAGTGCCACTCAAAGTCCGATACTACTACTTCATCTGGTGGAAAACCTCCCACTTTGTTCTATAGTTAAGGGACCGGTGACATGTTCCCGCCAGAGCCCTTTATACTGCACTGGCACATCACATTACGACTCTCTACAATATAGCAGCATGGAAGAGGATAAAAGTGATCAAGCACTAGAGCAAGCAACGGCCTTTCAACCTGCAGCAAGCCAACCAGCCAAGAACCCTGCAAAATGGTGACTTTGTCTGGATTTCGTCCTCTATGGGGAGACAGGACCTTGGAGAGTGGTTTAGAACCCAGAACCCCTACAAGATGATGCAGAGGAAATCTAAGCAGCTTAGCCCTGGTGATGAACAGCTGGCTTATGCCGAATACAACAGCTCCCTAAGAGCAACTATTTAAAGAAAATCACAAGGCCAGTTATAACCGGGGCAAAGAACATGTTGCCTTATCATTGTGTGCAAACAAACAGATAAGAGAGAGCCAAAAAAATTACAACGATGCTTGAAAACCAGAAAAGCCATGGCAGGACAGTAAGAAACTCTCATGAAGAATGATATCAGAGCTGGTAAGGGTTCCTAAAGACAAAAGCGTGATTTGTTGCAAGTGACAAGGCAGACGGCATCATAGACAAGCACATGGCTAGGTTGACGGCTAATGGCTACTCATGGGAAGAATCCATACACTATTGAGATATTCCCACCCTGACGAAGCACCACACAGTCAGCAAGGTCATTGCAGCAGCCTGGTATGGGTGGAGACATCATTGAAAGGATTTGACATAGGTGACATAGGGAAGGAGATACTTATGAAGCAGTCAGCTGCTCTTGCAGTGAATGGATGGGAAGTAGGTGACCATGAGAAGGAGATACATATGAAGCAGTCAGCTAGTCTTGTAGTACGTCAGGAAAACATGATTTGCAAGCTCAGACCTTCTATGGATAAGAATAAGTACACCGGTCATGTTATGCCAAGACAAACATACACGTAGATCTGATCCTACTTCATATGTACAGACGAAGAAGTGCAGTTGTCCTGTATGCTGATGATCTGATTACTGAAGACAACCATGTGCAGTCAAAAGACGAGCTTGCAGAGAAGGCTGAGAAGAAAACTTAGGCATGCTATATGGCAGTCAAAGGACAGCATCTATGTGTCTCAGCTCAAGTATCTCAAGAAGATCGAAATGAAGTATACAAGCTAGCTCCTACGCCTGTTGAAGAGCATGGCAAGTGATGGTGTCACATGCACCCCTGCACTTGGGCGCAAGGAGACAACTGGCTTCATAGACAAAGTGCAGATAGTTCCTATGATATGCCGTGAACCCATTGTGAGCCCTTGTCCAGGGACAGTCAGGCACGAGCTATGTTGGTCAGTTTCTCAGCCTTAGGTCACGTCAAAAAACAAGTCCTTGTTCACTAGTACCCACTGGAGAGCAGTAGGTTAGTGTTTCTGTCTTAGGGTTTTAGCTAGTAGGTCTAGGTCTCAGCCTAGGTTAGGAGCCCAGAAGAACCCCCAAAGGCCTGGACCAAGTGAGCTCCCATCAATGGAGAATGGGCTAGGGAAGGGCTGCCTTTATAGGCTGCCCTGTGCCCCTCCCTAGGCAGCAAAGGGCTAGGGATGTGAGCCCAACCAGCCAGCTGACCAGCCAGTCCTGTTTCAGGCTGGTTGGCTTAGCCCTACCAGCCCCACAGCCCCTATTTAAAGGGGGGCTTGCTGGCCTCATTTCCCATCCAGCTCGCCAGCAAATTAGCCTCTAGTCGCCAGCCCAATGGAGCCCTCAGCCCTTCCAAACATCGCCTGCAAGACAGCCATCACTTCAGCAGTCCCTAAGGGTGATCCAGGAAGGTGTCCACGCAGCACCATAACCCGTTCGGAGTTGATGTTTGGGTTTCCTGTTTCAGCAGCTTTCTTTTACAGTTTTCAGCTCTTTTCACAGTTCTTTCACAGCTCTCTTTAGCTCCATCTCTCTCAGGTTTCATATAGATCTCTCAAGCTCCATATCTCAGATTTCTGTCTTCCCTTCATCTCTCACACTCACGCAGCTCCGCTGCATGCCCGGGGACAGCACCTCTTCAATAGCCTTGCACAATGGTCCACATCTTCCGTGTGGGCAGCATTGGTCTTAGTCAAGATTGGGTTGCTTCTCAGGCATTTGTGGGTCAGCTCTTCGTATCGAAGGGTCATCCTCAAGGTTGCATCCCGAGCTCTCTGAAGGCGTGCCATTTGTATCTGTTACAGTTCTCCAAGTATAAAGTAAATTCTTCCCCATTAGGGGAGGGGGGCCCTTAGTGGGTACAAGGACCCAATCTGGTGTCATCTACTCTCTCTCTCTCTCTCATGGTGCATACCATACGCCTCGCACAAAGGTTTAAAGAAGGTCTTGCTGCGCATTACACGATCATTAACCGTTGCATGTTACAAGTTGTGGAGGGAAAATGAAGATGGTATTTTTAATAGGCAGCTTGCAGGCAGCATCACTACTTTGAGCAGCAAGAGGCAGGTTATAGTGCAACTTTCTTCTACGAACATAGAGTATAATGGCTTCGACCTATACATTCATATCTTTGCCTTCAGGCAAAAGGATCTACTAGGGTTCTCTATGACACAATTTACAAAGTTATGTTGCATTGGCTATGGCCGCAGAGAGGGCATCCAGATTGAGATGACCTATTGCTGCCACCATGCCAACATTCTCATGGCACTCCACTGTGAATGTTCTCCCCATTCAGAGAGAAAAAGAGAGAGAGAGAGAGAGAGAGAGAGAGAGAGAGAGGAGGGCAAGGACTGAAGGCTAAAAATTGTGGAAACTAGGGAGAGTATGCAAGTGAACAAAAGGTGACACATCAAATGGCTTTAGTCAGTGACCTTTCAGGTGCTTGTTTTTCTAATAATCTCATGCTTGGAAACGTCCAGGTATTTCAGCAAGTTCCTTATTTCAAGGACTGAGAATGCAAAAAAGAATGCATTCTCTTTTGGGATGCTTTCAGGGCTAGTAACATGCTGGACAAAAACACCAGTATGAAGGTCAAACGTATACAGACTCTGTTCCACAGTGAACTGCCTTATGAAACATAAAACAAGGAGGGCAATGTCTGTGCAAACAACATTGAAGCAATAACTGTACATAAAACACAACAAATGTGAACAGTTAACTCAAATACATTATAAGATAACATCCAAAAATACGGCAGAGCGAACTGCCTTATGAAACATAAAACAAGGAGGGCAATGTCTGTGCAAACAACATTGAAGCAATAACTGTACATAAAGCACAACAAATGTGAACAGTTAACTCAAGTACATTATCAGATAACATCCAAAAATACGGCACAGCACTGTACGGTAAAGAGATCAAACAAACAAAAAGGAAGCACAGAGGAACGGTTGCATGCTGGTAGCTTATCATCAGTATACTGACCTGTGCAGGCCACCATAGTCCACCACCAAGCTTTCCCCATACCAGTGCTCCAGGGCTGAAAATGCTTGCACTAGTTTTTCCACTTGTAGGCTGTAACACCTCGCAAGTTGCATTTTCCCATTTCCTTGCTCCTCCATCTTTGCGAGCACTACGGTTTTTTTTCCAGCTTCCTGGGGTGTTGCTCGGTAATTTGCCCGCTACTATTGTTGGCAATGCACAGCCTTCGGTGTCATTAAAAGTTCTTGTGACTCTGTTAAAAAGAGAGAATTTGGTGATTCTATTATCTACATCCTCACAAGTTCTTTTTAAAAACAGTCCTCTGCTTCATATTTATTCAGCAACAAGGAGGCCACCTTAAAACCCTCGCTTAACCTCTCCTTGAACCAACTTCAGTATAGAGTATGATCGCACAAAAAAGCTCTAGCCCCTAAAGCACAATCTCCTTTTCTGACTTCTTTTAGAAGTTCCAAAATAGTTTAAGTTTTTGCATTCCTGAAAATTGAAAAAAAAAATTGCTGCAGTTTCACATCATAAGTAGCTTCTCTGTACGTCAAAGAAATATCCTTTAGCCATAAGTTGTCTTTCCTTTCTCATTCAAGAAACTATGCCTATGTCTATGCTTAGTTATATTTTCAAAATGCAACAACACACAAATGGCATGCTTGGGCTTGCACAGCAACAATTAACATCCTTCACAGTGACACTATTTAGAATATACAGTTCTCTTTTCCACTTCCAGCAATTTTGCTTGCCGTGCTGGAAAGCCTGTGTTCAGCTAGATTTTCCACTCCTTAAACCGGATTGCCCAACAACATTAACTACATAAATTAGAATACATCAAAATTAATTCGATAACAAGCCCAAACTCATCATGAAAAAGCAAAACAAAATGTGCAGCTTTCAACCCAATAATATTATGTGCAGACCTAAGACATGTAATGTCTGCTAACCTCCCCAAAGAACTTTATCAGCACCCAACGGTGCAGGGTAGACATTATTTTACCTAATGCTCTACCACCGGCGAATATTCATGAACTACTTTGCACATATGCCCACAAAAGGTCCTTCATGCTACATTGTACAAGAGCTCAAGATGGAATCATCATCAAAGGAACTAAGGAATTCCCTTCATCAAATCTACACCTAGTGAGCAGAAGTAACATTTGCATTTTAAAAAAGTTGTGTGCCATAACCTTGGTAATGGGGAAGGAATGCCATGAGTAACATAATAAAGCTCCACTGAAGAAAGGGACATCGTTAATTAACGCAGCAGAGTTAGTAAGAGGAGGATATCATGTCCATGCAACAGAGTTGACTTATAAGTTATGGCATCCGACAACACATTGTGAATGGAGGAGGGTCCTCCTCTCTAGCTTGTGATTCCTACCCTGGGGCACCTTTCCTTCTTTTCTCCCATTTCTTACCTTTGTGCCTTCACCTTCTATCTGCTTACAGCATTCAGTCCCAGGGTCATGTTACTTAGAAAATCTGTGAGTCCCTCTCTGCCTCGACAGTCTTATGCAGTCATTGAGAATCGAGATGCCGTCTAGATTTCGTTCTCTGAAGTTTGTGAGAGCAGAGAGAGAACACAACTACTGAAATGAGTTGCACATAACTTTGAAATATAAAGAAACAGTGGCTTTTGTAGGAAACCCTAAACCTCAAACTAGATCAACTATGCAGTATAGTGCCACATGGATGGTACAAAACTTTACTATTGCAACATCCTCTCAGGGACCCTAGACTCCTTCATTGAACCCAGATTCTAGAACTGAACTTGTTAACAACCGATGAGGGCATTATCCTATCCATGATGAGCATAAGCCCCACACCATTTATTTCCAAAGGGAAGAGAGTGACCATATTTGCAACACTACATATATCTAGGTGAATTGAAGAACATGCCCGAACACATCCTCTAGTAGCAAAAGCAATGGTGCAGTTCCAATTTCATGACAATCACGCACAAGGTTGAAAAAAATTAACCTGAGAGACTGCAAGGACGAGCTACTTTGAATATAGTATTGAGGCCCAACAGTGGGTGAAGATGACAAGAAGGCTTTCAAAAGCAGTCCACATTCTCTTCATGCAAGCTACAACAGCTTGTGAAAATTTTAGGACGTGTCTCTCGCGCACGAGCATTTCTAGAGCTTAGCTGATAAAGTATTACACCACTAATAAAGAAAGAATATATTGCTAGCGGCAAGCTGCCACATGGACAAAAGCCTTATGTACATAGGAAACTTGTTGTCACATGCACCTTTGGATCTATCACTCCTAGCCTTCACTCTCTCACTCACGCAATAACCCTGCATTTCAGTGGACAGCACCAGCCTCTTCCTTGTCTTGCAAAAGTGCCCTACATTGTGAGTGTGGACAGCATCAAGGTCTCGGTATTGGTCGGCATTGCTTGTCAGGTTTTTGGGTCTGCTATACGTGTGCATCGTGTACTCTTCAAAAGCGTGTTTCCACACTCTCTCAAAGAGTGTTATTTGTATTTCTCAGTTCTCCAAGTATAAAGCAAAATCTCCCTTGATAGGAGTAGGGGACCCTCGGTGGGTACAGACCCAATCGATTGTCGACTCCATTCTCTCTCTACCCTTATCTCATTTCTCTCTCTACCCTTATCACACAAGACATCGAGGGGACACACAGATCACTCTGGAGGACCTCCCGTCATTGTTTAGACCCGGGATACGCCCCAAGGGAGTCAAGGTAGCTCTGGTCTTACGTCGAGCCTCCTCCAAGAGACCAAGATGCACGGGACCCCTTGATGGACGCCAGTGTCCCATCACCAGCTATGTGCCAACTAGGGCGACATGACATACAGAGGATTCCGCTCCGCTCCAGTCTTTTTTCTTTTCATTGTCATACCCAGATGTAATTGATTATGTATGATCAGACTTAGGATTTAGCACGGGTGATGACGCTCGTTTCAGTAGCTCCACCCTTACTGTGATTTGTATTAGGTTTTCTTTCAATCTCATAGACCCATCGGTCTTCTGAAGACTCTAACAAAATTTCTTTCTTTCTTTCTTTCTTTTCTCTATGGTGCATGACGCTAATTCCTCGCTAAAGGTTTAAAGAGGGTCTTGCTGTGATTACACGATCAAATTATCGTTGCATGTTACATTGGTATCAGAATTTCGATCTGTATCCAGCTCGACTACCGTGAGTGTATGGTTGTGTTGAGATCCAGAAAGGACACACAATCAAGCGCCACGGAAGGGTCGGGAAAGCAAGTCAACTTTGAAGACTATGAAGAGGAGAAAGACTACCAACAAGATACGCTTCCGCCAAGTGCTCAAGAAGTGGTGGCGAACCTTCTGGACTAGAATTGGGTCCTTCTACAGCAACTCGAAGAGCATTCATCCCAGCTAGAAGAAAGTAGAAGACAGCTGGACCAGACAAAACAACGTCTAGAGGAAAAAGAAGCAAAAAAGCCACTAGAAGAAAGAGAAACTACAGATTTTAAAAAACTGCTCTTGTTGATGCGTGAGGAATGCAAAAATGAGGAGGCACTACGACGCACAAAGCTCGCCCAAGCAGAGAGGAAACAAAAGCTAGACCAAGAGGTGATGCTTCTCCAACACAAACAGATGTTAGTCACTATACAAGCAAGTTTAAGCGCGGCAGCAGTCACTGCCACAACTTTGTCATCGACAAAGGTAACACCACTCACTCGATCCACTCCAAATTTTATAAGTATTATGGTAAGTGTGACCATTCAGCCATTCTTCAATTCATTCATCACTTTATAGCTCATTTTCCGTTAGCGCGGATTCAAGATGAGCAAGACAAAGTCCACCTAGCAGCCCCTTATCTTACTGGTGAGGCGGCTATCTAGTGGCAACATTGAGCTAGTAAGTATACTAACTCAACCACGTTTAAGACGAATTTTATTTAGGCAACCTTTACCGACCTCAAAGCTTGTTTTCTACCACCACAGTATATGCTTAACCTAGAGGATGAGTTTTCTCGTCTCTCCCAAAACGGTTTGCCTGTGTTGACGTACAGTAACAAGGTCATTACTCTGACACAATAGTTGGCGTGTCTGAGAGCGACAAGATGAAGCAATTCATTCCAGGATTGAATACTAACATTCGTTTTACCATCTGGAACTTCGACTTGCCGGATTACGAGCGGGCACTGACTCTCGCCCAAAATCAAGAGATGATGCTAAATGAGGGAAAGCCCAGCAGTCAAACACAATGGGTAAGGATCAGAAGAGTAACAACCACTACCAAAAGAAAGACGGCCAGGCTTCTGGTTAATTGCCAATGCTCTAAGTCAGAAAGGTTCAATCCAGACCATTGAGAAGGCCTGTGATCGAAATCAAAGAAAAGGATCTTAATAGCATGAAGGCACAGTACGCGGAGTCAATAGAGTTTGGCACTCAATTCCAGTTAGCCGTGACACTTACTCCAGGCCATTACTCATTAGAGGACGGTTGGCTTTTCTATAAGAAAAGATTCCGTGTACTCAAAGACAAACGGCAGTTGCTTCTCCATGATGCCCATGACGCCCTCACCGATGGTCACAGAGGCATCAACGGTACTTTGGAGAAGTTAGAGGGCTATTTCTATTTGCCAAAGATGCGAAAGGACGTATACAGCTATGTTCAAAATTGTCAAATATGCCAAAAGGCCAAGGCTTTCCACAAGAAAGCGGCAAGCTTACTTATGCCATTGCCAATACCCGACGGTACTTTCCAGGACATAGATATGGATTTCGTGGGACCAGTTCCAACATTGCAGGTACGCGTTGAGAGGGGGAAGAGAAGTGGAAGGGAGCAAGAGAGTGAGAGTGAGAGAGAGTGACACACTAGTGCAGGTGTGAAGTAAGTGTGAGCCACACCACAAACTCACTTATGTTTTATTAGGATTAGGTTTACCCTATGACTGTCTTAAGACAGTCATAGGTGTCCTACTTTAATTCTTTAATTAAGGGTTGGCAATGTGCCTTTACCCCCAACAACCTCCCACCTAAAGGCCAATGTGCCTAAAGGGGAGAAAAGAATAAAAATTACAGCAATATACAGTTACTGTATACAAGACCATAAAGTAAGAATGGTCTCATCCTAATCCCATGATGTGGCGGCAATGTGCAAACCGCTCTGTAGGCAAGCTCTTAGTGAGCAAATCTGCAGGATTATCATCAGTATGTACTTTCACAAGCTCAAGTCGCTTGTCTTCCAGTACCTCCCTGATGAAATGATATTTCACTTCTATGTGTTTGGTCTTCTGATGAAAGACCGGATTCTTTGCCAACATGATAGCACTCTGACTATCACAATGCAAAACTGGCATATCTCCTGTAATGCCCAAATCTCCCACCAGCCGAGTAAGCCATATTGCTTCCTTGCAAGCCTCAGTGGCTGCAACATATTCAGCTTCTGTGGTTGACAGTGCAACGCATTTCTGCAACCGAGACACCCATGATATAGCACCTCCTGCAAATGTGAAAATATAACCGGTAGTAGACTTCCGGTTATCTGCATTCCCTGCATAGTCTGAATCTGTAAAACCATGCACCAATGCATCCTGCCTACCATAGCATATGCACAAGTCTTTGGTACCCTTGAGATACCTCAAGACACCTTTCACTGCTTCCCAATGCCGCTTGCCTGGATTTGCCATATACGTGCTGATGACTCCCACCGCAAAAGCAATATCCGGACGAGTGGCAACCATGGCATACATCAAAGATCCAACTGCAGATGCATACGGAACCTTGGCCATTTCAGCCTTATCATTATCTGATCTGGGGCTGTCCTTACTGCTGAGTTTTAAATGTGGAGGCAACGGGGTACTAATGGACTTCCCCCCCTCCATTTTAAACCTCTGTAGTACTTTGTCAATATACTCTTTCTGTGACAGAAACAAAAGTCCCTTGGACCTGTCACGAGTAATACGCATGCCAAGAATATGATTTGCATCACCCAAGTCTTTCATGTCAAAAGACTTATACAGTTGTTTCTTCAAAGCACTAATCTCATGCTGAGATTTACTGGCAATAAGCATGTCATCCACATATAGAATGAGTAGCATCAAACTGCCATCCTTTGCCCGTTTGGTGTACAAGCAACGATCGGTCTCACACCGATGATACCCTTGGGACTGCATGAAGGCATCAAACTTCTTGTACCATTCTCTTGGCGCCTGCTTGAGTCCATACAAGCTCCTTTTGAGCTTACACACAAGCTGCTATTTCCCTTTAACAGCATATCCCTCTGGCTGACTCATATAGATCTCATCATGGAGATCTCCGTGAAGAAAAGCTGTCTTCACATCCATCTGACATAAATCCATGTCATCATGAGCAACAAGAGCTAACACTGCTCTCAAAGTAGTCATCTTGACTACAGGGGAAAAAATCTCATCAAAGTCAATGCCCTTTTCCTGCTTAAATCCCTTGGCAACCAATCTGGCCTTATACCGAGGTAAAGCATTTGAATCCACTTTGACTTTGTAAACCCACTTGCATGGCAAAACCTTTCTGCCTGCAGGTAGCTGCACCAAGTCCCATGTATCATTCTGAAGTAGGGAGTCCATTTCTGACTGCATGGCTTTCTCTCACTTCTTTTTCTCTGTTCTTCCCATAGCTTCCTTGCAGCTGGAAGGCTCACCACAATCAGTCAGCATGATAAAATCAGCCACATTATTGGCTCCTAGAACAAACCTGGCAGGAGGCCGTTGTGCACGGGTGCTCCTCCTCACAAAATGTTCCGGATTAGGCTGCTGTCCAGCCTGTTCTTCATGCATGACGGGTGGCTGTACCACCATATCTGGCTGTTCTACAGCCCCATCTGTTGGCACATCCAGTGGTGCATCATTGGCAAAATTATCTGGCTGATTTTCAGCCTGTATACCCTCTTGAACAGGGTGATCTGCAGCAGGCTGCTGCTGCATATAAATGGGCATTCTTTGCTGTCCAACATCATCATAAATAACCCTCCTGTATTCCACAGGTTGCACGGGTTCCTTGTGTACACTATCTTCTTTAAAGATGACATCATTGCTGCGTATAATCTTCCGTTTGACGGGATCCCATAACCTGTACCCCATTTCACCTTCGTCACCATAACCCATAAAGATGCATCTGATAGACTTTGGATCCAGTTTGGTGCGTAGATCTTTGCGTACATGAGCAAAGCACTCGCAGCCAAATACACGTAAGTGCTTATATGAGGGAGGCTTGCCAGACCACACCTCCTCTGGCACTTTCAACTCCAAAGCCTTATTTGGTGACCTGTTAATAATGTGAACTGCTGTTTGCACGGCTTCTGCCCAAAAGCCATGGGGTAATGCAGCATAAGACAACATACATCGAACCTTCTCCTGAATAGTTCGATTCATCCGCTCACTTGCACCATTTTGAGATGCATTATGAGGGGCTGTGAGTTCCTGTTTGATGCCCTTAGCTTGGCAAAACTGCACAAAAGCATGTGACACATACTCACCCCCATTATCGGATCTGAGGCATTTCAGCCTACGACCTGTCCGATTCTCAGCCTGAGCGACAAACCTCTTGAAAGCATCTAAGGCATCTCCCTTATGCTTCAAGAAATAGACCCACACCTTACGTGTGGCATCATCAATGAAAGTAATAAAATATTTTGCACCCCCTAGTGATAACTGTGGCATCTCACACAAATCAGTGTGCACTAGATCAAGTGGTGCTCTATTCTGGGGAGATCTCCTCTTATGAGGAGTCACAGAATGCTTGCCAAAAATACAATGATCACAAGTAGGCAAATCTGAAAAAGAGAGAGGCGGCAGATAACCCAAACGTGACAGTTCTTGCATTCCTTTAACAGGCATGTGTCCCAACCGGCTATGCCACAATGAAACCTTTGGCAGCTCGGTTATGGCAACAACATGATTACCCACACTGGAAACATAAAGAGGATACAAAGTATCACTCTTAAAACCCTCAGCCACTACAGTCTGGCCATCAGTAATCACCCATTTGGAATCCCCAAATGTGGTGTGGTAACCACAGTCATCTAATAAGCCAGTGCTAATCAGATTTTTCTTGATTTGCGGCACATGGCGAACGCCATCAAGCATAAATGACTGTCCATCAGGAAGTACTATCTGAATATTGCCAATCCCTGCAATCTGACATGCATAGTTGTTCCCAAGATGAACAACTCCATGAGTACCTGTGTAGGAAGTAAACCACTCCCTATGAGGAGTAACATGAAAAGAGGCACCTGAATCCAAGAGCCAGGTGTGCATGTCATGGCCATCAATAACCAAAGCATGTGCTATTACAGCAGAAGAGCATAAAACATCATGTATGTCACTGTCACTTTCCTCTGCTGCAACATTCACTGCATCCAAGTCATCTGCCTTGGCCTTGCCTTTGCCTTTGCTTGCATTTCCTGCATCCTTTGTTTCAGCCTTCTTGGCTTTCTGATCCCGTATGAACTTGAAGCACTTCGACTTCACATGTCCCTTCTTGCCACAATAAAAGCATTCAATGTCCTTTTTGCCACGGGACTGACTGCGGGATTTGGACTTACTAGCAGATCTCCCCTTCTGCTGAGTCCTGCCTCTGTCCTGTACCTGCAAAGCATTTGAAGACTTGCTGCCCGCATTATTCTTCCTGCTCATCTCCTCCATAAGGAGAGAGCTCTCTACATCAGCATAAATAAGAGTGGCATTCGAGTTTGACAGGGTGGTCTTGAAAGTGTCCCAACTCTCAGGAAGGGTACACAGCAAGAAAGTAGCCTTGAACTCCTCATCAAGGTTCAACCCCTGTGCAATCAGCTGTGTAAAGATAGCATTGAACTCACTCAAGTGTGAGGTCATAGCTGTACCTTCCTTCATGCGAAGATCAACCAGCTTCTTCAGCCAATAAACCTTACTGGCTGAGCTCTTTTGGGCATATAATTCTTCTAGTCTTTGCCATAGACCATAAGAGGTCTTTTCAGCCTGTACATTGAACACAAGAGTGTCTCAAATAGTGAGCATGATAGCTGCCCTCGCGGACAAATCAAGCTCTTCCCAGTCATCAGCTGCCATATCAGATGGCTTGACACCCTTCACCCTTATGGGCTTAGCAATCTTCTTTAACAGAAGTACATTCAAGCACTGTTCTGCCCATAATGCATAGTTATGTGCTCCTTCCAGTTTCTTTATGTTCAGAATTGAAGAATCACCTCCTCCTGATGCCATATCAGATGAGGAAAGTACCTAACTCCCTGGAAGTAAAAAAGGCTGAATAAAGGTTCTGATTTCTCAGAAAAGGCCTGCTCTATTCTAGAGCCAGAAGCACTCTCAATGGTGCTGTTTTTTTACTGTCAGTAAAATCTGCAGCAAAACAGTAAATGTCCCTGCAACTACTGTACCTTCTGACAAACTGTTCTGAGCTCAGAGAGGCATAAAAAACAGTAATTTCAGACTGCTGCTGCTGCTCAACAAGTGCTTAACAGTGCACAATCATCTGACAAAACCACCAACACTGCTGTAAACACTGCTGTACTGACTGTACTGATCACTTCTCCCACCTCAGATGAGGTATTGCACTGAGTTAAATTGCAGAAACCACTTGACTAACACCGCAAAAAAAAAAAAAAAGTAAATGATCCTTCAGCCTGTTGCAAAGCCTGCAACAGTAAATGGGATAAATCCCAAGCAATCACCCTTATACCAACGGGAGAAAATGCATCTGAAGATCTCTGTCGGTAACCCAAGTGCTATCAAACAAAGTCTGGGCAAAAGCCCCTTGATCTGACAACTGAATCAAGTGGAGGACACCTCAACACTGAGGTAGCATGCAATATGAAATCTCTCTGACACTTGTACCTGACAATGTGCAATGCATAGACTGCCCCTGTGTACTCAGCAACAACACAAATCACAAAGTACAGACACCAAGAAGAAAATCTTTTGAGCACTGTCAACGATGGGCAGTTAGGGACCGAGTAAACTCGATGCGCCCTGACCAAGCGTGGCTCAACTGAGATTTTCAAAGTGTGTACAAAGAATGTGACCTGCAACAAATGTCACCAAATGCACTGCGGAAATAAAGCAAATGTGTGCTCCCTGGCTACACACTGCCTCAAGGCATATACTGCAAACACATCCAGGCAAAAACCCTTCGATAAGGTCACCCAAAACTGAGAGTTGCACTCAGTAAATGCATAGTAGCTCCTGCTGTACTTCTGTCCTCGCAGCAGCACGCTTCCCCCCAAAAAAAAATCGAGTTGAGTCTTTGCAGCAAAACAAACAAGTCCTGCTGTACTTCTGTACCCTGCTGTCGACGCCAACCTATTGTACCTGCAGGTGGATGAAGGACTGTCGTCCGTACAGTTGTACGGCAGTCCGTACGACTGTACGGACAGTCCGTACAGTTGACGTGGAATAGCTGCGCCGCGCAGCTATGGAGCTGCCTGATGCAGTCTCGCAACCCGACGACGCCCTGATCTGCTGCCCTGCGCCCTCACAATGCCTCAAAAGGCTTAGCAGCTAGTAGCAGCTGCTATGCAACTGCTGGCTGCTAGCTGGATGCGGCGCCTCGAGCTGCAGCTAGCAGCTCCTGTGCATGGAGACCCGCAACCAGCGACCACCGCCGTGACCACGCCCGTGACGTCGATCTGACCCGCGCCCGCGCTGTCGACCTGTTCGCCGCCGCCTGCGCACTGTACGTCGCAGTCCGTCCGTACAGTTGTGCGGACGACGTACGGCCGTACGGATCTGGCCGTACGTCCGTACGGAAAGGGGTAGACAAGGAAGAGGGGGCTTGGGAGAGGAGCCTCTGATACCAGTTGAGAGGGGGAAGAGAAGTGGAAGGGAGCAAGAGAGTGAGAGTGAGAGTGAGAGTGAGAGAGAGTGACACTAGTGCGGGTGTGAAGTAAGTGTGAGCCACACCACAAACTCACTTATGTTTTATTAGGATTAGGTTTACCCTATGACTGTCTTAAGACAGTCATAGGTGTCCTATCTTTAATTCTTTAATTAAGGGTTGGCAATGTGCCTTTACCCCCAACACGCGTAACACTCAATGTCTTGCTATTTTTTATCGCTTTAGTAAATATTGTATGCTTATTCTCTGGAAACAGACAACCAGCACTGGAGATGTAGCTCATTTGTTTATCAAGCATGGGTATCCCATTGGAGGGTTGCCAAGGACCATCACATCCGACAGGGACTCCAAATTCACGTCTAATTTTTTGCAATCCTTGTTCCATAATTTTGATACTAAGCTGTAGATGTCTAGCGCATTCCATCCGCAATCGAATGGCGAGACAGAAAAGTATAATGATACGGCGTTTGATATTTTATAATCATATTGTCATGATGCTCAGGGAAAGTAGAAGCAGTTTCTCCGCTTGTGCAGGTCATTTTGAACGATACATAATCTTCAAGCATTTGGTCGCACAACTTATGAAGCAGCGTTTGGACGGTGGTTTACATCACTCCTCACCCTAATGGTGTCTCCATCTCTTGAAGCAAACAAAACCACCGAATCAACAGCAGAGATTACGGAGTCCGTGAAAAGCCGTCAATGGGTGTATTTACGCATTATCAAGCAAAGATTGAAGCAAGCCCTAAGCTGTCCTTCAGGAGCTTCGGACCATTCCCTATCATTCATAAGATCAATGATGTCTCCATGAACTTACACCTCCCAGACAGTTGGACTATGCACAATGTGTTCCATGTAGCTTGGTTGAAGCCGTATTTTGGACCTCCTCTTACAGAGATTTCCGAAGAGCAACAACCTGAAGTTCTTGATGAAGCCGAAGTTTTGCAGCTAGAACAAATCCTTCTTCATAAATTCAAGCATGGGGCAAGACGTAAGATCTGGAAGTTTTACGCCAAGTTTCATGATCGAGGTATCCATGAAGCACTGTGGTTAGACGAAGACTTTTTCCGGGAGTTCCCACAGATTTTGACGGACTACTTGGAAGCAATGAACCTACCACCAAGTTGAGGAGGAGGGAATGTCACATGCACCCCTCCACTTGGGTGCAATGTGACACACTCGCTACATCGACAAGTGCGTGATAGTTCCCTGATAGGAGATTTTGTCGTATGCCGTGACCCATTTGTGAGCCTTTGTCCAGGGACAGTCAGGCACAAGCTACATAAGTCAGTCTCTCAGCCTTAGGTCAAGTTAGGCAAATCAGTCCTTGTTCACTGCTACCCACTGTAGAACAGTAGGGTAGTGTTTCCATCTGATTGGTTCCGTGTACCCAATGAGGGCCCCTCCCCCAATCAGGGGAGAATTTGCTTTATACTTGGAGAACTGAGAAATACAAATAACACTCTTCGAGAGAGCACGTAAACGCGCTTCTGAAGAGTACACAGTGCACACGTATAGTAGACCCAAAGGCCCCGACCAGTACCGAGACCTAGATGCTGTCCACGCTCACAATGTAGGGCACTTCTGCAAGGCAAGGAAGAGGCTGGTGCTGTCCACTGGAATGTAGGGTTACTGCGTGAGTGAGAGAGTGAATGCTAGGAGTGAGAGATCCTAAAAGAGAGCTGAGATGACTGAAATGTAGAGCTGAGAAGTGAGCAGTGCAAACTGTAAAAGATAATTGAAAAGAGCTGCCGAAACAGAACCCTAACCTTACTCTGTTTGCTGGTCCGAATCCTCAACTGTGGTGCTGCATATACACCTTCCAAACAGGCTGAACTGAAGGCCAAACACTGAGGCTGATCAGGGCCAACTTTGGAGGTGTTCAGGGCTGCACACAAGAGGCCAGAGGGGAGCTGTTTGGAGTGCTGAAGGCTTGGGAGCTGAATGGGAAATGAGGGCCTGGATGCCCCCTATTTATAGGGCTGTAAGGGCTGAGCCGACCAGCCCAAAATGGCGGACTTTTCAGTCAGTTCTTCTGGCTGTTTGGCTGGTCCCTTGGCCCCATAAAAGGCAGCCCTAAGCCCCATAAAAGGTGGCGTAGGGAGGGGTGCAGGGTAGCCTATAAAAGCAGCCCTTCCCTGTCGACGCCATTCTCTCTCTACCCTTATCTCCTTTCTCTCTACTGGATTCATCTAGGTATATGAGGTTCGAACTGTATTATCTTTTCTGTTTTAGAGGATGAGTTTGGGCATGTTCATCTAGATTCGTTTCCGCCAATAATTAGATATGCGTCCGCTGTTGCAAATGTAACATGCAACCGTAATATGATCGTGTAATCACAGCAAGACCTTCCTTAAACCGTTAGCGAGGAATTAGCGTTATGCACCATAGACAACACAACATAGTGTAGTTTCAATCTGATGATAGTCACTCATAAGGTTGAAAACCATAAACTCCATCACGCATAGCAGGAACTAGCTACTATGACATCCCCACTGACATCATCAACGCCCAACAAAGGGTGTAGACCATAGTATAAAAATATGCTCTCACACATACAAATCCACAAACCCACAAATACTTGAGCATCCATTTATACAAAGTCTTCGTACTGAGTTTCTGTTGTCACTCCGGAGGTGAAGGGCAAACTCAGCCATGACAAAGGCTAGCACTAAAGGAGAAGGCTGATCAAAAAGTAGTCCAAAATCTCTTCATTCAAGCTACAATTGCTTGTGAAGTCTAAACGAGTTCATTTTAGTCTCTCCCAAACGAGCATCTAAATCTAGTTGATAGGGCAACGCACCATTTGAGATAGAAAGAATTATCGCAATACCAGCAGGCCACAACATGGACGAAAACTTCACGAGGTGAAATTTGCATGTCCGGTAATACGGCAAAAGCATATACCTAGATGAATCCAGGAACATTCCCAAACTCACAACATAGTGTACTCACCCAGAAGCTTGAAAACCATGAACTCCATCACGCATGGCTGGACCTCTTGCTATAATATCATCACCGATGTCACATCCACATTCACTACACTAAATGTGATGACATGGCAGTCAGTATAGCTCAGTTACAGCCATCATTCAAGTAAATGGCTAATGATTTGGATACACTTTATATGGACTCTATAAATGTAAAATGAATTCTTAGTCAGCTGACTAACCTGTTCTAAGTAATAGATGGAGAGGTTCAATCAACCAAAAACCGTTAAGAGCTACAATTTTGAACAAGCCAGTTATTATAAAGATTCAACTTGTGCAAACAAATCTTCATCAAGCACTGAGCATTGCCTGGCCAAAGGTCTTGCCAATACACCTTACTCTTGACATAGTAAATGCTTGCAATTGATCGCAAATGCACACATGTAATAGACTTCAAGACAAGATGTACATGGGCAACCGTCTGCATTGTAAATCGAGAGGAAGAAGTTCGTTCATTGTGGCAATACAATGTCTAAGTGGGGTTGAAGAAGGTACAATGTCTAAGGAAGGGCTCTGATACCAATGCAGGGAAGGGCTGAGCTAGAAGGGGGTAGAGCATGAGTAGCAAGAGAGGTAGAGGGACTCTGAGAGAGAGAGAGAGAGAGAGAGAGAGAGAGAGAGAGAGAGAGAGATGTTGAGGATGGAAGAGGAGAGCAGATGTCAAATACTATGACGAGCACAAATGAGTGGGGATGGGGCTTATACAATCCTCCCCATCCTTCATTAGATGCATGGATGGCTGCCTACTAATAAAGAGAAACTATCATGTGTCCTACCTCGTTATTGCTTGCACCAACATCCAAAACTGACGGGAGTATCCCTTATGCAAAGCTGTCCTCTCCCAAGATATTAATGCTCTGATACCAAAGTGACAATCCTGTGATTTAAAATGCTACAAACCACACATTTGCCTACATGCCCCCTTCTATTGACCTACTACATTTCTAACTGTGCTTCATCTGCCTATTGGTAGAAAACAGACAGACACACTTAACACTTACAAAATCTATCACTAAAGAGAATGATTAAAACTAAGGGTAAAAGACAGGCATCCTAACACTCACGCAATCTGTCACTTAAGATAATGATTAAAACTAAGGATCAACAATGAAATGAAATACAGCTAAAGAAGACACTAAAAGGAACACAATGCTTTCAAACATACTCTGCAGTTTGTTCTGATGCATCTTTTTCCTCCGTAGTACTTTTTGCTGCTTGCGAAGAACCAAGCCACTGCTCCTGCATAAAATCTACACAAAATCTGCAAAGTTTCGTAAACGAGTCCTTGTCTACAGCACTAAAGGTGATGATACTACAAAAGTAAACTTCCCGAATAACTCAAATACGTTAATCATTAGAAGTGAAACTTTTACATCAGGGATAACACAAGGAGGAAGAAGAAAAAGCAACATCAAGAACAAAAATTCAGATGTGACTTCCAAAGCTTTTACCACGATGACTTGATAGGCTGTCGCCACTGCTCTCTTTTTTTGAAATCCCCACCTCAGATTCGATCCCCTGATAACCCTGCACCGCCAGAATATATATACCTTCATAAGACTAGAATATATCCAATCTTACAAATTAAGTTTTTTGTAAAACGATTGAAAGAACAAAGGGATCAAGGGAGCTTGTAATCTATTTCAAACAAAATTATGAGCAAATGAGAAAAACTTAGTAAGCACAGCTACACTTATGTTCTCATCAGTACCCAGCATAATCTGCCATCTCGGTTTCGAAAGATCCTGGAATCTCTTGGGTAAACCCAGTGCAGGCAGCATGATTTGTAACACCATACAAGCAAGCTAGAAATACAACATCCAAGGTAAAGTGTCTGAACTCTTTCTGAAAGGTTGAATCTGAATGGATTGACGGCTCTTAATGATACTGTGCTTTGTTCACGCATGAAACAGAGGGTTCTGGATAATTAGTGATGATAATGAACTTGATCCCCAACAAGTACTGCCAGAATTTTGTCATGCAATATGCCATAAAACAGAGGGTTCTTGATAATCAGTGATGATAACTGAACAATTACTGCCAGAATTTCATCATGGAATATGCCATGGAAGGAAAGATTGAATTTCAAAGAAGGAAAGTTATTCAAGAAATAGAGATGGCACGCTTTCATCATGGCAATCATGGACAGCATGGAAGCATGCCTTATAGAGGAACCACAAGAAGGGAAATTTTCTACATGATGCAATGGTTTAATGCTTATCGTAAGCAAGCACACATAGAGCCTACTCACAAGGGACACTAGAGAGTTTTGAAAAGAGAACTCCATATGAATGAAAGGGGGAGATGCAAACGTAAGAAATTACAATCAACTTTAACTCTTCGTTCAAGAAGATGAAGAGAGCAGGGTAAAGAAGCTGGCCAATGGGATTGTCAACGACCTGCAATGCTCAGAGCTGAGATAATCAAGTGAGCAGGAGGTTAAATGTTACATCCCTAGCTGGGGTTAGCTAGTGACCAGTTGGTGGAGTCAAAAAGTCAGGATGAGTAATCCTACTAGTGTTACATCTAGATGGAGGTCTAGAAGAGATGGGACCTGTATGCTGATTATAGCTGTGGACTGAGACTATATATTGGGATAGGGAGCTCACTGGGAGGAGGCTGGTCGGTATCAGCATGTGGTGAGTTATAGATAAAGCACTTAGTGGCTCAATTCCAAGTTTGACATTTGGTGAAGATGATCATGGTAGCAGACTCAGGGTAGGAGTTGTCTCCATGGTATCCAAGCAGATCTTTGCTGGGAGATCAGTGGGACGAAGATGCTTTAGAATCTAGATCCATGAGTGGAGGTGTTTCTTGGTCATAGTTTGCTTTCTTCCTTTCGGTAGAGGAACCATCTCCAAGAGCACATAGCATGTCCATCATCTCCGGTTATCTCCTGCTCGACCTTCTGTCTGCTTCCACTCGTTTTAGTTCATGCGCCTGCAGGAGGAGAAACATAACACCGATTTGCAGTCCATGGCTCCGCTCCGAATGTGATCCAAGAGCTGATTGAAGTGCCAAAAGATCTCTAGGAGGGAAGTCTCTGGGCGCGGAGTAATCATGGAGTCCAAGCGTTCTCACTGAATCGTCCAGAGAGCGCCAGGGGAGTTGCCGCTATTGCTGATCTAGTCGCCATCTGTTTGGAGGAGCAAACGCCACTGGAAAACGAGCAGCCAGTCGCAAGTCAAAAGGCGCCATGTTTGCTTGGTCTCTTTCCTTAGCATAGCTACGCCTTCATCGTGAGAGAGCGTGGCCAAAGCATCTAAAAAAAGGTCGTCTCCGACCACACAGTCCATCACCTGCGTATACAGCAACGAAAGCTAAGGAGGAGGAAAAGCTATTAAAGTAGCTTTTGTAAGCTTCCCCACTAACGTCATCAGCACCCAACAGTGGGTGTAGACCATAGAATAAAAATATGCTCTCACACATACAAATCCACACACCCACACATACTTGAGCATCCTTTTATACAGAGTCTTCGTACTGAGTTTCTATCGGCACTCTGGAGGTGAAGGGCAGACTCAATTGGTGACTGTAAAAGGTAAGTCTCTTACTTCATGCTCTCAATTGGTGACTGTAAAAGGTAAGTCTATTACTTCGCTGCTCCGCACCTAATTTCTAGTGAGAGGAAGTACCAAACATGTCAAGCTAAGGTATTTTGCTTTTAGTAAGGCTCTTACCAGAGCAGCTGATAGTAGGCTTTTAAGGCACATACAGTCTGTTCACAATGGTAGCAGACAGATTGTTTAGAGGACAACTTGCCGCAGTAACAACTCCCAAAAACAGTCATGGTAGACCAGTCCTGTAAGCCATGCGATTGGCGGTAGAGTTTTGGAGAGAAGACAAAGAGACCAGACTCTATACACAGTCTGGCGTATGCTCTGCCATTGGAGATAAATGCATCGGTTGTGAGTCTAAAATCAAATACATTATGCCCATTATGGAACTAAAACTCAGGATGACATGCCAAGTCCTACGAATCCGAAAGTATGGTTGCTGCCCTGAATTCAGCATCTCAAGTTGTCTGGCAATTCATTGGTTATGTATTTAAAGACAAAGAGTTTTCTCCAAAAAATGTCACTGATAGCATGAAGTTAATGGATCACTTTTGACATGATTTATTTACAGCATTGGGCACCATACTCTTATTGGAACTAAGTCAACTCTTATATCATGAATTGACAAGACAAGGGTTTAGGGTTAGCTTGCACTCAATTCAGGTGTATTTTTTGCACTCAAGTGCTGCTTGTGGCTGTTTCCTTGCTCCATTGCTCTCACGCATCCCTTCAGTAGGTTTCCAATCCTGCCTTGTGCTCTCCTCTCAGTCCCAAGCTACGGGGAGCATTCTTATCGTGAAAAATTCAGAGTTGCAGCCTAAGTTGGACTAATTTACAGTAGAAACATTCCCAAACTCATCCTCTAAAAACACAACATAGTGCAGTTTCAATCTCACCATAGTCACTCATAAGATTGAAAACCATAAACTTCATCACACATAGCAGGGACTAGCTACTATCACATCCCCACTGACGTCATCATTGCCCAACAGTGGGTTTAGACCATAGTTTAAAAATATGCTCTCACACATACAAAACACACCCACACATACTTGAGCATCCATTTATACAAAGTCTTCGTACTGAGTTTCTATCGGCACTCCGGAGGTGAAGGGCAGACTCAGCCATGACGAAGGCTAGCACTAAAGGAGAAGGCTAATCAAAAAGTAGTCCAAAATCTCTTCATTCAAGCTACAACTACTTGTGAAGTCTAAACGATTTCATTTTAGTCTCTCCCAAATGAGCATCTAAATCTAGCTAATAGGGCAACGCACCATTTAAGAAAGAAAGAATTATCGCAATACCAGCAAGCCGCAACTTGAACGAAATTTGCATGTCCGCTAAAAGCATATACCTAGATGAATCCAGGAACATTCCCAAACTCATCCTCTAAAAACACAACATAGTGCAATTTCAATCTCACTATAGTCACTCATAAGATTGAAGACCATAAACTCCATCACCACGCATAGCAAGGACTAGCTACTATCACATCCCCACTGACGTCATCAGTGCATAACAGTGGGTTTAGACCATAGTATAAAAATATGCTCTCACACATACAAATCCACACACCCACACATACTTGAGCATCCATTTATACAAAGTCTTCGAACTGAGTTTCTGTCAGCACTCCAAAGGTGAAGGGCAGACTTAGCCATGACAAAGGCTAGCACTAAAGGAGAAGGCTAATCAAAAAGTAGTCCAAAATCTCTTCATTCAAGCTACAACTGCTTGTGAGTCTAAACGATTTCATTTTAGTCTCTCCCAAACAAGCATCTAAAGTTGCACCAAACAGTCAGATTGTGTCCACGACACTTAGTGGACTTCTTAACTCTTATCACAGGTTTGCAATCACATTGAGGCTGGTGGCCATGAGGCGGGACCAGAAAGCCAGTATAGGCTGGCCAAATCCAGCCAACCAGAGTCGGCCCCACAGACTAAGGGGTCAGCTGTTTTGGGTCAGTTGGTTTGGGGGCCCTTGGGACCTATAGAAGCCAGCCCTTTGGACTTGATTACTTATTTGCTTAGTGAGCTACTTGAGGTATAGCAGTTCAGCAGACTTTGGGCCGTCATTCAGGAGGACCAGGAGCTGGAAGGAACACACTGAGTGCTGCAGACAAAGAGCTCGAAGATGGCTCTGTGCTTGGCTGTCTATCAGGGCAGCAAGAAGGACAGATCAAGATGGTTCTATACTTGGCTATCTATCAGGGCAATAAGGAGGACGGATCAAAGGGGGAGCTTGTGCCTTACCATTGGCTGCATTTTGGGGCAGGAAGGAGGTCAAGCATTGCCTTACTTGTGGCTCTCCGGGAGATCGGCTTGAAGGTGTTTTGCAGGGCACAATGACAAGGCCCACCTAAGCTCACAGGGAGCACACAGGCCGAGTGCTTTGGGAGTGCCACAGAGGCAGGAGAACAAATGTTCACATCTAGATAGCACTCTGCTTTTGTATTATGTCTGTTGTGGATGGAAATATAAGTTTTGTTGGTTCTACATCTCTCCTATGCATTGTCCACTACTTGCTGCACATCTACATGTATGTTAAGCAAGCAATAATAGAAGTTATTTTCTCGGGCCCGGGGGGCGAAGAGGGATAGGAAAGGATACGAGATGCTTTATGCAATTCCCTATGCTATATGTTGTAATCGCTCTTTCTAGTCCCATAGGTCACATTCGACCTCCAGCAGGCGTTAAAATAATCAACCTTACCAGCATCTCTCTCTCTCTCTCTCTCTCTCTCTCTCTCTCTCTCTCTCTACCCACACACACACACACACGAACTAAGAGCTGTCACTGATCTACACTTCATACTAAATGATGCTCTTCAGTAAAGGTAACCACACAATTCGCTCCTAAAAGCTACACGCTAGGCAAAACTAGGTCATGTCCTAGGCACTGTGCTTTTTGAGCATTTCTACGTTTAGTTGAGAGAAGAAAAGTAGAGCAGTTGCAAGCAAAACAGAAGTCCAAAATAGGCTTGCGATCAGTGAAATCACCTCCCTGTACATCTACCTTTGGCATACATGAGAGCACCTCTTGCAATCACAAAGCACATGCACATAGAGTAACTAAAAGAACAAAACGCTCTAAGCTGTGATCATGATACTTCAACCAGGTGCGTGCAGAAGCAGAGGTCATAGTACTTCAGCCAGATGAGTAGAGAAAGGTCCAGTGCTCAAATATACAAGATTAAGACAGAAGGTCTGCTCCAAATTTAACATCCATCAGCAATGAGCACATCAAAGCCTGAATCAAAGTCTCCACAAACCTTTCAAGAAACATGGTACAAATGAAACTGGTACAGGGTTTCAGAATAAAAGCAGGGAGAACTGGACCTCGTAGTCCTCCAAAGTTGCTCCATTGCAATTGGTTGTGCATATACCGAATTCTTCTCCAGCTGCTGTCTGGCACTTATTAATGGCGAAGGATGAGGCCAGCTCTGGCTCGGGCTCTGCTTCTGGCTCTAAAGATAACTCTGCCTCACAAGTACTGCCACAGCAACTGCCATCGTTCACGTTCATAGCTGAGTCCATCACAAGAGGACTCGAGCACGATGATGGCATCTTGATTCGAAACCTCACAGGGGGGTGAGACAATTTATTGCCACTGAGCTTCAAAGTAGAAGGGGAATTAATCAATTCTTTCGCAGATGTTTCCATTCTGCCTATAGTTGCGTAGGGTTCCAACACATGACAACCATCAGGACATGATATATGCGTCCTGATGAATGCACGGTAACTCTCCTTTTAGCAATATAATTTGCACCCACAGAACAATGCAGAAAACGACTTGAGACTGGAGCTGATTCCCTACAAAGCAAAGAACAGTTTTTGACCTTAGATTAGGTCATATCTATGTGTTGCATGGTCTTCCAGATTCTGCACTGTAACATTGTAAGGCACGCTCAAAGCTGCCACCTGTACCCCCCTTTCATCCCTTCCTCGATCAAAATACCTGTTCGAAGTTCTGCCTAAAAAAACTTCTAGCTTTGGTTTCCTTCCTGAAAGATTCCAAAACGTCACTTGGTTGTTCATCAAGCCAAATCCATGAATCAACCCCCGTGTTTACAAAGTCTGGGGCAATGCCCGGTCCTGCAGCTGTATCCTGCCAGGGTTGCAAGTATCGCCCATAATTGCCCGTTCACAACTCTTCGTTGCAGGAGTGGAAAAGTGGCAATTCCTGCATGGGCAGACACGCCGTTCAATTCAAAATTGAAGAATCTCTCTCTCTCTCTCTCTCTCTCTCTCTCTCTCTCTCTCTCTCTCTCTCTCATTGGGAATGTTCATTGAATGCAGATGCAAAGTTTAGCAAAGAGGGCTAGGGAATCAGGAGACCGAGGATCGCATCACTCGGATGCTAGCTATCTGAATTGGAGAGGTGACCCGACGAACAACCTAAAATTATTAGATGAAAAGCCCAAAAAAGGAAAAAATCCTAATGCACTATTGCAAAGAGAATGGCGACTCTCATGATGCAAAGGTACAACTCCAAGCGAGCGGAACACTTACCGGAAGAAGCAACCGTGACCAAGGCGATCTACAGGCGAAGAACCCGGGGAAATGCCTAATGCTGAAAAGCAAGGAAGGCACGATGAAAGCGTCAACGGCTGGCGGAGGGGGCGGGGCGGGGGGGGGGGAGGGGGCTGGGGTGAGGGAGGCGTGAGGGCAACCACATAAAACGAAAAAGGGAGCGAAAAGGGAGAAAAATTAATGGGGGAGGGTTGACAAAGGTGCGGGTGGTGCTGCTGCAACTGCAAGTGATGCCGATGCTGATGCTGCGGAGGATGGTGCGAGAGTTGGAGCAGGAGCAGGCGATCGATCGGGCAGGGAACACGGCAAAATGGAGCAAAACCCTGGGGAGCAAACCCTGGAAGCGGAGAAGACGACGAGGGCAAAAGGGGGTGGAGTGATTGATTGAAAGAGAGTGCCGCAGATCGAGGGGGCGCAGGGAGAACGTGGGGTAGAGGGGGACCAAGGGGAGGGGGACACGTGGGAGGAGGTGATTGGACGAGAGGAGGGGGACGAATGGGGGGGTGACACGTGGGGAGAGGGGGGGAGGGAAGCCGCCCGCCACAACCCCCAATTTCTGTGTCAAAGGCAGTACACTAAGGCTTTCATCATGGCTTCTTCTTCTTCTTCTTCTTCTTCATCTCTTCTGCTCTGCTTCAACTTGAAGCTTCGTTTGCATTTGCATTTTGCTTTTTGCGCCATAGCTCAGTATTTCTCTCTCTCTCTCTCTGCTTTTCATTCCTCCATAGCTTCCAGCGCTTCTTCTTCTTCTTCTTCCTCCTCCATCTCCTTCTCCTCCCGACACTCCGTCCTTCCTTTTGTTTTTTTTTTTTTAGCTTACCCTTTGTCCTTCTTTCTCACGAGACTGTGATCGCAGCTTGCTTACCTCTCTTTTTTTTTTTTTTGGGGTCCCCGCCTAGGGTTTCGTCCACGCCCTTTCTTTCCCCGTTTGTCACGGTCCATCTGTAGCCTCCATCCACCCATTAATTCATTAATACTCGAAGTGCCTCCCCCACTCGAGTTATAAAAATTCCCGCTCCACCACCCCCCACACACGAAGATCCCTCTTTCTTTCTTCACGGCGTGAATGGGCAACCACACATCTCGTACTCAAAAGTTAAAACCTAGCCTATGAGCTACTCACCATTCCTCTCACAAACAAGGCCATCTTGTTCACTCCCACTTCTTTTGGCTTTTATTTCTATATATCTACATGAACTCAACATTTACCAACCAAGGCTTTGAAAATAACCACTCGAAATTGAGAATGCATGATGTGATGTAGAAATGTGAACCAAAGATTTTGACAAAGTATGAACAAAAATGCTATGCCTTACAATGCATGTAAGATTTGTCGAAATTAGATAGGATGCAAGTATAGTGTAGCCTTGTCTGAGGAAGTACTCCTCCCACCTAATGGTCTAATACCCTTGCTTACAAAAGTAGTAGGTTTTAGACTATTGAAATTATATGCTCACATTGTTCTTATTAGCAATACTAGACAGAGCTTTGTTGAGGCAACCCCCTTGCTTGCCATGTTTCTATCTTGCATTCATTCATCCTATATTTGCTTCCCTCTACCTCATGCATCTACACCCTTTTTCATGAGTAAGAAGCTAGTCTCTCTTCGTTTCCATACTTTTAGCCCATGTTGCCTACCACCTCTACTTACTTGCACATCCAATATCAATCAACCTACTAGCTTAGTCAAGTTTAATGCTACCGTATTTTAGGTCATAATAGCACTTCCATAAAAAAGTCCTTGCAACATCACTTTACGACATTGTTTTAAAAAAAGTGTTATATTTGTGATACACAGCAACTTGAGTCATAATTCGACACAAATTTATGATATTACTATAGTCACATAAGTTTGCAATAGTATCGAAATCATATAAATTGCAACATTACAGAGTCATTAAATGCATCCCAAAATGACTACAGCAATGATGCGAACCACTTGCATTACAACGCAGCTTCTTCGACAATAGTGATGCAAATCACTAGCACCAGTTTCTTCTACTTTTGGTTCTTATATTACTGCTGGCAACTTCTTTCCATTTGCATTTGCCATAGCTCGCTATCTCTCTTTCTTTCTACTTACAACTTTTGATTCATTCCTCCATAGCCTTAGCTTCTACAGATCCTCTTTTCCATCTCCTGCCCTCCACTACTTCCTTTTACTTAGCGTACCCTTTGTACTATGAAGAGCAATGTGGGAGTGTTGGTCAAGGTGCTGCGCATGCAAGCTTCGAGTATGGATCTGATAGGCAATAAGGGTTGTAAGAGGCAGTGTCTTCTGATGAGTCATGCTGAGTTTGAGGAAAAGCTCATGAGCGAGGATACTAAGGTGATATGTGGGTTTGATACACAGGAGGACATCGTGAGCTAGGGTGAATCAATGTCTAACAAACCTTCTCCCACTCCTAACAATCACAAGGGAGGTTCAAATGTAACAGCATCCTATGTTGAGGCCCTCACTCGTAAGCTATTAGGAGGGTTCCATGAGGTCAGAGCTATGCTTAAGCAAGAGTTGGTATGGAGAGTGCAAGAGGCTAAAAAGAAGGGTTTGCTGGACTCGAGTTAAAAACACTCTATTGTGTGTGAGATTCCTCTAGATGTTGTTCTTGAGAAACTGGCGGGAGCCGATGTGTACCTCTTCTTCATAGGGAGGGTTCCGTCCATGGATGAGCTCAACCAGTTCTTGTCTGAGTGTGACCTACCCTCGTTGGGATTCGTGGTTAGGTTTATTGATAGGGGTCTCCACACCTACAACCATCCACCCTCTCTTTGATTACATTAGTAGACGTTCAAAAAGCTAGCTACTCATGGACTACCAAGCACCTTACTTGAGGATCTAGATCACCTTGAGAAAGAACTGAAAAATGAATTAAATAGCTTGCTATGGTAGATAGGTTTTTTGTGATCACCTTGTCATACTCATTATGGACATCAAGAGCAAATAGGCATACCATTAAATAGACCAAGTAGGAGGTAAGATTTTGAACGGAAGTAAGTTTTCTATGTATGAATCCCTCCTATATAAATAGGTAAACACCCTGAAGATCCTACAAATTTTAACATATTCTCCATGCTCCTAAATCCATTACTAGAGCCACATAATCAGAATTTAGCTAATGAAAAGCACTACACATTTGCATATGTGGTTATTATAGTTGGTCATGAAAAGTGCTATGCACTAGCATAGGTGATTATTGTAGTTGTCATTTAAAACTTGAAGAGTATAATCCCATATCGAGGCTACAAGAAGCTCTAACAAATGGAGGAATATTAAAGGGATTATGTTACCCACATAGTGAGTACTTGTGCATTATAAGATTAACTATGGGCAAATCATAAGTTTTTGGTCACCTCATGGACTTAAGGTACACCTTATTTGCCAAAAGCTAGGACTAGATGATGCTATAGGATCTTTGCATGTATGTGTATGTGTATGTATATGCATGTGCATGTGCACATGTAGAAGTGTGTGTGCATGAGTGCATTGAAAAATTATTTGACATGTTTTAAAGCATGCTTCTCAAGATTCAAGACCAAGGTTTTTGAGATCTAGACTCAAGCATTCTAGGTCCAAATTTGAGGGTCACTAGGTCTAGGTTAAAGGGATTTGAGATTTGGGCTCAAGGGCTATAAGATTCAGGTCCATTCACTTCAAGATTCAAATGCATAAAATTTGGAACTAACAAGGTTTATTTAATTTAATTTTTTAAACAATTATACATTGCCATGTTCTAGAAATATGGTTGGAAATCCTTCCTCCATTCAAAAGGTGTAAACTTTGTGTTTAGCCACCATACCAAAAAATACATAACTAGTACTCATCATATGCTCTTCGCTACATCCACATAGTCTATTCTCCTCATAGTGTTTTCTATGTATTCCATATAGAGGCATTATTGCAATCATTGATGTGAGGTGTTTCTAGGGAATCATGTCAAATCATTAGTGCTCCCATTGCTGCAGCACACGACATGTGATTTCGTGGAACACGGAACCCATTCCTTTTGAGACCCTATCCAAACTTCAATGCTTGCAGTGTTAGATCCATCATGCACAATCAAAGCTTCATCTGGTGCAAACAGATCCCCTCCATTCTGGATATGGGGAAGTTCCTTTGATGAACAAACTCAAACGCCTCATTCGTGCCATCTGTGATGAGATACATGCTCTGAATAGAATCACACAGGAAAATCCTAGAGGGGTGAATGCGCACACATTTGAAAGGACTACCATACCTAGTGGTTTCGATGACATGGCTACCACGGAGACCATGCCAAAAGCATGAGGAGAATGCTTTTACACTAGAGGACCCGAGTTCGTAACAATCTAAAGGAGGAAGTGCAGAGAGCACACCCTCAAGGTCTAGAAGGTGAGTGAGCGTGCCCACCACTTTGAGATTAAAAGCATGGCCATAGAGTGCATCAAACTCATCGATGAGCCCTACAACATCGGTTCAGCATTTTTTTTTGACACCACCATCCACACCATTAGTGAGTTTTCTAGCAGAGTATGTGGCAAACCAGTACACGGCATTCGACAACATTAAGGTAGCATTCTTGAGGCAGTTTTGCCAAGGAAAATACATTTTCACAAACTTTGGAGGAAGTGTGGTGCCTTAATCGGGATGATCAAGATGTCGAGGATTATGCGATCGGTTCCGCCAACTATTGCAACGAGTGCCAATTATGCAGAGACCCGTGAATGAGGCCCTCGATGACTACTACATTTCTAGGTTGTCAGGTGACCTTCGAATGACATTAGCAACAGTGGATAGAGTAAACATAACCCTTACCAATGTGATTAATCAAGCAACTCGGGCTGGTAATTTATTGCATGGAAGAGTTGCAAAGACCCACAAGTCATCCAAGAGTAAAGGAAAGAAGAGACTGAGCAAATCAAAGAAGCATAGCGGCAACAATGACCTTGAGATGGATGAGGAAAGCTTGGAAGAAAGTGCTAAGGAGGACAGTAGTGATGATTTTGATGGTGAAGAGGAGAAAAAGAGCCGCAAATCCCCAAAACAAGGGAGATGGAGCTCATTGTCACGTGGGGACATTGCATCCACAAAAGCACTAAAAGAACTTTGGTGTGCGAATTGTCACAATACAGGTCACTTAGCTGCCATAGAGTGTGCCTTGAATGAGAAATTGTGCACAATTTGTAAGAGGCCAAAGAGCTTTGGGTCAACCCAAATGGCCTACCCCATTAGAGAAGGATCTAGGAGCATCATTTGCTCAATCGCAAGGATGTAATGAGATGAAGCAATCACCCTCGTTTAGAGGCAGCTTTAGAGGTGACTAAGATGGAGGCCATGGCCGTGGACGTGGAGGTGAAAATGATGGATGAACCAATTGAAAACTTGTCGATTTTGTCTCACAGAAGGGCATTGGGGACGTGAATGTCTCAAAGCCCAAGAGTACGACAGATAGAAAGCAAAACGCCAAAAGATGGCAAGAAAAATGCCCATCACATGAATGGTGCAAATCTAAGAAGATATCAACAACACTATTCCCAAGATAAACATAGTCACTAAAGCAGGCACAAAGGTGTGGAGTGCACTAGCAAAGTAGAAGGCCCTAATTCAATGGCCGGTGTAGCAGGAAGTGCATTGCCAAATGATGGAATGGATCCAGGAAGATGCCCCATTGATGCCCTCTGAGTGAAGAAGAAAAGCCCGCGATTAACCTCAAAGTTCAATTTGTTAGGGAATTCATAGCACTAGAACCAGATGTGGCCTTAGGAAACAAATTGGCCATGCCACTATGAAGTAGTATCAAGTCATCCATGGTAAGCAAGGCACTAGTGGAGGAGCAACCTCAAAAGGAGGAGAAAAAACCCATAATGGAGGTGGAATCAATCCTGGAAGCACCAATTCAAATTTCATTGGGTAAGCTACTAAACCCTATCCCGGATGATGTCATAGGAGACGAGGTCTATTCCTTCCTTGATGGATTTAATGGTTACCAACCAAATCCGCATGGCAACCCAAGATAGCTTTCATCACAACATGGGGTGTCTACATGTCCACAATAATGTGGTTTAGATTGTGAAATGCTCCATCGACATTCCATAGAGCAACGCAGGAAATTTTTGGTTCATACCTCACTGACTTCATAAGGATTTTCCTCAATGATTTGGGCATTTTTGGAGATCTGGTGAAACATTTGGAGCATTTGCATCTATGTTTTCAATGCTGCAGGGAGGTATCATTCACGACTTCTGGGTAGCATAATATCTGCAGATGGAATTGTCATAAACCAAAAAAAGGTCACACCTGCACCCACAAATCCAAAGGGATGCCTCTGGATTTCTCGGTTAAATCTGCTAGCATAGCAAACACTTAAGGTTTTTGGCTCATATGGCAATTCCACTCAATGCCATGGCGCATATGGAGACCAAAGACTTTGTCTGGATGGAGGAGTGCGACAAAGCTTATAGGGTGCTAAAGATTCAAGTATTCAGAGCTCCTCTATTGGTTCCACCAGATTGGGAGAAAATGATGCATGCATTTGTGGATGCCTCTGACAAAGAAGTGGGAAGTTTTAATGTAGGAATACCGTAAAGGATGGTAGAGGCCCATTTACTACACCAATCAAAGACTATCCAGAGTAGAGAAAAAATATTTAGTCACACTGAACGTGAAGGACTCGAAATGATTTTCTCATTCAACAAATTTTGACACTATTTACTTGGATGCCATTTCACTTTTGATGTCGATCATTCAGCATTGCTTTATCTAGTGAAGTAGCAAAATCTCATAGGAAGATTAGCACACTAGGTGATCTTGTTGTAGGAGTATGAATTCGATGCCATTCATCGTCCGGTTCTTAGCATGTCCTTGCGGATCACTTATCAAGACTCTAGTCCATAGAACCAGCAATCAAAATCCCTGATGATTTTTTGGATGATGAGTTGTTTGCAGTATCTGAAGCAGACCTAGAGGAAGAATAAGAAAATGAGGTAACACCTAATACTCCAGGGCCATG
This sequence comes from Dipteris shenzhenensis, assembly GCF_047967505.1. Classification (NCBI taxonomy): domain Eukaryota; kingdom Viridiplantae; phylum Streptophyta; class Polypodiopsida; order Gleicheniales; family Dipteridaceae; genus Dipteris; species Dipteris shenzhenensis. The sequence goes on along the minus strand of NC_141618.1, from coordinate 4,950,890 downwards.
GTATGATGAAATGATGTGTTTTCTGACTATAAGGTTAATGCCAAAGTACCTAAATAAAGACTAAAGGAAAAGATTGGCACGTGGAGCAGAACATTTGAAGTTAGAGTGGGCCAGCTCTATTAAAGAAATCTTATAGATGTGTTGATGTGCTGTGTGCTTCTGCACAAACAAGAAGTAGTACTCATTGAAGCAAATCGTGGAGCCACAAAAGGTCATTTTGTGGGCACAATAACCGCAAGGAAGGTCCTCCAAGCACGACTCTGGTGGCCAACTCTTCAGAAGGATGCAAGATGATTTGCACAAAGATGCGATGTGTGCCAAAGATTGGGGCAACCCACAAAAAGGTACCGCATGGTTATGTTACTAGTCCTACCTCTAGAGCCATTCTAGAAGTGGGGATTGAATTTTATGGGCCCTTTCAAGCCAGTCGAAGCACGTACCCATAATTGTTGTGTTGGTCACAACTTGCTTCTGTATCGAAGCATGGCCGTTGTGAGACAACACATCAAATTTATCACCAAATGTCTATATAGGGATATTTTCATCAGATTTGGATATCCCATTGAGCTTATCAGTGTGACAAAGATACAAATTTTTTGAACAAAGTAAAGAAGAAAATGACTACATTTTACATGTTAATCCATAAAAAGTCATCCGCATACTAATCGCAAGCAAATGGTCTAGACGAATCCACCAACAAGACCTTCAAGAGAATCACAACTCTAGTCAATAGAATCATCCAGACTAGGATGAGAAACTGTATGTAGCACTCTAGGCATACTGCACATCTTTCAAGGTGGCAATCGAACTCACACCATTAAATTTGGCCTTTGGAATGGAAGTAGTAACTCCGATTGAGTTTGTGGTTCCAAGTCTATGGATTGCAGTCGAAGAGCGACTCATTTCTGAAGGAGTCAATGGAGTACCGCATGGCTATGTTGGAGCAATTGGACGAAAGCAGACTGGAAAGCTATTATTTGACAATAGTAATTCAAACGTATAGAAAATAGAGGGTGGATAATAATTCAAAAAAGAAATTCTTCAAACGTGGGCAATTAGTGATGGTATTCAATACTCCTATCAGAAAGATGCCCAAAAAGGTAAAGTTGAGGTGGACAGGTTCTTTTTTAACCTATGATGAATGTGGATCAACCTCATTCTATCTCGCAAATCTACAAGGACAAGTGTTGCCACACCCAATCAATGGATTCCAACTACATCGGTATCATCATGAGGGTTGGATGGTTTGTCCATTCCCCATTCATAAAGAGGCATTAATTGGCCTAATTCAAATTGAAGCAAACCCATCACCACTAGATCCTATTCAACATCAAGTTAATTCTTGATGTCTTGTCAAAGCCGTCATGCACCACTCTAACTTACATGGGCATGCCATGCAATAGCTCACTATTCATTTCTCAAGTTCACACTCTCTAGAATCCCTTACATCCTTCAAGTTATCGCCCTCAACTCAGCATTCCTCTTCTCATCCTTCTTCGCACTCCTTATCCTTTTTGTCTCCCTTTCAGCACAGACGGTTATTGCAATAGTTTAGTTTGTAGCAATGACACCCTTGCAATCAATCTACAAATATCATGGCTCTCACAACTTTGTATCACCAATTTCTGCTCTATGGATTGGGACCGGGTGCTGATCCACCATCTCTCAATGTCCCTTTGCCACCATTAGCTCACTGCAAGGAAGCAGGTAATGATCTTCAACAAAACAAGGTAATTGTCTTTGCAAATGATTCATCAGAGGCTATTCCTCCCAATCGATGGAGAGTTGCAAGCTTAAGCATAGGAGGAGGAGATGGATCTAATATTTGGCACAGGGCAAAGGAAGGAGTATAGAATCACAAGATGTGTTAAGCCAATAGTGAGGGAATGCTACAGGTGGGTACCAGAGAGCTTGTTTTTGTAGACAAAGACTAGGGGGCTGATGGCACTAGCAGAATAGGAACTGATAGCATGGAGAGCAGTGTTGATGGATCAATTATAGGCAGAAGCACAATGGGTGACGATTGCTCACCACAAAGGGAAGCCGATGACTTTGAAGGTTGGCCAGGTCCTATAATTATTGTTCCTGTCTTAGCCCAGGGATGTTATGCCAAAGTTGGCCAGTGCTAGAATCATCATGCTGACTCCGGAAGGAGAGCACTCCAATGCCAGATAGGAGCCATCAGGCCGACCATGGAAGAAGCTCAGATCAGATGTAGATACATCGAGTAGCTCTCTGCCCACAAATCAAGAACAATTGAAGGTATGGAACCCCTTGGGTCTTCACCCCAATAGCCTAATCTTGGGTATCCTCCCCACTATGATTGCATCCCCTTCGGAAACATCGACATCCCTCCCTTTGCCTATAGCTTCCTTTCATCATTTCTATCCACATCCATACTAATTCCCATCCCTTCTTCTACATCACCACTCTCCACTCCCCTTGCTGGATCGCCTCTTTTGTCACCAACCAAATGTGCTCAAATAAAAGCCCACATTCTTGAAGATATGCATGAGATCCAAGAGATGATTGCTTTGTAGTTGACCCCAACAAGGAATCTCATGAAAAATTGAATGCCTCTTCATACCTAGGGGAGGATGCTCTCCATTCACCATCCAAGCCTTGTGCCAATCACTTGCCTTCAAAAAAGGTGGTTTAGGGCCAATGATCCCTTTATATGCAAGATGATCACATGGAAGGCTTTGAGTATGAGATTCATAAATGATTTTCTTCTAGGTTTGGAGTGTCGTGCCTCCAATTTATCATTGCAAATAGGTAAATCATGATACCTGCTTGTTTAATGACCTACATGCATAAAATGTCATGGCATGCATAGATTACATCACAAAGCATGTGCACTTAATTCCATGTCAAACCTACAAGCATGTACTTTAGCACTCTCCATATCTTGTAAAATTATGCATGGTCCACATCAAAATTCCCCTAATCAAATTGTCATTGGTATGCCTTGGAGCTCTACAAATACCAAAGACATGTATGCCTCTCCATAGGGTCTGAAGCTCCTCTATAAACGGTGCCAATGTCTATATTTCTTGTACTTCATTAGCACAAGGAGGGCAAGCATGAGGTATCCCTTTTGCCCACATGTTATGTTATGCTTCTAAGTAACACAATCTACAGTAATCCTCATATTATCATAAATGGAATGATGCATAGCATGCCATGACATCAACTCTACTATGGACTAGCACCTAAACATATCGTGTATTATTGTGATGTCAAAAAGTGTCTCAAGACCTTTACTAGGATGGTCTGACCTTGCAAGTCCTTCCTATAACAATGTGCACCATTCTTTGGACAATTAGCCAAATCCTCATGCCCATGATGAAAGAGAATACAATCATTATGAGAAGCATGGATAGTGTTATAACCCATCCCAACACTTGTCAACATCTATTTTGCTTCATCCCTTGATGAGAGCATGTTACTTAGGTCAAGCAACATCTTTTGGAGCAACCTAGTATGTAAGGAATATTAAGAACATGATATTAATAATCATCAAAATAAGATGCAAAGGCCATCCCCCAAAAGCCTCGATTTCCTATCCTTGTACATGCATATTTGCTTCAATCTCTAGGCATCATTTCTATAAATTGCACTACCGTCTTTGCGGCAAGTATGTAAGGAGCACCACCTTGGGTAGCTAGGGTTGTATACCATGATAGAATGTGAAAAAATTGAGTTTGGCAGCTAGTCTAGAAACATACCACTAGGGTGTCCTCTGGTTTTGATACTATGCTTGGATATTATGGGATCCAGTAGTGAACTCTGTGGAGCATAGAATTTAAAAGATTGTAGAACATGAAGATGCAATACAAGCTAGAGAAGTATTTTCAATTGGAGACACAAATCTTCAGAGGGTTATAAGGCCATTGACATTAATGGATGCAAGATTTATGTTTCTTCTTGAGCAGGTTCATACTTTGAAGGCTCACCTACTCCGTGTCTTCTAGATGGTCAAACTAATCATGTATCATGAATTGGATCCAACAAGTTACCAACATGTTGAATTGTTTACCCGTGTCTGCTAGTTTTTTATGTACGAGGAGTTTGGTCACAAATGTTACTACCATAGTTAGATGCGGATCAAGAATCTGGTAGAAAGTATAAGGCAAATCTATATACAATCGCTTAGATATACAAAGCGATTCAATCATAGCTCAGATAACTCATTCAACATATACATCAATTTGGAAATCTGAATTCACTCTTTGACTAACTGACGGTTTATGTTGTGTCCAAAGAAATACCCTTCATCTTCGCTTTGGCTTAAAAAATATTGGTCAAGTTTGCCATTCGAGGTTCTGCAAGGAAAGCCTTTAGGATTTGAGTGTATTGTATCTGGTGAGTGCCCCATGTTGAGGAGATTGTATCATTGATAAGGCATGTAATAACTATCAAGATATAAAAGCCCTAGTAGAACTGGACATAAGGATAGATATAGGTTGCTAAGTTTCGTCATGTCCTACCTGTGTCCGAAAACACCATTGTGCAAAAAAGGAACACACGATGGTGCTTGAACCCATGACCTCCTCTTCACACATGTGCACTCTTACCACTAGATTGTGTGCACTATACTAATTCTTTTCACCCTAAATATGACTCTGGCTTATATGTGGAAGAGCTTGACTTTAGGATCAGAGGAGAAAAAAATGGAATATTATCTCATGAGATGACATTGGCTATGTTGAAAGATGCACATGAGTCAATTTATGACTTGCTACTTTATGTGCATCCCACCATCGAAAAAGCATACACCTCTCACATTGGACAAGACAAAATGCATATATCAATCAACATTAAAAGACAAGAAGGCAAAAAACAAGTCAATGCTATGATGATAAGCAACCACATGAGATTTTGAATTGAAATGTGTTGATGGTCTTACAGTATAATGTGTTTTTGTGATTTTTCAAGTAAGGTACTTTGTTAGTCCTGCATCATTCTTGTATTGAGTTTTGGAACAAGAATTTTATACGTGGATGATATGCTCATCACGGGCCCAGATACTCAGCATATTGCAGCTTTCAAGGTTGATTTGCAGCAGGCTTTTGAAATGTCAGACATGGGACAGCTCCACTATTATTTGGGCATTCAGTTTGCTCATGTTGAGGGGGGTATCATGATGTCACAGTCCAAGTATATTGGACAACTCCTTGATCGTTTTCAGTTCGTGGATTGCAAGCCAATCTCTACCAGTGGACCCTGGCTTCAAATTTTCAGCTCATGATGGGAGCGATATGCCCCTCGTAGTGGACCATCGGCATGTGCGTTGGGGGGGACACGAAACGTGACACACTATTAAAATATACCATGTAACACAAACGTAGCTAGGAACCCTAAATTTCATCAAGGGTTGGGGACCTTTGGAATTCATAAAACATGACATGATACCAATATTTGTTTAAGATAACATTTTTAGATATTGTTCCTTTCAAATTAGAGCCAAATAGATTGGACCCCTCTTATACATTTATCAATTTGACAATATAAACAACCTTGAAATTGTTCATAAAATACACTTTCTCTACTTTCTTATAAACCCACAGAGGGATTGGCACCAGTGCCATTCTCCACAAACTCACATGGATTAGAATTATGCGCTTGTCCTCAAGTATCTCCCTGATGAAATGGTACCTGACCTCAATGTGTTTGGTCTTTGCATGAAAGACCGGATTCCGTGCTAGTTGAATATAGCACTCATGGAATCACTATGCACTGTTGGTACACCTGTATGAATCCCCAAATCTCCCACTAGCCGATCAAGCCATATAGCCTCCTTGCAACCCTCTGTGGCTGCAACACATACTCAGCCTCTGTGGTAGACAAAGCAACACACTTCTGTGCACGAGACATCCACGACACTGCACCACCTGCAAAGGTGAACACATAACCAGAAGTGGATCTCCTACTATCCACATGCCCTGCATAGTCTGAATCTGTGTACCCAAGTACACGCATGTCTCCTCTACCAAAGCAGATGCACATCTCCTTGGTACCCTTCATGTACCTCATGATGCACTTAACTACCTCCCAATGCCTCTTTCCTGGATTAGCCATATACCGGCTAACAACTCCCACTGCAAATGCAATGTCTAGTCTAGTAGCTATCATAGCATACATAAGACTCCCAACCGCTGATGCATAAGTAACCTTGGCCATCATGGCCCTTTCCTCATCTGATTTGGGACTATCTGTATGACTCAGTTTCACATATGGAGGCAATGGAGTACTCACTGCTTTCCCCCCCTCCATATTGAAACGTTACAATACTTTTGTAACATACTCTTTTTGTGAAAGCCAAAGGAGTTTCCTACTCCGATCACGTGTGATGCGCATACCAAGAATATGACCTACAAATCCCAAATCCTTCATATCAAAGGCCTCATGCAACTTGGCCTTTAATGCATCTAGCTCATAAGTATTCTTGCTAGCCAATAGCATATCATCCACATATAGTGCCAAGATTATCAGGCTATTATCCTTAGCCCTTTTAGTGTAGAGGCAGTGATCAATTTCACTCCTTCTAAAACCCTGGGACTAAATGAAAGCATCAAACTTCTGATACCATTCTCTAGGCGCTTGCTTAAGACCATAGAGACTCTTCTTCAGCTTGCAAACTAAATGCTCTTTGCCCTTTTCTTCAAAGCCTTCCGGTTGCACCATGTAAATTTCCTCATGCAGATCCCCATGCAAGAAAGCTGTCTTGACATCCATTTGCATAAGCTCCATATCCTCTGATGCCACTAGGCCAAGCATGCATCTAAGTGTGGTCATCTTCACAACCGAAGAGAATATCTCATCAAAGTCCACACCCTTCTCTTGCTTGAACCCTTTAGCAACCAAATGGGCCTTGTACCTAGGCACATCATCACCTGTGACCTTCATTTTGTAGACCCATTTACATGGCAATGCTTTCTTTCCATGTGGCAAGGAAACCAAGTCCCAAGTCTTATTCTTCATAAGTGAACTCATCTCTGATTGCATAGCATACTCCCACTTGCGTTGATCCTCACGCATCATAGCCTCTCTGTAGCAAGAAGGCTCCCCGCAATCAGTAAGCATCACATAGTCTACCCCTGGAACAAACCTATCAGGTGGTTTAGACACTCTAGATGATCTTCTCAAGGGCATTTCAGCTTGCTGTCCCACCTGCATATCAGCCACATTTGGCTCATCATTTCCACCAATAGATGATTCATCATCTACCCTTGATTGTATACCTGTGGGAGTACTTGGTAATACCATTTCTTGCACATTTGGTGCATGGACAGCTTGCTATCTATCAACATATGCAGGTGGATTCACATCCTAGAAAGTGATTTTCTTCATTTCCACATCCCTCATGGGTGCTTTATGCATCTTCTTCTCATTGAAGACCACATCATGGCTGCGTATGATCTTCTTTGCTTCTGGATCCCAGAGACGATAGCCCATCTCTCCATTTTCACCATAACCCAGAAAGATGCATTTCTTAGACTTAGGATCTAGCTTCGTTCGAAGCTCTTTTGGCGCATGTGCATATGCCTCACACCTAAATATATGCAAATGAGAGTAAGAGGGCTTCTTGCCACTCCATGCCTCTTCAGGAATACCACCATCCAAACTCTTACTAGGTGATCTATTGATCACATGCATTGCAGTCTTCATTGCCTCAGCCCAAAAACCACCAGAAAGACTTACATTGGAAAGCATGCATTGCAACCTTTCTTGAATGGTACGGTTCATCTTTTCTATAACTGGATTTTGCTTTGGAGTACGAGGGGATGTGAGCTCCCTCTTAATCCCACGTGTATCACAGAAATGTTGAAAGTCATGAGAGAGATACTCTCCACCATTGTCAGTCTGTAGGCATTTAAGCATTCTACCTGACTGATTCTCAACCAAGGTCAGCCATTTCTGAAATACCTGGAACACATCACTCTTCCGAGCTATAGCATAAGCCCACACTTTCCTACTTGCATCATCAATGAATGTCACATAGTATTCAGCCCCGCCTAATGACCGTGTAGGCATGGGACCACATACGTTTGAATGCACCAAATCAAGCTTTTCAAACTCTTTCTTTCCCCTTCTTTTATGGGCTGATTTAGTCTGCTTCCCATAGAGACAATGCTCACAAAATTCAAAATCAGAGAAACTCAAATGTGGTACATAACCCAAACGGCATAAGAGTTTCATTCCATTCTGGCTCATGTGTCCCAACCTGCAATGCCACAAAGAAGTGCTTGGTTGCTTGGTTATTGCAACAACATGATCAAATACCCCTGATACATGTAAGGGATACAAAGTCCCACACTTGGCACCCCTGGCCAAAAGCATAGAGCCCTTCTGAATTTTCCAACTTTGAAAGCCAAAAGTGGTGTGAAAACCAGCATCATCTAGCTGACCCACTGAAAGAAGACTCTTGGTCAGCTTAGGCACATGTCTCACATGTTTCAAAACAAATGCAGACCCATTTGCAAAAGAAAACTTTATGTCACCTGCTCCCACTATGTCACATGCATAGTCATTTCCAAGATGCACACAACCTGTCTTTCCACTGTTATAAGTGGAGAACCATTCCTTATGGGGAGTAACATGGAATGAAGCACCAGAATCCAAAATCCAATCCTGGGAATATGCGTCATTTGAAGTGGTAAGCAACTCTGCAGATAAACTAGACATGAAGAGAACGTCATTGTGACTATCATGTGTGACTGCATTGATCTCCTCGATCTTCACTTTTCCTTTGTCCTCCCTTGGACTCTCTTCCTTTTGATTTGCACCCCAATTTGCATTCTTTTTCTTATCCTTTTGCTCTCTTTTCAGCTTGTAGCAATCCTTTTTCATATGGCCCTTCTTGCCACAATGGTAACACTCAATGTTCTGTGCCCTGGATTTGCTACGAGACTTCCCTCTTTCTTGGGACTTCCCCCTGAACTGTGATCTGCCCCTTTGCACATTTAAGGCTGCATCCTGCTTGTTGCCGTCCATAGACTTCCGTCTAATCTCCTCGGCCAACAAGCTACCCACAACATCATCAAATTTCAGTACTCCACCAGGTGCAGAGTTACTGACAGCTGTACGGAAGGTATCCCATGAGGATGGCAATGAACATAAGAGAAATATTGCCTTAGTCTCCGCGTCAAAATTCATTTTCTGAGCCTGAAGCTGGCTGAAAATAATATTGAATTCATTCAAGTGAGAAGCAATGGAGACCCCTTCCTTCATCTGCAGCTCAAACAACCTCTTCATAAGGTAAACTTTATTAGAGGCAGTTTCCTTCTCATAAGTGGCACATACTTTCTTCCACAAATCTTTCGTAGTCTGCTCATTTACTACTGTGAAATAAACTGACTCTGCAAGATGAAGTCTAATAGTAGACTTTGCTAATGCATCTAACTCATTCCAATCATCCTCAGACATATTTGCAGGCTTAGCTTCAATCCCTGCCAAGGGTCTAATCTGCTTCTTTTGAATAAACACATCCCTTATTTGTTCTTTCCACAACGAAAAGTTTGTCCCATCAAACTTTTTAATGTTGAAAAACTCCTTTTCAGACATGGAAGAGGATGCCATAATGCAAATAAAACAAAATCCCAAATGCTAGTGCATACAAGAGAGAATCACACCAAATACCAGGTGCACCCAAATGTGTATGCCACAATAGAGTGAAATATCATTGAAACTCATGTCTCAAAGCATCTGACTCATGTGCATATACTATGCATCCATATGAGCAAATTTGGCCCAAAAGAAAATCCCAACTGCAATAGCAATCCAAAATGCCAATAAGTGCCAAATGACTCAAGCATAAACACCGTCCACTGGCATATGCATTAATAATATCTCATCCAAGAGAGCATAGCACTATCAGTGCATCACCTACAATGTGTCAAAGCTGTCCCTCAACATAAAGTAGCATCCATGTGCAAAGCGTCCATAAAAATAGCATCCCACAAGGCAATTTGGGCCTATCAGCGCATCTAATAAGGACCGCAATGCATCCAAATGGCCTATAAATCATCCACTGCAACCAAATGCACACCACGAATGAGCGCACACTGCTCAAACTGCAACCAGAGTGATCTGCATAAGGTATGCTCAAGAAATCATGGTCCCACGGTAATGATCGCTACTGAAAATAGAACCTGAGATGCCTCAAAACATGGGCGCCATTGCATAATCGGACTCAGCAAGAAAATCTGCAAATATCTCTCTTCTGTGAAAACTCCAAAATCCCAACCGATGAGTGAGAAATGGGAGTCAACACTTATCCACTGCCATGTGGCATAAATCTAAGGTTTCAAAACCTTAGAATGAAAAATGCATAATAGAGAGACGAAATCGAATACACAGAGATCTATACTCTGAAAATCCTCCACCGAATCGCGCAAGAATTGATAGGTAGGGGTTTTTGGGCGTCCAGAATGTAATGGGACAGACGGTTTTGGAAACTGTGGTCTCAATCACTGGGTCCAACACATGGACTGAAAAACGTTTTTGAAAACAGAGCTGTTTGTAAACTCCACCGGAGTGCGAATGATGAGCAACATAGAAGTTTTAGGACCACCTGAGTCCACCGGAACTGACAGATCTGCAAATGGTTGCTCCAAACTTGAGTTCCAACACCCGGGCAAAAAACGCAGAAACTGACACAGTGAGTCAGAAATCCAATGAAATGATCCCAGATTCAAGAATGAAGGTGTTTCCAAGCTCCTGAAGTGAAGTGGATACTAAAAGCAAGCAATAGTTGCCTCTACAAGTCAATATGGAGTCTCTGTCATCGAATGGAATAGGGAAAAGCTCAAAAAACGACTTTTTCTTTGAAAACTCTTAACAAGCTCTCAAAACCACTTCGCAAAGCCAAAGTGACTTTTCCAAATGTTCCTCCAAGGTCTCTGCACACTCAGATGCAAGTAAAGTCACCCACAAAGCTTCCCACAGAGCTTTTCCTTCCTCCCACAGAGCTGCTGAGCTACAAGCATTCACGCACGCTCAGCTAGATCACCCGGGCTCTGATACCAGTTGAGAGTGCTCTTAACGGAAGCAAGAACGGAAGAAGGAGAGAGAGAGACAGAGAGCCACACAAGTTTTGGTGGGTGCAGAACCACCCTAATCTTCTTTTTCATTCATTTATATATGTGTTTGAGTATTGTACATAACTGGGGTAAAGGCACAGTGACCTTTAACCCCCACAAGATTAAAGCCCTAATGGTCGATTACATTGAAAGACTACTAGATGGGTTTATAATGTGATCCCATTTAATCCCTCATGAAGTCGGTGGGGTTTAGTTTTTTAGAAGATGCCTTCTCTTACTCTTTGAATATCTGATGGTAGGTCGACAGATCAAGATGAGTATGGACATGGTCAACATCGACACTCATGACGGAAGAAGAAAATCATTTGAGAGCCTAAAATGGGGCAAACATGAATTTGAAAGGTGCATTTCAAGATTTGGTAGAGGATGACGGGTTGGATGGTTTGAAAGTTTGAGTATAGTTCCTAACTCATCTTGCTTCTAGCCAAGAGTTCTAACCTTGGGGGAGCTCTTATGGAGGTGCCAATGGATCTAGTTGATGCCAATGGATCTAGGAAGAAGATGAGGATCACAATATGGGAGAAGAAGGTGGAGATCATGACATCGGGAAAAAAGATGGGGATCATGTATCACCTAATCTTATTGAAGAGGCTGAATTAGTGAGAGATCTCAACAACGAAAGTGGAATGGAAGAAGGTGAGAGAGGGAGAGACATAAGAGAGAGCCACACAAGTTTTAGTGGGCGCAAATGGACCTGCTTTGTTCTCCAAAGATGCATGGAGGTTTGAATGTTGTAAACATCAAATTTCATGTGTTGGCAAGAAAGGTCACTATGCTCAGGACTTTTTTTCAGCAAGAGCAGCTGTGGTCTATTATGTTGGCAATTTCGTGTGGCCACATGCGCACAAATGCTTATGGGCATTGGCTCACTGATCCATGGGAAGTAGTACTTGGCAAGTTTCAAGGCAAAATACCTGGCTGTCGCTTTTTTACTACCTTGATTCAGGATTGGAAGCAAGTGCTCTCTCACATCAAATGGTCTCCCCATCCTTTTGCTATAGCTTCAACTGTTCGACTGAAAAGCCTTCATTGGCGTGCTATTTTTTACTCTCCTCTTGCTGTACAACAACCAATCAAGGTTTACAATCTCATGAAGCTGGGCATTCGGTTCATTGATGATATAAATATTTAGGGGTATATTCTCTCTTTTTCGTCAGCTTGTCAACAATACAATCTTGGGATGCATCATAGACCCATATGGAAAGTTATTGCAGATCTCTTACCCCCTTTTGTTCTGATTCCACCATTGGCAGTAAGAGATAGGCTTCAAGATTGGCATCTTCAGTCTTCAAGCTTATCCATTGGCAGTAAGAGACAGGCTTCAAGATTGGCATCTTCAATCTTCAAGCTTATCCTCTCAACCTTTGCATTTACTTACTTCCATACAGGCTTATAGATTGATTTTATCTCCTCCAGGGATTGCTCACATCATGCCAATTCTCTTTGGCATCTGAATAAGTCTTTATCTTGGTGGAAAGCAAACTTGAAATTAATATGGAAGCTGAAAATGCCATTAAAGTAGAGAGTCTTTTTCTAGAGATGCATTGTTGGTATTTTTCTTTTGGGAGTGAAATTGGCTCAAAGAAGGATTGCCTCTCCTCTTTGTCTAAGATGTCATCATGCTCCTAAGAGTATTCAGCACTTATTGTGGTTTTGTTCATATTCCAGAGACCTTCTGGACAGGATCACCTATTTTTTATCTCTTAGATGTTCGACACAGGTTTTCGAGGTTTTTCTAGATGTTTGGCAGATTACCAACTCCTTTGTCCCAGTAATCTCTTTTCTTCCATTGGATCAGATATTGGGCATTGTGGACTCTCTGGCTTTAGCAAAATCATTCATTTTTTAATTCATCTCTTCAGCACCCTTATGAGTTCTTCCGGGCCTCATTGCGGCAGTCCTTATATGATGCCTTGAATGAGGAGGACTTGGATGTCTATTGCATTGAGCTTTTCTTTTACTATTTCTGATGGATAGGGCATTGGCTCTTTTTTGGAGCACTGCCCTATTGTAAAATGGATGTTTGATAATATAATCTTCTTAGTTTCACAAAAAAAAAGTGTGTGTGTGTGTGTGTGTATATGTATATGTATATGTACATGTATATGTATATGTATATGCATATGTATATATATCTTGGCTTTTGGCAATTTTCACCTTAAGGTATTTCTTGTTTCAAGTTGGTTCTTTTTTTCTAAATTTCTCAAGTAAAATTATTTATTTATTTAATTTTCTTTGTGTCCCATCTCTTTTCTCCTAGGCTTAGCTACCACTTCTTTAGCACATGATTTTTTCTTAAACATTTTTCTACTTCTTTTTGTATTGATTGTTAAATTCTTTAACATTTTTTTACTTCTTTCTTTATTGATTTTTAAATTCTTTCGCATTTATGATCCTAAACTATTAATCAGGATCCTTTAAAATCATTTTCTATTTAAGTGATAATTCTCTCTTTGAATCAATGACTAATTTAGTATAGAGAGTTTTCATTCATTTGCTTTTATCTTGTTTAAATAAAACAAATACTTTATGCATTATGTGCTTTTCCTTTATTAAACATTTTTTTTTCAATTTTATCCTTTACTTTCTAATCTTAAAAAACCTTTTAGTTTACTACTTAAAATCAGTGATAAAAGTTTTTTCCCTTGGAATCGAGATAGATGTCTTAGTATAAAGTAAAGCAATAACACGCCCAGGAGACTAGGCATTACTTGTCTACATATTTGAAACCACGATGTACTAACATCTAGTTTTATCTAGATGGCGGTAGGTAAGTTAACCTCAACCTTGGAGTTCGGACTTCCAGACGAATTTGACACTCGCACTTCTTGTTTATTCTATGCTAATGATCAATAATTTTCTTGCTGTACATGTTTGGATTTGTTCAAGATCCTTACCAATTTAAGGACCCTTACCTACCAGTCTAAAGCCTAGAATAACCTACCTCTACTCAAATTCTCAAAAAGTTATTATTTTTTAGACTTTATCCAAATGATTGGATTATAACTATAGGGTTTGATTATGATGGGATTATTAAATCTAAAAACACACTTTAATCTCTCAACTAGTGCTTGGTCGAGCGAGTATCATATCATTAATTCTTAATCATTGGATAACTATAGAATATTTGTAGGATTGACATGACCTTTCCTTTAATTATCTATCTGTACTTAAATGTCATTTTCCTTTATATTTTGGTACTAACTAGTGATACTGTTTGGCAGAACCAATGGATTCTGTCCCTGGTAAAACTTGGCTACACTGCAACCATATCCAATATCTCGATTCCTCCTTTTTATACCCAATGTATTCTATCTTGCTTTAAAGGTCCAAACTTCTATAAAAAGCTTTTGGATTTCGAGAATGAACCCTTACAAAATCACCTTTGGCTTTAATTCCTTATATCTCTTCCCTTAATTGATTCTCAGGATGCTTCCGATCTTAACTCTTATCTTTTCACCCTTCCTCCATTGTCAGTAAACTCTTTCTAAATGATATTCCTACTATCCCATTAAAGATAAAAAACCCTCTTGAAATTGTCAACCCTCTTTTGGATTTTGACCTCCTAGACTACAATGAAAAAGAGACTCTTTCTTATTTAAACTCCCTATCTTCTTCTTTCTTCCCTTCTCCTCAAAAAGTCGTTTCTCGTTTTCTCTAGTGCTATTCCCCTCCTCCCACACCAGCAACTAGAATTAGACTCTATAAGATTGGAACATAAATTTTAAAATTTCAAAGTTATCAACCATAGAGCACCTTTCTCAATTACCTCCTTAGCTCTTTTCTGCAGTTTCTCGACTAATGTGATAGATTATTCTAATACTATTGCCATACAATCCAAACATCTTTTATCTGATGACTTCCTTTGAGATATCTGAAAAGCTTTCTGATACGGACCCCTTAAAAGCCTCTAGTACTACTTTGATAGCCAAAATCAAAGACTTTATCAATCAAGACAAGCTTCATGAGCCCAAAAAGTTCTTAAAAATCTACAAAAGTACCTATAAATCATTTCTAAAATGCCAATGCATAAGATTTTATCCCAATTCAACTTGTTCTACCTCTATTATTTAGCTTGATCACCTCTTATGGTTTGTGTTTCAAAACCTCTTTGGCTTCCTTCTCAATCAAGCAAAGACTTTGTTCCCCTAAATTCTCACTGTCTCTAGTCACAGAAAAAGAGATGGCAAAAAATATAACACTATATTTGCTGGCCTATGACATTTTGCAACCATTTAATCTCATGGGTACGTATAAGTGCATAAAAAGGCATTTAGATGACTTACTAATGTGCATAATTATATGTTTACTAATATTGCCAATCTATTTACTAAATTACTCATAGTCCTTGACAAGGAAATCCAAGAATATAATAAAAGACTTCATAGAGATATCTGGGTTTTCACCCATGTCGACACTAATGCATATTGGATTATCCATGATCAATATGCTTTTTAAAATTAATCTACAAGAAAAATATTTTCAGTTTATATATTTAACATTATGTCATGCTATGAAGCCATATCTCACTAAGGTAGTAATAGCCTTATCGATTCTCTTTTTAAAAAAATCCAAATTCTAAACAATGTTGACTATCTTGGCTTTAAAAAAACGAGGAAACAATTTGATCTTACCAAGAAAAACAAAGAGTATATAATCAACTTTAAAGAATTTATCGATTTGAACCTTAGATAATTACTTTACTAAACTTGGTGATAAGATATATATGCAAACTAAAGGTATCTCCATAGAATACTCGTGCTCTCCACTTTGGTATAACTTGTACTGGCCTGGTTTGAAATACAATATATTCTTAAACTGTCAAAACCTAAAGAGGCTAAGAAACTTGGAGCTTTTTATCTCTCTGCACAAATTATGGATGATTTAATATCTATTAATAATAAGTTTATTTCGGACTCTCTCTCACAACAAATACATTGACCAATCAAGTTAAATCGAGATCAAACCTTTTACATTGGCTCTTTAAAAATGGTCTACAAGTGTTCCATCAAATTTTCAAGAAGCTTTTGGGTTCACGAAGCTTGGTGATAAGGTATATCTACAAACTAAAGGTATCTCCATAGAATACTCGTGCTCTCCACTTGTACTGGCCTGGTTTGAAATACAATATACTCTCAAATTGTCAAGATCTAAAGGGACTAAGAAACTTGGAGCTTTTTATCTCTCGGCACAATTTACAGATGATTTAATATCTATTAATAATAAGTTTATTTCGGACTCTCTCTCTCACAACAAACATTAACCAATCAAGTTAAACCTTTTACATTGGCTCTTTAAAAATAGTCTATAAGTGTTCCATCAAAATTTCAAGAACCTTGTGGATTCACGAAGCTTATCTTGATTGATAGGACCCTTAATTCTAACTGTCAACGCAATACTAGAGCATTTTGAGGAGTCCACATCAAAAAGCTTAATTTAAGATATTTCAAAGGAAAAATCATTAGATAAAAGATATATCAATTGTATGACAATAGTCTTATAATGATCTACTACATCAATAGAGAAACTGCAAAAAAGAACTAAAGAGGATATTGAAACATTAGGAAAAAAGGGAGCTCATTTTGAGGCCTTTTAGAAGAGAGAAAATAGGCTCTCAACCAATTAGGAGTGGGCCAACGTAACGTTGAAAATTCAACAAAAGAAGATGAAAATAAGAAAAAGAAATAATACTATATGTTCGTAGAAGCATGTCACATTAATGAGGTGATCTGATTTGAATCTTTAAAAAATTTATTTTCTGTGCAGAATTTGGTGATTCTGACACCGCAAACGCGTCTGAAATGGCCCAAAACCCCAAGAACAGCACTGGAAACGCTGGAATCGGACATCCGGAGCCCCGGAAACGGCCAAAAAAGGCCCAAAAGCGCGATTTGCAGCAAAATGCGATATGGCACTTTTGAAATTTCAAAAAGTGCCAGATCGCATTTTACTGCAAATCCCACTTTTCGACATTTTTTGACCGTTTTCGGACCTCCAGATGTCCGATTCCCGCGTTTCCAATGCCGTTTTTGGGATTTTGGGCCGTTTCGGACGCGTCTGCGGTGTCAGAATCACCAAATTCTGCACAGAAAAGTGTTGCTCTTATATAAACATTGAATGTAAAGCATGTGAAAGAATATATTTATTCCTTTTCACATTGACATTTCTCACGCAAGTATCCATATTTTCTTACTTTTGTAAAGAGAGAGAAGAGAAAATAGTGAATTTCTTACAGGGCCCCAAAATGAGCTCCCTTTTTTCCTAATGACGATACTCTATGATTGATAACTTTAAAATTCAAAAGTTTATGTTCTAATCTCATAGAGTCTAACTCTAGTTGTTGGTGTGAGGAGGAAATAGCACTATCAAAAGCCGAAAAAATAACTTTTCAAAAAAAGAAGAGGAGAAAGAAGACTTGGAGTTTAAAATAAAAAGAGCCTCTTTTTCGTTGTGGTTCAGGAGATTAGAATCCAAAAGAGGATTGACAATTTTAAGAGGGTTTTTTATCTCTAGTGGGATAATAGAGATACCATTCAAAAGAAAGTTTATTAACAATGGAAGAAACAAATTGATAATCCAAAGCGTCATGAGAATCAAAATCAAGGAAAGAGATACGAGGCTTCAAGAAAACATAATTGCTCTTTCTTAAAAAGAACAAGGAGCGAGATCCAATTATTAACAAAAGCTATAGTGAAAGCCGAAGGTTATTTTTTAAGAGATGCTTGCTTCTCAAAATCCAAGAGCTTTTTATGAAAGTTTGAACCTTTCCAGCAAGATATAATGCATTGTATGCAAAGGGAAGGATTGAGATATTGAATAAAGTCGCACCATAGCCAAGTTTTACTAGTGATGGAATCCATTGATTCTGCCAAACAATATTACTAGTTAGTATCAAGAGATAACATAAAATAACCTTTTAGTACAAATAGATCAAGAAAAAATAATAGCAATTCTATAAATAGTCTAATAATTTAAAATTATTGAATGATTAAGAATTAACTATATGATACTAGCCCGACTAAAGGGCTAGTTGAGAGATTAAAGTGTATGTTTAGATTTAATAATTCCATCATAATTACACCATTTAGTTAATCAAATCATTTGGATAATGTCTATAAACTAGTTCACAATACGAAATAGCTTGCTTGAGAGTAGAAGTAAATTTCTTTATTAATTTGCTAGGTAAGGGTCCTTAGACTAGTAAGGATCTTAAGCAAATCCACACATGCACAGTAAGAAAATTAGTTGCCATTATTAGCAAGTGTAAACAATAAGTCTAAGTGTTGAATCTGTCCAAAGTCCAAACTCCAAGGTTGAGGTTAACTTATTTGCCACCATCAAAGAGAAACGAAGTGTTAAAACATCATAGCTTTGATTATATAGACATGTAATGTCTACTTACCCCAGCTTGTTATCACTTTTACTAAAGAACCAAACTACCCTCTAGATTAAAAAGTTGAAGGTGAAATGTGTACAAAGTAATAGTTATATTTGAGTAGACGTCACTATATATGTGAAAGCCTATCCTTAGGAGGATAATTCCATTTGCTTGCTATCACGAATAATTGTGCCTATTGACATAGAACCCTAGGCTAGAAAAAGACTTAAAATTTACTTAATAATTTCATTAAGATTTCAAAATACATGAATGAAAGCATAAAGAAAATAATAAAAATATTGAAGGAGCAATTCTAATATTAACAAGAGCTAAACGCACATTGCAATAAGAAGGAACCCATTAATTAAGTTCACATAAAAGAAATGAATTAAAGGATTGCAAGAAATTTCGATGAAGAAATATAATTAATTAAATAGCAAACCAAATCCTAAGTGCGTAGAGATCATATCATAAGAAATTGGATTGTTAATTAGTCTTAACAAAGTCCATTAGAGAAGAAAAAATAAAAGAGTAGAATATGTGTAACTATTATAGTTCTTTTGATCCCGTGAGCCTATACCCATAACCTTCCCACTTGAGAGAGAAGGATGCACAAATATCGAAGATACTTTGTGCACTTGCTGCATCTATTCTCTTCAAAGATTATGAGACACTGTCAGTTTTTTACAAGGAGAGTATAAACTTCTCTCCTTTGTGGAAGGCAAATAGACGTACCTGGTCGATCTCGAGATTGTAAGTGGTGACATTAATTAATGGCTAACATCAACACCTCAACTTGAACTTAGATAATGCTAGGATTGGAGGCTTTTGAAAGGGCACTGCTTTTACATGGGCAAGCTAACCTGAGGACCATGTCAATTACACAGGTCAATCTGAATTAGCAACTTAACATAAGCTCCTCGAGCACAATTTAATATTTTTAACGTGACAAACCAAGATTTTTGTGTACAATCTTCACCCATTACACCCTTGCAAAAGGCAGGAAGTAAAATATAGTAATTTAACCTTTGAGTGCATCCTAAGACCATCGGCTTGTTCTATTCATGCTCCTCCTGTATCAGTTGCTGAATAATTTAATAACAGCATCTGCTCCAGCTGTGAATAGCCAAGGCTGTTTCGCGTGGAATTGGCAATCCAGAACACCTACATACAAGTTTTGTTGATGTGAAATCTAAATACTTCCAACAAGCAGGTTATTCACAATAGCAAAGCGATTCATGAAAGTTATCGTAAAAAATATCTTGCCCCAGGACGCAAAAAAAACCAACAGTGTCCAACGTTTCTACAATTGCTATTCAGGCTCTCACCTCGGCCATCAACCTTCTGGTGACCATGCAGAATCTTCAAAGGAACAATTAGAGGATTTTGCAATAAATCAGAATACACCATTCCATGAAACACGTGTATTGTTGAATCATGAGAACATGATGCAAATAGCGGGTATGTCATGTGGTATGCCACAGCTTGGATATCTTCCCGGTGGTTCCTGACAAAGCAATCAGCATTCATCACCTTTCACCTAATTGAACATTACAGAACATCACAGAAATCAAAATAAACTTTATATATTATTAATATATGAGATTTTAAAAGAAGATAATAACTTAAGTGTTTTGTACGGCTTTGTTGACAGATCCATGTCAAACCAGCACAGCTTCCCTTCTTGGCTTCCAATTATCAAATTATCCCCTGTGCATGAGAAAGCCCATAAAGTGAGCCACAGCACAAGATATAGCATGGATATGCTTAACTTGAGCTGATAGCTAATTGATGCATGCCCTTGTTTGTTGCTCACCTTTAGGATGAATGGCCATGGAAGTGATTTCATGAAGCCCTGTCAGAAGCTTTTTTGAAAGCTGTTGCTTTGCAAGGTTATACACACGGACATGCATTTTTGTTGCAACAAAAAGGAATGGTCGAAAAGGGTGAAATCGAACAGAAATCACACGGCCCTGAAGTTTACGAAATGGATTTTGGGTTTGCTGTTTAGATAGCTGATGTACGAGGACTGCCCTGGTATTCGGTATTCAAATGTCAAGGTCTTCCAATACCATCACTAGTTTCCCATCTGCCCAGCCCCAAAGGAGGGGGGGGGAAAAAAGAAGGTTCAAAAGTGCTTGAAAAGGATATCATCTGGTGCAACAGACGCAAAGTAATCTCCCTTGTGATGCCAAGAAACAGAAAGGACATCCTGAAAAACAAATCCAGGAATCAATGCAAAAAACTAAACAAACTTCTGCACAAAGAAATCATAAATGTGCCTGATAAAGCATTTAACCATTCACATTACTTTGAAATCCCACGTAGTACAACATAGACCACAGTTTGCAGATAAGACCAGGCAAACCTACTTACATTTACCATGCATATTGAAATTTCAGTTCACTTAGAAATAGCAGCCATGGCCTTTTAACATTCTTTCACACATGTATGTGTGAAGTAGTTGGTCTTGGCTGGGCTCAGCTTCCAAGAATACGATGGGTGACTGAGCTGCTCCAAGCTTGCTTCGATGGCGTAGTCACTCGCGTCAATCCTCACATGAAATGACAAGGTGCTATGGTGACTGCTTCCATTATAAATCAAAGGCCTTCAGGGGTACTGGAGTGAAGCACATAGCTTGCTTCTTCCTCTTCACTCCCTATAAAAGGCACAATGTCCTTAACCTTTTTTGGATCCAGGGCCCACATAAATACCAGTGGGGTTGACTATATACCCAAAGAGTGTACTTCCTCCAAAACAAGCTAAAGTTCTTGGCATGAATGTATAGTTTCTTGTCCCTGAGGGACTATAGGACCTGTTTGACATGTTGTGCATGGTATGCGGGATCTTTGAGAAAAGCCAGCATAACCTCGAGAATGGCATGCAGTAGTAGTAGTTAACCAGATACTATTGGCCACAGCCTAGTTTATTTGTTCTTGTTGGTGCACACTCTACAGAATGCATCACTCATCTCAAAAGGCGGATAAGGAATTGCTTGTGGAGTGGGCTTGGTGGTTCTACAGATACCAAAGCCAAATTGGCTAGGGGGACCTTGACTCTCCCCATACAAGAAGGGACCTCTATATTATTGTTCCCGTTTTGCAATGCAGGGCCTTGCTTTGCATGGTTGTGGTTAGAGGCTTGCTCCAGAACAAGAGCCTTGGAAAGATTCCTTCATTCGTTGCATGCAGCCCTGCTCTCTGTAAGAAATCCTAGATTTACTATATTTACAAATGTGCTAAGGAACATAAAGGAGACTGAAATAGCAGAGAACAAGGAATATTTGTATTGCTTGAGTGTCTGTAGTGTGTCATCCATACAATTGGGCCTCTCTTATATAGAGAGTGAAGAGTCACACATGAAAAGGTGTGTACTCCAAAGTGTATGTGCATGAAAAGATGTGTACCCCTTGTGAAGGGTGTGACCCTTGACGAGAGGGTACACTTCAATAGGAGTGTCTCTTCCATAGAATGTCTCTTGTGAAGGGTTGTGCCTCATAGGAAGTGTCCCGTCGAAAGGGCATAACCTTCCACAAGTGTCCATTCATCAAACCATCCATAAGTCTAAGATATAGAGAAAGGAATACGTCACAGATCGTGACATCCCCTCCCACTCAAAATAAGACCCTGGTGGAGATAATGAGCTGATGTAGAAAATATCACGGTAAATTCTGAAAATACTGCTGTAAAATGTCAGGGTACTGCTGTAAGTCTTCATCACATTGCCAAGTAGCGTCGGAGTCATCCAGATCTCGCCAAAGAACAAGGAATTCCGTGATAAGTCGATGTCGAGTCTCTCGCTGTCAATGGTCCGTAATACGCTCAGGAATAAGGAGAACATAATCGTCTTCAATTTCTGGGACATAATCACCTACAAGAGGAATTGCTTCATCGCCTGGAATGTACGTCTTTAGCCAAGAAATATAAAATGTCATATGGATTTTACCCCATGACGGTGGTAATTCCAATTTGTAACTTAAAGGTGAATTTTTCTTGACGATCCGGAAAGGTTCATAGTATCTTGGTCGCAACTTAGGAAACATAGACTTAACCGTCTTATAGCGATGTGGGGCTACAAATAATAGCACCATGTCACCAGTGTCAAATTCCAGGTGACGTCTATGTTTGTTGGCAGACCATTGATACCGCTCTTGCGCTTTTCGCATATGATCCCTGACTTGGAGTAAAATGTCTTGCATTTCTTGAACCAGTTGATCAGCTACGGCCACTCGATGTTGAAGTACAAAATTCGTTCGTACAATCGAAGTGTGTCCATGAGCTGCTTGAAATGGAGTCATGCTGATGGCACTATGGAAAGAGTTAGTATAAGCAAACTCAAGGAGTGGTAGATACTCTTCCCAAGCTGCTAGGCGTGACTGAATATAATGTCGAAGCATTTCTTCCAGAACTTGGTTGACTCTTTCAGTCTGGCCATCTGATTCTAGGTGGTAGGCTGAACTGAATAGTAGAGTTGTACCCAAAGATTCGAACAGTGAAATCCAAAAGTGACTGATAAACTTAGGATCTTTGTCGGATATGATATTCTTGGGCAATCCATGGTGTCGGAAGATGTGTTGTATGAAGAGTTTGGCGATGTCCGGTTCCTGTGCACTGCTTTTACAAGCAACAAAGTGTGCCATTTTGGACAATCGATTAACAATTACCATAATCTGAGTGTTACCTTTGGAGGATCGTGGTAGTGTTGTAATGAAATCCATGGAAATACTTTTCCACCTTTCAGTTGGAACTGGAAGAGGCTGAAGAAGTCCTGCTGCAAGTCGTCGGCTTGCTTTCATTTGTTGACAAGATAAGCAAGATGTAACCATTTTGATGACGTCGCTTTTCATCTGAGGCCAGTAGTATGTTGCACAGAGTAACCTATAAGTTTTGTTGATGCCTGGATGGGCAGCATAAGGAACTACATGACGCTCTTTTAACACAAAGACGTCGAACATCCTTGTCATGTGGTACACATACGCGATCTTGATAATACAGAAGGCCGTCCATATAAGAATAGGATGAGAAAATCTTATGTTCGGAAGTTGAAGATTGATCTTTTGAAAGAACTTGTATTGCTGTGCCGAAGTCTTTATCATTGAAAGACTTCCCTTTGGATGAATTCGGAACATCCACGGATAATGTAGAGATTATCATAGTTGATGCTAGAGTTAACCTGCTGAGAGCATCTGCAACTACATTGCGTAGTCCTGGAATGTAATCAATGGTCATGTGAAAGTTGGCCAGAAACTCAACCCAGCGTGCTTGTCGAGCGTTCATGACTGGCTGAGTAAAGATATACTTTAAAGAGTGATGGTCTGTCTTGACCACCGAGTCGGCTCCCATGAGATAATGTTTCCAAGAGCGATAAGCATTACAACAGCAAGAAACTCCTTATCATAAACCGGGTATCGGGTTTGGATATTGGAATGTTTATGGCTGTCAAAAGCAATAACTCTGCCTTCTTACATCAAGACTGCTCCTGTAGCGATGTCGGAAGCGTCGGTCATGACCTCAAATAGAAGGTTTGGGTCAGCAATAGCCATAACTGGTGTGGTTGTGAGTGCTTGCTTGAGTTGTTGGAAACTATACTCTATTTCGGGAAGCCACTGAAAACCTGCTGTGCTTTTCAATAATTCGGACATAGGAGCTGCGATTTCGGAAAACTGATAGACCTTTGTATGGTAGAAGTTTGCTAATCCGAGAAAAGAGCGGACATCATGAACATTCTCAGGAGTAGGCCAGTTTCGGATTACCTCGACCTTCTTGGGATCCACAAAGATGCCTTGAGCTGAAATAACATGTCCCAAATATTCGAGTTGGGTCTTGAAGAACTCACTCTTCTCATTGTTGATGTAGAGAGAATTTGCGCGGAGGACTGCAAAAACTTGGTGAAGATGTTGTTTATGCTCATGTAGAGATCTGCTGAAAACGAGGATGTCATCGAGGTAAACAATGACGAACTTATCGAGGAAAAGCCTGAAGATGTCGTTCATTAGTGTCATGAATGTGGCCGGGGCATTGTTTAACCCAAAAGGCACGACCAAACATTCATAGTGTCCATACTTTGTTCGAAAAGCTGTCTTGTACTCATCGCCTTCTCGTATGTGAATTTGATGATAACCTGAACGAAGATCAATATTTGAGAATTGTGTTGCGTGTAGAAGTTGATCGAAGAGGTCATCGATGCGAGGCAATGGATACTTATTTTTAATAGTGAGCTGTTGAGGGCTCGATAGTCGATGCAGAGGCGCATTGACTTATTCTTTTTTTCCACAAGTAGTACAGGAGATCCGAAAGGGCTGCGGCTTGACCGAATGTGACCTTTGTCGAGTAGTTCGGTCACCTCTCTTTGGATTTCTTCATTTGGAGTACAAGAAACCTGATAAGGATGGATTACTACCGAGTAGTTCGGTCACCTGTCTTTGGATTTCTTCATTTGGAGTATAAGAAACCTGATAAGGAGGTTTCGATGATGGATTACTGCCGAGAATAAGTTCGATTGGGTGATCCACTAGTCATCGAGGTGGTAACTGCTTTGGCAATTCCTATGGAAAAATATCCAGGTAGGGCTAGAAAAAAGGTTGGTTGAGGTATTCAGGAGGATCCTTTGTTGGTGTCTCCTCTACTGCCATAACCAATAGAAATGAAGGCTTTACTTGATGTTTACGAACCCACTTCTTTACTTGTAGGGCAAAGGCAACTGGGATTGAAGGAGAGTCCCTAGAACCAGTTAGCTCAATAAGTTTTCCCTGGTGGACAAACTGGATAGTATGGCTGCAAAAACTGATTGATGGATCATAGTCGTACAGCCACTGTTGTCCAAGTATGACATCGTACCGAGAAAGAGGCATGATGTCGAAGTTCAACTTGTTCGTATAATGTTGGATGCGAAAAGACAAGTTTTTGATCCTAGTGTTGCACAAGAAGGTAGTTCCATTTGCGAGTTCAATCTGATAGTCCATGAGACTAGGACTAGTGGTCAACCGAAGTTTGTCGACCATAGAACTAGCTAGGAAGTTATAAGAGCAGCCACTGTCGATGAGGATAGTGATCGTTGTTCCACGAATCGATCCTTGAACACAAAGTACTTGAGTGACCAGGGAAGGTTCGGGGTTGCTGGCAAGGCTCATGTGCATGGTATTTGCCATTCGAACAGCTTTGCCTTTCTTGTCTTGTGCTGGGGTAGCATCTTCTATTTGGGAAGTGCTAGATTCCATATTGGAATTTCGCTTTGGTCGCTTGGGACAATCGAACCATCTATGGTCGCCTGTACAGATGGGGTACAAAGTCCTTTTGTGCTAGAGTTGTTCTTCTTGTCAGTGGCCGCATCTTTTTGTTGGGGATGACGGTAATGACTTTGTGAAGAAGAAGAGGCGCGATCCTTGGAGGAGTGCTTCTGTTGAAATCCAGTATATGATTTCTGAGACTTGTGGGGATCTTGAGACTGTCGCTGACCTTGATTACTCAAGTTTTTCCTAAACTTGGGGTTATCTTAAGGGCGAGCACCTTTGGCTATAGTAGAGTTCTGTGTTCGATTAGCACTCTGCTTCCCTGTGTTTTAGAAATCTGTAATGCGCTCTGCGTAAGCAATAGCGCTAGCTGTGGTGGTGATGTTTGCTTTAAGGACATCAATGCGTAACGAGAGATTTAGGCCTGAAATGAAAGCATGAAGGCCATCATCCTCAGTTAAACCATCAATCTCCAGTACCAATGTGGTGAACTGAGAGATGTAGGAAGACAAGGATCCTGTTTGCTCCAACTATCGGAGTTTTAAACGTGCTTGGAAGTCCGCATTGGCGAGTATGAACTGCTTACGGAGCACGTGTTCAAAATGTTCCCAAGTCAACACACTTTTGCCGTCCTTTAAGCACCGTTCCCACCATAGGAAGGCTATATCCTTGAGGAGGGAGGCTGCCAAGGCAATCTTTTTGCCTTCAGTAAGGTCAACAGTATCAAAGTACATGCGCAGTTTTACGAGCCATTGGTCAACTGTTCAGCGATTTCGTTGACCAATGTAGGCTTCCGGAAGTTTAATGTCAAGTCTTTCAGTTTTGGAATCTTGGAGTAAACAGTAGAGGGCACGGAGTTCAGTGTTTTCTACCTCTGATGGAAATGAGTCCACATAGTTGTCAGGTTGCGTCACGTCATCCTCTGTATGTGTGGTACTGCGAGAATCTTGGAGTTGTTGGACTTTCTGGACCAAGTCGGAGATGCTGTCTTGAAGCTGGGAAATTTGAAGTTGAAGTAGTGCTTCGCCTTGTAAGTTGACTTCAGGAGTCTTTTTTGGACTTGAGACGCTTATCTCCGGAGAGGCTGCACACAAGCGTTGCGACATATCTGAGGTCCCTGTGAGAAGAGCATGAACCTGCGCTCTAGTTTGTACCATTCCTGGAAGAAGATTCGGGCTGCTCCTTGAGGTTGCTCATGTTGGAGGGGGCAGGAGAAGCAGGATGGAACCAGCCGTGGAAATCTAGTAAGGAGGTCCTGTTTGAGGTAACACTAGTGATGCCGAAATGGGTGTTACTGCTCGTGAGAGTACAGGGGTAGGTTGTAGAGTCCACGGATCTGAGAAGGGATAAGGAGCTGCTGTCGGGAGTGGAGGATATCCAGGAGGAGTGCCTTCAAAGTGTAAATACTGTCTTGGGGAAGGTACAACCTGTGCAGGAGGATATCTGGGAGCTAAAGGAGGTGGAGAGTACCCTGGAGATGCTAAAGCTGAGGGGTAAAAATCTCTCCAAAGATGGACAGCAAACTCGTGAGGAATATTGGGTTCTGGGTATCTATGTGTCTCGTGGAACACAACTTGGACTGTGCTGAGGAAGTAATGTAACTGAGGTGCCTCACGCAAAAGGTATAGGATGTGGTCCAAGTCATTGGAAAGGCACGTGACACAGAAGACCCACGATGCAAAAGCTCCAAAATGGGCTGGTTGTGCAATCTGAACACGATATTGTGTGGTAGATGATGCCTGAGGTGTCCTTGAAGGGACGGGGGAATTACCAGGGGTTTCCATGCTTTAAGGAGGAGGCTTTCATTTGCTGTAATTTGAGCGTCAAATAACAATATGAAAGAGAATCCTTAGAAATAAAATGGAGAGAATCCACCTGGCATGGATTAGATCTACCAATTAGTTGCATAGCAAGGCTTGAAAATCTCTTGTCCGGAGGTCTATTGATTAAGGGGCGCCTGGTGAAACTTTCAAGGCTGATTGAGGCGTGGCAGAGGCGAATTAACAGAAGAGGGCAGATTGCGTGGAACCAAGCGCTGTCTTCTGCTTGGAAACTGTGCTATTTGATGCGTACTATAGGAGTGCAAGGCTTGGCCTGCCGCTGTTCACAGGCTAAGGTGGCGAGATGAGCCAGCAGGATCCAAGCTGGTCTGAATCAAGATGAAAAGGGCATCGAGGCTGCTGATCACAAGCAGGGAAGGCTTAGAAGAAATTCGCTGGCAAAGGCTTGAAACAAATCGTTGCATTTGGCGCTGTTCTTGCTTCCTGGCTGATTTGCGGGCAGCAAAGGCTGTTGATCGCAGGTAATCATGGCGAATTTCTGGCACCTTGGCGCTGTTTGCAGGAAACACGGCAGCAAGTTGACACTAGAGGCTGCAAAGAGGGTCCGTTCAATCACTAGGTCTTGCAGGCAGGTATGCAATAGAGCTGGCTGGTGCAGGTCATTGAGAACGATGCAAGATTGAGGCCTGATGAAGGGCACGTGTTGGCTAGAAGAAGATGGCGCAATCACGTACGGCAGAAAATGGCTAAACAGAATTCTGAATTTCTCATTTTTTGATTTGGACGCCTAGTGCTGGGTGGTGGTTACCAGAAAATTAAAACGTGGGTTTAATTAACCCTTGGGTATTCTAGGGTTAGGCCTTGGGTATAGGGCTGGTTTCCCTTTTTAGGCCTTTTAGGTACCCTTTTGTAGGGTGCTTGGTGCCAAAAGGTGTGCCTATTCTAAGGGGTGTGACCCTTGGAATAGGTGTACCTTTTTATGAAGGGGTGTGACCCTGTTTTAAAAAGGGGTGTCCCCACATGAAAAGAGGTGTTCCTTTTTCCACGATGGGGTGTGTCCCTTGGGTGAGGAGTCAAAACTCTTCATCAAAAGGTGTGTCCGATGGTGGAAAAGGTGCGTCCCTTGGTTTTGGGACAGCCCAAGCACATGAAAAGACACAATTTTTGTCGTGTCCATTCACATCAACTCGTGATGTGGGGGAGATGGAGAGGCCATTTATGACTTTAGGTGGGGTTGGCGCTAAAAATTTTTACACTCATTCTCTCCATCTCTTCCATGCACTATGTGCACGGATATCCTTCTAGCGGAAAGAGATGTATCAGATAGGCGCTAGAAGGTGGGGGGGCATTTCCTACAGGCACGAGTGAAATTTGCTCTGATACCACTGTAAGAAATCCTAGATTTACTATATTTAGAAATGTGCTAAGGAACAGAAAGGAGACTGAAATAGTAGAGAACAAGGAATATTTGTATTGCTTGAGTGTCTGTAGTGTCTGTAGTGTGTCATCCATAAATTGGGCCTCTCTTATATAGAGAGTGAAGAGTCACACATGAAAAGGTGTGTACTCCAAAGTGTATGTGCATGAAGAGGTGTGTACCCCTTGTGAAGGGTGTGACCCTTGATGAGAGGGTACATTACAATAGGAGTCTCTCTTCCATAGAATGTCTCTTATGAAGGGTTGTGCCTCATAGGAAGTGTCCCGTCGAAAGGGCATACCCTTCCACAAGTGTCCATTCATCAAACCATCCATGAGTCTAAGATATAGAGAAAGGAATACGTCACAGATCATGACACTCTCCCTCCTCAGGTTGTGATTGGACTGACAATACCAAGTGGATCTTTACTGTGGAGCACCTTAGGATTCCTCCCTCTCCTCTTATGGCCACAATCCTAAAAGCTTGGGGTAGCTTCAGCAGTAATCTTCAGAGGCTACATGCAGAGGAGGACTTGCTTCCTCTGGAAGAAAGAAGATGATCGTAAGCTTTAGTTGCTTCCTTTGGAAGAAAGAAGATGATCGTAAAATTTAGTTGATAAGTCACCTCAAAGAAGAATCGATCAGATTGATGCAGCCCTACCCTTGGACTAGGTTCTCACATATGGCAGGCCTTTGGGGATTCTACAAGGCCAGGTATCCCACTTCAGGGCTTCGATGAGGTTCAAATTGGACGTGGATAACACCAAAAACCAAGGCATCCCCAGGGTGAATCATTGGCGTATGATGTTCCAAAGACAGCTAGAGGGATTCCTACGAATGGGGATTAACGTGGATCATCCACAAGTATCTCATTGTGCAGGGAATCAAGGACTAGGACATGGATGGTGCCGGTTTTATGTCGGGTTTAAACAAACCCAGGACGTTTTGTACCTTGCAAGGCTTGTTCTGCTCCTATCTTCTTTTTTTCTAGAGAAAAGGAACTTCTATTACTGCTTGAAAATATAAACCATACAAATCAGTAAAAAACCACGAAGGTGCTGATCATGGGAAAAAGAAAGAAAACTAATTGCCGATTGAAAAGGACCAACCTGTTTCCTGAGCTCCCAGCATATTGCCTAGAGAGTCTCTAGGACAAGGGCTAACAACCACAGTGGCGGGCTATACAACCAACAGGTACCTCCCTCCATGACAACATAGAAGGAGCCTACAGACCATGCCTTGCAAAAACCCTCATGCCTTTCGACGGTCGCTTAGGTCCCATGCTCCCAAGTAGCTCGTAGAGTGTAGATGATATCCTGCCAGATGGTGACTATTCTACTCCTCTCTTTTGAGGGGGACAACTGTATAAATCTGTTGGTGCCTTGGGATTCTGAAGACTCTTGAGCATTAGTGACTAGGACCATAGAGTCTACAAGTGTTCCACACTGGATCTGATTGCTCATGGAAGTTGTAGGTCAGCATCTGGAGATGGGGGTACATCAATGAGATGTTGCTGAAATCCTCGACATGTTCCAAAGAGCTTTCTTAAGGGAGCTGATGGAGCACGTGCATCGACATGTGGGTGTGGGCCCACTGTGGGTCGATGAGAGGGGTGCTGGAATATGATGGGGGGAGAGAGAGAGAGAGAGAGAGAGAGAGAGAGAGAGAGAGAGTTTTAGGGCTGCCATGTGCGAAGCAGACTGGCTGCCACATGGACAGCACATAGATCTGGTACCTCGGCTGGTACAGCAGTATGCACAGCAGGTACAAATGGTACTGCAAGTGGTACAGCAGCAAGTATACCATGAACAGCAGTATGGAAGGCCTGCAGCAGGACAGCAGAGGCAGAAGCAATCTGCAATTGGTTGGCAGTACTGCATGGCAAGGATTGCAGACCTAGTTGAATGCTGTAGCAGGTTCAGGTGGTTTGCGGCAGCACTCGCAGAAGGCAACAGGCCTGGTACAGGGACCAGAAGCAAGATGGTTGCAGCAGAGTCCTTCAATAGGTCAGCAGGCCGGCTGACGGGAACCCTGCAGACTGGGTTGGTTCAGATTGCGGGATCAACACCATGAGTTCTTGCAAGACACAAGTCCAGACATCCACAGCACACCTTTGTGCAGACCCACACACTGTAGAAGAGCATAAGGAGGTGCAATGGAGGGAGCTTCGCCTGCAGCAAACTTGTGAGAAGATTTTGCAGGAGTGCCAACCTAGAGCAGCTACTGAAGTCCACTGGGGACACACGGTGGTCTAGGAGAAGCCTACAGCAGAGGGATGAGAAAACAGATCCTGTTCTTGGCGTGGCTTGCCTCAATCTATGTTTGCTGATGGTGTTTCACAGTTTTGGCTATATTTTGTCTTTGGACATGACTTCTATTTATGAGATTTGATTGGCTGACTATCTGTGTGCATTCTCTCCATATTTGTAATAATTCCGCTCTATAAAACATGCATGTGAGTTGGCATTCAAAGTTTTTGTTGTGAGATCTGAAGACTTTCTTTATTGCACTGCATAAGGGTTGGCTATAGCAAGAAATCCCTATCTCTAACACCAATACTGTCCAACCTCTCTGCAAGTGCCTTCAAACATGTGAGGCGTGCTGCTGGAACTTAAGGGCAAGGGGAGATGCCTTGCCCCATCACTCCCAATAAATCAGCCACACTCTTTCTGTGGCTCCCCTTTTTCTTGCTTTACAAAAACGACATTTCCCATTTGTGTGCCCCTCCTTTCGCTTTGTCACACTTGGCAAGGCGATCCACCTCCAACCACTAAGGAGACTTATTGTTTGTCTCAAAGCCACATGGAGGAGCCATTGAAATAGAGGATGAGACTTGAAAGAGAGGGAGAGAGAGAGAGAGAGTGGTAGGGTTCCTGCGAAAAAATGCAACAAAAGAGCTGCAAATTTGCAGCAAAGGCAAGGGACTGAAGTGAGAACTTAGAAGAAAAGGGGCTGAAGCTTGAGAGTAGGGGCTGCAAGTTGAGCCAGAGAGGAATAGGCTGATAAGAGGAGGGGGCTGAGAGAAGTAAGAGTGGGCTGAGAGGTGGGGGCTGATAAGATAAGGGCTGGAAGGATGGGGCTGGCTAAGAGGCTGAGTGGGCTAGATAGCTAGGAGGGTTGGAGTGGCAGCTGCCGCGATGCGAAACTGTGTGAAAAGCGCACTGTTTCTGCACTTTACACAGTTCCATGCGGTGCCAATAAGGGAACGCAGGGGAACGGTTCCGGCAACGGGGGAATGGCATTCCCTGGAGTTCCAGGCCCAGTTGACATTCTGGAACTTTCCAGGCATCTGCTCCAATCATGAACGGCGTTCCACCCGTACCAGGGAAGGGTGGGATAGTGTTCCCTGGTAGCTATGCCAAATATCCAAAATGGGATTGCATGAAGCATTTGCACTGTTATTGTAAAGCATAGCTATTTTCTAATGCTAACAACAGGAATTAAACAAGTGAAGTATATTGTGATTTAGCAAAGCATTAATGTTCTCCATACAAGCCAGGAAGATGATTAAAAATGTGACTTACCTGGTTATGCTTCACTTGCAAAGCTTGCAAAGTTTCATGCTGAATCCAAGTTACCAGTCCATCTCCTGAAGAATAACTACTGACTATGAATCCATAACCGACCCAATGCTCACATAAAGATACAATCAAAGTAGGACGTACCAGGAGCATCTGCAGCTGCGAGCTGCGTATTTATGGTCAAAAGTCGTGTAATGTCCTCTGATGGGCCACCTACTTCTGTATCAAGCAGCACCACTTCTTTGTCCCTGACGGCCATAACATAAATTCAAGAACACTTGATCCAACTTTAGCAGTGTGCCTCTGGAATCAAAAGCATCTCAACATCACAATGTGCGCCTCTGGAATCAAAAGCATCTCAAATACTTACACTGCAACCGCTAGAATGCACAATTCCAATTGCGGATTCCAAGATATATGTCTTACAGGTCCACCCATATTCCATACCCTGGAACAACGTCCAGTCTGCACCTCCCAGAGCCTTACAGTTCCATCACTGGAACCTGTGTTATCCAAATCACACAATGTACTCATATATAAGACACACGAAAAATAAAGTTCAAATAACACAACAGATTTTTTACATGTTACTAACAAATTATAATCCCAAGAAATTGTTGTCAATGAAAAAACCATTCAGACCCTTGATTTAACCTCCTAAGAGAGTGGAAAATATGCATTCAAAATACCAGTGCAACACTGTCATACTTCAGTCTCATTTCTTGTGACTGAGATCAAAATTTCTAGTGTGATACATGAAAAGATGATCCATTGCAAAATTGGCATTAAGACTTTTTCCCACATGAAGTCAACATCAGCAATATAGACTATGCCTGGATCTGACATGGACATGCTACTGCAACGAGTCACAATAGACCTAAATTTGTCAGCAATAAACATGAAGGAACATAAAATAGTCTTTTAACATAGATTAGCTCAGAGAAAAGCAGTTCTTTTTCTAGTGAATATAGGAACATGCCTAACTCGTGGGAATAAAATCAAAGGGAAATGCATAGTCATTGACCTCTTGAAGGTCACCACGAGGTTACAAATTCTCAACTCCATCATGAACACCCGTGGAATCTCCACTTTTTAAGGCAACCATTTGTGTAAAGAATCCAACAACAATCAAATAAACGCGTATGCGCAACACATGCACAGAGGTAGAGGCAGGATATCCAATCTATCAAAGTGGGGGGGAGGCTTTTGTAATCTGCGGATCTTGAAACATTATCCAATAAGAATAGAAAATTCACCTTTCGGGCCATCTCCACCAGATGATATGGTTCCAAATTCAATTGCTTATTTTCCTACTACAAATTATTCTGTGAATTCGCTAATAAGCTTTCGATGGATGC
Organism: Dipteris shenzhenensis; assembly: GCF_047967505.1. Lineage (NCBI taxonomy): Eukaryota > Viridiplantae > Streptophyta > Polypodiopsida > Gleicheniales > Dipteridaceae > Dipteris > Dipteris shenzhenensis. The sequence goes on along the minus strand of NC_141618.1, from coordinate 4,917,103 downwards.
GAGTACAGCCATCATGCTGTGATTTTAAAATAATAGAAATGCTCAATGCCTGTGAGCTTTCAAAGAAGAATGGCATCTCTTTTCTCCCTTTTAGAGGAAAGGCGCGAAGTGGGTCGACTGGTAAGGGGAGCGGGGCTTTTATGCTGCAATGGGATAGTCAATACTTCCCACAAGCAATGAAGTTTGCGAATCAATACCCCTCTTACCCTTGGACCAAGACTACAGTCCATACTACCAAGTGATAGGGCAGCTAGCAGCCCTCAAATAAGCCAATATAAGAGGATGCAAACTAATGATTCCACTGCTAGCTTCAAATTACACCTGAAAAGGGAGATGACGGTTTGTTCTTGAACATAATATGGCATCTCCATTGTCCCTTCACCAATTCAAGAGAGAATAAAACCTAAGGGAGCATCCTGAGATGTAATCTCACCATTTTAAAAGGTCTGAGATCCTTTTCAAACGTCTAGACAATATCCCGTCTTGATTGTCGCAATACTCAGCCTGCAATCAAGATTTTTTGCTGTCTTCGCAGTAGGACATGGGGAGTTGCTAGTCATTATTATCCTAGCATGACAAGGATCTACAGAACATCCCACTTTTTAAAAAGCCTGAATCTCGATCTCAGTGTCATTATAAGGGTTTATTCAAAAACCCATACAATTAAGCTTTGGAATTGGGTTTGAACCCCTCTGATTTTGGAGAGTGATTGTTCAATTGGAAAATGTGCCATTGTCAAGAACATCATTTATGCACTGAACACAGGCAATTAATAGTTGACTTAATCGATTTGGCAAGCGTGCAAGCATAGCCCTATTCCAAGAGCCTTTGCCTACAACCTGTTATAGTTGTGTGCTGAACTCAGGCGATTACTTTGTTGACTTAAGCACTTTCGCATGCTCATTGCTTGCAAACATAACCCTATTCAAAGAGCCCTCGTGTACCACCTGTTATAATATGCCGATGAGGATAGAGCCTTCACCTACAACCTGTAATAGTATGGTGATGAAGACAGAGGAGAACATTGTACCCTAGGTACTGTCTCAAATTCTTGATATATGATCTAAGGCTAGAAAACTAGACTTTGGAAACAAGGCTCCTTTATTTTGGGAAGAGTGATTACAGCCAGTAACATGATGCTGCCCCTCAACCTTTGATGCTCAGAATAAATAAATCAGCCCCCATATGAACCAATGTTTCCTTGAAGGAACTTATGGTTGATGAGTAATCTTAGAACCATATTTTTCAAGGCCTGCATTATAAACATCTCAGATATCAAAGGTGAAGCGAGCTTAGCATGGATTGCAACTAGCATTGGAAGTGAAAAACTGCAAGGTAATAGAGGTAATAGAGTATGTATTCCGAGTTTTGGAAATAAAACTAGAGAATCTAATATTATAAAAATCTGAATGGTTCTTGAACTGTCACAAATGTGATATGCTTTCTATAGCTGATCCTAGAGACCTGTGGACCTTGTAGGATCACACGTTAGATAAGATCATCTCTAGATGACTTATAAGATCATCTCTACATAACTTATATTTCCTTGACTTTCATCTCATTAGACTAAAAATGGGACTTGGAAAAATATGGACAACTTGGTTCCTGACTTTTGCTTGCTCATAGGATTTGACTATCTTGTATTTCAATTTAGTTGGATACAATTCTAATAAGTTCAAAGTCCTAGACAATACAATTCCTTTATAGCCAAAGGGAATTCAAACAAATATCGAATGAGATTTAAGTAACGCCTACTTTCCTAATCTCAAGCTCAATAGTGGAATGACCATGGCAATACATGTGAGTTATTGAATCCCTATAGCAGCAATTCCAAAAATTCATCTATGGCAACTTTTCCATTTAAGGGATTCAGAATACATCCCAAAAGGTCGTAGCTAGGGGCTACCTCAAGGTAGGCATATATTTGAGGTCAAGATTGAGCAAGGATTGCATGGTCTAGGCACAATGAGATAGCTATTTTGGTGAACACATTACAAGCGATTGGAATAGCTAGGAGAGCTGAGAATGACACAAGCTCTAGAATGTCTTAAGGGTGACCCTTAGGACAATGTTCTAGGCCTTGGGCTTATAAATACAAAACAAGGGCTTCATATTGGTCATTACACGGGGATGGACTCCCCTAAAGCAATGTCTTTTAGATACACCGCCTTATGGCAAATTGGCCCCATGAGCAAGACTCACCCTCATGAGTGAGACCTATGATATGGGCCACATGTACTTTTTACAGCTACTCAAGATGTCTAGACACCAAGTTTGGGGTGCTCAATATCTGAGCCTAATTTTAGAGGTGATTGGGTGAGCTCTCTCCTATGTGGTTCATGTTGATCTAATGCTTGTTTTGCAAGTTATCCATCTTTGAGTCATCCTTTCTTGAGGATGATCCAAGCGCCTGGTTGAAACTCTACCCTTAGAAATTCTATTAATAATCCTTCAAGATGGAGAGGAGAAGTACAAACCAGCTACCACAACAATTAAAATTATCAGTGGAAGACAGGTCCCCACTAGTGGATATCACATAGAATCAATCAACCACCTAATCTAGCTATCCACTTTTAGATTTGAAGGGTGGGAAGCTGAGACAGGTCTACCCTAGTGGATATAACCGAGTATCACAGGCTTGACAACTTTGAAGGTGGGTAGTCAAACAGTTCTCCACTCGGCTAAGGAAAAAGCACTAGTGAGCAAGTCATACAGGTGCTCAACTACATCAAAGGCAATTAGGAGTACGGCACCAAAGATCATGCACACATTTCCACATGTTTCCAAAAAATGGCATTCTAAAAACATAGAGATGTCCTTTCTTATTGTGATGGCCAATTTGTCCATGGCAATTTGTGGTCCATGAATAGACACTCATTTACTAAGGAGAAGAAGCATAGCTACCAGAGGATCACTTTCAATGACCGTGTATTGCAACCTCAAGTCAATCATAAGTGGTGTATTGCATATGGACAAGGTCACGTGTGTTAGCTCTTGCAAATAAGATGAGAACTCTAAATGTCCCGATTTAAAATGCATGTGTAATGCCTTAATGCTTTATTTCATTGCCCTTACTTGTCTCTCTCAATTGAAGTCTATTTGACCTACTCTTCTCTTCTCTCCTTAAACATACTTGTACCTACATTACTTAAAAGTCTACTCAGCCTACCCTTGCCATTTACTAGTGTTCCCCCCATTGCCATTTTCGAAACATCTAGGTAGGAAATGATTCACACAGCTTAGGTGCAGAGGCCACACTCGGTCACTCTTTTGACTCATATTGAGCAAGAAATTCAAAGACTATTATTTCATGATTGTAATAGGTTGGATCACTTGGCTCGGTAAAAAACAACCCATACTAGCTCCCGCATCGCGACATATGAGACTTGTGGTTGAGGTGGATCTTGGACAACATGGGTTCTTGATAGTATGAGTCAACCATCCAAAAGTATGACAAGCTCCAACAAAGCACATCAAGCTTCATCTTATCTAGCCCAACCGTGAAGAAATCTCACCATAGAATGCACAGTTATTTAGTCGGTGCTGTAGTGTGAGTGTGAGTGTGTGTTCAGTCTGATGGCGCTCATTTTACTTTTCAGTCCTCCACTGCTGCCTCTACGAGGAAAAAGCAAGCCCTTGATCCCTTCAACTCTCCTCAGCCTGACAAAACGCTTAAATCTGACTTCTCTTTTTATCCTTCGTCGTCGCTGCAAAGGGATCTTCCAAGCCAATTATGTGAGGATTCTGTCTTGGAGGCTCAAGATTCGCTTTCGCTACTGTGTCGGGCTCTCCCTCCAGACTCTTTTCTTGATAGTATCTGTCATGCACAACAACTCGGAGTTTGTCTCTATTTCATGGGTAGAGTGCTTCCTTACGTGCCTGGTCAACAGCAGCTATTGGCATGGAGAAAATTTCCTCTTTTGTTTTTCTTGGAAAAGGTTTTTATTATGCGAGATGTATTGATGTGGAAACAGTATACCAATTGGTCAGTAAGGCAAGGGTGCATGGCGCAGGTTACTCTGCATATGCTATGCCTTCGAATCCTCTTTTTGACCCAACCAAGAAACTCATGCGTTTTTGTCCTGTCTGGGTCACTCTCAAAGCCTTGCCCGTACCTTTGCTCCCGCATATCTCCTCTATTGCAGCTCTTTTGGGCAGAGTGTTGCATCTTCCCCAGTAGGATTTTTTGGTTTTGAGCAAAGACATCCGAGTCTGTGTCTTGTGGGATATGGATCAGGCATACCTTCATGTTTAGATCTTGATTTTGGTATCACCCATCCTTTTCGCATTTTCTTAAAATTTGCATCCTTCCCGAATGCGTGTTACAAATGCAAGCAGGTTGGTCATTTTTCAAGGTATTGCTCTACATCAGCAAGTCATTCGAACTATGTAAAAGCTGCTTTGCCCCTCCCTCACGTTCCTATTTCTCTCCATTACGAAAAGTTGGAACAACCCAAGCAAAAAAAAGAATGGAGACGGGTGAACACTCAAGGGAAAGCTTCTATTACAATGTCAAATCCTTTCCACACTCTTTCTTGCCAGGATACCCTCACGCCAAACTCTCAGTTGCAGAAGTCTCAACTGGCTCCTCTTGATGATCCTTCTTCCTCCAATGCTTCCACTTCTTCCATTGTTGTTATCTCTGATCTTCAGGAGCCTGATTGCAGCTACATGTGGATATATCTCCCTCGGAGATAGTTCCTAATGGTCATGAGGACTTGCAGGTGGATTTGAAAGAATAGGACACACAGTTGGATCTCTCTCCTTCCGATATAGTTGATAATGATACAGTAGAAAAGACGGTGGATTTGAGAGTGCAAGATACTTAGGATGCTTCTCCACCCCCAAAAAGTACTTTTACAATTGAGGATATGCATCCTATGTTGCAACAGGTTTTTGACCCAGTGATTCAACGGTTTCGTCTTCCTGCATATGTCAAACAGAATCACGAAGGTCAAAAGAAATTGCATTTTATTGATGGCACCACTACTTCACTCAATGCTTTTTTGTTACAACAAGGGATCACTTTGGAGGATATTGTCTTTATGTCGCCACCTGGATGCGTGTAAATTCATATTTTCCTCCTCATGTTTTTTGGAAAATTCCCTAGTGACTTTTCAACTTTTCTAGTTCTTGGTTAACCTCCTGGCTTTTCCCATGGGCCTTCTTGTAATCTTTTCAATTTTGTACTTCATGGTGGGTTTTCACCTCTTATGAGGTTTCCCACAGAGAAATATAAGATTTCACTAAAAAAATGTGTGTGTGTGTGTGTGTGTGTGTGTGTGTGTGTGTGTCTAAGAGAGAGAGAAAGAAAGAAAGAAAGTTTATTAAAGTCTTCGGGAGACCGTGAAGGTCTATGGGACTAAAGATAACTGATACAATGAGCATAACGGTGGCGGTCTCAAAACAGGCCAGCCAACCGTTTCTACAAAAAAGAGGTTATGAAGGACGGTGTGTCTAGTCCTGATACAAAAAATATGTGTCAACCTCCAGATGATACAAAAAAGAAGGGGGGGGCACCAAAAAATGGGGCACAGGGGGGAGATACAATATATATGAGACAGAGAGAGAGAGAGAGAGAGTTGGCAGGGCATAAGAGGGGGGGATTCAATGCTACACCAGTTGCTCAACCTATAAGGCAGGCGAAAGAACATGAGGTCACATCTTAGATTAATCTGACCTTATGGTCTAGAATGGTTTGAGAATAAAGCATGGATCATAGGATATATCATGAAAATGGTTGTGAAATGCTGGAATCTTGAAGACCTCTGTAACCAGGTCAGCCACGCCAATGATCATATGACATAGGCACAAACTATTTATCAGCAGGCCACAACTTAACTCGATACCCAAAACCAAATCCATCTTACCAAACAATAGATGCCAAATTTTAAAACAACTGAGCTCTTGCAAAGACCCTTCACCATGACTTTGCAAGGCACATTAAGAACCCACAAACACCAAAACATCTAACTGTTGGTAAAAATGATGAATTATGGAGTCAGTTCACTAAAGTACCCCTGGGGTAATTTTGGTCAGATGCAAGTATTGCACCTGTGGCATGAGTTGATGCATTTTGATTGGGCATACTATGTCAATGTAACACATAGGATGGGGCTGAAGCCCTGGACTCTATGAGAAGCCACCAAGAAGCCCTCACACCTCCTCAGCTACCATTTGTTATGAATGAGGTTCATTGTGCGGCGTTTGCAATTAGTTGCTGCATCCAATGTAGCCAGTGATTAGCTTTCCATTTGCAGCAATTCACTGTGTATGCATCCTACCGGGATTGGCATCATAGCCTAGTGAGCCTTTTCCCCAACAATGCACTGCATGCAATTGCAAAGATACAGAACATCAAATTTTATATCAAATGAGGCAGACCAATATTGGCCAATTAGATCTAGAAATAAAGCATGAGATATAGACCTTCGTAACAACATCATTGCACAAAGACGACAGAGAAATATCATGGGACCTTCTGGAACAAAAAAATCCTCAAAGCTCTGAGCAAACAAATACGACGACTATTTAGCCACAACCTTCAATGAACACGCTGAAATACCAAACCTGTCCAGCTACACTTAGCTTCAATAGCCCTTGCATCAGACTACTTTTAAAAAATCATGAATGATTTATCAGAGCAAAGTGTTCATCATCTGCAAGAGAATCTTATAACAGCCATTTTGCAAACACCAAGGGATACCAAATGCATCCATGCAATGCCTAGTTCTTTTGTTACAGACAACTGATAGAATATGCCAAGAACCATCAAACGACTTTTCATGGAAGGAACCGTAGAATTCCACCAGGAGTCATTTGGATCATACAACTCTTAAAGAATAATGAACTTGCTTACCAGAGCTAAGCGTTCATCACCTTCTAGAGTCCATTAGAAAAGCAAAACAGAGGAAAATTCCTCGTAAAAGTAAAAACAGCCACACTGTAACATTCTCAGAGCACAAGCCAGACAATTTGCACTCCAGGGGTCTAGAAACATCACAACATGATTCTGTTAAATTGTTCAAACATGTGTTCTCTTTTTCTGGAAACTCTTTTTTGAGAAAACCTAATACAAATTCTTCAAAACGTCACAAAGAGCTCTTTAATCTATTTCTCTCACCAAGCAGCTGCCCCTCAAACCTTCCACACTTGCTACAGGCCAGGTGCCACATATTCAAAACGTAAAACCAACTAAATGTTGTCATTCAATTACTCCAACATGCACAATCCTGTTTTGGAAAACCTGTTATTATAACCTTAAGACATTCCCAAAAGCACTCTTCAAACTGTATCTCTTTATCAAGCTGCTTCCAGTACCCACCTTCCGAAATTGTTTCCCTTTACCTACCTCTGACTGCCTCACGGAAGTGCTGCTGTGGCGCAATCAGCCATACAATTCTCAGGAGCACAAACTGACTTTTCACGGCTTACGTCATTTCTTGGCGATTGTTCCTATCCTACACCTATGTCCCCTAGATGTGTGTCCTTCAAATCCATTTGTATACCTCCACTTCTTTTCCTCTTCCACCCTTTGCAGTTCTTAAGTCATTTTTCTTTTCTTGCTAGAAAGCATCTTTTTTTCTTCTCTCTCATCAGAACAACAACAATGAGGACAACCACAAGGCTAAGGGCAAGGATGACCGGGACAGCATAGAGCTTGACCATCAAGCAAATCCTATTGTATAAATTTTCTCCTTCATCCTCACAAGTTGTCTGCTCAAAGTGGGTCAACATCAATGAATGCCAGCAGCCAGATGCTCACAGGTGCTAGCAAAAAGCAAATCATGTGACATGTATATGCTCCAAGACATAGAGGAGCCACACACGTCTGACAGCTATACACTATGATCCTTGACAGCCATAGGGAGATGTATCTAAGATAGATCCACTCTAGCCATCTATCTCCATTGTGTCACCTATGAACAAACAATCCTGCCTATAGGAGTTACATGCTACACACATCACCAAAGTTTCCTTTGTACTTTTTGTCTTTTGTTTTGGCTCAGAAAAAGCATCATATAGATACCTACCCTACTTTTATATATATATATATATATATATATTAAATTTAAAATAATAAATTGTGGGGGGAGGAGGGCACAAAAAGTGAACTACTATTAATCATGGTAAATTGTGAAAACCTCAAATAAATCAAGTAGAGAAGAAGTGAGTCTGCCGTAAAATCCAGAGAGTGGAAGTGCCCTCAAGGCCCTACGTTGAAAAATATACCATGGTACCACTCTCTCATGAAAGACGCTCTCCTAGCCACTGCTATGTGTGAACTTTGCTCCAAGTGGCCATCCCACATCCTTTGCACCTCTGCCCCCCAAATGCAATGTTGAACGAACTCCAAGGCTATGAAGCATATACCTTTGTAAGACTAGAATAAGTCCAATCATACAAATTTAGATTTTTGTTGTTCTAAGGATAAAAAATCTACACAGAAATAAAAGAGAAAATGAAAGAGAAGAAAAAAAGAGGTAAACAAAAACTTTTATGAAAAACAAAGGAAGACATACTTAGCAAGCAAAGCAACACTTACGTCATCATCAATGCCCAAGCATAAGTAGCTATACTAGGTTTCTAAAGACCCACGGAGTCTCTTGGGCAAACCCAGTGCTTACTAAAATACATCAAATAAACAAAAGAGAAAGAAAACAAGAAATAAAGAAGAAAGGAAGTAGGAGACTAAGCAAAAATAAACAAGCAAGTCAAGAAACAAAATCTTCCAAAAAATTGAAATAACGCTCGCTCTCTCTCTCTCTCTCTCTCTCTCTCTCTCACTCTCACTCTCACTCTCACTCTCACTCTTATTTAAAAGATAAAAAGCTAAATGGCCCTTTACACTTACCTATCGTTTACTACAAAGAGACAAAAATACATTTCTAACTTAGAAAGCACAAGCATACTCAAACAAACTCTCTTTGAAACTAAAAGAAAAACGGGCTATTCAGCTCCCTGCTTTTGTTTTCAGCTTATGTTCAATCATTCTGAACATACCTAAGGCCGATACACCATAGATAAAAGACTTCATATCTAAGATTGTGCGTACTTTTTTCATTATTTTCCTTGGATTATACCTCTTGTGTAATAGTAAAGTGATCAAATTACTACATTGAGTGATAAAAGACTCCTTAGTTGTACAAAGGCAGGAAAATCTATGGAATTGGGAAGAAATGACTCCATATTTTGCCAAATCAGAAATGTTTGAGTCAATGTGAGGCATTTTTATAATGTGTAAACCACTATATTCAGGTTGTTCACGTTTATCGTACATATCAACCTCTAATCCTATGGTAGATTGAGAAAATCTAAGATCTAAGAAAACACAAGAATCCCCTCTTGAAGTGCAATTCAGTTCACAAGAATCACGAGGATAGATTTTTTCTCCAAAAGCACTAGTGTCTTTGTACATAAAGTCTTGAAAGTTAGGAACATCTGGTACAAATAAGTCATCTATAGAACGCCTAACTTGGCTAAGCTTATGTAAAATAAAGCATCCCGGCATGTAGAATCTACTCCAAAGCCTGCATCCAAGCTTTCAATTGGAGCACACCATTTGGAAGAGCCATAAGAACCCCTACATCTAGTCTACTCCACTCCCTGCAGCTAGTCAAGGGATGTCAATCTATTATGTGTCTATGAGTGCATTGTAGGTCTTATGAGATGGTGTGATGATCGGTCGAGGGAAGCTCTTTAAAGACTCTTCAGGCACCCACAGTGAAGGATGGTCCCCTCTCCCATCTTGACCATGCATACATCCCAAGTAGCCCAATGGATGTCCTAAGTAATCAATAAAGAGCTTGTTTTGCATACTAGGTTGTCTATCCCTCTCACCTTAAGTTTGAGGAGGAAAATGTGCGAGGGCTGCTCTCATATGTTGTCCTGCTCTAATGATCGTTGCTAGGAGTGAGGATGATGTAAGTCTAATTGCATCCATGAAGATCCATCTCATATTCGACATCCAATCACCACCCTTGTAGGGAGTGCACCTCTGAATTTGCTGCATGAAAAATCCTTGTAACACTCAATACGTTGAAGAAGCCTTCCATCTAGCAACCAGCTTGGCTAATAAGGCTCTACCCTACATGTCAAGAATGATGATATTGAGACCACTCTTATCCAAGAGCAAGATAATACTGCTCTCGGCGACTCTAGCCCTTGTGGGCTCTGTGCCATCACATCTAAACCAAAGGACAATGCAAGAAAGTGAAAAGCACCCGCATGAGCAGAGGTAATATTACATGATTCACCACACGGGCTAAGCCCAAGGTAATGGAGCTCAAGTAAGTAGCTTCCTCCTAGATTGGAGTAAACTATTGCGTGGAAATGATATCCATGCCTACTTGACAATCCCACGTATTTGGTAGTAGTGCCCCTCTCTATCCACATCTTAAGCCAAGCTGAACTTTCCATCTCTGTATCTGCATCACAAAACCCAAAATCCAATGAATTTGTGCCAATTGATGAGTGTCCCTATTGCAAGACAAAACTCCAAGGCTTCTCTAGAACAATGAAGGTTCCTAAGAGTGGCCTCTAACACATTGTGCTGTCCGCAAGCTTGTTGTCAAGCAATTCATCCTCTATCATACGCCTTCTCCTTCTCAAGGTCTAGCAAAAGAATCACCAAGGGCTGGTGGCTTTCCTTGGCCCATTCAACTGCTTGCCAAAAAGAGAAACCTTATAGAAGATGCTCTTGCCTTGTCTGGAGCCAGTCTGAGTGTCATGTATAAGTATAGTTAGGCGTGCTAGAGTTTAAAGCTTACTATCTTAGCCAGGATTTTGAAGGCAATTCAAAGGATGATGATGTGCCTCCAGTGAGAAACGACAGCCCTATCCCCCCTTTGGAGAGGAGATTAATGAGTCCCTGTGAGAGATAGGGAGAGACATAGTAAGTAATACTGTCCCAAATCTCTTGAAAGAGAAGTGATGGTGTCCCCAATAGTCTTCTAGAGGGGGATGAAGAAGGAAGGCGTGCTGCCATCATCACCTAGATACTTGCCCCATGGCAATGCATTAAGTGTCATCTGAAGCTCTTGTGTTGTGCAACAAGCCTCCAATTAGGCCCTCATATATATTGTGTCCAAACTAGGCATGTACTCCCAAACTCTATGCTGGGCTCTACATCTAGTTGGGGTGGAGGCCTCAACCGAATAGAGAGGAGAAGAAATATGTAGCAATCTGCCTAACTACTAGGTTTTGCTGAGTAGAGAGAGGAATATATATTGCCCTGACTACTAGGGGATCTAGCTGAAGGATCCATATATTTCCTGAAGCGCCCTCTCTACCATGTCTCTAGCCCATGATGGAAAAGAAGTGCTTGTTGATCTTTTGCCAATCTAAGTCCAAATGGCCTCCCACGCATGGTACTGATACTCTGCTCTCTGGTCAAGGCGATGTTCATGCTCCTAGTGTGTGACCGTAAGCCTCTCACCTATCTAGAGGTCTACAGAGTGCTTCTCCTCCTCTCTCTAAAGAGCAGACAGTCTGTGTGTCACTGCCCTCTGGGCTGCATGTCTCCTCTTTGACACTACCCGATGGTAGAGGTCACTAGTGAGATGAAGAGCTTTAGTGAAGCCTAGAGAGCCATTTTTAGCAAAGAAGTCCTGTCTGCTCCAAACATCCACAATCTACTCTGAAAGCTCCTTATCCAAGTACATAGAATCCGGTATCCTGACTCTAACAGAAGATGTTGTCCAGGTGGTTGGATGTAGTGATGCCTGCTGAGATGAAATTGCAGCCTCCTTTGTCTAGTGCTCAGTCATCGATGTAAAAGTAGTAAATCCTGGCATGAATCGTCCCCTTGACTTCAATCAAGAGTACCGAAGCCTGGCCTTGCTAATCTAGAACTCATCCTCAAATCAATCATCTCTGCCTCTATTCCTGAGAATGAACTCCTTCCATGTTGCTCTCTCAACGTGGAGATCTCCGTCCAAAAGCGAGCCCAATCCCTTCTGATATTGGCTGGATAGAGGTTGAGCACACTGATCTCAGAGCTCCCGATAAGAAGTATGATCCACTTGTCCCTGGCTAGTGTCAAAAACACTGTGTTGCGATAACGGCAAGGAGTAAGGGGGCTGAAACTGAGATGCGAACTCCACGTCGTGATCCAAGAGCACCAGACCAAAAAGTATACCTAAATTAGAACTTATATGCCCTGGCACAATGCCTATCAATGAACATGTGCTCTTGGAGAAGGAGGATGTTGATCAGCCCGTGAGTGACCGAAGAGTGAAGCTAGTCCCTGACAACTTGCACCTTGGGGCGGGTGGAGATCCCACCCAAACCCATTACCCTGAACGTTTCAGCTCACAACCTTCATCGAAAGAGGAGGATCGGCGGTGGAATGTCCGACCCAATCTAGTAGCAGAGGAAATGATCCCACTAAGGTTGCGAAAGGTAAAACTGTGCCTGGTATAAACCAAAGATAGGAGATGTGAACTCCATTGGAGAAAGAAAAAACTAAGGTGAAAAAGCCTACTGCTCCCACATTGAAGGTCCAATAACCCAAAAGTTTGATCCCTAGAATCTGCATAGCTGTAATGGGATGCTAGTGTGATTCGGCAGTCTAAAATAAGTTAAGAGATTGAGCTTTTGAAAGGGAAGCTCACGGATTCCTCAATAGCATTTCAAGATTAGGGATAGTTGTATGATTTGCTCAATAACAGTTTTTCAGTCAGATTTCATGCACAACTCCAGCTGCAGATATTTTATTTCACAGCTTCATATATACATAGGGTTCACAAAATCGATATGCATCATGAAGAAATGTATCGAAGGAACAGGCAGAGAGCATTACATGTCAGGATGACCAATAAAGGTTACCTGAAGCCAACCACATGCCAGCAGGTTCAATAGAAATGGTAAGGACAGGACCAGTATGACCATGATACTCAAGATAACAATGAGCTGGGAAGGGTTGTAGATCCTTAGCCTTGGGAAGCTTTGGAATCAGTGATTCAGGATCGATATTGATCTGCACGATATGCATAAATTCAATCACAACATTATGCTTGACCATTAATAGAAAAAAAAATCTAAACCAAATTGAGAGAGAGAGAGAGAGAGAGTGTGAAGGTGTTGTTGGAGGAGGGGATATATGAAAACTTAAACTAGCATCTCTCACAGTAGAATACTCACCCTCTTCTTTCGAGTACGCGGACATAAGTAAAGATCTAAACAGCGTTCAAAACATTCCTTTACAAATTCAGAATATGAGGGCACCTGTCGCAAAGATTCAAATCTGCACAAAAAGAAATGGGAATAACAAACAATATATTTTGTTTGATGGTCAAGTGGGGTAAATCTCTTCACAAAGCATAGTTTGGATGCAAAAACGTTCAGCAAAGGCATCATACCCTTTTGGAATGAACTTCGGCCGATCTTCTTCATACATGAGTGCATAAGAATTTATTTCTTCTTCAGTAGGGATATATTCTGTTGGAGGATTGTACGATTCCTCATGCCCTGACATGAATATATTCGTCACATTCTAATCTCTGTACAGCAATTTGCAGGTGAATAACATATCCAGGAAAAAACATCAACCTGGCAGCTTTGGTTTTGGTGCAGGAATGTATGCAAGGCCATTAGCAGTTTTTTCTACTGTTCTCAAATCATCTCCCCACATAAGATAGTACTTTGGCTTTTCCTTAGGTTTGTCAAGCTTAATCCAACCTTTCCTTATTGCCCGTACTAATTTTACTACCTGCATACATATAATCATCCAATTAGCCCAAAGTAATACAAATCATCTACTAATGTCTGTCAGAAAACACCAAAAATCTTAACAAACTACCTTCTTCGCTTCCCACTTTGAAGGAATGAAACGCCTTTTAGGCTCTGGAGCACTTGATAAAGGGTGCCCCTTATCCTCCCAGTTGAACCAGTCAACATAAGGCTGCACAGTAAAGCCACATTATTTAAAGGAGATATAGCAAGAACAATTATCTTCAAAGACAGAAAGACCAATTTATTAATGTCTGTTGAAGGCCAAAAAAGTCTATGAGACCAAAGAGAACTGAGTCCAATCATAGAGATACAGCCCCCATTGATGGTGAATGAAATGAACTAGAAACAGATGAACAAGAATTGGAGGGAGCTCTGAAGGCCCTCCTCGTGTCCTATAATGTCATGTGTCAACCATCCACAGTCTAAGCTCTGCATGGGCCTCACTACGGTTCCTGATGAGTCTCAGTGTCTCTGGCACTATCTGAGATCTATCACTGACATCCTCGGCTCCTCTCCGTGGGATTACACATAAGTAGTGTGGCATCAAGATGCCGCAAAGATGGGGTGGGTGATTGCAGAGCCCAAATAGCATGCAGTGGCTTGTTGATCAGCAGCTGAGAACATGTAGTGTTCGATTTATAATCTGAAGCAACGATAGGAGTTGTTGGCAGAAAAGCTCCTGCGAGCCCTCCTCCCCTCGCCATCGCATCTACCTCCCTTTCTCCCTACTACGCCCGTCGCCTCGCCTAGCCTTTGCCATCGCCTTCGCCATCGCTATCGCCATCGCCATCGCCATCACCTTCGCCATCGCCTAGCCTTCGCCATCGCCATCGCCTCCGCCTCCGCCATCGCCATCGCCATCGCTATCGCCTTCGACATCGTTATCGCCTTCGCCTCTGCCTCGCCTCGCCCGTCGCCTTGCCTCGCCGTTGCCATTGCCTCCGCCCGTTGCCTTGCCTCGCCATCGCCTCTACTCCACCCCTCGCCTCGCCTCGCCCTCTTCCGCCCCGCCTCGCCATAGCCTCTTCCGCCCCGCCTCGCCTCGCCACTGCCCCAGGCTCCACCCCTCGTCTAGCTCTCCTTTTTGGTGGCAAACTCTTCCTCATTGGAGTTCTCGCAGTTTGTCTTGGCGGTATGGCGGCTCCCTGCCCGGAACCGGAGGCCCAGCCGGACCCCCCCTCTCCAGAAGCCTACCGCGTGATTCTGACAGAGCAACAGTCTTCCCTGGTAAAACAGGCTGCCAATGACTTTGCCCACACTTCAGTTTATGGCAGAGTCATTGGACACTCTCCTTCCAGGCCAGCCATCAGGGATTGGCTACAATCTACCCTCATGCTAGAGGATAGCCACATCGAGGAGGTGGCCCTTATGGGAAGGGGCATCTTCTGGCTTAAACTCTCCACTGCGAAAGCTGCGAGCAACCTGATTGCTGGTTCCCCCACATCTGTGGATGGAAAGATCATCATGATAGCCCCTTGGTACCGAGGATTCAGCGCAGCGGACTTTGATGCTCGTTTCCGCATACCTTGCCACCTAGTGACGCTAGTATTTCCTGGCCTTGCTGCTGAGTTGCGGCCAATAGTCAGGGACCTGGGTTCCCACTTTGGCTGGGTGATGCACGACACTTTTGTCGATGCGGTTGCTGCGGCAAGAGCTCCCAGAGTCCGTGTGGCTGTGGCAAATCTTGTGTCCCTCCCTGCAGAGATCGAGGTTGTGACAGATGCTGGCAGCATTACTAAGAGCATGGTGGTCACTGGACAGCTAGGCCAGTGCCTGCGTAGTCATGGCTTTGGGCACCTGGCTGCTACTTGCCCGCGCTTCTCCAGCTCCTCTCAGCCCCCCCCGTCCCCCCCCGCAGCCCCCTCCCCCTCCCTCCAGGCAGCCACGCCAGGCAGAGCAGTGGTAGCCGGAGTCCAATCCAGAGGTGGTTGGTGGCTGGACCGAGGTCAGAAGGAAAAGAGGAAAGAATAAGAAGACTTCTGACAAAGGCAAGGAGGCAGAGGTTACCCAGCCTGCAGCAGTGCCTCAGAAACCTGACAGGCAGCCGCCCCAAGGTCTTGGGAGAGCTTCTTCTTCGTCTGTTACCCGCCCCCCATAGCTTCACGTCCCCCTCTCTTCCGGTGTCCAGCTCCCCCCCACCCAGCCCCAGCCCCAGCCCCTACCCCAGCCGCAATCCCCTTCTTCCGTCCCTCAGCCTCAACCCCCGCCTCCTCCTCTTCAGCCCCAGCCCCAGCCCCAGCCCCCCCCCGCCCCTCTCAGCTCTCCCGCAGTGTCTGTTTCACTAGTGGTATCTCAGCCGCATGCAGCCCCTACTCTCCCACCTTCAGCCCCCCTGCTAGTCGCTTCAGTGGAGTCAGTGTCTCCTACCCCGCAGCCTCCTCCCCCTTCCTCACCCCAGGCAGGGCACCCCGAGACTGCACCACCCCAGGAGCAATCTTCCTTGTCTACTAGCCCGGCCCCCTCAGTTGTAGATTCTGGCGGGCCTCAGCTCCAGGAGAAAGAGCTCCCTCGCGACTTCTACAAGTCCGGTCCCTGGGATTACTTGGATGTGGCCGACCTCGGGACCTTCCCAGCTTACCTCGACATCAGTATCTTCCTGCTCCGCAAAGGGGCGGATGGGAAGATCACAGCCTTGGCCCCGAGGGATGGACCCAGCTTTGCCTTCACTTTTCTCAGCAACGGCACCGAGAATTGGACAGACGACTCGGTCTGGGAGGCTCTCAGAGAGCAGACACACGCTCAGATTTGCTCCTAGATAGGCCCGACGGGTGGACAGCTCCTCGAGACCCAGTGGTCCGAGGGTGACGTGCACATGCGGTGGCGATGCGCCGCCAAGCGTTTCAGATTGATTGTGATCCTTAGGCCCCCTTTGCCTTGGCCCCTCCCCCAGTCTGGACAGCACAGAAACTTCGCGCCTTCTACGGGATGACAACCTCAGAGATCTCGAGCTGGCTCGAGAAAGCGTTTGTCCATGGCACCAAAGGCCTCACGCCTTTGCTAAAAGTTTTGAAGAACGGGCAGGATGACCCCGCCTCCCCCTCAAAACCCTCACAGAAGCGTCTGCGCCTTCACTCCGAACTACCAGCCTCTTCATCGACCTCGGCCGCGAGCAGACAGTTGTTCACAGCCTACCAGTCCTCACCATGAGCTTACACTTTGTTTCCTGGAATGTGAACGGGTTTCATTCTTCTGGCACCCGTGGTCCTAGGAAGCTTATCTTGAGACAGGAACTTCAACCAGCAGTGATTGGTCGCTTGGATATGCTCCTGCTTCAGGAGCATAAGCTTTCAGTGGCTCATACCCGTAGTTGCGGGAAGATCCTCCCTGGGCGCTCACACTTATTGGGAGCCCTCGATCGGTGAACAGGGGAGGAGTGGCGGTGTCTACACGTCCGTCTGCGAGTCGATTGCCCAGGGAGTTTTTGACCATGGTACGTTGATCCCAGGCCGTGCGCTGTGGGTTGGCCTAGAGTTGGAGGGCTCCAAAATAGGAGTCCTCAACATTTATGCACCCACAGACCTCCGACGCAGAGCCACCTTCTGGAGGACACTTACAGAGCTTCTCCCAGACATGGATTCGTGGATTGTTGGAGGTGACTTCAACAATCTTGAGACCTTGGAGGACCAGCAGGGCAGAGGACCAGAGTTTAGAGGTATAGCTCATGCAGAGCAGTCCGCTTGGGACTCATTTCTCTTTGCGGCAGGAGGGAGGGACAGCTGGAGAGACCCGTCCTTCTGCCGATGGCAAGGGAGCTTGGACTTCTCGTGGGGTTTCCGCAAGGAAGGGGACAGACTCCTGGAGAGATTAGACAAATTTTATGTCAGTGATTGGGCCATCAGCAGAGGTGGTCAGGTGGGTGTAGTGCCAGGGACGACGCTCTCCGACCACGCGCCAGTGCTCTTGACACTAGACTCGGCAGCTCATTCCCTTCCCCCCCGTTCGTGCAGGATTCTTGATTCCATCTTCTCTAGGGAGGAGGTGCGCAGTAGTATTGGTAGCCTTTGGGACAGAGATTGGGGCGAGTGCGTGGATTTGGCAGAGTCGGTGGCGCAGGCTCTGCAGGAGTCCAGCCAGATTTGCCAGTTAGCAGCCCGTCAGGTTCGTCAGGAGTGGTGGAGCAGAGAGAGAGCTCTTCGTAGGGACCTCGCCTCCATTCAACGGCTCCAGCACGCAGCTCCGGATTCGGAGGAGCTTCAAATCCGGGCCCTTCAAGCTAGAGCCCTTCTTGAGGAGACTCTCTAGCGTCGCTCGGAGTTTTCTTATCACGCCTCCCTCTCCTACTGGGCTAGGAAGGGTGACCGGATGAGCAGAGAGTTCTTCAGGACGCATGGCCAGAGAGCGGCAGGTGATCAGATCCGGAGTCTTAGGACAGCGGAGGGCCACATCATTACCGACCAGGAGGAGGTCATGGGGTTGGCTACCGACTTCTACAGGACTCTTTTCCAGCAGGAGCAGCTTGCCCCCTGTACCAGACGTTCTCGCGAGGAGGTGTGGAGGCACATTCCGGCCCTTGTTCAGCCCAGCATGCAGACGACGCTGATGGCACCGTTTACCACCGTCGAGATGCAGGAGGCCTTGATGGCCATTGATGGGTAGAAATGCCCTGGTGAGGATGGGCTATCTAGAGCTTTCTTCACTTCATTCTGAGATCAGATCCATCAGCCCCTCCTTGCAGCCCTCCAGAAGATTTTCAGCAGCGGACATATGCCAGAGAGCCTCTCTTCGAGACTGATTTGCCTCATCCCAAAGGGGGGAGATCGGCAGGAGATCCGTCAGTGGCTTTGTCCAGGATCAGCGCCAGAGTTCGGCCACTACTTCCTGATCTCATTCATGACACTCAAACAGGCTTTGTCCAGGATCGCAGTATCCTGGATAATGTCTTCACCTTCTCAGAGGCGACGGAGTGGGCTTAGCACAGCAGGTTTCACTTAGCCATCCTACTCCTCGACTTTGAGAAGGCTTACGATCGAGTGGACTGGTCCTTCCTGGAGGGTACTTTGGAGAGATTTGGATTCCCAGTGGGCTGGATTTAGGGTATCTCAGCGTTATACAGGACAGCTTCCAACAGGGTCATCATCGGCGGTAGGATGGGAGAGCGATTTCGTTTGGAGAGATCAGTGCGTCAGGGCTGCCCACTTGCTCCTTACCTGTTTCTCTTCTTCGCCGCAGCGATGACGCACTATCTTCGTGCGAGGTCGACAGGGATTCGGGGTGTTCGCCTTCCCATCAGGGAGGACACTCAGCTCCTGGACTCAAAGTATGCAGATGACACGGCGCTGTATGTTCAGGATGATGAGATGACGCTGGAGAGGGTGAGGCTGGCCTTAGAGGTCTTCTGTTCGGTAGCCGGTGCGAAAATCAACTAGAACAAATCAGTTGGTTTTCTGGAGCTGGTTGCGGCAGATTGGTCAGGAAGGACTCTGTCAGATTTGTCATGAGGACGAGGAGTCACCAAAGCACTGCCTATGGCATAGTTAGGGGAAACGGAAACGGGAAAACGGAGAACGGAAACGTTTCGGGATTTTTGGGAGGGCTGAAACGGGGAAACGCCACGTCAGCAAGGGAGGGGAGTAGATGATGATGGAGGGCTGAAGCAGGCTGTAGGAGAGAAAGGAGAGGAAAGGAGTGAATGGGGCTGAAGGAGGGCTGGAAAACCTTGAGGATGGAGAGAGTATGAGGCTGAAGAAGTGGAAGGAGCCTGGAGACCAAAATCAAAAGCAAAAAGACCAAAAATGTGATTTTGGAAACCTAGCAGCCTGTGTTGTCTGAAACGGCACGTTTCAGAGCTCTGAAACGCGTTTCGGACTGGCTGAAACGTTTCAGCCAGCCGTTTCAGGGTCCTGAAACGTTTCAGACCCTGAAACGGGTTTCATAAAACGGCGCTTCTCTAAAACGGCGTTTCAGACCTGGCTGGGCTCTGAAACGCGTTTCAGCGTAACTGTGGCCTATGGAGCTGCACTCGCGCCCAGGACGTGTGGAGGTGGGCCTTCGGGATCCTTACTCGTGCAGCACCGGAGTTAGGCTTGATCACTTGGGGTGCGTTCTGCTGGTGCAGCACCACACCTGGCTATCACCAGTTGTTTGAGGCAGGCCCGCAGGACCCTATGTTCCTCATCACACAGGGGACTTGGGGGCCGCTTGAGGGCATCCCGCAGCACTTGGCAGAGGTGGACACAGGATCTCGGGTGAGGCAGCCAGTCTGGGAGATTATTAGCAGCATCGTCAGATGGCACATTTGGACCTCGCGCTGCGCGCAGATCCTCGGAGGTACCTCTCTTTCGATTGCCCAGGTCATGGCCGACATCTGGAGCGAGATTATCCACACGCTCAGAGGCCAGTGGGACCAGATACAGGGGGATTCCCGGGCTGGCCGGGAGAAGCGGAGACATTTCCTCCGAGATTGGGATACGCAGGGCCTCTTCTTCGAGCATACACCTCAGGGCCTTCAGTGGTGCTACTCACCGCCTCTCTGGCTGTTTATTCACACCCGCCTGATCCCTCCGTGAGAGAGAGCCTTTTGTTTCCTCTTAGGGCTGCGTCTGATTTGTGAACGCTGCCCCGTCAGCTGCAAAACTGACCCCATGTATTCTTGTTTTTCGAAGTAATATAATCAGCACTGTTTTTTCAGCAAAAAAAATAGGAGTTGTCCGCAGCATCAATTTTTTTGATTCATTGAATGACTCAATATATAGCAAATCCTTCTTAAGCATATGTGCCAAGGAAGTGTTCGAGAAGGACAATCTTTGATTATCTTGCACCAAACTCCCAAATAAACTTTGTAACCGAGGCACATTTGTAGAGGCAAGAAGATCGATATGTTCATGCCGCGACCTATTCAACAGTATGAACAGGCTCTCTCCTTCCATCTGGATATGGACCGGATCAATGTGCTGTTTGGCAAGGAGTGGTTATACCGCAAAAACCCTATTGTGGATTATGTATGTCATACTGTTACTTTTTGTTTTTTGGAGGGCGGATCGCTTCGACTGATGGCACCGTGGCCAAATTTTGTAATCCTCTGTTATATAATAAAGACAAGCAAGTTTCATTTCAAGATGTCTCTTATGACTCTTCTTTGTCTTTATTCTGCAATGCGATGAAATTAAATGACTTGTTAAATTAGCCATATTGTGTGGTTCATTAGACCTGATTTTCAATAATTTCGTGTTCTTTTGAGAATATGCTTAAACACAAAATGTATTTTCTTTCATGCATGAATGGAGCAATGCAATCTGAAAATTCAGTTATTAATACTAACAATACTCTGAATTATTTGGACCTCCATCACTATTCTTCTCATTTGGCTCATTCTCCATGGATTTGGAATGCAGTCCCATGGATTCTAGACTAAGTAGCGAGGTTATGGACTCAAACCATGGTAGAATACATGTTCCTAGAGCTGCAAATAGATCGTTATGTCATGCTGTGATTTCAGATTCTCAAGTTCTTTGAATCTGTCAGTGAGCCCTCAGTGGATTCTGAGTTTCAACTTCTTCTGAAATGTTAATTGAATGGGCTTTTCATCTAAATTGCCTTATAGTTTAAACTCCACAGCTCAACGTCTCAGCTTGTTAAACGAATCAGATAGGCAAACAGAGTGAGTAAATCAAATCATGTCTCTTACAAGCAAAAAGAGTATCTTCCTATGGCTGAGTTTGCACATAACATTGCAAAGCAAGAAGAGGATATGCTGCGAGCTCATGTCACTTACAAGCAACAAGAGTATCTTCCTATGGCAGAGTTTGCACATAACATTGCAAAGCATTCTACAACTACGCCGACTCTGGTATCACTATGTAACAATGGAATTTTCCAAATAATAAATAACAATGATGAAGAATAGACAATATATGTTGTAATTTGCAACAGAGGACTTTCGCCAGCTCAAGATAGAGCTCAGTTCTATGCAAATAAAAAGTGTTTACCTTTAGAATTCAAAAAGATTATGAGGCATTACAAACTGGCAAAGTTTATAAGCTGTCAGCATGTTATTGCGGACCATATTGGGTAATCCACAGATTAGTAACGTAGCCTATGAGCTGGAATTACCTCCTGGTGCGAGGATACATCCAATCTCCTAACAGAGATGTTAGACACAGCTCATAGCTTAGTTTCTATAGAGGAGCTTGTTTGCTTGGAGAATCTATCACTGTATCCCTCATGAACCAGAAGCAGTTCTACATTTCTTTGCTCTTCTGCTCGAATGGAGGTCTTTCCCTTCTCCTTAAGCTGATCCATCATTGAAACAGCTAATTTAGGATAGTGCGGCATGAATCAACGGTAGAATCCTGATAATCCTAGAAATATTTCCTCTAAGTTATCACAGTCTGTCCGTTCTAATAAGGCCCTGACTTTATCACAATCTAACTTTGGGATAAAATATGTCTCAAGTACTTTAAATCTATTACAAGAAATTCACAATTGGATTCCTTCGCAAAAAGAGAGTGTTTTCTTAGCAACTAGAACAATTATCTCAAGTGTTAAAGATGTTGCCTTTTAGTTTCACTATAAATTAGCATATCATCCAAAAATACTACTGTAATTTCCTCGAATATGATCATAAGACGCTGTTTGGACGTGTCGTGAGCACAGCTAGAGCATTAGTAAACCAAATCACATTGAGTTGAGCTCGTAATGCCCATACCAAGTTATGAAATTTGTTTTAGTTAAATCCTCTACCCTAATGCATACTTGATAACACCCCGACCTTAAGTCAATTTCAGTAATACTTTGCTCTTTGCAACTCATCAAAGAGCTCATCCATGCAAGGCACTAGATATTTATTCTTTATTGTGATTTTATTTCATACATGGTAATCTATGCATAGGTACATAGTATCATCCTTTATAAGAAACAAAAACACAAAGAAATACTTTGCATTCTTCTTGATGCAAAAGTCGTTCCAATTTCATTGAACAAACAAGACAAAAGTTTGGTATATCAAGACATTGCCCTCCTTTCAAAGAGTTATCACGTTGGCTCCTTTGTAGAGCATGCAATAAGCTATAGCACCATTCCCTCCCCAAGACAACACCTATCCTATCCAAATTTGAAAATCTAGGGCACCTTTGTACCATTGGACCTCCATCGCGACACCATATATCATAGTGTACCAAACCTTTTTATCCTTGCCCTTGGCTAAAGACACCACATACCTAGGTGCACTTAGGCTTTCGGGCAGCTTTAATTTCTTAACTAATGAACAGCTTAAGAAAATATAGGTTGCATTGTCATCAACCATCACACTACTTCGTGCCTTCTTATATATCCATGCATCCTCACTAAATCATGATGTCCAAATGTGGGCTTCCACATTATTGACTACCCTCATGATAAACCTCCACCTCTCAATGCCAATAACATAAGACCTATAGTGTGTATGCACTTGCTTTTGTTGAGATTTATCAAGAGTAGTAGTTCCAGCTTTTGGCTTTTTAGAAACTTACCGAGCAGAATGGTCCTTACCAAGGCACCCAGAACATAAGTTTTGTTGTTTTGCTTTCTCAAAAATCTTCCCATTTTAGATTTTGATCTTCCTAAGGTCATTTATACCTTTCTATATGAGCACAACCTCCCAACAATGGGCAATAAATTGGTTTTGAGGGTTTCTATCCATTGTGCAAAGATCAAATACCTCCCATTGTCATTTAAGCTCGTTCTCGAGTAGAAATTCCTCTAGAAAATCTTGTTTAAACTTCCCTAAGGCTCATCTACCATTTATAGGCTTTACATCCAATCCTATTCTAGTCGTGAAGTTTTTTCAACTGATATAGGTCTTGCCATTTTTTAATAGCATCTTTATTCCTCTCTCACTCTTCCCCATTGAAAACTGGTGGTTTAGCCTTATGTCTTCAGAGGTGTCTCTTGAAAGAGACACAAGTGCTAGAGAAGGTGTCATAACAACATTTGGAGTGTTTAACTGAGAATCAATTAAATCTCTCATAAAGGATTGCACTCTTCCCCAAAGGACACACCAATTCATGCACATAGCCTTCATGACACACAAATCAAATCATGCTCTTCAATTTCAATATGAGAGAGGCCTCATTCTATGGATCACACAACAATACACTTTTTCATTCATAGAATTCAAAATTCTATATTATCATTACAGCCTTCTTTCTCCGTAGCTCACTAATGATACAAGATGGCCAGAATGTCTTACATGGCATACACCAAATTTAAAAATAAGATTGAGATGGAAAAATAATCATTTGAGTCGTGAAGTAGGCCACATGCCAACATCCGAGATCAAGTATATGCTACGTGATCAATAATTTTCGCCCTCAATCTGGATATTTTTCCTAGACATACTTCCTAAAGTTTCTAGGAGGCAAAATGATTCTCTCCCTTTTTAAGAATACAAGAGTCAAGCACCACACAAAAATACCTCATATGGATTGACTTTAGCATGAGGAAGCTTTCCCTCGCGTAATCTCTTGATTAGATCAATCTCGTCTTTAGTCAACTCTACCTCCTCATCATTATATTCATCATAAATTTTTCGCCTGGATGACACCAAATAATAAAGATGTAAACACATGTACCATTATAAGACTAGAACATATTCCAAATATGAAAGAAAAGAACGAAAAAAAGAGAAAAACAAACCAAGACAATGCACACACAAAGGAAAAGAGAGGGATATCAAAGGACACGAGCTAAATATTAACAAATAGAAAAGAAAACTATTTAGTAACCAAGGCAACCCTTATGTTCCCCTAGAATAACCTATCATGAGTTGCCAAAAAGAGTGTCATCGGACATTTAAGCCTCTCCAAGTTGTAGATAGAAAGCTAAGGCAAAAGCTTTGCAAGGTTAGTGACTCCACCAGGGCAATGGAAAACCTGAAACGATGCGTGCGAGCACAATATATGCTTTGGGATCGAATGCTTGCTAAAGCCTCTCTGAAAGTGCTAAATCCTGTAAACTTGGCCATCTCATGGTGAGCCATAATAGTTCAAAAAGTTGGACTCCATTTGGTTTCTCTGTAGAGGATGATCAGGACTATGGGACAATCATGTTGATCAGAAATGTAATACAAACTACAAGCATGAAAAGTCAATGTATCTAGGTATGAGGGGTGAGAGGAACTCATTATTGTTGGAAATAGGAGGATAGAATCACTCGTGCCTCTAGACCCTTCAGCTCTAACTTATACAACTAACAGATAATCACAATGATCCAAATAACACTCAAAATAGACAGCATAGAGAACTCAGATATATTCGTCCACAAAAATGGTGGGAAAACACGATCAGAGTGAGCTCACCAAAACATCCAGCAAGGTGCTGGGATAAACCCTGGATCTCCCTACCAAAGATGGCCTCTCACAAGTGTGTGCTGCGCTGCTTGTGGTGGAGGCTTCTGCTGCACACAGGATGATCAAAAGAGTGTGGAGGGTGGGGTTTATATAGGGGGCTAGGAGCCCCCCAAAGTGGCCGATATCCAGTCAGTCCACATGCCCACACACTGTGAGGCGCCCACCCGACCTGACTGGTCGGCTATTATGGCTGACTCAGGGCCAACCAGGCCCGATTTTCCTGGCCTGTAAATAGGCCTTCTGCAGGGCACTTGGGCTGCTGCTGCCAGGCCACCTTGCTGACCTGCATGCCCACTTGATAGGCCCTGCTGCTGCTCCAGAAGATGGAGCAGACCTGAGGCAGATCCACACCTCCAGATGCCGTGTATGTGTGCTGAATATCTCCCCCCAGCCCTCTGATATCCACTGCCCCTTGTCCCCTCAAATCGGGGACTCACAGGTAGGGTTGGTGAATTCTAACACTGTTATGACAAGAGAAATCAATAATACGTGATTAATAGACATTAAAACATTATTATATATTATACACTAATGGTGTAACATGTATTTGTATTTATGAAGGACACCAACCGATTTGTTATGGCGGTGCATCATCTCAGTAGATAGAACTAGTCGAGTTGGAGCCACTGCTTCAGACGGCATCAAATTTGGACATGTGACACTTATTTTATTAATAAAGATATGCACACACGTGTCTAGGTCCTAGTGGCAATAGGAAGGGAAGGGTGCATTAAGGTTCATTGAATGGTAGATGCATGGGTCATAGGATAACGGTAGGTGTAAATGGGAAGATGGAACTTGAGTGATCTCAAGGGACATTAATGAAAGGGTATCACCCTTCATTGTGAAGCTAACCTATACTACGGTGTTCCAAGATTTCTTTAGCGAAGAGATCTATATCTTGTATTTCTCAATAGACACAAAATATGAGAAGTGTATGGTGCTCATCCTCGATGTCCCCTGGTGAACGTACTTTTCAGACCCCGTCCTCTCTTGGTACATTCACCCATCTGCATGTTTCTATCTCACCTTCATGAGAGCTGCTGGTTCCTAGTTTGAATATCAACCAACTTATCCATATTCAAGAAGGTAGCCATGAGAGGGTCTAACCCAAAATGGGCAGTGTCTACTCTCTTACAATGCTAGAAAGAGTTGAAGAGCTTCAAAGTACAAGCATTTAGTGTAGCAAAGACTTGTAACCAAATTCCATACTAAAAAGCATAATGGAAATGATACTTCGACTTGCATGCTTCATAGAGGTGGCTAAATGAAAGTATTCCAAGCAAATCCAGGTATAGCAACCTAAAGGAAAGTTGTAGCCACAATTGTACTCATGCTATTCAACACTTTAAAACATCAGAAATGCTAAAGTAGCATCTAATGTAGCATCAAACTCACAACTGTCCAAAACAGAGGCCTGATCTTGGAGGGCTTAGATCTCCTTCTTTAGAGCAAAGAAAACAGGGCTTTCTGGCTCAAATGAAAGCTCACATATGGGCGAATTTCTGGTGCAGAGGTCAGACGTAATGTCGCGCAGTGTTGTTGGCTGGAACGTCATGCTCTGTTCTCCTCAAATATACGCCATTGCTGCTCAAATTTGAACACAAGAGAGTCCAAAGTATGGAAAAGCTTTCCCTAAAAGGAATTAGAAAGAGGTGGAGCAGAGAAGGAGAATACGCGAAAGAGAGCTTCAACGGAATTCGGGGAATGGCGACTAGCAGTGACAATCATTTTCTAATTCCTTGCAGGTGGAAGGTCGCCCATACGAAGGGTCTCTCCAGCCAAAAGGACTTGGAGAATGGTGAAACGACGAGGGAGAACAAGCTCTCACAAGTTTGGGGAAGAAAAGGTGAAGATGAAGAAGAAGAAGATGATGAAGAAGAAGATGATGACATGGCATAAATGGGCTCAAGGGGGATCATAATGCTCTGATACCATGTTGAAGAAGTGAAAGGAAAGCATGAACCTGAACACGAAACGAGAGAATGCTTGCTTGCTTGCTTGCTTATGGAATGAAGAAAGGTGAAGTCCATATGTAGGCACATCTACATGAGCCACCAAGCTCCACAATCATCTCAAGCATCTCCTCAA
Organism: Dipteris shenzhenensis; assembly: GCF_047967505.1. Lineage (NCBI taxonomy): Eukaryota > Viridiplantae > Streptophyta > Polypodiopsida > Gleicheniales > Dipteridaceae > Dipteris > Dipteris shenzhenensis. Next base: position 4,889,955 of record NC_141618.1, on the reverse strand, counting down.
TCAGCTCCTAGAATCTCTCAATCATCCTATGTGGCATCTACCACCACCTAACAGTGCTTATGGGCACCTAACTGTGCCTCTAGCACACACACATAGAACCCAAGGTGTGCCTGGGGCATACACCTTGAGATATCCCATCAGGGGGGGGGAGAGAGAGAGAGAGCGCTATGGAACTGTAATAAACTGCGCCCATTCTGCATGAGAATTGTAAAAAGCTCTGGAGTGTTGTATACTTAACCAAAGCTCTAATATGGTGTAGATAGAAAGGTTCTAAATTTAGGAACTACTAAATTAGAACCATTGGAATACAAGAGAGGATAAAGAGACTTCTAAATTATTGTATAAAGCCACTGCTGGGGTCCTAGGCCTCCTTCCTAATCTGCTAGGGTCCTAGGCCTCCTTCCTAATCTGCTAGTGACGCACACAATGAATGCCCAGACCCCCCAATGGGGGCTCCCCACAAATCTGGCCGACCAGACCTACAACTGACGACCAGTCTCTATAGCTCCCCACCAGCCAGCCCTACAGCTGACTGGTATGCCCCTGCCACATGGCAGACCCCTCCTAACCCAACATCTGCTGTACTGCTGGCCAACCCAGGAAGGCCCAACCTGCTCCTGCAATCTGCCGACCAGCAGACTGCTTTGATGACCTATATACTTGCTCCAGCGACCCTAACAACTGACTCTTGTACCAAAACTGACTTGACCCTAAAGACACCCATGTGGCACCACAATTTTCCAAGCTTAAACACAGGTAACGGAGCTTGTCGCAGCCTATCCAAATTTAATTGTGTGAAGGCACAAAGAATTCCTACAACTAGAAGCAACTAGGGTTTCAAGGAAGTAGAGAGCAAGTCAACATAAGTGGCAGATACAACCATATCAAAGCAGGTCACAGTAGGTCAGAACACTACATGTAAATACTGCAGCATACATAAGTCTTTGGAGCATGACCGCCCAAAAAAATAACAGTTACAGCAAATAAGACTAAAGTATTTCAAAATGTGTGCAGAAAACTTTAGGTTTTGTACCTTATTATTAAGAGAATTTTGAAAAATAATATTTTCAAATCATTATATCCTAGCATTAGAGGATATATGCTCCATGTGACAGAATTTCAAAACATTGTCTCATGCTTCACCATAGTTTGTCAACATTTACTTTTGGTAACATTCAGAACTAAACATGTGCTTTGACAAGCAGTATGTAGGTATGCAGAGGCCTTAACAATCCTCAGACTATTTAAGCTAGCATGAAGGGAATCGCCTAGAAGTGAAAGTACTCATGACAATTTTACAAGGTATGGGGAACTTTAAGGAGATATGTCAAGCACCCCCATCCTTGTAGCGCTTGGCTGCACATATGCTATTCTTCTTTCCTCCTCTGTTGGTGCAAGTCCCTATCCCTTCCAGCCCATTGAAGCCAATATATTACTTTTTTAAATCCATTTTTCAAGAGCTCTTGACCTTAAGCTATTGGCTGGATTATGTAGGTGCCAATTGAGAGACCTCTACAGCGTTAACATTTTCAGCTATGGGTGCCCAGTAACGAGCTCTCTTAAGAGCTTGAGAATCCATGATTTTACATTATGTATGCTTGTAGCTGTTGATTTGCTCTTGAGAAGAAAAGGGAGAGACTTAGGTTGCAACATGCTCTATGAAGATAATGCAAGGTAATAATAGTTGGATGCAAGGTTTTGATTTGAAAGACTAAGGTTGCAACATGTTCATGAAAATAATGATAAATAGGATATACCTTTGTAAGACTAGAATATATCCAATCGTCTGAATTCATAATTTTTTTAATAAATGTGATTACGTTATGATCAAAAGCAAGGTTTTGATTTGAAAGACTAAGGTTGCAACATGCTCTATGAAGATAATGATAAATATAATTATGTTGTTACAAGTTAATGATGTGAACGGCCAATAAAAAAGATTTCTTGGCTTTTGTTTTTGCATGAACAGGAAATGCAATGCCTAAACAGGGATTTGACACTTAGATGGGTGATTAAAGAGAACAAGGAGCCGTTAGAGAAATCCTGTAATACTCGGGAAGGTGTCCCTTTCAGCACTCTTGCACCTCTCTTGGAGGGCGAAACCCCAGCCTATCGAGTGCTTTGCAATTCTAGTCCTATCCTGCTGTCAGTTTGTGACAAATAATGTGGATCAGTGCATAATGGTTTACATGCGACTGCCGCTGGACTATGGAGAAAATACATTCCGGTCATAGTTCGGATAAATTGAAATTTAGCACCAATGACATTGTCCTAACAATGCAAGTGCTAACGATAATAATTAGTAAACGTAGCGATGAGCAATTCACTGAGGCAGGCATTGAATAATGTTAGGATCCTTACTACCTACAAGTGATAAACGCGAACCCATAATTTTATAGTATAAACTTTATCGAAACAATAGTCAATTCTGGCTATTGCTTAACCGCTTACCAGTCCTTCGCATCGTCTGACCGGGCGAGAAAAGAGTCGAGCTGGTCTCTTCTTTCTTTCTTCTTGATTTTTCTTCCAGTCAGATCATAACCAATGTGCTCCTCATTCTTGTACCACTCGAGAGGGACATCTCCGATCGTGTTACGTGAAGGCAGCTGTTTAAAACAAAAACAGAAGCTTTCAAATTTTGAGTTAGGTTCGTGCTCACTTGCCTGGTCTTTACAGGAATCAGCTAAATAAGAACGTACGATTTAGGTCTATAGAATCGGTGCTCTCTTACGTCGTCTTCAGAAGAATCGCTCTCAGCCGTAGGCCTAAGTGACCCACTTTCTTCATTTACATGGTCGCCGCCTCCAATGTAATCTCCTGGGATAGACCCGTTCTCATTCGTCCTGCTCTCGTCCACGGCACCCACGTTCTCATTCGCCCTGTTCTCCTCCACAGCACCCACGTAATCTAAAATTGCCTCGCTAATCTCCCTAGCAGTGTCGTCTTCACTCTCATCACCTTCGCTTTCGTCATCATCGCCCTGCTGGCTATCTCCACTGGTTGTCTCTGGGCCTGTGTCCTGCCAATCTCCATCGTCGGCGTCACTACTCTCTTCACTATCATCATCACTGTCTGGTGCTTCACGCTGCTTGTTTCCGAAGTCATGGGCATTCGGACTTTTGGAGGTTGTGTGAGCATCATTCTCACGATCCTTGAGACCAATGGGTTTCGCAGGAATCTCTATGCTATTGTCAGCCTGGGAGGTCTGCTGTCCACCAGAGGAGGTACTCATTTTATTCTTGCCTCTGAAAACCATCTCCCCTTCGCTAAAGAACCCAACGACAAAGAGAGAACATGGGTATAAAACCCACCCACGAAACAGAAAACAGGGGTTTAAGGGTTTTAGAGGACCTCTCACTATCCTAAGGGCTTAGCACATGGGAACAAATAGGATGGGAATGGGAAAAGGTTGTCTATCCTATTCCCATCCCACCATGTGCTAACAAAAAAAGAACTAGGGATGGGTTTAGGAGGAAGAGGACACATGGCATCATTTCATGTGTATAGAAGGTGGGGACCACGTCGGGACAAGGATACATGTCATCCTTGCATGTTTTTGAATCCCCAAGAAAAGGGGAACCCATTCTAGCTTCCAGGGTCTACAAGCCATGGTCCAGGATGGGAGAAAAAGTGGCTACTCCCATTCTAAATCCATCATAGACCACTTGGTGTAGGATGGGAGTAATGATGATAAAAAGATTCCCATCCTAAACCCATGCTAGCCCATCCATGTGCTAAGGCCCTAAGTTTGGTTCTGATGATGATTCTCTTGCTTCCTTTTACCAATTGATAATATGTGTGATGATGGTGAAGCTCTTGATGAGTATGTCAAAGATGCATGTGTGAGCATTTTTCCTATCTTGGATGAACAAACAGATCAACAATTAAAGCCAAAATGAATCAAAGGTCTGATGTCAATGATGAAGATAAGATAGCTCATGATGTTTCTAATGATGATGTTCAAGTTGATAAGCATGTGTGCGAAGAAGATGCAGTTATTCAGTAATTTATTTTGTCCCTTGAGGATGAGTATGCCTTGTTGGAAGGATTTGTTCAACCACACAGCCAACTAAAAGGAGTTGAGAAGGTAGTGATGCAAGGAGGACAAGAACAAGAGCAGCCCAAGAGCCAAAGAAGCGAAGAGGAGCCCTCTCTATCCCTCAATCTCACACCAAGAACATGCAATGGTTTGCAAGATGCTGATGTACTTGAATACATAAGAGGTATGGCACAATGCATGATGTTAATGACTTTATTTGCAAATTGTCAAGTACCTAATAAGCTTGAGCTGAAACAAAAGAATCCGAAGATACAACTACATGATGTCATGGATGAGATATTATGCTTCAATGATAAGCATATGAACAAAGAGGATGAAGTGGTGGCTCAGTTCCTACTTTCTCTTGAAGATGAAGATGATGGATCTAATCAAGTTCATGCTTTAATGGATACACACACTATGCAAGAAAGACAGGAATCATGCAGTCCTTGTCTATGTCAGGAGGCTGATGTAGATATTGTGTTGGATCACTTTATGATGGAGTTTCTTCAAGTGGGCTTCAGTATTCCAAGACAAATGTATGGAACACAATTTCATCAACTTGGATCTCATTTTGAATATGATTCAGGTGTGTTTTAGTCTATGCCAAAATGCAAGCCCGGTTGGGAGCAACACTGCAAACTATTGGTCAGCAATTTTGAGGAGCTTCAAAAGCATGTCAAATGGACTGATATGGACGAGACAAAATGGCAGAAAGCTAGTCCTATATGTGGTTATTACTCACCAAAAATAGTTTTGGGTTTGAATAAGTCTAACCCATTCATATGAGTGTGTTTTTCCAACTAAAAAGTTGATTGATCGAGGGATCAAAGGGTCCATTTGAATCAAAAGAAATACAACCAACAATGATGACAGACATTTAGATTTCAGATTGCAAGTTACAAATGAATTTAGTACAATCAGTGGGTGAACAAAAAGAGGAGGACGATGTTTCAAAGGAGTCACTCATTGAGGTGGTTTCACAAGCAAAAAATCAGATTTGAAGGATGATATATCTGAAATGTTTTATGATGCTTTTACTATTTGAGAATGAATTCTATGATGCAAATGAGGATGAAATGCAATCAAATTTTTGTTTACAATCAGATCAATGTTTTGCTGTAGTTATAGACCTTTGGCAAGATGCAAGTGCAAAAGCACAATTTAAAAAATCAAATACAAATACAAACAATGAGAATGTTGATTTTAATGTTAATAATGAAGAATGCAAAAGGTGAAAGATGAGGGTAAGTGGAAGAGCCCAAAAGAAGCCAAAAGAGACTAGAGGAATTCTGAAATAATCTCTACTTCACACCACAAATATGTAGACACTTGGCAAGTGATCAAGGTCATAATCTATAGCAAGTTAAAGTTTGGAAGAATGAAAAGCAGAAATCAGAAGTATTCATGATGCAGTCCAAAAGTCTGAAAGTTGTTTTTTTAGTTTGATCTCAGCAAGAGGAAGTTCTAAAAGTCTAAATGATAGAAAAACAATAAATTTTGTGTTCTTTAATTCAGCATATGTTGTTCAAATAGTCCGAATAATTCAGTTAGAAAAGCAGAAAGTTCGAATGTGGTGGATGCTAGTTTGAAGTCAAAATTCAGTCATGGCAATCAATCAAATCCACTTCCTATTGTTTAATCAAAGGCAAATTCATATTTTTCAAATAAAAATGAAGGATTGTTTTTAGGACTCTACACCAACATATGTTGTGGATGCCGGAGCTTCATCGACATATTCCTATTTGCTTGATCGGAGCGATATGTCCATTCCGTGCAAGTGGAATGTGGACTTACTCGTTTATGCATGGTTCTATCTATTTATTTGGTATGAACTAGCATGGATGACCATTATATTTTATGGGTTCCTAGCCCTGGCATGTTGCCACAAAATTGTAGCACTATATTTACACTCACATAATCATGATATGCACTATGGCTTAGGTATGACATAATAGTCTCTTTCTTTTGGAGATTAGTGGACGTCTATGTATGGGAGTGGTTTGAACCTTAGTACTGCACTAGGCTCTTCACTCTACTAATTGCATGGTCTTGGATTAATGTGATATTTACATCATGAAGGGGGTCTACTAACTTCCATTATATCAAACCTAGAAATAAACTGGTGGGTTCGAGTCTTGGAATTTTTCAAATTCCAACCCTCGGGTGTGCCAGTGTGAGGGGATAACTAGACACCTAGAGTAAGGTTAGGGAATAGTCACATGGGGGGATGTGAAGGGGTGTGAATAGACCATTGAGGTTCCAACTTCGCATACCTTCCCTTAATCTTATCTCTTGAGAGATTCAATCATGTATTGCACATATGAAGAATGAGAACGATTCCTCTATTTGCATTTCTGAGCTTCCAAAATTTTGTTCCTATTCCGAAGTTCTGAATGAGGAAAGACTGTTTGTCATATCTGAGTTCTTGTTATCTAATAGGTGGATTCTTGGAATAAGTCTCTACCTATTACATGCACACTTAAATGTAACACTTGTGGAGAATCTCCCTAAGAGTATATAAAATATTTTAGAGAATTAAGGAAACATTAGGATAAAGTTCCATGTTTGGATCCATGTTCTCGTGATTAATAGATATGTCATGGTTCAAAAGGTCCTACATGTGCTAGATAGTAGTAAGAAATATAAACTTAAGAAAATATTCTAAGAGACATTAAAAAATAAGGAGACCAATGATACATATAGAGGTTTCATGGATTGTTCTAATATGAGTATAATGTATCATACAATTTGTAGGAAAATATATACAGAACTTAGTAGTGAAATGGTATCCAATGCAAGGGATACTTTTGAAGTGAGTGAATAGAAATACTCTATGAGTCAAAATCATGTTTCAATTTCAAGAGTGACAAACCATGCATAGAAAATATATGACATACTCTATAGAAAAGGGAAATTGTACATGCACAAACTAAAGAGATCAAGAACAAATGATAAGATAGAACTGGTGATCTCATAATCAAGATTGATGAAGTTGTTTAATAATGTGGCTAAAGACACCATTGCAACAATGGCAAAACCCCCTTCCATAAAAAAGTGGAAGAATAAGGAAGACAAAAAACAAGTTGAATATAGGTAGGTAGGATATAGTAGGCAAAAATAGGGCAAAGACAAGACTAACATTTATATTAGTATGCTACTTAGATAGGAACCAATCCTTTAGTGACTAGAGAGTTTCTATCCAATCTAAAGGAGTCCCTCCACTCCAAGTCCCAAATGCCTAGGTAGAGAGGATGTCCAGGATAGAATATGAGAGAAAAAAAGCTAGAAACAAAGCAAAAATCCTCTTCCAAATATTTTAACACATATATATCTTTTTTTCTAGCATAGAAAAAGGTAACCGTATATTATTTACATGTCAAAAATTTTACATCCTTGGAATCTCAAAATATTATCCATAAAAGTCCTTCACGTATAAAGTATGTGCTAAACAAGAAGAGATGATAGCATTGGGATTTAACTCTTCTTCATCTTTGACCTTTTGGGAGTTAGGGGTCTTTCTCTTATCTTCTCCGGCTTCCTTAGTACTTGCACTTTTTTTTGCGTACAACCACAGGAGTTAGATTAGGTGGAACCTTTAGTGGTAGTAGCATTTCCCTTTGCATCATCATCAAAATGATATCTAACATTCGAAGGAGAGAAGGGTTCTATAAACTCAGAGCCTCTGGCAGTAATAGTGGGGGATCTTGCTGGGGGTCTTTTGTGGGAGGGAGCTCTAAAGAAATGAGTAGTACAAGGGGAAGTCATTAAAACTGGTGATGAGGCCTAAGGGTCAACCTCTAGGATAAGTGATATCTCCTTGGAAGCAACATGTTGATCAGGTTCAATTGGGACTTCGACCACCATAGTGGCAACTAAGAGCATGTAATTCAATATCCATATTCAACCAGGAGTGGGCTTCATTGTACATCTCAGTGGCCTTTCGGAGACATTTTTGTTCATGTCCCACCATTCCCCAAACAAATTGTTAGCAAACATAACAATATTATTAAATTGAAAATTGTTTCTTGCAATCCAAATATACCAGATTAAATGTGTTCTAGAGTGTCTCTTTTATCTTTGGCAGCATCCCCTAATAGGATAGCCTTCCAATTTAAAGGTTCACCCATGAGAACATGGACCAATTTCCAAACCTTTTCAGCATGAGAGCACGTTACAAAACGATGGAAGATGTCTTCTCTCACTCCTGGGCACCTCTTACAATGACCATCCTTGAAGAAACAAGAGTCTTGGACACCCGGGGTGATCCCCTCAGAATGGAACTGGACCCAGGTTAAAAAGAAAAGAAACCAAGAATAGGCTCGTAAGCGCCGCAGGTAGAGGGCCAAATGCATAGAGAGAGATAGGGTTGTTTGCAAGGCACTTGAGGAGGAGGAGCAACAGTAGTAGGAGCCTGTATGTGGGGATCCACTGCCCAGCTAGATGATCCTCACATGATGGAGGCTCAGCGTTCACATCCACCCTTGCATTAGCAACAGCAAGCCCCAGGAGTTCTTGATGAGGCGATGGCAAACGTTAGCTACATAGCAGCTGAGGAGGAGCGGATCCAGAGCCCCGATGAGCCTGATCAGGAGGGGGAGCCTGTGATCACCCCCATTAACCCCACTCCCCCTCCCCCTGCCCCTCCAGAGCCTCCCCCCTTCCCCTCCACTCCCCCCTTCCCCCCTGGGTTCCCCTGCCCCCTCCTCCCCCCTCGCCCCTCCTGCTATCATCCCTCTATGATCACCGTCACCACCCACCCCCTTCCCTCCGCCCCCCACCTCCTCCCGCCCCCTCTCCACCTCCGTAGTAAGTTTCTTAGTCTCCCTCCCCTCCCCTTCCTTGACACCCCTGTTAATAGGCAAGGGTAAGACAACGTCCCCCTCTGCTCCCTCATCGCAACATCAGGCCCATTTCGAGAGGGAGCCAGAGGGACGGGGCTCTCGTCCTCCACCCCTTACCATGGGACTTCAGGAGGTTCGGACCTTGGAATTACTTGGAGATCCCAGACTCTTATCCTTTACCCCACGGAAGGGGGGTTTGATCAGCGCAGTGGGCTCTCAGACACACCCCATTTGGAGTTTCCAGTTTGCCTCAACAGGGTTGGAGAAGTGGACCCCAGAGGTGTTTAATGCTATAGGAGATCAGATTTCATGCATGATGGATGAGTGGATGGGAGCATGGGGATTGGATCTTTGGTATGCCCATGGTGCAAAGGTGAATTTTCAATTGAGCTTCATGTGAGAGGAGCTAACATGTGGTTTGGCAGTAGGAGTTATCAAATTGCCACGTGAGGCAAAGGTGGATCATGTATACTATTGGCTCTTCCAGAAGTGTGCGGAGTTGTTCGGGGTGGAAGTCTCCTTCACGATGAAAGGGCACGGAAGATTGGCATTGCGCCAGTATCCACCCTAGTACGTCGTCGCACAGACACGGGTTATTCACCGTCCAACCCCTGATGACAAAGTCACATAAGGCAATCTTTCTAGAAGAGGCACCCACTCACAAGAGAGTCTTGTTCTCTGCAGCCCCGCCCTCATGAGCTTGACCATAGTGAGTTGGAATGTGCACGGGCTCCATGACCATGCTCGTAGTAGTCAACCGTAGTACCTAATACTTCGGTAGAAGTTGCAGAGAGCAGTGGTAGGCAGACTGTGGACACCCTTTTGATAAGGAGCATATGTTCTCAGCAGCAACAGACATCAGACGGTGACACCACCGTCTCCTAGGGAGAGGTCTGGAGGAGTGGTCCCCTGCAGTAGAATGGAGTGGAGGGGTCTACATCTCAGTCTCATAGACTCCGGCTCTAGAGGTCTACGATCAGGGCGAGCTTATCCCAAGATGGGCAGTTAGTTAGAGGTCGGGAGAGTCCAGGATTGGGATCCTGAACATATATGCTCGAGCGTGCAGACACCACCACCTAAACTTTTGGAGGAGGCTGTCAAAGTGTCTTCCAGATGTAGACTCTTAGATTGTTGGAGGGGACTTCAACAACCTAGAGTTTGGGGAAGACAAGCTGGGTGACACTTTCTTCTTTGAGATGCCAGCAACAGAGCGTAGCACCTGGGAGTAGTTCATTTTCATGATCAGTGGCAGAGACCCGTGGCGAGAGCTACATTTCAGCAGGATACTTGGCAACCACCTCTCCTCTTTCGGATAGAGGAGACACGATGGAGTACTTGAGAGACTAGACCATTTCTACGTTGGGGACTGGGCACTGCACAGAGGTGGGTCTATCGAGATTTTGGCAGGTACCACGATGTTAGACCACTCTCCGGTAGTACTTCACTTAGATCAGTCCTACTGAGGTCTTCCCCAAAAGGGGATCCCTATTCCTAAGGACCTCCTGTAGGACAAGAAGATCCAATAGGTCATGGCAGGGATTTGGGAGCAGTTAGAGATGACATCATGTGAGGGCTGGGCTTTGTTGGTGGTTGATGCAATCCAGAGAAGCAATGAGGAGTTACAGTTTCACGCCCTTAGGCAGAGGACAACTCTTCAGGAGCGTGAGTGGCCTTTGAGGAGAGACCTCGCCTCCATAGAGCGGCTCAGGGAGCGGGACCTAGGTTCTCAGTGGTTTAGCGATGACAAGTTCAAGAGCACTCACCTTGAGCTTCAAGACACACAGATTTGGCAGGATGAGTTCTCCTATCACTCTTCCCGAGCCTAGTGGGTACAATAGCAGGAGGATAGGATGACGAAGTAGTTTTTCTTGACCAGTAGGCCTCGATAGGTAGGCACACAACTGTAGCATCTCCGGGATGCATAAGGCTTCATGCACACTGACCCGTAGGAGATATTAGACCTGACCACATGTTTTTACAGTCAGCTCTTTCAGACAGATAGAATGACTCCAACTGGTATTGTGGCCCGAGAGGTAGTTTGGGATCACGTTCTGACAGTAGTCTCGCAGGATTTATGCAGCAGGCTAGAGGAGCCTTTCACGGATGAGGAGCTCTAGGAATCCCTCAAGGCTCTCCCAACCCATAATTGTCTTGGCGAGGGTGGCTTGACTCCGACCTTCTTCCGAAACTTCTAGGAGATTATCTCCACTGCTTTTTGACTAGGATGCCAGGAGATTTTTGACACGAGCTCCCAGGGGGTGGATTTGTTTGATCTCGAAAGGGGGAGATAGGTCAGACATCCAGTGGTGGAGAATGATCACTCTACTTGATATTGCACACAAGATCCTTGCCAAGGTCTTGAGCTTGTGGTTACGGCCCCATCTTAGTGACATCATCCACGACACACAAATGGGGTTCGTTCAGGAGCCCAGCATCGTGGACAACATCTTCACGTTCTGGGAGGCAGTGGATTGGTCCAAGGAGGAGTCACAGTCTCTAGCTATCCTTCTCTTGGATTTGGAGAAGGCCTATGATAGGGTGGAGTGGTCCTTCTTGGAGGGCACTATGCGGAGATTGGGTTTCTCAAACAAATGGATTTGAGGAGTTCCTGTGCTTTATGTAGGGAGCTCTAGCCAGATGCTTATTGGAGGACACACAGGCGAGGCCTTTCCTCTCTCCTGCTGGTGCTTTCACAGAGGATGCATTAGGCAGCTTTGATAGTTGGTTCAAAATTTCCTTTGGGCAAGATCGGATGGCATGTGGAATACTAGAGCCCGGGCCACTTGGTAGACGATGATCATGCCGCAGGCATTGGGAGGCTTGGGTATCATAGATTCGGAGATACAGAGCAAAGCCCTCCTGGGCAAGGTGGTTGCTCACCCCAAGTGCAAAGCCTTGGAAGCTCCTCTTATAGCAAGGGCTTCTCAAGAACACCCCATGCACCGGAGGACAGTGGCAGCCTTCACACAAGTGGATCTTCTCAGAGGCCCCCTTTACAAGGAAGGGTTCCCCCTTGATGAGGAGCCTTCACAAGGTCTGGCAGAGGCTAGCAAGGGGTTTCATTCGTGCTCCGCCACTCAGATGCAGAGAGGAGTTTGAGCATCAGCCCCTCATGTGGCACCTAGAGATCCGAGATCAAGAGGGGCGTATGCTTGGACAGCGGACGCACATGGGCACAGTGGGATAGTGGTTTGGCAGGGTCTTTTGGCAGATGGACCAGACTACCCAAAGAGGCAGATGCAAGGCTTGGTGCCATAGTGCATTTGCGAGGGGTAGGGCAGTAGATGAGAGATATTGACCTAGCCATCCCTCAATCTTGGTGGGAGGAACTTCGCATTTGGAGGGACAGCATTTGGTTGGGGTAGTTTTCTTAGACTGGTGTCCCCTTGATGATGATGATGTAGAGAGGCAACATGCACCCTGACTTCTTCTGTGTAGGACCTCTTCATCTGCTCACTGAGAGAGACCCTGAGATGGATGGGAGTCTTGATGGGATTCACTGGCAGATGATCAAAGTGGTGGGACGTTTGGGGAAGAAGTGGCACATTGACCCTCCCTCTATCTTAGAGCAAGATGCCCCCAGATGGTGCCTTTGGCTATGGGAGGGTAAAACCTTGAGGGAGGTCCAGTGGGATTCGAGAGAGTGGTTTGGCCCTCTAGGGGTGGACTTGCCCTTCTTTTCCTACACCACACAGAGTGGCATGAGGCTTTCGATGGACTCTTCGAGGTGGACCCCCTTGAGGGAGCGGTTATGGTCCAGTTTGTGGGCCGAGGAAGATATCCTACTTCTTTTGGCTGGCCACCCACAGAGGCTTTCCCATCAGACCGTGGTTGAAGCAGATGCGAGTGGGGGGGCAGTGCCATTGTTGCTCTAGTGGTTTCCTAGGGACGATCCCACATTGCCTTTGGAGCTATCGCAGAGCAATGAGGATTTGGATGGGAGCCCTCAGGATCATGACCCATATGTAGAGTCTTCAGAGGGACTACTCCTGGAGGATGGTGGCCTGGTTGACTGAGGGAGGACACACATTCTAGATTGATGAGATCTCCCCAACCTACTGACAGATAATACAAGGTTAGAACATTCAGAGGATAGCAGTCCATGAGGCAGTCCCTCTTGATATCCTAGCTCCCCTCTCTCCTCCGAAGGACAGGGTTTGGGAGGTGGTAGCCACTATCACTGCATGGAACATTTGGGTGGCTCGCTACAATCTCGTGATGGGTGAGCATCCGATTCCACCTTCGACTACCATGGTCGCCATGTGGCAGGACATCATCTACACTCTATGCTCCACCTAGGAGCATGGGACTCCAGGCTCTAGAGTGACTATCGAGAGGCGTGCTCAATTCTGCAAGGATTGGCCTACACGTGTTTTCTACATCTTCACTCCACGAGGGATTCACTGGTTGTATACTCCCCCCCCTTGGGTGTTAGGTAAGTACCAGAGATCCCCTAGGCAGTGAGCTGGGTTTCTCTGGAATAGGCCAGTTCTTTTCTTTCATCCTTTTCTAGTTTTTTCCATACTCAGCACCTTCGGGGCTGTTGTTTTTTATGAAGTCTTTCAAGCATTAATAGAAGGTTCCTTTCTTTGCAAAAAAAAAAGAGCTATCATGTTCATGATTAGATCATGTTGATTATTAGCAAGGGAGAATTCTCTTCTAATTGTTGGCAAGATTTTCCACTTCAAGTAAGCTTTGTCCCGCAGCTGACCCTAGCTTTGTAACCCCTTTTTGAAAAGAAGACTAGCTCTGATAAAGTCTTCATCACTCAAAGGTTTCTCTTTGAAAATAACAGAGACCCAAATAGAATCTAAAGCCATTAAGCCCCTCTACTAGAGAGGACTATAAAGCTCTTGATTTCTTTAAAAATTTTTCCAGAGAGATTTTTTCACAATGGGCTCCCTTTCACGCTACAAAGTTCCAGGCAACACAGTGCTGAGAATAGAGGGCATCTCTTCATTTTAGAGCGCTGATGGGATGAATATGTACAACATTTTTGAGCAATAGCAGAGCCCAATCTTCCAAATGGTTTAGGATAACCCTGACTATCTAGGAGGCAGAGAGTTTGTGGGCAACTTGTTCAATGTCAAATACCCCATCCTGCCCTCTCCTTTGGTTTGGTACAAAAAGTCCATCTTACTTTTGATATTCTGGAGGGTCCTCCCCACAAAAAAGATCTACATCGTTTGACAAATTTTTAAAGATTAGCTTTTGAAGGTGACCAACAAGAAAGATAAAAAATGCCCACCTTGAATAGGAAATGGTTTAGGACAAGCTTTCTCCCAGGCAAGTTAGCTTACGCAAGAGAGAAAACAAGATAGTATGGAGAATCAAAAATTTGATTACTATAGAACTGATGCAATAGATGACACTGCCTCCCAACCATGTGTTCCTGTGAAAGAAGCTTCGATGGCGTGCTGGAAATAGTAGAAGATAGAGGCTGGATGCTAAGGAATCAAGGTTGATGTAGCTAGTGATAAAATGGGCTTCACGGGCTTGCTCTTATATAGCCACCAGTTGTAGTTGGTTAGGCTCAATTGGGTGACTGACCCAATCCGCCCAAAACGGTCGACTGGGGGTCCTAGGATATAGCCTTGCCCTTGGAGCATGGATCAAAGTGCTCCATTTGGTGCTGCATGCTTAGGAATGCTTGCACCTATCAGTCTTCGTACTGGGCAAGCAACTGACTGTGGAGGGGTGGCTGAGTGGGGTAGGTGGTAGGGGTGGCACACAGCTCTACCTTGATTGCTTTGGTATAGCCGTTGTCTCCTCTTCATTGGTTGGCACTGGTCCTATGGTAGCATTGTTTGCTAGCCCATATCCGATTGGCGGTTGCTACTATAGCATATGATAAAGTACTGGCATGTACAATATAGACTTTGCTGTGCGTCTTGAGGTCCTCCCGCATTTGGTTGCAAAAATAGTCCACCCAGTTGGTGACCTGGGGGGCCGTTAGTCTTGCCAGGATGTTGGGCACGATGGATTGGTGGTGATCCATATGCTTGACCTGGGTCAACCACTGGCGACTTTTCCAACTCTGGCTTGCTTATCTCAGAGAAGTGGATGCGTCCCTTGCTCTTTTTCAATCATATCTACTTTTCCAACTCTGGCTTGCTAATCTCAGAGAAGTGGATGCATCCCTTGCTCTTTTTCAATCATATCTACAGATCTTGCTGAGGGCCTTGAGCATCTTTTTCTTCTGAGCGTATTTGTCGGCAATGATTGGGAGGCCAAAAGCGGCTCACACCACATACATATTGAGGTGGTAGAAGTGGGGGGTGCCTTTCACATTGCACACGATGCCAACATTAGTGTTGGAGTTGTAGGCCTAGAGGAGTTCTCCCAGTAGCTTCATGTCCAGGTGACAAGGGAGGTGGTCTGCCACAGATCCAAGACCTGTCAGTGCGAGAGATGCTTGAACCTTTGGCTCTTTGAGTGCTTGATACGCCACCGCATTATGGTAGTGGAGGGTGTAGTCGTGTCCCTCATAGTGTAGCGATAATGGATAATGCATCCTTTGAGCTACTACTGTGTAGCTAAGCCTCTCCAAGTGGCGAGTGCATATGAGAACACCCAATCTTGTACTCCCCTTGCATGGGGGCAGGAGTGCACTTTTTGGATGACTTAGAGGGAGTAGTGCCACTTGCTATAGGTGCATCCTAAATGGCCTGCTGTGTTGAGATCTTCCTCCGCTTGTAGGTCTTCTATTGGAATGTCGGAGGGCATTCTGATGGTCCCTAAGGGCGTACTCTGGGATTCAGAGGGCTAGTGGCGTGTGGAATTTGGGGGTGGAGGCCGAGTTCTGTCTCCAATTCAAAGTATTCATTCTCCAAATCCATGGGAAAGAAGGGCATGGCATCAAGAGAAGAGAATCGGTGAAAATGGAGGAGGCTAGGGACATTAACTAGGGGCTGGAATGTAGGCTAGAAGAGGGTAGAGGGCTAGGGGAAGTTTGGCAGAATTTTGGTAGAGTTTCACTATTTTTGCTAAGATGATGACCTGAAGGGATAGGGGGTCCTTATATAGTTTGGGGTATCTCTATGGTCGGGGGGAGGGCATAAGGCAATGGGTCATTGGGATAGGAGTTATGGCAATGGCGGTGGTCAGTGGATGGGAACTATGGCAACGATCGTCGAGTTATCGATAAGGCAATGGTCGACGGGATAGAAGCTAGGGCAACGGGCCGTGGGGGTGGTAGATAGGCGACGGCCAATAGGATAATAGAAAGGCAATGGCCGATGGGATAACAAAAAGGCAATGGCCGATGAGGTAGCAAAAAATGTGAGTGGGTGCATTGGCATACCAAGGACTTGTGAGCTGCAGGTGCATGGTGTTGATATGCCTACCATACAGACTCACCTAGACCTGGATTTGATGCTTATGTGGGATGCAGTGGAGACGAATGTTGCATGGCCGCATAGAGTGTCAGCAACCAAGTAGAGCACATATCGAGTTTTTGCCTCATCCTAGTTATTAGTGGTGTAGTGGCGTGGTGGCATTCACTCGGATGGAACTCTTTTGAGGTAGGGTATGCGACTTCTTTTATGGCTATATCCGGAGCAAAAATAGGTTCTTGTGGTACCACAACCTTGCTATAGTAGGTGGTTCATGTCCGAGTAGCAGTGCACGTGCTCTCGTGAATAAGACATCCTTTGATAGTGTGCGCATGGGCCTGGAGGAAGGTTCTTGTGTAACTACCCCCTTTATAGGGGTCAATTCTTGTGTTGCTTCCTCGCTGGCCTGGGCGACCTTCTCATTGAGTTGCACTATTCATGGAATCATGGCACTCTGGGGGCTTGGGGGCTTGTCCATCGTGATGGGCTTGAGGGTAGGTTCTTGTGGAACTGCATCTAGGGTTGACACAGATTCTTGTGTTACTACCTTCTAAACCCTTGTAGGTTGGGATCATGTGATTGGTGCCATAGGAAACTTATGGATCCAAGGGGCCTACTTGCCTTTGTAATAGCCCTAGGTCTCCAAGAGCTTTGTGGTGACCTAACGCTTGTGGGGTTGATGTGCTTGGAGTGGTAGATTTGGGCTTGCTAGAAGTCAAGGCGATTGGTGGCATTGGGTTCTTCTTTTAGATGGGGTTGTCCGTGTTAGTGTAGGCCAAGTGGTGATCGGAGACCCTTCCCCTACTTTGATCTTTACGGGCCATCGATTACTATTGAAGTGGCATTGAGCATAGAGAATAGCTTCTTGCACGTGATGTTCATGGCATTTTTGGGTGGGTGGTAGGGGTGGCGGAGTAACTTGTGCACGACCCTACCATCACGACGATTAGGACATTGTACTATTTGGATTTGGACTTCCTTCCGAGGGTTGGGACCAAGAGTGCTAGAGGTTACTGGGGCCTTGGAATTGCCTTCAGTTAGAACTTCCTTGCGTTTGGCTGGTGGTGGTACTGTGGGGGGAGTGGGATGAAGTTCATAGAGCAAAATTACTGTAGCCCTCCCCCCATTTGTGAGAGATGCTATTCTCTACCAATGAATCTCTACTACCTAGCGAACAACCATTAGTTTCAAGTCCACATACCCTAGTGTGCTTAAGAGTTGATTGTTGATGGTGCATACTAAAGCCACAATAAGGTTTAGGGGTACTTGCAGCTTTTCCCATACTTCACGGGAGATGAGGTTATGGCTCACTCCTGTCGCATCCACAACTGCCTAGATGTGTAAGCTCAGACCCTACAATTGGACATTCAACCTAGCTGGTTCTACTGTTAGTTCATCAATTGGCCAATCCTTTTCTTCATCCTCCTCTTCCACTCCCCCTTGGGGGGTATACCTCTTGGCCCTAGTGGGAGCCTTTAGGGTTTTGGAGGTTGGGAGCTTCGGACCTAAGGGGGGATCCTTCATGGCACTTATGGAGCCGACTGGGGAGGTAAGCTTGCTCACTCGTGCTCCCCAATTGGAGGAGAACTCATAGTGAGTGGTAGTGGCCCCCACATATGTTAGCCAGTGGAGGTCGGATTTGACCCTCACTATCCCCTTGCTCATCTCGTGGGGTTTGAGCATACTAAACATTCTGAGGGGAACCACTGGGCTCAACCCTTCGTGTTCAACTATTGTCAATTGGAAGCCTATTCTCTCTGGGACATCAATGTTTTCCAGAATGTGCATCCAGTTCTGAGAGAACTCTGGTTTGGGGAGAGGGATATACCAAAATTCATTCGCCTCCTTTCTTGTCTTCTTCTTTCCCACAAGTTTGGAACAGTTTAGGGATGTGGTTCTATCGGTTGTGTCAGATTTTGTGAAAAATAGTTGTCCTGACAATGGGTGGGTCTTGTATGTATGCAAGTCCACTTACACGATTTTCTCCTCATGCATAAATAGATGTTGTCGGTGTGCCAATCGTGTACTAATCTGGACATTTGCAAGACCTGAAGATGAGATGTCTCCCCTCTTCCTGCTTCTCTTTGCTGTTGAGAATCTTCTCCTCTAATACTCTTGTAACTCTACCTGCATGTACCACTTCATCTCACGTAGCCTTCGAACCCTCACCCTCCTTAAGCACCTCCATAGCAACTTCACCAATCCTCTCCCCTGCTTATGCCTAGCTCTCCTTCTAAGGCTTTTCCCCCATAACAAACTTTTCAAAGGCTGTAACCGCCTTACCTTTTTTACCCACCATCTTCCATACCTCTTCTTTCGCCCCTGCCATCGGGTTGAAAATTTTATCAGATTGACCAGTATCAATGTCCGGTCCAATCCCGGACTTTGATCATCTTTGGTTTCCTGCACCAAAGATTGCTTGAAGTCTCGACAACACCAGATTGCAACGACATAACCTCAACTAGATCTACTGGCTTATCACCGGTTTGCTCCATCTTATCACCTCGATTCTCATCCATTCATGGCTAAAGATTTTGATTCATCTATGGCTAAATAGCAAATCTCTCATTAGATAATAGTGAATCCTAGACTATTACATAGATTGCCTCCAAGTTAGTCGCAAAAGTTATTTAATGCTTATTATATTCCATTCTACGAATTGTATCACAAATCTTCATTTCAAAGATTAATCCATAAAGCCAAAGTTTTGGCCATATGGTCAAATCTTTTGCATAACATAGAGATTATGCAATCTAGTCAAAACTTTGGCTTACAATACAGTGGTAACACTTCCCAAATTCCCTCAAATTTTTTGGCTAGATGGAGAAAACTTTGGCCATATGGTCAAAGATTTGGACAGGTGTTGAAAAAATTGGCCATATGGTCAAAATTTCTAATTGCTCTTTCTCCCTTGGACACACAACTCAAAAAAATTTGGCCACAAGGACAAATCTTTGTGAGGGTGTCCTTGAGGAGATACCTGATGTGCATCTAGTCAAAAAGTTTGACCTTGTGGGCAAAACTTTTGAGGGGGAACTTTAAATTTCAAAAATTAAATTTAAATTTCAAGTCATTAAGGAGTGGGAATTTCGTATCATTCCACTTTGAATTTGAATTTCGGTTTCATTTCAGCTTGAATGTGTTACTGTGAGCAGGGAGGGAGGGAGGAACAGCGAGGGAGGTAGGGAGAGAGGGAGGGGGGGGGAGAGAGAGAGAGAGAGACCTTCAACAACGAGCTTAGGGGGAGAGAGAGAGAGAGAGAGAGAGATCGTTTCGACGAGCAAGGGGGAGAGAGACGGATTTGACGAAGGAGCGAGGGAGGGAGCTTGGAGTTCTTGCTTATGCAGTGGATCTGAGCTTTGAGGGTAGAGCTTTGACGTAGGAGGAGTCCAACTCGTTGATGTGAAACGAGATTTCACGAGGGGTGGCATTGATTTTCTATCTCCCCGTAGCGATGGCCCCGATGGGTCTATTCTGTTGGCTGACTCGAAAGGACGTTCGTCAAAATATCACTTGTCATCTTCACAAGAAAGCTTGAAGTTTGAACCACTACCGAAACACTTCCTGACAAGATCTTCAAAGCAGTTTTGGATTCTTTACAGTGAGAAGACAGCATGTGATGGATGAGCGCCTTGAGTGTCTCGGGAGCCTTTGAACGGTCCAGCCGCTGTTTGAGGTCGTTGGAGGGTTGACGACAGATAGGTATTCCGGATTCCGAAATCAGCACTCAGCAGAGGCCTCCGTGGATTCTCCTCGCAGGGATTTTTTCTCAGCAGGCTACTCGTAGGTGCGGCTCCAGCAACGGCTTGGGCAGGCAGACAGAAGAGCGGCACTGTGGCTTGGACGATTGAAAAGATCAGGGCAACTTTGATTGAGGGCACCCTCATTCGCTACTTTTTCCCAAAATAGAGAAAATTTCCCTATATCAAACAAAACCTTTTTGCCTTTATGTGTCAATGCAACAACTTAAATTATTTTTATATATGCCATCAACATGCAAAACGTTATCGGCTTCCTTCTTTATGCGTCCAAGATCTTCGATTGCTATAATTACCTTTGCCATATTGAGGGGAAATCTTCAAAATAATGTCAAAATAACTATCATCAAAATATCATGCTTAAAACGGATACTTATTGACACTATTTCTTATTTATAAATCACAAACAATTTGGAATAATAGTTCTTTTTGTATGTAAACAAATAGATATGAAAAGTGCCTAGAGAGGATTTGAAATACCTTATAGAATAGTTTGGGTGAATGGATGCTTCGAGGTGTCAAACTTGGACAGATATATATATATATATATATTTTTACAATTTCAAAAAAAGAAAATAAAAGGAAATTATATATATGAAAGACAAATACAAAAATCCCATAGACAAAGAGAACTTTCGGACTTCTAGTATATAAAGAAAGGAGCTATAGTCATATGATAGAGGGCAAGGAGAAGGAAGAAGAGAAGAAAAGAGCATGGTGCCCTCATGGTGCCAAAGAGTTTGCCACCTATTTGCACCTCAGACTCTTTTATTAAGGAGACATTAACCTTGAGAAGGGCCATTGCCATAGGTCAAAAGCACAACTACTACCTTTTTAGTCTATTGGATAGCTACATTGCTTGTCTCTATCAATGCCCTCCATTGCTTGTTATAACTATTGTGGCATAACACACTCACTTTTAGTTGAATATGTGTCCCATGTGCCATGCTATCATATCCTATAAACGTAAAACAAGAATTTGTACCTTTTGTTTGCACATTGCTCCTGTTTCACTAGTTTGCATTTTGCTACTCTAATGGAATCAGTATTTTCAACACTTCAAAATATAATGCTCTTTCATGCAATAAATTATTCAAGATCAATTTCATTGCATCATTGTCCAATTACAGGATAAATTTTTTCTATGAGTCACCTTTGGCTTCTTATATAAGTACCATGGTATCAGTCAAATAAAAATTTAGCCTTTAACTTTTCATAACAATCGACCATTTATCTTGATGCTTGGAGTGCGTGATTTGTTGAGATTTCATGACCAAGGACATCTTATCACATTATGGAATGTACGGATTATAGTGTTGTAGAAGTCTGCTTTTGTGGGGGAGTAGTATAGTATAGGTTGGTCAGTGAATGAATAGGACACACACACATGCACACACACATGTGACATGCACACCCACATGTGCATGTGCACGTGCACACACACTCTTTTTTAATTTTTAGTAATACTTTATAGTAATGTGTGGGAAACTGTAGAAGACGGGGAAACCCAATTGGAAGTACAAAAGATGAAAATCACAACAATGAGCTCCTAACAACAGGCCAACCTAAACATCAAACCTTAGGAAGAACAACATGAGGCACAAGGATTAATTCATCCAAGGTCAATCTTTAGTTTTTCAAAAAATTATGTAAATTTGTGTTTGGTTTTTGAGAGCTCATATTCATGGCATATGTTTTACCTTCAGACTTCAAGGAGTGGGAACCAATTGAATCATTCATAGGGAAGGTCACTGCGATTCATGAGGATTTAGGTAAGCAAATTCATGCAGGGGAGAAGTTGGCCTCCTTGTGAAAGAAGAATGTGTATTGGTATAATGCAACATACATCACTCCAACGACATCATCAGGCTATGGCCGTCTGCAAACCATTGCACCCACCACAACTTCAATACATGGATTATAGCATTGTGGACTTGAGGACATTGCAATCGTACAAGGAGAAGATTGAAAAGGATGTGGGCATGGCCATGAAGTTTAAATGTGGAGTAAAAAATAATTGTTTCTATTAGAAATATGCCTCATATCCTATCTCTCTTCTTTAATAACTCCAATACATTAAGAATATGGGGAATTTGAATCCCTGAGTAAGTTCCTAGATCTATCCTATATTTCTTCTTTAATAGCTCCAATACATCGAGAATAGGGGGCTTTGAATTCTTGCTATATGTTGCTAGGTCTAAGCTTAGTAGAAAAAGCACTAAAGCTATCCTCTTTTATAGCCAAGTTCATAATTGTTGCCATCAATTTTGCAATGAATATTGAAGGAAAATGAATTGATGGTGAGTGTTCATCTCTTGTTTGGCCATTGTGGACATTTAGACCTCATTAAGATCTTGACAATTCAAGAAGATTTGGCTTCATGAAGATTTGCATCCAAATGCTAAAGTGCTAAGCTAATATCATCAAAACATCAGGTACTCAAAGCTAGTGCTCTGCAAGCATATCTAGGCACCAAGGTGGCTCTCTGATTGGACATAAAGATGTCTCATTTCTATGTCTATCGAGTCATGTCTTGCTATGGGGCAGGGGCCGTGGCCTTTGTGATCTTGTATCTAGTGTGCCATATCAAGGGTGACACCTCAGTTCGGATAGTCTCCTCTGAGTAGACTAGGAATGAGTTGGGCCTATATCATGCCTACTCTAGTCAACCTCTACATTGTGTGTGGTCTCTCTGTCTATGCTCCATAACTCTGGACCATCTTTTCCCATTAACCCATGATGTCCTCATGTCAGCTATCTCCTCCTCCTCTATCTAACTATGTCCTAAGGCTGACTCGAAGGCATGTCGCTCTACATATAATTTCATTAGAGTTTTAGTATCACTATGAGAAATGGCTACTCGGGCTCCTATTTATATACATCTGGAACCTCGGGCCTCCCCTAGCCTTAGGGGATTTCAAGGCACCCCAAGGCACATAGTGCTACCTCCTCTTCTCTCCATCTTCCATCCATATAAAGACTCTAAAGAGCTTTTCAATTTCTAGCTAGTGAGTCTTATTAAACATCGAAGTATGTGGTAGAAGCCAACAAATTTATAACCAAAACTCTTGCTTTCCATTATAAATTCACCCCATTCCAATGTCTAATTTTTTGCTTAAATCTATCATGAAACCAATCAAGCCATTACCTTAATGTCACTCCAACCCCAAGGGGGCCACCTAGTTATCGCAAAATCACCCCTCTCCATGCAACTTTCAGAGAATTGCTTTAGCCATTCTTCCCTTACACCTACACTAGAATGCATAGCAAATGACTTATTCCAACTATTGCACTGAGCTAGAAACTGTACAAAATTTATCCAACACCTTAGTAAAATTCTGCTAAAATGGTAACCATGTTATCTGGAAAAGACTAAGAATAGAATATACTCCCCCAAAGGGCAACATCAATCCTTTGACATTCCCTACAACTACAATCTTCTTAATCACTAGATTAGTAGTACTATGCACACAACAAATAGAAGTGGGGCCAAGGGGAAACCCTGGTGTACTAATTTGTGGTTGTCGAATTGTACCCACGATTGAGGCATAGGACTACTGAAGCATTTTGAAACAAAGTATTGACTATCTTACAGATTTGTCTAAGACTATTAAGCTATAATCCCACCTTATCTAATCGTAAACCTTATCAAAATCAAACCCAAAAGGATATATTTTTCACAACATAATCCAAAGAAGCACAAACACATTTAAGATATTCTCATAAATGTCTCTTTCCCTAATGAGCCCCTTTTTCCTCCCTATCTACCACAGATTCCACACGCCATGGCTTTAGCAACAATCTTGTATGAATTGTTAGCATAGTAATAGCCCTCCAATCTCCAACCTTTGATCTATTTAGTCTCTTGGGAAAAAGTTTCATCATGCCTACATTCACATCCTGGAAAAATGAACCCTGTTGTAGTGAGGCATCAATCATAGACAAAAAGTCAAGCTTAATCACATCCCAGAAGGTAGCATACAATTCAACTATAAGGCCATCCGGCCTAGGAGTCTTCTCTTTATATAGTTTAGGGCCTCTTGAATATCCTCTTTGTAAAGCGCCTATCTAGGCTAGCCCTCTACACATTAGACACTCTAAAAACAATTCCCTACAAAAAGGTTTCCATTTGCATCTCCCAACAAGCATCCCTTAATCCCAGATTACCTACAATTGTAGACAATTCTATGTGGAAGATGTCTACAATATGCCAAAACTCCGTCTCCAATTTACACTTAGCATCCATCACTCTATCAATAGTTTCCATAGGTTGTTTCTTCTTGACTGACTAAAAGGAAAACATAGTAGGGCAGTCCATCAGAGATAGCCTACTTTGTACCCAAGCTTTTCTACCTTTCCAAGCTCCCTCATCTTTAATCAAAATAGTAGACAAACATGGGTAATTAGTATTGTCATCTATTGCGACCTTCAAGCATTGCCAACACATAGGAACCTATTGGTAACAAATTTTTCTATCGAAATTCCATTTGGCCTCCCAACTTCGGGAAAATACTAGGGCTGCCTTGATTAGCCCATCCCATTTGTCACATGGAACTTGAACGCCCTCAGTGGATTGCTTCCAAGTCCTTGTAATCTCATCACAAAACTAGACAGACTTTAGCAACTTGTGATCAAACATATAGGGAATCCAAAGATCTCCCAACTTCCCCTAATAAGAAGAAATACAATTCTACTAGGGTCTAATCTAAAACCACAGCCATTTCATCTCCCTCTCGTAGGGGCACAAAGCCACCAAGCATGCTTAGACATAAAATCAATCAAGATGACTGGCCCAAAAGTCCACTCCTCTTCTTTTATAGTTCCATGAGAACCCTCTTAGGCCCTGTGGGTCTATCTGAACACAATCTACAAGTCCTTTCTCAAGGCACAGAGAGTTCCACACTTCCACTTCCTCCCTAACCATTCCCTTACCACTCTACAATTCAGCCTCCACCCAAAATTTACTTCTCACCAACTACTTTTTCTAGCAAAAGTTTCCAACACTCATCCCTCTCTGAAGAGACATTCAAGGTATACACATTTGCTACCTTAAACTGAAAACCCCGTATGTTCACCTTTACTACAAGAACACTCCTCGAGGCATCCTTGAATAGCTCTAAGCAATGTGTATCATCTTACACAAACACACTTGCATAAGCACTCCCTATATCCTTTTGTACTCTGATAAGGCTTGATTCTAACAACCCCCCTCAAGTGTTATCCTAGTACACACTTCCATAGATTACTCTATGCCATTTTATAGGACTATCATGCCTATTTCCAAGTGTTAACCACCTAATCAATTACATGAGAAACAACCTCTGGGTTTTTGAGACTAGATCACCTCCTTACCCATCTCCACCCTACATACACTTTTGCACAATCTTCCCACTAGCTTGGGTTGTGTGCATCAAATCATGACTACTACTTTATTTCTTTCCCAGAGTGAATTAGAATGTACCTCGATTCCCTAGAAACCTCCTAGTCCAATTCTTATATGCAACCTCGGTGATTGAAGAATGCTCAAACAACTAAAGATGCACGATCACCCATAGCAAAGAGACCTTGTACAAAAACCATTTACTTCTCAACTAGCTCTTTGTCAAAATGAACTAAACAACCTCCTAGAAATACATGACCAAAGTCTAGAGCACTTATCTTTTTTATCTTCCTGTGTAAATAAAAGCTATTTGGATGAGGGGATAGCCATCCACTTGGTCCTCCACTTCTTTCTCTATGACTAGTTAGTCGCATTTCTTTAGACTCCATTTTTTCTCCTCCTTCCGTGTTTCTCTCACAAATCATTTTGGCTCCTTGTTAAATTTGAAAGAAGCATCCACAACAGCTGTGGATTCCATAGTTTTGCCTTCTCCATCAAGATTCTTAACAAACCCCACAATGGCATTATACTTGGGGTTTTTGCGTAGGTCGTGGCTAGGAAGATAGGGCCTTATGGCCATAGGTAGGACTAATGTGCTTGTTTATGTAGGGCCTCATCAATGTGATTTTACCAGCATGAAAGTTTAGTCCCCAGCCACAAGCCTCCCACTTCTAAGAAACATGGTGATAAAGTTGCGAGTGTCTGGACTAGAAGTGCACTAGGGACAACCCTTCATAGGCACTGACTAGTTGATAAGAAAAGCGATCCAAGCATGGTTAAAAAAGCATGCATGATGTACATGAAATGTGTCAACCCTTGGGTAAGGCTAACAAGATCAGGGGTCAAAGTGTAGTCACTGAGTGCTGACTTGCTCAAAAGCGGTGGAACATTTAGGATTGAGTACCATTTTGTAGTTAAGGTGTAGGACCTTGCAATAGATCCACTAATCATCACAAGTAGTAGTGTGATACACGGAGTGCTATTGCTCTTAGAAGGAGGTTTTGCTTAGTTAGAATAGATGCAGTTGTAACAGAGGGTAGAGAAGAGAATACTAGGAATCTATTGAGTGTTGATTGCAAGCCAAGACAGCTTGGTTGTAAGTAGTAGATCAATACAAGTTGATTCCTTTTGTTCATACTCTTGTCTCTTATGGTGAATTGCACTCAATATTATCTTTTAAGTGTATGTAACTTGGTATTCTCCTATCACATACAGTTCCCCTTATGAACAACTAGCTGCAAAATCTGAGTATTAATGTTGTCATCGTTTTTATCACACGAACATGTTGTACTTAAGATTGCTAGAGAGAGGATGTTTGCCAAGCATTGCACAGGATCAGGCTAATGCCACACACTTTTTGAGGTAGCCGTGGTTGAGTCAACCAAAGAGTCGACATTTTGGGTGATACTACTAGGGAAGGGTCAATTGAATTGTGAGTTGACAAGTTCTTAGCTTAGGAGATCCAGAGAACTGAGGTAGTAAGCTTAGTACTAAGGGCAATAAGGTTCATGTTGACCAGTGACAAAGTGAAATAGTTGTTGGGAAGTGTGGGCTATTATACAAAGTTTTCAGAGTGCAGGAAAATGGAGAGCTGTCACAGACTAGCCTTCCCAAAGTAAAGGTAATTCCTTATTTTATAAAAGTAATTGTTAAAAAATGGAATGAAAAGTAGGCTTTCTCATTAATAATATGGCTGCATCCCTCTTTTATTATTGTTACTTGGTACAAGTCAGGGTCTCTTTGATTGTCCTAGTTTATTTACCTGTCCTCTCATGACTGAAGATAGTATAAACTGATTGTGGGATAGTCAATAGCTACCTCATACACATGAAGGCAGGTATGAGAGGTGAAGAACCAGTGACCCAGTCCTTCAAATTGGAAGACCTTTTTGTTTTGGTTATGGGGAAAAAAAATAAAAGTCCCACATCAATATCTAGGTAAATTTTCAAAATTTCAAAGGCATTGATGATGAAGATCCATATAGTTACCTACACAATTTCTTGCGAGTTTGCCACATCAATGGTGCCATAATAGATGAGGAATACATGGAATATTTCTTGTGTACCTTAATAAAAATTCTAAGGGATTGTTCAACCAGTTCCCAATTGAATATTTTCCTAATTGGTATGCAATGTATGAAGCATTCTTGCGAAGGTTTAGGTAGGAAATCAACGAGGAAGGCGTTGAAGAAGCTAAGTGAGCTACATCAAAACAAAGGAGAGTATGCCCAAGACTTTATACTTAGGATGTGGGATCTTATCAATCAATTGATCACTATCCTAGATGAAAAGTCTATGCAAGCCTGGTTGATTACATGCTACACTGAGCTATCACTTTGGAGAAGAGTGAAGGCTTGAAGAACAAGGCAAAGAAGAAAGATGTTGATAGTAGCAACACCGAGGAGATGCCAGCAAAGAAAGATAAGCTAAAAATCAAGCTAAAGAACGCCTTAAAGAAATTGGGCATTCAAAGGAAACTAGGCAACAATGAGAAATGTTGTATTAAGTGTTGTAGGGGTGGACACTTAGAGGAAAATGCAAAACTAAGTATGGCAATACTTGTACCAAGTTTGGGCATGATGACTTGGAATGTTGGTTCAATGGTAAAAATCACCAAACCAAGTGACGATTGATGCTCAACCACCAAATGGTAAGCCACCAAATTCCAAGTAGAAGGACAAAGGTAAGAATGGTAAGGAGAAAATAGATCCATCTAAGACCAATTGCCTTTAGTGCGGAAAAATCATCTACGTTCTGATTCTCCAATATGGGCTGAACATTTGAAGTTTCTCAAAACTAAAATGAAAAGACAAGAATTGGATCCTAAATGGCAAGCAATTGTAGTTGAGCTGCCAAATGCAATTGATGCCCAAGTGGGTACTTAATCAAAAGGATAGTTACAACTACTAAAGACATAGATTCTTCAAGTAAGACATCAATTGCAAGGCTCAAAAGGAGTTAGCTACTAAAATTGCAAGACATTTAAAGGGTAAATCTCCAACAATGGAAATGCCTGAATGTCCAACAATGGAAATGCCTAAACAGATTCAACAATCCATTATTGAGTGTTAATAGCTACAGCCACAAAATGCACGGTAGAGTCACATAATGCATGGTAATGAGTGATTAGAGGTGATTAGGCTTCATGTTTTACTTTAATGGCTATAGCCATGGATGGAGCATAGTTACGGTCCTTATGGGTTTTGAGCTTCAAATGGCTCAAGATCAACCTCATCAATACAGGTTTTTAGCCTCACATTTGGGTTTTGAGTCGCAAATGGCTTAAGACCCAGAGGGGCGAGGTTAACATAAACGCTATTTGGGACCTAGGTAGGAGCACCTCCTAATTCCCAGATTGTCCCAAGTGCTATTATATGGTTAACACAAGGGCTATTTTCGACACACAAAGAAGTGTAACAATAGAGCTACAATAGAAAGAGGGAAGGAAAGAATAGAGAAGATGCCTTGGCACCCTATGGGCCCAAGAGCCTTGTGAATGTAAAGAGAGTGAGAGTGCAAAAATGAAAAGGATTAGCCCTCCATTCAAAAGGTGACTTGTATAAAAGGACAAATGTTTGACTTTGGTCTTCATTATTGTATGCACAAGTTTTGAATACAAGCTCCCTCTTCTCTTCCAAGGGTGTCTTTGGGTGTTCTCTTGTTTCTCTTGTAGTGCCTTTATGTTTGCCACTCCATCCCCCTTCACTCTCCTCTTCCCTCCTCCTTCTCCCTCCCTTCTCCCCTCTCTTCTCTCCCTTCTCCCCTTTCCCCCTTTCTCTCGTGGTGGGGAAACACATTGCAATAATCTAGGATCTACTTGAGTGACACATGCAAATGGCATGTGCTTTGTATTGTGGAGTAGCTTGGAGTGGAGGCTCCATCAGAATTCCTTCAAGATCCCCACGACACGTGAGTCACCATTGAGACTGCACATCTTTGGTGCCGCTGCTAGGGCTACACATCTTTGGCACCGTTGATGGGGAGTTCAAGGTAGGATTTTGCATTGCATTTGTCTTCTTTCATCATCTACCCATTGCTCATTGTTTCAAACTTAACTTGGAGCTTTGTTAGTGGAGTTGTAGGAGTGGAATGAGTGAAGAAGTGTGTGTTTGGATGGAAAAAATGTGACAAATTATCATTTTCTGTTGGAAAGCATTTTTTATCATGGGAAGATTTTTTATATGTTTAATGGTGTTTTGAAGTGATAAAGGTAGTTTAGAATATTGCTAAGGTGTGTGTGATATCAAACTCTAACAAAAACACCTAAAAATAGAGATGGAAGCTTAATTTCAAAATGTTTCTTGAGGGTGAAGAGTCCAACTTGTAGAAATTTCTCTTTCATGCACCAAAAGTTGATGTTTTTTGCTTCTTTTTATTTAGTATAGGTAGTTTATGTAGTGCATAGCATCCACAAACACTTAGAGCTGGAATAAAAACTCAAAAATCACCAAACAAAAGTCGGCAAAATTCATGTTCTTAGACATTTCCTATCCCCACGGATCATCACCATAGTGCTATCCCGCCGACCCATCGCCATAGTGTTATCCCCATGGTCATACCTTCCTTGACTCATTCGCTTAGCCCCTATCCTCCCAACCTAACTATTGACCGCCATCTAACCCGTCGCCCTAATTAATACGTATCAAAATATGCTATCTCGATGGTCTGATAGGCATTGACTCATGGTCTTGAGCCTATGCCCATGACCCATTGGCCTACAGTCAACCCCATGCCTGTCGCCATACTTACATTCTGTCGAGATAGATAGCCTTTCGACCATCGCTCACGGTCTATCCCTACGCCCATTGTCTTATTACTAACCCCACATCTGTCACCATAATAATATCCCACTGACCTGGCATCTCGCCATTCGTAGCCTTAGTGCTAATCCCACGATCGTGGGTATACCATCTACATACCATCCCGCCAACACATGTCAACTTCCTATCCCTATGCCCATTGCCTTAGTTCTATCCCTATGCTCGTCACTTTAGTTCTATCCCTACGCCTGTCGAGATATCTCTAGGACAGTCAAAAAATATAGAATTAAATCTGAGCGAGAGTGTACCACCTTGGAGATCTTATACATGAACTTGAGGTTTGGAAGAATTTTGTCCAAGGAACCTAAGCCTGAGGACAATTTTTCAAGATACGCTCAACCTGCTTTTTACCCTATCGGCCCGAATCAGAAGCTCTGTTCCTAGCTCTCACTCAATGTTAGGGCCTCAACGGGAGGACCCCTCCAGCTCCAATGAGACGGAGATCTCGAATGAGGAAATGCATGACCTTGCAGGTCTGAGGGCTTCTGAAGCTCCCTACACTAGCTTGGCTCCACCTAACTCTCTTGCTCCTCCTTCCATAGCCTTTAGGTTAAGAGGTACGATATCCAACATGTTTGGATGGTTGGGCCAAATAGATTCAATAGACATGAAGAACCCCTTTGCTAGTATGTCCGTGGAAATGAGAGGCTAGCAACACAACAACCAGCTCTTGAGCCGCAGATAGGGATTGAGACCACCTTTGTGGACTCATGGCCCACAACCTTCGCAAGCCATCCTGACTTAGAACACATGGAGGACAAAGACCCATGGATAAGCAACTTTGCAGGGAAAAACCCTAGCAGAGGATACACTCGAGACTCTCAAGGGGGGAACTCTTATGAACTTTCGACCTTCCAGGTGCCCCCAACATTCTCTAGCTACGTAGCTCCACAAGTTCCACCTTACCATCCAATGCAAGGAATCTCCATGCAGATGCGCTCCCTCCTGGAGTTCGACAGTTCACTCCCACAATAACTGCTACTCCAATGTATGGGGGAGTAGGATTTTTAGCCCCAACACCATCACATAGACAACTTAGTAGATCCCGCCATGAGGTCCAGGCTTTAAACCACCTCTACAACCCATTAGGCCCATGACGACGTCGCCTCCACCAGCTTCTCAAACAATGTTATCAGATGAGTCGATGCGTATCTTGGTGAATGCACTAGGAAGGGGGGCCGCACCACCCTCGGTTACACTCGTATTTCTTGCAGGGATCACCAATCCCTCTAGGAGTTGACCCATAGCCATCTCTAGGTTGATGAATAAATTCCTTGGGAAAGGAGATTCAGTCTCCCACGTGGAGCAATTCAAGCAAATATGCGAAGCCTTTGGAGCTCTTGAAGATCTAGAAATGGTTAATGCATTTGGCCTTATTCTGGATGGCAAGGTAGGCCAATGGTATAGGGCCCTCAACCCAAAAGAGAAAGTCAAGTGGGAGGCATTATGGAAAGCATTCATTGTAGGGTTTTCCCCCAGTGGACATAAGAGGTTCTTGATTAACCAACTATATGAGGTGAAACAAAATGACAAGGAATCCCTCCGGGATTACATTGCCAAGATCAAGCACCCCAATTCTCATTGTAAACCATATGAAAGTATAAGCGACGAATGATTGCTGCCATGCTTCCTCATCAGTTTGGCAGACCCGAAGCTACATGACCACTTAATGGTTATGAATCCCACTTCCTTCAAACTTTTCAGCAAGGTGGCTATTCGTATAAGCAATAATATGATGTGGATAAGGTTTTCCAAGACAAAACTACAACTCCATCAGAGGTATCGCAATCAGTAAGGTCTTCCAATGTGGAGCCTACCAAGGAGATGGGAGCACATGAGTTCAACATAGGGATAATGAATGCTACGATTTCTGTCCTCAAGTTGAAAAGAATTAGAATATTTTTCATGCCTATCACCGATCTATTATGTGATTTACTATGTAGTAGCCCCAAATTTGGCAGAGTAGGTGCATTTATGATGAGGAGGAGAGGGATTACAATTATCAAGAGGCTAAGGATAACCCACAAATGAAGAAAAGTATGATTAAATATTACAATAGCTTAATGAGACGATTCCAAACACCTTGATTGGGCTTTAATTCAAAAGCTCCTAGCAAGAATTAGGCTAGTTTTATCTTGTGCATGTGAACAAGACCTAAAGAGATAGAAAAATCAGGGAAATTAGCAAATTAGGAAAATTCATGTGTGTGTGTGTGTGTGTGTGTGCACACCGAGAGAGAGAGAGAGAGAGAGAGAGAGAGAGAGAGAGTTATGGGTTATTTACATTGTTTCCATTACATTCCGAGCAAATATAGCAGGTGCGCCTTTGTTTGAAAAACCAAGTATATGAGGCAATTTGCAAGATAGTGACAAGAGTGTTTCAAACGGTCAAGAAGTCACAGACGATCAAGACATCAATAAGAATCTAAGACATATGTGTGCATCTATGGGTTTGAATGAAAAATTTAGATTCATGTGCATTAGAGCTAAGAGTCAAACAAGGCCACACACAAGTGCCTTTTGGTGAAATTGCATTGCAAAAAGGCCATAGTGCATACAAAGCAACATATTCTAACAATATGGGTCCATAGCCATAGATGCTTTGTTGATTTGAGGGGATCACGATAGCAGAGCATTACCACACAATTGAATTTGTCTCCAAGACAATCAATCTTTTAAAATGTAGGTGGAGGAAGAAACCCACCCACTTGATCAAAGGGGGCAGTGCAAGCAACCATGAAGGGGAGCAATACCTTCTCATATCATAGAGTGCTAAGGAACATTGTCAAAAGGGTAGATGTCATGTGAGGAAAGAGGAGAGGTAACCAGCAAAAAGTTTGCTTGGCTTCATCTATGAGGGAGTGACAGGGGACAAGAATTGAGAGGACCAAGGGGGAGGAGGATAGATCAGACATATGGAGGAGGAAAGTAAGCTAGAGAAGAAGTAAGAGGGAGGCATAGGTTGCCTAAGGGGGGATGAGGAGGTTGCAAGCTTGCAAGGCAGAGGGGTGGGAAGATTTAAAGGTGGAGAGGATTTTTTAAGAGCCAATAAGAGAGAAGAGAGAGGTTTTATGGAAGCATCAGGTGATGGAATCCAATGCTTGTCTTCCATCATTTTCACCTTGGGATTGTTCCATTCCAAGATAGGGGTCACGAGAACCACGATTCTTCATGTCTAGGGAATCATCCAGAGTTTTTTTTGACATTTCTGAGGTCATATCAAAGTTCTTTGAAATCCTATGGGCATATCTAGGTTGAAAGAGATGGATTGGTAAAGGGATTGCCAAATATCATGTAAGGGGAAAAGTTTATGTGACCCATGTCAAATCACCAAGGAATCCCTTCAACAAGGAAAGACCTTATTCTCAAAAGCCTTTTGCACTTGTACAAACAAATTTGTGGGGATCTGTAGCATTAGAGGAGTAGGATATTACATTACCCTTATTGAAGAAAAGTATGGGCATACTTCTTGAAGACCAAGAAAGAATATTTTGATAATTTTTAACAATGCAAAGTAGAAGTGTCAAAAAGCAAAGTAGACATAGGATCAAGATCTTCATGATTGATAGTGAAGATAAATACATGTCTTGGTAGTTTGAAAAGTTCTTGGATCATCAAGTCATCACGAGGGAGTTGACTCAAGATACACCCAACAAAATAATGGAGTTCTAAAGAGGACAAACTGAGGTGTTGCAAAGATAGCAAGAACCATTCTTTATGAGAACAACAAGCTAGATTATTATTGGGTAAAAGTCCTTATGACATTGTGGTACTCTTGTGGGAAATGGAAAATTTTATGCCAAGGTGGTAGGTGGTCCCCTACCTTTTGTCCCCATTTTGTTCCACAAAATCAGTGTTCACTTGAGCTCAATGGTTTTGTTGGAAAAAGATTTAACAAAGCATTTAAGGACTAGTGGGATTTTGGGTAGGGGCTGTACTTGATGCATAGGCTGCTTGCTGGCCGTAGTGACCATAGTAGATGTTGCAATGAGTCTTGACATCGATCGAGACCATCAATGTGTGGCTACTGTTTGTTAGGGTAGCCGTTTATTCTTACCAATCAATTTGGTAGTTGACCATGCCACCCACAACCCAGTAATACTTGTTTGTCCATGGCACCTACGTGTTTGTCCATGGCACCTAGTAATACCTATTTGTCAATGGTACCATGTCCAACCCAGTAATACCTGTTTGTCCATGGCACCTGCTAGCATAACATAAAATTGACTTGCCATGCAATGGTTGTTAATAGACAATGGAATTTCAACATAACCACCAATAGCGGGGGAAATCTTGCCATTTATAGTACAAACCATAACAAGTGTGGGTTTCGAGGTTACCTTGAAGGTCAGGAGCTATGAGTACACATGTCGTAGGAGAGTAGATTTTGGCTGGCACGTGGAGCAAATGAATGCATTGGCTAAACAAATGGTTTCCTTGCACAATTCAAAATCAGCTCTTATACCCTTGCAGGAGCAACTATCAGGTCTTCCATGGGGTGTAACCCTTCCACGAATGCTTTGTAAATAGATATGAGTCCTAAATTCTTTGCCTTAGCTTGATGTGCTCTAGCTTCTTGTATGGCCTGCCACTTCATATGAGTGACCTCCAATTTCAACTCCTTTTCCCAATGGATGGCCATTAAGGTTTGCAAAGTTAAAGGAACGTAGTAGCATTTGAGCTTACTACCATTGATGTAGCCATCCATCTCCGTGCCATTAAGGTTGCAATTCTGTAGGACCCTTGTGGCGTGATCTCAACCACCTAATAGGGACCCAGTTCTTATTGTGCAAGTTACGATTAGACCATTATTTCTAGTATATCTTTTCCACTTTTATGCCGTAGGCAGCCATTAACCTCGTCTCATCAAGCTTTTCAAGCTCGATTAATCACTTGGGAATGGATTCATCAAATATGCATCCCAAACTACCACTCTAAGGCTGGGCACAATAAATCCATGGCATTACCACTTCCACCCCAAACACAAGGCTAAAGGGTGTATAGTTTGTCACTACCTTGTAGGCCGTTCATTAGGACCATAGTGCGATAGTGATTTTATGCTCTCAATCATTGCGGCTGGCCTCAACTGTGCATGTCATGATTCGACACAAAAACTTGTATGAGCTTTTGGCCTGACTGTTTGCTCAGGGGTAGTAAGGAGTTTGAATGCACTATAAGAAACTCACTCATTGATATGCTAATTGTATTGTTCATGAAGTGTGTCCCTCTATCGCTCACAGTCTCGAGTGGGAGGCCAAAGAGGGATATGTTTTCATACAGGAACTTTGCGGTATCCCTCGCATCCACTTTCCTTGGTGGCCTTGGCCTCTACCCATTTAGTGAAATAATCCTTGGCCATGATAATATAATGGGCATGGGTCCCTTTCGCAGAGTAGGTGGGACTAACAGGACCAACAAAATAAATTCCCCACTTTTCAAAGGGATGATCAACAGTGAGGACTCCAGTCATTGGCATATAGTCCTATCTATGAGGTATGGAGACGCGTTGGCAAGGATCACAATGCTTGACAAACTTGGGGGCATCTGCAAAGAGTGTTGGGCACCATAACCCGGCTTGTAATACTTTACAGGCTATAAGTTCTCCAGCGAAGTGGCCACCATTGATGCCAGAATGAACTTCCTCTAGGACTTCCACAAATTCATCTTCCTAGATGCATCAACACATAATACCATCTTGTCCCATCCGATAGAGTTGTTCGGCTATCAATTGAAATGGGGTTGCATCCTTGTTTAGTTTTCTAGCCCTACCCTTATTGAGTGTTTTGTCTTAAGTAAACCCATTTGTTAAGAAGTGTCTGATTTCTTATGCCCATTCAAGAACTAGGTCAACTAAGAATAGTGGGGCATCTAGGAGATTTTCTTCCACTCTTATAGCAAGTTCACCATTAGGGATTTAAATCATGTCATCCACCATGAAGTGCGTACATCCCTTTCTAACTGCTATCGTAAAATTGAATTCCAAAAGGATAAGCATCCATCAATTGATGTGACCTATCATGCATGGTTTATTGACTAAGTAAAGGAGGTCCTGGTGATCAATCAAGAAGACAAACTTGTTTGCTAACAAGTAATTCCTAAACTTTTTAATTGCATATACCATGGCCAATCCTTCATGTTCAGTGGTGGTATAGTTCATCTCGGCATCATTCAATTGGCGACTAGAGAAGTATATTGGATAATCCAAATTAAACTCACCTAACTGTGCCAGTAGGCACCCTATTGCAAATTTTGAGGCATCAATGTGGACAGGAGATTCTAAGTCCCAATCGAGTGCTTGTAAAATAGGGGTTGATGCCAAGACCCCAACTTAAGGGTCTCATAGGATAATTGACACTCTTTTGTCCAATGGAACATAATCAACAATTTGTAGAGGGAATGGGGGCAATCTCTACATAATTGTAAATAAATTGCTAGTAGTAGCCCATATGCCCAATGAGCTACTGTACACCCTTTGCATTTGTGGGTGGGGGCAATTCTAAAATTATTTTGATTTTGTTGTAATCAGTGGAGATCCCACTCTTGGACATCACATGTCCGAGTATTACACCATGTTTCACCCATAACTAACATTCAGGGGATTGAGGGAGATTCTATAGAGACAATATCTTTCAAATACCAATCTAAAATACTTAAGATGATCATCCCAATAAAAGTGAGCACAGAGATCATCTAGGAAGACTTCTAAAAAATCTCTCAATTAATCCTTGAATGCAGTGATTATTAGCCACCACTAGAATGTTGCAGGTGCATTGGTGAGCCCAAAGATCATCACTTTTAAAGCATAGACTCCCCATTCCATAGTGAAGGTAGTTTTATGTTGATCTTGGGGTGCTATGGACACCTGGTTATACCCTAAGAACCCATCCAAGAAGCTATAAGCTTCTTTGTATGGGACACTCAGAGGACATGCTCTGTAAATGAAAGTGGGTAATGATTCTTATAGGTCATGGAATTTACCTTCTTGAGATCAATGCATACTCTAACCTTGCCATTCCTTTTTAGCACTATAATGATGGACAAGACCTAGTCTGTATGCTTGATCTCATAGATGAACCCTGCATCGATCTGCTTTTGTATTTCCTCTTGGACGATCATCGCATATTTTGGGTTCATGGGATAGGGTCGCTACCATACCGGTCTAATGTCATCCATCATAGGGATGGTATGTTGCACTACTTCTAGAGGCACACCCTCCATGTCTGTGTACTTCTATACAAAACAATCTTGAAATTCATGCAACAAGGCAAGCAAGGCATGTTCTTGCTTGGAATTTAGGTTGTCAACTATATTGAAATTCAATTATTTCCTTGCAGTCATAAAGACACTGGCTACAATATTAGTGGCAATTGTTCTTTGTAGTAATTTCTATGTTGGAGTTGGTAGCATTAACCTTGCCAGCTTAGATTTTGCCTCTTGCACCTCTTGGCTATGTAGGGAATTATCAGAGGAACTTGTCCCACTAGGGATATAATTAGGGTCGTGAAAGATATCCTCTGGATCATTTGTTTGGAAAGTAGCCTCTACCCGAGCTCTATTTCTTGTAAAATATACAATATTAGTATGGTGAGATGATGTTTCCTCTCCAAAGCTATCTGACATGGGCTAGTCATGCCATGAAAGGGAAGGAGAGAGGTGTGATTATAGTAGCTTACTGGGTGGTCAGAATGCGTTACTATCAGCTAAGCTTTATATGCTGCTCTCACAATGAAATTGTGATGTCGATGCTGTGATCTTCTTCATTGACCTTGATGTACTGTGTTTGTTTTGGTGTCTTGTTGATGTTGCTGTCGTACGTCACTATTCTAATAGGATTCTGACTGTCAACTATCTTTGCTTGTTAATGCTTTTGTCGAGGTCTTTTATTGTGAGTTGCAGCTTGAAGCTTTGAGCCTTGTTGGATTGAAATGATTGCTTCTGCAGTTGATGCTTAATGAAAACTATATTGAGCCTCATCAAAGCTCACTTTGGTAGAGTATTGCTTTACAATATGGATGTGCACATATTGCTGAATTGTCTCATTGTGAGGTCTTCCTCTACTAGTGTATTCACTAGGCTAGAGTTTTGGGCGACGTGTGAGTTGCTTAAAGATTTCCTTCCTAGCGTTTGAGTGTTGCTCAAGTACTATTGCTTTTCAACACTGGCTATCGTATGCAGTTTACGATGTCGTTTGTAATTATTAGCATATTTGCCAGCTTTGTGCATGCAAGTGTGATCCAATGACACCATTGGAAGCTTTGATGTTTTCAAAGTTGCAGTTTGTATGTTTCTCTATTGTTGTATCATGTCATAATCGACAGTGTCGCTTGTTTTGTTGTGAGCAAAAATTAGCAATTCTAAGTAGGAACATTGATAGGATCGCCCCCAATAGTGTTCAGAGTGTCTTCAGATAAGTGAAAAACACAAACACGTCTCCACTCCTAACAACAAAGAGATGCCAGCAATCGGAGTATAATCCAAAAGTAATCGGACTACAAAGCTATCACGAGATGTATAAAAAGAATGGCGAGGAAACCTTGCAAAGGTAGTATGTTTCTTGTATATTATGTTTTAGCAGAGAATACATCAACTCAACAACTCTCTCTTCATCAACAGGAGTTGATACAAGGTTTATATAGCCATCTGAGATCAGTCCGACTATTGTAAGGCAATAGTAAGTTTCAAAATGTAATAGTCATATTCCAAAACATTATGTGGTAGATGAGGCCATTAAGGAGTGCTCGTAGGGACAGTTACAACTGTCCCTATAGTTATAAAATGATCCCACTACTTTGTTCTAGTAACTTCCTCTTACCAGAGGTGTATTTATCCTATCCCATGATAAGTGTCCACGTGGATGGAGGCTATGCCTTCAATACACACTTTTTTTTTTGTGAACTCTTACACACACGTGCACATGCACGAGATGGTGCACCATCAAAAACTTCAAACTCCAGACCTACAAAATGTGGCATTTGCTTCCTTGATTACTTCCTTCACCCACATATGAATTTGATTGACTCTTGACATGTGGGTTGTCTCAAGAGGAAGAATTCCACTCTCCCCCTTGTCTCCTGCACCCAACAAGATGTACTACTTCTTTGTTGGCTAATAGTTGTCCTAGAAGAAGGGACCATTGCCGTACCTAATCCACAATCTAATAGGAATAATCTTGCACCCTCTATTGCCAAGGACAAGATGGGTTGCCTTGTTTTGAATATTGGAAGGGACAAGAGGTATTGCTTCTTTGCTAGCTAATAGTTGTCCTGAAAGAAGGGATTGATGTCGCACCTAATCGTCAATTTAGTGGGAACAATCTTACTCTCTTTGTTGCCAGGACGGATCTCTCTACAAAATTTGGGCTGCAATATGGTGCAAAGAGTTAAGATTAGGGAGAAGTTATAGCGAAGGACACACCATATTAGGAATATTGGAAGGAACAAGAAGCTAGAACTGGCAAGCTGATTGCATCTACAAGTATGGGCCAACTCATTCCCTATAATGCATGTGAGCTTTCAAGTCTTAATAGATGCAAGTATAATTAATATACAACTGCCATTCTAAATTGTCATTCCAATTCATGGCATCAAATGCTTCTAAATCATCATTCCAATTTGTGGCTTCACCATTGGCTAGGATGGTTCTCGTGGGATTAAATACATGCATTGGAATGAAGGGGATTTTTTTGAGTTTTCCAACTCAAAGTACAAATTAAGGACAACTTTTCTATACACGAGATACATGAATCTTCTCATGAAAAAAAATCTTGAAAATCTTAAAAGAAGTATATCGTATAACAGAGAGGGAGATAGAGAGGTAGCTAAACATGCATTCGAGTTTTTGGACCACTAGGGCCTTATAAACTCAAGATCCTAAGTGGGGACAAAGTATAAGTCTTCAATCTAGCAACCCATTCCAATGGGCAATGAAACAACATTGGTTTTTTTTCAAGAAACAATTGTATCGCTTTGACTCACCTTCAACATCTTCCACATCGAAGCCTGCTATATCTACAAAGGCCGTAGCAACTGCAACTATCACAAAAACAATGATAGTGGAACTACAACATGTAGTTGAATACTTCTACAATTTTTGCTCAGCAACTACTCAAAGAGACACTTTCATTGCCAAAAGCAGGTTTGTGTTAGCTAGATGAGCAATGTGAATTATTTACTTTTATGCAAATAGCCAATTATGTTATTCTTCTTTGATGGGTTTTTTGGTCGGGGAGGGAAATATGCGGTAGGTTTTGAGGTAAGGCATCCATTCTACTTTTCCAATATAGTCTTGAGCATCTAGATATAGATATTACCTCTATAACCCCAATTAGTTCCATGAGGTAGGCCCTTGCATAACTCAATTCTTTTGCTTTTTGCTAATTGAGCATAGATGCTTACAATCTCAAACAGTCTTGAGTAAAAAATTGAATCCTAGGGATCCACACCACAAAGACAAAAATGAATGGAGTTGGTGTAGCAATGGGTGGAAATGTTGGTGGAACAAGAATGCTATGAAAACGTTTTGATTTGAGTTGGCAATATTTTTTTAGTTTCACTGAAAGGAACCTAGCATTTTCTTTTTTGTTGGTAAAGGAAATGCATGTAGCTCTTTAGCTCATCCTCTAACTCTATTAACTAGGGCATCCCCAAGAAGAAACCTTCAGTTGTAAGATCTAGTTTCCATACCTTTCAAAAAAATTGGTTGCTTAGTGATTCTTGGATATAGGTAGAGCCTTTTCTTTGCTAACTTGGGGTCTTATCATCTTGAATACTGCTGCTAATCCTATTGCTCATGTACTCTATACTTGGCATTCTATAATTTTTATAGGGTCAATTTTTCCTGCACCGCCCCAACCCTCATCCTACCCTCAACCCCTCCCACACATGCATCACTCCCGAACCCCAACGATGGCCCCCCGAGCTGTCGCATTGGTCCCAACTCCATCGCACACCTGTATTGCCCCCAATTGGTGCATTCTAGAGTGTGGGTAGCAATGTCACGGCCTCCTTCCATAGTAACTAAGCCAGAACCATATCCTCATGGGATGAAGGAAAAGTTATCATAACCAGGGATATCTCTCAAGAAGTAACTTTTAGGCAAGGGTTGAACTCCTCTCCCACCATAGGATTTAGAACAAAACAAAGTGAGGGACTAAAGAGAGGGGTTCCCAATAGAATATTTATACAAAACTGCCTTCAGTTCACACCACTTGCTTGGTCATGGAGAAAAAGTGAAGAGAAGGGTTGCCATCCTACTTGGCTCAATAGGAAGCATGGCCCAGCCACTCACACAAAAGAAAGGTGTCCACCATATGATGGCCACCCATGGAGTGTTGGTTAAAGAAAATTTATAACTAACTGCTCTCAATGGGAATTGAGCCCATGCCATGGGACCCAATCTATCTCTTCATTCACTACGCCAATTAGACTTTGGTGTAACTAATATGTAGCTTGCTTGTAAAAGTTAACCATCTAGTGGCATGAACCACAAAATCCGATGCATATCGTCCTTTGTTTCTCACACCATCCTATCCACATGGGTAGTGTGAACCAGGCCTTGATGTTGGAGGTGCTAGTTCTCACCTCTAGGCTACTTGTGACATAGTCTTCCTCGTTGGAGCCACTGCTTGATCCTAACCTCGTACTACCTTAGATAATCCTCTAGTCACCGATTCTAGCTCCATGGAGTCATTGAAGTGAGAATTATTCCTTGGGTGTTCATATTGGCAATTTGACAGGCATACTCAATCAAATCTATAACTTGGTGATGACTAACTAGGATTTCTTGGCCAATTCAAACTGTAGATTTACTATAATGCATCACGCTCATAGAGAACCAACTAAGGCACATTGGGGAAATTCATTGAATGCATTTAGCTCAGCTTCAAGCTAGTGGATTCTTTTAGAAACTACCATCTAACATCTCCTTTTGAGACATTAGATGGCCCCTGACACTAGCAAGGAGCCCTTTGTAGATTATCTAACTAGTTGGGGTCCTAGTCTCCAAGCCGATCAAAATTGCATGACTTACTTGTTGTGGCATTTCCAAATTAAGTCATGAACAACTAGAATTTTGTAGTTGACCATGTTTTCTCGGTGTCCATCTAGTGACGTCATAAACTCGTGACATTTGAATAGATGACCATTCAACTATTCCCCTTTAAAGATTTTGGAACATGATAGGTACCACACATAGAGGGTCTATTTCAACCCATCCACCATCTGGCACAATTCGCAAACTCCATCCGTAAAGAGATTCATATGCCTACTCCACAGATTTCCTCCATTAGGATCCTTTGGGAAACTCTGAACCTGCATCCAACTATCTCAAGAACCAAGATCTTGATGAACTTATCTCAAGAACTACCCATGCGTTAT
The DNA here is from genome assembly GCF_047967505.1 of Dipteris shenzhenensis. Lineage (NCBI taxonomy): Eukaryota > Viridiplantae > Streptophyta > Polypodiopsida > Gleicheniales > Dipteridaceae > Dipteris > Dipteris shenzhenensis. The sequence continues at coordinate 4,847,408 of NC_141618.1, read as the reverse complement.
CCAAGGTCACAACAATACCATCATCTACTAGTGGCTCCCCAACCTTTGGCACTATCTCGAGCATGTGTCCCTCCAATGCACAATAATTGGGCCTCCATGAAATGGGCTTCCTAACACCTACTATTGTCAACAATTTAGTCTCTATCATCAGGAAGCATCACAAATCAACTATCACAATTATCATGCAAGAGGCACCAAGTGTCTCCTAATTGAAACCACCATGTTATCTATCTAAAATAGAGATCCCTATGGCTACTCCATAGACGTCCTCCATGAGGATCCTTTGGGAAACTTGAACGTGCATCCAACTATCTCAAGAACCAAGCTCCTGATGAGCTTATCTCAAGAACCATGAGTCATCCAAGGTCACCACCGCAATACTCTCATTTGCTAACCCCCTCCATGGTATGGATAAAGTATCTTGGATGCATCTTAGATATACTTGAAAACTCAATCATGGTTGCACATGCTTAGCCATGTTGGATATAGCAACCTATGATAGTACAAGGAGAGGAGAATCACGTGACAAAAGGTACCAAGTGTAAACCTTACTGAAAAGTTTCAAGCTTTGGTCACAATAGAGCCTTCATGAAGAGAGGTGTTAAGTTATCCTTCATTGGAATGTAGAACAACTTTTGTTGTTAACCCATAAATGGGGTTCACAGGAGAACAATGGGTCCTGCCTACATTTTGTGAAATTGTTTTGTACATATGCAAAAACACATTATTGTTTGTAAATATGCGGTATCCATTTCATTGAAAGAGTGAGGAAAATAGAGAGCCTTGTATTATCCTCTCGATGCTACTAGGAAGAGGCCAAGCCAATCAGATCTCAGTTTGGAAATATAATGGCCAAATGGGAGAATTAGGTCTAGTACTGGAATTAAGGTTGGACCTCCCTTTGGAAAAGCGTGAAACATCAGCTGATTAGTTGTTATAGATTTTTGGATTGTGTGCAAGATTTTGGTTTCTTGCAAACTTTTACTTTAATGGAGGTTTATCCTTCTCATCACTAAAACCACCATCTAGAATTTGGAAGTCATCCTCATCACTTGCAAATTATTTTGAAATGTCTAATATGAAGTAGGGATATTCGAGAACTCTTCTTGGGTCTTCTGACTCCCTTGGTTCTTCCATATATCCTCATATTTTAGCCTCTACATCCCAACATAGTGGCAAGAATGTTCGTGATCATCCCCATACTTATTTGAATATAGACTTAATCAACATAGGAACTTGAAATGGCAAATCAACTTGAATCTGCATTTAATATAAAATTCAAATCTACATGTATATCCACCGTATAGAAACGAATGTCCTCATTTGTATAAGAATGTATCAAAAAATCATCAACATCAAACTCATGAAAAATATCAAAGAACACATCTTAGATATCATTAATCAAGTCTAAAAAATATATTCCTAGAACCATCTATTTTTCAAAATACCATACATTTTTCAAGGAGTCTTCACAAATACTCTCCATGAACATGTTTAATCTCCTTTATTTTTCAACTTCTTTTAATAGATTCTTGGTCTCTCATCAATGTCTTGGGATCAATCAGGTATCTTACCCTCATGCACATCATCCTCAAGAGAAATATTACAATACATGATCAAATTCTCCTGATCTAATCATCAAGCATAATGGATTATCAACTTGAACATCAACATCATATCATGCACATCATCCTCAAGGGAAATAATAAAATCCATGATTACATTGTCCTCATCTACTCATTAGGCATAATGGATCACCAACTTGAACATCAACATCATAAACATCAACATGAGGAATACTACTATGCCCCAAATCAAACCTATCAAACCACACAAAGTAATAGGCATTGTTTCACTTCTAGCTTTTGTGGTTGATTTGTTAAATGTATGTAGCTGCTTAGCAACAATCGAATCTGAATGGAAATTGAGATTTCCTAAAAAATACTTATAGCTTGCTCAAACCTTTAATTCAATACACATTTATGGATTGATTAGCTTCAACATTTGGTTCAATAGCACTCCAATAAAGTTACATGATTTGTAGTCACATGATTAGTTTCTATCTTCAAAAAAATGTTTCCATGATTTCTTGGATAGTAGGTGGCTCTCTCTTTCTTAGGCCAATTGAGGTTCATTGTTTTGACAATTCCCACAAGTTGGTGGTAATATTGTCTTCTATAGAATGAAGAAACAAAGGCATTTTGATGGTGGCTAGACAAAGATCATAGGCTACTTTAGGCCCTCACACAAGTATAGGTTGGCACTTGCATAGAGACCTTCACAAGCCTCTTCACAATATTTCTCATTAACACATAATTTCTTATGGACCTTTTTGCTCTTCCACATCCTTCATAGAACACCCTCCGTGCTTTTTTTTTGTTTAAAAAATGAAAAAAAGTAATGGTAACCACTTGGGTTTAACAGTGGGTCTCGCTTACATTTTTGTACCATCTTTTATACATATACCAAAATTGTATAATTTATTTTTAAATATGTGGAATCCATTTAATTAAAAAGGAGAGTAAATAATAGAGCTTTATTAATTTTTTAAATGTTGCTAGGAAGAGATAGCTTCAATTAGAATTCGATTTGGACCTAGATTAGCCATTTTGGGTGTAGTAGTGGAAGTAGGGTTAGACCTCCCTTTGGAAAAGGTCCTATACAAAATCCAAGGATTTTGAATTTGGGAAACAAGTGAGCCTCTAGATAACATCCATCTCTAAATATCATTGTATACAATAGGTCCTGTACTGTTTTCATGCCAGTACATGTCACCCATACCCTGTGCCACATATCTATTCCCTATATGCGCATTGAATTCAACTAGAAGGAGGATCTCTCCTGCCCAGAGAACTTCATGATATCATTATATATCGTCTCACATGACTTGTAACCCTTTGTGGTAATTTCATGCACATAGGATGATGTAATGGGGGGGAAGGAGCACATTGCAATGAAAATCAACCATGCGTCAATGACTAAACTCATATCCACATGTGTTGGACATGCTGCTCTCTCCACATCACATATATGAGCGATCTCGAATGAGATCTAAAAAGAGCTACTATGGAGGTTATCCCATTGTGACTCTTCATCTCCTTCATGTAGATGACTCCTAGGTGTATCTTGTCAATGTGGGTAGCCCTCTCTCTGGATTCTCATGTTCTTAGTGTAAAAGACGTCATCTGTGCTAGTGTAAGGCATTGAGAAAACCCCCTGGGTCAGAACAAAGGGTACCATTGCAATTCGATATAGCTATGCTCAATCTATTTTGTACTCTCATCATATAGACCCAACACCATCATGTGCTGTCTGTACCCATCTCTCCCCTTTCTTTCTTTTGAATAATTACATTATCGCCCCTATAGGTAGCTCACTTCTCTTCATGTCTTGCTGCTATTACCCAAACCATCCCTCCCCTTCAATGCTCATACTGACATTACCCGATGCATTTCTTTCCTCCTATGCTCTTGTTACAGGAGCATGAGATCATCATCTAGATATGTCCTAGTTCCCTTTAGTGTGGCCCTCATACTCATGAAGGTGGAGCTGTCCGCTACTATGCGAAATCTCACTACCATTGGCATTGTCGGTGCACAACCCTACTGAGAGTACTCTCAATGGAAGCAAGAATGGAAGAAGGAGAGAGAGCGAGAGAGAGAGACAGAGAGCCACACAAGTTTTGGTGGGTGCAGAACCACCCTAATCTTCTTTTTCATTCATTTATATATGTGTTTGAGTATTGTACATAACTGGGGTTAAGGCACAGTGACCTTTAACCCCCACAACCTCCCACTTAAAGGACAATGTGCCTTTAAGGGAGAACAACCAGTGAGCATACTATCCAATGCCCATCAATACACGACAATACTCAAACCGCTGACTAGGTAGACTCTTCGTCAGCATATCTGCAGGGTTATCATCTGTATGAACCTTGACAAGCTCTATGCGCTTGTCCTCAAGTACCTCCCTGATGAAATGGTACCTGACCTCAATGTGTTTGGTCTTTGCATGAAAGACCGGATTTCGTGCTAGCTGAATAGCACTCATGGAATCACTATGCAATGTCGGTACACCTGTATGAATCCCCAAATCTCCCACTAGCTGATCAAGCCATATAGCCTCCTTGCAACCCTCTGTGGCTGCAACATACTCAGCTTCTGTGGTAGACAAAGCCACGCACTTCTGTGCGCGAGACATCCACGACACTGCACCACCTGCAAAGGTGAACACATAACCAAAAGTGGATCTCCTACTATCCACATGCCCTGCATAGTCTGAATCTGTGTACCCAAGTACACGCATGTCTCCTTTACCAAAGCAAATGCACATCTCCTTGGTACCCTTCATGTACCTCATGATGCACTTAACTGCCTCCCAATGCCTCTTTCCTGGATTAGCCATATACCGGCTAACAACTCCCACTGCAAATGCAATGTCTGGTCTAGTAGCTATCATAGCATACATAAGACTCCCAACCGCTGATGCATAAGGAACCTTGGCCATCATGGCCCTCTCCTCATCTGATTTGGGACTATCTGTATGACTCAGTTTCACATATGGAGGCAATGGAGTACTCACTGCCTTCCCCCCCTCCATATTGAAACGTTGAAATACTTTTGTAACATACTCTTTTTGTGAAAGCCAAAGGAGTTTCCTACTCCGATCACGCGTGATGCGCATACCAAGAATATGACCTGCAAGTCCCAAATCCTTCATATCAAAGGCCTCATGCAACTTGGCCTTTAATGCATCTAGCTCATAAGTATTCTTGCTAGCGAATAGCATATCATCCACATATAGTGCCAGGATTATCAGGCTATTATCCTTAGCCCTTTTAGTGTAGAGGCAGTGATCAATTTCACTCCTTCTAAAACCCTGGGACCGAATGAAAGCATCAAACTTCTGATACCATTCTCTAGGTGCTTGCTTAAGACCATAGAGACTCTTTTTCAGCTTGCAAACTAAATGCTCTTTGCCCTTTTCTTCAAAGCCTTCCGGCTGCACCATGTAAATTTCCTCATGCAAATCCCCATGCAAGAAAGCTGTCTTGACATCCATTTGCATAAGCTCCATATCCTCTATTGCCACTAGTCCAAGCATGCATCTAAGTGTGGTCATCTTCACAACCGGAGAGAATATCTCATCAAAGTCCATACCCTTCTCTTGCTTGAACCCTTTAGTAACCAAACGGGCCTTGTATCTAGGCACATCATCACCTGTGACCTTCATTTTGTAGACCCATTTACATGGCAATGCTTTCTTTCCATGTGGCAAAGAAACCAAGTCCCAAGTCTTATTCTTCATAAGTGAACTCATCTCTGATTGCATAGCATACTCCCACTTACGTTGATCCTCACGCATCATAGCCTCTCTGTAGCAAGAAGGCTCCCCGCAATCAGTAAGCATCACATAGTCTACCCCTGGAACAAACCTATCAGGAGGTCTAGACACTCTAGATGATCTTCTCAAGGGCATTTCAGCTTGCTGTCCCACGTGCATATCAGCCACATTTGGCTCATCATTTCCACCAATAGATGATCCATCATCTACCCTTGATTGTATACCTGTGGGAGTACTTGGTTGTACCATTTCTTGCACATTTGGTGCATGGACAGCTTGCTGTCTATCAACATATGCAGGTGGATTCACATCCTGGAAAGTGATTCTCCTCATTTCCACATCCCTCATGGGTGCCTTATGCATCTTCTTCTCATTGAAGACCACATCATGGCTGCGTATGATCTTCTTTGCTTCTGGATCCCAGAGACGATAGCCCATCTCTCCACTTTCACCATAACCTAGAAAGATGCATTTCCTAGACTTAGGATCTAGCTTCTTTCGAAGCTCTTTTGGCACATGTGCATATGCCTCACACCCAAATATACGCAAATGAGAGTAAGAGGGCTTCTTGCCACTCCATGCCTCTTCAGGAATACCACCATCCAAACTCTTACTAGGTGATCTATTGATCACATGCACTGCAGTCTTCATTGCCTCAGCCCAAAAACCACCAGAAAGACTTGCATTGGAAAGCATGCATTGTAACCTTTCTTGAATGGTACGGTTCATCTTTTCTGCAACTGGATTTTGCTCTGGAGTACGAGGGGATGTGAGATCCCTCTTAATCCCACGTGTATCACAGAAATGCTGAAAGTCATGAGAGAGATACTCTCCACCATTGTCAGTCCATAGGCATTTAAGCGTTCTACCTAACTAATTCTCAACCAAGGCCAGCCATTTCTGAAATACCTGGAACACATCACTCTTCCGAGCTATAGCATAAGCCCACACTTTCCTAGTTGCATCATCAATGAATGTCACATAGTATTCAGCCCCGCCTAATGACCGTGTAGGCATGGGACCACATACGTCTGAATGCACCAAATCAAGCATTTCAAACTCTTTCTTTCCCCTTCTTTTATGGGCTGATTTAGTCTGCTTCCCATAGAGACAATGCTCACAAAATTCAAAATCAGAGAAACTCAAATGCGGTACATAACCCAAACGGCATAAGAGTTTCATTCCATTCTGGCTCATGTGCCCCAACCTGCAATGCCACAAAGAAGTGCTTGGCTGCTCGGTTATTGCAACAACATGATCAAATACCCCTGATACATGTAAGGGATACAAAGTCCCACACTTGGCACCCCTGGCCAAAAGCATAGAGCCCTTTTGAATTTTCCAACTTTGAAAGCCAAAAGTGGTGTGAAAACCAGCATCATCTAGCTGACCCACTGAAATAAGACTCTTGGTCAGCTTAGGCACATGTCTCACATGTTTCAAAACAAATGCAGACCCATTTGCAAAAGAAAACTTTATGTCACCTGCTCCCACTATGTCACATCCATAGTCATTTCCAAGATGCACACAACCTGTCTTTCCACTATCATAAGTGGAGAACCATTCCCTATGGGGAGTAACATGGAATGAAGCACCAGAATCCAAAATCCAATCCTGGGAATATGCATCATCTGAAGTGGTAAGCAACTCTGCAGATAAACTAGACATGAAGAGAACATCATTGTCACTATCACGTGTGACTGCATTGATCTCCTCGATCTCCACTTTTCCTTTGTCCTCCCTTGGACTCTCTTCCTTTTGATTTGCACCCCAATTTGCATTCTTTTTCTTATCCTTTTGCTCTCTTTTCAGCTTGTAGCAATCCTTTTTCATATGGCCCTTCTTGCCACAATGGTAACACTCAATGTTCTGTGCCCTGGATTTGCTACGAGACTTCCCTCTTTCTTGGGACTTCCCCCTGAACTGTGATCTGCCCCTTTGCACATTTAAGGCTGCATCCTGCTTGTTGCCATCCATAGACTTCTGTCTAATCTCCTCGGCCAACAAGCTACCCACAACATCATCAAATTTCAGTACTCCACCAGGTGCAGAGTTACTGACAGCTGTACGGAAGGTATCCCATGAGGATGGCAATGAACATAAGAGAAATATTGCCTTAGTCTCCGCATCAAAATTCATTTTCTGAGCCTGAAGCTGGCTGAAAATAATATTGAATTCATTCAAGTGAGAAGCAATGGAGACCCCTTCCTTCATCTGCAGCTCAAACAACCTCTTCATGAGGTAAACTTTATTAGAGGCAGTTTCCTTTTCATAAGTGGCACACAGTTTCTTCCACAAATCTTCCGTAGTTTGCTCATTTACTACTGTGAAATAAACTGACTCTGCAAGATGAAGTCTAATAGTAGACTTTGCTAATGCATCCAACTCATTCCAATCATCCTCAGACATATTTGCAGGCTTAGCTTCAATCCCTGCCAAGGGTTTAATCTGCTTCTTTTGAATAAGCACATCCCTTATTTGTTCTTTCCACAAAGACAAGTTTGTCCCATCAAACTTTTTAATGCTGAAAAACTCCTTTTCAGACGTGGAAGAGGATGCCATGATGCAAATGAAACAAAATCCCAAATGCTAGTGCCTCAAGAGAAAATCACACCAAATACCAGGTGCACCCAAATGTGTATGCCACAATAGAGTGAAATATCACCAAAAACTTAAAACTCAAAGCATCTGACTCATGTGCATATACTATGCATCCATATGAGCAAATCTGTCCCAAAAGAAAATGCCAATAAGTACCAAATGACTCAAGCATAAACACTGTCCACTGGCATATGCATCAATAATGTCTCATCCAAGAGAGCATAGCACTATCAGTGCATCACCTGCAATGTTTCAAAGCTGTCCCTCAGCTTAAAATAGCATCCATGTGCAAAGCGTCCATAAAAATAGCATCCCACAAGGCAATTTGGGCCTATCAGCGCATCCAACAAGGACCGCAATGCATCCAAATGGCCTATAAATCATCCACTGCAACCCAATGCATACCACGAATGAGCGCACACTGCTCAAACTGCAACCAGAGTGATCTGCATAAGGTATGCTCAAGAAATCATAGTCCCACGGTAATGAGCGCTACTGAAAATAGAACCTGAGATGCTTCAAAACATGGGCGCCATTGCATAATCGGACTCAGCAAGAAAATCTGCAAATATCTCTCTTCTGCCAGAACTCCAAAATCCCAACCGATGAATGAGAAATGGGAGTCAACACTTATCCACTGCCATGTGGCATAATCTAAGGTTTCAAAACCTTAGTATGAAAAATGCATAACAGAGAGACGAAATCGAATACACAGAGATTTATAACTCTGAAAATCCTTCACCGAATCGCGCAAGAGCTGATAGGTAGGGGTTTTTGGGCGTCCGGAATGCAATGGGACAGACGGTTTTGGAAACCGTGGCCTCAATCACTGGGTCCAACACACGGACTGAAAAACGTTTTTGGAAACAGAGCTATCTGTAAACTCCACCGGAGTGCGAATGATGAGCAACATAGAAGTTTTAGGACCTCCTGAGTCCACCGGAACTGACAGATCTGCAAATGGTTGCTCCAAACTTGAGTTCCAACACCCGGGCAAAAAACGCAGGAATTGACACAGTGAGTCAGAAATCCACTGAAATGATATCCCAGATTCAAGAATGAAGGTGTTTCCAAGCTCCTGAAGTAATGTGGACACCAAAAGCAAGCAATAGTTGCCTCTACAAGTCAATACGGAGTCTCTATCATCGAACGGAACAGGGAAAAGCTCAAAAAACGACTTTTTCTTTGAAAGCTCTTAACAGGCTCTCAAAACCACTTCGCAAAGCCAAAGTGACTTTTCCAAATGTTCCTCCAAGGTCTCTGCACACTCGGATACAAGTAAAGTCACCCACAAAGCTTTCCACAGAGCTTCTCCTTCCTCCCACAGAGCTGCTGAGCTTCAAGCATTCACGCACGCTCAGCTAGATCACCCGGGCTCTGATACCAGTTGAGAGTGCTCTCAACACGGAAGCAAGAATGGAAGAAGGAGAGAGAGCGAGAGAGAGAGACAGAGAGCCACACAAGTTTTGGTGGGTGCAGAACCACCCTAATCTTCTTTTTCATTCATTTATATATGTGTTTGAGTATTGTACATAACTGGGGTTAAGGCACAGTGACCTTTAACCCCCACACCTACCCACCCTCCAAGCTGCCTCAACAGTGAGATTGACACTCATCTTGGTTATCAAAGCCTCATTGTCAATGATCGGGGTATCACCCACTGCTAGACCTCTCATAGAGACATTTTAGAGCCTAAGGGTTGTTGTTCTATCCCTTATCCTCCTCTAGGGCATCAGAGATGGACTCTTTCTTTGGGGCTGATGTGCCCTTTTTTACTACCTCTTTCTACTCCAACATCTTTATTCTTCCTTTAGTGATATTTTGTGAGAATTATGAAATCAGCCTTCGGAAACTCGAATGGGCAGTGAACAATTAATAACCAACAAAATACTTAATTTCCAGCCATTTAAAACTTTCCACAGCAAACAATTTGGAACATACCACACAAGAGCTAGATTGCGCTCGTCCTGCACCAGACACCAAATTAGCCCTAAACTTAGTGCCCCTTTTGGTATTTCTTTATCATTTATTTGGAATGCATCCAAATATAAGAAAGCACTATCGTACATCAGCCTAAAATCAGCCAACTGAATAATCTATTCACAAGCACTCCCATCTTGCTATGCACCAATTTCAATCATAGAAAGGCATCCCAGTCCAGTGCAATATGCCATGGCAACTTTTCTTTCGATTCTGACTTATAGTTTTAACTTGCCAGCTCTAATACCCTTCAAGGGAATCTTGGAAGAAGAGAATGAACTAAGTCTATCCTAGCAGCTCTAATACCCTTCACAAGAGTCCTGGCAGAACAAAGATCAGCAAAACAACCAACCCTGCCTGTTCCTGGCACACAAAAAGGCTAGCTGCAATAAGGCAATAGAATCTAAAGATTCTGAGGCAATAGGAGAGCTTCTGGGAAGTAATCGACTGATTTGAAGGCTCTAGGAACCCTCAAACAAAACAAGCAAAAAGGCAAATCTGTCTCTGAAGTACTCAAGCACTCTTGCAGGCAAAATCAACAGAAGCAACCTTGGAAGAGGTGAAAAACAACAAAAATGATTTCCTTCTAGCACCCTTCGGCCCCTAGTAGTCCAATCCTCGTAGGTGAAATGGATCTGGTGCCAATCTCACACCTTTGAAGCCTGTCTGTTGACCCTAGAGTGGATCTGAATGAACAAAATCAGGTGTGACGGCTCTGGAAAGCCTCTCAAAGGTGCAACTCAACAATTCCTCTTGCCTAGAAGCAAATTGAGTTGCAAACTTTCCTTAAAAAGTGAGATTTTGATAGACACCCAGCTCGGAAGGCTCTTGGAAGAAGTGAGAATCAGATTTGGACCTTTGGAAAGGCATGAATAGCAGGCATTCAAAAAAAACAAACTGATCTGGAGGCTCCTGGCACAAAAACAAAATTCATTTTTGAGCTTGTAGCAGCATGGAATTAATTGCACTGGAGTGTCCTTTGAAGTGTTTTAATCAATGGGAGGCTAGGTTAGTCATCATAAATTCCTAAAGCTTAGAAATTCACATCTCCGTGATGACAGACCCCCCTCTTGAAAAATTGCAAATGTCCCCATTCGCACTGAACTTTTTGCTTTGTTCCATGAGAAATTGTAGCAAAAGTCCTAAAGCAATCAAAAGCTCAAAGCCTCAGTTAGATCAAAAACACAACTAGGCATCCTTCCACAAATAGCACACATACATGCTATTCTTGTGAATATGTGTGGTTTGGATTGTGAACTTGTGTGATATGCTCCTAATATACTACGGATTATGGACGGTTTCTTTCATGCCATGACTCTTTTAGAGCTGCCAGGATAGATTTGACAGTCCCGTATAGCCATAAGATGAAGTGGGTAAATATTTGAAATGAACATGCCTAGAAGCTCCAAACTTCCTTAAAAAGTGTGATTTTGATAAGCGCCCAGCCCAAAAAGCTCCTGGAAGAAGTGTGAATCAGATTTGGGCCTCTGGGAAGGCATGAAGAGCAGGCATCTAGCAAAAACAAACTGATCTGAAGGCTCCTGGCACCAAAAAAAAAATCATTTTGAGCCCACAAACAACTCACAGACGATCCTGGTAGTCGAATATCAACAAGGCAATGTGATAGAATAGCCCTAGAGCACTTTCCCAGTCTAAGACTTAGCTCTCCCTATTATTCTATGGCCCAAAAACAAGCCTTAAAGCAAACTTCTACTTTTGCCTTGTCCCACAATCCAACTTGCTCTTTGGAGCTATTTTTTAGCTAAAGGAATTTCAACCCCTCTCTAGCCTTCATCTGGAAGCTCCAAACTTGCCATAAAAAGGTTGATTTTGATAGGCGCTTGGCTCGAAAGGCTTCTGAAAGAAGTGTAAATCAAATTTGGGCCTCTGGGAAGGCACGCATAAAAAATGGACTGAGCTGGAGGCTCCTAACACAAAAACGAAATTCGCCTTTGAGCTTCTAGCAACCCACTGACAACTCACACATGGCCCTCGTAGTCGAAAATCAACAAGGCGATAACAATAGCCTCATAGCACTTTCCCAGCCCCTAACTTGCCTCTCCTTGTTCTTCTATGGCCCAGAAACAAGCCTCAAAGCAAATTTCAACTTTTTGCCTTGTCCAACAAGCTAGCTTGCCAAACGTGGCTTCAAGCTATTTTTAGCCAAAGGGATTTTTACCCCTCTCTAACCTCCAATCCCTTGCCTTGGCCCATGGAATTAATTGCACCGAAGTGTCCTTTGATCAATTTTAATGAGTTGGAGACTCGTGCCTAAAGCTTAGAAATTCATGTCCCCATGACAAAAGTTATTATGCTTCCCCCTACATGTTGGCTTCCCCCTACATGGTGGCTTGCATGGCAACTATCTCCTTTTTTGCCTTCTTTTCCTCATGCCTTGTGGACCTTCATCTGCTCTTTGAGTATGTTAGGATCCTTCATATTTTCATTAGGAGAGTTTCACACTAACAAGGTCTAACCTAAAATATCATGATAAAGTATGCAATAGATGAAACATACCCTCTTGTCTTTTGTTTTCCATGATAGAATATCTCATCTAAAATATCATGATAAAGTATGCAATAGATGAAACATACCCTCTTATCTTTTGTTTTCCATGATAGAATATGTCTTCTTTTGGTATAAAATTTGACCACAAGGCCAAAACTTTTTGCATCGTTTGATCTCTTGTTTTGAACAAGTTGAGGTGATGATGAGCTATACTTAAACTAGCTATGCAAACATCATACTAAAATTATGTGCCCCCTTAGTCATCAATTAGAACCTCTATCTTCTAATGGACTAATGGTCACATGGGCATGGACTTAATTGTCAAGACATAAAGCCTAAAAAGACACTAATTTTTTTTGGCAATTAACTCACTAAGTCTTTGGTTTGTACCTATACATTGTGAACAAGTAATATGTTGTCGTGTGCTTTTGTTTAAACATGCATGTTACTCTTTCCAATGCAATAAGTAAACAATGTTTGCATACTCTTAACACGCTATACTCAGATGTTATGTGGTCTATGTTGCCCCTCCAAAGGAACATTTGCTATGACATAGGTTGAGGACAAGATGCTACATGTAAGAACTTTGCACACTTGGTATTTTTTTCTTAGAAGTATATGACATCTTAAAAGGTTTTGCTAGTATGAGTAGAATCAATGCAAAGTAAGGCCATAACATCAATTGCCAAATAAAGCAAGAAATAAGAAGTCATTTGGATTAGCTAAGCCTTTCCTGACCTGAGACCTAGAGTGGGGCGTCATATGCAAGAGAGATGAAAATAATCGATTGAATTTTAGCCATTAAGATTTCCCAATCTTGTAGGTAAATATCTATATGGCTTTTGGTAGAAGTGTCCTCAATACCACTCTAAACTTGAATTTCAAGTAACTTGGCTTAAGAATCTATTGTATCCTTGGAGAAATGGAATGAAGTGAAAGCCTATGTTCTAGAATCAATTGACAATCTTCTGAGCAAGGCTTCTTGTGCTTAAAGTGTCCAGAATCCAAAACACAATTGCCAAATCCTAGAAAAGCAAGCTACAAAGAGAGAAACTGTGCAATCAAGCTACAAAGCAACTCACATGTTACCTTATTGAAGATGGCCACTAATTGGCTAACCTTTCTATTGGAAATGCAAATGCAAGACTACATAAGAATGAAGAGAAGTGCTTATCATATAATAAGCGTGAATAAAAGACTAACGACTAAGGACATATGGTAACCACCAGGGATTGCCATAAGAAACTTCGTTCTGCACTTTAAAGACAAGCCTGAGTGTTTGCTTTCTCATATGCTTAAGCCTCTTACATGTGCTCCCTTCAATACCTTTATTACCTTAAATATCCACTCTTGTAGCAAGGCCTATGGTGAAGCCATCCCCATGCAGACTTTGTGACCTCCCATTGTTCACACTCCTGTTTGTATAGTAAAAAGGACAAGGGTTGTGTTCTCAGCAGCCCTTGCCTCCTTTTCCTTTTCAGTTGTTGCTTGGTAGCCCCCTTCCACTTTGATAGAAATTATAGGAGTATTGATAGTTTGGATGACTTTGACGGAACTCAAAGCATTCACTCTACTCCTGATCACTATCTTAAGATAATAAGGGGGAAGGCAAGATTTTGCTGGTCCATGCTCTTCGAGTGGCTTCTTAGGCTGTGTAAAGCAGGTTCTCTCACCCAGTTTTTGTTGATTGAAGTGAAGGAAGAAGCATGGAGGATTGGCACGCTGCCAGAGGTTTTAATTGGAAAGATGTGGACCAACATGGTCTAGTAATAAATGTTTCCAACAACGTTCATTGGACTAAGTAACTGGTAGAGGGTTTGCAAATTCCCTCTCTACAAGGAGTTTCTCAACTAAGGTTTTATGGTCCCTAAAAAAATGTTACCAAGAAACCTCTAGGCTGACTCACGTTTGGTGCACACACAACTTGAGGGGCTTGCTTTGTATGTGGACTCCTTGAACGAATTTGTGTAGATGTTTGCTTCAGAAATCTATGAACATAGTATCATCAGCATAAAAAAGTTGATGAAAAGGTGAGAATCAACATCATCATGCTAGAGAATGCAGCAATCATAAAGCTTCTTATGATCTTTCACAGAAGCCAAAAAAATGGCATACAGTGTATCTTAGAAACCCTTCATCTGATTGATACATTAAGCGCCACATCTCTACAACGGATCGCTGTGTTGCTTCCAAACACCTAAAACCTCCGCATCTCTTTGGGAGGCTTAAAATGTATTGGATGGGTTTCTGGCGTGGCATTTTCATCCTCCTTCCACATCTTTATTGTCTTATCAGCTTCACAAGAAACCAGCCTAGTTCCTGTTACATCAAAGGACAATGCATATATTCCTGCTTCACTGTCTAGAGACCCTGCACATGTATGAATTCAAAAATGAGCTTTGAGTACTCGCATAAAATTTGAAAGACATCCCTGTAAAACTGGCTTTTAAACGTGACACAGAAGCAAGAGGGATTAAATTTAATTTACCAGGCTGAACAATTGTTTGTGTTTGCTGGAAATTATGACCGCTTTTCCAATCCCAAAACCAGAGGCTTCCATTATCACCTGAGATAAGATAAAAGTGCATGCCAAACCATGTTAATCAATATCTTCATATGGAGGAAGTCAATGTTCTCCAGTTAGATTAGAAAATAGCTTGGTATTTCCTAGTGCGAGTTACCATACCTCCTGAGACCAGAACATTCTCTTCATTTATCGCCATGCAATTGACGATGGTTCTTTGTTGAGACCTGAATACAAGAATCGGTAGTAAATTATATTTACTTTCAAAAAGAAAGAAAAGTGAACTCTGTACCCTTTCTCTTTCCTAGCTATAGCCTCATGTGTAGCCAACTAGATAACCACTTAATCATTCATTGTCAATGGCCTAATTTGTACTCATTGTGGTTAAATTCCCTCACTAGATTAAAGGCATCCATAATCAATCAGTTGTCACAAGCAAGGAATCTTGGGTATGACGTGGTTTCTTCAGATGTTACCATTGCAACAATATAACTCACATCACCCATTGCATATTGAAACTTTCAAAGAGGAAGCTTCATTAGTGCTGGTGGCCATCCCATAAATAAAAATTATGCAGCATTCAAAGGGGAGCTAAAGACGTTTTTTATAGTATCCTTTAGATCCCTCCCCTCCATGGAAGAACAAGAACGGAGAGAGGGAGAGGGAGAAACTGGCTTCAAGGTTGAGCAGAATATTGACAAACTGGTTTACTAGTGTTCAAGTCACATTTAAAGCAGACATTGTACTAATATCAGAGCCTCACTACATGCCACTCTTCTAGGGCTGAACTGATGTGAATTTTACAATTGATCTCTAATACTTTGACATGTCTTCAAATGTGTATCTGCCGTCCACCGCCTCAACAATTCCACAACACCTCCAGTAGCATATATTAGACCAATATTCTCTTGAATGGTCTTCATTCCTAAACTACTCATTTCTATTTTGATCCTTCGACGACGACTCTTAAGCCCTATGTAAATATCAATTGCTTATCCTTGATTTCTTCTGGTTGGTGCATTCCGAATCATGCTTACTAATGCAACTGAAATCGTGATTCTCTATCATAGTTACCAAGGAATGTGATCATTCTGGGAACTAGGGATGCCAGGATAGGAGTGTTCTGGTAAAGGGGAATGTCGCCTGGAATGGGAATGCCACATCATCATACCATGCATAGAACTATACAAGGACGTGCAGAGAACTCTCACTTTTACAGCTCTGACTTTCAGTTTCAGCTTTCCACTTGCATAAAGGACATAAAACATTTGCAACATACAGAAAAATCGTGACTTCACACGCAGGGAATGCCGGAATGCAGGGAGCGGTGTTCTGGATTACTCGGAACATTCTAGGATACTGTTCCCTGGTGTTCCGGCATTGTAGCTCCTCCACACGTGTTCCAGCATATTCTGGCGCCCTTCCTTATTCCAAGAGGTGGGTAACTATGATCTCTGTCCTTTGACACTATTCTTCACAAGGTTTCTCAACACGATATATGTGTGAGTGTGTGTAGAGAGAGAGAGAGAGAGAGAGAGAGAGAGGGGAGGGGGGGGGGGGGGGGAGGGGTGGGGGGACTAAGCCTTATAGACCTTGGCAATGTCAAGATCTAGGTCCTCACCTTTATCTTGAATGCAAAATCACGGATCTGAAAAATAATCATTAAGGATCTGTGTATCCGTGCTTGCCCCACCCATGAGAAAGAGAGAGAGAGAGAGAGAGAGAGAGAGAGAGAGAGAGAGAAAGAAAGATGTATTAACATCCACGTAAGGCCTTGCGGGCCCATGGGACAAGGTACAAAGTACACAATAGAGGATGATCTCATACAAGCCCCAGTGGGCTGGGAAGAAAGGCACGCTAAGGCCCTTGCTGAGTGCTAAGACTGCTAAACTGAAAAACTGAAAAACTGATAACTCTGCAGAGCTCAATAGAGAAAAATCAAAATAAGTTATAACCCAGAGACTAGCAACTATCTGAGAACTGTAGCATGCTGAGAGCTGAGACTCAGGCTCAGAAGCCCAAGCCCGGTACCGTGGTGGCTCGTCTGTTAGCAAGAAAAATGTCTCGGATCTACGTCTGTCGGGCTGTATCATTCTCTGGTGGCAGAGGGGGACGTGGTCTCCTCGATCTCTGAACTCGCTGGGCTATCCACCTCCATCCCACTATGTCCTGGAGCTGACTCAAATGAACAGATTTCTGTGACGTGTCGCTGTGCTCTATCAACCTCTCTGTCTTGCGGTCTGATCACCTCCTGCTGCTCTCTAATCTGTCGTAATAGGGTCTCCTTGTGTCAGCGTATCTCAAGTAGATATAGGCCAATGCAGTCCTGAATCAATCGTGAAAGTGGACCGAAGCCACTCCCCTCCTGGTAGAGGCAATGGCATCATCCCCTGATCTCATAATAGGCTGGGCAGCCACATAGGAAATGCTCCTCTATCTCAGTCACTCCTAGTGTGCAAAGCATACATATCCGCTGCTCCTTGGGTATGTCTGCTGCTCTCCCCGTCTCGATCCTCAAGTGATGAGATGAAACGTGTATCTGGCCAATGGCAATCCTCAGTGCATGCGAGACTCCTCTGTCCTCGAGATAATGGGGTTTGATGATGAATCCCTCCTCCGATACTCTTAGGAAAAGGCCGCGGTAGAACTGGGACTTGGTGGGGGGCTCCTGGTGCCCCCCAAAGTCCGAGACGTATGGAGCTGAAGGAGATCTAACCGTATGACACGGTTGATCTCATCTCGCTAGATAGAATCGAGAAGTGCATCCATGCTGTACTGAGAAAAGGGGGGGGCTTGTCCATCTGGATACCATGCCTGGTACCATGTGGATATCCGTGCATAGCATGTGTCTGCTCCACTCTCTGCCAGTCGTCTGAATGACTCCAAGACGAGTCTCGATAATCTCCATCTAGGTGAGTCCCAGACTCTGTGGATGAAAGTCACTGTCTAAAAGATGGCATCAATCTGTAGGGGAGTCATGGCGAACTCGTTCTGTACTATCTCATGTGGAACTGAAGCTTACTCCGAATCATCCTGGACCCCATAGTCACTTGTAGCCGCTCAAATTTCCTCCACTCGGTCTTCGGAAAGTCACACCCCCAGAAGGGTGCTGCATACATCGCAGTCGATTGCACTAGTCTGTTGAAGAGCCAGTTCTTCGTTGGTGGGTCCTGAAAGTGTGCCTAAAAGCACCGTCTCTCTGGTCAAGCCAAAGCACCACCTCCTCATGTGAGTCGTGCCTAGGCTGCATGGGTCTTCGTGAAAAGGGGTCCTATGAAGACTGCTCCCAGATATGTTTAGGACTGCACTATCTGCATTGGCTCATCACAATAGGTGAAGCTGAGTCGACGAGTCACTACATGTGAGGTGTTGAAGACCATAACCTTGGGCTTCCCAAGGTTGCCTGTCAAGTCTCTCTCTCTGCAAAACACCTCTAAGGCCTCCAGATGTCTCTAAAGCCCTTCACCTGAGGATGATATAAGGACTATATCTTCAACGTATAGCAATATCTGTATCATGAGGTCACCCAATAGTGAGCCCTCGCCTCCTAGGCGATCTATGAAAGATGTGATTTCATCAATGTAGAGTCCGAAGAGGGTTGATGAGAGTGGACAGTCCTGCTTCACTCCAATCGTGCTCTCGACCCAGTCTGATAGACCGCCTAGGATGCGTACTCTGCCTCTGACTGTCTCATATAAGCTCACCACACCCCAAATCAACGTCTCTGGGATCTGCATCTCCTGTAGCTCCTGATCATGCGGGAACGCGGGACCATGTCAAAGGCCTTCCGAAAGTCTACAAAGCATGTGTGGACTTTTTGGTATCCAGATCTCGCCTCCTCAATGACAACTCTTAGAGTAAATATGTGATCTAAGGTAGAATGTTGCCTCCGAAATCCTACCTGTCCTAGTGCTCGCTGCCTCGAGCCTATGTATGAATACTGATCTCCCTATCTAGAACCGATCCATAGATCTTCGCTAGAGTATGACCAATCATGACGGTGCGGTAATTCCCAGTCTCCATAGGATCACCAGCTTTGTGCATCGGTACAATAGAGGTGGTGCTCCAAGCAATGGGAAGCCATGAGAGACAACCTGGTTGAACATGTGCGCTAAGACCTCCTTCCTGCCCATGCGCAAAGTGCTCACTCCGTAGACCCTCATGTTCCTGTGCTTTTCGGTTGTATAGTGGACGGAGTGCAGCCCGCACATTCTGTGTGGTAAACAAGTGACAAGTGGTGGGCCTGGGCATAGAGGACATGTCCCGTGGTGTCTCCATCTGGACATCATAGAGGGAACATGAATACATGTGCCAGACATCTAGGTCAATGATGGAGATAGATGACTTCCCCTCCGCTAGGAACCCCCACCCAGTGGTCGGGTCCCCTCCTCGAAAAGGATTTGACAATCTCACCCATCCTGTGTGTGAGAAAGGCCCGCCCCTTGCGGCGTGCCAGTCGTTGAAAAATCCTATGTGCCTCAAATGACGTCAGATGCCCTAAGGTCTACTCCCATATGAGGTAGGCTCTCGCCTCTCTGCACTCGGTATCAAACCAAAGGTTTTGAGGCATCTCTCCATCTTCGACTCGCATGAATCGGTCGTGGGAAAGGATCCGGTGGCAGCGTCCTATACCATTGAGAAAAGGGCGTCCGAGGCACGTGCAAGGTTTATGTCATCGCCAAGTAGGGTTGGGAGTGCTCTGGCTAAGAGACTCATGTACATTGGGTCAAGGGCACGGTCAAAGTGGATCTGGACACATGCAAGCATGATAAGGGCTCTCCCTGTGGGTGGCATAGTAGCAGAGAAATGGAAGGCCAGGTATGAGTGATCGCTCCAAGTGGGGGCGGGGATACAACGACATCCTGTATGCTGCCCATTTCCTTGTTTCTCTTGCTGCCATTACTTGTACCATGCCTCCCTTCGATGCTCTTGTTGTAGGAGGGTGAGGTCGTCATCTAGATAGATTCTGATCCTTACAGAGTCGCTCTTGTGCTCATGAGAGTCTTCCTGTCCATGGCTGTCATGAACTTCAGCACTAGTGGCCTTGTAGGTGCTTCAGGTTTGCCTACTGTCATGTGCATGGATTGGTATCTGGGGTACACAAGACTAGCTCAGGTAGCCTAGGGAGGCTTAGGGCTAGACAGGCTTGATTCTCGGGTTGAGTGGCAAGGGTACGAACTAGTTAGAGGTATTCGCTATTTTTGGCGCATTCGGCCCGAGTCTGTATAAGGGACCTAGAGGTTCAGTTTTCGAAGAGCCGATGGGAGCAAGTCTTGTCCCCTAGTACTAGGTCTAATCCTGGATTGAGACGCGGACGCGCGCCTGCATCTAGCGTAGCCCAAGGCCCAGCAGCAGATCCAAGGCCTCCAAGTGCCACCTGGTGGTATGGGACACCAGGCTGGTCAAGATCTAGTTGGGAGTTCATGCCAGTAGCTCAGCTCGTGGCTCGGAGGGGACATCTCCTGATTCAGGATTGTATCCCGTAGGTGTCATGGTTGGGTGGTGAGCAGCCTGCTCAGATTCCTCACGTTTGGTGTGTTCATGTGTTTGCTTGCAGATCAGAGGTTTCAGGAGTGCTGGGGTCGTGTCACCTACCCTCCAGGCTGTCTCGCATGTGAGATTGATCCCCATTTTTGTAAACAATAACTAGGCATCTGCCATTGGTGTGTCGCCCATTGGTAAACCCCTCACATGTTTTCATCTCTTCCATTGCTTTGCAGGTGCCTTCCGAGGTCACTTTCATATCCCTGATTTGCTGTACTTCAAACTCCAATGCATTTACTCTGTCGTGGAGCTTCTTTTTTTCAGATATCCATTCAGCCTTTCCCTTTTCCCATTCTTCTTTTTTGGTCTTTTCTTTTCTCCACTCCTGCATTTTCCCTCCATGTTTTTTTACCTCAGCTAGTGTCTTGTCTACATGTGTCTTCTACACAACGAGGGCTACATTTGTAGACTCTAAGTTGTCAATTTTGTCAATCAGTGCAAGACATATCTTTTGGAGGCTGGTGACAGCACGACAGCACTAGATGTAGTATTTGGAGTTGTCCCTGCTGTGTAAGCTGTTATGGCATTTTCAAGCGCTTGCTTCCCCCCCCCCCCCCCCAAATATCCTCTACACATGCTCGTGTAGGCATAGTGCAAAATCACTACTTGGTCCCTATTTGTTTGTAGAACTGTAAAATGCAGAGATAAAGAGATTTATCACATGTTTACTGTCCCTCCTCAAACAGGCTGTTGATTCTTCTCTGTCCTTCTGTGTGATTTCAGAGTTGCATCGTGGGGATTTTTGCTGAAGTCTCTTCTTATGCCTTTCTTGATTGTTTGCAGGTCTCTGGAGCGCCCTTTGATTCGGTGGCGAATTGGGAAGGTGATGCGCAGGCCCTTTGTGGACTATGTGGGTCCTTCATGGTGTGCAGCAATGGGTTGCACCAGGTGGCCTTGGTTGGCACGGGCACTATTGCCTGGTCGGTAGGTACAGCCGTGGGCCTAGGGAGTGGCCCACAGGGTTTCCCAAGATTGGGTGTAGGCCTATTTTGACGCCATCCAACTGAAAGCAGAAGCTTGTTCTGTGTGAACTAAGCCTTGTAGACCTTGGCAATGTCTCGGTCCTGACCTTTATCTTGGATGCAAAATAACAGATCCGAACAATAATCATTACAGGGTCTGTGTATCTGTGCTTGTCCACCAATTGGCTCAATGTTTGGCACAGCAGTCATAACAGATTCTATGAAGGAGCAATCAATATGAAAAGCAGAAAGAATTTGATGAAAATGATCGCCTTTTAACAGTCCTGGTGTCCTCAGTGAGTTATATCGGCCCTTCCAGCCTCTGCACTAGGACAACCAGCCTATAAAGTATACCTCGCCTTTCCTTGCCACCTCTTTGAAAAGTGCATTGGTGGTTATTCTGTCCTCCCATACTCTCCAGCCACCTTCTTGACCTTCCACAATATTTCATCAATAATTTTGCTCAGGCCCCATAGTCATAAAGAAATTGGTGAAGGCACTTCTCACAGTTCAACGTCATGCCAAACCTCACATCTTAAATGAGTTGAGCCCTATGCTGTTTCAAAGAGGGCCCGGGGGGGGGGGGGGGCGCCGGGGGGTACCCATAAACACAGCAGGATCTGAAGACACAAGTGAGAATGCATTCACCATATTTTCTAAGGGCCATGATAATAGTAACACAAGCAAGGCCAAGGCGAAGAAGAAAGACCAATCAAACTCTTCAAGTCTCTTGATGCATGTAAAGAAGAAGAAAAAGGAGGGCCAATGCCTCTACTGGACAAAAGGCGTTATGCCAATAATTGCAACAACAAGAAGGATGAAGCAACCGTTCTTGCACCATGGCATAATTAATCCATGCATCAAGCTCCATCGAGGCTCCAAGTGTTGCACCTGCAAATACGCAATAAAAATGACACAAGACGAGTAGAAAGGAAAAAGGAAAAAGGAAAATTTATTAAAGTCTTCGGAAGACCGATGGGTCTATGAGACTGAAAATCCTGATACAACAAGCTGTGGCAGTGGAGCTACTAAACGAGCATCCATACCAATGCACAATGCAAAAATGCAGAATGGCAGTACTAAGTCCTAAGTACAACATAGTCATGTCGATGGTCGACTATATATCAATCTCAGCATCATCATCAATATCATCACATCATCGGCAGAAGCAACATATCAGGATGGATGAGGCAGTGGAGGCATGAAGTCGGCAATAGAGTGTTGTCGGCCACTCAGAGGTGCGGTCCTGGCACATCTCCTGGTCGTAGCTCTGCGTCTGACCAGAGCTACTGTGACCCCCGTCGGTCGGGCTCCAACTCTAAACAAGGAGGGGATGTCTCCAAGTGTGATCTGTGTGTCGACCCTCTGTTTGAGCTGCCGGGTCACAGACTTTGGGTCACCGTCATGTCGAGGCCTCGTCTCGTGGGGGTCCATGTGATCTAGTTGAAAGAACTCCGTGATAGAGCTTTCAGAGGGATCAACCGAGGAAGAAGTCTGCTCCTGTCTCCATGCTCAAAGTATCCTCTCGCGGTGTCTAAGTGCCTCATGAATGAAACCTGCCAAACACCGCTGGTCTGGGTAGGAGAGGAAACGGGCCAAAATTCCATAACTATCCCTGAAGAGGCAGTGGAAGCGCCCTCAGATCTCATAGTACACAGGACACCTGAAGATGAAATGCTCCTCTGTCTCAACCTCCTGCATGTCTCACACAGTGTGCATATGTGCCTCTCCCTAGGTAGTCGCTCTGCTCTTCTGCTCTCGATGCGAAGTCTGTGTGAAGAGACCCGGAACAGCCCAAGAGAGATCCTCAGCGAGTGGGGTAGGTGAATCTGCGTGTATCCTGGTGGGTCAATGAAACCCTCTGCTGTGATATGTAAGAAGTGATCTCTGTAGAAGCTAAGCTTCACTGGGAGTTCACTCGGTCCCAACTAGGTCCGAAATGTGTGTAGCTGTAGTAGATCCTCACGGATAACCTGGTTGACCTCGTGTGATAGGAGGGGAGAAAACGGAGCATCCATGCTATACTGGAAGAGAGGTAATCTATCCATGTGGAGCCCCAGTCGCTCAAACCATCTCTCTGTACGTGCATACCAGCACCTCTGGTCTCCTCCTACTGCAAGTGCCATAGAAGAGGATAGAGCTATCCATGGTAGCCTGCTACGCCCTGAGGTATGATCCCATATTCCCTAACTCGGTACAGATACGTGATGACCTGAAATGCAGCATCTAGCTGTAAAGGAGGTGACCCAAACTCAACCTGAATGATCTAGTGAGGAACGGATGGCTTACCACGAATCATCCGTGATAACATGAGAACTTGTAGCTGCTCCACACGGGCCTACTCTGTATCCGACAAATCTGGCCCCCAACAAGGGTTGCCATACATCCTTGCTGGGCGAACCAAGGAGTCAAAAAGCAACCCCTTGGTGCGTGGATCCTAAAAGTGCGAGCGGAAGCACTGCCTCTCTGGTCTGACCAATGAAGCATGCCCTCTACTCAAGCGTGCATGCATCGCGGGTCTTATAGTGAAGCTGGGTCCGGAGAAGATAACCCCAAGATAAGTGTATGATGAAACTATCTCAATAGGTGAACCCTCAAATGTGAACTACTCCTAACGCATGATGACTTGTCGATGACATCTGTCTATACGGGCGTCTATGCCTCATCTGTTTTGGCACTGCCCAAAGTCCCATGATTTCTTGCTTTTATTACAGCAGTGGCTACAGGCTCGTTTCCCCAGTGCATCTTTTGGTAGGAATTTCTAGCGGTTTGGCTTTCATCCTATGCGGCAAGGATTTGATCTTTTGTTTTATTGGGTTCATTATTGGGCACAATGGACTCTATAAAATGAACGCAATCATCGAGTCTTTAGTGATCATTGTCTTGCCTAATATCAGTTCTTTTGAGCATCTTTAAGACAATCGTTTTATGATTCCTTACATGCTCAGGATAGATGACGACCTTGGCTTTACCCAGGTTGACCTTCAAATCATGAGACTCACAAAAGGACTGTAGTGCGTCTAGGTGTCTCTAGAGCCTCTCTGATGAGGAAGACAAGAGAGCCACATCATCTGTGTAGAGCAATATTTGGATCAGCGTGCCCGCAAGAGAGCAACCTACACCCCCTTGTGTCTGCATCACTGTCTCAAGCTCGTCAATGTAGAGGCCAAACAAGGTAGGCGACAAAGGACACCCTTGTTTGACCCTGATGGTGCTCATGATCTCATCTGTCCACCCGGATCCTGCCCGAACTTTGCCTGAAACTCTCTCGTAAAGTGCCATGGCAGCCCAAATGATCTCCTGGTCATAACCCAAGTCTTATATGCGCCGTATGAGGCGGGCTCTTGGAACCGTCTCAAATGCCTTGCGAAAATCCACGAAGCAACAATAAACCCTCTGCTTCCATGACGTCGCCTCCTTGATGATACATCTAAGCGTGAGAATGTGGTCCATGGTTCCATGATCACGCCGAAATCCGGCCTATCCTGTTGCTGTAAGTCCTCGACACTTTGCAAGTCTACTAACCTCCGAGTCAAGTACTGATGCATAAATCTTGGACATGACATGTCCAATCATAATGGTCATGTAGTTCTTCGGGCCCATGGGATCCCCTGCCTTGTGGATGGGTGAGATAGTGTTAGAGGGATCAACATGCTGCACACCCACCATCTCGAGCTAGGATATTTTGCATCCCATCTATAGGCGTCATAGGAGTCCTCCCCACAAGGCCACTTTTCTCCAAAGCAACAATATCCAAGACATATTTTTTGAGAGAAGTGTATCTCCTCAAGATGAAATTCGCCAAGGCCATACAATATCCAAGACAGATCTCTTGAGAGAAGTATATCTCCCCAAGATGACATTCACCAAGACAGATCTCTTTAGAGAAGAATATCTCCTTAAGATGACATTCGCCAAGGCCATAGATGGTATTCATAGGCTAGGTACCCTTATCCAATGAGAGACGCGAGTTTGCACTACCATTTGTCGTGAGGATAAGAGTACATCAGGACCATCTCTTGACACACAGTTATGAGTTGATCCATAAACATCTAGTTCAAGCGAAGCCTTGAAAATAGTGGCATTGAGGTCATTGCTAAGAAGGTCCCAACTTATGGCAGTCTCAGCTGTCCTAGTTGATATGATATGTCACGTATGCCTAGACCTTATCCTAGCTAGCATAGGTCTCTACCTTGGATATTTGATAGGTAGATATCGCCCTATATCTACGTCTTGGAGAAGCATCAATGCCCAATGACTCTTTTTCCACAATTCATGATAGGTTATTTCACGAGAACATAATCGTTGCCTTGGTTAGAAAGAGCACGGAGAGGTTTGAGCTACTAAGCTGACTCCATTTTTGTTTATGTATGGGTTTCAGTTTGTTGGCTACCCCCCTCTTTGCCTTTTGTATGCGTGTGTTCCTAGTTTGCCTTTCCCTCTTCATTGTTCTTTCATATTTCGGGTGTATTCTAGTCTTACAGAGGCATGCACGCGGAAATTTATGACGAATACAATGATGAGGAGGTTGAGTTGACCAAGAATGAGATTGCTTGCAGTGCTTATAGATTGACTTTTATATTCTTTTAAAGGGAGAAAATGCATTTTGCCCCCTAGAAACTTTGAGAAGTATGTCTCAGTAAAATATCTAGCCCAAGGGCAAAAATCCTTGACAGCGTAGCATATATGTGACCTTCGATGTTGGCATAAACCCAACTTCATGACTCATATCATAATTTTCCATTTGAACCTTATTTTTTAATTCGGCGTATTCAATGTAAGAAATTCCAATCATCTTATATCATTATCGAGCTACAAAAAGGACACTATAATGAAAGCCCATACAATGAAGAAGTGTAATGTTCTGTGATCCATAGAATGAGGCATCTCTTATATTGAGATTGAAGAGCGTGCGACTCTGCTCACACATAGAAACCTTTGTAAGCACATGGACGTTGCCATGCATACATGACTGTTTCATTGCACCTTGTGTGGTTCTATTTCACCGTTGTTGCTCTACCAGAACCTAGCCTTAGGTCTGCACTCCATAGATCGTGAAAGTGAATTGTGACCTGTATTTTTGAGGAGGCAAAGAAGCTACCTTCAATTTTCTGATTGTCATTTCCACAACTGGATTCCCAGTGCATTTTCACGTAAAACAGAGAGGAGGAGGACGACGAGAATGTATTATCATAAAAACAGATAGGCTCCTCCTATAGTGGGAGGGGAACAGACTTTTATGTGGCATCATGTGTTTCAAGGTGGTCTCTGTGTTTGAAAAGCTGAGTGATGCATGTCCCTAAAGCTACGTTACATTTTTTAGAGATGTTAAAAAGACAAAGATGGAAAAGGAAAGGGAAAAAGCCTGAAGACAAGACGAAATCCGAGCCTGATGTGGTATGGGCTGAACTCTTCTTGCTGATGTGTGAGACTTGGATAGGGAGAAGGTTTGGCCTGTGTAGTGAAAGAAAGAACATTCATGACGGAGATGACAGGATCACATTCATGCACAGGGATACACATCAAGAACGTATCAGAGTTGATGGAGGCTGGGTGAAATGGATGACTTCAGAAACCTAGTCAGAACCAAGGTATCCATGCTACAAGATACAAGATGGGAGCATTGGAGGTGCTTAGGACCATGGCATGGTCACATACTAGGGCACACAAGGACTCGATCCTGATCTCACTATTGAGCCATCAACTAAGGCTTGGATTACAAAGCCACTTAGATGCGCGAGGCATGAGTTCTTCTAGTATATATACATCAATTGGACATTGAGCAAGGGACTGTGCCAATGTTATTGAGTTGAGAGTGCATTAAAATGTAGATGCCTGGTTTTGTTATGGATGGTTATCAACCTCCCGCTCATCTAATTGTGGTGATGAGTGTGGGATGTCAGAGATCAATGCTCCACCTGCATTTGAGGAGTACAATGATGATCTAAAACCAAGCGCAGCAGGCACAGTTAGACATCTAAATCCATAGACTGGTCACAGTGTTTCCAGTCCTATGCAACGTGTTCGAAATTAGCCTCTGTTCAATCATATGCTTGCAAAAGTAAATGCAAATCTACCATACAGATTAAAAACACCACATCTTTAGGATCATCTAAAACCCCTAATTATAATAATGTGTATACTTACAACATGTTATGCAAAAATTCGCCTTTCGGAAGACGGAATTTTTTGATGTTGTCCGCAGAAGCAGATGCAAAACTGTGCCTGCAAAATACAAGTGTGATATATTCTGCTTTGTACTAAGGGTATGATGTAACACTCAACAGAATTGGGGATTACAGGGTCTTCCGACGCACAAGTTAGTGTGCCTCTTTATGCAAGAGCAGTCATATTTCCAAGGGGAGAAGCAAAGAAAAACAGAAAATTTTCGATGTTATCCTCTTTCAAATGAATGAATAACCTACCAGGACAGCTTAGTGTAAAAGCTTGCAGTAGGAAGATGACTTACTCAAAAGGATGCATTGCAAGTGCTCGCACAGACTTCTTGTGGAATGTCAGAGTTGACATGGACTTGCCTGCAAACATACATAATACAATAAAAAAGTTTGTAAACCAAGACAACGAATATTAGAAGGAAAAAATTCAAGTGAGTATGACTTTTAAAAAAGTCAACCTGCTGCGAGATCCCAAAGCTTGATGGTTGTATCATGGGATCCAGTCACAACTTGAGGATCCTGAAGAGTTGAAAAGCTGATTATGGCCTATGTATTAAGCAACTGTAGAGCAAGGAAATTGGAAGGCCTAGAAATCAATGTCCTTTGTACTTGACCATAAAACAAAAATAATGGAAGTATATGGTACCGTGGCCTGGGTGATAATTGAGCAAACAGTATTTTCATGTCCAGACAGAGCAAAAATTTGGGCCTTTGTCCGCATGTCCCAAACCTGTTACCAATTTCAAGATCAAAATGTTAACCCCCGTACTACTGTTCGCATAAGCCTATTGATGTAAACCTAGAAAAGTCAACAGCTAAGCCAAAGTATGCAGACCATTCTTCTCTAAAAGCTAATAACTTAATATTCATTCCTGTTTGTGACCTCAGCGTGCTAAGCCTCTACACCTGAAAACTATA
Organism: Dipteris shenzhenensis; assembly: GCF_047967505.1. Classification (NCBI taxonomy): domain Eukaryota; kingdom Viridiplantae; phylum Streptophyta; class Polypodiopsida; order Gleicheniales; family Dipteridaceae; genus Dipteris; species Dipteris shenzhenensis. The sequence goes on along the minus strand of NC_141618.1, from coordinate 4,818,852 downwards.
TGCTTCACGGATTCTTGCTCAATGCATAAACTCAGCACACTTGAAGACCATGAATAAAACAAAGCCATCCCACCTAACAACAACTAATTAGAAAGAAAAGGAAGGAAGATATATTAATGTCTTCGGGAGTCCTCACAGGCCTATGAGACAAGGAACAATCAAAAAGTAGCTCATACAAGCCACTATGGGCTGAGGAAAGGGCTCGCTAGGTCCCTTGCTGAGTGCTATACTAAGATAAGAAACTCAAGAACTAGAACTAGAACTAAAACTCAAAATTCAAAACTCAGAAATCCCAAGAGAGCAGGGGATGTGAGCGACTATCAACTATGATCCACATGCCATGGCAGCCCTCTGGTGGGATATGAGTGAAGGAATAGAAAGAATGAGAGCCAAAGAGTGTGAGAGCTAGAGAGAGTGAGAGAGTCAAGAGCTTGGAAGCTGTAGATGCTCAATAGAGTGTGTAAAAAGAGTACAACTCAAAGTAGTGTAGATAAGGTTTTGTCATAGTGACAAAACCTTAGTAGTCACTAACCATAGTTAGTGAACTAACTGCAGTTAGGGGGAAAAACCTCTAAATGAGGGAAAAGTGCCCCTAACTAACTTATTATATTACATTGGTCACTGCTGAATTATAGATATAATTCCAACACCCCCCTGCAGTGCCAATGTCATGTACAAGGCTGATCAATCACCAAATGGATATAAGTTCAGGGCACTGCGAAATGCCTCAAACTTCTCACGTGGTAGTGCTTTGGTGAAGATATCTGCAACATTGTCATGTGTGGACACAAAGATCATACTGATCTCTCCTGCATGTAACTTCTCTCTGACGTAATGATAGTGAACCTCAATGTGCTTCGTGCGAGCATGAAACACTGGATTCTTTGCCACTGCAATGGCACTCTGACTATCAGTGAGAATTGGAGAAGGACCCTCCAAAGACAGATAAAGATCAGCAAATAAACGTCTCAGCCAGACACATTCCACTGTTGCTGTGAAAGCTGCCCTGTACTCAGCTTCACATGATGAGGTAGCCACTGTAGATTGTTTCTTGCTTAGCCATGAAATGCAAGATTTTCCCAAAAAGAAACAATTGCCACTAGTGGACTGCCTAGTGTCATAATCACCAGCCCAATCTGAATCACTGTAGGCATGCATCTGTAAGTCACCCCCCCTGGGAAATAGTAAGCCAAAAGACTTGGTGCCTTGCAAATAACGGAAGATGCGCTTAACTGCCTGCCAATGCATAGTTTTAGGGCTGTGCATATACCTGCTCACCTGAGATACTGCAAACTGAATATCAGGCCTAGTATTGCAGAGATATATGAGGCATCCAACAGCTTGACTGTAAAGTGTGGCATCAACTGATTCTCCTGCATCATGCATTGTAAGTTTCAGCCCTGGTTCCATAGGAGTAGATATGGGCTTACACTCTTGCATGTTAAATCTGTCCAAAAGTTTCTGAACATACTTGGACTGAGACATAACAGTGCCACGTCTCTCATGAGAGAACTGGATCCCCAAATAAAAATGAAGCAGCCCCAAATCTGACATATCAAAGTGGGTCTGCAAATCAGTTTTGAAATCTGCAATTTTGTCGTCATTGGACCCTGTGAGCAGTAAGTCATCAACATAAAGAAGGATGACTAATATTTCCCCCCCATCCATCTTGATGTAGAGGGTGCTCTCAGTAGGACTATTGTGCAGCCCCTTGCTGGTCAAAAAGGCATGTATTTTGGCATACCATGCACGAGGGGCCTGTTTCAGCCCATATAAAGCTTTATTAAGCTTGCAGACTTGAAGTGCATTTGCTGTAATTTCAAAACCCGGAGGTGGTTTGACATACACCTCTTCCAGCAAGTCCCCATTTAAGAAGGCTGTTTTGATGTCCAACTGATGAACATTCCACTCAAAATGTGCAGCCATTGCAATTATTGATCGGATGGTGGTCATCCGGGATGTAGGAGCAAAAGTCTCCTCATAATCTATGCCCTTTTTTTGAGCATAGCCTTTAGCAACCAGCCTGGCTTTATATCTGTCAATGGAGCCATCTGGCTTCCGTTTGACTTTAAATACCCATCGGGTTCCAATAGCATGTTTACCCGGTGGCAAGTCCACAACATCCCAAGTCTGATTTTTGGCAATGGACTGCAACTCATCGTGCATGGCATTCATCCAATGCACATTACCTTGTGCCTCTTCAAATGTGGCAGGCTCCTCTTCATCAAGGAGAGTACCTGCATATGCTGATTCCACTGAATTAGCACCTTCCATGTGCCTTGCTGCACTGCGAGTCCTGCCAGGTAACGGGGCATCAAGTTTACTCTCCCGGAGAGTCTGCAACAGCCAGTTTGGGACTGTTTTGGCTGCATGTATGTCTGCAATTTCTTGCTGTACAACTTGTTCCACTTCCTGTGGAGGAGGCATGACATCCCGTGGCGGAACTGAAGCATTTGAAGGTTGCTGTAAATTCTGATGTGGATCAGAAAAATCAGCAGGGGAACCCAATGCAATGGGTAGCAACCCTTGAAATACATCTTCTGAAGGTGAAGGCATTTGAAAATCAGCCTGAGTGTAAGCTGAATTTTCAGAAAATATCACATCTCTACTTACAATGATTTTGCGTGTAGCAGGATTGTAGAGACGATACCCCTTGCTTTCTGCACTGTATCCAACAAATATGCATTTGATGGCTTTATCTGACAATTTGTGCCTAAATTCAACTGGCACATGTGCATAGGCAAGGCATCCAAATACTCGGAAGTGATCCACTGAAGGCTTCCTGTCATTCCAGACCTCAAAAGGTGTTTTTGTTTTTAAAGCCTTAGTGGGAGCCCTGTTCAAAATGTAATTGGCACACATCAAACCCTCTAACCAGAATTTATGAGGCATGTGTTTGCTTTTCAGCATACATCTGTCCATCTCCATGAGGGTTCTATTTTTCCTCTCAGCTTTGCCATTTTGCTGAGGGGTCAGCTTGACTGTGAGCTGATGCACAATACCCTTTTGTTTGAGGAAAGCATCAAATTCTGCAGATAGGTATTCCCCACCTCTATCTGTGCGTAATATCTGTATCTTGAGCCCGGTTTCATTTTCAACCATGGCTGAAAAGTGTTTAAACACTGTGAACACTTCAGATTTCTTTTTCAGCCCATAAACCCAAGTAAAATTGGAGTAGTCATCAATAAATGTGACAAAGTAGAGATGACCACCCAATGAAGGAGTCCTCATGGGACCACAGACATCACTGTGTATAAGCTGCAATTTTCGAACAGCTTTAACTGAACCATCCTTTTTGAAGGGAAATCTATGCATTTTACCTAAAATGCACCCTTCACAGGGATGTGGAGGAGGTATCTCCAGAGGGGGCAATGCATCAACCATTGAAAATTTCTGAAGTGTCATCAAGCTGTTGTAATTCATGTGGCCATATCTGGCATGCCATAATTCTGCATTTTGCATGGCAACTGTAGGGGAAGAAATTGCCAAAGCATGAGCTGCTCTTTTCTGAAAAATATCAAGCTGAAAAAGCCCACGCAGCAGAGTACCAGATAACATTAAGGCATTGTTAGCTTCCCTGTCCCGGACAGCACATTTGTCATCCTCAAAGATGACCTGAAATCCATCTCTGTTAAGAGTGGACACTGAAAGGAGATTTTTGGTTATGCCAGGCACATATAAAACATCAGAAAGTCTGAAAATTGAGCCATCAATGGCAGTGAGCTCAACTTCTCCTGTGCCACGTACTGAATATGAGGAGTTATTGGCACAAGTGACTTTCTTACCAACAGGAGGTGGATGCAAGGAAGTAAAAAGAGACTTTCTCGAAGTGATGTGCTTGGATGCACCGCTGTCAAAATACCAGATGTTCAGTGTTTCATCAACACTGAAAGCAGATGCATCTGAAGAAGAGTCAAAACTGCAAGTCAAAAATGCATAAGTGTCATCACTGCATGAAGCTGTACTATCCCGAGCATCTGGAACAGCCAACCTAGAATCAGAAATGCAAGATAAAAAGGCATAATCTTGACCAACAAAGTTGGCTGCAGCATCCCCACTGTCAGATGCACAAGGGGCTGAATCTGAAACAGCCATTCCTGAGCTGTTTTTCTTTTCCTTTGCAATCCTTTTCCTGCATTCTGCTATGTGATGACCTGGCTTTTTGCAGTAGTGACAGAAACCCTTCTTTTTGGGCTTGCTAGCATCACTTTTAGCCTTTTGTGAAGGCTGTCCTGACCCACTGGAAGGCTGATTTGCTGCTGTTTTTGCCTGTCCCTTTGTTTTTGATTTGAATTTTGAGAGCATGGCTTGTTCACCTGCACGTGAAGCCAAATTTTTCCTGGTCTGCTCTTCCTAAAGCAGAAGTCCTATCAGCTCATGAAAAGAAAGAGGATTTGCACCCCCCCTCAATGATAAATTCAGCGAAGTATGAAAGCTGAGATAAGACTCAGGAAGAGAATTCAGAGTGGTTGTAATCATCTCTGAATCAGGAATAATTTCATCTATATTTAACAACTGCTCTCTGAGATCCTGTAGCTTAGTGAGGTGGGCTGACATGGAGTCACCCTCCTCCATATGTGTATTGGTCAACTCTCTTTTTAAAAAAGATACCCTGGCATCATTCCGTGCTGCATACATGCTTTCCAAAATATCCCACGCTGCCCTGGAGGTCTTACACGACCGGATATGCGGAATGATTGATCTTTTCACTGAAAGAGAGATGCAAGACAAAGCTAAGGCATCTCGTGAATCCCATCTCTTTTGTTCAGGAGTATTAACTGTAGCTGCACCAACAACTTGTCCTGCAGCTGCACCTTGTGCACGACCTCTTCCACCTCCTTGATGAGGAGGGGTAGCAGGTGCAATATCTGCTGGTCGGATTTCATCCCCATTGACATAATCCCATAAATTGCGAGAAATCAGAATATTACGTACCATAAAACTCCAGAGGGAGTAGTTGGTACCATCCAATTTGTCTTCCTGAGAAAGACCACCGAACTGAAAATCATTCTGATTTTGATGGGCCATATCTGAAAAAGGAATTGAAGCAGATACAAAGCTGAATTCCCTTACTGGGAATAAAATGCACAACTCCCAAACCACACCAAAGCACGGGCTGTATAAGCAACTTAGATTTCTGCACTTGAGCTGTCAGAAATCTGTCCAAGCATAGAACACTCTCCAAAATCTGCCAAAAGTGTTCCAAACACTCCAATAAAGGCAGTATATACTGAATACTCCAAAAAATGCTCTCCAAACACAAAAGCCCCAATTTGTAGCTAGAAATTGCAGCCAGAAAGGGGTAAAAATGTCAAAAGTCCCAAATCTGCAATTTTAAAACAAAAGCCCCAAATTTCAGATGAATCTGCAATTTTGCTCTTGTGATAGCTTCAAAATTGCCCAATGATTGCAATGGCTTCAATCTGCAAAATGCCCCAAATGTTCTTGCAGAATACTTAGCCAAACAATGGCTGTCTGCAAACTCAGCCTGCCAAAAATCAAAGATGACCAGCCAAGAGACACCTGCAAATCTTTTGTCCAGAACCAAGAAGAATTGCTGCTGTACTGTACTGAGATTCAGTACAAATTGTACTGAATAGTGTACGGAAGTGCCGTACAGATTGTACGGCACTGTACGGGAAGTGCCGTACAGGTACGGTGACCACGACAGATACCGTACGGTATCTGTCCACGGTGTACGGCGCTGCAGATGACAGGTACAGCAAAAAGCAAATGCAGTACAGGTACCAACAGTACAGGTCGACGGCGGAATCGTACGGCGATGTCTGAGCGGCAGGCGACAGGATCGTACGGCGATGTACGGGAGCTCCGAGCTGTACGGCGTACGGCGAGGTACGGTTGCAGGTACGGAAACTCAGAGCTGTACGGCGAACGGCAGTCTTAGAAATCCGTACAGTCGTACGGACTGTACGGTCAGATTTGCTGAGGCTGAAAGTCGAGGCAATGGTTGAAGCTGGAGGGAGCAAGGAGCACCAGGCTCTGATACCAAATGAAGGAATAGAAAGAATGAGAGCCAAAGAGTGTGAGAGCTAGAGAGAGTGAGAGAGTCAAGAGCTTGGAAGCTGTAGATGCTCAATAGAGTGTGTAAAAAGAGTACAACTCAAAGTAGTGTAGATAAGGTTTTGTCATAGTGACAAAACCTTAGTAGTCACTAACCATAGTTAGTGAACTAACTGCAGTTAGGGGGAAAAACCTCTAAATGAGGGAAAAGTGCCCCTAACTAACTTATTATATTACATTGGTCACTGCTGAATTATAGATATAATTCCAACAATGAGGATGCCTCATATCTATCTCTGCCAACTCGTCTCTCGCTGAGGTGGGGGGCGTGGTCTCCATGATCTCTGTATCCACTCGCCATATCAAGAGTGACCCCTCGACTTTGAGGATCCCCTCTGGGATAGGCTAGACCTCCATCATGTGTACTCTGGTCAGCCTCTGCCCTATGCGTGGTCTCTATATCTTTGGCTCCACAACTCCACATCCCCTCTTCCCGCTACTCCACTCCTGGGACTGACTCAAATTTGTAGAAGTCTGTGACATGTCCTTGTGTACGGTCTAGCATCTGTCCATAACCTCGTCTGATTTGGCTCCGCAGGGTCTCTTGTGTCACTGCACTTCAATCAGGTAGAGACCAATTAACTGAGGTGCTGGGCTATTACTCAACAGCACCTTGTAATTCTTACGATTTTGATTTGATTAGAACTTGAGCTTTTGTACTTTTGCCTTTCTGTGGAGGGGTTAGCCTCTAGTCCAGATGAGTGATTGGACGGTATTGCGGTCAAGAGGATGGATCAAATGGCATAAGTCTGGCAGCTTCCTCTTGTCCTCGGAGAATACCTTGGCATGGAGTGAGACCTTCAAATTTTCATTGGATAGACCATGAGGTACCTTGGAAGTAAGGTGGGAATTCATATCTCGGCAGAGCAGCATGTTACCCTGGTATTGGAGAGATCTGACATAAGATACTATATCGGAGCTCTTGTTTGGTGCTGAAACTATAGCTACAGCATGACACCTAGCTTCTTATTGGAGCTTTCATAGCGGGTCCCCTTCATGTCCTAGTTAGCTGTATCGCTGGAACACTTGTAAGATAAATTAAATATACTCACCTCTCTGGAAATTGTAAATGCAGTCCTCAGAGTATTGTTTTCATGCTGTTTCTTTCCTTGTATTTTTTGGGGGGGGTGTTTGTTGATTTTTACTTTACCAACATTCGGTGAAGTGTAGAGTTTTGAGTTCAGTTATGCTAACCTTTAATAGTGATGTGATCTACGCTAGCCACCTGTCTCGTAGGTTACCGACCTCCCTTAGAAATGTTGCAAACTATCACGATCTGTGACGTATTCCTTACTCTATACCTTAGACTTATGGATGGTTTGATGAATGGACACTTGTGGAAGGGTATGCCCTTTCAACGGGACACTACCTATGAGGCACAACCCTTCACAAGAGACACATTCTATTGAAGAGACACTACCATTGTAATGTACCCTCTCATCAAGGGTCACACCCTTCACAAGGGGTACATACCTCTTCATGCACATACACTTTTGAGTACACGCCTTTTCATGTGTCTCTCTTCACTCTCTATATAAGAGAGGCCCAACTGTATGGATGACACACTACAAACACTCAAGCAATACAAATATTCCTTGTTCTCTACTATTTCATTCTCTTTCCTGTTCCTTAGCACATTTCTAAATATAGTAAATCTAGGAATTCTTACAGTGGTATTGGAGCCAATTTCGCTCTTGCCTGTAGAAAATGCTCCCCACCTTGTAGAGCCTATCTGATACCTTTTTCTGCATGAGGCACCTCAACTACACTACTTCCTCACCATAGTCCAAGTTGTGTTTCACGAGACACGTAGATACCCAGAACCTGATATCCCACACAAGTTCACTGTCCATCTTTGGAGAGACTTTTACCCCTCAGCTTCAACATCTCCAAGGTACTCTCCACCTCCTTCAGCTCCCAAATATCCTCTTGAGCAAGGTTTCACCTTCCCCAAGACAGTATTTACACTCTGAAGGCACTCCTTCTCATGGATATCCTCCTCTTCCGACAGCAGCTCCTTACCCTTTCTCTACTTCTCCTTGACTATTTAGCCACAGCCCATGATGCCTCTTCAACTAATGTGTTGAAAAGTGGTAGCAGCTATGCCTTCACCGTCTAGGTTGCTCTACAGCACATTTTCACAGATAGAGGTATCCATTGATTGTTGAATCATCCATATTGGCTGTTGGCACTGGTTTACAGTGTACCATAGGTAGGGAGTTGGGAGCCGAAGGAGGAGGTTGCAGGACAGCCAGCCCTCCTTTTCAGTGCCTCACGGAAAGCTGAGCTCTTGTATTTTTTCAAAGCTTCTAATAGAAGGTACATTCTTGAAAGAAAAAACTAATGTGCTCCTCTGACATACCTACACAAGGATCCAGCTCTATTTATAGTCTATACCCACTGGGCCTCCCTCCTCCCACAGTCAAACACTATCCCACCTTAGTTAGCTATCCAAAATATAATACATATATCTAGATGAACTGAAAACACTATCCCACCTTAGTTAGCTATCCAAAATATAATACATATATCTAGATGAACTGAAAACTCAAAAAATAGTCCAATTTTACTCATGATAGTCACTCCAAAGGTTGAAAACCATAAACTTCACCACACATAGCAGGGACTGGCTACTATGACATACCCACTGATGTATAAGCACCCAACGGTGGGTGTAACCATAGTATACAGAAATGCTCTCACAAATAATATCCACACCCCCACACAAACTTGAGCATCCAAAAAATAAAGTGTGTTAAGAGCAGCTCAAGAACATTCACATGCAACTCCAAACTTGTTAGCAAATTGCATATAAACGCCTCTGTGAGGAGATAACACCATGCACACAATGTTTAAAGCTTGGCAATTATTAGATTGAATGCTACAGATGAGTTTAATTTGGAACTGTAAAACCATAAAAATATTGTAGCATTAACATTGGCAATACTTTGAAAAAAAAAAGAAATATGAGCATCGATACTAACAGCAAAGGCTGTGCCACCTTCAATTCCCAATCTAGTTGACAACTACCTTAGCAGAATATAAAGACATGACAAAAAAGATCATAATATTTGGCTCAAAATATTTGAAGGAATAAGAAGATGATCGTGACCACTTACTCTACAAACTGAATCTCGCCCTCCAGTCAAAAGAATATCTAGTGTTGGGTGTAGATTAAGGCAATAAACTCCACTTAAATGTCCATGGTATGAGCGTATAACCTGAGCATATCATAACAGCTTCAAGTCATGAATTGTAAACTAAAATTCAGCACAGAAAATTGCCAACAATAAAACTGTGTGGGTGTGGGTGTGGGTGTGGGTGTGGGCGTGGGCGGGTGTGGGTGTGGGTGTGGGTGTGGGTGTGCGTGTAGGTGTAGGTGCAGGTGCAGGTGCAGGTGTGGGTGTGGGTGTGGGTGTGGGTGTAAATTGGCAACAATAAAACTGTGTGTGTGTGTGGCTGGCTGTGGCCAAGTAGTGGACTTAAAGGACAAGGAGTGGAATGGATTCGAGAGGCTATGCAACTTCACATTTTCATGTCTCATCTGGAGCAAGCCTTGCATGTATGTGTGTATGTATGTGTATGGACTTATAGGACAGAGAGTGGAATGGATTCAAGGGCTACACATCTTCAGATATTTGTGTGTCATCCAGAGCAAGCTGTGCACTCTACAAAGTATCATACTTTCAAACTTTGCAAGCCAGTAAACTACACATAGACAGATCTTTTAGTTCTTCATCTACCTGAACGAGCTTGACATTATTGCTATTAAACGCGGTCAAGTGAAACGTGTGCATAAGTGAAAGCGTGATTCCAAAGATTTTAACTAAAGGCACACTTCGAAATAAAATTACCATCTGACCAATAATCAAAATCAAAGAGAGAGGGAGATGATGATGATAATTATATATTACTATCCCCAAGAGGCAAGGTATGGCCCATGGGACTGTAAAGTTCGTACATGAATTATGGATTGAGTGTCCATCCAAAACATCGGTTAAGGACAGAAAGTTCATAATACCATATCTAATGAGAACTCACACATGTGGAATTCCCATGCAAAGGGTGTGCTGTGAGTGTGGCAAGCTGGTCTCATCTGTCTAGAACCACGGTGATGAAGACGACTGACAATGCCATCCATCCTGACTATGACAAGAAAGCTGCAATCAAGGAGCTATGGGAATCTAGCCTCATGATTCTCCTTTAGGTGCTTCAACAGCGGTATGGGTAGAAGAAGCTGGTACAAAAGACCCCTATGTATAAGGTTTGGAATGGTGAATTGAAGTAGGGTGGACACGATGATGAAGTCTGGGAACACTCTCCGCAACTGGTATACGGATTCCCAGGTATCTTCTAATAGAGGCTGACCATGCCATGCAACCGACACCATGGGTATCTTCCGATTTCGCACTTGCATTGTTCCTCGGTCCAAGATTCTTGTTGGTTTGCCCCTTGCATTATCCTCTATCTCCTGAAACAAAACCACACCTTCGATTAGTGAGTCACCTGTATGTAAAAATTTCTTTAAGCGTGAAACATGAAAAACCGGGTGCACCTTGCAACCCTGTGGCAATTCTAATTTATAAGCCACCTTGCCTATTCTCTTTAGAATTAACCACGGCCCACAATATCGAGGTGATAACTTAGCACACTCTCCTGAAGTTAACGACTTCGAGTGCGAAGGAACTCTGAGAAAAACTTTTTCTCCTTCCTTAAATTCTCTTATAGACCGGTTTTCATCCGCATACGCCTTGGCTCTATCCATAACCACACCTTCGATTAGTGAGCCACCTGTATGTAAAAATTTCTTTAAGCGTGAAACATGAAAAACCGGGTGCACCTTGCAACCCTGTGGCAATTCTAATTTATAGGCCACCTTGCCTATTCTCTTTAGAATTAACCACGGCCCACAATATCGAGGTGATAACTTAGCACACTCTCCTGAAGTTAACAACTTCGAGTGCGAAGGAACTCTGAGAAAAACTTTTTCTCCTTCCTTAAATTCTCTTATAGACCGGTTTTCATCCGCATACGCCTTGGCTCTATCCATAGCCTCGCGGATATTAGCTCTCGCAAGTGCTAGCATCTCCCGCATCATAACCACAAAGTTCGCGGCACTAGGCACTCTCTAAGGTATTCCAACTGTAGTTGGATTTGCTGGTCTATAACCATAATTCAATTCAAACGGACTAAACTCCGTAGAGGAATGTTTTCTATCATTGTAGGCAAACTCTAACAATGGCAACCACTTGTCCCACGTATGTTGCCTCAATGACACATATGCTCTAAGCATATCCTCTAAAATTTGATTGACTCTCTCCGTCTGACCATCCGTTTCAGGATGATCCCCACTACTCATTCCCAACTCAGTCCTTAGTGTCTTAAATACCGTTGTCCAAAAATGACCAGTAAATCTGACATCTCTGTCTGACACTATGGATCTAGGCAATCCATGCAGACGAAATATATGTCTAATAAACAAATCCGCCACTTGCGGGGCACTAACAGACTCTCTAGTCGAAATGAAGCGAGCCATCTTGGTTAGACGATCAACCACCACAAGGATAGAATCATATCCGCCTTTTGTCGTAGGCAGACCCACAATAAAGTCCATGGAAATGCTCTCCCACTTACCTAGTGGTACTTCCAAGGGCTCCAAAAGTACGGGTGGCTTCACCGTTCTGCCTTACTTACCTGACACGAGAAACGCCATGTCACATATTCATGAATATGCTTTTTCATATTTGGCCAAAAGAAATCTCGCTTCACGAGATCATATGTCTTCTAGACTCCTGGATGTCACGCACATGGGCTATCATGGCACTGTCGAATGACTCTCTGCCTGAGATCATTCTGACTAGGTACTACAACCTTGCCATTTCTTTTCAGCATACCATCCCTTATGGTATATCTTGCATATGTTTGGCCTTTTCTGCATACCAAGTCATCCTTTTCTTTCCCTGGTCTAAACACATGAGCTTTAGGCCATAAGCTCTAGACAAACTTGTCCACCTTTTGAGTTTCTCTAATCTCGGTCATTAGAGCACTCTCTAATACCGTAAAACTCATATTATGCATAATGCGAGACAACGCATCAGCAACCTTATTATCCTTCCCTCTTCGGTACCGAATCGTCAAATTAAACTCCTGCATGAGCTCTACCCACCTAGCTTGGCGGCCCCTCAAGTCAAGCTGTTTATAAAAATGTTTCAGAGTATCATGATCCACATCCACATAAAACTCTGAACCATACAAATAATGCCTCCATGTTTTCAAAGCATGGATAACAGCATACAACTCCAATTCATGAGTTGGCCAATTTCACTGAGAGGGCGAAAGCTTCTTGCTTTCAAAGGCTACTGGCCTTCTCTCTTGAAGAAGAACTGCTCCTACCGCAATGCCACTTGCATCGGTTTCCAGGAACAACGGTTTCTGGGGATCAACTATTTTTAACACCGGTCCTGTGACCACAGCTTGTTTTATGGTGTTAAAACTTTCTTGTTGATTCCGTCCCCATATAAAAGGTACTTTATCTGAGGTCAGATCAATCAATGGCGATACTATTTCGGAATATCCTTTGATATGCCTTCTATAAAATTGGACAAATCCGAAAAATGATCGCAAAGCGGTCACACTCTGAGGGATTGGCTAAGTCAGTATCGCAGCCACTTTCTTTAGATCCATTTCTACCCCCTCTGGAGTAATTATGAATCCTAAATATTCAAGACTGGCTTTTCTCAAAGTACTGAACACTATTCTTAAGTGTTCACGATGCTCAGTAATACTTTTACTGAACACTAGAATATCGTCAATAAAATGTACTACAAACTTTCCGATATACGGACGTAGTAAATCATTCATAAGCATGACGAATGTAGCTAGAGCATTGGTAAGTCCGAAGGGCATTACCAAACACTCATAATGACCAAACCTGCTTCTGAAAGCGGTTTTATGCACATCCTCAGCTCTAATCCGGATTTGATGGTAGCCAGACTTAAGATCTATCTTGCTGAAAATCACGGCTCCATGTAATGCATCTAGCAAATCATCAATCCGAGCCATCGGATACCTGTGCTTAACAGTGATATTATTCAATGCTCTGTAATCTATACAGAGGCGAAACGTATCATCCTTTTTCTTCTTTAATATCACTGGCGAAGCAAAAGGTGAGAAACTTGGTTGAATTTGCCCCAACTTGAGGTATTCTTTCAGTTGCCTTCGCACCTCCGCTTCTTTCGTAAAACTCATTCGATAGGAAGGTCTATTTACACGTTCTGCCCTCGAGATTAGTTCGATCTTATGCTGAACATTCCGCTCTGCACCTCCGCTTCTTCCGTAAAACTCATTCGATAGGGAGGTCTATTTACAGGTTCTGCCCTCGAGATTAGTTCGATCTTATGCTGAGCATTTCGCTCTGGAGGTAGCCCATAAGGTAGCTCATCCCTAAAACAGTCAGAGATGGCCACTTGCCCTTTCATCTTAATTAACTCCATATCATTAAAGGCTGTATACCCCGTTGATGCAGGCTTAGATAGGATGTTATCAGGTGCACTCGTTACTAGCTTAGCAACAAACACACATAACAAACAAGGTACTGACCTATGAGAAGATCCCGCTAGCTCAATCTGCATCTGTTCTGCTCTGGGACTTCCCTCCATTTCCACGTCGCATTTTGAGACTACCATCTCAGCCATTCGACGATCCTTATTTCGTGGACAATCTTTCCACTGATGAGGCTGAAGGCAACCAAAACATAAGCCTTCTCTCCTCGCTTTTTCTCTTTGCTCTAAGTTTAAGGGAGACTTTGACCAAACCCGGGCTACCATTGGTGTTACTTTCCTCTTTCTTCACTCCAATGGTGGTACTTGATTTAGGAGTTTCAGCTGGTTTCGCCTGCTTGGCTTGAACACTCGGCTGAGAACCACTCCCTTTACCAATCCACTTCTTCTTAAACCTAGATTTCTTCTAGTACCCATACTGGGTCCCGACCTCCGCAAACCCACTTGGCCTGCTGCCCTTGGCATCTTCATAATTCAGGTTTATGGCTACTGCATCATCCAACGTGTTCGCATACTTAGCCCGAACTTCCCGATCATTCAATCCAAATATGAAATCTTTCACTTGGATTGATTGAGGTAGGGGTTCATCAACCTTCATTACGCTCTCTCAAAACTTATCGGTGTAGTCTGCCACTGACAAATTTCTCTGACGAAGGTTTCTATACTGATCCCAAGCTCGCGATGCTTCATCAGGAGGTAAGAAGTGTTTCCTAAATTCCCTTTTAAACCCCTCCCAGGTAGTGGATGCAATACCATCTTTCTGTTGTTTAATCCACTACCAAACCGCTGCCTCACTAAACATGTGGGTGGCCTCGCGGATTTTCTTGATTTCATTTCTAATTTCACAAATGGCGAACGCCTCGTCCCATTTGTGTAACCAGGTCTCAATGACATCAAAACTACGGTCATTCATCCGACCAGAATACTTTTCTGGCCTATAATTGGCAATATTAGGTACTTTAGCCTTCCTAGGCTCGACCGTATGGACACTAGACTCCGGTTCCATTTGAGCCTTTCCTTTCTCATCCCGAGAAGATCTGACAAATATACTGTATATCACTCTTCTAAGTTCAGACTGCCCTGCATTTACCTGTAACTGTTGCGCTAATAACTGCTGCAAGGCATCCTCAAGTAATAAAATCCTACCAGATAAGGTGTGAACTACTGGACGCGACACCTGCTGGGTCGGCCAGACTCCTGACTCTACAGGGTCCATCCTGGAAGCTCCTTCTACTTCTTCCATTCAGGTCAATGGGTGTTTTATTTTGTTTTGTTTTTTTTTTAAACACCACTAGAACATTGTATTTACAAACTGACAAAATTCAGTATACTGGCACTCTAACACAATTCCCTATTCTAGGGAATACTTGCAATCCCAGATTCACACTAACTAGGCATTTGACACAAGCATATATCACAATATACCCCAAACCACTTTCCCTCTACTAGGGAAATTCTTGCATCATACCCTGCCTTGGTATCCACCACCTGCTATGGCATCTAACCTTTTTATAAGCTCACGATCAATGAAAACCTCACGAAACTCTTTTTATAACCTCATGAAAACTCAGGAAAACTCAGGAAAGGAGTTAAAATAAAAAGGGAAAGAGATTTTGAGAAGCCCCCTGGTCATCAACAATTTCGTCACAGCCTTCAAAACCGCTTCCCTCTTCGATCCATGCAAATCCAACCAACAGTCTCCTGTACTGTATACGCAATCCCACTGTGTGCACGATCCAAGGAAGTGCGTTCAGTTGCACCCTCGCTGTCCAAGTCCTGAATTTGTGGCTAGCTACTCGTCGAGTAGCGCTCCACCATGCGTCACGCCATGCTGCACCTTGGAATCCCAGTATCACAGGGCTCCCTCGATACGTATCTCTGTCACGCTTTCGCTCACAAGTGCGTTCCGCCTCCCTGGTCCACTCGCTCCTGTCGTGCCTATGGTTAGTCATTGAGTCCCTCTCTGTATTCGTCAACCCTCGAGTCGCCGTTACTCCCCCGCTGTCAACAAACTCTAACTCACGGTCGAAGTTAGTGAGCGTTGAGTCTGGATAGCAAGCTATTCCTATGATTCTGTGAATCAACGTTGGAGAAGTTACTAGATCGTGTGAATGGCAAGGCTCGCGCTCTGCACTCGAAGAACCCCAGGCAACGTGACCCTTGAACCTGCGTCGAATCACGCAATTGCAACGATACGCGAATCTTCGATCAACCACGATGACCACCGGAATCTACCTACACTTCCTTGCACTGCTTCCGATCGATCGTGATGTCAAAACCAGAAATCCCACCTTGTCGCTTCTTGACACACAACGCAGAATCATTCCATCCTTTGCTATGATACCAAATGAAACGAACTTCCTACTTACTACAGCAGATAACGGGAGTAGCACCACAGAATATCCTCCCAGCCAAATCCTTGCTAGAGCGTGAGAGCTCACAAAGAAATAGAAAAAATCCAAAATCACATGAAGGTCCATTCTCTCTCTCTCACTAACTCCAACAAGCCCCGTCTCCCTAAATGGATCTAGATGCCACATGTCATCATCATAGGGCCTTTCCTAATGCATCTTTTCACCCCTCTCTTGCGATACTTTAATTTCCTTTGCCCCTAGGCACATTGCTTGCATTAGGCCCTTAGCCTTAGATCCACCTAGTCTGGTGCTATCAGCCCTCACCTAGGACCTCGACATTAATTCCCTCCCGATCATTTACATGAAGCGCAAACAAATATATTACAAACGTAGATCCTTAAGGGAAATGTCGACTGATTCTTCCGAGGTCATGCCACCTCAACTAGAGCGTAACACTTAGCCTTCTTCTTCTTGGAAGGCGAACTCCCTGATTGACTACCTGCTTTCCTCTTCTTCTTGTCTTCTTTCAAGGTTTCTTGCTCTTCCTGGAAACATCATCCACAGAAGAACAAGAATTGCGTCTAGGGATCTCTTTTTGGCTATCACCCTCTAGGTTGCCCCAAAAGAAACTCTCTGCTACTCTTTCTCTACATGAGGATTTACGAGCCAACGAAGCAATGGATCCCTTCTCGCTTCCATGATCTATGCCAATAAATGTCACTAACTTGCCTCAATCTTTTGACTCTGCTCTTGCATAGCTTAATCATTTCTGGCATTCCCCTCAGGGAAGGGTATGGCATCCTACTGCGAAGTCATCACTGCAACTTATCTGAGACTTGCACACTCTCACACACAATGTATGCAACTAATACACTTGGCCTTTAATTTCCAGAAAACAAGAGGTGTATTGCATTCACACTTGCACCAGTAATAGGCTGTCACCTCAAGGCATATACCTTTGTAAGACTAGAATAAGTCCAATCATACAAATTTAGATTTTTCGTTGTTCTAAAGACCAAAAATCTACACAAAAAAAAAAAGAGAAAATGAAAGAGAAGAAAAAAGAGGCAAACAAAAACTTTTATGGAAAACAAAAGGAAGACATACTTAGCAAGCGAAGCAACACTTATGTCGTCATCAAAGCCCAAGCATAAGTAGCTATACTGGGTTTTTGTATACCCGCGGTGTCTCTTGGGCAGTGCTTACTAAAATACGTCAAATAAACAAAAGAGAAAGAAAACAAATAAACAAAAGAGAAAGAAAACAAGAAATAAAGAAGAAAGGAAGAAGGTGACTAAGCAAAAATAAAGCAAGTCAAGAAACAAAATCTCCAAAAAAACTGGAATTAACGCGCTCTCTCTCTCTCTCTCTCTCTCTCTCTCTCTCTCTCTTATTTAAAACATAAAAAGCTAAAAGGACCCTTTACACTTATGTACCGCTTCCTACAAAGAGGCAAAATTACATTCCTAACTTAGAAAGCACAAGCATACTTAAAACCAAATGTCGCATCATATATATACATGGCTGATCACTTTGCATCAGCTGGAGCATCATCATTCTCCCCTTGTGAGCGATAATATGCATGCACACAGGACCCCTTCACGAGAGAGACACTAGAGTGCGCAACAGGTGCCCGAGGAGGTTAGATCCAAATTTTGGGCCCGCCTATGGTCTAGCCTGCATCCACGGAAGATATCCTATTTCTTTTGGATGGTTGCACACGGTGGTCTCCCAGTGGGCCCGTGGCTTGAGCAGATGCGGGTGGAAGGCAGCTGCCACAGATGTACAGTTGGAGCTATGGAGACTATTCCTCACTACTTATGGAGCTGCCCAGCAGCTCAGAGGATCTGGCTCGAAGCGCTTCGGATTGTGGCACGGCTTCGGAGCACGCAAAGAGATTTCAAGTAGGGTATGGCAGCTTGGCTTACAGAGGGGGGCCACGCCTTCTCCATAGACACAATGTCTGGAACCGGTCTCTAATCACTCAGAGGGCAGTGGAACTAAACCTTTAATCACTTCAGCACTTATTTACAGCTCACAAAGCATATATCACAACCATTAACCATTGCATGATCACCATTTGGCCTTTACCCATTTGTTCACAAACAAAACCACTGAAAAAAGGATGGAGGCTAGAATGCCCCTGCTCAACAAACATAGACAAGTGCACCCGATTGGCCCCAAACACCGTGGCGCTCCTTTTGGTATTTCTTTATATTTCACAGTGAAATAATTACAAGTTGCATCTGGGAGACCTTCCCTGCAACTGAGCACGCAGCCCCAATTCACTGAGCCTTCGCAAGGCTTTCAAGCATAGAACACCATTACATAAGTGCACTTAACCCATAGGCTCAATCCAAAAGCATTCTCTTTTCCGAGTGCAATTCCATTGGCTATCAAGATGCAATCACACTGCACCCCAGATGCACTCTCTTTGAGTGGTTTCTAGATGGCATTCAAAAAGCTTTTCAAAGCTCCAAAATAAGTACCCAACCAAAGAATGACTCATGTAGCACTGCCTGGGCACCTGTGAACCAAGAAAGAGGCGGCACACAAGGCCAACCAATAGCTTATGGAAAAAAGAAATTGCAGCAGCAAAATCACAACTCACCAAGCCCTGAAAACTCGAACCAAGTCCTCAATCGCCAAGAGGACATAGTAGCCAATGCCCAATTGCATTCTCAGCCAAAGAGGAGTGCAAAGGCATGAAGAAAGAGCATTTACAAGAGCCGACCAGCAAGAATTCCACTAAAAAATGCAAAAAGAAGCACTTCTGTCGCGAAGAAGTGGGAGTTCTTGGGCTCAAAAGAAGCGTGCTTCAGAGAGGAATGCATTGAGAAGGTTTTGGAGAAGTTTCATTGCCGGAAAGTCCTCCTCCAAAACTAAGAAAAACCAGTCAACCAGCGCGTGGGACCACTCGAAATTCAACAGAAAGCTGTAGCTTTGCAAGAGGAGAGGCCCAGGAGGCTAAAGAAGCAAAAAGGTCCAAAAAAATCCACTTTTGCAAATTCGACCAGCAAAAGAAGTGCTCAGCTCTGCCCGTTCTATCAACGCACAAAGGGAAAAGCATATCACTGCGAAGGGGAGGCAGAGGGGAAGCCATCGGGCCAAATGGAAGTCGAGGAATCCAAACGGGTGAGGAGTTATGAAGAAAAACAAAATTCAGCTAGAGGCTGAAAAACCAATCCAAAATCTCAACAAAGAGAGAAGATGAGAGAGAAAACCACACATGTGAAGTTTAGAAGGCCCAGGAAGGTCCAGGAATGGCAAAGGAGCATGTAGAAGACACTAGAGCCACCTCGAACTCTAGGGGGGCCACTGAAGGTACATGGCCCTCTAGGGGACCCATTAAAAATGCCACGTCATCATTACCAACCACTCTTTTAATTCCTTGGAATGCCTTTGGGCCTAGGGATTAATTACGCTTATGTGCTAGGCACCATGCTGCGTTTAATTACACATTATTAAGCCCACACTTGGACTTCTAAAACCAAAGTTGTCACAGTCTTGTAGTACATTAAAGTACTTAGAATTTCACGCCCCCATGACAGTCTCACCAGCTTACCGGATACAGGGTCGGAGCATTCACAGCATTGAGCTTCATTTGGCTACTCCCCCCTCCCTTTTCACCATCCCCCTCAGTCGAGAGAGGATAGTGTCTGGGAGACGGTGGCCAGCATCACAACTTGGAACATCTGGGTGGCCCGTTGCAACTGGGTCATGGGCCAGCACCATGTTCCTCCGATGGCTACCCTGGTTGTCATTTGGCAGGATATCATTTATACGTTGCGATCCATTGGGGGGCGCGGCGTTCCAAGTTCTCGAGCTACCGATGATAGATGGGCACATTTCTACAAGGCTTGGCCTGCAGGTGTATTTTATGATCTCACACCATGAGAGATTCGCTGGTTGTATAGTCCACCACCGTGGTTGTTAGCCCTTGTTATAGAGAATCCCTAGTCCACCACCGTGGTTGTTAGCCCCTGTTACAGAGAATCCCTGTGAGCTGGGATCTCTCGCAACAGGCGAGTTTTCTTTCAGCCCGTTTTGTTTTTGGCCACGATTGGCACCTTTCCGGTTTTTCTAATCTATATGGTTGGATTTTAAGCATTAATAGAAGTTCCTTTTCTCTAAAAATATATATGTATATGTATATGTATATATATATATACACATGCATGCATGCATGCATGCAGGCAGGCACGCGCACGCGCGCACACACACAGTGTGTGTGTGTGTGTGTGTTTTGGAGGGGGGGGGGGGGGGGGGGGGGGCCCATCTCACAATGGATTTTTATCCATAGTAATGGGATGCCCTTTCCCAGTGTTGCTATATATGGTTAATCATGCGTGGGACACTCAAAAGATGATATTCCCCAAAAGGGATTTATGTGAATCTCTTACACATTGAAGACCCATTACTCTTATGCATGTCCTCTATAAGCTAGTTGCTAAGATGATTGTGGCTCGGCTCAAACACTATTTGCATGATGGGTTGCATCCTACTCAGTATGGTTTTATTTCCCATAGAAATATTACTGACAATCTTGCAATGCCTATGTGGGGATAGAATATGATAAGTATTCCGAGCAAATGTTCTTTTGTATAGGTGGATATCACTAAAGCCTTTGATATAGTACAATGGGATTTTATTCCACAAACCATGCAAATTCTAGGATTTGGGAGGGAAATGCAGCATCTTATTTATTGATTACATAAGCATCAAGTGCTATGTTGTCCCTTTGCTGGCTACTGCAAAAAGCACTCAGAATGCATCTAACTTCTCCTTTCTCTGCTCAAAGGCACGCATCTCTTCATTTCTGCAATCTCTGATTTTTACTGATTTTCTGCTGCTTTTCTGAGAGGAAATGTTGTATCTGACAGACAAAAACTGACAGGTGATACCCCTTTTTTTCCCCCCAGGGGTAACTGGATAGGTAACTGGCTGGTTACACTAACCAAACCAACTGGCTGTGGTCTGGTTAGATAAACAGACTGGTTAGTCTGTGACTGAGCCTCTAATCAGAGTAGCTAGTCTGGTCACAGTCTAGTTACACTAACCAAACTGATCTGGTTAAACCATATTAACTGGACTAGGGTTGAACTAACTGAGTATTGACTTCACTAACCAGAATCAACTAACCAGGGTTAAACTAACCATTGGTCTGCCACCTCAGCTGACTCCCACGTACGTGCTATGCCACCTCATCTCTGCATGTGGGTCTGCCACATCATTTCTGCGTGTGGGTCTAACACGTTATCTGACACGTGTCAGCACTGTTCTGTGCAGTGCAACGTCAGCACACATCCTCCATGTTGCCACGTGTCAAACTGTCGGATCGCCCTAGCATTTCCTCTCAACCCGCGCTTGCGTGAAGGCTTCAGCACACACAAAAGCATCTATACGTGGAGAGATCACCGTCCCAGATCTTCATAGTGTTGTTTCGACTGCTCACGACAATCATACGTGGAGATGAGTATCGCCACGCGAGATTCTGTAAGGATTACCGAAGATCTCCGTCGGCCCTGCATCACTTCTCAACGTGCACCAACATGAAAAGTCGCTGCACGTGAAGGCGTCGTTGATCATCACCCGTGGAGAAAGCACGCCAGTAACACAAAACCTCAAGATCTACACTCGATTCCGCACCTACACAACCCCTGTCCTATCGATAACCATCGCTTGGCAACCCATGACACCTTGCTAGTTCTTCTGGAATACACGCGACGCCATCTTGTCAGATCGTCAAAGCTTGGAAAGACTTTGAGCCTTGGCTTTGATACCAATGAAACACTCATTTACTGCATACAGTCTCTCAATCTCCCTTTGCAAACACACTAGGGCCCAGTGCAAGCTGAGTTACAAGAAATTCAAACGTGAATTCATTTACAAGGGAGCTCAAAGCTCATTTCCTTTTGGCAACTTACCAAGTGTCGAAATCCTGGACTAGCCTTAATTACATGCCTCAAAGAGCAATTTCTAGGGTCTGCCTAACACTTGGTCGCACGAACCATTCCTGGTCGCTTGCTAAGCTCCATACCGCTTAGGCTTTCAATCCCTCTTGGTACCTACAATCATTAACTAAAGCGCACAACCATGGCATCCCTTAATGGTTAGCGATTTGCATGTAAATAATAATCTATGGACTAATCTTAGTTGCTGTGGGCGTCCCCACCAAGCAAACATGTGCACATAACATTAAAAAATTCTATGGTTGACTGAGGTCAACCCTCTTGGTCGTAATTAAGGGGGCTTGATCATCAATTGAAGCGCCTTAATTATGGCTAAGTCTCTCTAATCAAGGTTGGCGCATATTGGTTAACTCAAGTTAATCCTCTTGGCTCTTGTTGACCAAAGTCAACACTCTCTGACCGAAGTCAATGCTTTGGTTCTATGGTTAACCGTGGTTAACCATCTTGGCTGGAGCCAAGCCTCTCCTAACTTTGCAGAAAGTAGGCATCAATTCGTTGGTACCACGCTCGTGGTGCTTGTTTCATCCCGTAAAGTGCCTATAGTAGCATTCAACATTGCTGTTTGCATTTTGGCCTCTCTGCCATCCACCACGATCTCTTTGG
Source organism: Dipteris shenzhenensis (assembly GCF_047967505.1). NCBI lineage: Eukaryota > Viridiplantae > Streptophyta > Polypodiopsida > Gleicheniales > Dipteridaceae > Dipteris > Dipteris shenzhenensis. The sequence continues at coordinate 4,796,283 of NC_141618.1, read as the reverse complement.
CTCCCCCCTAGAGTTATCATGTCCTCCTCCATAGGACTGGTTTTCTTGAGTTTACTACATATTCTGATTTCTACCACGGCCTCCAGATCGGCCTCCTCTACCTCTGCCTCTATCTCTTCCAGCATTTGAGTAGAAGACAGTTTCTTTTGAAGTTCCTCTTGAAGAAGATGCACCACCGTTTCTCTGCTCTTCAGAAATTAGAAGAGCAAACAACTCCTCAAAATCGGGAAATTTTTCACGAATGGCAATGGATGTCTGGAACTGTGCATAATCCTTTCCTAGACCATTCAAGGTCACAGAAACTAGATCATCATCTTCCACTGGCGACCCAATGGAAGCAAGTGCATCTGCAAATTTCTTCACCTTCATGTGGTAGTCATTAATGCTCATATTTTCTCTCTGCACATTGTGCAACTCCTGCTTGAGCTGCATTTTCCTGGCTTGCGTATTTGTGCTGTACATTTTTGCCAAAGTATCCCATGCCTCCTTTGGCGTACTTGCATCCTGAATATGCACAATCATAGAATCTAAAATACTGATAGACAGCCAGTACATAACTTTTCTGGTTCTCTCATGCCATCCTTTAAATGCCTGCATTTCCTGCTGATTGGGAACATTAGAAAGAACTGGTTCTTCTTCATTTCCTGTAATGAACTCCCAATAGCCTTTTTCCATAAGGAAATTCGTCATTCTAAACTTCCATGCTTGGAAGTTGTTCTTGTCAAGCTTTTCAATGACAATCTGTGAAAGAGAATTAGACGCCATTACAGAACACTGCAAAATATTCTGTCACTACAAAAAAACACAGCTTCTGCCTCAAAAGGGCAAATCTGTAAAATTGACGAAAGTGGTATTTAACCACACAGTCACTTCCTAGTGGCGATTTTGCATCAACAGGCAGTAAGGATGATTCTGTAACTCCCAATACCTTTGCGCACAGGCATACGATGCAATTTCTGCGGCAACTTTTCACCGACCTGCTGAGCAGTGGTCGCACAGTAAAAACAGGGCCTTTTTCTCAGTGCTTGTGGAGAGCTTCTGCCTCCCAAACGGGCCCCGAAATGGCCTCGAATTAGAAAAATAAAGTCGCCAAGGACTTTGCCTTTTTCCCGCAGTATATATTGCCCTCTCGCCACACCGCGAAGGGCGTCTCAATCTGAGACAATGCACTCTTGCACTTTCCGGCTATGCTACCTACAGAGATTTGCTCCCGAACTCAAAAAAGGAAAGCAACACTCGTCCTCTTACCAAGACACCGCGAACTTGGTTTCCTTTCTTGAGCTCCTTACCATGAACCAGGCTCTGATACCATGTGAAGATATTGGGAGAGAAGGAAGGAGTCTCACTTGCAGCTTTCTCACATACACAATGGGGGAATACATACAAAGGTGGAGGCTGAAAACACACGATCTCTTCTGACTCAGAACTTAAATCCCGTCTTCAAGTTCTAGTTCCTCTTGATGCTGAATATTCAAAATGAAGATACCACTGCAATGCCTCTTCAATATCTCTTCATGATCAGAATCCTTTGGTCAGCATTAAAATGATTCTCTCACCCAAATGTTTCATTGAACTAGGTAGATCTTGGCTATAGATGATTTTGAGTTGAAGAGCTTCTTAATCTATAGAAACTATAGATCATCAATCTCTTTTTCCAACTCCTCTATTTCAGCCCTATTCATTCTATTAGGCGCTCTACATGGAGGAGAAAATTATTTATTCTATGTCCATACTCTACAATGAATACGCCTACTCTCTATTCAGTTCACACATGTCTATATTCACCGTAGAGTCCTAGAATGAGGAGGTAGAAGCCTCACCCTCCTACTCGGATGCTTTGCCTTTCCCTTTTACAAAAATTGGTTTTAGCAATTTTGGCTGATAGAGTAGGACATTTATGCCATGGATGCCCTAGCTTATGTTTCTTATATCCGAAACATTTACCCTCCTTAATTAGCTTTTTCTTCAATCATCAGTCATGGAAGGAAATGGTATCCATCCAGGACGTGATTGGATGTTAACATTTTGTACAATAGCTTTCTCCTTTCCTTTGTTGAAGGGTTTACGAGGATTCAATTTTCTCTCAGCTATCTCAGCTAACTTAGTGAGGTCTCTAAGGGTGGTTGGGTTGAACATTTCAACCTCATGCCTCACTTTCGGGGTTAGGGCTGCTAAAGACTTCTTCCTTCTATCATCCTCAGGTAACTCTAAAGAGAGTTTCCAGAACCTAGCTGTAAATTTGTACAATAGCTTTCTCCTTTCCTTTGTTGAACGGTTTACGAGGATTCAATTTTCTCTCAGCTATCTCAGGTAACTTAGTTAGTGAGGTCTCTAAGGGTGGTTCGGTTGAACATTTCAACCTCATGCCTCACTTTCGGGGTTAGGGCTGCTAAAGACGTCTTCCTTCTATCATCCGCACTCTTCTCAGGTAACTCTAAAGAGAGTTTCCAAGACCCTAGCTGGTCATGCCTCGGAGGCATGAAAGTGGCCTTAAGCTGCTCTACAAACTTGGACCATTAAAGAATAGGCTCTTCCGTTTGTGATAAGGACCACCACATCACAGCACCCTTCTGTAGATGCACTGTGGCAAGAACAAGTTTCTCGTGATCGATCTTATCTTCAAGGGCAAAATATAGCTCAAAATGGTGAATCCAATTGAGGATTTTATCGAGTGAATCCAATTGAGGATTTTATCGCCTCCATCATACTTTGGGAGTTCTATTCTCTCTCGGGGTTGGAATTTAGCTCTCTTAGAGGGGGTACTTAAATCTTCAATCCCAAAATTCAAAAATTTTGTCATAATGGACTCCTCAATCATATGGCTAAGCTGAGATTAACAAGATACTCTTCTCTCACTCTTGCGATTGGATTATAATCCATGTGTATGGGATTTTGAGTTAAAAGGCATAAACTCAACGCCTTGCTCTTGGATGGACTCCTTTCTCCCTTCATTTCTAAAGGAAAACTCCCTATCAAAAGGTTCATGAAAGAGAGATGAAGGTAATTCTATACGTTGGTTATCATACTCAACATGTGTGTAACTCTCATCTAAATTATCCTCTTTAGGAGGAGGTGATGTAATTTCAGAAAAAGGGTTTATTTTACAGCAAAAGTAAGTGTTGTAGAGTTGGTGGTACTAATTTAACTCCCGCTTCGCTTGTGTCGAAAAACCACTTCAAATGACCTCTTCTTCCTTCTCTTTTAGCCTTTTTCCCTTGTTTTTATGCTGTAAACTGATACACATAGTTTGGGCTACTTGTTTTGAGTGGATTGGAGCTCTAGACACTGTTATAGGGGGTACTTGGTGGGTGGATCACCCCCTTAAAATCTTGCTCCGATCCCACTATCCATTGGGGAGAACGAGGGGGGTCTCTTTTCCTCATGGTTTAAGGGTTTTAAGGGTCTATTCGCACGGGGGAAGTCACTCGTTAGGACACCCCGTTCCCCGTCCAAAGACCAAAAAATTCAGAGAAAGCCCTTACCTCACGGACTCCAGAATTCAGAGTTTGCAGAGTTTAGAAAAACTCTTACTCCTAAACCTCAAGGTTTTCAGGCGACCCCTTTACAACTCAGGATTTGCACAGTATCCACGCAAAAGCCTTGGTCGACCTACTAGCGTGCTACCTTCTGCATCACCTGCCGCCTCTCCCGTCTGAATCTCTCACGCGCATGGTCCTCTTCTTGTCACGCCTCCAACTCTTCTGTGCCGACTCTTTGCGCACGTTCCTACTTGCTCGGCTCCCTCCCGCACAATCTTCTCTTATGTTGCCGCTTGCTGCCCGTAACTCTGCTCCGCACGCTCTCGTCCTCTATCCCGTACGCTCTCCTGTGTCCCGGTCGTGGATTGTCGCTGCTCTGATACCAAATGTGAAGAACCAGACTTCTCGAGAATGCGAATGTGTGCAATGAATGAAGAATTTAAATGCCAATCGGCCCTCAAATGGGGGAAGAGCACCCTCGTGAGAATACTTGTTTCTCTTTTGGACCTACATGCAAGGTGGGAGACAGATGGTGACTGAATGCAAGGTGAATAGAGAGAATGCTACATGAGATTCATAATGAAGAGTGATACCATTTCATTAATATCCCTTGAGATCACTCAAGTTCCATCTTCCCATTTACACCTACCCTTATCCTATGACCCATGCATCTACCATTCAATGCACCTTAATGCACCCTTCCCTTCCTATTGCCCCTAGGACCTAGACACATGTGTGCATTGTTTGTTGGAATTATATCTATAAGACCAATGTAATATAATAAGTTAGTTAGGGGCACTTTTCCCTCTTTTAGAGGTTTTTCCCCCTAACTACAGTTAGTTCACTAACTATGGTTAGTGACTACTAAGGTTTTGTCACTATGACAAAACCTTATCTACACTACTTTGTGTTGTACTCTTTTATATACTCTATTGAGCAAGTACAGCTTCTAAGCTTTTGACTCTCTCACTCTCTCTTGCTCTCACTCTCTCTATTCCTTCATTTGGTATCAGAGCAGGTCCAAGAGTCTGGTGCTCCTTGCTCCCTCAAGCTTCAACCATTGCCTCGACTTTCAGCCTCAGCAAATCTGCCCGTACAGTCCGTACGACTGTACGGATTTCTAACGCCTGCCGTACGAGTAAGCCTGCCGTACGATCTCGCCCGCCGTACCAGCGCCGAATCTGTTCGTCATCTGCTGCAGTACTGTTCCGTACCAGTTCCGTACAAATCCGTACCTGCAGTCGTACTTCGCCGTACCAACGCCGAAAAGTTGCGTCATCTACGCCGTACTTCGCCGTACCTACGCGCCGTACACCGTACAGCGCCGTACATCGTGACTGTACCTGTCGTCGACGTATCTGCCGTACAGTGCCGTACAAACTGTACGGCATTTCCGTACAGTATTCAGTACAGTAAATCTGTACTGAATCTCAGTACAGCAGCAAGTATCTTCTTGGTTTTGGACAAGAGATTTGCAGGTGTTTCTTGGCAGGTCATCTTTGATTTGGCAGGTGATTTTTGGCAGGCTGAGTTTGCAGACAGCCATTGTTTGGCTAAGTATTCTGCAAGAACATTTGGGGCATTTTGCAGATTGCAGCCATTGCAATCATTGGGCAATTTTGAAGCTATCACAAGAGCAAAATTGCAGATTTGTCTGAAATTTGGGGCTTTTGTATTAAAATTGCAGATTTGGGGCTTTTGACATTTTTACCCCTTTCTGGCTGCAATTTCTAGCCACAAATTGGGGCTTTTGTGTTTGGAGAGCATTTTTTGGAGTATTCAGTATATACTGCCTTTATTGGAGTGTTTGGAACACTTTTGGCAGATTTTGGAGAGTGTTTTATGCTTGGACAGATTTCTGACAGCTCAAGTGCAGAAATCTAAGTTACATATACAGCCCGTGCTTGGGTGTGGTTTTTGGGAGTTGTGCATTTTATTCCCAGTAAGGGAATTCAGCCTTGTATCTGCTTCAATTCCTTTTTCAGATATGGCCCATCAAAATCAGAATGATTTTCAGTTTGGTGGTCTTTCTCAAGAAGACAAATTAGATGGTACCAACTACTCCCTCTGGAGTTTCATGGTACGTAATATTCTGATTTCTCGCAATTTATGGGATTATGTCAATGGGGATGAAATCCGACCAGCAGATATTGCACCTGCTACCCTTCCTCACCAAGGAGGTGGAAGAGGTCGTGCACAAGGTGCAGCTGCAGGACAAGTTGTTGGTGCAGCTACAGTTAATACTCCTGAGCAAAAGAGATGGGATTCACGAGATGCCTTAGCCTTGTCTTGCATCTCTCTTTCAGTGAAAAGATCAATCATTCCGCATATCCGGTTGTGTAAGACCTCCAGGGCAGCGTGGGATATTTTGGAAAGCATGTATGCAGCACGGAATGATGCCAGGGTATCTTTTTTAAAAAGAGAGTTGAGCAATACACATATGGAGGAGGGTGACTCCATGTCAGCCCACCTCACTAAGCTACAGGATCTCAGAGAGCAGTTGTTAAATATAGATGAAATTATTCCTGATTCAGAGATGATTACAACCACTCTGAATTCTCTTCCTGAGTCTTATCTCAGCTTTCATACTTCGCTGAATTTATCATTGAGGGGGGGTGCAAATCCTCTTTCTTTTCATGAGCTGATAGGACTTTTGCTTCAGGAAGAGCAGACCAGGAAAAATTTGGCTTCACGTGCAGGTGAACAAGCCATGCTCTCAAAATTCAAATCAAAAACAAAGGGACAGGCAAAAACAGCAGCAAATCAGCCTTCCAGTGGGTCAGGACAGCCTTCACAAAAGGCTAAAAGTGATGCAAGCAAGCCCAAAAAGAAGGGTTTCTGTCACTACTGCAAAAAGCCAGGTCATCACATAGCAGAATGCAGGAAAAGGATTGCAAAGGAAAAGAAAAACAGCTCAGGAATGGCTGTTTCAGATTCAGCCCCTTGTGCATCTGACAGTGGGGATGCTGCAGCCAACTTTGTTGGTCAAGATTATGCCTTTTTATCTTGCATTTCTGATTCTAAGTTGGCTGTTCCAGATGCTCGGGATAGTACAGCTTCATGCAGTGATGATACATATGCATTTTTGACTTGCAGTTTTGACTCTCCTTCAGATGCATCTGCTTTCAGTGTTGATGAAACACTGAACACATGGTATTTTGACAGCGGTGCATCCAAGCACATCACTTCGAGGAAGTGTCTCTTTACTTCCTTGCATCCACCCCCTGTTGGTAAGAAAGTCACTTGTGCCAACAACTCCTCATATTCAGTACGTGGCACAGGAGAAGTTGAGCTCACTGCAATTGATGGCTCAATTTTCAGACTTTCTGATGTTTTATATGTGCCTGGCATAACCAAAAATCTCCTTTCAGTGTCCACTCTTAACAGAGATGGATTTCAGGTCATCTTTGAGGATGACAAATGTGCTGTCCGGGACAGGGAAGCTAACTATGCCTTAATGTTATCTGGTACTCTGCTGCGTGGGCTTTTTCAGCTTGATATTTTTCAGAAAAGAGCAGCTCATGCTTTGGCAATTTCTTCCCCTACAGTTGCCATGCAAAATGCAGAATTATGGCATGCCAGATATGGCCACATGAATTACAACAGCTTGATGACACTTCAGAAATTTTCAATGGTTGATGCATTGCCCCCTCTTGAGATACCTCATCCCCATGCCTGTGAAGGGTGCATTTTAGGTAAAATGCATAGATTTCCCTTCAAGAAGGATGGTTCAGTTAAAGCTGTTCGCAAATTGCAGCTTATACACAGTGATGTCTGTGGTCCCATGAGGACTCCTTCATTGGGTGGTCATCTCTACTTTGTCACATTTATTGATGACTACTCCAATTTTACTTGGGTTTATGGGCTGAAAAAGAAATCTGAAGTGTTCACAGTGTTTAAACACTTTTCAGCCATGGTTGAAAATGAAACCGGGCTCAAGATACAGATATTACGCACGGATAGAGGTGGGGAATACCTATCTGCAGAATTTGATGCTTTCCTCAAACAAAGGGGTATTGTGCATCAGCTCACAGTCAAGCTGACCCCTCAGCAAAATGGCAAAGCTGAGAGGAAAAATAGAACCCTCATGGAGATGGACAGATGTATGCTGAAAAGCAAACACATGCCTCATAAATTCTGGTTAGAGGGTTTGATGTGTGCCAATTACATTTTGAACAGGGCTCCCACTAAGGCTTTAAAAACAAAAACTCCTTTTGAGGTCTGGAATGACAGGAAGCCTTCAGTGGATCACTTCCGAGTCTTTGGATGCCTTGCCTATGCACATGTGCCAGTTGAATTTAGGCACAAATTGTCAGATAAAGCCATCAAATGCATATTTGTTGGATACAGTGCAGAAAGCAAGGGGTATCGTCTCTACAATCCTGCTACACGCAAAATCATTGTAAGTAGAGATGTGATATTTTCTGAAAATTCAGCTTACACTCAGGCTGATTTTCAAATGCCTTCACCTTCAGAAGATGTATTTCAAGGGTTGCTACCCATTGCATTGGGTTCCCCTGCTGATTTTTCTGATCCAAATCAGAATTTACAGCAACCTTCAAATGCTTCAGTTCCGCCACGGGATGTCATGCCTCCTCCACAGGAAGTGGAACAAGTGGTACAGCAAGAAATTGCAGACATACATGCAGCAAAAACAGTCCCAAACTGGCTGTTACAGACTCTCCGGGAGAGTAAACTTGATGCCCCGTTACCTGGCAGGACTCGCAGTGCAGCAAGGCACATGGAAGGTGCTAATTCAGTGGAATCAGCATATGCAGGTACTCTCCTTGATGAAGAGGAGCCTGCCACATTTGAAGAGGCACAAGGTAATGTGCATTGGATGAATGCCATGCACGATGAGTTGCAGTCCATTGCCAAAAATCAGACTTGGGATGTTGTGGGCTTGCCACAGGGTAAACATGCTATTGGCACACGATGGGTATTTAAAGTCAAACGGAAGCCAGATGGCTCCATTGACAGATATAAAGCCAGGCTGGTTGCTAAAGGCTATGCTCAGAAAAAGGGCATAGATTATGAGGAGACTTTTGCTCCTACATCCCGGATGACCACCATCCGATCGGTAATTGCAATGGCTGCACATTTTGAGTGGAATGTTCATCAGTTGGACATCAAAACAGCCTTCTTAAATGGGGACTTGCTGGAAGAGGTGTATGTCAAACCACCTCCGGGTTTTGACATTACAGCAAATGCACTTCAAGTCTGCAAGCTTAATAAAGCTTTATATGGGCTGAAACAGGCCCCTCGTGCATGGTATGCCAAGATACATGCCTTTTTGACCAGCAAGGGGCTGCACAATAGTCCTACTGAGAGCACCCTCTACATCAAGATGGATGGGGGGGAAATATTAGTCATCCTTCTTTATGTTGATGACTTACTGCTCACAGGGTCCAATGACGACAAAATTGCAGATTTCAAAACTGATTTGCAGACCCACTTTGATATGTCAGATTTGGGGCTGCTTCATTTTTATTTGGGGATCCAGTTCTCTCATGAGAGAAGTGGCACTGTTATGTCTCAGTCAAAGTATGTTCAGAAACTTTTGGACAGATTTAACATGCAAGAGTGTAAGCCCATATCTACTCCTATGGAACCGGGGCTGAAACTCACAATGCATGATGCAGGAGAATCAGTTGATGCCACACTTTACAGTCAAGCTGTTGGATGCCTCATATATCTCTGCAATACTAGGCCTGATATTCAGTTTGCAGTATCTCAGGTGAGCAGGTATATGCACAGCCCTAAAACTATGCATTGGCAGGCAGTTAAGCGCATCTTCCGTTATTTGCAAGGCACCAAGTCTTTTGGCTTACTATTTCCCAGGGGGGATGACTTGCAGATGCATGCCTACAGTGATTCAGATTGGGCTGGTGATTATGACACTAGGCAGTCCACTAGTGGCAATTGTTTCTTTTTGGGAAAATCTTGCATTTCATGGCTAAGCAAGAAACAATCTACAGTGGCTACCTCATCATGTGAAGCTGAGTACAGGGCAGCTTTCACAGCAACAGTGGAATGTGTCTGGCTGAGACGTTTATTTGCTGATCTTCATCTGTCTTTGGAGGGTCCTTCTCCAATTCTCACTGATAGTCAGAGTGCCATTGCAGTGGCAAAGAATCCAATGTTTCATGCTCGCACGAAGCACATTGAGGTTCACTATCACTACGTCAGAGAGAAGTTACATGCAGGAGAGATCAGTATGATCTTTGTGTCCACACATGACAACGTTGCAGATATCTTCACCAAAGCACTACCACGTGAGAAGTTCGAGGCATTTCGCAGTGCCCTGAACTTATATCCGTTTGGTGATTTATCAGCCTTGTACATGACATTGGCACTGCAGGGGGGTGTTGGAATTATATCTATAATTCAGCAGTGACCAATGTAATATAATAAGTTAGTTAGGGGCACTTTTCCCTCTTTTAGAGGTTTTTCCCCTTAACTACAATTAGTTCACTAACTATGGTTAGTGACTACTAAGGTTTTGTCACTATGACAAAACCTTATCTACACTACTTTGTGTTGTACTCTTTTATATACTCTATTGAGCAACTACAGCTTCTAAGCTTTTGACTCTCTCACTCTCTCTTGCTCTCACTCTCTCTATTCCTTCATTGTTGGGTGAAGGAAGCAATGGAACGGGAGTGGAGTGCGGAAAGCAAACAACAAGCTGGAGCAAAAACGTAATACTGCTCAAATCGATAAGAGAAAAATTCAAAGGGTGGCCTATATGGCCCCCAAGTCAACCGACCAAAGAAGTCAACTCATAGAGTTATCCTAACCTACAAGGCTCATACTGTTAGAATTATAGATATAATTCAGCAGTGACCAATGTAATTTAATAAGCTAGTTAGGGGCACTTTTTCCTCTTTAAGAAGTTTTTTCCCCTAACCGCAGTTAGTCCACTAACTATGGTTAGTGACTACTAAGGTTTTGTCACTAGGACAAAACCTTATCTCACTCCTTCAATTGTATCTCTCTTACTCTCATCTATTTGCATCTAAGCTTTCAGCTCTCACTCTCTCCTGCTTCTTGCTCTCATTTGCTCTCTCTCTCTCCCATTCTCACATTTGGTATCAGAGCAAATCGTGCTCTTGGACCTACTCCCTGCCTCGAACTAGCTCTCGACGTCTCGCAAAGCTTCGAGCTCCATCGCCGTACAGCTTGCAGCCGTACAGCTCCGTACACAGGTGCTGTACGTACCTGCGTCGTACTGCAGTTCCTACGTAGTAATCGTCTGTACGATCGCTGTACAACTCAAAACAGTCAATGCAGCACTATACGGCTGTACAGCTCGTCGCCGTACAGCCTACAGCCCCGTACGTACCTGCGCCGTACTATTTGTTCCGTTGGTGGTATCTTCGCCGGACAGACCGTACGGCTCCTGCACCAGATTCTGTACATCGTCGCCAGTCTTCGTCCGTACAACCCGCACGTGTGGTGCCGTACAACCTGCGTCGACCGTACAGTACGGTCATCCGTACTCTGTCATACAATCACCGTACCAGCAGGGCCGCCTTGCTTTGTGCATCAGTCATTTTCAATGCAGGACTTTTGAGCAGGGTTCTACTAGCAAGGTTCATTTGCAAGCACATTCTTTGCATATAGCCATTGTTTGGCTTAACTTTGTGGGAGCACAGTTGGATTTTTTGGGCAAACATTGCAATAAATCTGCAAGTGTTGAAGAAATTTGGGGCTTTTGCATTCACACTGCAATTTTGCAGTAAAATTTGGGGCTTTTGTAGTCAGAGCAAAATTTGTGCAACATTTGGGGCTTTTGTTCAATTTGCCCCTTTCTGGTTGCAATTTCAAGTCTATTTTGGGGCTTTTGTGTTGGAGAAGCAATTTTGGAGATTTCACACTGCCTTTCTTGAAGTGTTTTGCAGCACTTTTGGCAGATTCTGGAGAGTTTTTTATGCTTGGACAGATTTCTGACAGTGCAAGTGCAGAAATCTGAGTTGCATTTACAACCAATGCTTGGCTGTGTTTTTTTGGGAGTTGTGCATTTCATTCCCAGTAAGGGAATTCAGTTTTGTATCTGCTAAAATCTCTTTCTGAGAAATGGCCCAGCAAAATCAGAATGATTTCCCGTTCGGTGGTCTTTCACTACTCCCTATGGAGTTTTATGGTACGCAATATTCTGATTTCTTGCAATTTATGGGATTATGTGAATGGGGATGAGATCCGACCAGCAGGTATGGCACCTAATACCCCTCCCCAGCAAGGAGGTGGAAGAGGTCGTGCACAGGGTGCAGTTGCAGGACAGGTTGTTGGTGCAGTTGTAGCCACCACTCCAGAACAAAAGAGATGGGATTCACAGGATGCCTTAGCTTTGTCATGCATCTCTCTTTCAGTGAAAAGATTTATCATTCCGCATATCCGGTCGTGTAAGACCTCGAAGGCAGCGTGGGATATCTTAGAAAGCATGTATGCAGCCCGGAATGATGCAAGGGTATCTTTCTTGAAAAGAGAGTTAAGTAATACACATATGGAAGAGGGTGACTCCATGTCAGTCCACCTCTCAAAGCTACAGGATCTCAGAGAGCAATTATTGAACATTGATGAGATTATTCCTGCTTTAGAGATGATTACCACCACTCTGAATTCTCTTCCTGAGACTCATCTCAGCTTTCATACCTCGCTGAACTTATCATTGAGGGGGGGTGCAAATCCTCTCACTTTTCATGAGTTGATAGGACTTCTGCTTCAGGAAGAGCAGACCAAGAAAAACTTGGCTTCACGTGCAGGTGAACAAGCTATGCTCTCAAAGTTCAAGTCAAAAGAAAAGGGACAGGCAAAGACATCAGTAAATCAGCCTTCCAATGGGTGAGGACAGCCTTCACAAAAGGCTAAGAATGATGCAAGTAAGCCCAAGAAGAAGGGTTTTTGTCATTACTGCAAAAAGCCAGGTCATCACATTGCAGAATGCAGGAAAAGGCTTGCAAAAGAGAAGAAAAACAGCTCCGGTATGGCTGTTTCAGATTCAGCTCCTCATGCATCTGACAATGGGGATGCTGCAGCCAACTTTGTTGGACAGGATTATGCCTTTTTCTCTTGCATTTCAGATTCTAGGCTGGCTGCTCCAGATGCTCGGGATAGTACAGCCACTTGTAATGATGATACATATGCCTTTTTGACTTGCAGTTATGATCCTTCCACGGATGCATCAGCTTTCAGTGTCAATGAAACACTGAATACTTGGTATTTTGACAGCGGTGCCTCCAAGCATATCACTTCTAGGAAGCGTCTCTTCACTTCCTTGCATCCACCTCCCGTTGGTAAGAAAGTCATTTGTGCCAACAACTCGTCATATTCAGTACGTGGTACAGGAGAAGTTGAGCTTACCGCCATTGATGGCTCAGTTTTCAGACTTCAGATGTCTTGTATGTGCCTGGTATCACCAAGAATCTCCTTTCAGTGTCCACTCTTAACAAGGCTGGATTTCACGTCGTCTTTGAGAATGATAAATGTGCTGTCCGAGACATAGAAAATGATTATGCCTTGAGATTATCTGGTACTCTGCTGCGTGGGCCTTTTCAGCTTGATCTTTTTGAGAAAAGAGCAGCCCATGCTCTTGCAGTTTCTACTCCTACTGCAGCCATGCAGAATGCAGAGTTATGGCATGCCAGATATGGCCACATGCATTACAACAGCTTGATGACACTTCAGAAGCACTCTATGGTTGATGCATTGCCACCTCTTGAGATACCTCCTCCACATGCCTGTGAAGGGTGCATTTTAGGCAAGATGCACAGATTCCCCTTCAAAAAGGATGGTTCAGTTAAATCTGTCCGAAAATTACAGCTTATACACAGTGATGTATGTGGTCCCATGAGGACTCCATCATTGGGTGGTCATCTCTACTTTGTTACTTTTATTGATGATTCCTCCAATTTCACTTGGGTCTTTGGGCTGAAGCGCAAATCAAAAGTGTTCATGGTGTTTAAACACTTTTCAGCCATGGTTGAAAATGAATCTGGACTCAAGATACAGACATTGCGCACAGATAGAGGTGGGGAATACTTGTCTGCAGATTTTGATGCTGTTTTGTCTGCAGATTTTGATGCTTTTCTGAAAGGCAAGGGTATTGTGCATCAGCTTACAGTGAGGCTGACCCCTCAGCAAAATGGCAAAGCTGAGAGGAAAAATAGAACTCTTATGGAGATGGACAGATGTATGCTGAAAAGCAAACACATGCCTCGCAAATTCTGGCTTGAAGGTCTAATGTGTGCCAACTACATCTTAAATCGGTCTCCCACTAAGGCTTTGAAAACAAAGACTCAATATGAAGTCTGGAATGGGAGAAAGCCTTCAGTGGATCGTTTCCATGTCTTTGGATGCCAATGCAGAAAGCAAGGGGTACCGTCTCTACAATCTTGCTACACGCAAGATCATTGTCAGTAGAGATGTGATATTTGCAGAAAATTCAGCTCACACTCAGACTGAATTTCATATGCCTTCTTCTTCAGAGGATGTTTTTGAGGGGTTGCTACCCATTGCCTTGGGTTCCCCTGCTGATATTTCTGATGCAAATCAGAATTTACAGCCACCTCCCGATGCTCCAGTTCAGCCACAGGATGTCTTGCCACCTCCACAGGCAGTGGAACAGGTGGTTCAGCAAGAAATTCCAGACATACATGCAGCAAAAACAGTCCCAAACTGGCTGTTACAGACTCTCAGGGAGAGTAAGATTGATGCTCCATTACCTGGCAGGACTCGCACTGCAGTAAGGCACATGGAAGGTGCTAATTCAGTGGAATCAGCATATGCAGGTACTCTTCTCTATGAGGAGGAGCCTGCAACATTCGAAGAAACAAAGGACAATGTGCATTGGATGAATGCCATACACGATGAAGTGCAGTCCATTCAGAAAAATCAGACTTGGGATGTCGTAGACTTGCCACCAGGTAAACATGCCATTGGTACACGATGGGTTTTCAAGGTGAAACGGAAGCCAGATGGCTCCATTGACAGATACAAGGCAAGGCTGGTTGCCAAAGGCTATGCTCAGAAAAAGGGCATAGATTATGAGGAGACTTTTGCTCCTACATCCCGGATGACCACCATCCGATCTGTTATTGCAATGGCTGCACATTTTGAGTGGAATGTTCATCAGTTGGACATTAAAACAGCCTTCCTAAATGAAGACTTGTTGGATTTATGTCAAACAACCTCCAGGTTTTGAAATTTCAGGAAATGCACTTCAGGTATGCAAGCTGAATAAAGCTTTGTATGGGCTGAAACAAGCCCCTCGTGCATGGTATGCCAAGATTCATGCCTTTTTGACCAGCAAGGGGCTGCACAATAGTCCTACTGAGAGCACCCTCTACATCAAGAAGGATGGGGGGGAAATTTTAGTCATCATTCTTTATGTCGATGACTTACTGCTCACAGGGTCCAATGAAGATAATATTGCAGATTTCAAAGCTGGTTTGCAGACCAACTTTGACATGTCAGATTTGGGGCTGCTTCACTTTTATTTGGGGATCCAATTCTCTCAAGAGAGACGTGGCACTGTTATGTCTCAATCCAAGTATGTGCAAAAACTCTTGGACAGATTTAACATGCATGATTGTAAGCCCATAGCCACTCCCATGGAGCCGGGGCTGAAACTCACAATGCATGATGCATGAGAATCAGTTGATGCCACATTTTACAGTCAGGCTGTTGGGTGCCTCATTTATCTCTGCAACACTAGACCTGATATTCAGTTTGCAATATCTCAGGTGAGCAGGCATATGCACAGCCCAAAAACTATGCATTGGCAGGTAGTTAAGTGCATCTTCCGTTATTTGCTGGGCACGAAGTCTTTTGGCTTGTTATTTCCCAGGGAGGGCGACTTGCAGATGCATGCCTACAGTGATTCAGATTGGGCTGGTGATTATGACACTAGGCAGTCCACTAGCTGAATTGTTTGGGTAAAGCTTGCATTTCCTAGCTGAGCAAGAAACAATCTACAGTGGCTACCTCATCATGTGAAGCTGAGTACAAGGTAGCTTTCACAGCAACAGTTGAATGTGTCTGGCTGTGTCGTCTATTTGCTGATCTTCATTTGTCATTGGAGGGTCCTTCTCCAATTCTCACTGATAGTCAGAGTGCCATTGCAGTGGCAAAGAATCCAGTGTTTCATGCTCGCACGAAGCACATTGAGGTTCACTATCACTACGTCAGAGAGAAGTTGCATGCAAGAGAGATCAGTATGATCTTTGTGTCCACACATGACAATGTTGCAGATATTTTCACCAAAGCACTTCCACGTGAAAAGTTTGAGGCATTTCGCAGTGCCCTGAACTCATATCCGTTTGGTGATTAACCATCCTTGTACATGACATTGGCACTGCAGGGGGGTGTTAGAATTATAGACATAATTCAGCAGTGACCAATGTAATTTAATAAGCTAGTTAGGGGCACTTTTCCCTCTTTAAGAGGTTTTTCCCCCTAACCGCAGTTAGTCCACTAACTATGGTTAGTGACTACTAAGGTTTTGTCACTAGGACAAAACCTTATCTCACTCCTTCAGTTGTATCTCTCTTACTCTCATCTATTTGCATCTAAGCTTTCAGCTCTCACTCTCTCCTGCTTCTTGCTCTCAATTGCTCTCTCTCTCCCATTCTCACATTATACCACGGCTAAGTGCTAACAAACCCCCCTCCATGGTATGCCTGAAGTATCTTGGAAATATCTCAAGAGTATCTAGTTGCACATATTCGTCTCAAAGGGATATAGCAACCTATGATATGTACAGAGTGATCCCTCACACAATAAAAGAAGCCAAGTGTAAAGCATGTTAAAATGCCTCAAACTTGGGCCACGGTAAAGCTTTCGTGAAAAGATCTGCCAAGTTGTCCTCGGTGGGAACATAGGATAACTAGATGTCTCCACCAAACAATCGCTCTCGAACATAGTGATAGTGGACTTCAATATGCTTTGTGCACGTATGAAACACTGGGTTTCTAGCAACCGCCAAAGCACTATGGCTGTCGGTGTAGATCGTAGTAGAGTCGGACTGAACGATATCAAGATCTACAAGTAACTTGCGAAGCCAAACGCTCTCTACTGTAGCTCTGAAAGAAGCTACTCTGAAAGAAGATGCATGAAGCTCCAAGCACAAAACAGATGCCGCTGTGTGACACCCTAGTGTCGTAACATCCTCCCCATATAGAGAAACGATAGGGTTTGCAGTGGAGCGATAAAAAAGTAGACAATACTCAAACACAACTGAAGAACGGAACTCAGAAAACATAGTGCCTGTCGGTAATATGAAAAACTGAATACAAGAACCTCAAGCTGTCGTGTCTCAAGGACCGTGGCTGAGGTGAATCAGAAAGATGATTCCATGTAGAGAAATTGTAGAAAAGATAGCAACAGAGGGAGCGTAACGCAGTCCTCCGTGTAGCTCGATGATTATGAAGATAAAGAGTAGATCTGGAGCAGGAGGGGACAGATCTGGAGCAGAGGAGCAGAAGAGACAGATCTGGAGTAGGATGGGACAGATCTGGAGCAGAAAGGACAGAGCTGAAGCAGAGGAGCAGATCTGAAGAGGAGAGGTAGAAGTGGAGCAGGCGGGGCTGCAGCAAAGCATGGAGGAGAAGCGGAGCAGCTGCAGGTCCTGTCCTATCTCAAGGAGTGTGGGGGCAGATGCCTTTATAGGCCAGACCTAGCTGGTCAGCCAGCTGGTCGGCCAAACCAGCTGGTCTTTCTAGCCACTTGTTTGGCTGAGGTGGCTGGCCTGTGAGCTGTTAGATTGCCCCAGAAATTGGGGATTTTTAGTTGCTGAATACCCCCTCTCAATTGCCAATTTGGAGGGGCAGACATTGTGTGCTTGGAGCTTCGTGTAGGGAGATCACAAGAGGAGTGCCCTTGCAAGGGAATTGTTCACTTCCTCAAGTGTCGGAGTTACACGTATGATACCATATAGAAATAAGAACACTGTGAAGCTTGAGAGAATAAGCCACCCCCTCTCACCGCCGAAAGGTGGAGGAAAGAGCAAAGGTAAAGAACAAATTTGTCGTAGCAGCACTGATAATCCAGAGAGGTCGGAGCTGAACAGTGAGCCAGTGTGTGTCCGATCTTGGACCTCGGGAGAGAGGAGTCTATCCCCGCCTCCATGCAGGTAGAAGATTCGAAACAACAGTCGTCTAGACACATCTGATGAGAAAGGATCCCGCCTAGGGAGAACTTGTAGATCCTGGAAGTCGATGCCGATGGAGATCTGGTAGGGGTGAAGGATCATGACCTCCTTGTTCGAAGAAATGGGGAGTGTCAAGCCTGAAACCGAAAAGGGAGGGAGGGATGGGTGTAGAAGATGGAGGTAAGAAAGGGAGGGAGGGATGGGAGTAGAAGATGGAGTTCTGAAAGGGAGGGAGGGATGGAGTTCTCTCCCTTAGTGCGCAGCAGAATGAAGAGGAAACTGATATGTTCATAGGAGTGATGCTCCCCGTACCTATGGCCTCCTTGAAGAAGCGGGATCTTTAGATCACCAAAGATCTGGGGTCTTTAGATCACCATGGCTCTGATACCATATAGAGAAACGATAGGGTTTGCAGTGGAGCGATCAAAAAGTAGACAATACTCAGACACAACTGAAGAACGGAACTCAGAAAACATAGTGTCTGTCGGTAATATGAAAAACTGAATACAAGAACCTCAAGCTGTCGTGTCTCAAGGACCGTGGCTGAGGTGAATCAGAAAGATGATTCCATGTAGAGAAATTGTAGAAAAGATAGCAACAGAGGGAGCGTAACGCAGTCCTCAGTGTAGCTCGATGATGATGAAGATAAGGAGTAGATCTGGAGCAGGAGGGGACAGATCTGGAGCAGAGGAGCAGAAGAGACAGATCTGGAGTAGGATGGGACAGATCTGGAGCAGAAAGGACAGAACTGAAGCAGAAGAGCAGATCTGAAGAGGAGAGGTAGAAGTGGAGCAGGCGGGGCTGCAGCAAAGCATAGAGGAGGAGCAGCTGCAGGTCCTGTCCTATCTCAAGGAGTGTGGGGGCAGATGCCTTTATAGGCCAGACCTAGCTGGTCGGTGGGCCTGCCAGCTGGTCGGCCAGACCAGCTGGTCTTTCTGGCCACTTGTTTGGCTGAGGTGGCTGGCCTTTTGGCTGGCCTGTGAGCTGTTAGATTGCCCCAGAAATTGGGGATTGTTTAGTTGCTAAATACCCCAGTCGCTGTCCGTGAATGCATGCAAAACAAGTGGGACTCCTGAACCATAGAGTAAACCCAAATGATGCGTGGCCTTCAAGTATCGAAAGACCCGCTTCACTACTTGCCAATACTTTGTACTAGGCTTGTGCATGTACCTGTGCTGAGCTAGGAAATGGCATACTGAAGATCAGACCGGGTATGACAAAGGTATATGAGGCAACCAACAGCCTGCTAATAAAGTGATGCATCAAATGGCGGACTTCCATCCTCGGAGGAGAAAGGAAAGCCAGGCTTCAATGGAGTAGAAACTGGCTTGCAATCCTCGAACTAGAAGCGATCAAGGAGCTGTCCAATATACTTGGATCGACTCATGCTGTCCGCATCGGCCCGCACACATCACTATACACAAGGTGAAGCTTCCTAAATGCACCAACTGTCCCATCCTTTGGAAATGAGAAACGGTGCATTTTGCCCAACAAGCATCCCTCACAAACATGTTTAACCGGTGCATGCATAGATGGGAGAGCAACCACCATGTTTTGTGAATGCATTTTAACCAAGCTTCTATAGTTGAGGTGACCCAACCTCGCATGCCATAAGTGAGATTCTGAAATTACAGATTCAGCCACCAAATTTGCCTCTGTAGCAGGCTATTTGTCATAAACATCAAGATGATATAGCCCAGAAGAAAGTGACCCAATAAGTACTATGATGTCATCGTACCGGTTGTCATACACGGCACATCGATAACCATCAAAGAGAACCCGAAAGCCATTAAAGGGTATGCAATGGAGATGAGATTCTCCTTGATACCTAGGACAAACAAAACGTCCATGAGTGTGATCGTATCACTTGAAACTGAAGTGACCTCAACCTGGCCAATCCCTTTCATGGGATATGATGCATTGTTGGCACATGTCACTGTGCCACCATGTGGAGCAGCCCCCAATGTCTGAAAGAGTGATCTGCAAGAAGTGATGTGCTTGGAAGAATCAGTGTCAAAGCACCAATCTGACTTAGAATCTAAGACAGACAAGGCTGTAGCATGCCTCTCTGGATGGTACTGGCATGTCACCATGAAATCCCACACATGGTGAGTAATGTTTGCTGCCTCATGACCATGATCTGGGGGGGCAACACTAGTAGTGACAGCAAGTCCCTTTTGCTGCTTTTTCTTTTCAGAAGTGATGCACTTGCGACATTCAGAAATGTCATGTCCTCGCTTCCGGCAATGATTACAACGTTTGTTGTTTTCTTCTTTGCATCAGACGGGGCAGAACTGGATGAGTGTCCAGCAGTAGATGAGCCTCCAGAAGGCTTGGGTTTGCTGTAATTTTGACCGTTCTTTCCCTTATTTTCGTGATTAGCGTCAAAATCCTGATTTGCAATTTCAGCTCTTCCTGTAGGAGAAGGGAAACAAGCTGGTCGAAAGTATAAGTGTTCGGATTGCTCATGGCAACCAACCTCAACGTAGTAGCAAACCCCTGGTAGGACTCAGGGAGTCAACCTCAATGTAGTACCAAACCCCTAGTAGGACTCAGGAAGTCCATTGAGTGTCGTGGACCCTACCTGAGCATCTGAAATAATTTCATCCACATTAATGAGCTGCTCTTGAAAATCCTTGATTTTTGTGATGCATGCATCCATGCTGTCCCCCTCTTCCATTTTGACATTCTCCAATTGCCTGTGTAAGAAAGCAACACGTGCCTCATTGTGAACCTGGTAAAGGGGAGCCAAGATGTCCCACACAGCCTTTGATGTTTTGCAAGACCGAATGTGAGGAATGATATGTCTCTTGTCTGAAAAAGCAATGATAGAATGTGCTTGGGCATCTCTACCATCCCATCTGGCATCTTCGGGTGTAGGAGGTGTGGCTGGAGTAATAGTAGATCCAGAGGTGGCTGTAACAGCTCCACCAACGGCGGCAGTAGATCCAAAAGTGGTTGTAGCAGCTGCACCAGCTGTAGCAGTAGCAGTAGCAGTAGCAGAAGTGGATGCCACAGAGGAAGGACGAAGATCCGATCCAGAGACAATACCCCAAAAAATTTTGGCAACCAGCAAATGTTTCACCGTGTATGATCACATGGGATAATTGGGTCCATCGAGCTTGTCCTCAGCTGAGAACATACCCATCCAATCGTTGCTTCCCATGGCAAAAATAAATCCCTGAAGGAAAAATGTGCGCTCAAGAGTAGCCTCAAGGCTTTCACTACAAAATGAGCTGGCTGTCCAAAAATGACAGCAAATGCTGAGCTGTGACCACCAAAAATTGACTGCTCAAACAATGAGCTAAATGAACGTGCTGTCCCCAAAAATATGACCTGCAAAACAATATATGTCCGGTCAAAGGAAAAATATCAGCCCAAAACAAGGGGCAAATGTCTGCAAATGTATCCAATGATCAATCGAGTTGTAAATGTCCGAGGCTGCTATACCCAAATTGAGGTGAATAAGGCAAATGTCACTGCAATGGACAGCAAATCTGGATGTTAGGCGCTGGTCCAAAAGCTTGTGCATTGTGCAATTGTTTCATCATATTCTAGCTTTGGTCTTCGGGATCGTTGTGTGGGCTATGGCAAATACGCATCCAATGGACTTTTATGTGCAGCAGCCTCAGGAGCTGACGCCAATTTGGGTGTCACACAGCTCAACGCTCGGAAAGTCTTCCTCCAACCAGCACAAAATGGAGGCGTCATCGATGTTCCTGCTCCTAGCGCTAGAGATTCGTCTACCTGTTCTTTGTTTAGTTGTCCTTGAGTTTGCACTAGTGTTGATGTTGCCAAGCGATAAAGATTGCTCTAGGAGCTTGCGTTGTGCTCTCTCAGTGACTAGCTTGCGACAATAGCTCTGCCTATCGACGTAGGCGTGCATTGGAATGGTGCTCTACGTAGGAGAATGAAGGTGAAAGGGAAGCATGTTGGAAAGGTCACCTCCCCATCTGTAAGCCCCCAAATGAGGAGAGCCTGGGGGAGGGAGACCTAGAGCAGAAGATGCCCAGAGAAGAGAAAGAAAGAGGGGGCTGCCACATGGGCAGCACCTCGCAGCAAACCAGAGCTTCCGAGGGTGCATCAAAGGAGCTGATGTGCAGGAGAGATGGCGGGGCATCAAGCCTTGGATCTGGCCTGGCACGAGGCGACGGAAGAGCAACAGCAAAGAAGCGAGGGTGGAGGGCCTGGCAACAACAGAAGGCAAGGAAAGGGAGGGGCTGCAGTGCACAGCACCCTGCCCTTTATAGGGCGAAGGAGCTGGCTGGTCGGCCAGCCTGGTCAGCCATAAGGCCCGGCCCAGCACACAGCCCCAAAATAGGGGGCGTGGAAGGGGCCAGCAAACCAGCTGGCACACAAAGCAAGGGGGCTGGGCCCCCACTTAAAGGCAGGGGGCACGGGCACACAGCCCAACAAATAGGGGCTTGGTGGGGTGAAATTTATGCAGACTGAGTCAGCTAGGAGGCCTGCTCCAGTCAGCTATTTTGGCCAGGCCTTGGAGCCTAATAAAAGGGAGGCCTAGTGCCTCATTCATATTATCCGGCAGGTCAGCCATCAGAGGAGCAGCAGGAGCAGCTGTACACACACCTTCAGGCCTACATCCAGGAGACAGAGGAGTCCAGGAGTTGCTGCAGACTGAACTCATCAAGGGCTGGACCTTGGCTGTCTTCTAGGGCAGCATGGAGCTGAGATCTGGACAGAGAGTCTACACACGCTCGAGGTGGAGCACTCGGGCTCAAGTTCTAGAGATATCCGGCAGATAGTAGAAGTACATGGTGGTAAGACCAAAGGACCACGCTTTGGTGGAACTTTGGATCTATCTCTCTTTGTATTGTGTCCATAGTTTTGGACGGAAATATATATTCTTTTGGTAGCTTCTATATCTGGCTGGATCATTGTCTATTGATGAGTCTACACATCTATTTGAAGCACATAAGTTTAAGTCTGTGATTCCACTCCCCACACACACTGTGTGAGCTCCTAGGATATTCTATCAGTCTTCCGCTGTGCATACCCTTTCGTGGTTGATTTCTACCATGGTATCAGAGCCCAAGTAGAAGGCCCACAAGTGTGGGAGCCTCAAGGCAAGGACCTTGCTGAAGGACGACCCTAATTCAAAAGCTCTTGGCAATCGACTTCCACAACTGGGCGACAGTGCCCTTGCGAGGAGGATGACTCAGGTTCAATCAAGTGCGTATGGAGTTTTGGTCTACAGAAGGTTGAGTTTGCTTTTCAATTTTGTTGTGTGGTTTAGCTGCAGAGATGTCGATTTTAGAAGCCTCTTCAGCCCCTTCTCTCCCTTCCTCCTCCCCCAGTCGATTCCTTTCTTTCACCATCCCTAACTTTGGAGAGCCTCGGAAAACAGAGGGGAAAAATTATCCTATCTAGAAGGTGAAGATCCGGAGTCATTTAGTGACTCAGGAACCATGGAAACAGACAACGAGAGCCGAGGTGAAGCCAGAGGATGTGATGGACAACAATGAAAGGATACTCATGCCAATAGATGTAGAGGAGCTCAAAGCATGGAAAGATAGAGATGCCCACACCCTGGCATGATCATAGGGACTACAACGGACTCTGTGCTTCCTCACTTTCAGATGATTAACATGTCAGTAGAGGCGTGGGCCATTATAATGGATCTGTATGAGACAAATAAGACATCCCGGATCTTGCTTCTTCAGCATCAGCTCTACAACTTGGATATGGATGAAGGAGATTCAGTACATGACCACTTGACAAAGGTCAAGGTGGTGAGGGATCAACTAGCATCGATTGGTCAAAAGGTAAACTCGTGCCAAGACACATGGCATTTAGGGAATTTGGTTTCTTAGTGGCCTTGAATATAATGGCTCGTTTGAGACCCTCCTCTCGTCCCTCTCGGGATCTTTTGGGAGAAGAGAGAGGCTGCAGCCTAGCTATGGGGCGGGTTGGGATCGTGCGCCCAAGGCTATCCACATGGCTTCTTTTGGGAGCCAACATGGCATTAGAGTAGGTCTGTCCTACGGACTGTGCATGGAAGTTGTCGTGTCTGCAACACGTGGCGGCAGCTAGTGGTGGATTGTTGCAATCCATGCGGCAATAATAAAAGTGAAAGGCAATCCCCAACCAAATCCAAGGCCACATGAGACACACCGTATGGGGCGAAGACGCCCCAAAGTCCACGCAACTAAACAAAGACCAACTTGCCACAGGTAGCTGAAAAGCTCACTAAGCCACGGCATAAGTGGCCTCAACACATGAAAAAGAGTTGCATGCTATTATTATTCATGCATTGAGAAAGTCGAAGCATTATCTGTATGAATCTACTTTTGTGGTCTACATGGATAACCTGTCTCTAAAGTATTCTTACAACACTTCTAATCTAAGGGGTAGGAAAGCTCAGCGGTTGCAACTTAGAGCAAAAGGGAGCTGCTGGAGAGGCAAGATGGTCTCGAAGCAAGGAGAAGAAGTCAAAACGTGAGCAAAAATGCGAGAGGAAAGAGAAGGCTCGTGGAGCTTTTTGTAAGAAGAGAAGGGTGGTTGAGATGAACCACTTGGCCCCCATGTAGATGATAGTCTAGCATGCATTCCGGTTCTCCTTCAATGCTTCCAAATCCCACCAAACCTTGTGGGTGACCCCCAATGAAGCCTTTATTGCATTCTAGGGGGCCCAAGATGCCCCAACCTTAAATACATAAAAACATCTTCTCGAAATTTCTACCTTTGGACACTCCTTTGGCATGAAACGTTCCTTTACAATACGGCTCCCTCAAATTCCAAAAGCCCCAGCTTGATTTCATTACTCCTGTTCAATAAAAATAGGAATTGAGGAAATTCTAGGTGCCATTGAGCTCTTATATTAGCTAAGTGTAGCTCCAAAGCTTCTTCCTCTACTCTAATATAAGCTATGGGTAGCTCCAATGCTTCTTCCTCTACTCCAAGAAAGCATGTTAGTGACTGCCCACCTCATTGACTGACCCAAGCTAAAAATAGCAGGTCGGAAGATTAATCCCTGTCAATCATTTGGAACTTGATACTCTTGAAGAGCTTCCTTGTTCTTCCCATTGAAAATGACATTTGGTGAAGTATTATTACATTGGCTAAAGTAAGAGATCATCCATGGCCAATTTGATTCCGTCTTTCAAAAGTGGATCCGACCACCTTCCTTGGGCACCTTGGATCTTTACCCTAGACCGAGTTTTTATCACTCTCCTAGAGTAAACTGCATATTGCATCAATTTGATCAATTTAAAATCCTTAAGTGCCAAGATCCACGTTTGAAGTTAGTTAATGGAGGTCCACCAAGTAGTCTCACGAATCGGGTAACGGAGCCCGAACCAAGAACTACAATCTCTGGATTTGGTCACTAGAGGCCTAGTACACACCTTGGCCTACATGTCTCTCTGAGCGCCAAAACATGAAGGCGCTAGATAGCCTAACTTAGTGCACAAGGGTTTTCAGGTGTATGCCAGTACCTTGGAATTGACAAATCAACACAAAACAATCCATAAGGTGGCTTCACCCCATAGTTATAATTAGAGTGGACATTGAATCCCCGACCCACAAACATATATGTCTAATTCAAGAAGAACAAAATAAAGTTAGTTTTTTTTTAATCACTTAAAATAGGATTTTGTTTTAATCTAGACAAAGCACAGCCATTGTTCAAGAGATGCGATCTCCAAAAGCAACAGATCTTACCATTCTGTATGAAATCCTGACTCATTACCAAAAATCAAGCCATACTAAGGCAGCCATCACTTAGCTACAAGAAAATTCTTGTAAATCCATGATGTCCACTCTTGAGGTTAATTTTGTTAGACTATCTTCCGGGCTCATTTAGGGTACCAAACAATTGGACAAATGAATATAGGAAATGAGTGTAGTTGTGACCATGCATGCACAATTCAAGGACACAAGCATAAGTGCATTTGCATGCACAGTGTGTGCGTACATGCGTGTGCACGCGCGCATGGGTATCTTCTGCAGCCTTTATTGCCTATTCCCCAGTTCTCACATGATAACAAGTTAGCTGACTGGAAGTTATGTCCCAAAGGGCTGAATATGCGCCTTGTGCCTATAAGCAAACTCACCTCTATGACAACATACAGACTTCTGCAGCCCTTGCCGTGGATACACACTCATGCAAATTATTTATGGCATATGCAAAAACCCCTCTCTTGGTGGTCAAGGAACTTGAGTATTTTATGGAAGGCCAAGCTACCTCTCAAACAAAGACTATTTCTTTGGCGATGCATTACTGGAACATTGCCAGTTGGAACTACTTTGGTTAAGAGGAAGATAGCTACTGCCACAGCTACCTGTTTACGATGCTAGGCACATGCAGAGCATAGTTAGGGGAAACGGAAACGGGGAAACGGGGAACGAAAACGGAAACGGAAACGTTTCGGGATTTCTGGGAGGGCTGAAACGAGGAAATGCCACGTCAGCAAGGGAGGTTTAGAAAAGGGAGTTTGGAGATGAGAACACACACATTTAGAATGCTACAGCCTACAGCCTACCTGTAACTTAAAAGTTAAAATATAGTGCATAATACTTACCACATGGCACAATGTCACTTAGAAGTTAGAAGTTAGAACAAGTTACAAATTATAACTTAGAACTTGGAGCTTATAAGTTAACTTAGCAATGAGCAATACATATTACAAATATAAATGACAAATCTGAAATCAATGAGAAAAGCTGAAGATTGACAAGTTACAAAATGCCAAAGGCAATATAATATATGATTCACATATTATTATGTCTCATTGTCAAGAGTCAAGACTCAAGACTCAAGAGTCAAAAGTACAAAATTCAGATTCCCAAAAGCCTAGGCTCTAAGCCTTAAGGCCAACCGCTACATCACTGATGATATGATCAAAATCCATAATGTAGATTCTCGAATCTAGATAGCTCAGCTGCTCAAGAGTCCTCCTCCTCCTCCTCCTCCTCCACTGCCATCTCCTCATCGTCGTCGTTGTCGTCATCATCCTCCCCCTCCTCATCATCATCAGTGAGAGTGTCATCAGGCTTATGAAAACCAATGAACTTGTCATGAGTGTACTCTTGTCTCATCCTGTTAAGCAAACGCAAGTTTGCATTAACAAAGACAAGATCGTTCGCCTTGTGTGCTTTGAGACGGTTCCTCTTCTTTGTATGGATGTGGGCAAAGCTGCTCCACATGCGCTCACAAGAGGAGGAGCTACAACCCTGGCTGAGAATCCGAATGGCAAGCGCTTGCAGCTGTGGGGAATCAGCTCCATAATCCTCCCACCATGTAACAGACCCAACTCGAAATCTGAAATTTGAAAGATCATAAAATTCAGATATATGGCAAAGCTTATGAAATCTGAAAATTATGAATCATTAAATAGTAAAATTTAAGAATTTAAATGAGTTAGGATTACCTGTCATGCTGGGCATCTGGCCATCCAAATATGCCCTCCTTATTGCGGTAATTGGCGAGCTGGTCCTTCACTGTCCGGCGAGCCTCTGGCATTTGCACCATCTTCTGAAGAGTGAGGCTCCAACCACGGACCACCTCTGCATCACTTTGTTGTGCAGTTGCCTTGTGTTGAAACTCTGGGTCCAACATAAATGCAGCCGCATGAATGGGAGAGTAGTACTGATTCCACCTAGTCACAGCCAACTCCTCTAGCTCTTTCAACCTGTGGGGATCTTTCTCTAACACTCTGATATTTTCTATCATACGATCCATCCCCTCATATACCTTGCCAATAAAAGGCATGTCTCCATCAACCTTTTTTAGCAACAAGACAATCGGCTTACACAAGTCATACAAGTGTGATGCATCAGCCCAAAAGTCATCGCTGCCTATGCACAAATCGTACACCAATATCCCAAGAGCCTGCTTTGAAGTGGGCCATGCATCCCACTGTGGGCTTGCCACAACCTGCTTAAGAGCAGGTCTCATTTCAATGAGTCTGCGAAGCATCACATAATTGTATGCAAACCTTGTCTCTGCATACTTCAAAAGCTCCTTCCTTGCATAGGTGCGATACAAAGAGAAAGAAAAATGATGGCGTGTAATGAACCCAACTATCTCTCTTGCATTATCAATTACAATTTTTACCCAAGGTAATTTGCCAATGTCTTTCAACAAATTATTCAAACAATGGGCAACACAAGAACTCCATTGAATATGGGGGCACCTTTGTTCCAATAATGCACCTGCAGCCCTATTGGTATTTTCACCATCTGAAACCAACTGCACAACATTAGACGGGCCCACATACTCCACTGCATCTGCCCACATCTGCATCAAAACATTTGCTGTTTTTTGTTGTACTCCGCACTCTATGGAGTGTATGTACAAAGAAGATCCTCTGCAATATGCCAAAATACCCTCTAGTGATCGACTACGTACATCACTCCAGCCATCTGCTACCAAAGTGACCCCATACTTATGCCATTTCTCCTTAACAGGCTGAATGGCCTCATTAACTGCCTTCACCTCATCCTCTAGAAGCTTTCCCCTCAATGCATCAAAAGTGGGAGGGGTGTATGTGGGCCCAAAGGCTGTAATTTCAGTCACCATCTCCTTGAAATAAGCAGACCGTGCCACATTGAAACTAATCCCATTCGAGTAAAAGAAACGGGCCACGGCTGCATCTATTTGTGCCTTCCTTTGTGGATGCCATGCAGTATAAAGGGTGCTTTGCTTTCGTGTAGGTGGGAGAGGTGAAGGAGATGCAATAGGAGTAGAACCTGTAGCTCCAAGAACATGTGCACTCCCAGAAGATGAAATTGTAGTAGCAGCAGCAGAGGGAAGAGGACTCCTTTTTGCAGTAGCCATATGAGCACCTGAAGTAGCTCCTCCACCAGTGGATGCAATAGTCCTAGCTTTCTTCGCGGAAGGAAATGCCTCGACCTCTCGTGCCAATCTTGCTTTCTCTTCCTCGGATATTTCAGTGCATATTGTAATCCCCTCTCCCTTGATGCCAAGAAGATGGGCCTTCACCCTATCAGGAATCCCACCTCTTTTCAATCCACAACGCCTGCATATGAACTTGCGAGTGCCTCCTTTCTTGGAGTCGTAGCCACCCAGGAGATCGACTTGACTCCACCAAAAATCTGATTGGGTGAATTCTACCTCCAAATGAGACTCAGGGGTAGGGTGTCTTGAAGCCATGGAACTTTGGAAGCTTGTTGCTTGAAAGGGGGGCTGAAACTGCAAAGAGAGCCAAGGGTTGAAACTTGAAAGAGAGGGCTGAAGCCTGAAACTTGTAAGTGGGGCCTGAAAGAGGAGGGAACAGAAGGCTGAAAGAGAGGGCTGAAAGAGGGGGCTGAAGGAGGGCTGAAGGAGGGCTGGAGGGGAGAAGATGATGATGGAGGGCTGAAGCAGGCTGCAAGAGAGAAAGGAGAGGAAAGGAGTGAATGGGGCTGAAGGAGGGCCCCTAAACCTTGAGGATGGATGGACTCTGGAGAGAGTATGAACTATGAGGCTGAAGGAGTGGAAGGAGGCAAAAATCGGAGGCAGAAAGGCAAAAAACGGGGCTGGCGGCGCATCTCGCAGGATATTGGAGACCTGGCAGCATCTGTTGTCTGAAACGAGACGTTTCAGGTCTCTGAATCCCGTTTCAGGCTGGCTGAAACGTTTCAGCCAGCCGTTTCAGGGTCCCGAAACGTTTCGGGCCCTGAAACGCGTTTCAGGAAACGCCTCATCTCTGAAACGGTGTTTCAGGCCTAACTGGGCTCTGAAACGCGTTTCAGCGTAACTGTGATGCAGAGACAATACCACACTTATTATGGTTTCGTCAATGCTCCAAGCTTTTGACTGCAAAGATTTCAAGGTTCTTATGTCTCAAATTCTCGAATACCACATTTGGGAAATTTTTTTGGCTTTTTGGCAAATGTCCTACTCCATTGCGACCTTATTCTCTACTCCTTCACTGGATTAGATTTTGGGCTCTATGGACCTTTTGGACTGAACATAATATGGCATACTTGCACAAACACTTCCATCAGCCCTATGAATTCTTCAGAGCTTCCTTAAGGCAATCTGTTTATGATGCCTGTAAGAAAGGAGATCTAGACACGTCCTGCATGGAGATAGTTTATTTGTGTTTTTAATTTGGGCTCTCCACTTTTAGGAGAGTGTCTTTGTATGATATTAATCTTATAATACAAGCCCATGGAATTACTAAAAAAAAAAGTGAGAGAGAGAGAGAGAGAGAGGAAAAGATTACAGCAACTTTGGACCTATAAAGTACCGCTTCGGCAACACGTTTTCTTTTGGCGAGTTCTTTTGGGAGTGTTTCCATCTGGACAGCTATTAGCTCATCGACGCATTGCTTCTGCACTTTGCCACACATGTTCTGCTTCTTCGGAGACTGTGCCTCACTTGTTTTGGCATTGTCCGTGCTCTCGTGAATTTTTTGATCTGCTTTGACAGCGCCTACAAGCGAGATTCCCATCTATTCCGTTTGGGAAGTTCTTATGGCTATTTGGGTTCCTCCATCCAGACTGAAGTTTCATCTTTTCTTCATTTGGCTTCGCTACTGGCATAGTTACCAGCCGAAACGGAAACGGAAGAAACGGAAACGGAAGAAACGGGAGAAACGGAGTTTCCGGGCCCCGCCGAAACGGAAACGGAAGAAACGGCAATATGATACAATTTATGTATAAAAATTTATTTTTTATACATAATATAATTATCAATAGAGTGCAAATCATACATAATACAAATTACAATTATCTATACTTGAAGGCTGAAGCTTCAGGCTTCAGCCTTCAAGCATCAATGCATCATTCATGATTCATGCCTCTATGATTCTAAATTCTTGAATGATGCTTCAATAATCTGAAATCAACATGTATCATGAGTCATGACTAACAAGTTTGGCATTACAAGAATCTGAAATTTAGAAGTTTGAAGTACTTAAAAGTTTAAACTTAGCACACAAGTTGAAACTTGAAACTTGAAACTTGAAACTTGAAAGTATTCAATGTCCAGACTCCATAGATGATCATGATTCATGGTCCACAAATTTCATGATCATGATTCATGACTCATGACTCATGAGCCATGCAAGACTCAAAATAAAAGCACTCATGGATGATATAAAAAAACAGCAGGACTACTGATCATCTGCATCATCCATGGCCTCCTCGTCATCGTCATCCTCTGCGTCCTCAGATAAGTTCGAGGCATCTGTGTCACTGTCTGAAGAAGAATCATCAACATCAGGATCAGGACCATCGGGTGCAACTGAAGTACTAGCACCATCTCCAGATGGTTGAGTGTATGATCGTGTGTGGTGTGCTGGTGCTGACAGCTCCTCATACAACATGGTGTATATGTCCAGCTCCTCCCGTGGGATATCTAGGTATGACCTCCATCTTCTCCACGTCCACCTTGTCTACATTCACTTGGCGAGGTTCGGGGCAGCCGGCGGTGAACTCAAGGAGACGGAGGTTGCAATGACAAAACACCAACCGCTCCAATTGAGCCGTGCTCAATCTGTTCCTCTTCTTTGTGTGAAAGAGGGCCCAAGTGCTCCAGTTCCTCTCACAAGGACCGAAACTGCAGTCCTGTGAGAGAACACGTATAGCAAGGCGTTTCTGCCATAAGCCAATTAAGCCGAGATAAGCATCAGGAACTTGATAACTTTAAACATATTTGTAGTAGATAAAACTTCAAATTACTTAACGACTAAGCTCCAACTAGTGGCGTTGGAACTTGTCTCTTAGACTCTTACCAAAGTAGGAGTACAGTTGCCATATTTCTCCCACCAGGAGACAGGTTGCAACTGTGTCTCTAGGAGCCTAGCTATAGGTCGACCAAAGGAGAGGCTGTGATTGCGGAACAATAGAAGTTCATCCTCCAGTCTTCGTTGCATCTCCAAGTCACCACCCGTCCAATTTTGTAGATATTGTTGCATCCCCTCCTCCAACTCGTCATTCTCATATTGCTCTTGACTGCGCCAGAGCGGATGCAATACATGTGCCACCGCATGGATTGGGCGGTGGAACCAATTCCACCGTTATTCCATATAGCACGGATGGACTCAACCCTAAATCATGCCACAAGAAATTAGAATGCATTATGCATGCAAAATTCATAGACTATAGATAATAGTACATACATAATATATATCTGAAAATTCCAGGCTTCATGATAACAAATTGCCATTTAGTAACTGCAATAATTATACATATTACAAAAGTAAAAAGTCTTACTTATCAGGCGATAGGGAAGTGTTTCTGTTGAGGGCCTCTCCAATCTTGTCCATAAACTCGTACAAGAGCCCTAATGTGCTTCCCTCCATGTGTGTGATGCGAAGCACCGTGTAGATAGGATTAATCAATTTGATTAATGCCTCCGCCTGATTCCACCAAGACTCATCCATGATCATGCGAAAAAATTTGATAGACTTTGCTTGGCCTCTATCATCCCAATCTCCCCACTCCCGAGACACAACCGTGCGCAACAAGCCCTGGCGCACTCGCAGAAGCCTCTCCACCACTATGAACATGTAAGCAAACCTTGTGGTTGGAGGTTTCAATAGCTCAAGGTCACTGTAAGCCGATAGATGCTGAGGACTTTGGGTCTCTTCGTGACAAACTTCACGATACTGCGGGCTGTGGAGAAGATGGCATCAATCCAAGGTATCTTCCCTAGGTCCTCGATCAAAAGATCAAGGCAATGTGAGGCACAGGGTGCCCACACAATCTTAGGGAACTCATCTTCTAACATGGCACCCATTGACACACAATTGCTGCCATTATCTGTCACCACCTGCACCACATACTCAACACCTATCTCCATAATGGCTGCCCGTAAATGCTCCCAAATATACAGCCTTGTAATCACTGTACCTGCAGTGGAAGCGTCTATGGCTCTCAAGAACATGGTTCCCTTGCAAGAAGATACTAAAATATTGTACACATTCCTCTTGCGTGCATCTCACCATCCATCGCATAAGAGTGTGCATCCATAGTTTTTCCAAGTCTCTTTCAAGGGCTTCATTTGGTCTTCCACACATTCCCTCTCTCTTCTTAGCTCTCTTGTCCGCAAGGCCTCATATGTAGGCCCTTCCCATTCATAACCAATGCGGCTTACGGCTCTCATGGCCTTCCTCCATCGTGTAGTCTTCGCCACATGAAAGGGTATTGCACATTGTATGAAGAACTTTGTGAGCTCACTAGTGGCCTCCTTCACTGCTTGCTTTTGCAAGCGTGCTTGAATGCTAGACCTTTGCAGTGATCCTCTTTTCCCCGCACTAGCATCCACACTAATTGATCCATGTGGCAAGGGTGTTCTTGTGGCACTAGGACCTGCGCTCGATGTAGTTGATGCCCCTCTACTTCTCTTTGCAGAACCCAATGTGCTGGCATCATCCAATGGCTCAGTGTCAACAGCCTCTTCTTCATCTTGCAACCCTTGTCCTCCACTTTTTGCAGCCAAGGCTGCCATACGCGCACGCTTCCATTCTGCTAGGCCACCTTTCACTGCAGTAGGCACGAACTCACAAGGTCCTACATCCTTGCAGGGAACACCTGCTAGATGGTCTTTTACCCGTGTGACAGACCCCGTCTTGCTTATGCCGCAATAGTTGCATCTCCACTTCTTGGAGCCACCGCCTCCTTTATAACTATCCAGGAGGGAGACATGGACCCAATAAGCATCTCTCGGCATTGAGGAGGATGGAGAGCTCAGAGGTCACAAGTGACTCGTCAGAAAGGATGGGAGGTAGACTGCAGAAGGAGGATGGAGAGATAGAGGTAAAAGAGGATGGAGAGGATGGAGAGGTAGAAGTGAAGGAGAATGGAGAGGAGGAGGATGGAGAGGTAGAAGGTAAGATTAAAGAGAGGATGGAGAGAAGAAGGATGGAAGGATGGAGTCAGGAGAGCAGGCTGCCAAGGATGGAGAAGATGGAGCAAA
This sequence comes from Dipteris shenzhenensis, assembly GCF_047967505.1. Taxonomy (NCBI): domain Eukaryota; kingdom Viridiplantae; phylum Streptophyta; class Polypodiopsida; order Gleicheniales; family Dipteridaceae; genus Dipteris; species Dipteris shenzhenensis. The sequence goes on along the minus strand of NC_141618.1, from coordinate 4,762,766 downwards.
GGATGAAGAGGATGGAGAGAGCTCAGAGAAGGATGGAGGTGAGGGCAGGTCCAAGAGCAAAGGATGGGATGGAGAGAGCTTGAAGGATGCTGAAAGGATGCTGGAAGGAGGCTGGAAGGAGGCTGAAAGAAAGCGGGAGGCGGCGAAAAACGGAGCGGCGAAATTCTGGAAGAAAACCCAGAAAACCCGTTTTTAGGGTTTCTGGGAAAACAGGAAAAACGAAACGCCGTTTCTTGACGAAACGGCGTTTCCGTTTCTTCCCACGAAATGTGCGTTTCGTGCAACTATGGCTACTGGGCACTATGGACTTTATGGACATATAGGAATTGTAAAGTCTTTGGTGATCCTACTTTCTCTCTGTTTGGCTTTTTTAGGCTTTCTCTGCAGCAATCTTTCTTTGATTGCTTGTAGACCCGCTGCATAGATCATGAGGTCTTTTTGGCATATACTGAAATTTTCAGTTGATGTAATTGTAGCAGCTTATTTTAAGGTTGCTACTCATATAATATAATCAATCAAATATTTCACCCAAAAAAAAAAAGTGTGTGTGTGTGTGTGTGTGTGTGTGTGTGTGTGTGTGTGAGAGAGAGAGAGAGAGAGACTGAAAATGATAAGATAGGCGCAAGGCATAATCCAAATCCTATGGAGACCGTCCTCAGGCCCAATTGGACATCTTTTATAACAGTTTCTAGTTTTGAGTAGTAGCTGTCCTGCTTTGGAGAGCTATGAATGTACTCTTTACAAAAAAGTGTGTGCGCATTAGGGCTTTTCTTTTCTCTTTTCCCCTTTTCTTTTTTAGACGGGAGGGGTCGGGCGCGGGGGGATGGAAAGAGAACCTTGTTGTACTCAAGGTCCCAGCATTTGACTTGTTTATCATCACCCGCAGAGAACAAGTAGGGAAATCTCGGACTGACTGCAAGGCCTGCACATTAAAAGTTCCTTTGAGTCTGAGAATTGAAAATGTATATACCTTCCTATTTGCAGTAACAAGTTTGACCTATTTGTAGTAACATTATCATGCATGGAGAGGATTGATAACATCACATACAAAGCTCAAACCATGAATAACTCATTTATTTGGGGGCAAAGGGCCGACCTCAGCCATGACAAAACTAGCATTAACAGGTAGCCTGATTGAATAAGGTTGTTACTCCCTAGGTCAGTTAAATCTGCTTGAAAAAAGATTTCCATCACTCCAGCAAGCTTCATTAACAAACCTCGAACTTGTTCAATATGCCCAGTCAAAGTGAGCTTCAATTGACCTGATCCAACATCCCAGATCTGCAGAAACCAACCCAATACATTTGAAAGAGCCCAGTGTCTGCTAGATCTGTCAGAAAATTAACTTGGCACAAAAATAAGCCAAAAATTTTGTCCAGAGGCCAGAACAAGGTACAAACTACAAGCTGCAGACCTTTATAGTTCGATCTGCCGAACCAGTGAAGAACAACTCATTCCCAGGATCAAATGCTATTGATCGGACCCATCCAAGATGACCACTAATCACCTGCACATTGCAAGTGCCACATAACCAAAGCAAAACATCACTTAAGTATGTGTGCTGAAAATTGAAAATGTACTAATATCAATTGCCTGCAAGTTTCAGTATTAACAAGCAAGAGGCCATTGGTCAATTTAGTATTTAAAACTTTCTCTGGCACAACTTGACCCAGTGCTTGTTCATTTTTCCTTTATTCAGTCAAACCTGCCTATTTTATAAACCGAAAAGCCTACCACGAACAGAATATTATACTGCATAGCTTTACTCATCACAATAAAGCCGGTAGCAAGTACCTTGAAAAAGAGAATTATATTGGAAAATAAACCTATGAAGCAATGACGAATCGGGGATGATGTGATCTCACATAAACATACCATCCCATTCATGTACAGTACATATTGCATGAATTTTTTACGTCTAATTTCTATACATTATACATACACACATACATATAGATGACATGCTTAGGGGATGATGAGTCCCCCAAGCCATAAATCCACCATTCGTCGGTGCTTTTTGACTTCTTTGTGACTGCTTTGTGACTGGTTGAGGGGGTGATGAGTCCCTCAAGAAATAAAGCCACCAATAGTAGGTGATTTTTGACTGCTTTGTGAGTGCTTGAGGAAATAATGAGTCCCCCAGCAATAAAGGCATGATTGCCTTGTGACTGCTTAGGGGGATGATGAGTCCCTGAAGCAACAAAACATATGCATATAGATGCATATACATATACATATACATATAGGGGGGGGGGGGGGGGGTTGCACGCGCACGCACACGCACACGCATACATGTATGTATATGCATGTATATATACATTCATACATATACATGTATATATCCAGGTTCAGCTCAACCGCTTTTCAGGAGTACCACGTGGCACCAATCAATTAAAGCCATTTCTAGTGACCAATTCTTGCATGCACCACCAGGGGTGTATAGAGACATTATGCTCCGAATTTCAGGTAGAAATGTGACATAAAATAGGTAATACTTCAAATTTTCGAAAGGAAATTGAACTGAAGCAAATCTGAACCACACTGGAGGCAAAACTGAGTAGAACTGAACTGGAACGATTTAAACAAATGGAAATGCATCCAAACCTTTGTCAAGGTGGTAGACTTGTAATTTTGACCAAGATTGAAAAGCGCCGATACCACTTGGGAAGAGCACCCAGCCAGCCAACAAGAAAGGAGAAGGGAGGGGGAGGGGGAGGGGGAGAGGGAAAAGGAGAAGTAGAAAGATCCCTGTTGGATTGTGATCTCAGAATAATGCAATGCCAGCATGCTATTTCTAAGATGATTTCTAAATGAGGGTCCCCATTTAGAGTCCCTGGTCTCTTATTACATGTGACATGTGACATCCAACCACAACATGTACGGGATAAGACCACATGGCAGTCTAAAAACACTTTAGCCTTGATGAGCCTATACCTAGATCTCTACTGCTTAAAATTACGCAAATGAGCACTCTAGAGCCAGCTAGAGAGAAAGATCTAACTCACATGTGATTAACTGCTAATGTTACAAGTGAGAATGCAATTAATGATAAATCTACTGAAAATAACAAACAAGAAGCTTGAGGTGAGGCCAAGGGAACTTAATGAGCTTGTAAAGAAACCCTTGTGAAAAGGTAATTTAAGTAGTTACACGTCCATCCACATAAAAGGATTGCATCATTGAAAATTCTTTGTACCTCATAACTCATCATATTACAAGGTACAATCAACATATCAAAAGATAGTCTAAGTATACAAATTACCATACCCGATAATTTTTCCAAGGAGGATGCCACACAGGACGTGGCCACTTGCTTGGGAGCCTTCTCATCACAGCAGCACTTGGTTGATACCTACATTACATAGCCATGTATAGTGAAACCTATATTGCAAAACTTTCAGCAAACGTATGAGGAACAAATGCTTATGAGATGTTAATGAAGCCACCATTTGCGATAACCCACGCAGCTTTTGTTGAGGTCGAGTTGGAGCTTTTATGAACCTTTAAATGCATACAGTACAGTGGCATGCCTAAACTATGCAATTTCATGAATGATGAGCCATGCATGAGCTGCGATGTTTAGGTCAACCAGCCATGAGGATCAAGAAAACATCCCAATTAAAATTCAAGTGTTTAAGCTGTCTATGCACAATAAATATGAATTTACAAATTGCTCCTCCCTTTTTTTAATTCAATTGCTCCTTACAAAACCTTTTCCACATAGAGCTTATCCAATTCTTGAAACACCAAATTCCCACCCGACCATCTAAATGTTGCATATGTGATCAATTAATGATAATGAGCATATATGTCATTGCATCCTCCATGAATGAACAAAGCAGTTAGCCTTGGGCTTAAAACCAATTAGAACGTTATCTTTTTCTCAAAAAGTGAGGCCACTTAGGCAGGAGACAAAGCACAGCTGGAAGTAGCATGGACTGCCTCGTGGGCAGGGGCAGCACTACAAGCAGTCACGTGGACAGCACAACAGGCTGCCACATGGACAGAATACATGGCCCACCTGCCTAGCACCTGAGCTAAGGGATTCAACAGAGGGGCAGGAATAGGCCAGCTTGTGCACTTTATATTGGACAGGAGCTGGTCGGCCAAGAAAAGGGCAAGTCAGTGGGTCCTATATGGCCCTATGCATACACAGGATATGGAGACCGCCCCCACCCACGTAAAGAGACCAATCGACATCCTCACATCCCCATAGAGGTCCCCCTGGACACTCAGTACTCGGCTCCAGGGCCTTACTACACTGCATTGCAACAGTTTATTATTTAACTTGCATCCTTGGACTATCTATAACCCCCCCACATGGGCCTATCCTACATGGAGGGAATAATCCAATATAATATCCATCTCTACCTATTTTATATTACTTCTCTCATGGACTTTAGGCCATATCTCACTAAATGCAGGCATGGGACCACCTAGGTGGAGGGGTGGCACATGGAGGAATCATGCCACCTTACATTTTAAAATATTACTACCATGAATTATGTACAACACACCTTATGGGTCCTCTTACGTGGAAGGGTGGCACATGGTCATGCCCTGCCACCTCAACCCTGGGCCCTATGCACACCATATTTTATTATACTATTGCCACACATACAAACACACACACATATTAATGCCATTTTCCTTAGACAAATTTATCCATAACGGTGCCTATCCGATGATGGGTGGATGTGTATTTTTCCTTGATATACATATGATCTGCATATGTGGATGTGGACAAACGACCTTCCTAGTAGCACATGCACCTAATCCTTGGCAAGGACATTAAAACCACTTGTTTTAAGACCCTTGAGAAGTTTGGTGCTTATCTGACGGTGTGATATTCAGATGCGGATTTCGAACTAGAACCACCAGAAGATGGCCTACAAACCCCCCTCCATGGGATGGGCTGAAGTACTCTGGAAACGTCTCAGAATACTGGTATTTTCAGGTCATGGTGGCACATGTTCATCCAAAAGGATATAGCCACCTATGGATGTACAAGGGATGTCAGATCATGTAACAAAGGGAACCAAGTGTAAAGCCTGTCGGAAGACTTCGAACTTGGGACAAGGAAGTGCCTTTAGAAACATATCTACTATGTTGTCCTCTATGGGAAGATAGGACAACTCTATGTCTCCTGCTGACAACCGCTCCCGAACATAATGATAGTGAACTTCAATATGCTTGGTACGCGCATGAAACACTGGGTTACGTGCAATGGCCAAAGCACTTTGGCTGTCAGTGTAGACAATAGTGGAGGATGTTTGGCAAATACCAAGATCTGTAAGTAACTGTCGAAGCCAAACACACTCTACTGTAGCGGTGAAAGCTGCCCTGTACTCAGCCTCACAGCTAGACGTGGCAACTATTGGTTGCTTCTTGTTGAGCCAAGAGATACATGAATTGCCAAGCAAAAAACAATTGCCAGTATGTGACACTCTGGTGTCGGAACATCCTGCCCAGTCACTATCCGTGTAAGCATGCATGGTAAGTGAACCCTCATCAATAGAAGAGGGCTAAATCCTATCTCAAGACTCTCTTCACTACCTGCCATGCTGTGAACTGGGCATGTGCATGATAATGCTGAGCTGAGATATTGCATACTGCAAGTCAGGTCTGGTGTGACATAAATAAATAAGGCATCCAACAGCCTACTGATAAAGAGTGATATCGCATGGTGGGCTCCCATCATGAGCTGAGAATTTGAAGCCAGGGTCCACTGGAGTAGAGATTGGCTTGCAATCCTCAAACTGAAAACGATCAAGGAGCTGTCCAATATACTTGGACTGAGACATCATGATACCCCCTCAACACGAGCAAACTGAATGCCCAAATAATAATGGAGCCGTCCCATGTCTGACATGTCAAAAATCTGCTGCAAATCAGCCTTGAAAGCTGCAATTTGCTGAGTATCTGGGCCTGTGATGAGCATATCATCCACATATAAAATCAGCACTAAAAAATCAGATCCACTCCCACGGACATAAAGAGTGGGTTCTGTGGGACTATTCTGAAAACCAAGGGATAGTAAGTGTGCATGAATTTTGGCATACCATGCCCTGGGTGCCTGCTTCAAACCATAAAGGGCTTTTCTAAGCCGGCATACCTTATTTTCAGAATTAACAACCTCAAAGCCGGGAGGTTGTGTAACATAGACTTCTTCCTACAGATCCCCATGAAGAAAAACGGTCTTGATGTCAAGTTGGTGCACTTGCCAATGATGATGGGCTGCAATGGCAATGACACATCTAATGGTAGTAATCCTGGATGTGGGAGCAAATGTCTCCTCAAAGTCAATGCCTTGTTGTTGAGCATACCCTTTTGCAACAAGACGGGCTTTGTATCGATCTATGCTGCCATCAGATTTCCTTTTTAATTTGTAGACCCACCGCGTTCCAATGGCATGCTTGCCGGGAGGGAGATCTACTAATTCCCATGTGTCATTTTTGGTAATAGATTGTAACTCAGCTTTCATTCCATCCATCCACTCTTTGCTGTCAAAAGCATCTTTATGGCACAGAGGCTCTTCATTGCAAGCTGTAGCAAGGAGTGCAAACTCAAGAAAGTGACCATGCTGTCTATTCCCTGATCTTGTCCGGGCAGCAAAAGGCTGATCTTGTTTGCTGTCCCTCACTGTATCAAGAAGCCATCTGGGAACTTGCCTTTGCTGTCTATTGACAGCTCTTTCTTCAATGACTGCATCATGAGTAGTGAGATCATTTTGTGCCGGAAGAGAAACCTGCAAATCAGCATGAGGTTGTGGCTGATTATTGCTTAGTGAAGGGCCTGTAGGAGGCTCATGTTGCTAGTCAAAATCCTCTTCTGATGATGGCAGAGGTAACCAAGATTCAAAGGCATTAAACATGTCAACATCTGGCTTTGCTTTGCATTCCACAAGAGGAGAAGCTGAGTGTTCAGCAAAGATCACATCTCTACTGACAATAATATTCCCAGTATTTGGTTGATATAACCGATACCCTCTACTCTCCTGGCTGTAACCAATAAATATGCATTTGATTGCCTTGTCATCAAGCTTATGTCTCAGCTGAGATGGTACATGTACATATGCAAGAGACCCAAAAACTCTCATGTGTGAAAGTGAAGGCTTCATGCCTTTCCATGCTTCATAAGGTGTAATAGTCTTCAATGCCCGTGTAGGTGATCTATTCAGCACATAGTTGGCATACATTACTGCATCAAGCCAAAATTTATTGGGCAAAGACTTGGCCTTAAGCATGCATCTGGCCATCTCCATTGTGGACCTGTTTTTCCTTTCAGAAACAGGATTCTGCTGAGGAGTGTAAGGAGTAGTGCATGAGTGAATAATGCCCCGTGAAGACAGAAATGCATCAAACTCCTTTGACATATACTCTCCCCCCCTATCTGTGTTGAGGGTGACAAGCTTGCATCCTGATTCATTCTCAACCATATTCAGCCTTCTCTGAAAGCATAAGAAAACTTCAGATTTGGCCTTTAAAGGATATACCCAGCAATATCTTGTGAAATCATCAATGAAAGTCATGAAACACTTATACCCCCCAATGGCATTTGTCTTCATTGGGCCACAGACATCACTGTGTACTAGCTGCAATTTCCTTTGTGAGAGTTTTGGACAATTTTTTTGAAAAGGAAATCGATGCATCTTACCCAAAAGACAACCCTCACACACATGTTTGGAAACTGTGTGAGTCTGAGGTACATCATTTGCCATCTGCTGTGAATGTAGCTTTTCAAGAGCTCTATAATTGAGATGGCCCATTCTCTCATGCCAAAGATGACTTTCAGCAAGCTATGAATCTGAAATAGCCAATGCTTCAGTAGAAAGTCCAGCTGAATGATGATCAAGGTGATAAAGCCCTTTTTGCAAAGTGCCAATGAGAACTATGGCATTGTCATCACGAAGGTCATAAACTAGACATCAATAGCCATCAAAAATTACTCTGAAAACCTGAAGTAGCAATTGCTGAAATTGAAATCAAGTTGACTTCAAAGCCAGGCACAAAAAGAACATTTGTCAGAGTGATAGGATGGCTTGAAATGGATGTGAGCTGCACATCTCCAACTCCTTTTACAGCATATGAAGCATTATTAGCACATGTAACAGTCCCCCCTCGAGGTGCATCAGCTAAAGAATGAAACAATTGTCTGCAAGAAGTGACATGCTTGGAAGCACCACAGGACTGAGCATCATTAGCAGTAAAGAATGCATCAGCTTTGGATGGATCAAATGAGCAATGGACAGCCCATGCCCAATCATCCTGAAGAGCATGTGCATGTGAAGCATCTTCTGACTCCTGGGATTCAATAGCATGAGAGGCATTAACTGTCAATCCTGCTTTCTTTTTCTCTGAAGCAATGCGCTTCCTGCATTCTGAAATGTCATGTCCAGGCTTGCGACAATAGTTGCATCTTTTCTTCTTTGCCTTATCTGCTGTATTTTTAGATGCATGGGAGGAATTGCAGCTGCTATGCGCAGATTTTGGCTTGCCCATAGGCTTGGAAGCCTTGCCTCTTCCTGTCTGCTGTGAAGCAAATGCATGATCAGGAATAATGGCTTATCTATTAGCTCTACTTTGCTCTTCCTGCAAAAGCAAAGTAGCTAGCTGATCAAAAGAATAGTGGTCTGGATTACCCATGGCCACTAATCGAAGGGTTGTAGCAAACCCTTGATATGTATCTAGCAGTCCATTCAATGTGGTACTGACAAGCTGTGAATTTGGTACCGCCTCATCAATGTTGGCAAGCTGTTCCATGAGGTTCTTGACCTTTGTTAGGTATGCATCCATAGAGTCACCTTCATTCATACTGACTTCCTGTAATTGCCTTCTCAAATATGCAACACGAGCTTCATTGTGAATCTGATAGAGAGAAGCCAATTCATCCCAAGCATCCTTTGCTGTCCTACAAGACCGGTTGTGTGGAATAATGATTCTCTTGCATGATAAAGCAATGCATGAATGTGCATTTGCATCTCTTGCATCCCATCTTGACTGTTCTTGAGTTGGAAGAGCAACAGCAGGAGTGCTAGAGGAGGAGGCATCAGGAAGAGTACTCCCTGCAGAAGGACCAGCAGTAGAAGCAACCATTGTAGCATTGGCTGGCCTCAGATCAACCCTAGAAACAATATTCCACAAATGCTTTGCAACAAGAATATGTTTCATGAGATAAGACCACATCGGATAGTTGGTGCCATCCAACTTATCATCTTCACAAAGAACTCCAAATAAATCTTGATTGTTCCCAGCCATAGCAAATGTGATACTCTGAAAAAGACCTGAAAAACCCAAAAGCCTCAAGGCTATCACTGCAAAAAGCTGGCTGTCCAAAAATGACAGCAAATATCTGCAAATTTCTGACCCAAATAAAAGGGCAAATGCAGATCTGACCCATATGTGACTGTGACAGGCAATGTTCACTGCAAGAAATAGCAAATCTGGCAAAAGCCCCAAGATTATTGAGGGCAAATAGGCCAAAAAGAGGGCAAATGCAGAAAAGCCCCAAATTTTACTGAAATTTTTGCAAATGTGACCCAATGTATGATAATCTGACTCAATAACCTGCAGAAGTGACTCAATGTCTGAAAATCTGACTCAATGTCCTGCAAATGTGACTCAATGTACTCCAATCTGACCCAATGTATTGCAATTAAACGAGAAATTGCAGACCAAATCCCAAAAAAAATAGCCTCAAGGCTTGCAACTGCAAAATTAGGACTTGCTGTCCACAATGTGACTGCAAAAATGCAACTGTCCCAAAAGTATAAACCTCAAGAAATAGGCTTCCCAAACTGTTGAAATAGTTTGATAAGAGTTCAAACAGTAAAAGGAAGATAAGGACAGCAAAAGTCCTCAAAAGCCCCAAATTTTGAGAATGTCCTGTATATAGCTTTCACACGTGCCAAACCTGTACGGGGATCCCAAAACAAGTACGATGTAGGTACAACGTACGGCGTAGGTACTGAGTGCAGTGTAAGGAAGCAAGTACGTGTCTGTACGGATGCAGTTACATTGTACGGAATCCAATGTACGGCGCAAGTACACTGTACGGAGGCTGTACAAAAGCAAGTACATGGCGAGTACAGAGCACAACGTACGGCTGTACGGAATGTGTACGATAGCAATAAGGAGCAGTTACGAGACACTGTACAGAACAGGTATCACAGTACGATGTACGGCGGCGCAGATACGCAGTGGGTACCGAACGTAGTACTGAGCAGGCTATACGACGACGCAAGTACTGGATGCAATACGGAACAAGTACTAGACCTTCCGTTCGCAATACGGAGCATAGTACAAAGCTGGTACGTGAACTTTCTGTAGGGAGGTACGTGTTGTGTGCAGGCTGAGTAGGGTCGTCCGTACAGTCGTACGGACTGTACGGATGGAGGAGCAGATAGGCTGAAGGGAGCTAGTGCGAGTACGAGGAGCAGGAGACGAGTCAACCTGGCTCTGATACCACTGTAGGATCGATAGGCAAAGAGAGAGTGTAGGTAGCAAAGAGTCGATAGAGTCTGTCACGTCAAAACTTAGATAATGAAAAAATCTAAGTACAAGGTACTTGTACCTAGACCTAGGACTAAGTGTCCTAGGTGTCACATAGGACTAAGCGTCCTATGTGGCCTAAAAGGCACTAACACTACAAGTGCCTACACTTATGCCTACAAGGCACATACCATGGCCTATAGGGCATCACTAGAACCACTAGAGGATGGCCTACAATTATTGCTACTTAGCATTTGCCATTAAGTCATGACTTATACAGCATGCATGATGCTTCAACATCTACGATTCTATGATCTATCATTCATGAATGATGATTCAAGAATCAACAACAAGGTACAACAATTTGAAATGGATTACAATTTGCAACTTCATAAGTAGAAAGCATCCATAGTATCTACTATTATCCAGATTCCAGATTCATGAACCATGTGACATGTCACATATTAATGTCAGGAAAATAAAAGCACACCCATAGTAGCATCCATGATCATATCATCATAGTAGGAGAGAGTAGGAGAGCAGGAGTGGAGAGGCTGGAGTAAACAATTCAGGAGGCAAAATGAAGCGTGGCGCGGCTAAAACCCTGCTCAGGGTTTTTTACAAAAACAAGATTTCCAAAATGGTGTTTCGCTGTTTTGGAAACTACGCCGTTTCAACTTCTGTTTCGGTGACACGAAACGGCGTTTCATGCAACTATGAGAGCTACATGCAAGTTTAAAATGTTGGTTCCAAACGCACTTTTTCCAAACATTCCAACCATGTGGAAATCAAGTTCACAAGCATGTTTGCAGTCTGTATCCATGTATCTCAATCGTGGGCACTGTGAGACAGCCTGCTGAGATGTAGATTGGCATGCTGGAATGGGTAGACTCAGGAGTCAGCCCAAAATCTTCTATGAGCAACAAGAGCTGTGTATGGGCTGTGTATAGAGAGAGAGAGAGAGATTGGAAGAGCTTGCAGGAGTACCTGCAATTAAAACAAGTGCTGCTTCTTTTTACAGAATGCCAAAAAATCCCATAAGCCATTAAGAACTATCCAACGTAACATGATAATACATTCCCCAACATTACATGTTACGTCACTACCTTATCAACCTTATGTTAGTGCTGCATATCTCATATGTTAGTGAGAGCCAAAAAGTCCCATAAGCCAATAAGTACTATCCAACGTAACATGATAATACATTCCCCAACATTACATGTTACGTTACGTCGCTACCTTATCAATCGTACGTTAGCACTGCATATCCCATATGTTAGTAACTTAGGTAATGACAGTATACAAAAGGATGCCTGTTGCACATCAAATTCAAAGTTGAGAAGCCATGCCTTAAAGTTTGCTATTGACCTTTCTCTCCTTTCTTTTTGCGTTGCCACCTATGAATTAACTAGCCGTGTCACTCAGGTATGACAATGTACAAAAAAAGATGCCTAGTGCAAAAGAGCTACTATGGCAAACCTTTCTGGAGGCTTGTATTCAGAAATTGTGGAAGACGGTGGTGCAGCAGCTGAATTTTCCAGATAACCATCAGTCCTGGCCCACAATCAAATTCACTACAATGAAAAGGGTGCTCAAGGGATTGATAGATATAGACGAGATAACATGCTGGAGGTTCAATGTGTTACATGAAGTTTCAAAACACAAGGAGCTGACCTTCCCCGTGGTAAATCCTGTGAAGGAACAACAGCTAGAGCAGAGTCTGGCACTTTCTTCGTCTGTACAGCTTCTGCTGCCTCTCCATATGAACCTAAGAAGAATTGAGACGAGTTTATCTGCCATCATAAATTCCATCTGAAAGCTAGAATCCATCTTACATTAGGAAAAAAATTAAAGCTAAAAGTTAAATATCCCATTAAACCATCCAATGCACATGCTCCTCAGAGTTTTTCCCCCAAAAAAAGAGTTAACTCCTCCGTAGTCAATAGGAGAAATTTTATTGTAGTTGTCATAAACAAGATTAATTCCAAACCATGGACTTTAAGGCTGTAGAAAGCCCCACAATTTGCTACACAGACCAGATCTTTGGAAGAAACGGGCACATATTCGCTACACAGACAATGTGTTTGGAAGAAACAGGGCATTGAAGGATGTTAAGAATGGAAAATTTTCAGCCTATCATACATTGTTGACAGAAGCAGTTACTATATCAGAAATCACACATTGTGATTAGCACTTTAAAACTTTGTAATACTACGGATATAGAAAAGAGCTGGTACCTCAAACTTATTGAGTAGATGATTCTAAAACACAGTATAAACAGACGGCTGACTGACATTCACATAGCAATTTAAAGGCATTATATGTCCCTCTACTCAACTTATATTCTAATTCCGTGTCAAGGCATCCCATGACACAAAAACTCTGTAGCTAATAGCTATTTTGAAGACAATATCTCCATCAACATCTATGTATGACCTCACCCTATTAGAAATGAACCAACAGGGGGTACGCACAGCAGAAGACTTATAGAATAGCCCAGGAGCTCACACGGTGTGTGAGGTGTGTGGAATCACAAACTTCTTAACTTAATGTGCTTCAAATAGATGTGCAGACTAGTAAATAGACAATGATCCAGCCAGATATAGAAACCACCAAAACAATATATATCCCTCCAAAGCTATGGACATGATACAAAAGGTAGATCCAGAGCCCCACCAAGATGTGGTCCTCTGATCTTACCACAAGGTACTTCTACTATCTGCAAGATATCTCTAGATCACTGAGCCCGCCTGGTCCACCTTGAGCGTATGTAGACTGTCCATCCAAAGACCTCAGCACCTTGCTGCCCTAGAAGACAGCCTAGGCTCCAGCCCTAGATGAGCTCAGCCTGCAGCAACTAGTGCCCTTGCTTTGCCTCCTGGATGTAGGCCCAAAGGTGTAGCTGGTTCTGCTCCTTCTGCTCCCTTGTGTGCTGGCCTGCTGGATGTAGAAATGGGGCCTATTGCCCCTCCTTTTAAAGGGCAAGGCAGCCCTCAAACCAACCAACCCAGCAGGGGGATGAGCCGACCCCCTGCTGGACGACTTGTACTCTGCATATAAGTGGGGACCCAGCCCCCTTGTTGTGTGTGCCAGCTCACCTGGCTGGCCCCCTCCACTTCCCCCCACTTTTGGGGCTGTGTGCTGGGCCATGTGGCCAACCAGCCTGCGCTCCTTCCCCCACCAGCCTGTGGGGCTATAAATAGTGGCCAGGTTGGGGGGTCTGCCAGCCTATTTGCTAGCATCTGCTCCCCCGCCCTGACACATGGCATTGTGCCACTCTTGTGGCTCATCTATAGGCCTATTGCAGGCCCTTTACCAGGCCCAAAGGCCCTGCCATGTAGGCACCTTTGTCCTCTGCCCTTGTTCAGGCCATATCCAGCCCTTGGATACACAATTTCAGCTCCGTACTTGCTGTCCTGGGCCTTCGTACAGTAGCTGATATTAGATTCTTTTGTCCTATGTCTCCCGCCCCCATGCTCTCCTCATTTGGGGGCTTACAAATGGGGAGGTGACCTTTCGAACACACCCCTCAGCGAGGGGTCCACACCATGCACTAGCCTAGTTTGACCAAACAAATATTGAAATATCAACTGATATTCTCGACTGAGTACCAGGAGCTACTGAAATTCAAGACCATGGTCTGTATACAGTCTCTTTTTTTTTTAAGAAAACTCCACACAGATGTGTACAAAGTAAAAAACAAAAGTAGCATCTATGCTATGGCAGAGTGAGTCAATATATATAAAGAATAACCAGAGGTTACCATGTTACTTAATCTGCAGCAGCAACCTCATCTGCGAAAAATAAGAAAAATTTTATTAAAGTCTTCAGAAGACAAAAGGGTCTACGAGACTGAGAAAACCCTCATCTCGTCTATGTGTCCTCAGCAGCTGGTCTCTATGTCATACACCCTCATGAATGAAGACCGCTAAAAATCGTATGAAGATGGGTGATTGATCACTCAAGTGAAATACGAGTAAGAGACAGAGATATAATTCAATTAGCCTCCCTTTCAATATAGCCTTGAGCCCCTCTATTGCCTTAATCCCCCCTCTATATTGAGATTTAGGTATGCATTCATTTCTGTCCATCATGGCATACCTAAATCTATTGCTTCAGACCGTAACAGTACGTTGTGAAATTTTTGGACAGGATTTTGTACAGATTTATTTGATAATTTGGGTATTAAGTTGGAATTTCCATCATCTTATCATCCAGAAATAGATGGACAAAGTGAGGTGGTTAACAAAGTGGCGTTTGAATTATTGAGGTGCTATGTCCATGATCATCCACAATTATGAGAAAAGTATCGACTCAAGGTAGAATTCGCTTACAATAATACAATTCATTCTTGTACAGGCAAAGCTGATGCTGAGGTAAATTATGCAAAACCCTTACCCTTAATATTCTTCAAGCACAAGAATGTCAGAGGAACTCCGCAAATCGCAACGAAGGGCCATTGACTTCAAGGAAGATGATTGGGTTCTTCTTGTGAAAAGTGGAGCGGATCAGTCATAAATGGAAAGAGAGAGAGAGAGAGAGAGAGAGAGAGAGAGAGAGAGAGAGACATACACACACACACAAGGCCTTGCTCAATGCTTTAGCTCTCATCAACGCATCAGCTTGGAACCCTGCGAATCAGCCTATGTCCTACAAATCGGCCTCTGCCAGCGAATCAGCCTTCCTATCGCCTATCTTGTCCATCATCTCACCTCCTTCAATAGCAAATCTGTCCTAGGAGGGTCACTTACCTGCTGCACTTCTGCTCTTTCTCTATCATCCCGTGAATCCTTCTCCAAATTAGCCCATATCAGCCGCCTGCCTACTTTACTGCACCTAATTCGACCAGAAAAGGATAAGCTTGTCTTGTCAAATTACTTCTCCTTTTACCAGATTTCGTTTTGCTTGTTGGGAAGCTTAGAAAGCTTTCAAATTTCAATCCTAAGTTCTCTCCTCTGATCTCAGATATCCAAAGTCCTATTTATAAATGATTGAAGACTATCCTTATAGTTTTTGTCTGTTTATAATAATCCAAACGGGTGTAAACTCTGTTGAGTCTTTGTTTCAAGATTTACGAGAAAGATTGGAGCTACAACCGCCGCATTCTTCACCTAGATTCAACCAAGCACTGCCAACAGTTACTTTCTTGGAAAGTCCGAAAGTATATTTGTATATAAGTCTAATCTCTTGAAGAAATCATTATTTTGGTCTAGGACTAGGAGTCAAGAGCCCTCAAGGTTTTGTCCAAAGATCTGTATCAAATTTTGATTGGACTAAGTATCATGAATATAAAATATAACTAGAGGATGGACCTTCTTCGCACCCAATCGGGTGTAGGTGTCTCTTCTTTCTTCCTTTTTTTTTCCGCTCTGTCATAAGATCAATGTAAATTTCATGGAATATACAGGAGTACCAATGGTGAGTCACATGGTGATGAGAGAACTCTGGCAGACTACTAAGGGTGTTGAGGTTAAGCCTAAGGACCTTAAAGATGCTATGGGCAAGATAGTGATGAAGGCAGATCCAGATGAGGTCAAAGGCTAAGTGCCTATAGCTTATAGATGCTGAGAGCCTAAGGCAATGTCCATGATTCTCGGAATGACTACCGATTCATGTCATAAGATCAATGTAAATTTCATGGAATATACAGAAGTACCAATGGTGAGTCACATGTGCAATGTCCATGTCATAAGATCGATGTAAATTTCATGGAATATACAGAAGTACCAATGGTGAGTCACATGGTGATGAGAGAACTCTGGCAAACTACTAAGGGTGTTGAGGTTAAGCCTGAGGACCTTAAAGACGCTATGGGCAAGATAGTGATGAAGGCAGATCTAGATGAGGTCAAAGGCTAAGTGCTTATAGCTTATAGATGCTGAGAGCCTAAGGCAATGTCCATGATTCTCAGAATGACTAACGATTTAGTCCTTCTACACATTCAGTAACTGCACGTGAAACTTGGAAGATCTTGAAGAATAGTTGTAGGGTCACGTAGAGTGTTTTACCAGACTGGATCTTCTACATCGTAAGCCAACACACCAAGTACGGGTGAGGCAAGCTTTGTTCATGGTCGTGGTGAGCTGAAGTCCATGTAATCAATGTTGCATTGAGTCCAATATAGAGGGTTTGGTTCATGTGTTAAGTCGCAATTATTTGTCTTCGGCTATCTGAGAATTGCATATGATTTCATGGTCATTTTATGCTGCTCAAATTATATATGAAGCTTTGTCCCTTTCTCATGCAAAGATGCGGACAATTTGAGCATAAAGCAATCTCCAAATTACCAACAATTGGTATCAGAGTAGTCGTCAAGGTTCTAAGGGTTTGTGGAATTTGAGAAGAGAGTTCATCGAGGTCTTGATTCATAGTTAAAGATAGATTCTGCAATCTCTGGTCCAGGAATAGCAGTTGGTGAACAACATGAGGCTTCTATTCAAAGGGAAGAGCTTGATCCAGTTCTTGCAGAGGCTAATCATCCAGATCATGTCCAACTTCGTCAAGAGCAATTAATTCAGAACTGTTTGGGACCCATGCTCCAAGGATGACTAATGAAATCAGGTTGAATAATCAGAGACTACTCCTTCAATTGCCATTCTCCCTGTCCTTATGGAATCCTCGATTTCCTCAACATCCAATCTGGGGTCTAGGTCATTTAGAGCCTGCCTTCTCATCTGATTTGCAACCTTTCTTGTAGGCATTGTAGAAGAAAGGAAACTGCTCCTGATCCATTGCAGTCACCCAGCACATAAAATGTATCAAGATAAAATTCATTTGCTGCATTTTACGCTTTGACATGTAGTCTAGCTATAGACTAGCATAGCCATAGAGAAGATTAAACTCCACCAAGCCAAGTAAGCCATTGCCATATTACCCGATTTGTTCCCAGCAGCGTAGTCCCTTTGGATCTATCATCGGTATACACATTCATAGATCTAACACCGGCTCAGTCTAGTTCGGCACCTCAATGTGACACTTGGCAGAGTGATCCTCCCCGGATTCAGGATGGTTGCATTCATGTACATGACTAATTTTTGGCATTGGTTCCTACACATATCCATCAGTTCTGAGCCAGGAACAGCAGATTTCGCTGTCCACGTGGCAATTGCAGAGTATAGCTTGTTGAATTAGGGATCAAACCTTAACGAATGCTGCAATTTTAGATATGCAAAGGGTAGAATAGAGCTGAAGAGCATCTAGAACTGAAAAGCCTCAAATTTTTAAGGTCTAAGTGCCAACAATGACAACTGTCAGCAAATGCGCCAGAAGGCAATTGGTAGAGCAAATGACCACCCATGAGCGTCAAACTTGAAACAGGGATTGCTGCTACTGGGGTGACATAGGCAGTAAAATCCAGATTTGGAGCTGTAATTGGCCAGATCAAATATGCAGTTCTGCCTTCACCAACAAATCTGGTCTTAGAATTTCACTTCAATAGTTTAGGACTTATGATCAGGAGGTCATTGCGTTCAGAATGATGTAAGAAACTTGCAATTCTGAAAATTTTGAAATTTGGGCTCTCTAACAGCCTAACACATGACAGAGAATGATTGGGATAACTTCTGGGGACCAAATTTGGTACAGAGGTGTAGCATAGGCCCATGAGCTCATGCGTCCAATTGTCACCATAAAATGACAATAACTTACCCACAAAATTCCCTAGATAGTGCTAGCTTAACTAGAAACATCTCCAGCTAGTAGCTTAAACGGAGAACCCTAGGATAGCCTAACACTTAAGAATAGGAAATGCATTGCTGAAGTGTGCAGGTAAGTTGGAAAGTATGAGAGAAAGAGTAAGTCAGGGGCTGGACTTACAACAGGGACTTGTGAGGGGCTGCACAAGGACAGGAAGAGTTAGATCAACTTTGGAATTCAGCTTGGAGCTAGAGGCCCTAGGTGTTGAGCCCCATTTTGGCATTATAACAGCGTATATTCAAGCTGAGTACAAATTTGGGAAGGAAGGAGGCGGGGGATTGGGGGGGGGGGGAAAGCCTTCCAGACATACAGAGGGGGACAAAGGCATTCAGAGCCATCTGCGTGTCTTCTGAATATATTAGTGCCTCAGACTCAGCATAGATTGAGATACCAGTCACAAGGAGGGTTCTCGAAGGTGGATCATTGGCATAGGGAACAGCAGGGATTACAGGTTACCTTGGCAGACTCAAGATTTAAGACCTGAGTGAAGCTCAATGAGAGCTTGGTTCCGGAGGCAGCAGCAGCTGTTCTAGAGCTTCTGGAAAGGGATCGAGAGTCAAGGTTGCAGATGCTGCTGGAGGATGGTAAGGTTGAAACAAACCCAAGATGCTTGGTACTTTGCAGGGTCTGGTCTGCTCCTAGATTCTGAGGGGGACAACTAGATGGACCTATTGGTGCCTACTAAGCGATGGAGCTCCAGCGTCTCGCTTACAGTTCAACTTCATTCACGAAGCAATTAGATTCTCCTTCCATTGAGAGTTGAAAGCATCTTTGAATCAACTCATCTACGATCGACTACTGTATCCTGGGGGAAGGAATGCTGATGACGATTTTAAGATTTTCTCACCTTGAGCCGTAGAATCGCCAGGTGCAGGAAGAGCAAGCGTCGCAACCTCTGCAGTTGAAGCAGCGCCGCTGGCTACGTCCCGAACTGCTACGGGTGCTATATCTTTTACAGCTTTGTACTCTCCATGAACCTGCTAATTGCATCAGCATAAATTAATCACTGACAAAAGAGGGTAACTGCCATCATGCCAGCCAGAATGCCTAAAGCGAGTTCTAACCTTGCAAGCTTTCCGAATCCTGACACTGCTTTTGCGAACGATCCCAAGAAGATGCAGCATGGACAACAGAAAATGCGTAATGCGTAAGTTAGAGCCCACTCATACAGCGAGATTCACCAATCAACTTACATGCCTTTCACATAGCAAAACAAAAAGGACATGTTTTACGAACCTCTCAGGATTGGGTGGAGGCCTCTCTGTGTGACAACTTGCGAAGAGGTCATGAGATCTCTTCAACGACTTGAGGCTCAGCTTCTTGAGCGACTGTGGCTCGACGGATTCGGAGGACCCAACAAAAGCTGGCATGTCGATAGCAGGTGGAAATATCATGACAAGGAAGAAGAGGGTCGAGGCGGTGCTAGCAAACCCTAATTTGGAGGCACGTTCTGGACTACGCCCAAGCTATAAACCTCATTACTTTATCATCTGGCTTTTATCGTCGAGCTGCGCCCGTCCTTCCAGTCTGTCGTCGCTTTTCCCTTCGATTGGAGTGTGCGTGAGCTTGGAATTCGGCAGCAAAATCGATCATTTGCTGCGCCCTGCATCGGAATTTATGCGACCTTCCATCTACTTCAGTCCTTGCTTCCACTCCCGGATGGATGCATGCAAGCATGCAGGCCGTGCACTCTTTGCTACTTACACTCTCTTTTTTTTTTTTTTGACCTCGTTGCTTCCTACACTCCATGCCTTATTATTGGTCCAAGAGATATCATCTTCTTTCCTCTTGCGCTGCAGCCAGCCACCTCCAAAATCCAAGATTACCTCACACAAGCTTTCATGGGGGGACCTAGGTGCCTTTTGCAATGTTAGTGCTCAAGTTCCAGCATGAGGAGCTAGCTGCTCTTAGAGCATGTTGCCTAGGATGAGATTGCCTCCTTACAGGCTGCCCCGGTGCAGGCACCCAAGGGGTGTAGGCCAAGATCGCTATGGCCACGACGTGTTGATGACAATTTTCTCACTTTTGTGTGTGTGTGTGTGTGTGAGAGAGAGAGAGAGAGAAGAGTTGACAAACCCAGTTTCATACAAAAGAGTAAACCACAAAATTCTCTCAACATGGGCAATTTTCAAAAGATTTGTAGAATGTACAAACAAGTTTTTCTTTAATAAGTCATAGCAAGCATCACTTTTATTGAAGAGGGGAGTCTCCATACCTGCCACCAAAACATGGTAAGAACCTTAGTTGGGAACACCTATGTGAAGGGAGAAGGATTGTCTTAAATCACTGTATCTATCCTGTTGCCATCTTTTATCTTTCTTGTTGGTGCCCTTCCAGCTTGGCCTAGAAAATTTCATCAAGAATTGCATGTCTTTTTTATGAATAGCAAAGGTCAGATTAACTTTTTGTACAAGACCCAAGGAAGAGGGTGGGCAGGGGGGTGTTGACATTCAATAGTCTACCTTTAAACTTGTTGCAGCCTATTCAATTAAGGCTGTACTAAAACCTCAGGAAGACTGGGCTCAATTGCGTTTAAGGAATTTTCACATGTGAGAGAACCCAAGTGGAAACACTACCCTAGATTAGTAGCTCTCTTTAACCCAAAACCTTATACTCCAAGGGAAGGAGATCTTTGTGGAGGGCCTTTAAGGTTGGAGGGAAAGGGCTGAGGGAGGGAGGAAGGCAACCGACGAGAGCTGAGAGCCTTCCTGCTGACCTCAGTCCTTTCTTAGACGTCAAGGGCTAGGCGAGGATGCTTGATAACGATGTTTGGGAAACGTGCCGATCAAGACGCTGTTTCCACCGATTGAAAATGATAGGTCGTCCATTCCCTCTAGTTTAGCCGATTTTTCGTTGAGCCCCAGCCCTTGGCGGCTATAAAAAGCCAAACTCTCTTCATAGGTAAGGGCTCATTATATCTAGACTCCATATAGGTTTTTATAATTTTCAAGAATGACTATCTTAATAGTAGTGATATCTCAAAGGGAGGCTTGTTGAATAAGAAAGGATTACAATGTTGAGGTCAATTGTAGGAATTCAAGACAAAGAATTGGTATGGGTTTGGACTGATAAATAATGCACAAAACTTGGTTATGAGTAGGCTAAACCTTTGGTTAGAAAATACTCAATGGAAAGATGGGTCCTCCTTAAACTACTAGAAAGAATTCAGTTGGATTGGTTCTACTCGCTTACTCCCTATCCCCACTCCTTTTAATGACATTGAAGAGATAGGAAGAATGCTTAATGTAAGAATGGAAACTTTTTTATAGAAAATTTGTTTGGAAAAGGAGGTTTAAGCAAATATGGACTCAGAGGTTTAGCTTTGCTTTGGCTAATTCTTCACAAGGCAATGTGGACAAATAGTAGGGGCAAAGGAGATGGCAAATGTAAGAGATGCCGAAACCAAAAAGAATACATTTTTCACTTGCTTGTGTCTGCCCTCATGCAAGAAAAGGGTGGATGTGTGTCATATGCATGTTGGAGAACTAGTGAATTGGAAAGCTATTTTGTTAGGAGACTACTCTCAAACAAAATAGGACACTTGGAGTATAGTTAAGGCTCATTCTATTTTGTATATATGGATCTCTAGAAATTATTGGCAATTTAATAGTGCTATCATATGTGCTCAACAAGCTTTACGGAAATGGTTCAACAGTTTTTCATAGCCTATATGATAATTATGTTTAACTCAGCAGTATTTTTGCTAATTTGGTATATGTGTGCAACCCAAATCCTCCAGAACTAACTACTCTTTGTCACTAAGAGTGGCACAACCAATTTTAGTGTGATTAGTCAAGAGAGAGAGGCATTGCAAAAAATTCCCAAGCAGTTCTAGCACGACTTTAAATTCCTCTTGTGTATTCTAAGGTGTTAAATCAGTCTCATCTACAAATTGTTAAGTAACCAATTGATTCTTGATGGAAGGTCAATCCCTCTCAAATTCCCTTTCTCACCCTAAAGAACCAACAACAATGGCAAAACTAAGAGGATCAAGAGGACAACATTGTATAATAGACCTCTTAAGGACAAAGGATTGTGGCACATCTCCATTCACACAAATTTTTGTTGAAGCATTAGTGAGGAGCAGTCTAACAAAAGAAACAAAATTCTGCCCCAAACACATGTCTCAAAGATTGAATAAGAAACTCCCATTGCAACCTATCATAAGCCTCCTTAAAGTCTACCTTAAGAAAGCAAATGTCTTGATTGGTTTCCTTTGCATACTCACACCCTTCCCAAATGTTAATAATGGCTTCTAACAAGTGTCTATCTTTTTATGCTCAGGAAGAATCCAAGTCCCCATTCTCCTCCAAATCCTCAAGGCTAGATCCTTGGCTGGAATTTTATAACTCCAATTTTTCAATTTGTCCTTGTTATCTGCTTTTGGAATCAACTTGATGATACCCCAATGAACATGAGCGAGTAGTTGCTCCTGAGCTAAGCTTTCCTACCACGAAAGAGAAGGTAGTTCCCAATGTCCTCCCAAAATACTTTATAGAACTCTATAGGCAAAACATCTTTCCTTGGGGTTTTCCCATCTGACATGCAAAAAATAGCCTCTTGAAGCTCTTTGAGGGTGAAAGGTCCCTCAAGGTCGAGTCTTTTAAAGCTTTGTACAACACCTTTCCTAGAATGATGACAAATGGATCTTCCTATTGCCATTTCCTTAGCTTTTTCTGTAGTGGTAGATAGCAATCCCTGATAAAAAAAGGAACATCCACATTGGCCATTTTCCTGCATATCAGTCTCTAAAGTTTTTCTATGTGGGTCGGTCCACCTTGCCAGCCCGCCAATCTCTAAAGTAGATCATTCAATCTTAATTGTTTTTGTACTCTGAGATCACTTTTTGCTTTATAAATTCTTCGTGAGCCACTAATGCTCCTTATCTAGCTAGATCTTCCAATGTCTTAATTTTTTGCTTAATTTTGTCCAGCCTTCTAGCCCTTATTACTGCTCTGTTCTTCCTAGTAGCAGTCCTAAGGATCCTTTGAGTATTTTCTATAGCCTCAACCTTTCCATAGGCGCAGAGGGATGACTACCAAAGGCAAAGTTCTGAACAAACCTAATCTGCTCTTGAATCGATTTAAGCTAAAACACTTAGGATTTGCTTTGAACCATGAGGGATAACTTTTTCCTTCACCAAAGTCAAAACATGAGAGAAATAGTTTGTGGTATGACCATGTTAATGTAGAGAGATTCTTAGATGTGTGAGTAATTGTCTTTTCCACAAGCTCCTAATAGCATTGCAGTTTGTTAATTAAGCCTCTCTTTTGTGTACCCCTACTTGTATGCTGCACCACCTAAAAATACTCTCCTGACTAACATCAACCCACTGTAAGGCATCCTTGAGGTTCTCCTAGCATTGCTTTTTTGTCCCTCTAATAACTGATCCCTTTCTCAACCATCTATCCATCTAGCTCTCAACCATATTAAAGTCACCAAGTAAAATAGTGTTACTCCCAAAAACATTGAGAGACTCCGGAGTTACTTTTCTAGAAATATAATCTGTAGGTGCTTACACAAAGATAATAGATAGATGAACACCCTTAATTTTACATTAAAGAGAAACCCATCTCCCTTCTACATCATTGCAGTGGCTAATGATACGATCTTTGAACTAAGATAAAATCCCCATAGTTGTTCCACCTTTACCTTCTTCATGACATGTAAAACCACACCCTCTTTTTGTCCAATGTATTCAATCTATCTTCCAAGGTTTGTCGAGTAGCCTTTACTTATTGAAGAGCTAAAAAAATAGGAGATAAGGCATTTTTCCTAAGCCAAGAGGACACCTCCCTTCCTCTTGTAGGGTCAGTCAAGCCACACACATTACATGTGAGGCATGCAAAGGGCTTACTTACCATTTTTGTTCTTCCCCTTCTTAGTGTTGGGGTTAAGGATTTTGGGTACCAATCCTTTTGTTTCGCACAATGTCAATTTATTTACCTTAAATTGAAATGTCTCCTCCCTCAATCATTGGGAGGGGGTAACTCTTCCTTTGAATCACCCTCCTCGGCCAAGTTTGTGACCATTTCATCTGATTGATCTATGTCTTTCTCAAAATCCGGAGACCAGATATCGATATCAAAAAGTTTATCATTGTTCTCCTTGATGCACTCTTCAATATCTCAATCCACTATTGCCTGAAAAGCATTCTTTGATAAGAAAGTAGGGGGTCGCTATTTTCTTTATTATGAGACTCATTTGACACTCCTTTCTTATAGGAGCCTACTCATTTGTTCCCTCCTCCAAAGGTTTATTTTCCTTGTGGGTCCATTTGGTTTTAGGAGTTGGGGGATCTGAGAGGAAGGGAGTCTCCTTGACCACCTTAGGCTTACCCTTCTCTAAGGACACCTTTTTACAACATGTGAAGTTCATTCATAGAGAAAACAAGAATGAGGGAGGTTTTATAAACAAGAGGTTGTTTGTTCTTTATATATCTCCCCATTTCTACTCATTATAACTAGGGTCTCAAGCAAATCATCAACATGATCAAGCTTTAAACACACTTGAGGAGGATTACCTCTTGGGTTGATGAACTGCTCTCTTTCTATTGCATCAACCTCACCTAAGCCTCCACACATATTTCTAACCGACAGTGGGAGGTTGGGCAACTGCACCCACACAAGAATGAATCTTTATTTGGGGTTATGAGGGGGGAAGGAGACCAAGTCTCTACATGGAGGGGTTGATTTCTCAAGGTCCAAAGCCCCTGATTCTTATAAAAAAGGAAGACATTATAGCTTTTTCTCAAGTATATGATATTTGTAATTATTAGTCCTTCCTCACCCAATTATTTCTCACCAAATTCACAATAAAAAGAGCAAGATGGTGTGATCCAAGATTCATCATGCAGATCTTCATCTATGAAACTTGTGATATTCTTACCTAGAGTATTAGCTTCCTCCTCCTCTATAAATTTTCTTCCCTCACCCATATGGTGCAATGTAGATGGTTGTGAATCCTCCATTGCAATGATAGAATTGCCTATGAGGTCCTGGGCCTTGAATATTGTCCCAGTGTTGCCACCATGTCTTTGTGAATGACTTTCCTTGGTCTTGCTCACAAAGTTTCTCCCTTCAAATTTATATGGGGGTTAACAACATTGTTTGGATTCATTCAGGTTGTGAAAGTTCTTTATTCTTATTCTTCCTTAACGTTCCCAAAAATGAAACAAAAATTTTGTCACCTATTTTCCCTCGTATGTATTTCATACCGTTAATTGCCTACAAGCAGTGTGTTGCTCATGGTAGCTTAGGTGTTCACAATGTAGCATATGGCCTTGAGTAGTGGTACCTTACTGGGAGATGTAGGCTAAACAATGGAAAGTGATTCTCACAGTAGCTTTTGTGAAAACGTGTTGATGTTTGATTGAAGTTGATTCTCACATAAGCTCTTGTGAAGGGCAGTTGATGTTTGATTGAAGTTAATAAGGTTTTCACTTCCATTGGGAGATTAAGATTTAGAAAATTTTACAGGGTATAAGGTCGAGAGAGTGGAGAGCTAGTCTTCCAAAACAACTCCGTGGGTGACCATGAACTGGCATTTTGTTGGATTTCGGGAGATGCCATACTTCCTGCATTTGATTAGTATTGCTTCAAGACATTGGAAGTGGTCTTTTTTGTTCGAGTGGATGCAAAAACATCCAAGAACACTTGTAAAAACTTATTTAAAAATGACTTGAAAGCTGTGAACATGACTTACTGGAATGTGGTTGGGGCATTACAAAGGCCGAATGGCATGACTCTATATGCAAAAATACCCCATTTTGTAGTAAACGCTGTTTTTCTTAGTGGTCTTGGCATTGCTATGGGGACTTCTCGAAGATTGGCCTCTATTCTCTAGGTTCTAGATTCCACATTGTGTCTTAGAAGTCCTACATTAGCCTAGAATAGATAGAATGTTTGATACATTAAAAGGAGCTCTAATTACCATGAACTAATCTATCACTACAACTACTCTTCTCCCTAATCTCAAAATACAATTGGTGTTGTAATCCAAGTTCTTGATGTAAATGGGTCCTCCAAGAGATAGGGTTCCAATTGGAGATTTTGGTCCTTTCCCTATCGGCTCACAATGATGAGTAACATTACCTCATTAGACCTAGACTTCTTCCTCTAAAAACATGATTTTGTGAATATGCGTAGAGCTTGTTTAAATAGTGTTTAGCTATGCCTATCCTATCAAATCTATCAATTATGCTCTTAGGTCCAAGTTATTACAAGCAAAGGTATGTTCCTATTCGAAACATGTAAATTTGATGACTGCATTTCTTACTACAGTTTGGAATGTGCACATACTAGTGAACTCAAGATCAAGAATGTTAAAGATAGTGTAAATTGCACTATCCACATAGGGCATAGGGGCAAACCCTAACCCTAACCCTAAGGGGTCACATGCATATCTTCATGTTCATTGTCAATACACTTAGCGTACAGGTAGCTATATCGTGTGCACTCCTCTCTCTCGCCCTCTCTCATTTCTGCTATCATGGTATCAGAGCCAATGGTGCTCCACTCCCTTCATGAGTGTCAAGCCCTCCTTGCGTGAGGCATCTTCCATTGAGAGAGATTTCCGTGAGCATCAGCATAAATCACATGCAGCTCCAGCTTATAGTGATAGTTTCGGACGTCCACAGCTTCCTCAACTTGAACAACAGGCTTCATCGGCCCTTCAATGCCCAGTACAGCAAGCTTCTCCAAGCAGGCTCCTAGCTCCATCAAAGCTCCATGATGAGCTCCATAGCCAGCAGTGCTCCTCCAACGCCTCTCAATGAGTCCTCACGAGCTAGCTTAGAGCCAACCAAGCAAGGCTACGGAGCAAGTGACACTCCTTCAACGAGATTTTACAGCCCGAAAGACCACGGAGGGACGACCCAGTGGCCAAGACTTCGCAACAAAGGCTCCTCCTTCAACGGACTGCCTAACAAACCTCTACGAGTAGTCACCTCCTCCAACGAGCATGGGTCTTCATGACCAATCGCAGCTTTCAACAACAAGCTCCTACGCAAATACCATCAACGAGAGTGGCTCTAGAGTCCAAATGACCCCAGTGCAGCGCCTCGAAATGATGGACTACTATATCAACACTCTACTACCAGCCGCCAACACAAACGACATGGGCTATGGGCAGCTCTCCTCACAGCGAGCCAACAAACATACACACATGGCCTAAGTGCCTTCTACAGCCACACACAACCTTGCTCCATCAGCGCCAACTCCTCTACAAAGCTCCGTGGGACCTCCACACTCAATGAACGCCAAAACGAAGGCTGCTCCATCATAGTCCCTCCTCCCACAACGGACTGCTCATGGCAACTCCAACACCATCGCCACAAGCTCCACCATCGCCATAGCCGCCACAGACGCGATTGGTAAACACCACAAACCTTAGACCTAAGGTTTGACAAAATTCCACGTGGCATGTAAGGTTTAACCTAGGTTAGGTCACCGTGACCCTGGGTTTGAGTAGTGGTCAAATTAGTCATAGCTTCCACATCATCTTGACACATGGCACATGCCACATCATCTATAGTTTAGTGTCTAGTCAGCAGTGACATGTCAGCCTGCCACATCAGCATGGGACACCTCAGCAGCACAGTCACCCATGTGCCACCTCAGCACACCGAGTGCCAGATAGGCACAATTGCCTCTTCATAGGCACAGTTGTATTTTGCATGTGATCACCAGTTTGCCACATCACCCTCTAGGCCACATCATCATTTTTGGCCTTCTTGGGATTAAACTTTGGCCTATCCTTCCGAGGGCTCTATCTTTTGACCTAGAGGGAATTTCGCAGAGTTGTAAAAAGCAAAAATGCTCGCAAGATCATGCTCTATGCGTTGAGCACATCAGATCTGCTATCTGACATTTCCACAGGTTAGCATCATTGATTCCTCATCATCGGAACCACCTCCTGATCCTTTGCAATATACCGAGCACTTAAAATGAATTAAGATAAAATTCATTTGCTGCATTTTACGATTCGACGTGTAGTCTACCTGTAGACAAGCACTGCCATAGAGGAGATCCAACTCCACCAAGCCAAGTTAGCCATTTCCGCATTACCCGATTAGTTCCCACTGGCGTCAGTCCCATCGGATCTATCATCAGTATTCACTTTCACACATCTGACACCAGTTCAGTTCTCTTGGCATTTGGTAGTTCACCACACCAGCGTGACACTTGGCATAATTCTCCTCCTTGGATTTAGGATTGTTACATTCTTCTTGCATGCACACATGCCATCCATGTACAGTCACATTTGTTGTCTATTTTTGGCATTGGTTTCCACACACATACATTAGGCTTGTACAGCCTCTTGGCTACTCCCGACACTCAGCTATCATCATTTGATTATAGGCTTGATTCTTGGTACATTGCAGTTCTTCCACCATGACTTGGTTCTGACAGTTTAGCGTAAGCCCCCTAGTGGCAGCTCCTTTATACTGTTCTCATGGGTAGACACTCTCACCGGGACACGGGTAAGCCTCTTGCACAGAGCACCAAACTACCTCCATCATGGAATTATCCACATCACACTATTGATGATACACCAGTCATGACTTTGGACGAGATCTGTGAGTGGAAAGAGAACCTACTTTGACCATTCATTGCCACAGGGTATGTACCAGTCTATGATGTAGACTCGAGCCTCATTGGCCTTAACAGATCAGATGCAGTTACAGATGCCTCAAATGTTAGCATGGATCAGCCCACAGTTTTTAATCATGCACATTCCTTGGTAAGCCCTCAGCATGAGGCACACTTCTTGGTAAGCCCTTAGCATGGGCACATTCGATAGTAAGCCCTCAGCACGAGGCATATTTGACGATAAGTCCATAGTACGAGGCAGTCCCATCTACATCAGCACAGGCTGATTCTAGTGATGTACAACCATCACATTCATGTATGGATATGACTCCATCTACTGTCACATCATATACAGATACTCAGCACGAGTTCACCTATGATCATGCAGTTATTCAGTAGGTAAGTCCTCAGCACGAGGCAATCACATCTTCTGCCGCATGCAGAGATAGCCCCAGCGCATTCAGCTCTTCAGGTGATTCCATTCCAGCATCCATCACTGATGCTTTCACCTCTGACATAGAGCATACCTTGGGCTCAGTTCCCTTCAACAGTTCAAACCAGTAGATCAGTCTTTAGGACATTTCAGCATCGGCTCAGTCATGCCACATTGCACCCTTTGATCCAGCGATCACCACCTCTTTCGATCATCAGATCATTCCTCAGCACAAGGGTATCTATGCATCAGTACGGTCCTGCTCCAGTGCAGTAGACATCATCAGGTTCAGCCATAGCGCAACCTGGGGAGACTCAATATTTCATCATGCACTTATGGCTCTCGTGTACAGTCCTTACTTGATGCAAATCAGTGGTTGGATCTAGGATTATAGATTAGTCCCTACATCAGCATTCGGCACCTCATTCACCTCAGAGACATCTTATGCACTTTCAGTTGTATTTCATCCTTCTAGGCCTTTATAGTGTCAGCTCCTTCTTGATGAGCCTATGACAGATGCTACATCCCATGCTGATGGATGTTTAGCCATGCACACATCAAACGACCTCCAGCTCATGACAGTTGAGCATACCAGTTGGATAGGTTCCTATACCTTGCCATTTGTGCGGGCCTCTTATTCAGCAGAGCAGCATATCATACCTGCACCTTTGGCCCCATATTTTCAACCCTTGGATCACTCTGTCCACACCGACTGTGCGGTCTTCTTCGACCCCGCATCATTCGACAGAGATTATACTTCTACTGTAGCATACCTCACACATTGCTGTCAGTTCTTTTGGGTTGGTGACAACCTCATATGTCACAACCTACCAGATTGTTTCTCCATAGCTACATCGACTAACCTCATATGTCACAACCTACCAGATTGTTTTATTCCCAAAGGCAAAGGATGACCCACAACTTAAGAGGGGGAAATCCATGATATGTATAGGATCGTAAGTTGTACTCATTGTACATGCTTCCGCTACGCAGTCACTGTGCTCACATACACACATACTTCTTTGATTTCTTTTTAGTTTTCTTTTCAGTTTTGGATGCTATCATATGCACCAAACAAAATCCACAAAAAGGTCTTGTACATGCACCCTCTACTTACCCAGTGCAATTTAAGAGGGGGTGTTAAAGATAGTGTAAATTGCACTATCCACATAGGGCATAGGGGCAAACCCTAACCCTAACCCTAAGGGGTTCACATGTATATCTTCATGTTCATTGTCAATACACTTAGTGTACAGGTAGCTATATTGTGTGCACTCCTCTCTCTCTCCCTCTCTCATTTCTGTCAACAAAGACATGCTAGACAATAGTGGTAAAAGAGAGAGGAGTGATTGCCAAAAGATAGCTACTTATACCTTTATATATAATCATACAAAAAGGAAGATAAGGGTATATATACCACTCATTTGGATAAAGGTTGCTCCCTAATGTTCATGATGAGATTGCACCTAATCTTGGGCAATTTACCACATCCTCTAACATACACTTTTCACAAAGTGCCCATACACTTATTTTACAATAGTCTCATACTAGTGCATTCAAGATCAGCACATGCTAAATGATAAGGGTAAAAGCGAGAGGAGTGATTTCCAAAAGATAGCTAGCTATACCCCTATATATACTCATACAAAAAGGAAGATAAGGGTATATATACAACTCATTGGGGTAAAGGTTTCTCCCTATGGTCCACGTGTCCATGATGGGATTGCACCTAATCTCATGCAATTTACCACATGCTCTAACATACACTTGTCACAAAGTGCCCACACAATTGTTTAACAATAGCCTCACATTTGGAGTACTTTTGGTACACATGTAGCTTATATTGACCACATAGTACAAGTGCATATATGATGCTCAATCACTTTCCTCTAGTGGGCATAATAATATACCCTTGATGCTGCTTGATCAATGAGTGACTTTAATTCCAAATATTATTTGACTGTGCTTGTTTTGGTCAATTCTTGGTTTGCGTATGCCATCCATTAACATGCAATAGCTGAAGGTATGATGTAATATTAAACTCTTAAAACATTTTATGTACATCCTTTGCATTTGTTAGGAAATTAAAAAAAGTTTGACATTTATAAACTCATATTTGCATGTTTGATTTTCTTAGCACGTATTTTGAGGGATGTATCTTGCATTGATTTTTTGTGAAATTGCATAACACATTATTTTGAATGCTCTATGAACTAAAGCTCTACTATGAATATAATGTAGATACATTAAGCATTAGTAGGCTTGTTGTATATCTATATTCTTCATTAGATAATCTTTTATCTTAATAGCCTTGCCGCTCATGTATTTTTGTTTGGCATTCACCTTGCATTAGGTATAAAATGAAATGATATTTAGAAATCTCTAATGTGTGTGTGTGTGTGTGTGTGTGTTTAGATTTAATAATCCCATCAATAAATGAACTATACAATCGATTCAGTCTTAGAATAGCATACATAGAAATATAGTTTTGGTATTTACATAATTGAAGAGTATCTTAAGAAAAGGTTTGATTAAAAATTATTGAAACTTGTCTTATGATTATTATGCGTGCTTGTTTAACTTAATGAGCTTTTTTGTTTTCTATCATAGAAATGAAATGATATTTAGAAATCTCTAATGCTCAATCTAGCATACATAGAAATATAGTTTTGGTATTTACATAATTGAAGAGTATCTTAAGAAAAGGTTTGATTAAAAATTGTTGAAACTTGTCCTATGGTTATAATCCATGCTTGTTTGACTTAATGAGCTTTTTTGTTTTCTATCCCTTAACTTGTCATATGCTTTGCATGTTTAATAATGTATAATACTTCCATGGTACATTTGATATACATTTATTACATAGTTGTTAAATATTTTATATGCATCCTACAGAATGCCATTTATACATTGGTCCAACATACTTAGGGTTCGAGATTGTGTGTGTGTAGAAGACATTATAACACCCCCTTCCATAGTGAAGAGAAAACAATTTAAAGTAGGAATGATAAATTTTTAATGATAAACTTTAAAATAAATAGAAAATCCACTGTGAATGAAGTAGCATCACTATAGGGTGAACATTTTTTTATGAAGAAAGGAAATGTGAGAAGTTGAGCTTTGATAAGTCGTTGGCAGCATCATTTTTATTAAAGAGAGGAATCTGCCTACCTACCACCATCCAACAAGAAAAACATGGTGAGAACCACTTAAGCCTTAGTTGGGAAGACAGGTGTCATAAACACCCCTCCCTTGTTATCTAAGTCACAATAAAAATACACACTTAACCACTGACTTACTAAGCAAGTTGTAAAAATTATGAGTGCAAAGTTGTATGGAGATATAAATTAGATATAAAATTTTAGAATAGAACAATAAACATAAGTGTTTAAAAAAATTTTGTAGGGTTATTCATTACAACAAGAAGGATAAACAAGTTTTCTAAGGGATATTGACAAAAATAGACCATGGCGATTGAAAATAGAGCATTATAGAGGGAAATCTAAGGTAAGAAAGGGGGAATTGAATATGGAAAGAGGTTAGTTTAAAAATAAAAATAAAGGGAAGGGATAGAGGAAAGAATTAAAGGTAAGAAGGGGGAATTAAATATTTACTTTTATATAAAGGTGGGGGGAGGGGGGCAAAGAAATAAACATAAGGGGGGATACGTGTAAAGAAAGACTAGAAGGGTGGTGACAAGGATAAACAAGAAAGGTTAGGGGGGGAACCTTTGAAAAAAAATTTAAAGAAGGGGACGGGGCACGTGTAATAAATGTAAAATATCTGTGAGTCAAAGGAAAGTAGCGTAGAGGTCAAAGAAATTGTGGGTAGCGGTACATATGGGGGGAATTCAGAGGATGCAAGCGTAGAATAGCCCTGAGCATTAGGAGAAAAGTTGACTAGGCGTGGATGGGAGTTCAGTATGATGGCGATCAGTGTAAGCTGCACAACTATCAACAGTCGACAATGCTACACTTAGAGACAGTAAGGAACGACAGTCGAAGCCATGAAGGAATTAAAGAAAAGGTAGTATGGAAGCTACAGTAGCACAGGACAGTAGATAAAGGCATTCGATGGGATAGTGTAGTGAGTAGAGTAGGTAGTTTTTGCAAGGGATAAGCATGGAAATAAATAGATGTAGATAGGGTGATTCGAAAGTTGAGAAGTAGGTAGATGGTGAAGTTACAAAGATGTTAGTCGGGTGGTGGAGAATAATCAGTTGAGTTTGGCAAAGGGTTAGTTTGTAAGTAGTTAGGGGTTAGTTTAGGGTTGAAGTCAGGGATTAGTTTAGGGGAAGCAATTAGATAGTAGTTAGGGGGTTATAGAGAGAGAGAGAAAGAGAGAGAGAGAGAGAGAGAGAGAGAGAGAGAGAGAGAGAGAGAGAGAGAGAGAGAATAGAACATAGTTTTTGAGAAAGCAAGTAAAGAGGGGAGTTAGGGAAAGTTTAGTTAGTTGGGGACTCTAGTATGGGGAAAGGATGGTACTTATAATTTCAAGGGAGTGAAGTTAGGGTAGTGGAGTGTGAATGTAGAGAGCAAATTGGTTGGATTAGATGGTTGGGAGATAGAGTAGATAGAGTTAAAGAGTGAAATACCATAGAAAGAGATAGAGAGGGGTTAGAGAGAGGAATAGTGAGGGTAGAGAGAGAGAGAGAGAAAGGGGGGGGGCACTAGATAGAAAGAGGGGGGGTTAGAGAAAGGAAAAAGTAAAGATTAATAAGAAAAAATAACTGAGAAAAATAAAAAAATAGAGAATAAGAGAAAAATTAAAAGAAAATTAGAAACTGGGAGAAAATTTAAGAACTAAGGATAAAATTTTTAGAGGAAACTAGATACTTAGAACAAATTAGAGAAAAAGAGGAAATTTTAATAAGAAATTAGGGAAAATAGGGGATAATTAGGAAAATTTAAGGAAAATAACACGAGGAAAAAAGGGAGGGGGAATTAGGCAAAATATAAAAATTTAGTAGAAAATTTTAAGAAGAAAATTAGAAAAAGTAGGAGAAATAAAGGAGAGAATAGAGGGGAAAATAGGAAAAAATGGGGGAATTAGGAAAGAGTAGGGAAAATTAGGAGGGAGAAAATAAGGGAACTTATGGGAAGGGATAATAGAAACCAGTGAAAACTAAAGAGGTGGTAGAGTGGGACAAATTGGGAGGTTTTAGGGGAGAGAATTTAGGAGAAAGAGAGGGGAGAGAAGGGTAAAGAGAGAGAAAAAAATTCTAGAGAGAGAGAAAGGGGGAAAGGCAGTTTTAAAGGAATTTCAAAGGAATATAAAGGACAAAGAGAATAATTAGTGTGGTCAAGAGGAAAAAAGGAAAAGTGTGTGTGTGTGTGTGTGTGTGTGTGTGTGTGAGAGAGAGAGAGAGAGAGAGAGAGAGAGAGAGAGAGAGCATGGCAGACCTAGATGAAGTGCTAGTTTAGCTACCTGTGATAGCATGAGGATGACATAAAGAGTGAGCTATCCAAGTACATTGGCATAATTTTAAACATGCAAGATCAAGATAATTTCATCTATGTATATACCCTTTATGCATTCAGGAAGATAAAACTTATTCATTTTTGTTGAGATTATAAATTGCATGTGGTATAAGATTCATCATAAGTCATCCGCATTTTTGTGTAATCCCTTTTTCAATTCCTTGGCATTCATGGGAGTATAGTGTTTACATAATGTATAGTACATGTAACACGAGGTATGAGCTCCCCCCCTTCTCTCTCTCTCTCTCTACATTCTTCAACATGGCATTCGAGTCAATGATTAGTGTATTTGTTTTCCAACCATAGTGTCAAGATCCTAGCCATAACTACTATGATTTTTTTGTCTTTTCCATTATTGAAAGAGTAGTCAACACTTCAAAGCTATTGCTCATAGCTCATCTCTGTAGTTCAAAACATGCAACACATATTAATGCTTATTCTAAGTGATGGTTTTGAAGCATATATCTTTGAATGACAATCATAAGTGTTCCTTGCTCTGTTGAAAGTTTGGTTTTATACATCAAATGTCTAGCTTCAATCTAGTGCGACAACATCTTCTCTTACAATCCTTAAGGAGGAAGAAACATATGGAAAAAGAGAAGGTATGCCACGTGCTGGATGGAGAGGGAGGGCTTGGAGTGGAGGGAGGGGGCTGGATGCTACCATGTGAAAGGTTGGAGTGGAGCTAGAGAGAAGCGTGCAAAGAAGAGGAAGGAGAAGCACCATAGAGAGGAGCGAGAGATGGTGGTATGAGGCATTTACCTAGAGGGAAGGCTTGCAATAACCTTTGCTAAGCATATCAAAGGATAAGCTTGTAGGAGGGAGGCTTGCACATAAATAAATTACAATGATGTTTCACCAACCCCATCTGATGACTTTTTGAGTGTTTTGCCTTATTGAACACTGCTACACCCTCCTTCCCGCAGAATTAGATCGTCAATCTATCTAACATCCACCCATTTCCACCATCTTCACATTGATCAATCTACATTGCTGCAAATTCCATTGCCTTCTATACTGACAGATAGCCCAACGCCCTTCTAGTTTGCTTCCTCCCCACAATCGTTTCCCTTCCCTTTCAGTTGGTTCCAGGCAACTTAAAAAGGGCGACGATGATTCAAGATGAAAAAGAGATGCTGCTGTCTTGAAGGTGGAACGGGAAGCTTAACCTTGTCTTGGGATTAGACAAGGGATGCTTTTGAGAAGAATTGAAGCTAACCATCAGTAGGACCTTCCTTTCAAAAAGTATCAAAGCACTTTGCAAACATGTACTCGATTTCATCCCCTTTGTAAGTCATTGTACTTGATATTAATACCTATAGAACCATATTTACTAAAGTTTCAAAATAGAACTCACTTTTATGAAATGTAATACAATCTAAGAGGCACAATTGTGTTGACTAGATTTATGACTTTGAGCATGTCGATCTGTGAAGATGCAAAAAAAAATTGGGAATGAGCAAAAACTATGTTCAACCATCGTATGCTGAGTTTGAAAAGTTTTGAGGATGAATCATAATCTCTATCTTTTGCATTTTTTGGGTAACTTGACAGTATGGTTCAATGTTTTGTGAATGGCAAGACATAATGGCAGGGGATATTTAGAGATTGATATTAGACCTTTCAAATGTCATGAGAATAGTGCAAATGCTACAAGGCTAGAGGAAACAAAGAAACATTTGGAAGTGGAGTCTTAGTGAGAAGAGAAGTAGAGGGATCAATTCTACTCCACACACAATAATATTTCTTTGCACAACTTAAGAGGCATTGTTCAAAATGCATGCCAAGATACTGGAGGAAGAAGTTAGAGAGAGAGAGAGAGAGAGAGAGAGAGAGAGAGAGAGAGAGAGAGAGAGAGAGAGAGAGAGAGAGGGGGTGGGGTGGGGGGGGGCTATGTCGAAAGAAGCTCCATCCAAGAAGGCTCTAGGTCCTGAGCACAAGAAGAATGCATCCACCTTCATTGACAATTGTAGTAAGGCCATCCAAGGTAAGATCATGGACATCACTTCTTTCAAGAAGTTCCTCTAGGATCGCATCAAGATCAGCACGTAAGGTTGGCATTCTTGGTGATGCTGTATCCATTGCCCGCTGCTAGAAGAACAAGATTAGTGTCACATATGAGAGTGGCTATTCTAAGAGGTATTCCAACCCATCTTCTACAATGTCTCACTGAAGTCTTGTACACATTCAATCCCATCATTGGAGGGTCCATTGCAATCTGGATATTAACTCGATCTTCTTTGACAAAGATATATTCATACCTCTACTAATTCATCCACACTAAATGCTAAGAATAATCCTGACTTCTTCTTTAGTAGGGACCTTCTCGCTACACTGTTGGAAATGACACAAGACTTCAACCTTGAACATTCGTAAGTAGAATTTTTTGGGATATAGTTGTTTATCCTTCTTCCCCAAAAACATGATTGACATATTAGACTCAATTTGCATAGCAGTGATGTGTGGCTTTAACATTCTAAACTTTATTGGAGTGTAATGGGATGAAATTTTGAAATATTCTTCTTCAAGCAAGACCAAGAAACCCAAACTATTGTAGATTCAGAAGGGTGCCATCTGAGGAGTAATATGGATGTATACCTCTTTACAACAACCAGATTGAACGATGTCTTCAGTGCAATTGATTGGCTACTCTGGCATGATGAGAGCAAAAGACATGACATGCAGAACTGAGAAGATATGGGAAGTTCTCAAGAATGATTATAAATCTAAGTGGCAATTTTCCTTCAGATGGTAGTAAGAGTTCAAGAGAAATGACCTATGTATCCAAAATAGTGAGCAATTGATCTCCATGACTTAGAGGTTTTGCAGTGTTCATGTTTGGATTCTAGCATCTTTACGTGCAATTAATAGAGCTAGTAAAACACTAGATTCAATTGGTTCCTCATTCAAAGAGTCACTCATGTCCATTTGTCAACAAGTGTCCTATTAATTCCACTTTGTATGTCATTATAGTGACCAACCCAAATAGCAAACATGAATCCCAATGACAACACAGGTCAAGGGTTAAAAAGTCCAAATGGAAACTACATGGGGAGGGGTGAGGACAATGGAAATGCTAGAGTGGATGTTAAATTTGTTGGTGGAAAATGGCCCACCACGATTTTGATTGTTCAAAAGGAACAGGTTATTCGATGAGATGGGCTTCAGGGATCATTAGTGAAATGGGTGTGATAGAATTACATTTGTGGTGATGGAGTGTGTAAGGGAGGGATCTCTTATGGATGTTGAGAATGTGACCCCCTAATGACTTTCTAACCATCGATGATGGTTGTTCGGATCTCTGTGAACTCTTGCAATGCCTCTTTGTGTGAGTTATGGCCCTTATATCAAAAGAGAAAGAAACCACATTTACACTATCGATTTCCTATCTCAAAGATACACTACGATCTATAGATACTCCCAGGTTGCTTTCTGTTAAGGTAGGAGAAGAGTGCAACAGCAACCCATGGAGTTGCAAGGCAAATATACATGGGTTGTAGAGGACATGCTAAGAGAGAGACCATCATCATAGCTTGTTGTGTAAGCTTTCTCTTCTTTAATACTATAAGAACAAGCATGGGCGATTGTAGTATTGTAGAGAAAGTGCTTGAGAGTTATGCACCTAAATATATAGTGGTAGTCTCATGGGACTTGATCTATACCTTGCTTTTGCATTGTATTTTAATTTTTTCTACTAGCCCTCTGCACAGGATCTCCTGAGAGTTTGCGAGTTTTAACCCATGGATGATGAGAAAGAAAAGGAACAACTATTAGTGCGTTGCTAGAATCCATCTTTTGCCTACCCCCTCTTAGCATTGCTAACCATGGCTGTCCCCACAAAGCCTTGTAAAACCAAGTCCAACTATTCTACATGCAAGAATCCATCATGTAACATCTTCCAGTGGATCCGCACCAACCCGATTGATTGTTAGTTTCAACAAAAGTCATTGAGGCACTAATGGAGGGCAAGCAAAAATAAAAGACAGGTAAGGATGAACAAAAAGATATGAGATTGGGATAGAAGAGTGGGCTACAAGGAAATGGCCAAATAAATTAACATTAGGTAGGGAAGTGCTACATAGAAGAGAGGGCTACAAAGAAATACACAAATAAATCAGCATTAGGTAGGGAGGTGCATGGGAGGAGGGTGTAGGTGCAATGCAAAAAGGTAGAGGTGGAGGGATTGGGATGTCCCTTCAAATTTATCTATGAGATTAAATATTTCTTTAATTTGTTGGCCTGAAGATAAGACTATCTAAGTAGCACTTTAGGAAATCATCGATTCTACTTTGGAAGGAAGAGTTAGTAGATGGTAAATGATGGACATGCCACATGGAGAGCTTCTCAAAGAGTGAGCGCTAGGCAAAGAATCTCCTAGAAAGTGAGTTGAGCCAAGCCATGTGGCAGTGCACTAGAGCGTGGAGTGGCTTTGAAAGTTTGTGTGTTTCATGAGAGTTTCTCTTGAGTGCAAGGGATGGTTGTGCCATGTAGAACCCTCTCCTTGCCCCTTGTCTTACTTCTCACACATTCTCCCTCCTTACATGCGGTGCAAAAGAAACCTCCCTTCCACCCACTCACTCCATCCCTATCCCTAATCCCCCCCACCTCTCTCTCTCTCTCTCTCTCTCACACACACACACACACATTTTTTGGGATGAATCTTGAAAGTTTCATTTTCAAGCAAGAACATGAGACCCAAATTGTTGCAGAGATTTTGGAAAGTGCCAACTCAAGAGTTATATGCTTGTATGCCTTTACAACCAGAATAGAATGATGTCTTGCAATTGATTAGATGCTCCAACATAATAAGAGCAAAAGACGTGACAGCTACAACTGAGAAGACATGGGTAGTTCTAAGAATGATTATTAATCTAAGTGGTAATTTTCCTTCACATGGTAGGAAGAGTTCAAGAGAAATGACACATGGAACGAAAATCATGAGCAATTGATATATCTGACTTAGAGGCTTTGCAGATTCAGTTTGTGCCTCATTCAACAAAGGGCAACTCAAGTCCATTCGTCAACAAGTTTCATGCGAGTCCCACTTTGTCTATCAATATATGACCAACCCAAAGACCATAAATGAATCCTTTTCGATGCATGAAATGGCTAAGGAAGTTTGTTTATGTGCACAAAAAAAAGATTACAATAAGAAACGATTTCATTCTTCACAAACTCAACCTTCAAATGTATTGAGAACAGGTTTTTACTAAATCAAACAATCAAGAGTTTGGCTGAGATAGAATGGATTGTTGTATGGGTAGGTTTTCATTACATAGTTAAAAATGTAAGCATGTCCACTCATTATTTTTTGCATTGTGTGCATTCTGACTATGGCGCCCTCGTCGCACTTCCATTCATTCTTGATGAGCATCTCTAAATTCAGAATTTCACATTGTGTGGGTTCATGACCCTTAGCTATGATGCCTTGGTAACACTTCCATTAATTCTTGCTGAGCACTTGTAAATCTATAAAATTTCTCAAGGTGATTTCAAAATCAAATGTTGAACCCATGATTTTAAAGTCCAATTTGCCTTTCATAGTACAATTCACCTATGCAATAAGAGTGCCTAGGGAAACCAATCTAGAATATAAAAAATTGGAGGTCTTTGCTCCATTGTCTTGCCCTTCTTTTCGGGCATTGGTCTCATAAGGAGAAATTAAAGAGTAACAAACGGGATGACCAATTTTGATGTATCCAATAATAAGAGCCTCTTCACATTTGTGGCAATCGAAAACATCGCTTGGGCACTGCGGCGGTCAAACTTCTTCTGTTCCTCCGTCGATGCTATGGGACTAGTAGGAAGGACTGTAGCAGTCTGTTGTTTGCCTGTAGTCTGACCCGAAGAAGCTGTGCTAGATGTAGATGAGCCTGTTGGCCTCACCTCATCCCCGCTAACAATATCCCACAAGCCCTTACCAACCAAGATGTTCTTAAGCATGAATGACCACAAGGCATAGTTTGGTCCATCCAGATTGTCACCCTCGGACAAATTGCCAAAACTGTCTGAAAGAGTCAACATGATGCAAAATGAGATACCCACAAGCTGCAAATGTACCTGCAAAAAGAATTGCAAGTCCCAAAAGTGCAACTGGCTGTAAATGTGCCTCCAAATCCCAAACTAATACTGGCTGCAAATGCAAAGTACAACTGGATGCTCTAAAATGCCACTAATTGCACAATGCAATCACTGCAAAAATGGCATCAACCAATCACTAACTGAAAATGCACAACCCAAATCTGAAAGAGCGCACCCATGAGTGCTAAAATGCATCCAACGGAGCTCAAAAGCATCCACAACTGTAAAGTAATTGCAAATGCGCCCAACAATGCAGAGTAAATGCAAATGCACCTGAGAGTGCAAGAGTATGGGCTGCAAAAACAGTCCTGAAGTGAAATACACAGCTCAAAACACTTACTGAAAGTGCACCTTGGCCCGAAACACCTGCAAAACAGTCCACTGACTGTGTGGGCCGCAAGAGGAGGAAAGTCTAGGAAGGAGAAAGAAGAGAGAGGTGTTAGGAAAGAAGATCAAGGAGGCATGTGATAATCGAAGAGTGTCTTGCACGTGGGTTTTCTTTAAAATTTTAAAAAGCTAGGTTTTCTCCACCTCACGTACAATGACCTGTATTTGGCTTTGCTTCTTTGCAAGCTTTGCTACCTACTACTACTTCCTCGCATGTTATCTTTCATCCTTTTAACCTTCATGCCTGCCTTGATTTTTAAAGAGATGCACCAAATCCATGGTAATTCCTTGCCATGCTCAAGCACTCCCCACCTCGGCCCTCTCAATGTTTAATTGGAGGCCTTCTAAGTAGCCACCTACAACATGAGACTAAATAGGCATCAAGAAGATCCAACATCTATAACAAAATGTCCATAAGGCATTACCCTTGCTAGCAGAGCTACACAAAGCCACACTCATTTAAGAAGAACTGACCAAACGGCTAGAGGGTGAAGGGAAAAACATATAATGCTTCATTATCCCTTAATCATCCATGAGAATTACCATTTTACCTGCTTTTCTTACTAGTGTGGTTCAACCTTTGCCACCTCGATAAAATAGAGGGAAAAACCCATGATGATGGTGAGAGAGAGGGGCTTGAGGGAGGTATCTTGCTAGGGTTGCTAGGTCTGAAAGGGTTAGGAAAGGAGCTTGCAACAACCACCTGATAATGGCAAAGAGAAAATCATATTCTGGTAGCTTGATAAAATGGTGGTAAAGATCTAGTGCCAATGGATGTAGCTTTGTAGGAGAGGTGTGAAAGGATTGCAAAGTCAAATCACAACACACATCAAGGATAAAAAAGCCCAAATGGAAATTACATGGGGAGGGCAAGGGACAATGGCAAAGCTAGAGTGGATGTTAAATTCATTGATGGAAAATGACCCACCACTTTTATGATTGTTCAAGAAGGA
This sequence comes from Dipteris shenzhenensis, assembly GCF_047967505.1. NCBI lineage: Eukaryota > Viridiplantae > Streptophyta > Polypodiopsida > Gleicheniales > Dipteridaceae > Dipteris > Dipteris shenzhenensis. Next base: position 4,720,655 of record NC_141618.1, on the reverse strand, counting down.
GCAAGTTATGCGATGAGATGGGATTTGGGGATCATTGTTGGAATGGGTGTGATGGAATTATGTTTGTGGTGATGGAGTGTGTAAGGGAGGGATCTCTTATTGAAGTTGAGAGTGTGATCCCCTAACAACTTTCAAACCATCGATGATGGCTTGTCCAATCTCTATGAACTCTTGTAATGCCTCTTTGTGTGAGCTATGACCCTTACATTGAAAGAGAAAGAAATGCCATTTACACCTTTGATTGTGTGTCTCAAAGCTATGTGCACTATCAGATCTATAGCTACTCCCAATTTTCTTTCTATTAAGCTAGTAGAAGAGTGCATCAACAACCCATGGAGTAGTGAGGCTAAGGTACAAGGGTTGTGGAGGATGTGCACACACACACACACACACACAGAGCATCATCATAGCTTGTTGTGCAAGATTCCTCTTCTTCAATACCATAAGAGTGGGCATGGATGATTGTAAGGAGTAGCAGGCTATAGGAAAAGTATTGCAAAGAAAGCGCTTGAGGAGAATTATCAACCCAAATATACAGTGGTCATCTCATGGGACTTGATCTATGCTATCTTGAGAGTTTTGTAGTTTTAATTCATGGATGATGAGAAGGAAAAAGAACAACTATTTGTGTGTTACTAGGATCCATCTCTTGCCTGCACCCTCCTAGCATTGCTAGCCATGGCTGCCCCCACAAAGGCTTTTAGAACCAAGTCCAACTATCCCCATATGCGTTCCAACTATTCCACATGCAAGAATCCATCATGCAATAGCTTTGAGTGGATCTACACCACCCCAGTTGATTGTAGGACAAGCCACTAAGGCACTAATGGAGGGCTAGAAATACTAAAAGAAAGGTGAGGATTAACAAAAAGATACAAGGTCGGGATAGAAGCATTAGGTAGGGAGGTGCATGGGAGGAGGATGTAGATGACAAGAAAGGAGGGAAGAGTTGGAGGGACTGGGATGTCTCTCCAAACTTATCTATGAGATTAACTTTCTCTTTAATTTAGGATGTCTCTTTAAAGCTCCCCATGAGATTAAATATTTATTTAATCTATTGTTTTCAAAATAGCCTGAACATAAGACTATCAAACTAGAAGTTAAGGAGATCGCCTATTCTATTTCTTAAGGAAGAGTTGGCAGGTGGTTGGGATAGAAGCATTAGGTAGGGAGGTGCATGGGAGGAGGATGTAGATGACAAGAAAGGAGGGAAGAGTTGGAGGGACTGGGATGTCTCTCCAAACTTATCTATGAGATTAACTTTCTCTTTAATTTAGGATGTCTCCTTAAAGCTCCCCATAAGATTAAATATTTATTTAATCTATTGTTTTCAAAATAGCCTGAACATAAGACTATCAAACTAGAAGTTAAGGAGATCGCCTATTCTATTTCTTAAGGAAGAGTTGGCAGGTGGTACACGATGGATGTACCATGTGGAGAGCTTCTCGATAGTGAGCTGGGTGGAGAGGAGCCTCCCAGAAAGTGAGTTGAGCCAAGCCATGTGGCAATGCATTGGAGCATGGAGTGGCTTTAACAGTTGATGTGTTTCATGAGAGCTCCTCCTGAGTGCAAGGGAAGGTTGTGCCACATGGCACCCTCTCCTTGCCCCTTGTCTTGCTCCTCCCTTATTCTCCCTCCGTGGATGCCTTGTCCAACAAACTTCCTTGCAGCCCACTCACATCATCCACATCCCCAATCCCCCCTTCTCTCTCTCTCTCTCTCTCTCTCTCTCTCTCTCTCTTAACCTCCACATCCCACCTAAGTTGCATTAATTTGCTTGAATTGTTTTTAATTTTTAAAAACACCAAAAGGCCCAAATTTATTGCTTTAAAATGAATCCAATGCATCTTACTCGAATAACTTTTATTTGTTCGAGTAAATGTATTTGTATGACTAATTTTTTTTTCATACAAATAAAAGCTTATTCATATGACACTTAGAGGTGCATGATGCAATCAAAGTTTATGATATAGAGATATTTGCACAAACTTCTAGTGTAGCACTTGATCCCCTCGATAGTTGTGCATTGTAAAACTAGTTTAATGTTTGTTGCTTATGTTTGTTTACATGGTCAATTATTGGCACTAAATTCAATTATAAATTTTGTATTGCATCTTGCACAGTCCTAATGCAATAAAATGTTATATACATTCCACATTCTATCATGAGTACAGAGGAAGACATTGCAAACATGAATGAAGAGACATGCCAAACGCGCCCATGGGTTTTGTGCCTCAAGAGCCAGATTTGGATGACCAATTGAATCATGCAGAGGCACAAGCAATCCTCAATAAGCAGAGAGAGCTTCTTGCAAAGGAGTCTCTTGGACGGTTCACAATTGGACATGTGGACGACGATGCCATGATAGGTGACCCGCTTAGCCTTTGCGACGTGGCTATGCTTTGCCCATCTGACTTCATAAGAAACACATTGTTTCTTCAGTCTAAAAATGCACACGATAGGTACACACGCAACTAAAGCTTGCAAACCTGAGACACAAAACCCTTGTTGTGGTTCTACTACAACATTTTATTGAGGTAGAGGGGAATACGCCCAACAATCAAGAAATACATGTGCATTTATTCGATACGATTACATCCACGACATATTGGATTGACATGTCGATTGGACAAATAAACACCATCTATCAGAACGGGAAAGGGGCGACAAGTTGAGTGAAAGAGGGCAAGATCTTCAACCATTGTATTGCAATATAAATATTATGTTGAATATAAATTCGTTCAAATAGGATGTAATGTGACATTTTTCATGGTACGCTTTGAAACCTCAAATTCTCTGTGGAAACCTGAATATGCAACGTTATATTTAAGTTTCAAATGCATATACTTTAGCTTTTAAATTCGTATACTTTCTCTAATTGTATGTCTCTCGATCATGGATGATGCAATGAGCATGACATAACCATAGTTAATTAAAAAATGGCATCAACTAAGTAAAATAGTACATAATACGGTTACAAATTTGAGATAGCAAAGGCACTACAATACAAGGTATGCGGAGTCACAAGATGGATAAGAGCATATGGACTATTAGACACTTATCATATTCTCATATCCATGCCCTTGTATGCAACAAAATTTGACATAAACATTATACTCATCAGTCAATTGTCATACACATATGCACGGCAATACAAGATATGTACAGAGTCAAGATGGATACAAACATATGCACTCTTTAGTTACTTAACATATTCTTGTATTAATCCCCTCATATGCATCAAAACATCAGCTTGAGCATATCTCATACCCATCACCTTGTGCGCATCGAAATTCATGAATCCATCCCTTTGCATGTACATGGGCATCGTATTCTATTCGCATACTTGTGAAAGGATAGAGAATATTCATTCAAAAATAAGTGTAAGAATGTAACATTGACAAATGCAAATATGAAAATTATGAAACATTCATTCACATACTATTGAAATAATAAAAAATATTCATTTAAAAGTAAGTGTAAGAATGTTTACTTAACGTTCATTCACATAAAATTAAAAGAACACATATGTATTCTTTCAATAATAAGTGTAAGAACTATAATTAAGAATGTAGATTTCAATTAGTTATGCATTCATTCACATCCCATTGTAATAATAAATATATTCTCTCACAAGTAAGTGTAAAATACACATTGTGAAACATTCATTCAGATGCTATTTAAAAAAGAAAAAATATGCATTCAAAAGTAAGTAAAAGAATGCACTAGCTAAAAGTGCATCCACATAAAGTTGAACGAATACATATATATTCTTTCTAGTAAGTGCAAGAACTCCAATTTTATAAAGAGACAACACATTCATTCACCTAATATTGAGAGAATAAAATACTCTCAATAATAAGTATAAGAATGCAAGTTATGATTATCTAATTTTAAATATTTATCATACTTTACAAGGTTGAAACATTCATTCACATAGGATTGAAAGAATAATGTTTTCTCTCAATACTACGCGTAAGAATGTCAAATTCAAAGACATAAACTAATTGAGACCACAAGAACTTTAAAAAAAAGAACCCTAAGAAGCTTATCAAACTATAAAAAACATAATTTACATAGCCTATCTTAGAGATCTTAAGAACTCAAAAATGAGATCCTAAGAACCCTATTAAATTACAGCACTATTCACATTGCATAAATTAGCTTTTACTATTCACTATTCACATTCATAAACAAGAACTATTCATTGTTCACTATTCATAAACAAGAACAAAAATCACATTTCACACAAGAGATATAAGAGTCTACACAAAGAGTTGGAACTCACACGAGATTAAACAAATTGCATTTTAGTTCAGACCTTCAAGATTGCTTGCTACAGCAACCTAATAGGCCTTCCTTCTTTTCTTTCCCTTTTTTTATCTCTTTTGCTTGGCTAGAGAACCGAGTGCAATATAAACATATGAGGGTTGTTTGTTAGCTTATATAACCTAAACTATTTGTACAAATAATTTATTCATATGAATAAAGTTTATTCACATGAAATACTTATTCGTACAAATAAAATTTATTCATATGATGATGATGTGGCTGTTGTCAGTGTCTCACCCAAGTTTAGGCTTTGAGGGTGTTGGTCACCTACAATCATGTTATTGTTCATTGTAGCATAGGTGTTCACAAGTGTAGCATAGGTCCTTGGGTCATATTTTGATGAGAGGTGTAGGCTAAAGCATGGAAGCTAATCTCATGCGCATGTGGGTGAGAAAGAGGGCTTGATCTCACAGGGATGGATGGAGGCTCAAGCCTCCATAGGAGTTCAAGGCTTAGAAGGGGTTTGTAGGGTTCAAAGGGGGATAAGGTTGAGAGAGCTAACTAGGAGTTTCAAGGTTAATAGAGGGTTATAAGGTTTAGGAGGAGTTCAAGGTTGAGGAGTGGAGAGCTAGTATCCTTCACAACTTCAAGGGGCAAGGGTCGAGGAGGACGGACAAGGGAGGATGAAGGAGGAAGAGGAGGAGGACAAGGAGTAGGGAGGAGGAAGAAAGGAGGAGGAGGAGGAGGAGGAGGAAGAAGAAGAAGGGAGGAGGAGCAGGAAGGAGGAGATGGGAGCAAGGAGTACAAGGGTAAGAGCAAGTTGGAACACGATAGTGCAAGGGAGCATGGACTGAATGGAGATCAATCACATAACACGATAGTGAGCTTGAACAATGAACCTCAAAGATTGGGAGCTTCATTCCATTGAGAGAGATCTATACAAGTTGGCCTTTACACAATTCGTAGATACTTCCACGGTTGGACCTCTTGGACAAGAGTCCTTCCACTTTTTGGGGGAACTTCTTGGGTCTCTACACAACGTGGGGGAACCTCATGTGTCCCCCCACAAAGTGCCAACCTTGATGCAGAGCCTGTACAAGATATGGCAAAGACTGGCAAGAGGACTCATTCAAGCCCAACCTCGATGCAGAGAGGAGTTTGAGCACTAGCTCCTTATTTGGCAAGCAAAGGTTTGCAATGAGGATGGTCTCATGCTTGAGGACATCGAACTCACATAGAGTGGGCTCAATGGGACACTGGCTCACTCAACCAGCTCTTTGGGGATGTGGAGTAGGCACCCCTTAGATACAAAGGCACAGTTGAGGGCCAACTCTCATCTCCAAGGCGCATGGCACCGGATGAGAGAGATTGATGCAACCGTCCCTGAGTCATGCGGACAACACCTCAGACATGGAAAAACAGTAGGTTGTTGGGCCAGTCTTTTAGGACAGAGGTTCCTTTGAGTGGTGTTATGATTACGTGAGGCAACGACCAAGCTAGTTTCTTCAGAGAAGGGCCTGTAGAGCTCCTCCAATCAGTGATCAAGAGAGAAGTAGAGATGTATGGGATCATGGATTCATTTCACTGGTAGATGATCAAAGACAGTGGGCCACTTGGGGAAGGAATGGTTCATCAACGCTTATAGCATCCCGCACCAGAATGATCCCTACGGCGCCTCTGGCTTTGGGAAGGCCGTCCCCTCCAAGAGGTCTAATTGGACCCAAGAGAGTGGTTTTGGCCATCTAGAGTAGGCCACATAAAGCGAGTGAATGAGGTGGCCTTCTCCTCTTACACGATACAAATAAGAAAAGCGACTCACCTAGAGGCATCACCATCGACTCCTTTCGAGAGAGATATCGGGCCAAGCAATAGGTGCCCCAAGAAGTCAAATCTAGATTATGTATGCTATAGTCTTTGACCACATAAGATTTCTAGCTAGTTGCCCACTGGTGTTTACCGATAAGCCCTTGGCTGAATTGGCCGGATGCAAAGTATCAACGAGATTCATTTGGGGAATGGCGACCTAGTTGACAAAGGGGGGTCATGCCTTACACATCAATGAGATCTCCCCAGCCTATAGGATACATGGATAGAGTATCCACCAAATCGAGCTACATGAGAAGACCCCACCCACAACATCATTGTCCTTTTTCTCCAAATATCGTGTGTGAGACAGTGGCCAACATCACGACATGAAACATCTGGGTAGCGCATTGCAACCTAGTGATGGGCGAGCATCGTGTTTCAGCTGCAATGACTCTAGTTGCTATCTAGCGAGACATTATCTGCACTCTATGCACAGTTGGGAGTGCAAGACATTGGATTTTAGAGTGATTGTCGAAAGGCACAGGAGTAGTTCTACAAGGTGTCACCTACAAGCACTTTCTACACTCACACCTAAAGGGATTTGCTAGCTTTATAGTCTTCCTTTTTTATTGTTAGCCCATATTCTAGAGACACCGTAGGTAATGACCTGGATTCTCAAGAAACATGTTGGTTTTCTTTCAAACAAATTTTTGTTTATATTTCCTAGGGTCAACACCTTCGAGATAGCTGACTTGTATGCTTGAAAATTTCTTTTTTTTTAAAACAAATTGAATGAGAACATAGAAATTCTCATTTTTAAGACTGCAACTACATCCAACTACTCAATTGGCACTCTTTAGAAGTACCATCATCAAATTCTCCTTTTTTTCACTATTTTTGTAGTTCTCTAGGTTGACATGAAGCTTCAATGATATTGATTCCACAAGCAAAAGTTTCTATCTTGGGTGGAATCAAATCACCCCCACCTCCCCCCCAAAAAAAAGCAAACGAAGTATGATAAGTCACCTTGGGTATAGGCAAACCTAATCTGTCGTATTATGTCTGGATCACACGACATTGATAAGTGTTTATGAATCATTGAGTCTAGTGTTATCCTATGTGCTCCAAATTTATTTTCCCCCTATTTTTGTAGTTCTCTAGGTTGACATGGAGCTTCAATGATATTGATTCCACAAGCAACGGTTTTGATCTTGGGTGGAATCAAATCCCCCGCCCCCCGCCCCCCCCCCCCCCCCCAAAAAAAGGCAAACAAAGTACAACAATCACCTTAGGTATAGGCAAACTGTACAAAATCATTTGGAAGTGACTATTGTGTCTTGATCACACAACATTGGTAAATTGTTTGTGATTATCATTAAGTCCGATGCTATCCAATGTGCTCCAAATTTATTAATTGTTGACCATCTAAATAGACCTCAGTGAAGTTGTATATGCGTGTACACGCAGGCACGCACATGCACAAACTCCAAGTGTTCTATGGCATACAACCTCAAAAAAAGAAATGTACCTTTAAAACCGATTGAAAGGGCTAGATATGATTGCCATAGTGCGTAGAAAAAACGTTTCTGGGCACCTAAAACGGTTTGCCGTTTTCGCACCATTTTTGAAACCTAAAATGGCATTTTGTACAAGCCAAAGAAAAAAAAAAGGTTTTGTGCTTTTGCAATGCCTCTAAAATTTTGTCCAAGGAAACATATATATAGAGCAGCAATGTAAGAGCTTGTTAACACCAATGCTCAGCTAAGAAGAAAAAGTACCAATACACACACACACACCTACCTCAACCACTGAGTAAGAAGTTAGAACCCCATTGGCGAGTAGGGCAGTTTTTGCTCTCCAAGCCTCTCCTCTTGCTCTCTCTCTCTCATCCTACAACCCCCCTCTCAGCCGGCTGCCCCTCCTCCTTGCCTTCCTCTCTAGCATATCCTCTTTGCTCTCCTCAGCCCTTGCCCTCTCCTTTGCTCTCCTCCTTCCTCTTCCCTCCAACCTCTCCTTCTTGCTTTCCTCAGCCGTTTCCCTCTTCTCCTTGCTCTCCTCAGCCCTTGCCCTCTCCTCTCCTCCTTGTTGTCCTCTCAAGCCTTGTTTTATGACGTATGTATTAATAACAATTACATATATAATATATATTTTTTAAACCTTAAAAACCGAAACTCCGTTTCCACCATTTTTCCTGGTGCCCGAAACTCTGAAACACCGTTTCCCACCCGTTTTCGTTTCCCCGTTTCCAAAACTCTTGGGAACTATGATGATTGCTAAAGGCTTAATGATCACAGGAACTCAACAAACAGGATTCATTATCCAAACATATAGAGCAATACTGTTTATTATCCTTGGCTGGGGGTACATACTTAGTGTTACAAAGAAGTCTTCCAAAGCTGGCTGAATTTGTGATGCTGAATTACTAGATATAAAGGCAATACATTAGGAAGAGAAAATACATCCATTTGCTTGTAGATAAACTTGAATTTATTCCACCTAACAAGACTATGGCTAAACCAAATATAACGAGTCCAGATGTGCCTCATCAAATTAATGAATTGGAGATAGCCCAAACTCATGCTATTTTTCTGTGGGAGAAGGCATCGCCAACTTGTAAAAAGGCTATTAAATGGGTGGTGTGTACAATGCGAACGTGTTTCTCCTGTCAATTTCTTGCACCTTACTACAAGACAACCAGGACTCTTAATCCTGGGCTGCCCAACATGAGAAAAAGGATGTGCCGGTAAATACTTCTGAAAGCATTTGGGCACTACCCAACTATATTTGCTGCATTCATGCCCAGAATATCACATTGTATTTTAGCGGAACCAAAGAAATCAGCTGCTCAGTTCCTGAGATTTACCTCACTGTGCTGTTGTAAGTAGTCATCCCTGTAACTTCACTGAAATATGGCACCACTGTTAAATGTACAATGAAATAAAAAATTCGCTTTAGCAAGTTGGCTTGTTGTAAGTGCATTGCTTGGATTTAGCAATGAATCCCTTTTAATGGGTGCATAGCAGCAATCAACCACTGTAACGTCCTGGCGTTCAGGTGTATATAGGTGTGTGAAAAGTGTACACCAAAATCAGCATCATAAGAGCCAGACTTCTTCTGATTGGCCTCTTGACAAGACACTAACTTTCCACAGACAAAGTAATGTTCAAGAGCCTCTCCTTGAGCCAGCATCAACTTTGTGAACACCTTAGGGATGGATTGTCTTAGCCTTCAAATATGCCCATCATACAAGCAGGAAAAATTATAGAATCAATAGAACAACTAAGAATTTCTGAACATTTAAATTGGCCAAGAAAGCAGGGTCTAAAATTTGCGAAATATGAAACAACAAGGTCCACAAGCAGTCGATTCCAACACGTTTTGGAGGACAGAATACCTGAATTAAAAAGTGGCACTTCAAGTAGGGTGTAGAAACAGTTTTACATCACACCTCCTGGAGTGCTATACTCAAATCCTGAGCTGATTTTCCAATGTCGCCACCTTTCCTGTGAAGTGTAGTTACAAATTATACATCAGCAGACAAAATTAGTAGTTGCTAGAGTGACTTGACATAGATTGAATATAACCAAAGTAGAATAGGCATTCTCCTAGGCAAAGCACACCAACCATAAGCAGGAAATTTTTAAACAATCTTGATGATGTGGTGTAATAAATATCCCAAAGATACAAACAGAAATTAATTTTCCAAGTTACATGACAAATCCAATTAATGCAGCAGTGTGCTGTATTAAAATTCTCACCCACAGCAAACCCAAAATCAGCCAGCAGTTACATCACGAAGTACACCAATACAAATACAGGCTTGTCCTCAATACAAGCCTGTCTAAATCAAAGAAAAACCGCAAACAATGTGACCAGCCAGAATCTGTTTTACACAACCAATGGATGCCTTATCCAAAATAAGCTATTATATGGCCTTGAACTCCATAGCTGGACTATTATGCATAACAGTGCAAATCCATTGCATTCATGCAATGCTGAGGTTTAAGATGTTTTAGAAGAATGAAGTGTGCTGTCATCACCAATAAATGGCAGAATTCTGCAAGGACAAAGTAACCTGCTTTTTGATTCATTTGAATCAAAGAGTTTTATTTTTGATTCACAATATCTGCTTCAGAACGTTTTATAATACCTACTATGGAAAAACGCTCATTCTACTCAAAGCCTCAAGCGTAGAAGAAACCTGCAGGCAGGATGTAAAAGCATCCAGTTGTGTACCTTAAAAGCGGTGATACAGATTGCATTATGGTTTGTAGCTCCATGTAGCATAAATTACAGCGCTCAATCCTACACAGACCCAAAACAATTACATAAAATTATCCTCAAATCTCAAAGAGGAACTGTAAACAAGAAAATATCTACTTTACAAGCCATTTCAAAGGACACCACACCTTGTATGACACCAACCTGTGACAACAAATCTACAATACAAGATAAGAGTTGTTTTTTTACTCCCCTCTCAAAGAAGAGAAACATTCATCTTCCTCCTTTACACTTGATTGATTCCTCCTCATTATTGAATTTGGTAATCCAAGAAATTTTATGTATCATGGCTTGTTATCCTTTAATTAATGTGTAGTTGGTGCCTATGCAATGGAGAAGACGCATTACAGAAAGAAGCAAGATCTGCTCCCTTTACAAGCATGACCTTGGTCCAGACTCCAATGGCTGCTCATGGGATTTGCCAAGTGAGATAAATATACTGCACATCCATTGAAGTAAACCCACCAACAAAAAGCAAAGACAAAAATATCCAGACACGACAAAATCTTTCGTAGACTAGACTGATGGAGATTTTGCTTCCCTCGAGATTTGGGGGAGCAAAAAATGATTAGAAACTTGATGGTAAATTGAGAAATAAGAGTTGAATTGAAGGACTGATGCCTATTTAAAAAAGCATATGATTGTGACTAACGATATGAATTTATGCCGAAATCTTTAGTGTGATGCCAATGGCACATCATCTGTTTCATGCTGAGACTATGCAGATGCTTAATACAGAACTCTGGATAGGAGGTATTGAGACAGCACAAATGCTTAATTCAGAATCCTGAATCAAGCAATTTGATGCATAGAAATTTGATGGAGCATTAAGAAACATTTAAGTAGAGTAGGCTTCAAGAGGACTGAGAGATATTCAGAAAAACAAATGATTATGACTGACGATATGAAGTTATGCCAAAATCCGTAGTGCATGCCAATTAAAACGTCACTAGTTTCACACTGAGACCATGCCGATGCTTAAGTCAGAACTCTCAGACAACACAAATTCTTAATTCAGTATCGTGAATTACATCTATCAAAAACTTTGCCCACCATTCTTGAGCGCTCAGTAAAGAGATTATCAGAAACAAGGGGGCATGGCTGACAGAAAATGTGAAACAAGAAACCAAAAAAGTGCATTAATAGCGTTGTCAGCTAGAATTAAAACTACTCCGTCCAAAATACTAGGAGACCCTGCAGTATATGGAATGTGTCAATTACAAAGGGAGATTTCCAACAGTGTTTGCACATCTTCTATGATTCTGATACATGCATCTGATCAGATATGGTGCTCAAGACTTAAGTTTGAAAAGCAGATAGAGTATATTGCCAATGTTTGAACATCATATACAAAAACTGCGATATCAAACACGACCTGCGAAACGCACCCAGTATGATCTTACTCTTTGTATCTGAAAGAGTGCATCGATTGAATATAGATTTCTAGAGCTCTAAATGCTTTCTTTTAAGAGTACAAAAAATGCAACTAAATGACGACTTGCTTTGTAGAGTGTGAAATCAGAGCAACAACGAAATTCTCCAAAGACAAGAAGAGGGTCCAGTAAATCAAAAGGGTGAGAGATTAGATCAATAACCTCTCTTCTGCATGAAGATCGACACCGAAGGATGGTGATGCAGTGCGTGTTGCACGAATGACCTGCCCAAAGTTCTTCACCAACACTGATAACACTGCCAAGGCAATGCTCAGATATCTGCAAAGAACAATGAGCAAAGTCATTTCCCTATTGAAACAAGAGAAAGGCCGCCCTGACATATCATCTCTATACAATTTACAGACACAGTGATGGCTTCCATGTACCAACATCCTATGCCACTCGAGCAATCATTGTACTCAAAAGTAAATTTTCTTAATCATTCATTTAAATACTGAAAAATGATTGCACTTAACATGCTATAAAGCTACCATGTAGGTGCCCTATTTTCAGTAAACCTTTATCCCCTTACCTGTCTAGACTGCTGCTTAGCAATCCATTCAGCAATGGAAGAAGCAAAGTGCAGACTTCTAATGTGAACGCCTCACCTCGGTCTACCAAACAACTAAGTACATCAACCAGTATCTACAGAATAGCATACAAAAGAGGAGTAACTGGTAAGAGTCCTTGTACACAAAAGTGCAAACAAACATGTACTTGTTACAATAGAATACAAGAATATGAAGTCTTGGATATTGAAGTAAAGTTTTACTGGTAAGGCCACATGCATCTGCATGAAAGGGTACCCACAGAATGATCTGCCATTTTGTCCATTGCCTCCACCGCACCTTTCAAATCATTTTTTGTCCAAAATCGTCTTATAACCTACACATAACATTAGCAGTCCAAAGCAAAATCTACATTATAAAAGGGATTGCCTGATCTCCCTCTCTCTCTCTCTCTCTCTCTCTCTCTCTCTGTGAAAAAAGAGCAGAGAGGGGGAGGTGGGGGGGGGGGGGGGGGGGGGAGAGAGAGAGAGAGAGAGAGAGAGAGAGAGGTCACGACAGACGACTGTGGCTGTCACCCCTACTATGAGAACAGTATGAGATCAGAGGTCACTTCCATTGCCTTTTCTGAGAGGGTTTCAGCAACCTGTCTCGTTTTGTCAGTACCAGGATAGAGATGCTTGGATCTCTTCATTTTGCAGATAAGACAAAGAAACCACAGTATCACACAGGTGAATACTACAGTCTTCATCACCTCTCTTATGAGGAGGATGAGCAGGGAGAGGAGGACGATGATGAGGACAGTATGCAGCTTGACCATCTAGCAGATTTCATGGACCAGCAGCTCAAACGGATCTATACATGTGCTTGTACTGCCTCATCTACCAGCACATAGTTGAGTAAATATTCAAAATGTATCTATTCTGCTGTACATTTAGAACATTACATGTCAAAGAATTCAAAAAATATAGTATTAATTGCTTAGCATACATAATTGTGTGGCAAGCACTCAACGAACATATCTAGGCAGATCACTGTGAAACGGGATCCAAGTGCATCCAAAAAGAGTGAGGCTATTTTAAAGTAGAACAAATACAGACTAAATTTAGATATTTCTGACGCTGTATAGCCCTTACATTGATGCAGATTGTATCAAAATAAAATAAAATCTTAAGAGAACAAGAAAGGCCTGCTCGTGGAGTAGATAACCGGAATAATGAAATGTTATGTCATAGTCAGAACTTAAGGAAGGATTTGCTATTAATGGCATCACAGACATCAAAATAGAATTGATTTAGTAATTAAGCATATGCATAAGTAGTGAGGTGACATTCAAAGACCACACATTGATTTACAAGATTTAAGCTTCAGGCTTATACCTCGCTCAGATACGAGCGTTTCCCTCATCATTGAGCAAGCCCTTTCTTGTGTAAAAACTCTGGCTGGTGTGGAAATTTTTTACAATGTACTTGCCTCCTGTAAGCTTTATCCTTCCATTCAATTATGGTGTACCCTAGTAAATGGCAAACCTACAACAAACACCCCTAATTTGAATTTACCTCCTTTTTAAAATTATACTGGTACTGAGAGGGATGTTTTTTACCATCAAAACGCACCATCGTATAGCCTCCAATGAATTCAATCTCAAGCAAAGTAGTAAAACTCACTATTCTCACCCATACTATCAACACAATTCCCTACTCAAGGAAGAAGGTTCATGAATTTGGAATCTGGATAATAGTAGATACTATGGATGCTTTTTACTTTGTAGTTGCAAATTGTAATCCGTTTCAGATTGTTGTAACTTGTTGATTCTTGAATCATCATTCATGAATGATAGATCATAGAATCGTAGATGTTGAAGCATCATGCATGCTGCATAAGTCATGACTTAATGGCCAATGCTACGTAACATAATGTCACTTTAAGTACTAAATTGAAATTTGCATTATGTATTAAAAAAATATTTTAACACATAAATTGTAACATCTTGCTGTTTCTTGTTCCACCGTTTTGGCTCAGGCCGGAAATTTTCTATCGTTTCCTTTTCCGCCGTTGCCGTTTCGGTGTGCAACTATGTTTGTGAAATGAAGGAATGCCTCAGAAGTCATCCGAATTGAGCCCAAAATAAATAGCAAGATCCAGCCAATCAAATGCTGCTGTAGAATATAAGAACCAAGAATTTGTAACATTGCATGACTAGGCTCCTTGTCTAGCCACATATGTCACATCCACATGTGCAAATGTTCATACCTTGGTGGCCTTTGACACCACCAAGTCATGAATTACTCAATACATGCCATTTACATCACATTTCATGCATCAATAGACCGTATTTATATAATCAACACTAAAAGAAATTCTGCGAATCCATCTTCATGTTCGAAATCGTCAAGGTTCTAGGCATCTTAATTTCATCACCATTCATGCTTCCATGGTCTATTCTTCAAGGTGGAGTTATCAAACGCAAGGTATCCTTCCTAAGATTCTATAACCACATCAGATTTTAAACAACCAACCATAACCCTTGAAAGTCTTACATGGGCGTCAATTATCCATTCACATTAATTTTCTCTTCACACACATCATGTAATGAAGTGGGGAAAGAAGCTAAGTGCAGGCTAGTATTGGGGGACATCTAGCTACAGAAGACTAAACTCTCTCTCTCTCTCTCTCTCTCTCTCTCATACCTCTGAAAGGGGAGGCATTATGCCCATTCATGGCTTACCTCAAAGTTGAGCAGATGGATGCAAGCAAGAAAACTCGCAAGGCATTGGAAGCCACACAAACCATTGGATGGCACCGAGATGGGATAAAATGGATGGAATTATGGGGTATAAAGGCTGCTGATATACTAAAGGATGCTGTAAAAATTTTGGCAAGACCCAGGGGCTAAAATGCTGTTCTACAAACAGGAAATTAATCCAATGGACAGCTATGGGATGCCAAAATACCTTGGGGAAGACATATCAATGTTTAAAAGGCATCTAATATGCAAAATGAGAACCAGCTCACATGATCTAGAGGTGGAGAAGGAGAGGTGGGAAAGACCTAGGGTCCCAAGAGAAGAAGGAATATGCAAAATCTGCCCTACAGGGGAGGCAGAAAATGAGCAGCATGTACTGCTAAGATGTTGGGCCTATGCACACATCAGAGAAAGATAAGTTGACAACACAGACAACCTGAAAAATCTATTAGAGCAGCCAACAACAAAGCTAGAAAGTTATCTAAAAGAAGCTACATAACAAGTCTACAGTATTTTCTTTCACCAGATGTAAAAGATCATTATTTGTTGATAGTGATCACCAGTCCCATAGATCCTGAAGGGTCTGAAGAGCACAATCATATCATATCATCTCTCTCTCTCTCTCTCTCTCTCACTTCTACAAGCAAAGAGCCAGAGATTTCAGCCACCACAGATCACCAGCTCCTTCAAGTACACCTATAAGCCACATCCCCCTTCCCCTGTATCATCTACCTCTCAACAAGGACTCCCATTAGCTGCTCGACACACATAGAGAAGATCAAATGGCTAAGCTACACTCCACCCTGCTTGTGGATATTTGAGCAATATTGCATGCGGTCGTGGTGATTAGATGGAGATAGCACAACTGAAAATTCTACCCCTTTATTTCGAAGTTTTGGCATTAAAGAGGAAATTGCTTACATGCTTTTAGATTGAAGACTTTGAGGAAAGAAACTACCAGCAGTATTGAATTTGATCCTTACATCAAGACGATTCCCCTACGAAAGCATATTAAATTATGACAATACAGCCTCAGATTTGTTGAAGCGATTTCAGAAGAATGTTGAGGTTGGGCAGCAAATTGCAAAATCATTGATAAGAGAATATTTCATAACCATATCGTGCTTAATGGTATGGTGCTTAGTCGTATGGCATGAAACTAAGTTATTGAGGTACAGGATTTGAAAGGTGCTATTAGGTTGTAGGTTGGCACTCATGAAAAAGGAAACTGTTGGAAATCAGGAATATGGGCTAGCTCTTCTTCAGCCCAAAGCAGCAATTGTACACTTGGCTCAGCTGAAGGAACTCTTTAGTTTGGTTAGTAGGGACCCAAACCTGCAGAAAAGCTGAAATGTCTAAAATCATTGTGGAAGGAATGGTTATTTGGAACCTGAATGTCCTGTGTGAAAGGCAAGATTATTTGGAACATGAATGTTCTAACGGGGAGATCGGACAAATATCATTGGGTTAGACGTCTTCATAATGGTAGCTTCCACTGATAAGCTACTTCATAAACTCTTGGGATGACCTTGTATGCGGGTTTTGGAGGCCTGCCTATTCTTGTGGAGGTTTAAGTGCACGAAATGCCCTTCTTTGAGACCTTTTGTGTTCATTTGCATAATTCTTTTGCTTGGCCTGAGCATCCCAATCGCAAAAGAGCATGCATCCTTTTAAGGTAATGTCTTACTAAGTTTTGACAGCCATGTCTGCTGTAGTTGAAGGCATCCCAACTTTGCATCCATACATTATCTCACACAGCTTATCCTAATCAATAAATTTTTGCTGCTCTTATAACAAGATTCAGCGAGTATCCCAAGATGGCAAAGTGGTTTGGTAGAAGAGCCTTATGTACTGATCCTTCCATTTGTTCACCCTCTCAGACTGACCAATGGGTCCCCACATGATATGCAGTGCCTAGTGCTGTAAATACTTCCTGCAAAACATGGCCCATAGACTTTGCATCTTTGTCACTGACAATCTCTTGAGGAAACCCATAGTACTTAAATGCATAATCGCAACACAATTGAGATGATGAATACTGTATCTTGGTGGGGATGAACTGGCTTGTTTGGTAAGCTGTCAACCATTACATGTTGACCCATCCCCTGTCTGAAGAAATCAACCCAGTAATGAAATGCACGGCGATATGTCTCACTTGCCTTCTGGAATCAGAAATGGCTGCAACAAACCAGCCCGCAAGCTTGTTGTCCACAAACATTTTGTGACGTACTTCACATCTCTTCTTGATAGAGACTTTATAAATCTAGATGAATCCAGGAACAGCCCAAACTCATCCTCTAAAAGCACAACATATAGTGCAGTTTCAATTTCATGATAGTCACTCACAAGGTTGAAAACCATAAACTCCATCACACATAGCAGGGACTAGCTACTATGACATCCCCATTGACGTTACCCAACAGTGGGTGAGACCATAGTATAAACATTTGCTCTCACCCATACAAATCCACACACTCGTGCATACTTGAGCATCCATTTATACAAAGGTCTTTGTACTGAGTTTCTGTCGGTACTCCGGAGGCGAAGGGCAGACTCAGCCATGACAAAGGCTAGCACTAAAGGAGAAGGCTAATCAAAAAGGAGTCCACATTCTCTTCATTCAAGCTACAACTGTTTGTGAGGACTATATGATTGATTTCAGTCTCTCCCAAACAAGCATCCAAGCAAAAAAATACTTAGACCATCTAGCTGATAGGGCAACGCATTTCTTCAATGCCAACACTCCATACAATGACTGAAATAAGCCATTATGCAAGGACCTTGGGCATGCCGGTCCTGCAAGTCTGCAAATATGGCTGCTGCTCTCAAATTCTGCATGTAGTTCTCCTAAATTATTTTTGGTAGATGGTGCAAATAGCAGACGATGTGCGAGCCCATGTTCTAGACGCATGTGGCTTGAAAGCACCACTAGTAGCTTAGACAAAGCAGTGAGAGGTGTGTATTCTAGAGGCTGAATAGAGAACGAAGGAAGCCTATTTGAGGATAGGTTGTTCCGAAAGGAAACTAATCTTAACAGAGAACTAGCATGCAAGAAACTATACTTGAAAGTATCAGGCTGCAACTAATGGCTTGAGTTGCTGGTAACGACAGTCTGTTGTAAATTAGATAAAAGGATCAGCCTTATATGAGAACGAGGAAAAATCTGATTTGTGAAAGGTCATTTCAAAGAATGGGTTCACTTGGGAAAGGGTGAGAGAGAAAAGGAAAGTCTAGGAAGGAGATATTGTAACAAAGATTGTAGAGGCTTGTAATTAGTGCTAGAAGAGATTTAGTACGCTTCAAAAGCTAAATGACATTACGTAAGAGAGAGGGAGGCAGGGCGATGGAGACCAATATCTTAAAGAGAGCCACACAGAGGGCACAAAGAGAGGAAGAGAGAAGAAAGGTAGAGTTTTCTTCCTAAACTCTAGCTTTCCATCTTTGTTTCTTGCCAAAATCTAGCTTGCTCTAGACCGGACCTACTGCACACTACAACAATTGCCAAGTTAAAACACTTTCAAAAAACATATGCCAAATCCTTGAGGGGTTCCACATAATGCTTCATTTTGCCCTCAAAAGACGGTGTTCTCCACAGTCACCACACCAAAATTGAGAGGATATTTATAACCATCAACCGCACCATCATATAGCCGTTTACTGACACTCACACAATCACCAAACACCTGACTCAAAACACATGAGATAAGCACTCCCTCTAACTATCATATGCTTCTAATGGCAATGAAAGAATGCTTACACCACTCATTATGTACAAGTCATAGTGACATGCATATCGAGCCGCAAACAAGAAGTGAAGAGACAAGGACAATGACCCTCATGACTGTTACCAACCCCATTTCACATTTATACAAACATGCCTCAATGAGGCCAATGCTTGCATCATAAAGATGATCGGACATATAACCCCCTAAACCTATAGCATCTACTTTGACCTACTGTTGATAAGGTTATGCCTCAGTCAACTTCGACTACGATAAGCAAACCCCTAAGTCCAACTACGATAAGCAAACCCCTCCCTTGCAAGCAAAGCCCCAAAAATGTTGAGCTACAAACAAGTGAGGAAGTGTATGGTCGAGTATCTAAGTCTTCTAAAACCTAAACACTAATGGATCCTCAAAGGTTAGCCCTGCTGAAATAATATAGAGGACAATGGACTTTTCATCTTGAAAGACTCAAAAGAAGGCTGCCAAAACTGATAACATGGCAGGTGGTGGAATCCTAGTATTAAGTGAGCCACCTACAGTTCCACATGAACCAAATATTTCTTGATGTACAGGTACCTGCAATTTAGTCAGCCGTGACTGCATAATACGAGAAAAGGAGCTGTGTTGCTGCATGAGTTCCTCTATGATATCTGCATCATTGACCTTAAGAGTTGAAGAGTTTTCCAAGGTGCTCTGGCTCCCTTTCTGGTGTATATGCATCCAAAAACAACAAAGGTGTGATAAGAGAGTACCTTTAAAATACTGAAAACAAGCGCCTCCTTACTAGTGCACCTTGTACTGGAAAAAATGCTCACGTAAAACAACACTATAAGCATTTGTGTTGAATCTGAAGACTGAAACCAGAATGGAATGAAAAGCACATATATCTGCAGCGAGGTTCATTAGATTTTCAATAGAAAATGAAGGTGCACTTATTCAAAACCAAAAAATTGATTGCAATCCTTTCCATGTAATTAAAGAACTCGAAAGACAATTGCCATCTGAAATCAAAACAGTGGTTGCAATCCTTTCCATGTTATTAACGAACACAAGTTTTTTGAAAACACAAAAGACGATTGCCATATATGCCCAGATGAACGTCAACCACTGAAAGATAGTACTGATCTTTGGTGACAATGTGTGAAACATCAGACCACGAGAGCCTCTATAATACAAAAATGGAACCCAGGACAGCTGACATGCAGGATTAAGAAAAAGGTTCAGTTCAGACACAAGCTTCTATCCTCAAGCTACAAGTCAGACCATTTTGGGCAAGTACATACCAGAATGAAAGAGTTCGTATCAAGAACAGATACTCTTATTGCATGTCCAGTAGGCATGCCTATTATGTCCACCCCTGAAGCCATATCCTTTCTATTGTATGTCCTACCCAGAGAACGAGCTCGTCCAAGCTCCATAAAACCTGCACTGGAAGCTCAGATGATCACAATATAACAAGATGTTGACTCTTGTGAAGCGCACTAATAAAAAAGTATGTGGCAGTGTTTTACCCATCAAAGAAGCTTCTTTCCCAGTGGTACATTGATCTTCCCCCATTGCAACTTCTTCTGTGCCAAAATCCACAATGATAAGATTTTGTGACCCTCCTTATGCAGCGAGCTCATCACTCAAATCCAGCTTTCAAAATCTAATCGTTTTGAGATTTGGATATATTTATTTGATTTGGACTTGCTTTTCAGCTTAAGATATATTTGTTTTATTTGCTCTAGCCTCTAATGCGGAAAAAAAGAACCTGATGAAGACCCAATGACATTTATTTATGTTTTGAGACAATTTACAGATGAACCAACCAATTGTAGGCATCTGTCAGTTATGTTTAGCATAAACTCAACCCTCAAACAAACTCCCATGTGCTTATCTTTAAAAATATGACAAAGACATATCCTAGCTTTCCAGTTGTGGAATCTTTGCTGGAACAAGGAACAGCCAAGTCCAACAGACACACAGACACATTTCAATTCAAAAGAGTGTTAAAGGACAACATCATATTTCTCAACAATTATCAGCTTTGAATGCAATACAAGGTCCATGGAAATATTACTATATGTTATATCCCAATAAGGCTCAAATTAAACATGCTCTACTAAGAGAAGCATAAATCACTATGACAGCTATAGATTTTGCTGACCATATGACAAAAAACCAAGCAACAATGACAAACCAACTCCTAAAGCTACCAGCTAAGGCCAAAACCAACATAGTCTACTGAGAGAAGTATGAATCTATGAGGCTATAGATTTTACTGACCATATGAAAACAAATTGCATTGATCATGATCCAACAAGGAGACAAAACACCCAATATGCAAAGGAGACCCTTTGAAACCATACATGATTGTTGAGTTTCAGACGCACAAAAGTGCATAACATACTATATACCTAGATGAATCCAGGAACATTCCCAAACTCATCCTCTAAAAACACAACATAGTGCAGTTTCAATCTAACGATAGTCACTCATAACATTGAAAACCATAAACTCCATCACGCATAGCAAGGACTAGCTACTATGACATCCCCACTGACGTCATCAGCGCCCAACAGTGGGATTTTCAGCACCAACTGTAGTGGAACTGAACTCATTTACATGTTTCCCAAATCAGAACTTGTGAGCATGCTGTTTGAATTTGATTTAAAAAAGTGAAAAGTGGCCAAGACTACAAGCTGCATAGCTATTCCAACGTCAAGGAGACCCACAAATGGACAAACATGAACGCAATTTTCTACCTTTTCCTATGCTTATCAAATTTTCCAGAAATGGATATGCTGGTATGGCCAAGGTGAAGCATTAAAACCCAACAATGGAATGCATAATTGCAAGGCATCAGGATGTCAATGACAGCAAATAGGATCAAGAAGTAGCAAATCTGTTAAGAATAGCTGCCCTTATCAACCCCGAGAGCTTCATATCAGTAAATCTAATAGCATCATGCATGAGAGAGAAAAAATTGAAATCACAGAACGAACCATTTATGCCAGACAAAATGTCGACAAGGAATTGCATCAAAATAAAAGTAAGGCAGTGCAAAGCCAGTAACAGTTCAACTTAAAAATATACTAGAATATGATAATCATGAAGACTTAGTTTGCCTGGTGCCGTCTCGTGCAAAAACAAAACTTCAGAAAGGTTGACATTTTCTCCTTTTGAAAAGACTTCATTTGCCTGGTGCTGTCTCGTACAAACAAAACTTAAGCAAGGCTGACATTGACTTCTTTTGAAACTCACCCCCTTGTGCATTGAAACTCAACTATCACGCATTCTTTGGAAAAAAATTCATTTACGTCTTTGTTAACGAGCCAAACCCAGTCTTCTGTCTTTAAAAGACATGCAACACCAGCTGGCAGCAATGAACCTGTTCCAATGCACAGACGATCTTCCCTTGGACAAGCTTGATGATTTAATTCCTATGATAGTAGTACTCAACAAAACCCTTTGTAATTCCTATAGGGACAGAAGAGTAATCGGAATGCCTGCAGACTGGCACAAACACCCTGGCTTAGCATACCTGGCAAAGATCGCACACCTCTTGGCACAGTATCTCTTTGAGTTCCACCACAAGCAGTTCTTTTAAGCTTCCCAGATCCAATCCAGTTTATACTTTCGTGCTCATCATCACCAGTAGCAGGCATGCCCTCATTCACCGTCCCTGAACGCACTAGAGAGCTAGGAGGCATCCTTGAACTGTTTACAGCACTTTTTTGAGCTGAACCACCAAACTCTGGCGTTCTACCTGGATCAACATGGAAGCTGTCATCACTGACACTTTTTGAGCTATCTTGCTTCGATAGCTCAGTACCTCTGGATGATACTGAGTGAGCAACAGGTCTAGCCGAATTTATTTCTGACACTGGCCTAGCAGTTGCAGACCCAACATATTCTATACCTGACCCATGTCTTGACAGTACAGTGGGTGCTGTGTCAACCTTAGTAACTTGCTGAATACTTGATGGAGGTTGAACTTTTCCAGCACCAACTCTCCTTGATGCTAGCAAATATGATGAAGCTCCAGAGGACCCAGTCGCTGCTAGTTTTGTTGAAACTGTGTTGGCAACCCTCTGAGGTGTACTTGGCACACTTTCTGTAGCTGCACATACCATGTTGTGTGAAACAACATTTAGTTTGACAACAAATTATCTCCTTGTAATACTGTTTAGAGATAAGTCATTCACATATTATATGCAATACAAATGGAAACTCACCTACAGAGCACACACAAAAATACAATCATCCCATTTACAGTATCAGATATGAGAGAGGCAAAAATAGACAAATTTAAACATACTCATTAAACCGAAGACATACAAATTGTTAGACTATTCAGCTTCACTTCTTTCACAGCGGATTCGGCCTGTGGCAATGCATTCCTAACCAGGCTACTGCTCTTCAAGCCTCCATCCATTGTCTGCTGAGCATGCTGATTAGCTGTGGTAATACCGTTAGTACGACTGTTACTGCCAGCTGTATATGGCCCCACACACTGCAGTGGAATACATGAAGATTACGACATTGAGATAAAAACATTCACTAACTTCAAGACAAGTATTTTCCCAGCTTTGGAATGGAAAACAAAAACGAGACATCACTTACTGCTAAGTCAACCACCCAGATGCCAACACAGCTTTGATTGTAAGAACAACCTAGCACCTTCCCATCATGAACATTGAGATCTGCTAGCTTGGACCATCCAACATCAACAACGTCATGGCATCGTAATGGCTCCCATGACAATACCTGGAATTCAAAACTTTGGCTTAGTCAAGAGCTTGATCTTTGTAGCAGACATGCTATGGATTGTATCAACTATGATCATTCCATATGTAAATGTCTTATTAAAATGTGAGAAGAGCAGATTCAACGTTCACCTTCAAGTTCTCATGTAAACCAGCCAGCAAAGTCCGACCATCTTGGTTGAATGTCATGGAACGTACTCCAGTTGCCTGAAAGTGAAAAGCAATGCATGAAGTAATCCATGCAACGAAGCACAGCGTATACAAAGTAAACGATTAATATCCATTGCATTTGAGCAACCTCAGGTCCAGATGATCCAATCAACTCAAACGTTTCGAGATCCCAAAATTTCACAGTCCTATCGGCAGATCCTGCACAAAAAGACAAACTACATCAATTAACACAAAAAATTCAAACACGAGAAGCTTAACAAACAGAACCATGTCACTCAATGTTTTTAAGCGTTGGTATATGAGCCTTATATGGCTCCCTGCTTTGCTTTGAAATTCACTGTTCACATTCTTATAAACAACAGCTGTTATTAGTACTTACAAATCATCAGCTGTGCTGCTCATGTGGTAATGTGTTTCATACTTTCCAGTTTGGACCCAATGTAGACAAAGGTGTGTCAGAATGACCGAGGCTAGAGCCTAGCTTACTACAGACTGACCCCAGCAGTGGAATGTGTCCCGACACACAGGATCTCACCATAAGACATGCATGCACACGTGTCCAAAAAACAACACAAAACAAAAAGCACACAATACAAAATGTGCCCTCCATGTACTTGATGCTCCTGGATCAATATCACAGCATGGACTTGATGCTCCTACTCCTGCCACGTGTTTTCCAATAGGGCATCAGTGGCTGGCCTGGTTGGGAGACTAAGGGCCCAAGGCCCCTTTATATAGAAAATGGAGGTTAGTCGCCGTCCTCCAGCCACCTAATCAGGCTGATCAGCCCTTCTACAGGGCCAACTTCCCACCCTAGGCTGACCCCTCATCTGGGGTGGCCCAGGTCATCCATCGTCCAACCTATTCCTCCCCTAGGCCGATATCAATATAGCCAAACTGCTGTGCAATTGAAACCGGCCTTCAGTTAACTAAAGGGCAGCAAACTGTAACTAACTTAGCATGCACGTCATTCACAGCCACATTGCAACATTTCCAGCCACTTCCATTAGTTAAATTCCACTTAGAAACAACTTTAAACACAATTGTGAGGCTAGAGTGCCCCTGCTCAGAAACCAAACACCAAGGACACCAATTGGCCCCAAACACTTTAGCGCCCCTTCCAGTGTTTATTTAATTCTTCAGGCAATGGCAATTGTGCAATTACATCAAGGGCTCACCCTTGCACTCTGCTACACTAGTAGTCCACTGCCTAAGCCAATACTTGGCATCAGAATGCATCCAACTCCCAATTGTCATTATAACCCAACTGTCAAGGCATAGCTAAGGCATTCCACACTGACCGTGCCCCACTGAAAGTGGCAATGCATTCCTCAAGCCCCAGAAAGCACTCAAAATAGCCTCAAGGCATAAGAACTGCAATTCACTGTCCCTCTAGCACCTTTCCAGGCACAACCTCTGTGGTTGGGTGTCTGTTTACAACCTGTATGGCCTAAAGAGAGCCCCGAAGCAAAACGCAAGCAATAACAACTTCAAAAATGACAAATGCAATCCAAAAGAAAGTCAAAATATTCATACCTGATGTCCATGGAAGAGGGGCAAGCTCTTTTCCTGCACCTATCCTCTGTCCAGGCCCCCAAGGGTGTAAAAATGACTCCCAGCCAAGGAAAAATGAGAGAGATACAGATTCTGGGAGCTGAGAACAGAAAGGAGAGCAAGGCTCATGGGTGCAGAGGCCAAAAACAGGAGAAAAAGGCTACAACATCAGCAACATGGCCTCTGGAGCTGCACCAACGGCCCACACAGCTTCCAGAAGCAAACTCGGGGTGGGTGCCGGCTCCAAAAATTGCTGTATAGCAGCAAAACGAGCATGGTACTGCATGCCAGGGTTTCTGAAACAAGGGAGCGGCCTTGGGATGCGTGCCAGCAGCAAAATCAGGCCTGTACAGCATTAAAATCGTCCGTACAATCAGCTGTTGCAGTCCGTACAGTCATTAAATGCATCCGTACTATCCATACAGCAGCATTAACGGTGCCCAGGGATGCACACCAAAGAGAGAGAAAGAGGTAGGCCTCAAAATGCATGAAGAGAGAGAGGAAGAAGATGTATTGAAAAAACCCATACAAATAACGAATGAAACCCAACATTAGGAGGCTTTGGCAAGAAGGGTGCATGGGAAATTGCCACGTGACTAATTTTGCGAGAAGTGCAGCGGAAATGAACTGAAGAGAGAGAAAGAGAGAGATAGAGCACGCCGCACAAACACAGCACACTGAGAAGGAGAGAAAGGAGAGAAAGGCACAAGAGAACTGCCAGTGATCTCTAGAGGAAACCCCACTACAACTAGGGGGAAACCCCGGAACAACTAGGCTACTTGAGAGCTCAACCAGACAGCTCAACAACCACGAACACAGGAGGCACAGACAGTGGAAGAACTACTCCACACCTCTGCCCTAGGACTCCTGAGATGCAACACTGGGCTGGATATCCTGCTCCACCAGGCCCCGGAGTGAGAGAATGAAAGCACATGTATATAGCCCCCCATTCTCCTAGCCGGCCAGCAAGGGGCAGGGCCGACCAGCCTGCCAATGCGGGCCGACCCACAGCCCTAGGGGCCAACCCCTACAGCCCTATAAGAGGGGCTGACCAGGCCCTCTAGGGAGGGCTGTCCTCTCTGCCCTCCAGCCGACTGACAAGGGGCCTATGGCCAACTTCTACTGCCCTATAAACAGGCTTGGCAGCCAGCCCTCCTGTAGATCTGGGAGCCGACTCCCTAGGCATCTCCATAGCCAGCTGTCCCGCAGTCCTAGACTACCCTCACAGGGGGACACGCACACCCACAACACAGGCCCTCACTCTTTACGCTACCCTAGCCTCACTCACTGGGCAGGCACACCCAAAAGCAAGGCCCTCTCTCTCTAGGTGACATCAGGAGATGTTGACCTCTAACACATTTCCCCCCCCCCCTTCATTTAAGCCCTAACCCCTACAACTAATGACACACTTAACAGCTCTAACCCTCTTTAAAAATGACACATTCATCTCCCCTTCGCCCCACCTTTTAGACCCCTCTTTTCTAGCATTAGCCTAACACTTAGGCCTAGTGGTTGCACCTAGGCACTAGATGCATTCCTAGGGACTTCTTGGAAGTATCACTTCCCTAGGCTAGTCCCCCAAGCCAAAGGTAGTCATGGTTACCAAATTCACATCCCCGTGACAGTGCTGACCTCAGGTGGCTGTACACAGCCTCTGGTCGGCATATTTACAGGCCCTTACTTTGGGCCTATAAAACCCTCATACCTGCACACTTGCAGCGTTTATTGAGACCCTTTCCTTGGCACCCAACCCACCTGCAAGTTTATTGAGACCATTTCCTTGGCACCCAGCCCACGTGGCTGGGCGCATATTTGCTGCCCATGCGGTAGCCTATTGTGCTTCCCACATGGCAGTCACACGTGCGCAGCATAGTGCTGCACATATGCAGTCTACATGGCTGCCATGCCAAAAAAGGCCATACCTCCATCAACAACACAGTCGAAGAATTTTCTCTCCCTGGAATTTGAAAGGTAAACCTGATGTCTGAAATACACTGCATAGTTTCCCCATAAATTGCCTCTAGTGCTAGCTTTTCCTCTGACCTCAAATAAACAATTTGATCCGCACTGATTTCTATGTCCTTAAGCTTTTCAAATTGTCCGTTCCTAAAACTTCTATAAAACAGATTGCAAAGTGCATCTTCTTCATGTCCATTCACTTCTGCTAGAGCTGATAGACAATCACCAAAAGCATAGCCATATTTCTGCAGGTTTGTCCTCTCAAATCTGGCGACCCAACACCTCCTACACATGCCCACGTGGAGGCCACATCAAGAGGTATCCAGAAACTCTGAGCCTAGACCATCAATCTCTCGAACCAAGCTCTAAGTGAGCTACTTGGATCAAGATCCTAAGTCCACCAAGGTAACCTACAATATCTCCCACTT
Organism: Dipteris shenzhenensis; assembly: GCF_047967505.1. Lineage (NCBI taxonomy): Eukaryota > Viridiplantae > Streptophyta > Polypodiopsida > Gleicheniales > Dipteridaceae > Dipteris > Dipteris shenzhenensis. The sequence continues at coordinate 4,693,023 of NC_141618.1, read as the reverse complement.
TGGTGGCTCCCTAGTCTCCGACACATTCGCGACACCAACATCCATAGCCAAACAACTTGAATCTAAACATAGAGAATGCATTCCTTAACCTCATCCTCATCCCTCTTGATGTTGACGCCCTTGTCCTCAGCTCACGGTCTTAGCAACTCTTATGACTTTCACCTTCATTAAGGAATCTAGATCTCCACTACTACAATATCTAACCTTAGGGCTATTTTGAGTAACCACTAATAAAACTCCCCTGTTACCACATTTGCCTCTTTTGATTCTGATGACTCCTTAAATGTTCTCCTATTTCTTCTAATCTGTCTTCCTATTGTTGCCGTGCCACGTAAAGTGTCCAGGTGGATCACAAAGTAGTAGCATTTCTTCTTCTCACTGCCACCACCATGGAAAGAGCCCTCTGAAGAATTCTTACCTTTTTTCAGGCTTGCCCTTCCCTTTGCTTGAGCTAAAACCCTTCCTGTTGCCAACTCCGCCAAACAACTTATGTCAAGCCTTCTCACCAAGCACAATGGACCAAGCTCCTCGAACATGGGCAGTTTTGATCTTCTGTAGCTATTAGGGTCATCATTAACCCATTGAACACTTCTTAGAAGCACGTTGAAAATGAACATGGCCAACTCATTACCATCCAATTCTCACCAACCAATCTCTGAGAATCTTCACCTTCACCAAAAAGTTATTGACGGATTCCCCCTCATTCATCGTCAACGGGAAATATTAATTCTGGAGTGTAACAATCTATGATGCATTGTTTTCGAGGTCTTCCAAGCCTCACATGCAATCACCAATACCAGAACCACCAAATCTACAATCGTCCTGATGGTCATTGAGTGTGCTAAGCATCCAATCTCTAACATATGTTGGATCTTGCATGCAGCTTTCACCACCTTACCCATCAATCCACTTGACCCTTGGAGTTGAACTCCATTCCTTCAGCAATCTCCCATATGCCCCTTGCCACCAAATGGCTCCAAAATCTTCATCTTCTAGGTCGAATGGTTGGTCCCGTCCAAAAGTCCCATCTCATCAACATTTGAATTTGGCATCCAGGAATTGCAACATGCAGATAACCTAAAAGAAATTTCCAACTACATAGCAGCAAAGTTGACAAATGGTACACCTGGCTGAAATGAAACCGCCTTCCTCTCTTCCTGCCGCAAAAGCTTTCAACCTTCAATTGTCATAAAAGATCACTCATACCGAACTACTGGGCTCTAATACCATTTCAAAATAACAACGGCTAACTTGCTACAGCCTTGCACACAAGTATACTTACGAACACACAGATCTGGAGAAGCAAGTCGACAGCCGAAAGGTTAGATCTCAATACAAAATGCTCCCTCTGGGCAGAGAAGATGCGCTGCCCACATGCAAGGTTTATTGCGAGACTTTCCTTAGCCATCCCAACCCACTGGCTGGGCCATTTGTGCTGCCCATGTGGCAGCCTATTGCACTGCCCACATAGTAGCCACACATGCATAGCATAGAGCTGCACATATGCTTGTCCACATGGCTGCCCTACCAGCTCTCAGGTTTGCCCACATGGCACCTCCTGCAAGTGCCATGTGCGGCCCTAAGAGAAGGCTTAGTACAATCCCATTCTAGACACTCACGATTGGTCTAGAGCACAAGCACATGATAAGAATCACTTGGCCAAAGTTTGAAATTTTTTTAGATCTCTAGATATAATTATAAGCCTTCAAAGTTGGTCGATCCTAAGGTTCGATCCCTAGACTTTGCATATACTTTCTGTTTGCCTTTGAAGTTGCGGAGCCTAGCTTTCTCGAACTTTAAAAGTACCCAATCTCCTTCCTTGAGATATAATTGTCTCCTATGCTTATCTGCAGCTCTTTTATGCTTCTCTTGAGACCTCTCAATTGCAGTCCGGACTTGGCTGTAAGCTGTTTGGAGGTCTCTCACAAACTGATCAGCTGCAAATATTTCGTCCTTGGTCCTCAAGATAGGTGGCAGAATCACCTTCCCATAGATGACCTCAAAGCGGGCTTTCCCTGTAAAGCTGATCATTGAATCTAGAACAACTTGCGGAAATCTTTTAATTCATAAGCTGTTCCTGGCCCCTCTTCAACCAGACTAGGAATCACCCTTCAGTATCGGCACCATTCTTACATGTCCCGTAGGCGTTTGCCAGTGTGGTAAAGCTGGAATTAGTACACGACTATAAACATGCTCGCTACGTCAGTAATTATGAAGACTAGGACTTAGGCAGAAAACAAATCAACAACGTTCTCTTCATTCAAGATACAACGAGCCTTGTTTCTGTCACATTAGTTAATGAATTACCAGTGGCAAGAAGAAATTCATGTGGATGGAAATCTAAGCACAGAATCTGCCCTTCATGATATTTGAAATCATGCATAAGCTTGCCAGCAGTCAAATCCCACAGCTGCCACATAACCCAAAGAAAGTCAAAATATTCTAGATCAATAACAAGCTAAAGAAATAGCATGCCAAAATCAGACAGTAACAATTATGAAACTGTGAAGATCGAAGCACAAACGTGCTGCTGCAATTGCATACAAAAAGCAAAAAATTCAAGAGCTTCAGATGGAGCAATGGAAACGCACTTTCACAATGTTGTCCTCTCCACCCGAAACTACCCAGCGTCCATCGGGACTAAACTTGATAACATTCACACCACGAGTGTGGCCTTTATATGTGTGGATGCATCCCTTGCGTCTGATGTCCCATATTTTAAGATTTGTATCGAGTGAACCAGAAGCAAAAAATTCGCCAAAAGGATGAAAATCCACTGCTATACAGTTGGACCGATGACCAGTAAGGGTCCTTACAACTGCTGACATGTAGAAAACAACCCTTGCGTGGTTAGAGATAACCAACTCCAGTTCAAGTGGGCAAAGCAGTGTCTACCAATACATCCTGGTAAAGCAAACGCTATCCACAACGACTTACTTTTGGCCTCTTCAAGATCCCAGAGCTTAATTGTTCCGTTTGCTGCTCCTGCTGCGACTAAAACTTCGGCAGTATCGAAGGTGACAGACTCCACAGCGCTTGAGTGTCCAGACAAGCTCTGCAGAAACAACACCGGTGAAATCGAGGCCTTACTTCTCGCGGTAAACGCGAAAGAAATTCATAGACAAGTCAATCGCTGCAAAGAGTGCAGCTGCTCTGGAATATTCAACGAAGCAATGCATGTAGAAGCGTCCTGAATAGCGTCTATGTCTGCTACGCCACGTGAACGATTTCCGTAAGAAGGGATTTCAGACTAAACAATCTCACTAGAATCGCATTCGGTTTGCCGATCGCCCACATGTTAACTTTATGATCTTCACCCCCGGTGACGAGCACTCTGGACGACTTTTTGCCAATTTTCAGGCAATTGACGTTGGAGGCGTGAGCAACGAACTCCTCTGGACAGGGGGAGAGAGCAATGCAAGGCCCAAGAAAGCATAAGTCGAAGGAAAAGGGACAGAAAACAGTGCAGGAAGGAAAGAAAGAGCAAAATGAGAGATGATGGAATGGCAAAAGAAAAAGGAGATCCATACGGAGTTTGTAGGAGCGCTTCATGGCGAGAGGAGAGATGGGCAGAGGAGAGGCTACCACCATGCAAGATCTGAATCAAACATAACAACAACACAGAGAGAAGAGCAGAGAGAGTGATCAACATACACACAGAGACAGAGAGTGTCTTGTAGCTGCCCACAGAGATCTGCAGTTTCCTTCTTTGCTTTATATTTGCCTCTTTTTTATTCATTATTATTATTCTTTTATATATTTACTTAGTTTTGATCCTTTTAAACTTTTGAATCCCTCTCCTTCCACGTCATCTCCCCCCGCCCCCCCCCCCCCCTTCTTTCTCATCATACACCCCCCCACCAACCCGTGACACTTAAACAACCCCTTTCTCCTCCCCCCCCCTACCCACCTTTCACACTATTGCCTGCTTTGTCCCTTGGGGATCGCAGGGGCATTGTGACTGATATTCTTGGGAGTCACACTGTGACACAATACTGAGAAACCAAGCCACTCTTCTCGAGTAAAATTGAGCTCCACATGGGACTCTCTCTCTCTCTCTCTCTCTCTTTCTCTCCAACATATTCACATTCCATGTGACCCCTTAGGGATGCATCTTGACTAAATCTTCACATTCCACATCATCAAAGGGGTGCATCTTACTGTATCTTCAGAATCAAGCCGCCCTTTAAAAATATAAACTTGGATTGAACATTGCACAAGCAACCACAAGTCCTCACTTGTTTTAACATAATATCATTGAGCTCCAGCCACATGCATGAACCTCCCCATAATGTAGTGTACTTAAGCCTATTGAATGGGTGCTATAGAATCAAAAATACCCTTTTTCCAAATTGAATACAAGCATGAGACAAATACCATTTTGGTGTCCATGAGCATTTATCATTTTTATGTACGATAAGCAAGGATCATTCTCATGCCCATACAATGTGAAAAAAGATGCCATCATTATGAGTTGTTGTTCGTGATTCAATGAGAGTCACGAGGGAGCCATTGTATAGTCAAAACATGCACTACATCTCTTCATGTAAGTCCATTTCACAATGTTAAAAATATGAGCCATCCACTTTTTGAGAGATCATTTTAAATTCCTCTTTGCAAAAGATCATGTGGACCTTAGAATTTCATATTATTTAAGGTTCCCTTCTCCTCACCTTATTTGAGACACAAAAGGATGGAGTAATTCAATACATTTTATGCCCCTTCTCAAGCTTCTTGCTACTACATACATGTGGGTACATGTAAAAAACAATTGGCTCAAACATCAAGAAATATGTAAGAATATAACAATTGGCTCAAATAACAAGAAATATGTAAGAATATGGTTCATGGATATACTCCTCCCGATTCAATTAGCCCTTCCCCTTTTTAAGGAGGTCACTCTTCTCAAGAAGCACATTAGAGCATTAAAGAACAACAAATTAGGTAAGGAAGTCCATTCTCCAATAAAAATTTAGCAAAAGCATGTTTTGTAACATTATGTTAAATTATTTGTCTTTTTACACCTAGACATGTTGCCTTGCCTAAGTGATAGAAGCCTCACAACTCATAGTTAGATTATGTATAATTAATTATTTTCTTGCGCCAAGACTTGTTGCCTTGCCTAAGTGATAGAAACCTCACAACACACATAAAAAGCATCAATTTAACATATTTTATTGATCAAACCTTACACTTTATAGTCCACATTTGGGTTGGTGGTTAAACCCCACCCACTCCTAGCTCTTGACACTCCATCCTACATTGGCCCCCCCTTCTCTCAACCTTGACAATCAGCGTCCCCCACATGTTCTTTAAACGCCTTAGTATTCATAGCCTAGCACCTTGTCACTTAACACCACGAACTCAAACCTGCTACTATAGCCACCCAAATCGCAACACCTCAATTTTGACACTCCTAGTAACCATTGATCGGCTTTAGCACTAATTGTCATTTTTCGCACCTTTGTACTCCATTACATATGTACATACATACGCACACATACGTAATACATACATAAATACATGCATACATACGTACATACATAAAAACATGCATGAATTCTTGCATGCATGCATGCATGCATACATACATACATATGTATATATTTAGGTGATTGCACAAAGACATATGACTTGTGGTAGTAGGCTAAGGAAATAATTATTTATTATATTTTAAAAAGAAAGACCACCATACACTCTTTGAAAAGAAGGACCACCATACAAATCTTGTATGATAAAGTTTCCAACACCATCTTTGTTCCAAATTTAGGACATGTTCACTATCATAAAAGACAATCATAGTCAGTCTTTCCTAGAAACACAAGTTTACTTATGAAAAGAGGAGCATTAGTAAGGGAGAGAGTCAAATGGTATATTGGGCTAGACTTTTAATGACATGATATTTCCCCTTTAACATCATGTGAGTTATTTGTGAAATATTATATAAACATGTGATATAAGATATCAGGGGTGCTTTCACAAGCCTCTTTTGAAGTACGTAGATGCCTATAGTGTAAATTAGGAGGATAAATGTATACATTTGTTTGATCATTTATTTAAGAGGAGATTTAATATATTAGCGGGTTTCTTAACTGCCTAAAAATATGCTAAAGAAATAGTCTGAGAGAGAGAGAGAGAGAGAGGATAGTTACACATCTTTTGTATTTTATACAAAGCAATGGATAAGCTATGATGAACCTTATATCACATGCAATTTATAATCTCAACACTGCCTCTTACATTGCAATTACAGATGAGGCTAGAGAGTAAAATAAAAAGTATGAAATAAGGACAAAATTTGCAAATCACCAAACTACTATGAATATATGCTAAACTAGAAAAATCACCATACAGCTATGAGCAGGGGCTAGAAGCTGAGCTAAACTACAAGTTTATCACCCAAGTTGATGTCAAAAGTAAGAAAACTTCTCAAAGCTCAATTATGTGCTTGGTACAAGCACTAAAAATTGGGTCTCTTACCACATGTAGCTTGTTCAAGTTATCAAAATATATGGTGGTGGAAAGCCAATCAAATGGAACAAACTCTAATAGTAAATTATGGAACCATACAACTACACAAGCTGTATTTGTGATGCCTTAACATTCACCCTCAACATTTAGCCACAAGCTTCATTTGTAATGCCTTAACATTCAGGCTTTGCAGAAGACAAAGACACTATGGGTTGAATCCCTGGTGATGAAAGAAGCGTATATGCAGCTATATACACAATCAAATTTGGATAGTTTAGATGCACAAACACTATACCGAGTAGTAGACAAAACCTTTAAGCATCATGCAATCTTTATCGTGGAATTGGAGCAACTAGAATACTAGAAGATTGTTAGATTGAGTTAAATTGACAAACAAAGTGCCTTCATGCCAGATGGTGAATGTTAGAGTTGGATTAGTGTAGGGAGGTAGCCAACACTATACTAGAATGTAAAGAAATAATCAAGACTATGCCAAATCTGTAGTGTCATCAAAATGGAAGAATGCACCAAAATTGTGCATCACGTCATTGATGTGACACTTGGCATGGAGTTGTTAATATAGCACTTGGCATGGAGTTGTTGATGTGGCATCAATATAGAATCGATGATGTGGAAGTGAAGGACTATCCTTTCAAAATGGTAGCATGCTCCAGCGTGTTGACATGGCCAACTTGATAATGTAGAATCTAGGATGTTGTTATTCGGGATTATAATGGAAGTTGTAATTTGAGTGTATGATGATGTGGATTGGGGTGCAAGTGCATTAACATGAAACGTAAGGCCTTTGTGCTAATGTGGATCTAGAGTCCTAGATTCAAGAACATGCATCCAAAATAAGTTGGAAAACATAGGATCTAAAAATCAAGATTAATGTGGAAACCACATGTTTTTCCACATATAGGAAGACCTAATGTTTTTCCACATATAGGAAGACCTAATTAGGGATGATTGAGTCTTAGTTGCCCTATGAAATCTAACTCAATCATCATTGGTGATAGTTGTAAATTTTTGAACTAGAATATCTAGGAATTTATCCATTTTGGTAAGAGGCAAATCGATATCATCATCTTCGATGTCGTATATTTATGTAATACCATCTATCTTTTTCTTTATTTATGCCATACCTAAAGTATGGGCTACTTAAGTAAGTGTCAAGCACTCTGTTGCTACTACTGGAACTTGTTTTGTCGAGGTTACTGGGTCTATGAGATCAACTGTTGCAAATGCAAGAAAATATTTGATTGGCGATGAAAGGCTGAGGAGGTTTTAGGCTTCTCCTTGATTGGTTGTTTAGATTCATGCATTAAGGAACCTGTTGGTCCTAATTCTTTTGTTCTTGCTGTCTTGGTCTTTGGTGTATATATTTCTTTCATCAGTTCTTAAACTTCTTTATTCAATAAAAAATTGGATAAATTTTGAGTGTGTTCATCCATGTATTGGAGTGGTTATGTCTATAGATGTGAAATTCTATTACCTACCTATGACCACAATTTGACCATGTGCTTTGTGAGTTTATCCTGCACTTCAAATAGTGCTACAGGAGGCATAAAGGCTCCCATAATTTCATCATATTGCATGGCCTTCAATTGGAGCAAGGGTTGCTACTTTCTCTTTCAACAGTAGATTTTCATAGAGTAACTTACTATGCTCTTTAGTTAAATTGCCCATCTCTCTTATTAGCAATCCCTGTTTAATTTTAACTGGCCATTTTCTGAGTGCTTTAGCTGTCTGTTGATTTTCCACTAATTTGAGTTTCAATTGTGTAGTATCTTGTTGTTGCAGCTCAAATTTGTCTTTGTCACATTTCTATGTTAGTAACTTGTGTTCCTCCACTTTATACTATAAATCATGTTTCAAACATTGATTTTGCTCAATTAAAATATAAATTTATTCCTTTAATTTTTTCCATTCTAAATATACCTTCTCCATTCCTTTGTAATGTTCTCTTTGCTGCATTTGGAATCTCTGTAATAGGGCAATTTCCTCATCTACATCTCTAAATGTAATATGATCTTCTTTGGCCGCCTCAGAGCTTTGTTCACAGTTATCTATATTTTCTTGTACAAGAGTTGACTGTTGTGTTGGACTCTTTTGTTTTGGTGAGGTCTCCCACTAGAGGTACTCCCTCTTAGGTTTTTGGCACCTTGCCTTGTGGGTTGTCCTACACTGCTTGTTCTAGCATGGTCTCTTTGACTTCTTGTTCTGCCACCTTCTTGGCTTCTTGTTCATCCCTATTGCATGGTCTGTGGTTTGTGGTTTTGCATCATATTTTTAGTTTGGGCTTCTTGACCGAATCGTGTTTGACCTAGTAATGAGCAACCTCTAATGGTGATTGTAAATCTTTCTATGTTCCCATTGGTGCTTCAATCTCTACTTGCTCTTACCTAGCTTCTTTCAAAAGTCTATCTACTTTTTAGGGGAGCTCTTCCTCGATGCATCTCTCTTCTGGCTCATTCTCTTCATCTAAAAACGGTAGACATTGGTAGGGATGTGGCACCTCTAGAATCTAAATAAAAAGAGCATAGAAAATGGATCAGAGTTTGCTATGGGAAGTACTCCTCTGCTTATCCTTGTCGGTTATTTCCCTGATGATTCTTTCATGCATGAATGTTGTTGTCCATTGCTCATCTTGGCAAAATGCATCAAAGAATAGTTATCTTTTGGAATATAATCATATTTAGTAAGAAGCAACATGCTCTCTAGGATCCACTTACACTGACCTTTTCTCTGGCCTTTGAGGGCATTCTTCACACAAAAGTATCCTTTTGAGTGTACCTGCTCACCAAATTCCTACACCATGACCTCATCAAGATATCTACATGGGAGTTTTCGTGGGTGCATTTGGAATCAATGGTAATTTAAACACCTAAGCGACTAACTCCACTGTGATTGACACTTATGGTGCAAGCATGCCTTATGTATCACAAAGGTGGTCAAATTGTCTCTGTGCTTCCATATTGATGGCCCACTAGTACCAAGGAAGATGATAGTACTCGTGTAGCCCCCTCTTGTGTAGCCATGCAATGTATGTGGACTAATTGTATCCATATCATGTTTAAAGTCTTGGGAATCACAAGTGGAAATGTCAATAGATCATTTCTTTATTGGGCGAGGGGATTCTACTGCCTTCTCATCAATGTCGGTGCTTACTTGACTACGGAGCGACCACTGTGATGCATGTTACCCCTTTCGCTTCTGTTTTGAAGGACTGAAAGAAGATGCCATGACTTGTAAGCTCAATGAATTGCTAGCAGCTCCTCCTCTGGCTGCATGCTCTTTCATGCTGGTTTTGACAGTGGTTCGCATGCTGATAGATTTATGGCATCTAGATAGATGATTTTTTGGCAGTCAAATCAAACAAAGGAATATTGGAAAGATAGAATGAGTGTTTGGAAGGAATTAAAGTGCCAATTCCTACATGTGCTACAATACCCGCATGTGTGAAGTGTCACGATCGTCACTTCCTTACATGATTCCTCTTTTGAAAGGCCCAACTTTGGGTTGCCAAAATTCTAATGTCCAACCAAATGGTCCAAAGTCAAATCATACATTTTCCTTAGTTCAAGGAATGGCTTCAGTTGTCGGAACCCATTGACCACTTTCAATGATATATTACCATGCATATCAGCTAGTTAAAATGTTCCTTGGCCTAAATCCTTAACAATTTTGAAAGATCCATCATATCTCATTTTCAATTTTCCTGAGAACTTCCCCAATTTCGTATTAAACATAAGTACCCAATCTTCGTCCTTGAACAATTTGAATATGATGTTTTTGTCAACCCAGGCTTTTCTTCGCTCTTGAATGACGTGCAGTTTATCGACTTTCTCGTCAATCTTCTTCTAATTGATTGAATTGCTCTCGTTGGAACTCCTCCAAATCCTTCGGACTTAGTTTCTCAAAACTGAAACTCGTAAATTGGCAGTCACAAATTTCAAGGGTACTACTGCCTCAACTCCATAAACTAACTTGAAGGGTGTTATTCCTGTGCTTACCTTGCATGTTGTTTGGAATGCCCACAATGATGAATCTAGATTTGTGTCCTAGACTATTCTGCTTTTTAAAACTGTCAATTTCAAAATCCATTTCATGATTTTATTAAAACTTTTTGCCTATCTTGTGGGGTGTACGTTGATGCAATTTGTGAACAATTATATGAACTTTTTTTAGTTTTTTGATGGTTGTGCCCTCCTTGATCTGATACTAGCTCTATTGAACATCTGAACCGCATAATAATGTTAGGGTACAAGAACTTTGTTGTGATGTCAGATGAATTGTTGCATAGAGCTTGTGCTTCTACCCACCTAGTGCAATAATTTGTGGTTGCCAAAATGTATTTATTCTGAGTTTGTTTTGCTGGCTAGCTTGAATGGCCCCACAAAATCTAAAACCCATTTTTGAGATGGCTAAAGTGACAGGATTGGGTTGAGTGGCAATCTATCAGCACCCAATGGTTGTCCATCTTTTTGGCAGTACCATCATTTCTTTGTGAATTCATGTGAGTCTTTAATTACTATCAACCATCATTTCTTTGTGAATTCATGTGAGTCTTTGGTAGTACCATCATTTCTTTGTGAATTCATGTGAGTCTTTAATTACTATCAACCATCACAATCTCACTTGAAAGATCTTTTCTGCTATCACGTCACCCACAAAAAGGCCACTGGATGCCCCTTGAAGGGGCTCCTGCAAAATGACATGTTTTGGAACATAGTGCTAGAGTATTTGATCTATTCCTCTTTTATACAATGCTCCTACAATGATCATAAATGGTATGATTTTGAGAGCCAATCTATGCCTCTGATCCCTTGTGAAACTTTTAGGAAACACTCTATCTATCAAGAACTGCAACATTCTATCATACCAATATGTTCCATGAATGGCTTCCACTTGGAACAAAGGTGCATCCGGTAAGTCATCTAAAATTTCTTGTCCTAGGTGTTCCTCGGACTCTAATCCACTAAGGTAATCCATAATGAGATGTTTTCTTCCTAGTGTGTGCAATATTTTGTAGTTGAATTCTTGTAAGAGAAGGATCCATCTTGCTATCCTTCCAAATGGTTGTGGCTTATTGACCAAATACAGTAATGCCTGGTGGTCAACATGAAAATCACTACATTGCCCAAAAGATAATGCCTGAGTTTTTGCAAAGCATATACCATGCCTAATTCTTCCCTTTCTGTAACTAAATAATTCCACTCGGCTAACGATAAGGTATGGTTGGCATAGTAAATTGACTAGAACCACCCCTTCTACAGGATTTGCATTAAGATTGCATGTATGGCAATGTCCGATGCATCCATAAAAATATGAAAATCCCAATTCTAGTCCAGTGGGATAAGGATAGGTGTAGCAACATTTTCTTCAATAGCTTGAATGCCTTTTGTTGCTCCTCTCTCCAAATAAATATCTCCCTCAGTGAGGGAGATTTGATGAGAAGGATTTCAAGTCCAAGGAAGACCAATCTTTTCAATGGTTGACATACATAAGAAAGATACCTGAGAAATCTGTTGTGCCATTTCACTTGCCCAATGAGCCGCATAATCTCTTTGGCATTTCTTGGATCTTTGGGCTCCTAAATTGTAGCAACCTTCCTTGGATCAATAGCCATCCCTTATTCTAAAATGATGTATCCAAGTAAGATACCAGCAAACTGTAAATGTATGTCTCATCGGATTCAAGCTCAACCAAGACTCTCGACATTTTCCAAAATAGAGCCGAAGTTGTTCAATGTGTTCATCTTTTTTTTCAAACACACTGAAGTCATCCAAAAACACTCTTATGAAAGTTGTGAGGTATGGTGCAAAAATCTTTTGCATCCATCCCTAGAATGTGGGTAGATCATTTTTTAATCCAAAATTCATTCCATTGCTTGTTGCAAACACTCCCCATTCCATCACAAATGCCATTTTATCTTTATCTTCCTCCACCATTTGGATCTAATTATACCCACTAAATCCATCTTAAAAACTGTATACTTCATGGCTTGCTACTATGTCCAACATGGTATCACAAAAAGGTAGAGGGAAGGGGTTGGTGATAGTGGCTGCATTAAATTTTTTGTAGATCACACAAACCCACAATTTGCCATTTTTCTTAGGGACTATGAGGATTGGGGAAAGCCATATCACTTTCTCCATATGGTATATGAAACCTACTCTAATCAATTTATCTATGTCTTCTTTGATCGACTTGGCATAATTAGGATTCAGTCGCTACCTTTGCTACACTACTAGAATTGCATCCTTTTTAAGATTTATCCAGTGAACACACAGATCGGATCGTTGCCCTTCATGTCAATGTATTCCCAAGAAAAAATGTCTTTAAGTTCCATTAGTAATTGCATCGATTCAAAATGTCTTCTGAAGAAGGCACTATCCAGGGCTTTGATGGCCCAGCTCAAGTTAAAGAGGTGAATTTGGCACCTGCAGGGCAAGGACCTCAACCGTAGATGGCTTAAAGTTAGACGAAGAGAGAGATTCGATCTCCCTCTTATTAGATTATTCAAATTTCTTCACGTGGAAGAGCACTGTCATGAAGGGTATCCCACCAGAGGTTGTCAGCACACTATACTCCTAGTGGATGATGCCAAGCCAGTTTGGTAGAGGCCTTATACTATGAATCCCAGATATGCATCACTTGTAAAAGAAGATATCCAAAGGCAAAATGATGCGAGGTTCATATACAAAATCAAGCACACTGACTGGGTGTCCCCCATAGTCATTTTAGTGAAAAAAAATATCAAAATAAGGATACGTGTTGACTTCAAAAAGGTCAATGCCATGACATGGAAAGACCACTATCCACTTCCATTCATAGAACATGTGTTGGAGAGAGTGGCAGGGAAGGAAGCTTATAGCTTCCTTGATGGATTTTCATGGTATTGCACTTAAAGATGATCTAGCATAAAATGGCCTATTCTACATATAGGTGAAAGATTACCAAAAAAACATATAGGTGAAAGATTACAAAAAACCAAGAGATGGGCAATTTTCAAAAGATTTGTAGAATGCATGACTGATAAGTCATAGCAAGCATCACTTTGATTGAAGAGGGGAGTCTATATACTTGACACCATCCAACAAGAAAACAAAGTAAGAACTAGCGTAAACCTTAGTGGGGAAGATAGGTGTCATAAACACCCCTCCCTTGTTATTAGGGTCACAATAAATATAGAAATTTAAGCACAAACGTATCACGCTTGATGTAAACATAGGGAGTATAAATTTGATTTGAGTAAACATGAGTCTACGGGAGGACAGTAGGATAAAGGGAAGAAGAGGTATGAAAAAAGGTCAGTAAATAAGGTATAAAGGAGGTTGGAAAATTACCGAGAGAAGAATGGAAAATTATGACAAATAATGAAATAACTAAGAATTGGTTGTGAGCGCATATGGAACTCATGGGAAGAGACATTACTAAAAGAAGAGAAGGGAGGTGTAATAAGGGTGTGAAGAGAGAGGCCAAAAAGGAAAAGAGAGAGAGAGAGGCTTAGGCTTTTTGTGTGTATGTGCGTGCATGCATATGTGTGTGTGTGTGTGTATGTGTGGCGGGGGGGAGGAAAAGACAGAGCCCACGTGGCAAAATGAAAGGTGAAACCTTTGAAACAATAAATTGGAGACCTGTGAGAATAAAAGATGATGCCAAATCGATGACGACGAAGGGCGGGGTAGTCATTGAGTAGTCGAGGTGGAGGCTAAGCATGGAGTTATGAAATACGACAAGGCACAATGACCTAGAAGGGTGGTGAACTAGACAGGTAGCTAATTGGACAGGTGACGATCAAAAGCGAGCACAGTGAACTAAACAACCAGATGTGAAGGAGTAGATTTGGTATGAGAGCAAAGGTGGTTTAAATAGCAGTGAAGGAAGAAGGTAGTTGGGGGCCGAAGGGCTTAGAGGTAGGCGGGCGAGGGAGGTGACAAGTCGGGGGGGGAGGCTAGGCGTAAGGTTAGGTTAGGGAGTGTTAAAAAAAGAAGAAGGATAAATAGGAAGAGAAAAATTAGGAGAAAATTTTAGGGAAATAGGGATATAATAATTAGGGGAAATGGGGAGAGAAATAGTAGGGAAATTTAGGAGAAAAAATTAGGGATAATAGGGAGAATTAGGGAGAGGAGAAAATAGGGAGAAATAGGAAAAACTAGGGAGAGGAGAATTAGGGGAAATTGGAGAATTATGAAAATTTAAGAAAAACTACAAAAAAATTAGGAGAAATAAGGAGAAGCATGAAAAAATTAGGGAACTTTAGGAGATTAAAAATAAAGAAAATACAAAAAAAAAGAAAATGAGAAAAAAAGAAAAAATTAGGAGAAAATTTTTAGGAAGAAAATTAGGAAAAAATAGGGAGAAAATTTGGTAGAAAGTATGAAAAAATTGGGAGAGGGAATTAGAGGTATTTAAAGTAGAGAGAGGGACTCCAAGAGAGGTCAAGAATAAGGTCAAAAAAAAGTTTTTCAAGAAGGTAAACAAAGTTAATTGCATAAGCACAAAAGGGCGGAAGGGATTGCACGCGTGTGTGTGTGCAACCATCCAAAGTTTCTACCAAGCTGAGGCTCTATCAACCATTAACCTCCATAGCCAAGCCAAGAGAGGATCAGACTATAGCCAAAAGAGTCGTGCATAGAAAGGAAGCGTAGTTGATTTAGTCATGCACGCGTAAGTGATATTCATGTGCTAGTTGGCAATAAGGAAGTGCTAGTTGGCAATAAGGAAGTACTAGTTGGCAATAAGGAAGAACATGCAAAACCTAGAAAGCTTATCAATCCAGTGGCGACTGTGTGAGAAGCCGTTAGAGTAGAAGTTGGTTATAGATGATGGATCATGAAGGTGGCGCAGATGTTGAGGAGCTAGATCTGAACAAGGCATGGAACACAAGGTTCTTTGTAATGGTCATGCACGTTTGATTGTAACATTTCAAGGTCCTCGCTATGCTGACTAAAACTCCATGCCTACCAAGATCCTCCTTAGCCAAACTACTTCAAAGCAGCAAAGCATGCTGCCTTGTACTCTAGCTTCTACCAAAGATAATGCCACTATTGGTTGTTTCTTACTAATCCAACAGAACACTCCTAATCCAAATAAGAAACAATATCAAAAAATTAATTTCCTAGAATCTCAATCTCCTTCACAATCTAATCTGCATCATCCCCTTAAGGTCTTTCCCAATGTGTAGCTCTAGCATGCCCTTTAAGGAATTAAGAACTTGCATCCTCGCTCTCTAAGGTTTCTCTCAATGATGATTTGATAAATTGCCGATGATAAACTGGCCTGGTGTTACACTAATAAATGAGACTCACCACAAGCTTCTTCTTGTACTGGGTGACATCGACAAGTGGTGATGTACCTTGAACTACAAGCTTTTCATTCACCTCCATAGGAGATGCCACTTCCTTACATTTGGTCATTCCAAATGCCTTTAAGATCTCTCAAGCATACCTCTACTAAGAGATGAAAATATTGCCTGGATGTTGCCAAGTCTCAATGCCTAAGAAAAAATACATCAGTCCTAAGTCTACCATCTAAAAGTTAGAACTTAGCAACTCCATCATGTGCTTCAGTATCTGCCCATGATTTCCTACGATGATCAAGTCATCCATATAAGTGACAACCACAACATACTTTCCTTCTTGCCTAGAAACATATAGGTTAGCATCATAAGAACTTTTTGAGAAACCAAAAGAAATGTCAAAACTATCTATCCATTGGTACCAAGCCCTTGAGGCCTATTTCAACCTATACAATGCCATCTTGAGCTTCCAAACCTTTTTCTCTGAATCAGGGACTTCAAAAACTGGTGGTTGAGACACATATATCTCCTTGAAGTGGCCATTCAAGAACACTGATTTCACATCCATTGAAAAGACTGGACACTTCTTAATGTTGCATTGCTTCCATCTCCTCCTTTGGAAGCATAGCACCAAATTGGTTAAACATGATGGTAGGAGTTCTCACCTATGTGTTGAGTGTTGTAACCAGCACATCATACTTTTGAGGAAGGATTTGGATACATGTCCTGGCCAACTTTTTGGTACTCTTTGCTATCCTTAACACTGATATTTGATCACAAAGATATGGATACATCTCTTGGCCAACTCTACAATATTCTTTACTATCCCTACCTCTAATATCTAATCACAAAGATTCTTGATTTGTATGATAAAAGTCCTAGTTGCTTCTCCTTTTGAGAACTTCTCTACTGTAAGTTGATTCAAGTTTTGAATCTTGGTTTGATTCTATGTCTCATATTGACCTTTAAATACATTCCGGGCCTCATTGTCTTTAGATATATATTGAATCAACATCAAGACACAATCACATACACTAGTAAAAATAGTACATAGTCCATCTATGTTTCTACATCTCAAAGCATGTAGAACAATTGTGTGGGGTTGCTTGGGTCCAACGGTGCGACTAGTTCTAGATCCAATGCTAGAACAATATCCAAAATCTCGTATGCATCCAAAATGGCATTGATCTTGAAATCTTAGAGCATGTAATTGGTCCCATCAATCCTACCTTTTATGAAGGCATAAGGATGACTTTGCATAATTCGCTAGAGTCATTGGGGCTGCCTAGGCTCCTTGACTATTGGGAGCCATCACTCAAAATTTTTTCTTACTATATAAAGCTAAACTTGTACCAATTTTTTTACTTAGACCACCTGAGCTCTTATACAATGAAAGAAAATGAAACTAATCTTGAACTTTTAGAGCATGTAATTGATCCTATCAATCCTACCTTCCATGAAGGCATGTGGATGACTTTGCATGATTTTCTCTTGGGTCATTGGGGCTACTTGACTACTGGGAGCCATCACTCCAAATGTTTTCTTACTATAGAAAGCTCCTTAAACTTGTATCAAACATTGTTATTAAGGGCACTTGAGCTCTTATACTATGGTATGCAGTAGAAGATACCAACAAAATGCAAGTACACAAATTGGAGAGAATAAAATTTTGATGTACCAAAATTGTTGATACAATCAATGGCTATTATGCTGTCCCTCCATGTACTCTCAAGAGAGAGCTAAAATGGTGATCTAGACAGATGCTAAGTGGAGGAGTGTGAGCACTAAAGATCGAAGATAACTAGAGACAAGAGGGGCAACTATTATAAAGCATGCCATGTGGGTTGGTTAGACTGATCGACTATAGATCCTTTAGAGGTTGAATAGTCAAGATGACTAAAGATCGTATAGAGGTTATACCATTCGGTAGGGCCTTCGAATCGCCCTTGGACCCTTGATTGTGCAGGCTACCACCATCTCTTGACTCCAAGCTTCTTGGGGGGTAACACTTCCCCAAACACCCCCTTCAAGGTTGGTATCAAGCTCTATCCCACTTGACTAAATGTCAAGTCCACATAGGACATCTCATAATCATGCAAGACCCAGTATAGCATATAAATTAGGGACCCTCCCAATATCATGTGCCCATCAGGGCTTCTCCTCACATGGGGTCCCTACAACATTGGGCACTCAAAGTACTTGGGGGTAACCTATATGGGAGGTGGACATTTGAGCTAACTCTAATACCCCTCCCAATGTTCACTTGAAGATGAACTACATGTTGGGCCCAACATCGAGTCAATGAAGATGACAAGCAAGCTACTCACTCCTAAGAGCCTTGTTTAAGATGTTTGCACAATTATCTTGCATGGGACAATAATTTTGCTTCACAACTCATCCTCCATGAGCTCCACATGTTATGATATTGGATCTCAATGCATTTTATGTGGGCTTGAAACACAACATTCTTTGCAATGGCCATGCAACTCTGATTGTTGCATTTCAAGGTTGTCCCTTCATTGAATGAAACTCCCATGTTTGCTAAGATCCTCCTTAGACAAACTACTTCACAAGTAGTAAAGGATGCTACCTTGTACTTAGCATTGTCAAAGATAATGCCAATGTTTTTTTGTTTCTTGCTAATCCAACAGAACGCTCCTAATCCAAATGAGAAATATTTTCTTGGAATCTCAATCTCCTTCCCAATTTAGTTGCAATGCCCCATTAAGGTTTTTCCCCATGTGTAGGGAATAGCATACTCTAGCATACCATTACAAGTACTTAAGCATCACATCCCTGCTCTCCAATGGTTCTCTTGAGGCTGATTTGAGACCTTAATGAGAAAACCAAGTGCATGGCTAATATCTAGCCTAGTAGTATTTTAAAAAAATGAGACTTTCCACATGCTTCTTGTACTAGGTGATGTCAACAAATTATTATGTATCGTAAACTAAAAGCTTTGCATTCACCCCCATAGGAAATACCACTTCCTTACATTCGGTCATTCTGAATGCTTTCAAGATCTCCCAAGCATACCTCTATTAAGAGATGAAAATCGTGTGTGGCTCCTGCCAAAACTCAATGCCTAAGAAAAATGCATCAATCCTAAGTATGCCATCTCAAACCCACAACTTAATAACTCCCTTGTCTGCTTTATCATCTACTCATGATCTCTTGTGATGATTATGTCACCACATTATACATGCTATCCTAGGTAGAAACATACAGGTTAGCATTAGAAGCAATTTTTGAGAAACCAAAAGGAATAAAAAACCTATTATTGATTGGTACCATGCCCCTAGGCCATGTTTCACCCTATACAATTACTTCTTAAGCTTCCAAACTTTGCTATCTCAACAAGCCACCTCAAAATGTGGTCGTTGAGACACATGTACCTCCTCCTTGAGGTGGCCATTTAAGAACATTGACTCCACATCCATCTAAAAGATCGACCACTTCTTATGAATAGCTAGGGCTATTACTACCCAAACAAAAGGTTTTCTAAAAAACAAAGCCTATACTTTGACCTTGAAAGCCTTCTACAACAAGGTGAGGCTTGTACTTTTGCAAAGATATATCATACTTGACTTGGTCTTCCATACACAATTAATTCCAATTACTTGTGGGTAACCCATCTTCCCTTGGTGTCTTACCATCTGCCATGTCTGCCACAGCTTCTTTCAACTTCTCCAAACTAAAGGGTCTCTCTAAGTAGGGTAGGTCAAAAGTTTTAAAACCTTCTCCCTTATAATTTGAAAAAGCTGTCTTGCTCTTTGAGTGTCATCATTAAGGGGACAAGTGTTGGAGAGTAGTTCCTGAAAATGATGTTGGATATATTCAATATTCTCCTCAGTGTTATTTAAGTGGGAGCCATTTGGTCTTTTAAGGAGGGGAATATCCTCTTGACACCTTTTTCTTCTGATTATTCTGAAAGTTTCCTTAGTGGGTCTATCAATCTTGCCAGCCCACCAATCTCTATAATAAACTTTGGAGTCATTTAACCTGATCTGCTCTTCTTTTCTAAGTTCTTTTTTTGCCTTATTCAGATTTGCATGGGCCTCCTCAGCACCACAGCTCTGTCTTTTTGTTCTAAAGTACTGATATTATCGTGAATGCAATCCATTCTTTCAGCTCTAATCTGTGCCCTTTTCTTTCTAGCTGTTCTTAGAATGTTTTGAGTATCCTTCACAGCAAGTTCCCAAGCATCTAAGGCTGAGGTGTGCTTAGAGAAAGCACTATGCCAAGCCTTATTAATTAGAGTTTGCACACTCTTCAAGTGGAAGAATTTAGGGTGAGCTTTAAACTAGGAGGGACTTCTCTCACCAGAGCCAAAATCACACCTCAATAAAATAGGCTTGTGATCTAACAAGCTTAAAGAGGAGTATATCACCAATCTCAAAGATAGATGACTATTTAATAAACTTTGGGAAACATAGAACCTGTCTAATCTAGCCTCCCTTCTATTGTCTCCAATTTGACTGTTGCACCAATTAAAATCCCTTCTTGTGCTCACATCAATCAGCTGCCACTGTTCTTTGCACTCTTCCCATGAAAGCAATTCAGATCCTCTGATACATGTGCCCTTTTCCATCCATCTATTTGATTTATTCTCTACCATGTTGAAATCTCCCACTAGAATGTAGTTGCCATCTGCACACTGTAGGAATTCCCATAAATCCCTCCTTTTTGAAGCTGAATTAGGAGCATAAAGAGAGATAACTGAGAGATTAATTCCCTTTACACAACATTGCAGCATTAACCATCTATTGTGGTCATCTATAGTGACTTGTGTAATGCTATCCTTGCTAGTGGGACAAAATTCGTATAGTTGTGCTCCCTTTGCCATCCTCATGTGAAGGGTAGTACCAAAATCTTCTTCTATTCATCACTTTGAGTCTATCCTCAAGAGTATTCCTACAAGCCTTGACTTCTTGCAATGCTAAAAAAAGAGGTGATAGAGAGTTAGCTCTCAACCAAAAAGCTAACTCTTCACTTCTACCAGGGTCCATAAGCCCTCTGACATTGAGAGTCAAGAAGGTCAACATTTTATCTAACATTCTTCTTTTGCCCCTTTTTAGCCCTCGGGTTGGGGTTGTTCACTTGCACTGTGGCTGCCTTGGATTGCCTTCTCTTGTGTTGTACTACTGTTAATGCTTTGCCTTAATTAGTGTCCTCCTAAGATGGTGCAATGATTTGAGTACCCTTCCCTTGATCATCCTCTGACTCTTCCTCACTACCTTCTACCTCTTCCATGGCATCTTCTCTATTGACATCTTCCTCAAATTCTTTGGACCATCTAGACTCTATAACCATGTTATCATCCTAGTTGACAATGTGTCTATTCTCCTGGCTCTCTTCTTTTTCCTTGAGAGGATCAAAAAAGTTTTTATTTACTATTTTTGGCTGTCTGATATCCATTTCTTTATCACTAACTCTAGTGATATTCTGAGCAGTGGGCTGGCTTTTAGCAGGGGGATTCTGAGCTTTAGGTACCCACATTTTAGTAGGAGAAGACTGCTTGGCAGCATTGGATTTTGGTTCTTTGACTTTGGATCTCTTTAAAGATAGCTTTTAACCACGAGTGGATAGCCCACATAAAAAACAAGAATGAGGAAGATTTTTATATGTGTCCGATGGTGGATATGATACTTTAGAAGGGCATTACCATGATTAAGATCCATGTTCTCACAAAGTTTTATGTGGGTTGGATATCATTTGCATCATTGGGCATGCATATTTCCTTACATTTTGACCATGTGTTAAATATAAGAATTAATGAATATGTATCTGTGGGCTTCTACATATGCGTATGTTTCTAATGGGTATGATACTTTGTTGAGGCCTTATTGTTAGTAATATCGATATGCATGGAAACCTTGATATGGGTCAGCTATCATTTACATGGTTGGGCATGGGTATTTCCCTCTTTTTTACAATCCATGATCATACACATGTTGATAACAATTTCAACAAAGATGAAAAATCATTGCATTGACTTTGCTTTGTTAATCATGCATATGGCATGGCTCTTGGTATGTTCATGGCTAGACTCGCTTTCTTTTAAGGTTAAATCAAGTTTATTGGAGCTTGCATTTTTCATAGCTTTGCTATGGCTTTCCTTGGATATGTAAAGCTTGCAAATAAAGACTAAACTGTGGCATTCTTTAAGTTTTACACACCATATGCATGTGTGGGACTTCTCTTTTCTTTCAATAATTGGTTTCTTTTTAGCAATTCATCATTCTTAGTTAGATATCTCTAGTGATTTCCGTGCTTGTCTTGGCATACATGCTTGAAGGTTCTTTTTTCTCGTAAGAACCAAGCTAAAGATTTTTCTTTCTCTTTTGTGGATGTCTGAATTACTTACCGGGTATGTAGAATTCTCTCCAACTTTCTTTGGCGAGAGCTTCCTCCTTAGGCGAGAGAGGTAATGGTTGGGTTAGTGGCTGAGGCGGAGTCGTAACCAGGAATACTACTTCTCATCTATATCCCTATGTGTGTTGGTTATCAAGAGCCGGCCCTCTGGTGTGCCATTGCTACATGGTGGTGCACTGCGGTGGTGAGATGATCCTGAACGTAGGAAAGGCCTTCACTACCACTACTAAGGGAAGCGGAAAGGGAAAGTGAAAATGTTTGAAAGGCCAAATCGTGTGTTAAGAAGAAGAAAACTCTTCTCAAAAAACACTACCATTTCTATTGAGGATAGTGAGAGTCTTAGGCATCTCCTTAGCTCTGACCATCTTGATGCAAATCTGAGGATTGCCTCTAGGATTGATAAAGTTTTCTTGTTCTACCCCAAGTACTTCTCCCAGACCACTACATAAGAAGGGAAGTTGATTGCATAGATAAAGAGGTAAAAAAGGGAGCTCCACCCAAACAGGGATCTTGGTTGACCTAGGGGTGTCAAGGGAGAAATCCTTGGACTACCATTCTAAGTACAAGGGCTGATTCTTAATAGTCCAAAGACCATACTGCATAGCTCTAGAATCCATCTCAAGTTTTTTAAATAGAAAGACAAAAAAGCCTTTCTTTAGCAATCTTATATTCAGCACATTTATCCCTTTCCTAATCCAATTCATCCTGATCCAAGACTCAATGAAGGTGAGGGGAGGTCTAACTCCAAGTAGAAAGCCTACTAAGGCATGAATTCTTAGACACACTAGAGAGTCTTGGAGCAAATTATCATCTAAGAAAGCCATTATAGTCTTACCTTCTCCATCTGTCTGATCCTCTCCATTAGACTGTTATGCTCCACTAGCATCTGATTGTGTAGCATGCTCGGGTTCTGTGACGCTCGATGGTGGGAGGTCCTCAACTTCTTCCTCACAAGTCATGGGTAACCCCGACTCTCCTAGAGTCTTCCTAATATCCCTCCTATCTCCTCGTTGGTCTTTGCTTGAAGAGCCTCCACTGGTTGAGGGTAGACTGTTGTCGTTTGCATTTGCTCCATCTCCATTCGCTCTTGCTTTATCAGCTCGTATGGTTCCTCCTTCACCATCTTGACTGTGTGACTATTTGGAAGTAGGGCTAATAGAGGCTCCTGTAGCTCTTCCTTCACCACTTCCGATTGCATCTCTACACTGGGGAGTCTAAGTGGAGTGGGATTTGTGTAGCTCTTTGGTAGCCATGGTCCCATCTCGATTGGGAGCACACATTCCTGAGGGGAGACTGAAGAAGCCACCCCGTGGATTTTGAGCTCCATGCGCATAAGTGGGGTGCATAGCTCCTCCTCTTCCACCATGGGAAATCAGATGAGCTCCATAGCGGAAAGGTGGCGACTCGTGTTCTTCAATTGGGTTGGCAACAACTGCTGGGAAGTGAAGGTCATCGGAGATGTTTAGGTTGTCTGGCAATTGGAGAGATGCGTGTGCACCGACATCATGGGAGAACTCCAAAATGAAATCAGGCTCATACAGATGATCAAGTAAGTCGAAAGAGACGTCTAGTGGGTTGATGGGAGAGGCAGAGTATGGGTGTAGGGATCTAACATCACCTTCAAAGGCTCCTCTGTCTCATTGTGTCTATCATCCTCCGTCTCCATTTTTTTAATGTTGATAGACTTTTCCATAGCACCAAATTTAGACATGAGGGTTGGAGTTCTCACCAAATTCAAACATGAGGGATGGAGTTCTCACCTATATGTTAAGTGTTATAACTAGAGAATTGTACTTTTTAGATACATCTCGTGGCCAACTCCTTGTTGTCCTTTACTATCCCTACCATTGCCATCCAATCGTGAAGATTTTTGGTCCGTGTGTGATAAAGATACTGGTTGGTTCTTCGTCTAAGAATTTCTATTCTACAAAGTGATTCATCAGGTTTTGAATCATGGTTTGATTCGGATCTAATGTCACCTTCAAAGGCTCCTCCGTCTCGTTGTCTCTATCATCCTCCGTCTCCATTTTTTTAATGTTGTTAGACTTTTCCATAGCACCAAATTCAAACATGAGGGTTGGAATTCTCACCAAATTCAAACATAAGGGATGGAGTTCTCACCTATATCTTAAGTGTTATAACTAGAGCATTGTACTTTTTAGATACATCTCCTGGCCAACTCCTTGTTGTCCTTTACTATCCCTACCATTGCCATCCAATCGTGAAGATTTTTGATCTGTGTGTGATAAAGATACTAGTTGGTTGTTCGTCTAAGAATTTATATTTTGCAAAGTGATTCATCAGGTTTTGAATCATGGTTTGATTCCATGTCTCATGCAGACCTTTCAATATGTTCTAAGCCTCATTGATGTTAGATGTATGCTAAATCAACATTAGGATAGAATCATCTACACTGCTATGAATAGCACATATTACATCTATGTTTCTGTGTCTCCAAGTACATAAATGAATTGCATCAGGAGCAATCATGTTGTCAGGGATTCTTGGGTCAAGTGTTGTGAATAGTTCTAGATCCAATCCTAGAATAATATCTAGGAGCTTGTATGCATACAAAATGGCACAATCTTGAACTTTTAAAGTGTGTAATTAGTCCCATCAAGCTTTCCTTTGGTGAAGGCAAGTGGACAACTTTGCATAATTTGCACTTAAGCCACTGGGCCATTGGGGTTGCTTGACTACTGCCAGCCATCACTCCTAATGTTTTCTATGATAGAAAGCTCCTTAAACTTGCACCAAATGTTGTTACTCAGAGCACTTGATCTTTAAAACCATGAAAGAAAATGGTTCACAGCTGAAGATAACAACAAAATGCAAGAATACAATTGAAAAGTGGAGAGAATAAAATTTTGATATACCAAAACTACCAATACAGCTGACGGTGGGTGCTGCATTGTCCACCGGTGCACTCTCAAGAGATATACCAAAATTGATGGTGGGCGCTACACTGTCCACCCGTGCACTCTCAAGAGAGAGCTTTGATGGTGATCTTGATAGATGCTAGATAGAGGACTATGAGCATTGAAGATTAGAGATAACTCAAGACAAGAGGGACCACTATTATATAGTGTGCCCTTCTTAAGCCATCTCTCCCTCAAACTTGAAATTTTTCGTTTGAAGGGCTATAGGCAAGTTGTGTTACTCATGTGGAGCCTAAAAGTTATGAAACCCTTGATATTGTTTTCTAATACCACCATTAATTTAATAATAATATATGTTATTGCCTATAAATTAAAAAATATCAATAATGATTTTCATAAATTTGATGGTGTAATGGGAATGTTAGCGGTATTTTTTTCACTATTCTTACCAATTCTTGGCCTTTTATATTAGCAATGGTCATCATTCCAACACATTATTTTCTTGCAAAACGTGCTATCAGTTGTAATATCTATCTGATATTGGGATCGTGTTGATGAATTTTTCAAGAAGTCCTTTCAATTAAATTCTTTTGGAATGGTTGAAGAGTTTTGCTTCTTTGTTAAAGTGGGAGTTTTATAAGCTTGAGCCTTTATCTTGGATCACATTAGAATTTTTGATAATGACTTCTTTGTACTTAGACTCATTTGAAATGTGTTGAGATTTTTGACTCTTTATTGAAATGGGGCAAATTTTAGTTTGGAAACTTGAGCCTCAATCTTGGAGCTACAAAGTAATTAGAAATGGTAGCCATTTTAATACAGTGGGGTCTTGAATTAGAAGTCATAGTCTTTGATATTTCAATGGTCAAACTTTAGTGTAATTTTCATTGACATATTTAGCATATAATCTACCATCATTGTAAATCCATTTTTGGATATTTTTGTCGTATTTTGAAAATTATAAATCATGTATCAATTTTAAACTCTATTTTTAGCAACTTTAGAAATACCATGGTCATTTTGGAGCTATTGCATTGCAAGGTGGGCGTTACAACAACTTCGGGTAGAGATACTAAGTAATAACTTAAAAAAATAATTGACAAATGATGACCACGAGGCCAAACACATGATAACTAAAATAAAATTCTTAGTGCAAAACACATGATAACTAAAATAAAATTCTTGGTATAAAACACCCAAACTAAAATACATAGCTATGGTTGACATTCACTATACATTCTCCCTCTAGGTAGGGTTGGATGCTCTTTGTGCCCAATATCTACAAGGTTCACTCCTTTGCATGCTTTTACAAACTCCTCTCCATGCTTCTCAGCTTGCTTCTTAGCTTGCTCTAACTCTCTAGTAGAGCAAATCATGGTCATGGTTTCACAAGAATCGCCAATACTATTAATTCATCTACCTTTGATATGTGTTTTCCTTTGTTGATTTCCATACCCATTAAAGAGATTAAATTTCCCAAATGATTACATCCACCTTTTCTTTAGCATCCTAATCATCCTCTTGCACAAGTAAAAATAGGACATCTAGAATGAATTTGGATGTCAACAAGGGCTTTCCATCTTCAAAAGAAGATGTAAATGCGATTAGAATGACACGAAGGGTGTTCCTATCAATAGATTAAATTTTTATTTTATGGATTATAATTTTTAAAAGTACAAAGTAAATTGAATGAAAGCTTAGTCGCTTAATATACTAATGGATAAACATTTCAATTTTTACATTTTAAAACTATTAGGAGCAAAATGAAAAAATAATAATTAACCAAGTATTGCAAAAACTTGATCATTGTAAGGACACATGGAAAAAAGGAAGGAGAACTCATATTAATCAAGTGTATTTAGAGAAATTTTATCAAGATATCTCATAGAGCAACACAACTCTAAGCATCCAAAAGATGCTCATCATCAATAGGGTCGTCATCCTTCTCTCTATCATGTTGCTGCTCACTTGAGGGATTGACCACTTTATCTTCTACTATTGTCTCTTCTAGCTCCGCCAACTCATATTTTTCATCCTTGAAGGAAGTTTGGGGCTCTTCAATGCCAACTACACTTTATTAGTATATGAGCCTAATTAGCACTAGGAATACCATTTAGTATTCACACTTTTTGCAAAATATATTAAACTTGAAATGGATCTTTCTCAAAATGCCATAGTGCCTATTCTTTTTGAGAGCACAAACCATGGTATCCCAGCAAAATATCATGAACCCAATCATCTTGACCATGAATAGATGCCAAAAGCATTTTGATCAAATGTTGTGGATTTTGGTATGGTTTGATGATGGGCTTTCTATTCTGTATATATCAAACTTTTCATGTCCTATTTGAAAAATTAAATACATCATTTAAATTTCTTCTAGGACAATGTAAAACTGTTTTACACTTCTCCATTATGGAGAACTAGCTAATGCTCATCATTTCAAAGGCATGCACATCATGTTTTTTCTAGGTACATGCTTCAAATTTGTCTTTACCCTAATAACAAAGTCAATAACTACAACTATTATTACATGTGCAAAGCTCTAGCAACAACATATAGAGCACATCAATAGTGATAGACTAATCTACAAGAAACTTACTAGATCATACTCTCCTAAGAATGGGGATAATCCATGAGTGCCCTAGCTCTACAACTACCGAAGTTGTAGAATGAAAGATAATAATGCTCACCAACTTGGAGCCATGTCATGTGCCTTGAAGTGTGAGACCATCACATCAATTTTTTGATGACATAAAGCTATATCATATACACTTCCCTTTAACCTATGCCCATAGAGGATATTTCCTATAGCTAATTCACTAATGGATATCGGCTTATAGCTAGCTTATAGGCTTTCTAAGGGATATTTTTCTATAGCTAAATCCAGGAAGGACATCTACTATAGCTATAGCTTACAAGATTTTTTAGGAATATTTGCTACAACAATATATATTATAGTAATTAATTCTTATAGGATTTGAGAGAGGAATAAAATTTTTGTGTGCTCATCAATCTATATAAGATGCAGATCCTCTGTTCTTTCTTTCTCTAGTTTGGTACCTTCAACATGTGGCAGGAAATCGCTTAGACATGGGGATTCCAAGCAGATTGTATTTTTCTCTAGTTTTTTATATAACAAACAAAACAAAAGCTAGAGAATGATTGATCTTAATTATAAAATATTTTAAAGTAAGATGTTTCAGGTCATCCTTATTTATGATATTTTTAATGTAATAAAAGGTCTCTTCAATGATTCGTAGGCGCTTGAGAGAGGATAATTAGAAACGATTGGATCCTATGATTGCACATTAAGCTTGACCATCGTCTACTCTTACATCTTCATATATGTCTTATACTTGCACAAAATCAAATTATTCCCATACATTTTACACAATGACAAAATAAAACACAATTAAAAAAATATCTATAAAAAAGAGATTAGGAGCTTACTCTTCAAAAGTTTGTGACATTTTATCAAGGATAAACTCCCATGCCTTTACTCAAGTGAATGTAGAAAGAAGAGCATTCTCATCCTTCATACCTTGCATTGATCTCCCGGAGGTGATTTTCATTTCATCAGATAGGTTCTTCAAGGCAACATTGACTTATTGCTCTTTCTTTGAAAAGAATGTTCATCTAGGAGGTGTCACAAGGTGATCTTCATTTCATCAAATAGGGTCTTCAAGGCAATGCCTGACTTATGCTCTTTCCTTTTAAACGGATGTTTAGATTATATTTTTCTTTTAGCAACTTTTGACCCTTTATTTCACCTCTTTCTCACATACAAATTCTTATTGCAAATCCTATATAAGATCATATCTAAAAGCTAACTAGAATAATTGGTCATACCTATGCATGGCATATGAGCAATTTGTCTCATAAAAAAGTGAGACCAATCTCCCTATAGCATTGGATCCAATCCTAGAGTGCCTTTGTCATTACTCCTCATGAAATCAAGGTACTCATTATGGAAAAATTGGACCTTTTAGATAAATGACATACCTTGCAAGTAGTCGTTATCATTATTGTGGTCTCAACAAGGAGGATGGCTATGCCATTTGTAAGACCTGCATATTTTTTTCACTTTGATATTTTAAAATGCATAGAGTCAAGGTGCTTTGTGCATAGCTACCTATGGGCCTCTGTACTATCCATCACTCACAAATAGTTATTGGAGATGGCCTTGAAAGATCAAAATTGCCCTTCTCATCACAGTGTTGAGCTTGATCAACATTACAAGAAAGGGGACCATATTGGAAAAAGGATTGATCATTCTAGTGCACAAATTTTCCACATGCAGTGGGTGCAGCTCTCTAACCTCCAAAGATATCCTTCTAGTATTAGGTCAACGGGGGCCCCATGAAGCTTCTTCACTTGCAACTCCAAAGTCTTCACATCCACAAACTTTTCCTATTAAATAAACTCTTTCAAAGAGTGTACTCACAAGTCAATAACGTTCTGGAAGCCTCTACACCTTGCTCCTCGTGTTCATCAAAAGATAGTGATGAGGCTACATCCACTTGCTAGGGCATTGGATTTTGTCCGTTCTTTGAGCTCTCAAGGCTTGCCTTGGCCGTTCCCATCTTTGAGTCCTCACTACTTGAATTCTTGCTCTTTGATTCCCTAGATGGAACTTGATTTAGGAACATTTACGGAGCAAGTTTGGGTACGTTATTGGCATTTTAAATGATAAATTCTTGTACTTAATCCTTTACAGCAATGGGCTTGATTCTCTCAAAGTCACAACTCAACTCAAGAGTTGCAACTTGCTTCTATAGAGTTTCAATGTTGTTGGGCACTTTGAATGTGACAAAGAGATTATATCTTCACTTAAGGTGATTGACCTCATAGTGCCACAACTTTTAGTTCTTCTCATTGGCCTAATGAATGGAACTCCTAGCAATGTAAAAGGGCAAGCTCTTGGAATCTATAAATTTAAGGTACCATGAGGATATTTGTGGGTTAGGCCTTGACATCTAGAAATTCCTTTGCTACCAAGAGCCTTTATGAAGGTAATGTAGAGTTAATAAAACCTCTTTGATGACCATCCAAAGTGACTAGCTTGGACTTGAAAACTAGAGAGGCCATATTTTCTTCACATGCTTGGAAGGTTAGTAACATCTAGGTGAGACATCTAGGTTAGGTAAGACACTAGGGGGTCACTCTTTGAAGCACTCCCCTTCTACTTACTATCTTGAGCTTCAATGGTTTGCACAAAGGAAAAAGAAACAAATTTGGGAATTGAATCAAAATCCATTGTAGATATTGAACATAACTACAAATAAAATAAGAAAATGGACTTTCTCAATTAGTTTTTTATTCAAGCTTTGTGAAAATGGAAAATTAAGATAAAAATTCAAAGGATGGCAATGAGAAATAAGAAGGGAGACCTACCCTACAACGCGCATGAATTCATCCTTAGGATTGAATTAGTACAAGTTTGCATAATAACTTGATCCCTAGGATTCACTTACCATGAGGTTGGACAATAATTTGATCCTTGGGAATGGCAAGGTGTGTATGAGATCCTAGGCATTGAATTTGCGAGAGGATAATGCTGTTTTGATCCTTAGGGTGAATTTTAGGTGGATCTCCATGCCCATTCCGATCCTTGGGATTGAACCTTGGTGGAGCTTTACACAACTCTGATCTTGGGATCAGACTAGCATTAGGTCGCAATCTAGGTCGCAATCTAATCTAAGCTTGAGGATTAGTATGTCACGAAGCTTCTCATAACTCTTTACAATAATATGATCCTAGGATACTAGGGATTAACTTAACATGGTGCCGAACGAGAGCATGGGACTCTTGTAGAAAATCTAATCCTAGATTCACATTAGCATGAAGCACAAGGGTAATCAATCCTAGGATCGAATTCAAGTGATACACTTGAATTCGATCCTAGGATTGATTACCCTTGTGCTTCATGCTAATGTGAATCTAGGATTTGATTGCATAATGATCTAGCAATAAGTTGCTCTCTAATCCACTCCTGAATCAGATAAGGGTGAAACCTTTGGGAAGGCTTCATGCGAATTCAATCCATAAGCTCATGCAAATCGATCCTTAGGATCGGTATGGCAAGTGATATCCTTGAGTTGATCCTCAGATTGGAATGGCATGCAACATCATCAATCTAGTCCTTAGATTAGATTTTCTTTAGCCTACAAGCTAATCCAACCTTGAGGATTGGATTAGCATGAACCTTCCCTAAAGGCTTCATCCTAAACCAATCCTCAGGGTTGGATTAGTTGGAGGCTCACACCAGTTTGACCTTGGCGATTAGACTTGCGTGAATTGTCTTGAGTTTTGCATGCAATTTCAATCCCTAGGATCATACGAGCTTGATAATTGATGCCAATTGATAAATGAAGGATATTTATTTTTTTATTTTTGTAAATAGATTTCAAAAATAAAGACACAGATTATAATATTTTTATTCTACTTGCTTCTTTGGATTTAAGGCCATTTTGTTTACAAGCATGGGTTGTGAAAAGGTGGCAGTGGTGGGAGCAAGGGAGAGATAGATCTAGGGAGTTCAATAAAAATGAGGAATTAGGACAAACGCCTTCACTAATAACAAATGGAGCAAGTCAATGTATTAAGGCTAATTGCACTGTATCTACTCCCTCAAGGAACTTGGGAAAAAGAAGGTTATACATTATCAAAATATTCACGAGTTAAGAATACAATTCTTGATATCTAAGACTCAACCGAGGGAAATTTGCACTACCATCATGTGTTATATTCAAAATTTTTTAGAAAGAGTACAAGTGAGAAAGCTAAGGGCTATGAGGATACTATACGTTGTTTGAATCATAAGGAACAAGTTTATTACTTGAATGTTGAAATCACCTCCCTAAAGAATGAGCACGCAAAGTATTGTTTGAAGAGTATGCAAATTTGTAAATCAACCTTTAAAAACATTCATAGCTTGGGGATGCAAGGCTGGCACATGTGCAAAAGAGGACAAGGCGAAGTAATTGTGCTCACATATGCAAATACTACTTTGATTTTTTCATTCTTTCTTTTTCAATCTTAGTTGCTATCATATGCATCGAACAAAATGCAAAAAAAGATCTTGTACATGCACTCTCTACTTATCTGGTGCAATTTAAGAGGGTGTTAAGGATGGTGTAAATTGTGCTACATTCTAAAGGCATAGGGCCCAATACACACACACACACACACACACACACAATAGTGTACAATTAGTGATCTTGTGCACTCCAATCCGTCCCTTTGATCCTCTAGCACAACACATAATTAAAAAAACACAATCATTTCAAGTTGGGACTCCACTTAGTCGAGACAAAGCTCCATTAATTAAAACTAAGGCAAAATAGCTCCATTTTGAGCCACATGAGATTTTGGAGATGACCACCTTCATCTATGAAGAGAAGAAAAATCTATTAACATCTGCGGAAGACCCACAGAGGTCTATTAGACAAAGTACAAACACCAAAAACTGATTTACTCCATCTTGATAACCAGAGAATTATGGGAGTGCACAATGCTTGCCCATCTTGATAATCTACCCATTTGCTTGCTTTGCATGCTTTCTTTACTTTGGTGAGTTAACAGTTTCTTCATTTAAGAATGGATTAGAGAGAGCTCCTTACATATCCAAATCTTTGTACCCTTTGGATTAAGTGTTTGTCTTAGGATCTTAACTCTT
Source organism: Dipteris shenzhenensis (assembly GCF_047967505.1). Taxonomy (NCBI): domain Eukaryota; kingdom Viridiplantae; phylum Streptophyta; class Polypodiopsida; order Gleicheniales; family Dipteridaceae; genus Dipteris; species Dipteris shenzhenensis. Next base: position 4,660,310 of record NC_141618.1, on the reverse strand, counting down.
GCTCTCCCTCTAAAGTAGACATGTGCTTGTGTACCATTTTGACTAGTATTGCATACATCATTTCATCCCATTCAATTGTGGTACTTCCTTTTTAAGACATTTACATCATCTATGTCTTTCTCCTTATCATCATAAGGCAACCATCTTTCAATGCCCCAATGAGTAAGATTGTCTTATTGGATGTGCTAGTTTCTTACCCTTTTACCTTCGCATAAAGATCCACTTTATTGACTTTGTTGCTCGCAATCATCCATTTATGCTTGATTAAGCTCAATTGATTGGTGATCATATTCTTAACCGTGGAGACATGTATTGGTGTCGACAGAGATGTATTACATTTGTGTATGACCTTTGAAATAATTCCTTGTTTTCCATTACTTTACACACCTACTCTTTCCTCCCAAGGATTGCAAGCAACTCTTTAATTTCTTGTTGCAAGTAATTGCTCTTGTCAATTTGAGATTATTATGTCTCAAATAAGTCTTCGCATAAGGAGTGTGTGTTGATAATGCTACAATGGCAAAATATGAGAGCTTGCTTGTTGGAGTTGAAGCGATTATCTAGGTCACGTGACTAAAGGGGACTCAAAGGGACCCTAGATGCAACGAAATGCCCTCCATGGTTTAACCAATTCTACTAGACAAATGCTTCACTTAAAGTCTTCTTCATGGGTTTTTACATTTGTGATGTCCCTATCTACGCTTTTTGATTGCAGTTCAATGTGGAGACAATTGAATAATGGAATTTGGATTCACTTGGCAAAGGATAAGAGTGATTGGACAATTAGGGAGCAACCCCAAAGCAAACACTAAGGACTTCACTTAGTGGTGTTTATAGCTTTGGGGGGATCCGATCACTTTGTGAGATACAATGGAACCCAAGGAGTGATTTTGGCTATCTACAATTGAGTAGTTAGAGAGTAATGGAGGCAGTTTTCTTCTCATTCACCACATGCATCCACAATTGAATATTTTATAGCCCCTATGCAAGTGACATTTTGGCTAGATTTGTATCCTACCTTTGGACTAGCCTCCGCCAAAGGAAGATGGTGGTCAATGAAGACTTGCCCATTAGCCCATGGTTGATGAGGAGAGGTGTAACTTGTCATTGTTACACGCGTGCAAACATAGAGATGAGGCCTAATGTATTCGATAGTGCTCTCCCAAGATTGATTCAAGGTTGGAGAGGATTCGTTGGGTCTTCACTAGGGGTATGGTGACATGGATGTCAAAGGTGAGGCATGCTTTCATTCTACCTAGCCTATTTGATAGACGGAGAGCTCGTCATATTCAAGTCTCCATCCCTCCAGCTTATTGGTACCAAAAGCTTTCATCGAGAAGACAGCACTAGGAAAACGCTTGCCAACATCAATCTGGAATATCTAATTGCATGATGCAGTCTTGTGATGGAGCAGAATCCACTTGAGATACTCCAACTAGAAACTGATTCTAAGTACATGAAGCATTCCATTATGTTAAGGTAGGTCAAAATATAAGTTTATGATCAGATTGCACTGCCATGCTAATAGTCCTGCGGATTCTATTATGCTATTAGCTGTTGGAGTACTGTATGACCTCCTGAAACTTTCTGCAAGCTGTCGTCCTTGGACCCTATCAAACCTGTATAGAATGCAAATAGTATAAATCACTTATTGTATAATCATTGACAATTACATGAGCCATACAATGTTAGAGCAACTTCTATAAACGACTGAAACTAAGTACAGTAGAACAATAAATGTGCAACAACTCCTTGACTTCTAAGCAACTGCTTTCTATATGCACAACTAAGCTAAACAAGTTGATATCATTTCGGACACCAGATTTAAAAAACGGTTCCTATCTTGATTGTTATCTTAGTCATCAGAGATGACAAATCATAAACCAAAATGCATTAATGACGAGAAATCATTCTGAATCTGAATCTGCAAAAATTGTTGATCTTAATCTCCTTGGTGCCTCTGCCTCATCATCTTCTGAAATCTTTTGCCTCACAATGATACCTATACAAGAGATTAAGAATTATTAGAAAGGGATTGCGACAATTTGCAATACAAAACCATCATAAAGTCCTTTCGTGATAGAATGTTACCTTTGCGTACAAGCCACTTTTCTAATGTTCTGGTAGAAAAATCATCAATCCCTCCCAAGTCCTGGAAGCCTACCAACCTGTCATATGCAACTCCATCCCTACAAAGCACAATGAAACAGTCTTGGGCTTATACCAACGGTCATAGGTATTTCTTGATACATGCCAAGTATATTTGAATGACCAAAATAATTTCCTGGCAAATAATTCTCATACCTGAACAAGATAATGCAGGGAAGTGTCTTGATAACCAACTTCGTAACAAAAAATGGAGCATTCTGCAATGATCCAAAACCAGAGAAGTTTTGACACAAGCATTCTAATTGAGAGAGAAAAGGAAAAAATTCTTGTGAACGTTCATATAAGCCTCACACCTATCAGAAAAATTAGCATGTTTTAAATGAAGCAGAGCAAATCCATACTAACAAAAACGAGAACATGATAGTGTGTACTTGCAAGACTGAAGATAACATAGAGTTGGAGAAACTGTGAGAAAGCCAAAAAGAATTGCACACACTACAAATTACAAGAAACCTGTGGGTTTTGTAGGAAACCCTAAAACTTTAAACTAATTCAATCCTTCATGTGGCTTGGTTGAAGCCTTTCGTGGGACCTTCATTGACCAATATCAAGGATGAAAATCCTCTTGAGATCATGGATGAAGCAGAGGTGCAAGAGCCAAAGCAAATATTTTGCACAGTTCAAACACAGTTGTAAAGAGGTAGCCTGATGAAAACCGTCAGTGGGTTCATGTGCATCTGGCCCCCCCTACTTGCAAAAAGAGAGCTTAATAGAGGGCTCTGGCATTGATTGACACTGTGATTTGCATCTACCTTTGTTTAATATTATCAGTTCCATTGAGCCCGCGAAAAGTGGAATGAGTCCTCTGCTCATTTGGCCTCAACCACATGCAGTTCTACTCTAGTTCGCCCGTACTAGTTTCCCAACCAAGGGAAGCCTCGCTGCTCTCACTAAGGCTGTCAATAGACGTGAGGTCTTTTGTAATGCTTGCTCCTTCTCTCCAAGGTCTAAGGGCATGCATGGTCTGAGTAAGTTGCACAACTCCTTGAATGGCCTCAGCTGTCCACTACACCAAATGGCCAGTGGGTGGACCCACTAAGGACTAGAGCTACGTGACAAGATCCCTAACCTCCTCTTGGTGGAGGGAGTCTGGCAGCCTCACTCTTCTCTGTTAGCACCCCTAGAATGGAATGACATGGTTGTCTATGCTAGAATTCCTGTGAGGCCTCCTCTCTATATTACCTAGCCCGTATGTAGAACCAATCCAATCTCTCGAAAGACTGTTGTGTCTACATCAATGTTTCTAAAAGGCTTCACTTGCAAAATATCTCTATAGTCAATCCTCCACATTGGTTGTTTGCACCTGCTCCTAAATTACTTTAGGCAATGAACCAGAATCATGAAAAGAAAGCTGTCTTTCTTCTTAATGCCCTGGCAAAGAGCTGACCTTGTTAACAATTTTTATTTTTTCATTTTTTCTTTCAAAAAAAGAGACATCTCATCTACACTGTCTAAAAGAGTAGAGGCTAGAGAGGTCAGGTTGAAGATCTATGCCTCTAATGGAGAAGATAAATTGTTTCTAGCATCCTCTCTCTAGGGGGGATCTTGAGAAGAAGTAGCTCCAAGCTTATCCTTTGCAAACTTCAAGTTATTGAAGGCTCCTCCAACAATTAAGGGTAAATTTAGTCCAATCCAAGCAGCACCCCCACCAAAGAGCTCTCCCTTATCAATGACATTGAAACTTGAAAACCAAGGATTGGCCAATCAAAATGTAAATACCCCCACTGTTAGATATCAATGCTCCACTCTCGTGTAACTTCGCGGGAACCAGCTAACTCTACTTGTAAGCTCTCCATATGAGGAGAAGGCATTTGAGTAGCTCGGTTATCCGGTAGGTCCTGGTTTGGACACTAGATGGAGACCATGTGTGGCCTGATGATTGGACAGCTTCAGATAGAGTTGAGACACCGTCAACTAGGCTACATGCAAGTGCGGGAAGGCATACCATGACTAACCGCACTGAGGGTAGATGGAGCATTTCCCGGGGCAGCCCACTCTCGGGTTGCAAGGCCCATTTGGAGCCTCAGATGATCCCGGATGGCTCTGGGCCGAACGGAGTCCGTAGGTTAGGTGCTCTATTTTGCACACCGGTTCTATCGTGTGGTCGGTGACCTATTTTAGGACCGATCCCCAGTCGACCGTTTTGAGCGAACTGGGTCGGTCACTCAATTGGCTCTAACCGACTACTTGTGGTGGCTATAAAAGAGCAAGCTTGTGAAGCCCATTTCATCACTGACTACAGCAACCCTGATTCCTTAGCATCCAACCTCCGTCTTCTACTGTTTTCAGCACGCCATCTAAGCTTCTTTCACAAGAGCGCACGGTTAGGAGGCAACGCCATCTATTGTATTAGTTTTACAGTAATCAAATTTTTAATTCTCCATACTATTTTCTCTCTTGCGTACGAGATCCTATTATCTGTTGAGCACAGACATTGTATTGTTTTCTTACAAGGTATCAGAGCCTAGACTCTAGCAAGAAGATTTGGTAGTGTGTTTCTATTTGCGAGCAGATTGTGAGAGATGGCCCAGCCCGCAAGACTGTGAATCCCATCGTTCGACGAAAGCGGAAAGTTGGACGGCTCTAATCCACTTTGGAAGTTCAAGATAAAGACCATCCTAAGCGCATATGAGCTTTGGAATACTGCTCCTGGGGTGGACCTGAAACCGATTCCGAGACCGAATCCAACCAATGCAACACAATAGATAATATCAATTGCGGATGAGATTCTCGCGTGGACAAGAAGATATGCAGATGCGCTGTGTTCTATTGTTTGCAGTGTAAGTGATTCCGTCATGGCATTAATTCAACATGTCACCACAGCGGAGGAGGCATGGACAGTCTTGAAAAATCAGTACGAGACCACGAATCAGATGCATATTCAGAATCTGGAGACTCAACTCGCGAACGAGAAACTGTCTGAGTTTGAAACGGCAGAAGTTCATCACCAGGGTGAAGAATCTGCGCGATCATATAACTGCGATTGGCATCACCATCACCAACGAGAATCTAGCTCGGAGATACATACGGATTCTCCCATCAAAGTACGACGGTCTTGTTACGACGCTGAATACGCAAAACAGAACTCTGCTTCTCAACTTTGAGAATTTCAGCGTGATGCTTCTGAAGGAGGAGATGCGTCAAAAGACGAGGACTGGAGAAGATTCGGCTTTCTACACTGGATCAAAGAAAGGTAAGAGTAAGGACTCTAGTAATCCATCTTCTGATGATAAAAAGAGAAAGAAGAAGATCAAGTGCTTTTATTGCAACAAGATAGAGCACAAGCAGAATGAGTGCCGAAAGAAGATCGCAGATAAGAACGGAGTAAGAAAGAGTCCAACAACAACGCGCAGGTAGTACCAGTAGAGCTGTTCGTAGCAACGGAGGCAGTTCATGTATTTGTGGATAAACCATGGATTATAGAAAGTGGTACATCGCGTCACATGATGAGTCAGAAGGATTGGTATACCTCTCTATAGCCGGTAGGGAATGACATCCTAGTAGCAATCGGCAATGATGCAAAATGTCCAAAAAGGAAAAGGTATGATTGCTCTCAAGTCAGATGGAGTTGTAAAACAGTTGTCTGATGTTCTTTATGTGCCATATATCAAGAGGAACTTATTGTCTGTTTCTGCGATCACGGATCGAGACCTTAAAGTTCACTTCGATAAGAATGGCGCACAGATTTTGGATCTTCAAGGAAAGGTCATTGGTAAAGATACACGGCGCAACAACATCTACCAACTCTCAACTTTCAGTGCTCCAGCAGATGTGAAGAACACTAAGCTGTGGCATGAGAGGTTTGGTCATCTAAACCTTAGTTCTTTAAAGGAGATGCATAAAAGTGGAATGATTGCAAACCTACCAAAAATTACAGATCTGCCCGATGTATGTGAAGCTTGCATGATGAACAAGCAGCATCGGCATCCCTTTCCTAGAGAGGCCAGCAGGACAAAGGCTCCTCTAGAGCTCGTTCACACGGACCTCTGCGGAAAGATGAAAACGGAAGCTTTGGGTACTACTTCATGACACTGATCGACAACTACAATAGAAGGATATGGATATACTTCCTGAAGACTAAAGACGAGGCTTTTAGTAAGTTTAAGGAATGGCATGTAATGGTCGAGAAAGAATCGGGGAGGAAGGTGAAGAAGTTGAGATCACACAGAGGTGGAGAGTTCATATCAACTGAATTCGAACGTTACTGCAGAAGTCACGGGATCAAGAGACAAAAACCCCTGCTACATACATCACAACAAAATGGAGTAGCAGAACGCAAGATGCACGTCATCTGTGAAATAGACAGAAGTATGATGAAAGGGAAAGATTTGCCAAAGACTTTCTGGGTTGAAGCATGTAACACAAAGTTTACATTCTGAATCGTAGCTACACGAAGGCTGTGAATGGGATGACTCCACTGCAACCTTTTCTGGTAAGAAACCTTCAACTGCACATTTCAGAGTTTTTGAATGTGACTGTTTTGTGCATATCCCTGATGCTAACAGGACCAAATGAAAACCGAAGAGCCGGAAGTGTATTTTCTTAAGCTACAGTGAAGAGACGAAGGGTTACCGTCTCTATAACCCTGTTACCAGGAAGGTAATTGTAAGTCGCGATGTGATCTTCTCAAAACAGCCGCATCAAGTGGAAGAGGATGCTTCCTTCCCAAACAACCAGGACCGGGATATCCATCCAGTACAACTACCAATAGCAGACCGAACTCCCTCAACGGTGCTTAAGAGGATTCAAGATAAAGAAGAGAAAGAAGAGTCTGCAGAACCACAACGACAACGGCCATTCCCGAAGTGGGTAAAGCAGCTTTTGGACGGCAGAGAACCTCCAGCCATTGAGGAGGAACCATCCGAACACCGCCGATCCAAGAGATTAGAGGAGCAAAGAAGGGTGCAGGAACACTTGATCGACTACGCGTTGATGACAGAGGTGATCCGTGCTGAAGAACCCAAGTGTCTTGAAGAGGCACAGGGTGATCATAGGTGGATGGAGGCTATGTAGTCGGAGCATGGCTCCATAATGAAGAACAACACTTGGAACCTTGTGGATCGATCACCAAAATGCAAGGTAATCGGCACCAAGTGGGTGTACAAGACCAAGTACAAGTCCAACGGCACGTTGGATAAGTACAAGGCTCGGCTCGTGGCAAAAGGATTTGCACAGGTACATGGTTTTGATTATCAGGATACTTTTGCTCCCACAGCTCGACTAACCACAATTCGCAGTGTTTTAGCTTTAGCTGCCCAAGGAAGTTGACCTGTGTTTCAGATGGATATAAAATCCGCCTTTCTGAATGGAGATCTCAAGGAAGAGGTATACATGGAATAACCATCAGGTTTTGAGATCCCCGGTTCATAAGGTAAAGTCTGTAAACTAAAGAAGGCACTTTACGGACTGAAACAGATCCCACGAGCGTGGTACCAGCGAATTGATGCCTACTTTCTGTAAAACAGGTTTGTAAGGAGCCCATCTGATACAAATTTGTATATCTTCAGAGAAGGAGACAAGTGTATGATTGTGGTTCTTTATGTGGACGACCTTGTCATAACAAGGAACCATGAAGAGAAGATCTCGCAGACAAAGCATTTGCTAGAAAGAGAGTTTGAAATGACAAACCTCTGACTAATGCATTTCTGTTTGGGGATTAAAGTTTGACAAGAGCCGAAACAGATCTTCATTTCATAGCTGAAGTATGCTGGAGAGATACTGAAGGCATTTGGCATAGCTGAGTGCAAGACAGTTGGTACCCCTATGGAGGTTGACGTGAAGCTCTCAAACGAGAATTCATCACCACTGGTGGACGAAGCGAAGTACAAAAGGCTTATGGGCAGCTTGATTTAGTTGTGCAACACGCAGCCGGACATCAACTTTGCGACTAGTGTACTAAGTAAGTTTTTCAATAAGCCTCCGGAGAACCATTGGAGGACAAGGATGCGGGTGCTGAAATACATCAAAGGCACACTTGATTATAGCATCACCTATACCAAGGACAACATCTTGACCGGATTCTGTGACTCAGATTGGACAGAAGGCGTGGACAGCAAGAGATCAATGACATGTTATTGTTTCACTTGAATCTGAAGCTGTATCATGGGTCAACAAGAAGCAACCCACAGTTGCTCTTTCTTCTATTGAGACCGAGTACAAATCAGCATGCTTTGCTTCTTGCGAGGCAGTGTGGTTGAGGAGGATTTTAGGAGACATGGGTGCAATGCAGAACAAGCCTACGCAATTATCATGTGACAATCAAAGTTGCATGGCGATTGCAAAGAACCCTGTGTTCCATGCTCGCACAAAACACATCGAGATTCAATATCACTTTGTACGCGAGCTCATCATGGATGGAGAGATCGACTTGGTGTACTATCCAACTACAGAGAATGCTGCGGACGTCTTCACGAAGACTCTTGGAAGAGACTTATTGGAGAGGCATCTTCATCGACTTGGCATTGGACCGAAAAAGTAAGTTCACTTGCGGATGGACATTGAGGGGGGGTGTTAGATATCAATGCTCCACTCTCGTGTAACTACACGGGAACCAGCTAACTCTACTTATAAGCCCTCCATATGAGAAGGCATTTGAGTAGCTCGGTTATCCGATACGTCCTGGTTTGGACACCAGATGGAGACCATGTGTGGCCTGATGGCTGGACGGCTTCGGATAGAGTTGGCACACCGCCAACTAGGCTACATGCAAGTGCGGGAAGGCATCCCATGACTAACCGCATTGAGGGTAGACGGAGCATTTCTCGAGACAGCCCACTCTCGTGTTGCGGGACCCATTTGGAGCCTCAGATGATCCCGGATGGCTCTGGGCCGAACGGACTCCGTAGGTCAGTTGCTCTATTTTATGCATCGGTTCTATCATGTGGTCGGTCGCCTATTTTGGGACGGACCCCCAGTCGATCGTTTTGGGTGGACTGGGTCGGTCACCCAATTGACTCTAACCGACTACTTGTGGTGGCTATACAAGAGCAAGCCCGTCAAGCCCATTTCATCACTCGCTACAGCAACCCTGATTCCTTAGCATCCAACCTCCGTCTTCTACTGTTTTCAGCACGCCATCGAAGCTTCTTTCACAGGAGCGCACGGTTGGGAGGCAGCGCCATCTATTGTATCAGTTTTACAGTAATCAAATTTTTGATTCTCCATACTATCTGTTTTCTCTCTTGCGTACGAGATCCTATTATCTGTTGAGCACAAACGTTGTATTGTTTTCTTACGCCCACCCCATCCTATTGATGGAAGCCAAACCTTGAGACCGTGCCAAGAGAGAAGGCACCCATGCTTGTGGATGTAGTCGGCTGAAACCATTGTTGGAATAGAATGATCATGTCCCACCTATGAGCTCCATATGAGGAGGACATGGGGGAGGCTGACAGACAGCATAATGCGATAAATTAGGGCTGCCATGTGACTGTTACATGGGCAGCAAATAGATCTCCTTGTTGGTTGAGTTTTAGCGCAGTCACATGGGCCACCCTGGTCATCACTAGGGCTGACACAAGGGCAGGATACAGCTCAGCCATGTGCCCATGGAAGAGAAATAAGAATAAACTGCTGAATGCCCCCCCAAGGGGGCCTTTATGTAAGGCAAGATGCCACCTCACCTGGCCGACCAGGTCCTACAGACCAGCCAACCAATCTGGGGCAACTGGCCCCCCAGACTGCTGACCAGTCTGTCGACCTGCCAACCTGCCACGTGACAGGCCGACAGGTCTTTAGGCTGCCCGACCTGCTGCTGCAGTCCACCTTGGCTACTCCTGCCGTCTACTGCTGACCAGTGGCTGGGCCTATAAATGGTCCCAGCCCTGGCTCCACATGTGGTCCAGCCAGAACTGGTGTGCAAGGAGGGGTAAGCAGGTGTGGCAGAGAGGAGTTGTCTACCTCAGTAGGACACCATAAAGTGCAAGTTTTGGTCTTACCTCAGTGACAATGAGCTGAAGGTGTTGGTACATGTTATAAAGATGGCTTTGAGGAATTGTTAGTTCTCAAATTTCCTTTAGTTAGGATATTCATGGTCTACAGTTTTGGCAGATTTTGTACGCGTATTATGGGTCATACATCTGTGTATTCTCTCTCTGGATGTGAAGTGTTTTTTCCACAAGGAGTGAGTTGGTACTTGGCAGTCTCAATCTATTCTTTCCACTGCTTGGGAGTTGGCTACAGCAGGCAGCACTCTTCTCTAACATGGTATCAAGGCTCGGTTGTCAATCAAGGAGAGCCATGGTCTCTAAGTCAAGCTCATAAGTCAGAGCCTTATAACCAAGAACTTCTCCAAACTGAAGGGTGGTGTCTTTGCCGAGGAGGGAAGAGCATTCACGTTCACATTCAGGTGTGTTTTCATTCGTTCCACATTTTGGTGAGGCTGGAAAGTTGGACGGAAGCAACTATCCAATCTGGAAAGTAGAGATTTGAAGCCATCTGGTGGCCAGGGTAATCTAGGAGGTAACGTAAGGAATGAAGCTGAAACCCGTTGACGTGGTGGATTGCACGGGCAAGGTCACAATACCAGCTGATCCTCCCAAATGTTGGCCTGTTAGGTAAAACGTGAGCTGTTGAGTTGTAGTAGAAAAACTCCTCACGCATAAATGGTGACACCTAAAGCTTTTTGGACCCAATCACACCTATTGCCTTGTGGGGGTGAGGTAAATGGTACACCTCATGGACCTCAAGCTCTCAAATGGCATGCCAGACCAAATCAGTGATATCTACTCCAAGAGTCAACCAAAAAGCTCCAACTAAGTCTCAAAAGAACCCCCCTTGGCTGCCTCCCCCCCTTTCCTTCATGTTTTTCTTTCCTTGTTCGCCTAGGAAAAAGACAAGATGGGCAAGGAGCTTGTAGGAAGGGTGAAGATGAAGAGGGCAGGCACAAATGAAGGAAGGAAAAGGGGAGTCTGAGACTGGCACTTAGAATCAAGACAAGGGTTCTAGGTGTGAGACGAACCATTTGGAAGGGTGGAAAACAATGCGCAAGCCCTGACGGCCTGAGTAGTAGAAGGGGGGATTTGACCATTTGTGCAGCCACAGAATTGCAAGGGGAACCGGAAGGTGTAATGGGCCCCTACGCCTGAACAACACATGCAAGCATCGAAGGCATAAGAAGAGGTCAAAAAGGGGGCTGAAGCTCCCTTGCTTGAATGCAGAGCTTGAAGGGGTGATGAACAATCAGAAGGGGGTAGAAGGGCTTGTGTGCAAGCCTAAGGAGCTCGTGGGTGAGAGCGGAAAGGAGGCGGAAGCGGTACATACTACAAAGATCCCTCCCTTGAGAGCACTTGAGCTCAGCCCTCTATATTTGCAACATGGCTTAGTGTAGGTTGCTCACAACTCCCAACATTCGCTCGCTTCTTGAAACCTCCTAGAGATGTGTCAGCAAAATCCCAAAATTAAAGGTTTGTTAATGGCAGAGGAAACATAAGAGATAAATTGGATCTTGCTCTCAACCTCGAACATTGTCCTCTCAAGACTTTTTCCCATTCTCTTTCTAGAGTGTCCTTATATCTACCACTTCAAGAATTCCTCTTTCATAAGCCTTATCTCCCCCTCCCGAGAGGAATTGTTTGGAATACATCCCCTCAAAGAATACAAAATTGGTGGTTCCTTAGAGCCTTGTTCAAAAGAAAATGTGTCTTTAAGGAAACTACAAACTTTTTTCTAATGGAAGCTTCCCTCATCAAGATATCTGAGTAACCCTCATTCAAGACCTTAAGATCAAAACCAAAAAACTTTACTAAACACAACTGCCTTGGTGCTGGATTCTCCATGTGGTTCTTATTTGAGTGACCCTTCTGGCTTAAAAGGCAAGTTAATCATGCAGGCTTGTTAGTGTTCTGCATGTATATTTCTGCCCAAACACCAAGGCCTCCCAAGACTTTGAATGACTCGGTTTCGTTTCTCTGTGGCTATACGCCACAAACTGCTACAAGATGACAAGGAAAGGACCCAAACAGCCAGAAGCCAGACTTGCTTAAACAGCTACATAATAAAATGAACCCGCCAAGCACTTAACAGGAGTTTTATTTATAAGACCACCAAAATTTCATGAGAACCAGAAGTAAACTCAAAAGCCAATGTTACCCACTATATCAAGTACAGTATGTAACCATTGTATGAGTCATAGGTTTCCTTTTTTCAAACATTTAAATTGAAGATTTTAAAATCAGAAATTCTACTTGCTATAGACTTGTGCCGCTGCTTTGAAGGGACAAAATAGAAGCATAAAAAATGGTATTGTCTTACTGACCTCCACATCTACTTTGATGAATTTAGTATCAAAATATTTGGGGGCCAGCAGTTTGAGATGCTTGTCCACAATCCTGCCATTTTAAAACAATCAAGAACATACATATGGAGCAGCATTTGATTAGGATTAAAAACGATGGAAACTAATCATCATAGACTTTGCCATTTAGAGTAACTCGGAAGTTGCGATTTACTTGCAGCGTACAAACTCCTGATGAGAAAAGTGACACACCGCCTTCTCACTACCTGTAACTTCGCCCAGAAAATCCCCCTCCGTCACCTAGGCAGACAGGAGTTAACGTTTTCATTAGTTGTCAATGTACTGCCCAGGAATGTTAACTCTTCAAATGCATTCAAATATTAACATAAAGGAATTACCTCTCTATATTCTCCATGCCCCTTTCTCTCCAATGCCTGTCGTTTCTCTGTTTCTTTCTGTATGTCTCAGAAAGAGAAACGTTCAGGACTTCACGCAAGGGTGATTATTACGATGTTCGCAGACTCACCAACAAGTTATTGCAAAAGCACACCTTTAAGGCACCAATCCTTTCTGAATGGAGACGCTCCAGCTCTGGATCCTGAGGTTGGCAATGATAGAATAGAAGTACAAACGGAGATCACACCATTACCCCGAGTTTGCCAAAGAAACTTCTATACGTTGTCTCGATTTTATAATACACTAGAAATTAGTCATGTACATTAGCTAGACAGACAAGATCGGATGCTTCCTTAAAAATACAAGCAGATGCACGGGACTTCTTAATTTCATAAACACTAAGTTATATCGCCATACTGAGTCCAAAATATGTCTCCTTACATCCAATAAATCGTCGAGATCAACTTCCTGCTGAACCGAGGCAGATGCCCGAGACCTCTCTTGAGCCAGTAATTCCTGCAGCAGATGTGGAAATTCCGTCATAAACCAACCAACCATTCTGCAGGAGAGCTACCCAACAATACAATGCAGCATATCTAGAAAGAAGAGGTGTGGTTGATAAGATTGGCAAGGATTGATACGCGAAATTGAATGCAATCGCAAGGCAAATAAGTAGGAAAAAGGAAAATACGGAAGGAATGAAATACCTTCTGGTAATCACGCGCAGCTGCGCCCAAGGCTGTGCCGAGGGCGAGATCGGACATGGTGGAGCGGAAACCCTCAGGATCCATTGCGAGCTTCGCAGAGAGTTGGGAGGTTTTTGGAGGATTGTTAGGAGGAGAGCGGGAAAATCCCTTTGCAGTTGGTTAAGTTCAATTGGATGGTTCCAAGGGCTTACTACTGCACTCTATCGGGTTAGCTTTTGGCCTTCATAAGTTCACATCTCCGAGGGGCATGTAGTCCAGCAGTAATTTTTGGTGTGTGTCTCATGTGTGTGAGTTAGACCAGTTCTCGACCTTGTGGACCTTGTGTCCTCCACCGGTCCAAGCCACGTGTGTGGGGGTGTGCGTGGAACAAAAAAACAAAATCGAGTTAACCAGTCCAAGGCAGTGTGCCCCTCAATAGGCCCACCGGTGTGTGAGCGTGGAGTGGGTGTGTTACAACAAAGAAATCAAGTAAATTTGGAGAAGGTTCTTCCAATCTCTTAATTTTTCCTCAAAGTAGCCTTCAAATCATGAGACTTAAAAGCCCACACACAATAGTCGTGATCATGAAGGAAAGCATTGGAGCCCATGCATAACAACAACCATTGTTGCAACTTCTAAGATCCTAACGAGTCTCATCATAGGCCCCATGGCCCATACCACAATTTTCTAGCTCAGCAAACCCCTACCCCAAGGCCCATACCACAATTTTCTAGCTTTGCAAGCCTCTTCTCAAGCCATTGCCAATAGTAGCTATCTCCATTGACAAGCTCATTAAGGCCCTTAGTTCTTTACATGGGCCCGTCTCATTGCACCAAATTTCATTAGAGCTTCAAGTAGTGCCTTAGTCTCAGCATGGTCTCCTTCAAATGCAGCAACCACCATCCTAGTTCACAATATTAGCACATTGAGCCTTACATCCTCATTTATGGTGCCTTCCCCACCACCTCAAGCTTCAAAGCTCTGAGCCATTTTGACCTTAGCGCTAACTCCTTGTCCTATGCATCCGGCCACTCCACAAGGAAGAAGCAACCACATGGCTTGATAACATCACCATTTGTAGCCATGTGTTAGGTAGCAAATAAAGATCAGGTGTAACAAATGCAAAAATAACACATGGTATCCGACCACCATGTCATCCTTATAATTTACACTTGGCACAATCATGTAATCATATCACAACAACAATCTAGTCAGCCTTATTATTTATACGTGACACAACCATGTAATCATATCACAACAACAATCTAGTCACTTGCCACCTCAACACACACGTCCACCTCATCACCTTGCTACCATGTTAGTCTTATTATTAACATGTGGCACAAGCCATGTCTCTTGTTATACAATAATCTAGTCACTTGGCACCTCAATAATGCATTGCCACCTCATCACCTTACCACCTAAGCAAAATGTGCTACATAAGCACACTTATATTGTAGTACATCCACACACAAGCCACTATCGCCTATGCATGTTAAAAACACACCCCCACTATCACTCACATTACATGTGCATACAATTGTCATATCATCATTCTTCATGTACATTGAATCTTACATCAAATTTTCAATCATTTAACGGTAGCCTAACGGACGAGTAGGCTAGATTCGAGACCCTAACTCCCACAAAAAGGCAATCATATAGACTGAAATGAGTGCTCTCTCCCTAGTCATGAGAACCTTCTAGTTGAAGTTGCAAGGGTACCCAAAAAGGGTTGCAAGGGTACCCATAAAAAGTCTATTTTAGAAGCTTGGACTTGCCTATTTTTAGAAGCTTAGACTCGCCTATTTTTTGAACATTAATATAATGATCATTTTGCATCCAAATGGAGTCCAATTTTAACTAAGGTTTTACACACTAAAATTACACATCAAATATGTCATAAAGCATATTTTTGTGCTATGTTAACGCTTCTCCCCTCACGTTCCCTTTTCCTCCATGGCCCTCAAGCGTTGCCATGCCTAGCATCTAGCCTCATGCCTTGATTTCTTTTCTAGTTAATAGAATGGGTGTGGCTGCTGGGATCAAAGTCTCCACGGCTAGTGGCGTAAAATTCATTACTCCTACGGCTGGGTGTAGTACTGCAGCACCTTTTGTGTGCAATTCTCTGCTTTTGCGCCTCCAATCTGCGTGTCTTTTGCTCGTAGTTCTCCATCTCTGCGGCTATAAAACTCCCCTACTTTTGCACTACTAGTCTGCGTGCCTTCTGCTTGCGGTTCCTGTGCATCTGCGCGTATTCTGGTTGGCGAATCTTCTGGTTGTACTAGGCGCATCTGCAAAACTACAACACCCGTGTGCCCCCTGGTTGCGACTGGTGCATCTGCGCATTGTGTACAATTCGCGACAGATTCTCTGGGTTCCTGCGTCTTCTGGTCATGACATATTTTTTGGGCTTCTGCATTCCTACGTCTTCTGGTCGCGATGGATTTTCTGGGCTTCTGCAAAACTGGAACACATCTCGCGCCTCTATCCTCTTCCTCTCCTTCTCTTCTCCTCTCCTCTCGCAACCAGGTGCCACTGAACTAGAAGCAAGATAGTAATACTCTCTCATCCTCGGTGTCTGAGTCAATGGAAGATTTAAACGGGGGGGAGGAGTTCTCAAAGGAAGAAGTTTACATGATGAGGGTGTCTCCAATCCCACCACTTGCGGAAAAGGTAACAGCTAGTTCTCAACAGCTTGAATTTATGCTTTCCCCTGACCTCACTCTGAGTGAGAAAGATGAGTTCCTAGAAATGTTCAAAGATTTTCTTGACCTCTTCAAAACTGGCTACCACCACCTTCGCCATGTGACTATCATAGAACACAACATAGAGTTGAAGCCTGATGCTAAGCCAGTGGCTCAGAAGAATCAGAGGTTCGGGCCCCTACAGACTGACACTTTGCGCTCAGACTTGCAGAAGCTTGTAGAAGTTGGGTTTATTGTTCTGGTTCACAATACTGAATGGGTTTCACCAGTGGTAGTCACCCCAAAGAAAAACAACAAGTGGCGAGTTTGCATCGATTATAAGAAACTCAATGCGGCCACCAAGAGGGACCATCATCCTCTGCCCTTTCAAGACCTCATTCTTGACAAGGTAAGTGGTCATGAGATGTATACTTTCTGTGATGGTTACTCTGGGTTTTATCAAATCAGAATTGCCAAGGAGGATGTGCTTAAAACCACATTTGCCACACCTTGGGGACGTTTGCATTCAAAGTAATGCCATTTGGCCTCACCAATGCTTCTGCTACCTTTCAAAGATTTATGCAGATGGTGTTTGCTCCTTATTTGGGGGTTTTCTTGGAGGTGTTTTTAGATGATTTTTGTATATTCTCGGCACGTAAGGAGCACATCATGAATGTTAGGTTGGCCTTCCAAAGGGTCAATGATGCAAATGGCGGCCTCAACCCTGATAAAAGCACCATTGGAGCCACTCAAGGGAGGTTACTAGGGCATATTGTCTCTTCCGAGGGCGTCAAGCCTGACCCCGAGAAGGTAGAAGCTATCCTCAAGCTCTCCCCACCAACAACCAAATGTTAGGTACGCTCATTTGTCAATCTAGCAGGATACTATCGCTACTTCATTGATCAATATGCTGCTTTGACGTGACCCATGACTATGCTATTTAAAGATGGGGTTGATTTCTTTTGGGATGAGGATTGTGATCATGGGTTTGTACAAATCAAGAGTGCTCTGGCTTTGGAACCCATTCTATGCAATCTTGATTGGTCAAAGACTTTCTACATCAATCCTGGGTTTGGTGAGCACACTCTGGCAGGTATTCTTCTCCAGCAAGGGGAAGATCGGTTCATGTATCCTGTTCAATTTGCTTCTCGACAATTGCTTGAAAATGAACATCGCTACTCTAAGGCTGACAAGCATGCCTTGTCTTTGGTGTTCTGCATTGAGAAATTTAAGCATTATGTGGCCGGAAAGTCCTTCATTATAATATGTAGCAATGGTCTTGCAAAGCAGGTTCTTCAATCACCAAATCCCATGGGCCGGTTGACCAAATGGTTGGCAGTTTTACAAGAATATGATTTTTTTTTCAAAATTGTAAAAGGGGGTTGTTCCAACTTGAATAATGCTTTGATTGATTTAGAGGAGTGCCTCGATGTAGCCCTTGTAGCGCCCATAGAAGTTGGGGATCCATGGTATGGTTGTATCTATAGGTTTCTAACCATTTTCTTCTTTCCTCCGGAAAGTACTACCTATGAGAGAAAGAAGATTTGTAGAGATCGTAGGCGCTACACTCTCTTTGATGGGTGTTGTACCGTCAAGTCATGGATGGGGTAATAAGACGAGCCATTGATGGAGATGAAGTACCTAAGGTATTGAAGCATTATCATGATGGATTTTGTGGAGGCCACTATGCCGGTGACTATACAACTAAGAAGATTTTACATGCTGGGTACTATTAGCTGACCTTGTTCAAGGATGTCACTATGTATTGCAAAACTTGTGAACCATGCCAATTCTTTGGTAGGAAGGATTTGCATCCTGGGCAACATCATCTAGTGATGTCCAATCATCCATTTTAGAAGTGGGGAATAGATTTTGTCGGGGCCCTGCCCATGACTACCCGCAAAAAGAAGTATCTTTTGGTAGCCACTCATTATGTCGCTAAGTAGGCTAAAGCTATCGCCCTCCCTGCTGCAAATGGTAAGGCAGTTTCAAATTTCATATTTGAACGTATCTGCCCAAGGTTTGGAACACCCATGGAGATAGTATTTGACCATGGGAGTCCATTCTTAAATGAAGCAATGGAGTTGCTCATGGATCGCATGCGTATTGATCATCACACCTCTAGCATCTATTATCCAACATCCATGGGACAAACAGAGCAGACCAATGGCCTCCTTTGTAAATCCATGGGAAAAATGGCCACAGGAAACAGGAGCTAGTGGGATCAGAAGGTCATTGAAGCCATGTGGGCTTACCACATCACCCATAAAACGTCTATAGGTCACACTCCTTTTGAGTTGGTGTACGGTATTGAGGCAATTTTACCACTAGAGATAGAGATTCCAGCCTTGAGATTGGCACAAGAACAAAGGATGATAAAAGACAAACATGTAGAGTCCAGGTTGGTACAACTTGAGAAGTTAGATGAAACCCGATGCCTTGCCCAAACAGAGATCCAAAAGAACCGACAAAAGGCCCGCTTGGATGTTAAGATTCGCAAGGGATGGGAAAGACACTTTGCTGAAGGGGATGTTGTGCTATGCTTTGATAATAGATTGGACCACCAAATGGATAAAAAGTTCCTCCCACTGTTGATTGGTCCATACAAAGTCATCAAGGAATGTAGCAATGGGTCTGAACCCTGCCTGGGGGGGGAACTGTTATGGATAAATTTGACCAAGGTAAAAGGCATAAATATGTGTGTGCTTGTATGTGTGGCAATAGTATAATAAAATATTGTGTGCATAGGGCCCAGGTTTGAGGTGGCAGGGCATGACCATGTGCCACCCTTCCACATAAGAGGACCTATAAGGTGTGTTGTACATAATCCATGGTAGTAATATTATAAAATGTTAAGGTGGCATGGTTCCTCCATGTGCCACCCCTCCATCTAGGCGGTCCCATGCCTGCATTTAGTGAGACATGGCCCAAGGACCATGGGAGAAGTAATATAAAATAGGTGGAGATGGATATTATATTGGATTATTCCCTCCATGTAGGATCGGACCATGTGGGGGGGGTGTAGATAGTCCAAGAATGCAAGCTAAATAATGGGGAAAGTAGGATGAGGTGGCAAGACTCCTTGTGCCAACCCTCCACTTGTCCTAGATGTTTGAACGTATTATAAAATTGGGAAGAGACCAAGGGAGTATCTTAGACTTGGGATATGGGGTTTGATTTATGTGGAAAAATGAGGCAAAGGGTTGTCGCACACAATTGAGAGTGCATACCCACCTAGCCCACATGGGAGACTCTTCCACACACACCATGCATGTGGGAGGATGCATTTATTGGGAGAGACCCCCTCTCTTGGTTATAAAAGGAGGGGACTATTCCTTGATGTAACACGCTCATTCTTGTAAAAGGGGAGGGAAGAGACGGGACGAGGCGGGAGGCAAGGAAGGGGGAAGGGGACAGGGGGGGTGAGGGAAGGGGGAGGACGAAGGGGGAAGGGGGAAGGAGGAGGGAGGAAGGGGGAGGGGGAGGGGGAGGGGAGGGAGGAGGGGAAAGGGGGGTGGGGGGCACAGCTGCCACAACCATAGACTACCCCTCTCTCCCCTCCCCTCCCCTCCCCTCCTTCCACTTCCCTCTCCTCTTGTGCGGCCATGGCTGCTACACGAGAGGGGAGGGGAGGGGGGAGAGGGAGAGAAAATGGAAGAGAGAGAGAGAGAGAGAGAGAGAGAGAGAGATTATATGTGTTTGGAGGGGAAAGAGGAAGGCAAAGGGAAGGAGAAGAAGAGGAAGAGGGAGGAGAAGAGAGGGAGAGGGGATGGGAAAGGAAGGGAAGAGAGGGAAAGGGGACAAGAAGAAGAGGGAAGAGAGGGAGAAGAGAGATGGAAAGGGGAGGGGAGAGGAAAGGGAAAGCAAAGGGAGGGGGAGGGGGAGGGGGAGGGGGAGGGGAAGGAACAATGAGGGGAAAGAGGATAACCTCCTTTGGGTTATGGGAGGGGTGAGAGTCAATATATAAGCCACGAAACCCTTAAAAATTCAAATTTCCTACTCTTTTCCTCTCCCTCTCCCTGTTCCTCCCTAGAATTCAAACTTCCCACTCTCCCTCCTCCCCCTTCTCTCCCCTCCCTTCCCTAGAATTTAAACTTCGTGCTCCCCTCCCCTCCCACACATGCACATGTGTGCATACGGTTGCATGCATGCACACACACACACACACATACACACACACGTTTCCCCTTGGGGACCCCTTCCCTTTGCTCTCCCTCTACCCCTCCCCCCCCCTCTCCTCTCTCCCCTACCTTACCTTTCCCCTTCCCTCCCCTTTTCCCCTCCCTTCCCCTAGCTTTCCTTTCCTTCTCTTCTGCCCTTCTGCTCCCCCTCCCCTTCCCTCCATTCCATCCATTCCCATCAGATATGGTTTACATGGTTGCGGATGCATTACATCACGTTTTTCACCAAGTGTATGCATAACCCTCTGAGTTGTATCATTCGAATGAGCACATATCCGATGGGCACAATTCTTTGCAAGTGCCTCAATATATAGGTATTGATATGTGTGTAAAGTATCATGCCCATCGGATATGTCATGTTTTTTGGCTGTTGTGCATGACATGGTGAAAAACATGGTCTAATGCGACTTCAACCATGAAAACCATATCCAATGGGCATGATACTTTGCACGCACCTTAATATAGGTGGTATTGATGGATGTGAAAAGTATCATGCCCATCGCATATGTTCACATTCAAAAAAGACACCCCGGAGGGTGCTTTTTGACCGTTGTGCATGAGACTTGGTAAAAAACATGGTATAATACTACTTTGACCATGCAAACCATATCTGATGAGCACGATACTCTGTACAAGCCACAAAATAAGTGGTATTTATGCATGTACAAATTATCATGGCCATCAAATATGTCCGCGTTTGATTAACACAACCCGGAGCATGGTTTTTGATCGTTGTGCATGAGACTTGGTGAAAACACGGTCTAATGCAATTTTGACCATGCAAACCATATCTAATGGCAAAAATGCTTTTCATGAAGCTCAAGATAGGTGGTATTCATGTGTATACAAAGTATCATGCCCATCGAATATGTGTGCATTCGAATAAGACACCCCAAAGCATGTTTTTTGACCGTTGTGCATGAGACTTTGTGAAAAACATGGTATAATGTGACTTCGATCATGTAAAACATATCCAATCGCCATGATACTTTACACATGGATAAATATATATGATATTGATGTGTGTACAAAGTATCATTTCCATCAGATATGTGCACATTTGAACAAGGTACCCAGGAGCAGGTTGACCATTATGCACGAGACTTTGGTGAAAAATATGATATAATGAGATTTTGAACATGCAAACCATATCCAATAGGAATTAAAATTTGCATGGGCCTAAAATATTGGTGGTATTGATGCGTGTGAAAATTATCATCTCCATTGAACATGTGCGTGTTCGAATAACACAACTCGGAGGGTATTTTTTGATGGATATTTGGTGAAAAACATTGTCTAATGCATTCTTGACAATGAAAACCATATCCTATGGGCACAATACTTTGAAAGTGCTTCAATATGTATGGTATTAACATGCTTGCAAAGTATCATGCCCATCAGATATGTGTGCATTCGAATAAGACACCTTGAAACATGTTTTTTGACTATTGTACGTAACACTTCGTGAGAAACATGATGTAATGCATCCTCAACCATGCAAACCATATCCGATGGGAATGATAGTTTTCACGCATCTTACAGAAGTTGATATTGATTCAAGTGCAAAATATCATCTCCACAGGATATGAGCATATTTGAATAAGACACCCCGGAGCATGTTTTTCACCATTGTGCATGACACTTTATGAAAAACATGGTCTAATGTGACTTCGACCATGAAAACCATATCCGATTGGTATGATACTTTGAACACACCTCAAGATAGGTGGGATTGATGTGCGTACAAAGTATTGTGCCCATTGTATATAAGATACCCTTGAGTGTGTTTTTTGACCATTATGCTTGACACTTGGTAAAAAACATGGTATAATGCGACTTCGACCATTGTAGGATAACTAGGCACCTAGAGTAAGGTTAGGGAATAGTCACATGGGGGGATGTGAAGGGGTGTGAAGGGGTGTGAATGGACCCTTGAGGTTCCAACTTCCCATAACTTCCCTTAGTCTTCTCTCTTGAGAGATTCAATCATGAATTACACATATGAAGAATAAGAATGATTCCTCTATTTGTATTTCTAGGTTTCTGAAGTCTGATTCCTATTCCTCTCTTCCTAAAATCTGAATTCCTAATAGGTAGAGATGTGGATTTAATCTCTACATGTTACACTGGTGATCCTGCAATTGGTCTGATCAATTAGAACTCTGAAAAAAGACCAGCCTCTCTTCGAAAGTGGAGATTCAATCAAATCAAGTTGATTGATGCTTTGAGATTAGAAGGCATGGATGAATTTCACTTCAATCATGGATGAATTTTGAAAGTGTAATCTGAATTTGGATATGAAAAGATACGTCGAGGGTGCAAAAGCCGCGTGAAGAATAACTGTAGGGTAATGGATCAAGAAAGAGGGCCACACAATGAAAATTAGGACCAATGGAGAGTCGATTGACTACATGTTTGTGAGGAAATCTAGCAAGCATGAAGGCAATTGTGATTTGATTGCTTGATTTCAATTCATGCTTGTGAATTACAAGTGCCGGACTAACATTCTACCGAGAAGCAACAAAAAGAAAGATACGTGCAATGCAGAAGTCTAGCAACAAAAAGGCAGACGCTAGCAGCAAAGAACCAAGCACAAAGGCAGTAGCCAAGTAGCCCACTATGTATCTTCAATTCAGAGCCATATTTCGTGATCGATGAAGTTATTTTCAAAGCTGTTTTAATGAAGTTTTGAAGGTTGTGGTGCTTGAACAACAATAATCTAACAACCATTACATGCCTCACGGTTTTCCTTGGAGTTGTTGGTGAGAAGCATTTCTTGGCATCCATTTGTTTCATTCGATAGATTACAAGGAGCCTGTTTCAGCATTCCAATGATTTCGTATCCAGCACCAATGCAACTCTATGATCCATATCCAATGTTAGTTTTTGAAGTAGTAGTATTTTTAAGTACCACAAGGACCAAGGCATAAAGAGTCGACAGTTTGATGGTCACAATCCATGATGGGGGGAGACAGTTCTAAGCAATTGCATGATCAACGTACATATCCTATCAAAGATAGATTTCTTGCAATGGCAACACATGGTGGTACCCACAATTATGAAGAGTCCATGAGTCTCTCGACAGAGAGCATGGCAAGGAGGAAGGGAGACTTGTCTCATTGGCTTTTTAGAGATGATCGTAGAGGTAGGCAGATTTGCTAGCATTTTATTATTTGCTACTACTACCGTGTCTGAAAAATTGAGGATTTTTTCCAACGAAGGTTGGACTTTGATAATCTACTCTGACGTCATTAAGGAAAATAGTGAATGATATAAGAGTCAAATTGATGGGGCTTCCCTCAAAGAGTGAGTCAATGATCTTTATAACGATGATGAATCCTGAAAGGATCATAATGTTGAAAGCAAAAGTAAGAAGACTAAAAGGATGCGATGATGCAAGAGAATGCAATCGTTCAGGAATAGGGAGAGGCAAGGACACTACAGAATCAGAAAGTAGATGAAATTGAAGGCAGCGAGCAAGAGTCACTAGAACTTTGAAGAAAATCCATGAGGAAGTTCCTTCCAAGGTAGTAGGTGAGTGGTGGAAAATTTGTTTTTAAGTAATACATTTATCAAAGCTCTCTCAAGCATAGTATGGGCACATAGTTTCAAAACTATTTGCAAAAGATTTGGGTCGTGCTTTAGCCAAAGATTTCTCCCTTTGAAATAGTTGCAACCAGCATATGTGTTAAAGAGAGGAGGCAAAGAGGTCGGCCTAGTTTTGCAGATACACAGTCTCATGTTTTCCTGCCGCTTAGGAAAAGATAATGGCAAAGGTCCTTGAAGATGCAAATGTTTGAAGAAGCAATTAGTGCTCAGTTGGTACCTGTGTGAAGACATGTAGTAGCTTAGGATCTATGTACATTTGCAACAAAAAGTTTCACTATTTTTTTATCATGGAAAAGTCTAAGAAGAAGAGTCAGAACAAGCAATGTCATTTATGTGGAAGTGTTAATCATGGTCCAAAAGGTTGTTATATGTATTTATGCAAGCATTCCAAACAACCAAGTCATCAAAAGAAGTATTTGGAGAAGAGTTCCATAAAATATTTCTAGCTTTATGTGAAAAAAAAAGCAGTTTAAAAAATCACAAAGCTCTTGGATAAGCTTTCAAATTATTCCATTTTGCTTGATGATGCAAAAACTTGGCATATCAAATTCCATAGAGGTTATTGGAGATCTTGTCAACATGTTGGTGATATCATGGAACTTCAACAAAGGGTTCAAATTTTGCAGTTTGAATATTCTCATGAAGAGGATGATGAAGATGATTCTGACTCAAATGCTAAAGATAGCGAGGAAGGTTTTTGCTGTGTTTATTCAGATAATTTAGTTTCTAATCAAATTATAGATGTTTCATATCAGGTTGGATTCAAAAGTAATTTTGAACAGTCTAAAAACAGTTTCACACATTCTAAAAGCAAGTATGGATAGCCAAAGAATCCAAGTTGTGTGAGGATTATGCAATGCCACTCACTTCTAGGTTTTTCCATAGAAAAGTGGAGCAATAATCAAATGATTCATCAAGTAATGACAACGATCCAAAAGATGATTGCTATTTGCAAGAAGATGATGAAGCCTCATATGATACATGTTCATGCTATGCATATGTACCAGCTTTTGCTATTGATGTGATGTGGAATCAAGATAAGACAAATCTAAATGCATTCTTTGAGGAGCCTGAGTATAGAAGCCCTTACAATAAAGGAGGTTTGGGATTTGTTTCTGATTCTGCAGCAAGTCAAAGCAATGAAGTTGAAATTATTTCTAATAGTTATGCAATTGATTATTTGAAGATCTTATTTTTCATATGTGATGATGATGAAGTTCTTGAGGAGTTATTCTATTTGGAATGAACAAATGGATCAACAACCAAATCTAGAAATAAATCTAAGTTTTGATGCTATTGAAGATAACAATTCAGCTCATGATCAGTTTGAGATTGATATTCAAGTTGATAAATATACGTGTGAAGAAGATGTAGTTATTCAGCAATTTCTTTTATCCCTTGAGGATGAGTATGAATTGCTGGAAGGATTTGTCCAAGCACAAAGCCAACCGAAAGGAGTTGAGAAGGTAGTGATACAAGGAGGAACCCTCTCTATCCCTCAATCTCACACCAAGAAGATGCAATGGTTTGCAATATGCTGATGTACTTGAATCCATAAGAGGTATGGCACAATGCATGATGTTAACAAAACTTTGTTTGCAAATTGTCAAGTAGCTAATAAGCTTGAGCCAAAGCAAAAGAATCTGAACATACAACAACATGATGTCATGAGATACTATGCTTCAATGATAAGCATATGAGCGAAGAGGATCAAGTGATGGATCAGTTCCTACTTTCTCTTGATTCAGATGAAGATGATGTATCTAATCAAGTTCAACACTCATTATCATTGAGTCACATGTTACAAAAGCAAGGAATTTGCAGCTCGTCCCTATGTCAGGAGGCTGATTTAGATGTTTCTTTAGATGCTGATATGATGGAGTTTCTTCAAGTGGGATGGGGTATTCCAAGAAAAATGTATGGACAGCAATCTCATCAACTTGGATTGTATTTTGAATATCAATTGGGTATGTTTCAGTCTATGCCAAAATGCAGACCTAGTTGGGAGCAACAGTGCAATCTACCAATTGTTGGTAGTTTTGAGGAGCTTCAAAAGCAGGTCCAATGGACTGATACGACTCATGTTAGATGGCTGAGAGTTAGTCATATATATGGTTTATATCACCTAAAATAGTTTTTGATTTGGATAAGGCTAACCCATTCATCCGAGTGTGTTTTTCAACAAAAAAGTTGATTTTTTACAGTCCACAAGTGACAATGCATGGCAAAGTGATGATCGAATTGAGGGTGAGGTAAACAAAGAAAAGAAGTCAGATGAAAACAAAGCTAAAGACCAACTCTTTGAAGATTGCAAAATACAATTAAATTCAAATTAATCATTGGGTGAAGGAAATGGTAAGAACAAGGGTCCAAAGGAATCATGTATTATTGAGGTGGTTTCACAAATAGAATGTCCAAAACCGAGGAATGATACACCAAAAGTGTTTTATGATGCTTTTGCTAAGTTAGAGGATCAATTCTATGATGAAAATGAAGATGAAATGTGATCTGATTTTTGTTTACAATTAGATCAATGTTCTGGCATAGTTCCAAACCTTTGGCAAGATGCAAGTGCAAAAGCACAATTAGAAAAATCAAATGCCAATACAAAAAATGATAATGATGATTTTGATGCCGATGTGGATGAAATGGTAACGATGAAAGATGAAGGGAAAAGGAGGAGCTTAACTCGAAGCCAAAAGATCCCAAATGGAGTGATGATAGCCCAAAGGAGTCCCCTAATTACCTCTACTTCATACCAAAAATATTTCGACACTTGGCAAGTGTTCAAGGTCAAAATATACAATAAATGAAAGCTTGGGATCATGAAAACAACGAATAGAAATTTAACAAACAATTCAAAAGTATGTCTGACAAAACAAAAAGCAGTTTGGGCATGTTTCGGATAGTCCGAAAGTCCAATTATCAATTTGATTTCCAAAAGAGAAAGTTCTGAAAGTATGAATGACAAGAAAACATTAATTTTTGTGTTCTTTAATTTAGCATATATTGCTCAAACAGTTCAAATAATTTAGATAGAAAATCAGAAAGTCCGAATGTGGTGGACACATGACTTCGAACTAGCATCCACCACATTCCTATTGTTTAATCAAACTCAAATTTAGATTTTTCAAAGAAAAATAAAGGATTTCTTTACGGACTCTACGCCGACATATGTTGCAAATGTTGGAGCTTCATTGACATATTCCTATTTGCTTGATCAGAGTGATATGTCCATTCTGTGCGAGTGGAATGTGAACATACTTACGTTTGAATAAGATACCCTAGAGTGTGTTTTTTGACCGTTGTGCATGAGACTTGGTAAAAAACACGGAATAATGCAATTTTGACCATGAAAACCATATCATATGGGAGGATATTTTGCATGAGCCTCAAAATAGAAGGTATTGATGCATGTGCAAAGTATCTTGGCCATCAGATATGTGCGCATTTTAATACCACAACTTGGAGGGTGTTTTTTGATAGTTGTGCATAACATTATCCACTGGGAATGATACTTTGCACGCACCTCAATATATATTTGATTGATGTATGTGCAAAGTATCATGACCATTGGATATGTGCGGATTTGAATAAGAGACCTCAGAACATCTTTTTTTACCATGATGCATGACACTCGGTTAAAAACGTGATGTAATGCATCCCCGAATATGTAAACCATATCCGATGGGCGCAACACTTTATATGAACCTCAAGATATGTGGTATTAATGCATGTGCAAAGTATCATCCCATCAGATACATGCGCACTCGAATAAATAGCCCTGGGGCCTATTTTTTTCCCATTGTGCATGACACTTGGTGAAAAGCATGGTCTAATTCCACTTTGACCATGCGAACCATATCCGATGGGCACAATACTTTGAAAATACCTCAAGATAAATGGGATTGATGTGTACAAAGTATTGTGCCTATCGTATATATGCACATTTGAATAAGACACCCTGGAGCATGTTTTTTGACCATTGTGCATGAGATTTGGTGAAAAACATGGTATAATGCGACTTCAACCATGCAAACCATATCCAATGGGTACCATACTTTTCACGAGCCTTAATATAGGTGGGATTAATTCATGTGCAAAGTATTATGGACACATTATTTGGGCACGTTTGAATAGCACAACCCAAAGCGTGTTTTTTAAATTGTTGTACATAAGACTTTGTGAAAAACATGGTCTAATGTAATTTCAACCATCGAAACAATATTTGATGGCAAAAATACTTTTTAATATCCTCAATATAGGTGGGATTGAAGTGCATGAAAAGTATTATGCCCATCGGATATGTGCGCGTCAGTATAAAGACACCGCGGAGTGTGTAACTTGACCGTTGTGCATGAGACATGGTCCAAAACATGGTTTAATGCGACTTCAACCATGCAAAGTATATTCGATGGCCAGGAAATTTTCACAAAACTTAATATAGGTGGTATTGATGTGCATGCAAAGTATCATGCCCATCGGATATGCGGGCATTCCTTTCACATGTCCAAATATAGTCATTCAACCACTCAAATTCATCAGAAAAGGCTAGTTGAGCACATCTATGGGGTTACATTTTGCAAAATATTGCATATATAGTCTTAAACTTACATGTATTTCATGAGAATAGATATATAAGCCCAAGTTAATATTAATTTAAACTTATTTAGAAACACATCCATAAATATCTTGTTATTTATTCTATAGATACACTAGAAAGATGTTATCATATTGATTTAAATGTGTCTAATAAGTAGTTATATATGTATAATATTCTTACATTGAGAATGATTGTGAGGGATGTTTCTTAAGGAAATTCTTTTTCAGCATTTTTGAGGCATTCTTGTTGGGGAATTACAAGGATACAAAGGATGTCTATGAATAAGAAAGTTTGCTTTATGTGAAAGTGAATGAGTGACTATTCTATATATTTTTATGATAAAGGGATGTCATTCTAGTGAAAATCAAAGTGCAAAATCCATGTTTCCTAAAGAAATACTATTGTTAAGATCTCTTTAGAACCATGCTTGGAAAATCCTACTCAAAGGTTTTTGCTCGTACATATGGCACACCACAAAATTGGTTAAATCTTCACCAATGAGTTTAGCCATTTAAAATCAAAAGTCCCATAGCCATTTTGAATATCATTAACATTTTACTCAAAGGGCAACACTTCAGGATCCCATATGGGATAAGATTCAAGAGGACTACCCTAAATGCATCAACATGTATACTAATAATACAATGGATCAATTGGAGTCAATCGCACAAGAACATGGCATGCAATCTGATCCACTTGTATACATGCCTATGCTCTTAGGCAGAGGTGATCCCGAAGAATTCATTGCTTTTAGGAGACACCAAAGTAGTAGGAATATTATTTAAACCTATTCCCACAAGCTCTCATTAGAGAACCATTTGATTAGTACCTCAACATGGATGTGGAAATACAAAGATCATGGCCCATGCTATGACAATACTTTCTCCTATGATTTACAGTTTATAATGTGTCACTCAGACAAATTCTGACAACCTTGAAAGAAGGGATTCACAAATTTGACATTGCTAAGGGTAGTTTAAAACAATCAAGATACTATGACAAATTACTTCTACAAGATGAGAATAACTATCACAGAGAGAGAAATCTGTCACTAATAGAGTGCTAATTACCCAAAAGTTTTAAGAAAGGATTCATGAAGAAATTAAAGAGCAATTAGTTCACGATAGTTGCAAAACCATAATAGAGGTATATGATGCTACAATTGTGATTGAAGAATCAGTTAAGAAGTATCTTGAGAAGGATCAAAAAATTATTGAAGCAAAATTAGAAAGGCAGGTTTCCAAATCGAATGGTCACACAAGTGAAGTCATATCTAAATCCACTCATACAAATAAGGCAAATCCTATAGAATCATCAAATTCATTAAATAATAATGAGGCCAATCTATGAATGTGTTCAAAAGGATCATCTATCCCCAACATGTGCTCAATGGAAAGTTGACCAGTAAGCAAAAAGAACAAAAAGAAGAAAGAAGCTAAAAGAGCCACAATGAATGTATAGTTAATTAACAACCTTGAACCAATCCCAGCAAAAGTACGTCGCACAAAGGGAGATTTTTTTAAAGGGATTAAGAGGGGGACTATGGCACAAGGGGGAAGGAAGAGGGGGAAGAGGAGCATGTACATGATGGGAGGTGGAATGTAGAGATGGAGACATCAAGGGAAGAGAGTCATGCTTTATTTGAAAGAAAGGATGGGGGGGGGAAATCAAAGTACTAGCTAGGTGGCTTTACAAGAATGAGTGTTTACATCAAGGAATAGCCCCCTCCTTTTATAGCCAAGAGAGGGGTCTCTCCCAATAATGCATCCTCCCACATGCATGGTGTGTGTGGAAGAGTCTCCCATGTAGGCTAGGTGGGTATGCACTCTCAATTGTGTGCGACAACCCTTTGCCTCATTTTTCCACATAAATCAAACCCTATATCCCAAGTCTAATATACTCCCTTGGTCTCTTCCCAATTTTATAATACGTTCAAACATCTAGGAGGACAAGTGGAGGGTTGGCACAAGGAGTCTTGCCACCTCATCCTACTTTCCCCATTATTTAACTTGCATTCTTGGACTATCTACACCCCCCCCACATGGGCCTATCCTATATGGAGGGAATAATCCAATATAATATCCATCTCCACCTATTTTATATTACTTCTCCCATGGTCCTTGGGCCATGTCTCACTAAATGCAGGCATGGGACCGCCTAGGTAGAGGGGTGGCACATGGAGGAACCATGCCACCTTAACATTTTATAGTATTACTACCATGGATTATGTACAACACCCCTTATGGGTCCTCTTACGTGGAAGGGTGGCACATGGTCATGCCCTACCACCTCAACCCTGGACCCTATGCACACCATATTTTATTATACTATTGCCACACATACAAGCACACACACATATTTATGTCTTTTACCTTGGTCAAATTTATCCATAACAACACACACACACACACACACATTATGTTAAATTTTACAAATTTCATATTTTCCACTTCCAAAAACTTACAAAATTATTTTTACTTTGTTGTTTTTATTTGTTTTTTAACGAGTGGATTAAAAAAAAAATTACATCTTAACGTGCCCCAAAATATGTATACAAATTAATTCAGAGTGTACGCCTTCCAAAAGTACCTACAAAAATGATTTTGGAGAGTGTACCAGTCCAAAATTAATGGAATGTGTGTTTTAGGCAAATATTTGTTCCTAACCAAATGCCTTCGTATGGTAGATAACACCTTCAAACTAGTGCTACCTAAGGCTCATTAAGTAGATGGACTAGGTGCTTGATGTAGCTTTTTTTTCCTAGTTTCTTTCTACAAACATCCTTCTTGTTGGGGGAAACACGTGACTCAGATTCCCAAAAGAAGTAAATAAGTCTTTATTGTACCTCTACATTGATGCTTCCAACAAGAATAAGAGATTACCATTATCCATTTGGGCTTCCAAACAAAACCTTGCCTTATACAAGGAATGCTTGGAAACTTGCAGAACCCTTGCCACCTTAGCAATGGGCATGTCTTCAGTAGGGTTCATTAGCATGGTCAATGTACATTTCTTTAGGGACATGGTTTATGATAGCCACTGTGTTGTGCACATTGGCTATTAGTCTACTTGCACATCCGCCTCCTCCCTAGCTATTCGATCTCTTAATCCTATCACTTCAGGGTGCTGTAGAATTCGATTGGAGATTTCACTCTTCAGCTATTTCTCCATGCTTTGGGTTTTGTCATTGAAAAACTTCACCATTTTAAGGATGATTTATTGCTTTATGGATTCGTCAATCTCCATCAAATTATTCTCTCTCATGCACTTGTTTTGTTCTCGTTGTTCTCTCTCTTTTTGGCCTCATTTTGTCTAATGATGGCATGTGATTGAAGGTCATTTTCCCATAGAGCAAGATTAGCTTGAATTTCTTCTCTTCCAAATCCTACAGTATAATGATGATAGTGAGGTCACTATCAAATCAAGCAACACATTAAGGACACAAATGTAACAGATATACCTCCTTCCATAAACATTCCTGCTTGGGAATGCATCTCTATTCTCCTCTGATATCAGCCCTAGAATGTAAGGTGTACATCTAGACTATCTTCTACTGCAAAGAGAGTAAATTTAGAGAAAGAAAAAGATACAACCTTCTGATAACTAATAGGCTAGAGCAAAACGAACTTCAAAACATCCTAGACAAGACACTTATCTTAGCAACAATATATCCAACTTAGCGTGCTTTTCATCCTTCTTGCCAAATTATTTGAAGAATAGATGTATTCCCTCTTTCATTCCTGAAGGCAGGCGATTCTTAGAGACACCAAGGTGACAAATGAGGCTCAAGTCTCGGGGTGGAAGTCAATAAGGGTAGCTACTACTGTCTGTCACATTAGTATAAATTCCATGTTGCAAGAGAATCGTGTTGTACAAAGAACATCAAATTCCCCAAGTAGAGTAATCATATGCAAGCTTGGCCTTGTAATGAATCTGTAAATGAACGTTCAACAATTGTAAGCTCTAGTATACAACCAGTCTCTATGTAAGAAAGAAAGAAGGTGGTTTCTTTTGACCTGTTTATTGGAGACAGTGGGAGGACTACATGAGAAGATGTGGGAGGCATGAGAGTAACTGACTAATGTATTTTTCCAAAAAAGATTTGAATGTACATGCCTTCAATTGTATCCTGCCTTCAAGATAACTGTCGTGGGGGCAGTAACTGAGTGAATTTTTAATTTGACACGAAAACCTATATGCTATTTAGGAAACACTAACCTACTTAAACCCATAACTATTGCTAGTCGCCGCTGGAATGTGTGTGGTGTCTGCTTGCACTAAAAACTTTCTTGAAATTTCTCTATCATTATGGGTCAAATATATGTGCAATCCACGAGCTTAAAATTGGTTCTACCAACCTTGAGGGAATGCAGTTGCTCAACTATAGAGTTTTTAGCAATTTCCTTATAAGGGGTATGGGTGGGACAAGTATATTTCTTAAGAATAGATTTCCAACTAGTGTATTTGCAGTTGCAATGGATTGCTCTTTCCTTGTATTAGAAGTATGCATTCAAGGATGTCAATTTTTGGTTTCCTCAATTTATGCCTCTGATTCTCCACCAACTCTATGTTTGCAAATGTGGGATGCCTTATGCCTAAACCTAGTTGGCAGAAAAGTTGTATTGACAGGAGATTGAAACATAATTGTAACTCATAGCCATGATCATTCTCATGAGACTCATGTCCTTAACTCTATGGAATGAAAATCCTAGACCATACTTGTCTTGGAAAATGCTCTAGTTGACTAGTGCGACTTTAAGTACCTCAAACAATATAATCAATTCACATGGCATAACAGACACTCAGTTTCTTCCTAGAAGCTGCGCGGCTAGATAGGTTCCATATATCTAATAATGCCCGATTAATAGATCTACACATTCATGGGTTGGTTTGTGGGAGCCTCCACATCCTCTGACCATTTGTCAAAAGTTATTAAGCTACAACCTACATTCCACTTGCAAAGCAATGAAGGTCCTATGACGTTTTAAATGAACGCAAGTTTTTTTGGCAAGGATGATTTTGATTGTGCCATCGTTAGAGCATGGACGAAAACTCGAGGTAAATTTTGTGCCCAATTGCTAAGTGGGAAGCAATGTTTGGACAACATTACTCATGTGCGCAAGGTTTTTGGTAGAACCCAAGCTAAGGCTCGATGCATCATGTTTAATACTCTCTTGAACTTTCACAATTTAATGGTATACTAGCTAACTTTGTCTAGCATTACTGATCTCCGTGTGGCAAAGATCTTACAGGTATGCTCAGCACATGCTTTAGGAGGGGCTATTTATAGCCTGCAATGAATTCAAGGGTTGTCAAATTGATTCCCAAAACAAGTTGATTGGCTACACCTTGGGATTGGTACCCTTAACAATGCTAAATGCTTTGTATAAGGATCTAGCCCAAAGCTTTTGTCTTTATGTGTCAGCCTTCAGGTTTCTCCTATCTAGATTTCTCTACCCTCATTATGGTTTTCTATTTGGCTGAAGCATCCATGATGCAATCTTTGACTACGTTGTGATGTAGAATAAAAAATTTATGATGCTAAATCTTGATCTCAAGAAAGCACATGATTGTGATGCCTTGGGCAATGGTTAGAGTTGGTGTGTGTACCATACCTTGGGCGATCTAGAGATGCAAGGGTTCTCAATCTTGTGTATCATTCCTATGAATACAATGGGTTACTTTTTTCACATCATTTGCAGTCTATGTCTTTGTCTTTTTAATCTCCAATTTACTTACGTACAATTTGAAAAAAGAAAATAGTATTATATCTTTATCTTTATGATGTCTATTTTACTTACATGCAATTTAAAGGAAGCAAGCAATATTCAATAACAAAGCTTGTTGTTGCCAATTGCTTTTTTCTCTAAGGAATTACATGGTCAACTCCTCTTCCAATTCTAACATTAGATCGGGATGTCCTTGCCAAGAAATAAATGCTTCGACAACGGTACTTTGAGTCCCATCATGCAAATCATTATCCATTGCTTCTCATCGCAGGTTTTTCCATCTAAAGCTTTTATATGTGAAAAACATGCAAAGATTTTGCCTTCCAATGAAATACCTCCAAAAATTGGAATCTGTTAATAGATAATGTCCTATAACATTATCATTTTTTATACAAACCAGAATTGCTACGCATACTCCCTGAAATGTCACATTTGCAAAGTGGTCAGCCGACATTGTACCAAGTCTTCACTATGTTCTTGTTGTCCTTTAATTATCGAATACTTTATACAACTACTCTAGTTCTAAGCTCTTACAAGTATATGTTATCATTGTTTTCCTCCCTTGCCTACAATTAGCAAAGAAATTAACAAAGAATGGGAATGGAAGAAACTAGCTCGGCCTAGCATTTCTTCCACCAATAATTGGCTTCATAGCATACAAGAGAGATCATGCATTTTCCATTGGCAACAAGGACTCCAAAGAATCACCAATAAATACGTGTATCAAATATTCAGAGAAACCCACTTGCAGCTATGCCGAGCATAGAATGCACAAACAAGGGAAATTGCACAAGAGCAATCCCGAATCATTAGAACTTGGTGGAGAAATAACCATGTGAGTTCAAGGGACATTCCATTCTTGGATCAATGGATGTCATGGTGAGGACAGGATAGCTCACTGGGGTAACTTCATGATATAGGTAAATGTTTTGAGAGCTATATGATGAACTTTGCCTTCATTGCATTTGTAGCTGAGTTTATTGTGTAGAAAATTAATTCGTCACTTTGGATCAGATAATGGACACAAAAGCTCTGGCCAATACTCGTACAAATCTAGCAGAGTACATAAGTTGAGATGGGTCTTTGATAAGTGTAGAGAAGTGCGCTTGTGTTTGAACCCTGACAAATGTTTCTTTCTCACTCCGAGGTGTTCTCCTTGGTCATATTGTTTCTGCTGAGGGCATGACCATGGATCCCGCAAAGGTAGAGGTGATCATCTCATTGCCCATCCCTCGTACACCCAAAGAGGTGAAGTCCTTCTTAGGGCATGTAGGATATTACCGAAGGTTCATACGTTTCTATGCCGACATTGCTATTGCACTAATAGAACTCCTACATCAAGACCGATCATTTGTTTGGGCCACCCCACAACAACTAGCCTTTGATGATCTGAAGCATCGCCTCGTCAAGGCCCCCATCCTCAGGCAGCCCGATTGGGATGTAATTTTTAATGTTTATGTGGATGCTAGGGAGAGAGAAACAATGAAGGCTTGAGTTTGCAGCCCGAGTGCAAGGGAGAGAGAAACAGTTGAGCGGGATAGAAGATGAAATAGTTAAGGGAATGGAATAGCAGAGGCTTAAGTTTGTATCCCGACGACTACACTGTCAAGGTGAGAGCCACCATGGTGGTTGGCCCGAATTTTGATTAATTTAAGGCAACAGTACTACCTTGCATGGTAATGAGTGATTAGAGGTGGTCGCATCTAAGATTATCAGCCACGTCTATGGTGGCAGCTAAGATTCAACCAGGCTGGCAGTTAATTACAAGCCACTATAGCGGCCCGCAATTACTTACCTTCCAGTTATCACCACCAGGCTTGCATGCACGATTACTACGAGTGCAGTAAATTACCAGTCATCAGGCTTGCATGCTCAATATAGTACTAGAGTGCATGCTAATGAGCGATTAGAGGTGATTAGGCTTCATGATTTACTTTTGTGGTAATTAATGTCCGGTGGTGGTGGCTTTCATCAGCCACGTCTGTGGCCACCGAGTTGGCAATTAATTACCAACCATCACAGTGGCCTACAGTTACTTACCTGCCAGCAGTTTTACCACCACCGAGCTTACATGCTCAGTACAGTACTAGAGTGCATGGTAATGAGTGATTAGAGGTGATTAAAATTCATGATTTACTTTTGTGGTAATTACTGCCTGATGGTGGTGGCTCTCATCAGCCACATTTATCATGGTGGCTAAGATTCCACCGGGTTGGCAGTTGATTACCAGCCACCACAGTGGCCCGCATTTACTCACCTGCCAGTTACCACCACTGAGCTTGCATGCATGATCACTACGAGTGCAGTAAATTACTAGTCACCAGGCTTGCATGCTTAATAGAGTATTGGAGTGCATGGAAATGAATTATTAGAGGTGATTAGGCTTCATGATTTACTTTTGTGGTAATTACTACCTGGTGTTGGTGGCTCTCATCAGCCACGTCTGTCATGGCGAAGATTCCATCGGGTTGGTAGTTAATTACCAACCACTGCAGTGGCCCACCACCATGCATCTGCTTCATGATTACTATCCCATTTGGGGTGGCACCTAAGATTCCACCGCGGTGGCCTGCAATTAATATGGATAGAACCCCGAGCTCCAGCCACCACGGTGGCTCAAACTTTATAATATATAAGATCCATGGCATTTGGCATTTTACTACGTTGCTCTCATTCGCCCCTACTCTGCTACTTTGCTCCACACCCCTCTTCCAGCTCTTTTCCGCCCCTGCTCTACTTTGCTCCGTGCTTCCTCCTCCAACTCTCATCACTTATCTACTCCCCTACTCATCTGCTACTCACCCACTCATCTTCACCATGCCTACTACCACCCCCCCTCGATGCATTGTTATCCCAATGTTATCTGCTTCTCATGTAAGGTGATTGTGTTACACTCACCTGGAGTAGAAATGATGGCAGTAGTGGAGACCCTTCATTCCAATGATTGATTCCCCCCATATCTACATGTCAACACCTTAGATGACATGCTCACCTTTGGCCCCTTTATGGTTGTGCTATATGGGCTCCCCCTAGACGTCCTCAATATTTTCACAACAGAGTACTTTCGACTTATTGGGGGGGCCATAATCTGAGTCCTAGCAATGTGCAAGGCCTTCAGCTTCTCCATAGTCTCCTCCATTGGCTCCCTAAAAAAATTTAATGCAACAAGCTAGAATGGCGGCAATACTGAGTTGTACAAATTTCCTCTTGCTCAGACGAGGCTCATAACCACTTAGCAATGGCTGGATGTAATCTTTTGGCCTCTAAGGCTCTCAACGATCTTTTGGCTCACTGGATGTAATGTTTTAGTCTCTGAGTGTCTCAGCAATTGCTGAGTTTTTATTACATTTATGTAATCTCTTTTTGTTCAATTTGAGGCTCTCAATATGCACTGTTGTTAACTTTTATATTTGAATGGTTATGGTTGCTAGCTATGATATTTTGGCCTTTAAGGCTCTCAGCAATTGCCGAGTTTTTATAAATGTAAGATCCTGTGAAATACCAGTAAAGTAGGACTACAATTTCCTTGGTTTAGGACGAAAATAGCGCTAAAATAGCTCCAACAACCCACTGTTGTGGTTAATTTATCATCCCAAAGACCTTTTCTACATCTAGATAACAAGGGAATTGTTGTCTCTAGATAATTGACGGGTGGTGCGCTTCATGGAGCAACTGTGAAATGAATGCAGCAAATTCAAGGTGTGGCATGCAATCAAAAGAATCACTCAATAAGAGAAAGAGAGATAAACAGTTTGCATTCCAAAATGATTGCAAAACTGATTGGCAAAATAATTCTATATTTTGTGGCCAATCGGCTACATATAATAGCGCATGGCTACACTCTACACCCCCTGATCGTAAAATAATAGACCCAAATTAATTGGACTCTTGGACCTATTATACATGGAAGGAATCTAACACTCGCCTAATAGAGGCAACTGGTATTATCCATAGACTTTATAATTATTGAATTTGAGATGTTAGAATTTGACATTTATTTATTACAAATGATTAATCTCACTTGACAAACCAATTATATCATGTCTAATAACCTGCCACCTAGTGCCATTGGAATTAATTTTGCAGGCATCCTTTGTCTTTATTGCTTCTTTAATGGTGCTCAGAAGATCAGGCAAAATGGCAATTTCATGGTGCCCATTGCCTTGCCCAATCCCTTAGCCACTCTCTCCATGATGTAATGCAATGGGAGCATCATTTGGCCATTGGATGCTTTGCTTGGGATCTCCCTTTGTCTTTTAGTAGGAGTCCCACTTTGTCCTTTGATTGGGGCTCTCGGATTTGGTTTTGATGCTACTTGAATCTTGAGGTTCAACACTTGCCCCAACTCTATTTTAAGCTACATCCTCACGGCTTTGATCTTTGGGACTTGCTCCCAAAATGCTCTTCTATTCTCCCATGCTATTGGGGGGTTGGTGGGTCTTTGCGCTTGCACACAACAGTTGGAAAGTTTTATCTGACTTGATGCTAGTGAGTCGCATCAGCTTCACATCGAAGTCCCTTTTGGATGCTTATTCTCTTGTGATCTGTACGTGTTTTGATAGGCATGATGGCCTGCTATTTTAGGCTTTTTGATTCTCTTGTTGATGGCATGCTTCCAAGCCTATTTGATGCTCATGGGGTTGGAGAGTGCGATTGTTGATCATGAGACCATTATTGGACCTTCCCTTTGTGTTTTGCACTAATTTTGAAGCCTTGTGTACTTGGTAAGGGTGGCACAGGGGTGTCTTTGTCATTTAGCTCTATGGGCTCACTTTTTATTAGGGTCCTTATGAGAGCTGCTCCTTCTTCCTCTAATCGACCACCCTCTTCACCACCATTGAGCCATTCCCTTTGGCTTTCCATGTTTGCACGAACTAAGCATTGTGGATTGCTCATTCCCTCTCCATTTCTTTTGTTTTCCATCACATCTCTTAATTTTTATCGATCGTCGTTCCCTTGGTGTCGTTAGCACTTCATTGGCTGCTTCACTTCTTGGGGACTACATTTGGGCCTAATTTGGGCCAGATGGGCCTTTAATGGGGCAGCCTCTTTGTGGTGCCTTTCTTCCTCTCCTCACTTCATTGATCTGCTGCCTTTGAAGTCATGTCCTTTGCAATGGCTCCACCTCCTTTGTCTTTGCTGCCTTGGTCTTTCACTTGGTCCATTGTCTCCTTGTAATTGGTGTCACTTATCCACACAAATGTGTGGTTGATGAAGTCAACACCCCTTCCCCTTCAATGCTTGCTTTCGTTTCATCATCATCATTGTCTTTTTCGTCATTCCTCTTCTTGAACTTGTTAGGGTTGTAGAATTATCACACTCATTCTTCAAGCTTGTCCTTAACATTAGAACTTTGTCCTCGATGACCATGGCTCAAGGTTTCAATATTGTCTTTACCCACCTAATCGACATGCTTCCTTGCTTGTTGCACCTAATTCTTCCTTTGTTGGCTTTGTCTTTTTAGGCATTTTACCTCCTTACAAAGTCAGTTAGCTTCACTTTTGGCTTGTCTAACTTTCATGCATCATATTTGTCTTGTCTTCCGTAGCCTGGTCCTCGCCTACTTTCCCTTGTGGTTGATTTCCAAATATACGAGTTGCACTTTGAGCATATTGTCTTTGTTGGTCCAATTTTGGAAGTCATATTTTTTCCCCTTGAGATTATGAAGGGGTTTTGACATTGGCATCTTGTCCTCAGTGGCCATGACTCAAGCTTGCAAGATTTAAATTTGCGTCTTCAATACAATATTGTCTTTATCAACCTAATGAACATGCTCCCTTGCTTATTATAGGTGCTTCTTCCTTTGTTGGCTTTCTCCTTTTAAGCATTTTACCTCCTTACAAAGTTAGCTTCAATTTTGGCTTCTTCTACTTCATGCATCACCTTTTCCTTGTCTTAGCCTGCTTTTTGTCCCCAGCTACTTTCCCTTCTGATTGACTTCCAAAGATACGAGTTGTGCTTTGAGCATATTATTTCTACTGGTCCAATTTTGAAAGTCATATTTTCCCCCTTTACATTATGAAGTTCTATGCTGTGTGGCACAACACATTGCAAGCTTAGCAAATTTGCCCTAGGAACTCCTTGTTGTCCTTGAGCATCCTCCTTTGTACAATGCTTTGTATCCATCATAGGGGGCAAGGGCACATTGAAAGCAAACGTCTTGAGTTGGTGCTGATGGATACTCTTGTGTACTTGCCACTTGGAGTTTCCAAACTCTTCTCCTCATCTTTGGGTTTGGCCAAAACTTATTTTTTGTTCTCCTCCTTGTGCTTCGATCCGTACATCATCAACGTTGGTGAAGCTTTTTGCTAGGTCTAGGCTGGGAGATGAACTTTTGATAATGTAAAGATGATGGATTTATTCCTTAGTATTTCTCTTTAAGTGCAAATT
Source organism: Dipteris shenzhenensis (assembly GCF_047967505.1). Taxonomy (NCBI): domain Eukaryota; kingdom Viridiplantae; phylum Streptophyta; class Polypodiopsida; order Gleicheniales; family Dipteridaceae; genus Dipteris; species Dipteris shenzhenensis. The sequence continues at coordinate 4,619,626 of NC_141618.1, read as the reverse complement.
GTGTAAACTTTCGAACTTAACCAAAATTTAAAGGGAAATTAGGAAGAACTTAGAAGATCCGTTCCTCTATACATATAGTTAGCTAGCATGTAAGTACGCACTTGTGGACGTATATTGTTGATATGCAGTGCATTCTTACCATCAGAAATGAATCTTAGAGGCCTTCCATTTGGTCTTAGAGCCCTTGCAATCATAAAAAATGGGTCTTAGAGCTCTTCCATTTGGTCTTAGAGCCCTCCCCATCAAAAATTGGTTTTAGGGCCCTTCCATTTGGTCTTAGAGCCCTTCCTAATAAAAAGGCATCAGAAATGGGTCTTAGAATCCTTCAATTTGGTCTTAGAGCCCTTCCCAATAGAAAGACATCAAAAATGGGTCTTAGAGCCCTTCCCATCAGAAGTCATCACAAATGGGTTTTAGAGCCCTTCCATTTGATCTTAGGGTGTTTATAGACTACATGCACCCATGGTGAATGCATATGGGCCATGGGCTAGATGTGAGTGAGCAATCATGCTTGTCCATGATTTGCATGCATGCTAATAGTGGGATAGTCTTTAAACAACCTTAACCCACCCCTCTCCCCCCTGCCCCACCTATCAATGGTGGAGGATAGATCCTCGCCACAAGCCTTAATAATGGTAATGGGTGGTAATTAAATGTAACCGGCTATGTTACCGGCAAACGGTACTTCATGAGTCCTCACATTCCAACCGTTTGATCAAAATGTCATCCAACATTCCACAAATAGTGGTGCGATGCGATGCGATGCGTCGACCTTGTATTTAGTCTCGACCGTCCAATCTCTCCAAGATTAATATTGCACATGAAGCGCTTCTTCTCAATTGTAGATCCCACCTACGACCACTCGAAGTGCCGTCGATCTGACCAGTCATAGCTTGACACATGTTTGATGCCACCTCCCACATCCATCGACGATCGGGAATCATCGGTAGTCGTCGTCATCACCAACCTGTTTCGAAAACCAGAGCAACTGAATCCCAATCGACCGGAAGCTAGTTGCCCGAGTACGCTTTTGAGAATGGCCTACACCTTCCCACTCGGAGCAAAGGCTTTCATTGGAGGATTTTCTATGCAGAAACTTTGTTAGCACTGCCATCCAGGCAGCGCTCTACTTACACTTTTGTTAACAAGATGAATTTTATTCATGTGGCCTGCCAAGAGAGAGAAAAAAAGAAGAGAGAGAGAGAGAGAGAGAGAGAGAGAGAGAGAGAGAGGGGAGGGGGAGAAAAAGGTGGAGAGAAATGGAAGAGGAGAGAAAGGGAATGTTCAATGAATGCAAGTAAATACTTAGAGTACATCCACTCTCTCCTTCTTTCAAATTTGGGTTTGCTTTTTTAGAAGTGAATCAAAGAATTTGAAAGAAAAACACATCTTGAAAAATGCGAGAAATTATTTTTGGTTTTGAAAGTTGTTGAACCTAGACTAAAAAGGCTACCTAACTAGGCCAAAAAGTGTCCCACACACTTGGTTGCTAAGTAGTCCCCTTCTATTTTGGTTCGCTCTCTTTTTTTAGTGAAATTTTGGTTCTCTCTCTGAAACACACTTTCGTTTTTTAAACACACATAGATATTGCAAATCTCTTAGCATTTGCAACAATGGGTTGCATCGTCCATTCATCTTGACAATCATTTTCATCTGGAAGAACTTAAGGCAGTGCTGACGAGTACTCGTACTCACTTGTTCTCTTCCATATCTTACGCATAAGCTTGCAACAGGGAAGGAGGGAGTGGGAGGGCAAAAGTGAGCACCAGCCACTCTCCAAATCAAGAATTGCTCCCAGATGGAGCAACTTCACGACCCATCTGCAGACCTCTACCAATTCAGGTCTTTGGTAGACACAAGGACCAAACCCAACCGGAACACATTGCCCTCAGATCTGCTGTGCCCTCTATCAGAACACATACTCATGGCGCCATCATTGCCTTCACACAGAGCGTTTTGTTTGCCATTGTTATCTCAGCTTATCTGCAATACAAGAGCGCTTGTATCGTGCCGTCGAAGACGACTCACCCTGACTTCAAATGCTGAGCAGATACAGCACGTTTTGGCATCAGAGTTCTTCTGCGCAATCAACTCTTTTGTCTTTATGCTTGCGACTCTCTGCGCTCCTGCTACGCGACCTTTCGTCCAAGGTAACTCTCTGTGATGGCTTATAGGCTCTCTTCTTGTATGAGGCAGCTCTCTGCCCGCGATTATGGGCCCACAGTTTAGGCTGCGTTTCTGCAGTTATTCCTTCGGTGCAGGCAGAGTCGTGGATGCAATCCACAAGAGGTTGCCTCAGCAAAAGGACTTTATTCAATTTTGTGTGGGAGGTTTAAGTGAGCTTCCAGTTTTCAAGGCAAACAGTTTAATGCAGATGTATGTGAAGCGTGGGAGCATGGTGGATGCTTGCCAAGTGTTCGAAAAGATGCATATGCGGAATGTGGTGTCGTGGAACATAATTATTGCGGGGCACGCCAAGTGGGAAGAGGGTGTACAGGCCTTGGCATGGTATACGCAAATGCTACGGGAAGGTGTCCAACCAAGTGATCGAACTTTTCTTGGTGCATTAAAGGCATGTAGTACGCTGGCAGCATTGGAAGAGGGAAAGCAAGTTGGTTGGAAATTTGTCAAAATAGGATGCCTGGTGAAAGGTAGAGTTATCCACTCCCAAGTAGTAAAGAGTGGTTTCGAGCCAGATGTTTTCCTTGGAAACACCATGGTGGGTATGTACGCTAAATGTGGGAGCATTGAGGATGCACGCCGGGTGTTTGATGAATTGCCTTGTCATGATGTGGTTACCTGGAGTACAATGATCTTGGCATATGCTGAGCAAGAAGACTGTGCAATCGCTTTAGAACTGTATGCACGGATGCATGAGGAAGGTGTTCAACCAAATGCTCAAACCTTTGTTGCTGCATTGAAGGCTTGCAGTAGCCCGGCAGCATTCGAGGAGGGGAAGCAAGTTGATGGGAATTTTGTAAGAATAGGATGTCTAGAAAAGGCTAGAGCCATTCACTCCCAAGTAGTCAAATGTGGATTAGATTCACATGTATTTGTGGGAAATACCTTGGTGAATATGAATGCAAAATGGGGGTGCATGCACGATGCACTGCGTGTCTTTGATGAATTGCCTCATCGTGATGTGATTAGTTGGACTACCATGGTCTTGGGCTATGCTGAGCTTGACAGTGCGCTGGCATTGGAAGTATATGCAAGAATGCACCAGGAAGGTGTCACAGCTGACCGTCGAACGTTGATTGGTGCATTGAAGGCTTGCAGTAACCTTGCAGCACTTGAAGAAGGGAAGCAAATCGACGGAAAACTTGTGAAAATGCGAAGTTTGCCGAAAGGCAGAGCCATTCACTCTCAGGTAGTAAAGAATTGCTTTGAGTCAGAGGTATTTGTGGGGAACACCTTGGTGAACATGTATACAAAATGCGGGAGCATGGAGGATGCAAGGTGTGTCTTTAGTGGCTCCCCTTGTCGTAATGTGGTGACGTGGACTACCATGATTTTGGGGTGTGCAGAGCAAGAAGAAAGCTTGCTGGCTTTAGAATTGTATGCTCAAATGCAAGAGGAAGGTGTCCAACCAAATGATCGAACCTTTGTTGGTGCATTGAAGGCTTGCAGTAGCCTGGCAGCACTTGATGATGGGGGGCAAGCTTATGGGAAATTTGCAAAAATTGGATGTCTGGCAAAAGGTAGAAATATCCACTTACAAGCATTAAAGAGTGGCTTTGAGTCAGGAGTATTTGTGGGAAACGCCCTGGTCAATATGTATGCAAAATGTGGGAGCATGCAGGATGCACGGTGTGTCTTTGACAAACTGCCTTACCATAATGTGGCTTCGTGGAATACCACAATTTCAGGGTATGCCGATCAAGACGAAATCGAGGAGGCTTTTATACTGTATAAACAAATGCAAGACCAAGGTCTGCCACCGGATAATATTACCTTTGTCTTGACCTTGAAAGCTTGTGGCAACATAGCAGCTCTGGAAATTGGAAAAGAACTCCATTCTCAAATTAGCAGGGTTGGTTTTGAGACTATCGCAACTGTTGCGACCAGTCTCATAGACATGTATGCTAAATGTGGAAGCATGGTTGATGCCCAACAATTGTTTGATGCATTGCCCACAACACGCCTTGTACCATGGAGTGTAGTGATTGCAGGATATGCACGCCAGGGAGATAGTGAACTTGTGTTTGAATTATTTGAGAGAATGAGGCAAAAAGGCATACAGCCTGATGGTGTCATCTTTCTTAGTGTTCTCACTGTATGCAGTCACGGGGGTCTAGTGGAGAAGGGCCACAAGTACTTTCAGCTTATGAGCGCACAGTTTTGCATTATCCCAAGTGTCGAGCACTACACCTGCATGGTTGATCTCCTTGGCCGTGCAGGCCGAGTGGATGAGGCAGTAGGGATGGTGGAGAACATGCCCTTTCAGCCCGATGTTGTTGTGTGGTCAACCATATTGGGTTCTTGTAGTATGTGGAAGAATGTAGAGGCTGGCAGGCATGCCTTTGAAAATGTGATGACATTAGATGAAAAACATCCTGCAGCATACGTTTCACTGGCTAACATCTATTCTGATGCGCACATAAGAGAGCCAGCATGGAAGGAGCCAGACCAGAACTGGTGGACTGACCCTAACGGAACGGTGCAAACATTTCTGGGTGGATGTCCCCAAAATAAAGACGTTTTTTCGTTCAAAATGGAAAAGGACGAATATAGTTTGGTTTATCCGACCGTCAAAATAGCCATGGAAGCCATTGAAATAGGGAATTCCCAGCGGTGCGCCGCAAATTCCCCTAACTTTGGCACAGGCGTACACCCAGAAATTTGTGAAGGGGTTTGCTTCATGCCTAATTTGGACAATGTGTTACAGGATATATGGACACAGTGAGCAGCTGGATATCGCTTGTGCCCTAGGGGTCATTTATGCAAGAAATCCTTGACTCTTTCTGACAATCACAAGGCCAATGTTCTTACAATAATAACAGAATGCCAGGCAAAAACTGTGATCTTACGATGATTAAGGCCACTGCTCTTAGAATAAAGGCAGAATGGCACTTATTCTCAATTATTTGGACAAAGTAGATTTGGGAGGGAGGGAACTCATGGTGATTGCTGCAATTTAGAGTCTCTTTCTCCACCATTGTCTCTTTGGAAACAGAGCCTGCTGATATAGATGAAGGAAATGTGAAATCTGTATCCCTTGACATGGCAGAGTATGACCAAATCTTCCCTTTTCTGGGGGGGGGGAAAAGACCAAATCTGTCCATATTTTAACTCTATAGTCCTGCTTGTTCATGGAGGACTGCAGGCCTATAAGACATGGACTGCATCTGAAGTCTGTTTGACTGTACACTACGGGTTGCTGGTGTCCTTGCTTTTCCTTGGATATGAGCTGTATGCCCACCAGTTAGTGGTTGTACTGTTTACCTATGTAAGGTACATGAGTGTATCGTGCTACCCCTAAGGAGGTTATGATGACAACTGAAGCCTTGTTTTTTTTTTTTGGGTAGCTTTACTTTCTCCTGGTCCTTCTTTCTTCTTATTTGTGTGCACAGCCACATGTGTGGGGACAGTTTTCATGGAGACCTCATTTTAGACTGGGAAATGTAAGACTGTGCTAGCAAAGTATGACACATGGAAGATGCGCAATGTCAGATCACTTCAAAAGAATGATGCCCATACCTACAAGGCCCAAGGAGAGGGTATGCAATCTATTGACAGAAAAAGAAGGTAGAGACAGAAATAGCCACGTTATAAGAAAATTTTCACATGCATCCTGCATGGGAAGTGTACCTCATCTCAGTTAGCAGACGAGTAGTGTCAAAAGGGGGTGAGCACAGAGACTTAAGTGAGCGCCTCCCCCCCCGCGCGTGCGAGAGAGAGAGAGAGAGAGAGAGAGAGAGAGAGAGAGAGATCACGTCCTGACCTAAGCTATGATTTTGAGAGAGAGAGGGTGAGAGACCATATCCTAATAAGTATTTCAAAATACTGTTTTGTTTGTTTGTGAGGGGATAGGGGGGAAGAGAGGAAGGGAGAGAGATCATATCTTTAACGAAGTGTTTCGAAATAATTTTTTGTTTGTTTGTGTGAGGGGGTAGCTTGAAGGAGACGAGGAAGAAGGGACATTAATAAGGGGAGAGAGAGAGAGAGAGAGAGAGAGAGAGAGAGAGAGAAAATTTTGAAGTGCCCTCTTTTCTGTGGGATGATGTACACACACACACAATCTTCCTTTCTCTTCTCACCCTAGAATTCACAACATCTAGAAATATGGGGGAGAAGAGAAACGAAGAGACTCTCTCTCTCTCTCTCTCTCTCTCTCTCTCTCTCGCTCTCTGTGTGCAGCTCTCTTTCTCTCTCCGTCTCTTCTCTCTCCCTCCTTCCCTCTCCTTTAATCTAACCCCTCACACAAACAAACCAAAAATTATTTTGAAATACACAGATTACTTCAGAAGGATATGATTGTTAATCATGTGGTACGGAAATAGGGACTATGGAGATGGAAAATGACAGATAGAGGTAGTTTACAGACTGTTATACAAAGAACATCAAGGATGAGCATGAGGAACGGATTCCTCAGCTTTGCAAGAAATATCCTTGGATCACAATGCAATCCACTAATCGTGGGTGTTATAAAGTGGCTCGGAAGATGCAAAGGACATCTCCAAACATTAAAAGGGGAGAATCATAGATTTTCAAAATGTCTCCTAGCAATAAGACAATCACTTGCATATATATTCAACATGTCTTTATCTACACAGATATATACGTGCATCTGGATGTAGACCTTCCATATCGTAGGCCTAATCGTACGTACTTTATTGGGGTCATGCTTCAAAGTATTTGTTTTCCTTTAGGGGACAACTTTCTCATGCCTTGCATTTGTTTGACAGATTTATGTCCATCTAATTATAGTGAGTGGGAGCCTATATCATGCATCTAATTATAGTGAGGGGGAGCCTATATCATGTCTTGCATTTGTTTGACAGATTTGTGCCCATCTAATTATAGTGAGTGGGAGCCTATATCACGCATAACTAGGGTGTTGCCATGTCCTCCATCTGAGATCAGTGAAGAAAGACGGGACCTTCTTTTATGACTCAATGTGCATCGTGTCAGATCAAGAAGGGCCAGTATGAAAGATTAGAATCTCTTCCCCTGCCTTCTTTTGACAGTCTAGAGTGGCCACTTCCAAGCATAGAGATCAACAACGAAATCATATAGAAAAAGAATACTCAATGATGTGAGACTATTTCTATCTCCCTTGCACTCTTCCTACAACTTCTATCCCCTCTTGTAATAAACCCTGCACAGTTTGGGAGCTCCTCACACAATCTTTCCTCCCCCTTTGTAGCGCAGTGTGAGAGCCTCTTCTCCCTTGATCTTGAAATCATGACACATGGGAGCTCCTCACTCGCTCTTCAAAAGCCCAATTTGGATGCTCTAAAAAACTTCACCATGTTGGTATAGGAGGTGAATGTGAAGGAGGGACAACTAGTCTTCAAGGTCAGAATATTACCATCACTGAAAGCATGATTGAAAATGCACTAGGCATTCCTGGAGGCAATTTGCAAGCACACTTCTTTGAGAAGCAGTGAGAGAGACGGGATATTCTAGATGTATATCCCAACGCTCAGATTAGCAAAGATGGTGGAGTCAAATTTTCTAGGTTGCCAATAGACCTCCAAGATGTGCTAAAGAAGACAATGTACTTCTTTCCTGATACGAGAGGAACCGCGAAGTTCTGGAAGGTTCAAGCCGCGGTAGAGCAACTGAAAGGACGTGATGTATCTTTCTCGAGGGCGATCTCCACGAGTGTGATAACCAACCTGAAGAATGGCATGGATCGCAAATCCCAATTGTCATCTTAATCCGTTGGAGTTGCAATGCACCTGATGGAATCTACTCTCAAAGGGATTTTTGAGCAATACAATAAGAAGATGTCTCAGAAGGTGACTTTTCTACAAGAGAAAGCCATCGATGCAATAAAGACAGTGCAACTTGAGAAAATTCTTAGGGAGGGTGTAGAAGCCAAGGTAGAGGAGGCACAAGTGAGGGACTTGCAGGCACAAGAGCAAGCTGAGGCCGCTATAAAGGTCGACATGGAAAGGCATAGAAGAGAAGAAGCAGAGAAGCGCATCAAGGAACTCCGAGATAGGCTTGAAGAAGTGAGAAGTGATGGGGACATCATGGACAAGGAGCTAGCAATGATGTAAAAGGAGCTTGAAGATCAGAGATCCAAAAAGGAGGGTCTTTACAAATGGCTCTGCAACATACAGAACGCATTGAACATTGAAAAAGACCAGATGATGGAGGAGTTGAAGACGGAGAATGCAGAAACCAAAAAGGTGATGAGGAACTGCGAGAGAGCTTCAAGGCTAGGAAGGATGGGGCAGAGAGTAGCTGGGGTGGATAAGACAATGAGGCAGCTCTCCAGGCCAGGAAGGATGCAAAGAGCAGCCACGGTGAGCAAGTTACAGCAGCCACGGTGAGGGTTGTTTTTTCAAAACACTGTTGGAAGTAAGCTACAAGACCTTGCAACATGATTATGATAGGGTTGTGCATGAGCTTGCCATGGCTTTTGACAGTTTTGAAAAGTAGTCTGTCATCCTGAGAGATTTCCAAACTAGAGTGGAAGTCTTGGAAACGGCCCATGTTGATGCTTTTGAGCAATTTAAGCAGCTTCAACAAATGTTGAGGGATTTAGATGAAGCTGTTGCATAGAGTGAGCAAAGAGTGGAGGAGATGCAGGAGAACATCCGTAGCCTTAGGATGGGGGAGGAAGGAATCAAGAAAGCAACTTTGTCATGTATAGAGTAAGATTGCGGTATTAACGGCCTCAATAGTAAAATCGGATGCCTATCTTGCTATGCACGAGGGTCCGAAATGCATGGTCTGCTATACCCCCATCATAGATGACTGCATGATCCAATGGCCTGTGTGCTACCACCCTGGTGTTTATGCATGCAAGATTGCTATGTAGAGAATGCCATTTGCCATTGCCCAGGTCATGCACAGATCAAATGTGCCTACCTACTACAACTATCTATGACGAGAAAGTAGATGTTGTAGCTCAATTTGCCATTTGGGCAAAAAATACAAAAGACAAGGAGCTCAAATTGAAGAAGGCCAAAACCAAGCTTGCCTGCAAGGAAAAGGATCTTGAAGGGAGGAACCAACCCCCTTCAAGAAAGGAGCAAGAAGGGCCGAGTGTGCAACCAGGAAGCTCAAATCAAGGAAAGAGGAAGTGACATGAAGGGAGGGGCTAGGCCCCTGAAGGAAGGAACGAGCCCCCTTCTAGAAATGAGCAAGGGAAGGAGCAAGGAGGGCCATTAGTTAGCTCAAAAAGGTGACCTACCCAAAGCAATGTGGAACCAGCCCCCTGAAGGAAAGGAGTCCTTGAGATATAATCTGAAGGAAAGGAGTCTCTGAGATGTAATCTATGTAATCTGTGTGTAATCTATTGAATTATTAATCATCTCTAGAGTTTACTTGGGCAATGTTTTCTCAACTGTGTGACTAGATAGTGTCCTTTGACACGCCAAGGACCATAATGTGAGATGAAAGATTTTGATTAGACAACTAATGTGAGACGAAAGATTTTAATTAAACAAATAATGTGAGACTAAAGAATGAGAAGGTCAGGCTCAATGAACTCTCTCCCTATTTAAGTGCAGTGTTGACACAATTAAGAGCCCATTATGAAATCTAGCCCCAGAACTCTGTACATCGATCCACCTACCGCAAATCTATGGCATACCCAAAAGACTTTGGAATGCTTTTGTTCTATCTGAGAATGATGTTGGATGACGACCTTGAGAGTGCTCTCAACGGAAGTAAGAACGGAAGAGCGAGAGAGAGAAACAGAGAGCCACACAAGTTTTGGTGGGTGCAGAACCACCCTAATCTTCTTTTTCATTCATTTATATATGTGTTTGAGTATTGTACATAACCGGGGTAAAGGCACAGTGACCTTTAACCCCCACAACCTCCCACTTAAAGGACAATGTGCCTTTAAGGGAGAACAACCAGTGAGCATACTATCCAATGCCCATCAATGCATGACAATACTCAAACCGCTGACTAGGTAGACTCTGCGTCAGCATATTTGCAGGGTTATCATCTGTATGAACCTTGACAAGCTCTATGCGCTTGTCCTCAAGTACCTCCTTGATGAAATGGTACCTGACCTCAATGTGTTTGGTCTTTGCATGAAAGACCAGATTCCGTGCTAGCTGAATAGCACTCATGGAATCACTATGCAATGTCGGTACACCTGTATGAATCCCCAAATCTCCCACTAGCCAATCAAGCCATATAGCCTCCTTGCAACCCTCTGTGGCTACAACATACTTAGCCTCTGTGGTAGAACAAGCAACTCACTTCTGTGCGCGAGACGTCCACGACACTGCACCACCTGCAAAGGTGAACACATAACTAGAAGTGGATCTCCTACTATCCACATGCCCTCTGCATAGTCTGAATCTGTGTACCCAAGTACACGCATGTCTCCTCTACCAAAGCAGATGCACATCTCCTTGGTACCCTTCATGTACCTCATGATGCACTTAACTGCCTCCCAATGCCTCTTTCCTGGATTAGCCATATATCGGCTAACAACTCCCACTGCAAATGCAATGTCTGGTCTGGTAGCTATCATAGCATACATAAGACTTCCAACTGCTGATGCATAAGGAACCTTGGCCATCATGGCCCTTTCCTCATCTAATTTGGGACTATCTGTATGACTCAGTTTCACATATGGAGGCAATGGAGTACTCACTACCTTCCCGCCCTCCATATTGAAATGCTACAATACTTTTGTAACATACTCTTTTTGTGAAAGCCAAAGGAGTTTCCTACTCCGATCATGCGTGATGCGCATACCAAGAATATGACCTGCAAGTCCCAAATCCTTCATATGAAAGGCCTCATGCAACTTGGCCTTTAATGCATCTAGCTCATAAGTATTCTTGCTAGCCAATAGCATATCATCCACATATAGTGCCAAGATTATCAGCCTATTATCCTTAGCCCTTTTAGTGTAGAGGTAGTGATCAATTTCACTACTCCTAAAACCCTGGGACCGAATGAAAGCATCAAACTTCTGATACCATTCTCTAGGCACTTGCTTAAGACCATAGAGACTCTTCTTCAGCTTGCAAACTAAATGCTCTTTGCCCTTTTCTTCAAAGCCTTCCGGTTGCACCATGTAAATTTCCTCATGCAAATCCCCATGCAAGAAAGCTGTCTTGACATCCATCTGCATAAGCTCCATATCCTCTGATGCCACTAGTCCAAGCATGCATCTAAGTGTGGTCATCTTCATAACTGGAGAGAATATTTCATCAAAGTCCACACCCTTCTCTTGCTTGAACCCTTTAGCGACCAAACGGGCCTTGTACCTAGGCACATCATCACCTGTGACCTTCATTTTGTAGACCCATTTACATGGCAATGCTTTCTTTCCATGTGGCAAAGAAACCAAGTCCCAAGTCTTATTCTTCATAAGTGAACTCATCTCTGATTGCATAGCATACTCCCACTTGCGTTGATCCTCGCGCATCATACCCTCTCTGTAGCAAGAAGGCTCCCCGCAATCAGTAAGCATCACATAGTCTACCCTTGGAACAAACCTATCAGGCGGTCTAGACACTCTAGATGATCTTCTCAAGGGCATTTCAGCTTGCTATCCCACCTGCATATCAGCCACATTTGGCTCATCATTTCCACCAATAGATGATCCATCATCTACCCTTAATTGTATACTTGTGGGAGTACTTGCTGGTACCATTTCTTGCACATTTGGTGCATGGACAGCTTGCTGTCTATCAACATATGCAGGTGGATTCACATCTTGGAAAGTGATTCTCCTCATTTCCACATCCCTCATGGGTGCCTTATGCATCTTCTTCTCATTGAAGACTACATCATGGCTGCGTATGATCTTCTTTGCTTCTGGATCCCAGAGACGATAGCCCATCTCTCCACTTTCACCATAACCCAGAAAGATGCATTTCCTAGACTTAAGATCTAGCTTCTTTCGAAGCTCTTTTGGCACATGTGCATATGCCTCACACCAAATATATGCAAATAAGAGTAAGAGGACTTCTTGCCACTCCATGCCTCTTCAGGAATACCACCATCCAAACTCTTACTAGGTGATCTATTGATCACATGCACTGCAGTCTTCATTGCCTCAGCCCAAAAACCACCAGAAAGACTTGCATTGGAAAGCATGCATTGCAACCTTTCTTGAATGGTACGGTTCATCTTTTCTGCAACTGGATTTTTCTCTGGAGTACGAGGGGATGTGAGCTCCCTCTTAATCCCACGTGTATCACAGAAATGTTGAAAGTCATGAGAGAGATACTCTCCACCATTGTCAGTCCGTAGGCATTTAAGCGTTCTACTTGACTGATTCGCAACCAAGGCCAGCCATTTCTGAAATACCTGGAACACATCACTCTTCCGAGCTATAGCATAAGCCCACACTTTCCTAGTTGAATCATCAATGAATGTCACATAGTATTCAGCCCCGCCTAATGACCGTGTAGGCATGGGACTACATACGTCTGAATGCACCAAATCAAGCTTTTCAAACTCTTTCTTTCCCCTTCTTTTATGGGCTAATTTAGTCTGCTTCCCATAGAGACAATGCTCACAAAATTCAAAATCAAGGAAACTCAAATGCGGTACATAACCCAAACGGCATAAGAGTTTCATTCCATTCTAGCTCATGTGCCCCAACCTGTAATGCTACAAAGAAGTGCTTGGCTGCTCGGTTATTGCAACAACATGCTCAAATACCCCTGATACATGTAAGGGATACAAAGCCCCACACTTGGCACCCCTGGTAAAAAGCATAGAGCCCTTCTGAATTTTTCAACTCTGAAAGCCAAAAGTGGTGTGAAAACTAGCATCATCTAGCTGACCCACTGAAATAAGACTCTTGGTCAACTTAGGCCCATGTCTCACATGTTTCAAAATAAATGCACACCCATTTGCAAAAGAAATCTTTATGTCACCTACTCCCACTATGTCACTTGCATAGTCATTTCCAAGATGCACACAACCTGTCTTTCCACTGTCATAAGTGGAGAACCATTCCCTATGGGGAGTAACATGGAATGAAGCACCAGAATCCAAAATCCAATCCTGGGAATATGCATCATATGAAGTGGTAAGCAACTCTGCAGATAAACTAGACATGAAGAGAACGTCATTGTCACTATCATGTGTGACTGCATTGATCTCCTCGATCTTCACTTTTCCTTTGTCCTCCCTTAGACTCTCTTCCTTTTGATTTGCACCCCAATTTGCATTCTTTTTCTTATCCTTTTGCTCTCTTTTCAGCTTGTAGCAATCCTTTTTCATATGGCCCTTCTTGCCACAGTGGTAACACTCAATGTTCCGTGCCCTGGATTTGCTACGAGACTTCCCTCTCTTGGGACTTCCCCCTAAACTGTGCTCTGCCCCTTTGCACATTTAAGGCTGCATCCTGCTTGTTGCCATCCATAGACTTTCGTCTAATCTCCTCGGCCAACAAGCTACCCACAACATCATCAAATTTCAGTACTCCACCAGGTGCAGAGTTACTGACAGCTGTACGGAAGGTATCCCATGAGGATGGCAATGAACATAAGAGAAATATTGCCTTAGTCTCCGCATCAAAATTCATCTTCTGAGCTTGAAGCTGGCTGAAAATAATATTGAATTCATTCAAGTGAGAAGCAATGGAGACCCCTTCCTTCATCTATAGCTCAAACGACCTCTTCATGAGGTAAACTTTATTAGAGGTAGTTTCCTTTTCATAAGTGGCACACAGTTTCTTCCACAAATCTTCCATAGTCTGCTCATTTACTACTGTGAAATAAACTGACTCTGTAAGATGAAGTCTAATAGTAGATTTTGCTAATGCATCCAACGCATTCCAATCATCCTCAGACATATTTGCAGGCTTAGCTTCAATCCCTGCCAAGGGTTTAATCTGCTTCTTTTGAATAAGCACATCCCTTATTTGTTCTTTCCACAAAGAAAAGTTTGTCCCATCAAACTTTTTAATGCTAAAAAACTCCTTTTCAGACATGGAAGAGGATGCCATGATGCAAATGAAGAAAAAATCCCAAATGCTAGTGCCTATAAGAGAGAATCACACCAAATACCAGTGCACCCAAATGTGTATGCCACAATAGAGTGAAATATCACCAAAACTCATGTCTCAAAGCATCTAACTCATGTGCATATACTATGCATCCATATGAGCAAATCTAGCCCAAAAGAAAATGCCAACTGCAATGGCAATCCAAAATGCCAATAAGTGCCAAATGACTCAAGCGTAAACACCGTCCACTGGCATATGCATTAATAATATCTCATCCAAGAGAGCATAGCACTATCAGTGCATCACTTGAAATGTGTCAAAGCTGTCCCTCAGCATAAAATAGCATCCATGTGCAAAGCGTCCATAAAAATAGCATCCCACAAGGCAATTTGGGCCTATCAGCGCATCCAATAAGGACCGCAATGCATCCAAATGGCCTATAAATCATCCACTGCAACCCAATGCACACCACAAATGAGCGCACATTGCTCAAACTGCAACCAGAGTGATCTGCATAAGGTATGCTCAAGAAATCATAGTCCCACGGTAATGACCGCTCCTGAAAATAGAACCTGAGATGCCTCAAAACATGGGCGCCATTGCATAATCGGACTCAGCAAGAAAATCTACAAATATCTCTCTTCTGCCAAAACTCCAAAATCCCAACCAATGAGTGAGAAATGGGAGTCAACACTTATCCATTGCCATGTGGCATAAATCTAAGGTTTCAAAACCTTAGATTGAAAAATGCATAACAGAGAGACGAAATCGAATACACATAGATCTATAACTCTGAAAATCCTCCACCGAATCGCGTAAGAACTGACAGGTAGAGGTTTTTGGGCGTTCGAAACGCAATGGGACAGACGGTTTTGGAAACCGTGGTCTCAATCATTGGGTCCAACACACGGACTGAAAAACGTTTTTGGAAATAGAGCTATTTGTAAACTCCACCGGAGTGCGAATGATGAGCAACATAGAAGTTTTAGGACCTCTTGAGTCCACCGGAACTGACAGATCTGCAAATGGTTGCTCCAAACTTGAGTTCCAACACCCGAGCAGAAAAACACAGAAACTGACATAGTGAGTCAAAAATCCAATGAAATGATCCCAGATTCAAGAATGAAGGTGTTTTCAAGCTTCTGAAGTGAAGTGGACACCAAAAGCAAGCAATAATTGTCTCTACAAGTCCATACGGAGTCTCTGTCATTGAATGGAACAGGGAAAAGCTCAAAAAACCACTTTTTCTTTGAAAACACTTAACAGACTCTCAAAACCACTTCACAAAGACAAAGTGACTTTTCCAAAGGTTCCTCCAAGGTCTCTGCATACTCGGATGCAAGTAAATTCACCCATAAAGCTTTCCATAGAGTTTCTCCTTCTCCCACAGAGCTGTTGAGCTTCCAGGCATTCATGCACGCTCAACTAGATCACCTGAGCTCTGATACCAGTTGAGAGTGCTCTCAATGGAAGCAAGACCGGAAGAGGGAGAGAGAGAAACAGAGAGCCACACAAGTTTTGGTGGGTGTAGAACACCCTAATCTTCTTTTTCATTCATTTATATATGTGTTTGAGTATTGTACATAACCAGGGTAAAGGCACAATGACCTTTAAACCCCACACTCCTTTCGAAAACAGACCCATAGAAGGAGGAAAATAGCTACAAGGAGGATATGCTTTGGTAGTGGGTGTATTACTTGGAGTCAGCAAAGATGGTGAATATTAATTTCCCTGCTGCTCCTTTAAGGTACTTGTCAAGCTCATGATGTAGGTTTCTTTTGGTAGGATATGATGGAGGTGCACAGTTGTGTAGAGCACAAATACCAGGATGAAGAGGACGCCAAGTGAAAAGAGGAGTTACTATGGGCGTACAAGTCAGCAGAGGCAAGCAAGAAATTGGCGATCCGAGTGTGTGAAGAGGTCTACTATAGTTCAGCAGACTGGCCTAAAGAGCTGGGAAATGCTTTCTATAGAGAGGTTGATAAGATAATTGGGAGTTTGGAATTTCCTTGAGCCACAAAATGTCGTCATATTTTTGAAAAAGTAAAAATCTTGCAGGCATTTCTTGGACTTGTGGACTTTCTCAGCCTACCATCATCCATGATCTATGGTGCTCGTCATACCTGATTTTGTGTCAACTTGCTTCCATATTAGTAAGTAGCTTGGCGGTTGAAATCTAACAGTTAAAGATAACCAGTCTAAAGCAGACTATTTTAGTATAACACTATGGAACAAATTTTAGGATAGCACATCAGTAGTGCAGGATAAGTGGTTGCTAGCATGATGGTTGGTTGCACTAGGATATTAATAGCAACTAGCGCAATGGTTTGCTTCTATTATTACAAGATGAATGAATTTGTAGATGTGTGGATTCCTTATGGAATTTAATAAAACCAGCATGGTGGTTCTTTGGGATATACTAAAAGTAAGCATGGGATTTATCATTTGGGATTTACAAAAACAACTTAATAAAACCAGCGCAGTGGTTGTTTGGGATATACTAAAAACAAGCATGGGATTTATCTTTTGGGATTTACAAAAACAATTTAATAAAACCCAACACAGTGGTTCTTTGGGATATACTAAAAACAAACATGGGATTTATCATTTGGGATTTACAAAAACAAGTGCGGTGGTTAGTTTGGGATTTACTAAAAGATGCATAGTCTCAAATACATTTTCCATTTTCTAGGATAAGTGGAATATTGTTTCCTTGTTGCAATGAGACTACATTTTCTTAGTACTATCTCATTCATCCTCGTCCACTGCTCCAAGACACCCCAAGATGTGCTCATGTGTCTAAATCCCATTTGAAGACACTCTTGCCCTTCTTTCGTTGTGGCATAGGTTGCATCTAGAACTTAATAGCTCTTACTAGATGAGAGTACACAAATGTTTGTGGACTCTTATATAGCAGTTCGTAATTGCGGCCTCTCTTGGATGCTTTTTTGTACCAAAAAGCTCTGAGTACATCCCACTTATCATAGGTTATTCTCCAATTATCCTTAAATGCTTCCTCAACCTTGTGCTTAGGTTTTGTGCACTACAACAAAAGTATGGGTCATCTTTCTCATTCTCCCTAGAGGCAGTGACAACTGCAAAGTTATCCCCCTCTTCCAGACAGTCAGTGAGGTCATCGAAACTCTCCCCAAACTGTGGCAAGTTGTTGTTTGTCACTCCATCTGAACGTAGAGGAAAAAATTGAACTTACTCTTATGTCTTCACAGTTGCAATGTTCTCACAATCGTCATGATCCCCTATGATTCATGCACTGCAGAAACAAGAAAGTTTTCTTGTTTTAATCAATTGGTTGTTTGAAAAGTCCCATATGCTGTGTGCAAACCATGAACTCCTTTAAGTTTTTCATAATCGCTTCTCCTTTGCAATTCATCCACTTTCACTTCATGGAACACTCTACATACTACACTATTCTTAAGGCTTGTTTACTATATGTTGAATGCATGCATGTGGAGAGGTTGGCTGTAAGCCATGTTATAGCATCATGGGTATCATTGAGTTTTTGTTGAGATCATGTTAATTGGTGTTTAGTCTAGACCACCGGTTAGGGATTTGAACCTTGAGACAAAGTAGAATCCACAGGCCGATTTAAATTGAGAGGCAGTACCATTTGATCACACCCAATGTTGTTTTATATTTTTTCATGGGGATTTTCCTTTTTTAGCCATTCCCAATGCTGTAGAAAAGCATGCTGCACAAATAAGGTTTCATGTTCCCTATTATCTAAAATGTAGAAATGGTATGTGCGTTGCACTGACCTAGACTCCAATGAGTCAACAAGTAGATTGGCATCAGGTGTAGAAGAATCAAGCAAATGACTATACGTGATATGCACAAGAATTGTTATCTGCTTGTTGTACCAGTGAGCACTTTGTATCTCATCTTGTTCTTGAAATGAATAATTTTCAGTAAAATCTATGACATAGACAATAGTGTCATGGGGAAAATCGGCAAGACATGTCTTGAACTACTTATCATGCCAGCTAGCCATGAAATTATAAAGTACATATTTTGGGATGGATTGAACCACATGACCTATAAGCTCCCTTGGCTGATTGATCTTAAATGACACTAGCCATCTCTTTTTATCGGATCCTTCAACATTGGCTGAGTGCTCTTATATGACAATAACCATCTCTTTTTATCTTATCCTTCAACATTGACATTTTGAAATCTCCATTTTAGAGCAACATGGTTGTCTTCCCTCACTTCATTTGAACAGACGTGAAATGCCTTCTTCTTTAGCTTCAGACTGCAATGTGCCATGAATGCATTCAATGTGGTGCCACTCATGGTCTCCCTTTGGACAAACCACTGGCTCCCACAGAGACCTTAGGCTACAAAACTTGCTATCCCTTGCAATACATGATGAGGATCTAGGTGGCCTATAGACTATGCATTCATTGGTGAGGCATGGGCATTGATCCCCATGGAGCAATGCAGTGACACAACCAGATCTCAAGTCATTCATAGCTTGCTGGGCTAGGTCAAAGTCTATGTATGTTTTGCAACAACAAACATTCCTGTCTTTGAGATTCCTAACGTACTAGGGCTTACAATGCTCAAAGTTCCTTTGCCCAATTAAAATGTTCAGATTCTGATCCATAAACTTGAGATACAACTCCGTCTGCTGACCCAACATGCGGGAACAACATAACAATGAGCCCTCTTTTAAATGGAACAACAGTATAGTGAGCCCCCTTTTTGCACTACTAAAACAAGACAAAACACAGTCTCATTAAAGTATATAATGAACAAGGATTACGTTAATGTAATATCGTAAACGTGAACATGTCATTAATGTTACGTACTTACGTTGTTGACTCACATTAATAACATGTGTATTGTCGTAACCCATCAAAGATTAACCAGTAAACTGGCTATTTAATTATCCCATCATGATATTCAAGTATCTCACTGGGCAAATTATTCCTGGCAGTAGGCTATTGCAATAGCCCGACGGGCATCACCAGGAGATGAATAAATCTCGACAGGCTTTCTTAATACATAATATGAACATCCCCAGATCTGGAGAAGCATGTAGAGACAGCTCCTTGGGTAGCACACCCTTGCTAAGGCTTGGTTGTTCACTGTTCTTAGAACTAAGCTCTAAAATGCTTTGTTGATTGGGCCATTTGTCCTACTCGGGCTGTGTTGGTCCTTGATACAGACATTTCTTTAGAGTGTTGATGAGACCTAGCTTGTTACGTGGATTGGGCTATTTGTCCTTTGTTGGGCAAGGGTAGTCCATGATACATATCATTACAAGGACCTTCGACACTCAGTTTGTTAATTGTAGAGTTTGTGTTTAGGTATTTGGGCCATTTGTCCTTCTTTGGGCAAGAGTAGTCTTAATATCTATTCTCTTGTGTTGCTTGTGATTGTATGCTATTTGTTGTGCTCCTATAAAACTTGTCTCCTCTCTCTTGCCACCTCTACCAGATTCATCTAATGCTTTGTGCTGATGTTTACTCAGCGACAACTGTGACTCAATGTCCTTTGCTCTCTTGCTCCTATGCTTCTCCTCTGCCCATTGAGCATTCCATAAATATATTCTTTCTATATCATCAGCTAGTCGTTGGAGTCCTAGATCAGTGACACACTTAGTGACATTTCCAATGACACTGAGACACATGTGCTTGACCACTTCTAAGTGCCATAATCTTGCCTCCGTCAAATTTCCTTTTCCTCTCCTTGAAGTCGCACCTTGCCACACTCAGTATTGCATGAGTGAAGTCATCGAGTGATGTGGCATTCTGAATGGTGCTCTCGATAGCAGTCAGCAACATGCGACTAATCTCATTGACGAACTCCAACTAAGAGCTCTCATCACATCCCTTCTCTCATCTCTCCCGTAACTGACATCACCCATTCTGCATACAAGACCAATTGACAATGAGACAAAGAGCATGCTTCTTGATAACAAGATTGTTGTAGGCGAGAAAACAAGGATGTCAGCATAGTAAACACATACACATACACTATATAAAAATTAAAACATGTACATAGTACAAAGCATGTGAAGAGAGAAAGTTAGTTGGTCACATCATTCTTTAAAGAAGAAAACATAAGTGAGTTCATTTCGCATGCACATGAGCATCAAGCACAAATTGCTCATGTAGATGTAGATTGTAGATGGAATGTGCATTGTCAAACGTCACTACAATGCACACATGAGAATGAGAATGCAAGGAGAGATGACACAAATGCCAAACGAATGACAAAGTGCCGAGCTCTCGCATAGAGATGAACCTAGTGTAATGACACAAATGGCTGAATAAATGACCAAGTGTCAAAATCCTACATAACTTAAACAAACCCTACATAACTCTGCATTGTCGACTAAACAACCAAGTGCCAAGTCCACTTCTACCCCCAGAAACAACACACACGACCGACTAAATGACCAAGTGTTGACGACTTCTACGTAGTAGTGCACACTTCTAAGAACGACACACACAGTTGAATAAATGACTAAGTGCCAAACTATACCTAGATATTGGTTGGAAAGGAAGGTGTTATGTCTCAACGACACACATGGTCATAAAGATGACCAAGTGCTGAGGAGAGTAACATACATATGTGAACGACCCATCTTGTTGAATGAATGACAAAGGGCCGATAGCTAGGTACCATATATATGGCCTACTATTTTACTAGTTATAGAATTTTTGAACGACTTGATATGTCGAAAGTACGACATCAAGCCAAACATTTTTACATTAACTACCTAAACTAGTGAGATGACTCATTATGTCAAATTGACGACACAGAGCCGAATCAAAACTATGAAATTAAAATTCAAAATAACATAATGATAAAGGTTTAAATTTTACTTGAAGGCTGAAGGCTATAGGACAAGTAGGTTGTAGGGAGATGAATGTGAGGGAGCCCGTCGCCATATATAATAAATAGCCTGTCAGGCTTTTTGATTATCTTGGTTGGCCCCGGTAGGCTTTTGAGTTTTCCTGTTGGGCCTGACGAGACTTTGCCAAATCCCTTTGGGGTTTTTGTAGGTTATCAGGCCACTGCACACCAGCTTGTTACCAAGCTCTTAATAACATGATGATGTGAAGTTGTTATTAACAAACATTATTAACGTAAAAAAAGCCCGCGATTATGTAACTACTTGAACCTTGATAATGAAGCAAAACAATTTTCAACCACCACGCTAGTTTAGGATAGTCACAATTTCAACTACCAGGCTGGTGTAGGACATTCACAATTTCAATCAGCGAGCTAGTTTAGGACACGTTTAGGACAGTCAACCACCAAGGTGGTTTCAAGACACATTTAGGATAGTCACAATTTCAACCAATGGGATGGTTTAGGACACTGTCACAATTTCAACCACCGAGCTAGTTTAACATGAGGTCTCAACTTCGCATATTAGATAATAACAAGTATATTGCTTTTCATTTCCGAATTTCACAATTAGAAAATAACAATGTATTGCTTTTCATTTTTGAATTTCACAATTTCAATCACAAATTTAGTCAGTTAACTACTTGCTATTTGTCTTAAACCAGGTTTAGGACAATCACATTAAGTCCAAGCCATCCTAGTCTAGAAATAGTGGTATATGATCCGAATCGTAGGAAATTAAAGTTAACGAATTGAAGTACTAAGAAACACAAGAATTTCAACCACCGGGCTGGTCAACAACTAATGTCTATTCAACCACGTTGGTTCAGAACAATCACATAATTGGTGATTGAGCTGAAGTAGCCACGGTTTCATGATGTTCCAACCACGGGGCTGGTTTAATAAAATAATAATATACTGCTATTCTATTGCAAAATATATTATTGTTAATTTTTGCTCAACCAACCACACCACCGGGTTGGATGACAACTAATGTCTGTTCAACAATGCTGGTTCAGGACAATCACATAACTAGCGATTGAGCTGAACCAGCCTACGGTTGCATGATGTTCCAACCACCGGGCTAGTTTAGGACAATCACATTTAGTCCAAGCTTGGTTTAGGAAATGAAACAAGAAAACTATCCCAAAGCTCAATTATAAAAAACCACCGGGCTGGTTTAGGCACCATTGACCTGCATTGTATCTAGCATGTGTATGATGTGCTCCTCAAACACCTTACATCTCGTCTGCTTCTTACATATGTCCTTTTTATTTGGAGAAACTCTTGTATTCTCGTGCCAAAATGGCATCACTATACCAATGACTTTTGCACTTAGGCTGTCTCTCCTATTCTTGCATTCTGTTGAAGCCCATAGACTTCTCAGATCGGCATGATCATGCATTGCTTCTACTCTATGTTCAATAGATAGAGCCACGTTGATCCTTCTGATTGACATCTTTGACATTGTGCACCCAAGCCATTTCTCATTTGTTTCAGGGAACACCAATATAGCTAATATCATCCTCTTTGCAGCTAGTTGACCTAAGCTATGCACCCCTTTCACTTTTTGTAGGCCATTTCTTAGGTTAGAGATCATCGCCTCTTGGGCATGCATCTCTCGAGGTGTTGGTAGGGTTGTTACTCTACAAACTTTAGGGTGCAAGTTAAATCTTGTGAAGACTCGAGACTGGTAATCATTTGAATGGCTTGATGCTACTGCTTCGAATGCTTCCACCAATCGTGACACCACAGCTCGTGTCCTTTGCTCCGATGGCAATGATCGAATGCATGCATCTGCAGTCGCTTCTTGCTATTGCTCTACAAGGAGTCTTCTTTCTTCTCGTTGTTTCTCCCTTCATAGATGCTGCAAAAGTGTCTTCTGTTGACATTTCGATACCATGCCAGTGCAGTCCTCAACCCACAATCTCTTTCTTGTGCCTTGACCTAGCTTTTGAGCTTTCCTCTCTTGTAGCCTTTGTCTGCTTCTCTCGCAAGCCATAGCGAGCTGCATGTTGCCATTGATGCCATGGCCATGATCAATCTAGAATAGACCCAGAGAAGCTAGCTAGTGAGGTAAGCAAAGAATAGAAGACAACTTACCCGAAACAAGACAATGGCAAACCAAAGTCTATGCAAGGTCACGTCGAGGTGCGTGTGGGCGGCAGGGCAGGGGAAAGTTGCAGGTACTTAATCTTCCAAGATTTGATGGGTCGGAGGTGTAAAAATTTGAAATTTGTGGGAGTAGCAAAAATTTCAGCCGTCGATTTCCCCCCCTCCAGCGATACACGTCAACAGAAATGGATATCCCAAACAAGTGCAATGTGGCCTAAAATGCTTCAAAATACAAATAGGCCAAAGGGCACACTCTCGGGTTTGATGCTATGTATTATGAAATGCAATGACCTTTGGCATGCTTATGAGCCATATAGCAAGCAAGTGCATGGAAAAAGAAACAATTCGAAATTGTAAATAGTATTGGATTTAGGTTAAAAAAACATGCATATCTTCAAGAATGTGGGATCCATAATTTGGGAGCATTTAATTGGTGAGATATTTTTTGAGGGAGCATGAGAGGACCTGAGAGAAGTACAAAAGATGATTGAATTATGGCCATAAAGTTATGCTTTTGAAGGCATCATGGGTCCTCACAAAGAGAGGAAGTAACAATCAAGAGATACATTGGATCATTTTGAACACCGATGGCACACATGCTTTACCTAAAGGGAGATTTCATGTGGAACAATAAGGTTACTAGCCTCAAGTCTCATATTCAGGATAAGTTCTTACATGTGTGCTTTTATTGAAATTTGACACACTCTTCAGGCTTGCTTGATTTTGTACATAGCATTTATCATTGTTATAAGACACTTTTGTGTATATAGTTTATCCTTCCCATTGTGCTGAAAGGATGCTTATTAGAAGACATCAAAAGAGCCATCCAAAAGAAGAATAATGTGTTTCTGCATATGTACAAAAAAATCGTACAAAATGTAGGTAGGACCCATTGTTCTCCTATTAATCCCATTTATGGGTTAACAACAGTTTTCCTACATTGCAACGAAGGATAATTTAATAGATCTCTTCACGAAGGCTCTACTGTGGCCAAAGTTTGAAACTTTTTGGTAATCTCTACACTTGGTACCTTTTATCACGTGATTCTCCTTTCTTTGTATTATCGTAGGTTGCTATATCCACCATGGATGAGCATGTGCAACCATGTTTTAGTTTCCAAGTATATCTAAGATGTATCCAAGATACTTTATCCATATCATGTAGGGGGTTTTGTTGCCATTTACCCCTAGTATAGCCTCGTAGGCTAGTTAGGACCAGTTAGTCCTAGTTAGGCTAGCTATGACATTTAGTCCTAAGTTGTTTGGGGCATATATTGGCCACTATTGTGTATTACCATTATTCATTTGCAAGCACGCTTGATTTCTCTCGGCCCTTTTTCTCCTCCCTTGCATTCTAGCTTTCTTCCATTGCTCCTTACATCCAACATTTGGGATCACAAATGGCATGGAATATCTAGAAGGTCACTTCAAATGTCAAGCGAAGCCCTACCCACATTGGATGATACAAGGAATATAGAGACATTGGCAGGCCTATTTAGGTTGAATAGTGGATGGATAGGGATTTAGAGCTATTGTCAATGATTATTGAGATGACATTGGATGGAATGTTGCTGAATCATCTCCTTGAGGATACTTTTTTAAGGCATGGAATACCCTAAAGGATATGTGCAAGAGAAATAACCCCACAAGAAGTTTTAACCTCAAGAATCAATTGTTCACCACCCATCAAGATGAAGGAAAGAGAATATGGGAATGGTTACCTCCATTTGAAGAGTGCCAAGGATGACTTATATTTGTTATTAAGCTGGATCAATGGGAGATTGTTAAGAAGACAAAGATTGAAAGAGTGACAATCATGCTTATGAATAGAGCTCTTGCTCCGTCAATAACAAAAGTAGACTCAAAATATTTGAGTGTACAATCAGAGAAGCACATTTGCTGGTTGGGTGCATTTGAGGTAAGCACAAACTTGGACTTTAAATGGTTTTCCATATTTAAAATGCGTTGATCTTTGATTCTATTTATATTGCCTTGATGATTTGATAAAGATGGATTTTCCAACGATAGGTTATTACAGAGGACCACCAAACATTGTTTTGGGTGTTCCACCAGACGGAAATACTAGTAGTCACATCAAAAAACAAGTTCCAAGAGGGCAACTTCATGTCGAAGGAAAAGGTAATTTTCAAGATGGCGGGGGACCTTAAGACCCTAAAGTGCATGTTCAACATAGGCAAAGGAGGTAATTCTAAATCTCCATGACTTTACTGCAAGGAGCTAGCCTGTGTAATGGATCCTAAATGGTGGAGGAGAGATCCTAAGAGGGATAACACTGATCTAAATTCAAAGCAGTCTTGGACATCCCTTTGTGCAATGTCCATATATGCACTTTGCATGCTTTATGTTGAATCATTGAAAAGCTGGTTTTTTATATATATTGCATTCGCTTGGAAGATTCGACCAGAAAATCCTAGGAAAAAAGAAATTATTGCCTAAGAAAAAGTATTATCGGACATGTTTCTTCATGGAGTAGATGTACATATCATAACAGACCTGAAGAAGTCAACAAATCGAAAGGATGTTCCCATCAAACCATCAATTGGTGGAGTCAAAGCTAGAAGGTTTTTATCAGAACCAAAAAGAGAATGGAAGCTTGGTAGATGATTGACATATGTTTCGAGGGTGAAATAGGGCCTTTGGAAGCTTGTGCATAAGGCTCTCAACAAGGATGAGGCAGATGGTGTAGCTAGAAATGTGAAAGCAGAAGTATGGAAATCATTGGTCAAGCTATCCATACTTTGTGACAAAAGACAAGGACTAGGAGCGATCACTATTCATTAGAAGAGGAGATTAAAGCTTTTGGAAAGTCAATGAAACGAGCTTGGACAAGTTGTAACATAACACACTATATGGTAAGCAAAACTAATTTGTCTTATAAGGAAGATGATCTTGGTTCTTGTTAGCACAAAATAGTAACTTAATCTTTTCTATTATTGCAGCATATTATCTATAACCACCTTCCCTATTTTGTGAAAAAGTATGGATGCCTTGCAATTTGGTCTACACAAGGAATGGAGAAGTCTCATTACACAACAAGAAAGCCTTTTTTTTGACACACACAACATTTTGGAGGAGCAATGAAGGCAAATAGTCTCAAAGAAGTATTTAAATGGCTCTATAGATGTGTACTAAAAAGGTTACAAATAAAGAAAAAAGTTGCATTATCACAAGTTAAAATTACCTTCAACATGGCACAAAAGAAATGAAGAAAGAAAATTCTGGACAACTCAGCGACTATGCAGAAACATACAGAATGGAGACAGCCAAAGATCTTTTTGGATCACAAATGGATTGATAGATCTTAAAAGCTTATAAAGAAATGCATCAATGTGCGACCCATTTGAGAAAAGCAGAGACGACATGATTTATTTGAAGAAATTTGATACAAATTCAAAGTTCACTATCTTTTGTTGTAGTCCTTTACAAATACAGCATGATTGCCCAGGCCAACAATGCTCAAGGTAGGTTACTTTCTAACCTACATTGCGTATTCTCTTGCACATGGAATAAAAAATCCTATACATCTCGATGGTTATGGGAAGCACCATTTTATAAGGTTTAGAGAGTCCGATTCCAGAGGCTAAACATAGAGAAGGAGGCTAGCTTGATGAGAAAGAAGCAAAAGAAGATAACTTCTCAATTAATATCACTTTGTCTTTTCACTAGTTCACCTGGTAACCACCAAAAAATGTTGATATCGATGGTAAATTAAAATCTTGGTAGAAGACATCTTTTTGATATAATTTGAAAGTTCAAAAAATTGCCCAAGTCCCCTTTCTCTGCTCCCCATGGAGGCTTTTAAGAAAATTGTCATCTTCAGTATATAGATACAATATCAAACAAACAATAATGAGAAAGATTTACACGCTCATAATAAAAATGATATAGCAAAGAAAAGAGTGATAACGTACCTTAATGTTCTCATCATCCTCCAAAATTTTATCCTTCCAAAGATCAGTGCTTCTTTCGAAGCTAATCTTTGCTTTTCTCTATTCTTGTACCTTTGGCTGAATATTCATCTGCATTTTAACTTGATTGCAGATCTAATTATCTATCTCCTTGATATTTGTGGCTTTTTGAAAGCACATAGATAGGGCTTCCTTGGGGTTAAATGAATCTTCAAGAATCATCAATTCATCATCCTCAATTCCAACAACTTTGTCTAAACTACAAGCTTGAGCAATCAATGTAATGGCGCAATCTTCTCTCAAGTCAAATAGAATGAGTATGTCTGATAGCAGACAATACTCTTAACCTTGAATAGTAAAGGATGAAAGCATGGCGATAATAAGACTACATGTCACAAAATCCATTCTTTCAGTAGAAACTGCTTCTTTAAGTGTTTTTGACTTCAAAGCTATAAGATCCAAAGATGTAGTCTCTTTACTCTCTTCCTAAAGATTAATATCTTGCTCTTCTAATTCATGTGCCTCTTCAATACTATCAACTTTTTCTTCAAAATTAGTTTCTTCCTAAGGATCTTCCTTAGCCTATTCTGATATGTCTTCAGGAGATCCATAATAAAGATGTAGGTACCAGGAACATAGCAAAAGAAAGACTCTCTTCTAAGAGCCTACATCTTCTAGCATGATATATGGAAGTTGCCTTGTATATTTGGGGCAAGGTATCAAATCTCCTATTTGTAGGGAATCTAAGCTTTTATTCCTTTACTAGATCCTTTATGTGAATGTAAGCCTTGTCCTCTATGACCTCCCTACCCTTCTCTTTAACCCTTTTAAATTATGCCTCTTTTGCTAAAAAATCTCTGTGCATCTCCAATATGGCAATGTAATCTAGCTCTCGATTCCACATCTCATAGAAAAGATGAAAATTCTGTTGAGCATCTCACTTCTCTTGAAATTCAAAAAGCATCAAATTTGATGGCTTCTCATCTTCATCTAAGGCCTTTCCTTGGAATGGAATTGTCTTTTTTGCAAAAGGCTTCCCTTTCATACTTGCTTTCTCCTTTTCATCTTTTGTCTCTTTCATGCCTGTACTTTCCTCTCCTGTTTTTGCAATCTCCTCTTCTTTAATGGAATTAGGGATCTTTCTTCTACACCATGCATCAAGAATTAAAATGCTTCATCTACACCTTGCATCAAGAATTGAAATACCTCTCTCTCTCTCTCTCTCTCTCTCTCTCTCTCTCTCTCTCTCTCATTTATGTCATGGGAGACATGAGGGACCAAAAATGGCTATACAAACTAAATATAGTAAATCTGTCTGCACTCTTTCTAAACTTAAACTAATCGATGTTCCCCGTCTCTCTCTCTCTGTCTCTCTCTGTCTCTCTCTGTCTCTCTCTCTCTCTCTTCTCGTGCTTTAAGCCCTTCCTTGGATAACCACAAAAATCAGCAAATAAGGAAATTTTATAATCCCAGAGAATGCCCTCTCTCTCTCTCTTTATATATATATAAATATATACAAATAAACAAATAAATATATAAATATATATGCCATCATGCTTTAAAAGTATTTGGAGAATCCTGGCATAAAAAATAGGCACTAAAAGAAATTGTGCAACAGAATGCAATTTGGAGGGTTGGGAAGTTCCCATTCCTCCAAATCGCATTCTATTGCACACTTTTCTAGTTAGTTGCAGTTAAAGCCCACGGTTGGGGAGGGCGAGAGAGAGAGAGAGAGAGAGAGAGAGAGAGGGAGAGAGAGAGCATATCATGTAGGCATGGAGAAAGCACAAACAAATGAAGAACTCCTCACAATCAAGATACCCATGTGAATTTTTGGAAATGTAAACAGAAAGTAAATCCATGAATATAGATAGAGACAAAGACTATAGGTGAACTAAGAAGCACTAATTAGAATGAAGCAAGATGACCATAATTCGAATTAGTATTTCTTTGTCCTGGCACTGCGAAGAAATATTAACGTAAGGTAAGACTCTTGAAGCCGTTTCTAAGCTAAACTTGCTGAATCATTTACCTTACAAAAACCCATGTTACTCAAAGCTCACAATAATGAACTACCTACGCAATTGGGTTATATGGTTTCTAAGCTTGTTAAAAAAATTGACACAAAATTTGACAAGTTTGAAGCTCGCAGCGTTGATCATGCTGAACTTCCATCACTCAATTCTTCAATATGTATTGGAACCTATGCTTGAAAATCATTCTCTACCCTTTTTCCACAATCTTCGAACTTGCGCTGGGACATTTTGGTTCTCCTTCTACCCATATGCACTACTCATGAATCTAAACTATGTCCATGACAGATGAAGAGCTTTGATCGCTTGTTCACATCATCAGATTACGAGAAAGTGGAAAGTAATTCGAAGGCTCACATCGTGCTAACCACTCATGTCATCCTAATGCGTAAGAAGTCATTTCGATTCCTCACGTGTATGGCAGCCAATGAGTGCTGAGCAAATAGGACTGGAGCCTTCAAGGTGCTCTTCAGTCAGCTGACTATAGGATTGTCCTGGCTTGCTAAAGATGCAGTTGCATTGGGATTGCATGCTAGAGACACTATTGCAAAAGAGAGTCCATACATATGCAACTGTTAAACTGGCCAAGTAGTTCCAAAGGTTTTGCTAGAGATTCGCAAGAACAACGACCTTCTGAAGCTAAGTGCAAGTTGCAGGCGGGAGAACTTTTTAGCTGTTGATCCGCACCCAAAAAGGACTAGAATTGTGCAAGGGAAGATGCCATAGCAAGAGCCAAAATTAAAAGCATCAAGAATGCTCAAATTGAAGGGGCGTCAAAGTCACAGGGAGGCAAACACACCAAGAGAGTGTGTGTGTGAGGCAAGATACGAGCTATGGTAGCTAAGTGAAAGACGTCGTGAGACATTGTCAAGGAAAGCGAGCTCATGCATGGATATAGCATCACAAAAGTGACAAAAGAGGACCACAATTCTGTTGTATCTCTTCTATAATATTGATTCGACAAACAAAAAAACGACTTGCAAGAATTCTGCAGGTAGTATAAAACAACATAGACTTAGTGATTTAGCTCATGGCAGTTCTTACTTAAAAGAATAGCTTCGTGTATTTGTCTGCTGTTTATTGAAGACGCTGCACCTTCCACCAATAAGCCCAAACTTGCAAATCAAGTAGACCGAATAGGTTTGAAACGTTTATATAGTCTTTTTATTGTGAAAAGCACCTATATGCTTTTAGTGAGACATTAATATAGTTTTTTAACTATGAAAAGCACCTATATGCTTTTAGTGCCTAGCTTTTACATCAAACAAAATCAAGGGCATAAGATGAACCAGATCAAGGGATTAGATTCATGACACATGGCGCAAGGGGGTGTGAGAAAACCCAAACATCTCCCTAGGCTGCTTGCCGTAAAAATAGTTCAAGAATTTACAAAAACGAAAACATGTGGTCATCCCAAAAATCACCATTCAAGGGTAGCTACTATGTTTTACATGTGCTTGAATGGCCATTAGATGGGACAAATAAAAAATCAGCATCCAAGGGTCATCCCAAAAATCACCATCCAAGGGTAGCTACTATGTGTTACATGTGCTTGAATGGCCATTAGACTGGACACAATTAAAAATCAGCATCCAAGGGTCATCCCAAAAATCACCATGCAAGGGTAGCTACTATGTTTTACATGTGCTTGAATGGCCATTAGACGGGACACAATCAACCTCTCCATGGAAACCATACATTTATGCTTATTTCCACATTTATGCTTTAAAATCTGTGTTGTTTGTCTCTGTAGATGATGACATTTAAGGAGTAAGACAAGGGCGCATCATTGTGAATTGTAGAATTCCACCTTCAAATCAATGATCGGGTCTAAAATTATAACTGCATGAAAACAATATACGATGGTGTATGAAAATATTTGAAACCCATTAAGATATTCATCAGCCTCATTGCAACTCTCTTCGGAGAAAACCGGAAATTGCATGACAAACCCAATGTACGCAATCAAGTAAGAGGGGATAACAGCCGCCCCAGACCAACGAAGAGCGATGAACTCATGGCCGAGAGACCGGTGCAGTAGATCGCAGAAGAGCTTATTGGAGCTGCAACGTTGATGGATGTCAACTGAATATACCTCATGGCCGAGAGACCGGTGCAGTGGATCACAGAGGAGCTTATTGTAGCTGCAACATTGATGGATGTCAACTGAATATTCCTCCCACCCAAAATCCCAGCAAAATCCTTGAAAGAGTAGAGGTGCTGCAACCAGTCGGACTCCCTGTCCAAAGAGGGTGGAACACCAATTAACAGTAGTTATGGTTTGTGGGAGAAACAAGGAGAGAAAGATGATCAGAGGAGAAGGAAAAGCAGCTTTTCAAGTTACAGCACACAGGGAGCACTCCAGCTGGGGTGGGATGTGGACAACAGCTACGCGTTGAAGGTAGGCTAGATAGGGTGTGAAGACGAAAGAGTGAGTTGAAGTTGGACGAAGAATTGTGCAGGGATGAAAGCAGGAGTCAGTTGATAAGCGAGCTGGATGATAAGGCAGTTAAATGCATTTTGTTGACTACAGCAGTCAGAGCAAGGCTTACCGTCTCTACAATCCTCAGACAAGAAGTATTTTTGTTAGTAGAGATGTGATTTTTGCAGTAAACTCAGATCAGATCATGACTGAGTTTTATAGACAGCTGCATACGGGCACTTAGGATTTTTTTGAGGGGTTGATTCTACTGATCATGACTGAGTTTGATAGACAGCTGCAAACAGGCACTCAGGATGTGTTTGGAGGGTTGATTACACGGGCTAAGAGAAAGAAAGTGGTGATGAAGGTGAACCAATGGAGCTGAGAGGAAAGCAGGCTGAGAGAGCAAAGGTGAATGAAGAAGGTGAGAATTCGGAGATGGAAGGATTGAGGAGGTGGAGAAATCAAAGTAATTGGGTGAGTGAAAGAGAGTGAGTGAGAGAGAGAGTGTGTGTGTGTGAGAGAGAGAGAGAGAGAGAGAGTGTTAGTTTGCAAGCTCAGAGGAGGTATCAGAGAAGAAGCCAGTGTGCTTGAGGATGGTGTTACGAACTCGGCTGAGATCTCTGCCTTTGAGCGTCCAAACGGAGAAGGCAGTAGAACTCCACTCTTTGGCCAGCAGCTCATGAGGGGGAACCCTCTCCTCTTCTTCTTCCATCTCCACCTCCTGCAGATACCACCCATTTCTCTTCGTGTTGCTCTCATCACCTCCACCACCACCACCACCACCACCACCAAGTAGCTTCGACCAGTCCGGTACATTCACAGGAGCCGATTGGTGGCGATGTTGCTGCTGAGCTTGCTTCTCGAGCTCACCTTGTTGCTGTGGTTGCATGATATTGCTGCTGCTGCTCTTGTTGTTGCTATGGCTACTCCCTGATAGCTGGTGCATCGCCATGCTACTATAACTCTTGCACCTTGCCACCGCCATCACCCTCCTGTTGCTCAGCTTGTAGCTATGGTGACTCGTAGCTTGCTGCACCACCGTCACCCCAACTCCTTCTTCATCTAAGGCCGCTGTCAGCCCCAACGTCGCGTCCTTCGCCACCATGCCTAGCCGTCCAGCATTGCCGTTGCTGCTGATATCGATATTGTTGTTGCTTATGCTCCTTCCATCGTCTTTGCTGCTCACCATTGCCTTGCTCGCACCACACGTTCCTTGTTCTGCAATATACCCATGCCTCCCTTCGCCTTCCACATCCTCGAACCCTTCTCTGCCTCTCGCCGTCTTCTCCCACACTTCCTCCTCCTCCTCTTCCTCCTCCTCGTCCACCTCGTTTTGCTGAGTCCATCCTCCGTCCTCTTCCTCGAAAACTGGCCCCTCGTTCTCAGCTGTCGGCAGCACCTCCGACGGCCATTTGGAGCTCGAGCTGGAGCGAATGCCTAGAAGTAGATCGAATCGGCTTGGACTGTTAGATGAGCACATGGCTCCAGGCGCAAGCTTGCGGTCGTGCAAGAGGGGCTTCGACAATCCTGCGGAGAGAAAACCTTCTCTCCGGGACAAAGCTTCGGAGGGTAAACTATCAATCCTCGCCATCAGTACCCCTCAAGAGTATATGGCCTTCTCTCTCTGTCTCTCTCTCTCTCTCTCTCTCTGTGTCTCAGCTCTCTTCTCACGCGCACACACACACAATCACAATTTCTCCGTCTCTGGCTGAACGCATCAGACAACGTAACCACCTGGCTCTTCACATAGATGGTTCCTTGCTCATCTCGAGCTACCTTGACTAATGCCCCCGCTTAACTTTGGTACATTCCGGGCCTCCCCATTTCAAACGTGACAATTGCAGAAGATCATCGATTCATATGAAACTCGGGTCCCTGGCCCGGGCCTGCGTCGACACCGGAGCCGCGGCCCGGCGCTGGTCTCCGCGATAGCTGCATCACCTTCGTCACCATGACATGCGACGGGACGGATCGCAGTCGCATTCTTCAGCGAGTAACTTGGTAAATTACACCATTGATCCGAGCTCCGGAGAGTTGAGAAGGTGCAATAGCACCCCGCGCCAAGCGGCCAAACGATTCTAAAAGCCTAGTGGGAGGTGTGCACACTGCACACTGGTGACTGCACACTGCACCGTGCATACCGACGCCAACTACCATGATGATTCCATCGCCGCACGCACTGGATCTGCTCTAAACGTACAAGTTGCTGCAGGCCTCCAGCCTGCAATTCGTGCGGTAGGACGCCGGCACTGCAGGATACCTGAACCTTTGAAGGCTGATGAGATGAGGCCTGACTCGAGAACTAACTAGAGCCTAGAACAAGGTCCACGATCACAAATTCACAATGCTTCATAATTTCAAAATTGCCGCAAGCAAAGATACTCTTACTCTAGAATCTGGCTACCTAGATCGAGGGAGCTCCTGATTGCATTGAACATTCATGCCCAAATCCGAGAGCTGACGGCAACATCCAGAAGAGTCCAGCAGTGACTCGCGAAATTCATCGCAAAATCAGAGGCTTGATTGTCAGACAGATTCCCAGGCTAAACACTAAAATATCCAAGATGCCTTGTGTCATTGACGTCTACAAATCAGACCGCTCGGTCTTGCATGCGTACACCCCTTGATCATTGCAGCCTAGATCTCTCTCTCTCTCTTTTTACCATCCAAATGTATCAACTTTCAAGCTCGCCACAGGATTTCTAGCTTTTGCTGACCACATGCACATCTTAAAAGAATTGGGTGGTCATCATCATCGTGTCACTTTGGGACCCATGCTGGCATGAGAACTTTGCCTGTGGAGGGTCACAAAATTGGCGAAATGTATCTCACACTTTTCCTATGGAGAGAGCTTATAAGTAAGATGAGGAGTGGTCATCGTCATGGAGTCACTTTGGGACCCATGCTACTCTTATCCTTTGCCTATGGAGTCACTTTGGGACCCATGCTACTCTTGTCCTGTGCGCGGTAGAGTGCCACACAATGGCAAAATGTATTGCACAACTTACAGAAGTTAAGTGTAGAGTTGTTGAGGTTATACCTTATACTTCTAAGAAAATTGAAGATAAGATGAAGTAGGCAATAACCAAACAACTCCAACTGATACTCAAGGCAAGGAAGTGAAGAAACATAGCAAGATTGAAAATTGCGGTTTAAAATGATTGTTGTGAGACTAGGAAAGTGAAGATTACGGCATTTAAATGGTAACTAGACCTAAAAATACCCATTTCTTGAATGTTTTTCTCATTCATCTTTTGGTGCATAGATTCCTCTAATGCTCAAGCACTTTAATGCGCACTAGCCTTTTAAACAAATAAGGACCTTGGACATTACATGGGTAATTTCTTTAAATTCTTATTATGATGGTTCCCATACAACCAATAATTCCATCAAAATGGCTACCTTGGGAGGTGATATAGGATAAAGACTATAATTGAAAGGAGACGTAAAACACTTTGGCATTTGTGTGATCACTCTTTAGAGCATTCAAATACTATCATATGCATTCTAGGCACAAGAAAAAAGCTTCTTCTTTTTTTTCAAAATTTGTATTTATATTAAGGGGGTGGTTAGTCCCAAAAGGTAAGACCATGTTCAAAATTTGGTCAAACAGTGGGCATAGCCCTTAACCTATGTTGCAAGCAGCCCTACCCCATTTTACCCAACTATTAAAGCAACCTCTACCTCACATAGTGCATTACTCACGACGTGCTCTTTCTTATTATCTTGCCAAAATCCTTGAGGTACCCCTTGACTTTTTTGATGATAGGAGTCTCCCTTAAGCTGATTCCTTCTATGGAAAGTGGCATGGTTTCTGTGTAGTGGCCGTTTAGCCAAGCGCTTTGCAATTGTGTGGGAGGGTGGCAAGACATGTTTGGTAAAAAATTGGTGGGGCTCACGACTCATTTTTTCTTAGGATCTAATTGGCACAGAGCTCTACTTGGCGACAGCATGATGTTACCTTCCATCTTAGTGGCTTGTTGGCCATATATCTGGGCTCTACCCGATATGGGACATCAAAAATAGCATAGTGTTTCGGCATGACGTCAGTATCGACTTAAGGGAAAAAAGCTTCTTAATATACTTTGGTATAAGAACTCATTTTCTAATATTTGTGTACATTTATCTGTATACATTAAAATAGTCTAATATCTCTAATAATGCATCTTGTTAACTTACACATGTGGCAACACACACTTTTTAAAGGGTGACAACATAGAGCATCTTTGGTGCAAGTTTGGTTCTACTTTTAAAATTGGAATATAGTTGAAACGACTTCCTATGAAAAACACTAAACCTCCTTAACATTTGCATGCTAGTCCTTTCCATATTATTAGGAAAAACCATGTTGATGTTACGTTGAGAGATCTGAGGTCCATGGAAGAGACATACTTCAAGAATACTTGATGTTTCAACCATTATAAGGCATAAACAAGTCCTTCCATAGACTAGTTTGATAGTACTTATTGGGCAATATGTTAGCCCATTACACATCAATCATTTCACACTACCAAAAAAGTAAAGAACAACTTGACACGGAAGATGCTTTCATAATGCCTTTTTATAAATGAAAAAGCATTCCTTGATGTCTTTTCCAATTAAAAAAGGTGGCATCGTGCCTATATAGGCTAGTGAGAAAGGTGGCATCATGCCTGTACGGTCTGGTGAGAAAGGCCTTAAAAGTTTACCTTTGTACTTTGAAAGGAATCTCTACTACTTTAATGGTTGGCTTGCTTCCATACATTAACTCTTAATGTGTCATAATATGTACACATATTTACACTGAGTTTCACTTAAAAGGTCTAGCTTAGGGCTCATTAGGTTATGAATTCCATTTTTATATCAAACATTGTCTTAGTTTGGCAATGCTCATAGTTCCTTGCCACATTGAACTTTTCTTCTCTAAATGAGCTTGGTACCACCAATCAAGGATCTAGCTTCAACCATGAGGGGCACAAGTTTTCTTGTCATGAAATGTTTTTCCATCTTTTAAATTAAAAATTTCTACATTCTTCCTTGAGATGTGATCCCAAGGCCCCCCATCCTCATACCATCCTCATAGGTGTTGGTGCAAAAAGTTCAATAGCTATAAGGGTACACACAAATGCATTGGAATTTGGGTGGAGCATTATAGTAGTGGGGCCTAATGTTATCATTTCCTCTAGATTCATTGGGCTATGTTTTGATTGATGGGTGGAAGATTGCTTTTCTTAATCTTTATGCACCCAACAACAGCGGAGAGTGCATTTGGTTCCTCAAAGAAGATTATCATGCATCACATTTTTGCGTTGGGACAAATACACATAGGGATAGAGCATGATTAGGTGTAGCCATTTTGGATGTAATGACTTTAAAGGCATGCTCTACAACCAATGGAATAAAATACAATTTTGTTAATGCAAATATTCGATGCACTACCTTAATCTTTAAGCTAGTGCATGGAACCATAATTTAAGCAACTTGTTTTTATAAAGTATAGTATAAGGTGTGCCTTTTTGTATTTTGTTCTAAGATTGGCTACACCATTCATGCTTTCACCATCCTAGGCTAAGTTTCCCCTAACTATTGGTGATTCTTAAAGTTACTTTTAAAATGATCCCTGTATGGATTTGCTTTATCTTGCCCTTGAATACTATGCCTAATTCACATATTCCCAATAGTACATTTTACAACAAGTACTTATTGGACCAAAACCATCATTTACTTATGTGACAAGGCAACCAAAATCAATAATAATGGTGGCCGACAAAATATACGATTGAGCTCTCAATTGTCATGTTGCTTATACTTTTTTATATGAAATTTTAGAGGCACTTTCTTAAGATGAAATATTTTAAGTTGCATTCCACATATAATTCTCTTAGAAAGAATCTAAACAAACTAATGCTAAATTAATTTAGAATCTAAACAAACTAATGGTAAATTAATATAATCTTATTGTCTAAACATGATTATATGGCATGCAAGAGTTTGACAAGAATTCATCTATTGACACAAAAGCGAAAATAAAAGCTTGACTTTTGAGTAATGTTGATATCCACTGAAAAGCACTAGGTGACACAAGTTGGAAATAGTAGACAACCATGGTCTACATAAGAGCATGTTAGAAGAAGAATCATTATTGGAGTTCATAAGTTTTATTGACTTATGTTCCACATACAACAAAGGCCCATCGTTGAAAAATTCCACTACAATTTGATCATACAATTTTCTCAAAATGTACAATGAAAGAAAGGGAAATTTCATGACACATGAATAAATGTATATTAAAGTTCCACGTTGGATTTAAAAATATTTTATTGCAAAGTAGTTGAAATGGATTTTAAAACATGCCAATAAGTCTCTCACTAACTTATGCAATTTGAATTTAGTATTATTGCAACAAAAGTGGGTAGCATTGTGCATAAAGGAGAACCATATAGACAACCATGGCCAACATAAGAGCTTGTTAGATGTAGAATCGGCTTATAAGATCTTCTTACTTATATTTTACATATAGCAAAGGCCTATTATAAAAAAATACCACTAGAACTTGATCATAAGATTTTCTCAAAATGTACAATGAACAAAAGGGAAATTTTATGAGACATGTGAGGAAATTCATATTAAATTCCCATCACAAATTTGAAAAGAGTTTATTGCAAAGTAGTTGAGATGGATTTAGAAACATGCCAATAACTCTTTGATAATTCATAAATTTTAAATTTAGTATTATTTCAAAAAATATGGGTGCCATCGTGCATAAAGGAGAACCAAATGGAATATTTTTTACATAGAGGATTGAAAAAATTCTTATCATTGTGAAATTACGATGATTTAGCATAACTTTAGAAAGAGAAAGTGTGCCAAAAATAAGGCTACATTACGAAAAATTTTAATAGAAATTTTAAAAACATACATGATTTTGATACTTTTAAAAATATGTATAGGTTCCGTACACCCTTACATTCAAATTCACATTTTCAATTGGTGCAAATTCTGGGTACAATTTACTTGGAAGATATAATTTTAATATTTGGAATCAATACATCTAGCCAAAAATGGAAGAAGTGCATCATCTTACTCTATAAACTACACATCCTCCTCCATATCAACATTGATAATATATATGTAATCATCATCAAGATCATCTTTGTTATACTAAATGATAAAGTGGACAAGCCATCCTTCTTAACATTATTAATATGAATATGAAAGTGGTTAAGCCATCCTTCTCAACATTATATTTCTTCACCCTATACAATTCCTCGAGGGGTTCACATCACAAAATTTTAGTGGACTATGTGCATTCAAAACGAGGGGTAATTCAGAATTTTCAAATTTCAAAACAAGATTACAATAACAAGAGGGGTTTTTAAGTTCAACTTTAGAAAAAAATCACTTAGTTCATAAGTAAAGAGGGGTGTTTTTATTCAGGAGAAAATTTTAGTTGAGGGGTTTTTTAACACCCCTTGAACACACATGATACATATGGTTTCTTAGTAGTGCACCCCGTGAGTATAAATCTAATACACATTTTAACTGCACTTGAGTTTTTCTTGAAGGTGAGTCAACAAAATGTGGAGCATCTGATAGAGATTTTTCAATGAGGATCTTAATGTCTTATTCTAAAGGCATCGATAATTTGTATGCTTGAAATCATACACAATCATGTCCACTTCTTCAAGATTAAGAACATTCAAATAAGGTGGTTTTTTGACACCCCTTCTTGTCCTTATGTCTTTTGAAATCACATTTATTTTTGCTTTCTAACGGATAAGCCATTAGAAAACAATGAAGGTTACTGACATTAACCTAAGTTAAATGACTTATGGGGCTTTGGCACCTTTATGTGTCTAAGGGCCTCACCTTTTGAATGTGTCATGATCATTTTGGGTTAACATGGGTGGTGTTAAACCATTAAGCAACAATGTAGTTGACTTGCCCGAGACTTGCCCTAACTTAATAGACTTATGGGTTTTTGCCAGCTTTGAATGTCTAAGGGCTTCCTTTTAATGGGCTAGGATCATAGCAAAAACCTTCACCAATTCAATCAATGTACTCATGTTTGGCAATGTTCTTTTTTCCTAGTTATATCTCACTCAAAAGTAGACTTACCAAAGCTTCTACTTAAAACTAGTGTAGGTTGAACAAGTTGTATTAAAATAGAGCCTAGAGGAAGAAGGTGCCCAACTATTACAACACCTTGGTTCATGGAATACATATTTGGATTCTAAGTTAAAGTTCTCTTCAAGTGGATATGCATTTCTCATAGAATCATAGTCAATATCCCTTCGTTGAGGTTATGTCTACTTTGCTTCAATGCCCCTTTAATAACAATTTTCCTATTGAAACATGTATTAAAACAAAAGATACAAATCACAACCCTACAATTGGTGGAAAATATGGAGATGAGGCATACAATTTCAAATTCCAATATGTTATTTGATTTGCTTTTGGGACAAAGCATGATCACGTGTGGGCCTATGCATGCTATAGTATACGTATTATTGGCAAGAATCCAATACTATGGTGTTAGTATGTTTTCAAAATGGAGCTCGAGTTAATCCATGCATGGATTCTCATGCACACGTGTGAGACATGTTTGCAGAATCTTTTAAATCGAATTGTATTCATTTTGGGTTTTGAATTTCTATATGCTTCTAAACTTTGTTAAGGCGGTTCAAGCTTTCAATTTTTTATTAGAGAGTGCATGTCGGGTCAAGCTTGGCTTTTGTATATGCTAGACAAATGACTATAGCAAGTCAGCCAAAGCGGAATCATTCAATTTAATCTATCTTTGCTAGACAAAGAAGAAGCACACGTGGACTGGAGATCAGCACACATTGACCAGAGAGTAGACGTTTGGTTTAAGCTTTACATCTCCACTAGACAAAGAAGAATTGCATGTGGGCTAGAGATTAGGGCACGTTGGCCAGAGGTATTCAAGAAAAAAAAGGTGACTCTCTCTCTCTCTCTCTCTCTCTCATGCTTCTTATTTTTCAAACTTTTTCCCTGCATCATACAACTTTTGCAGTTTTACATTACGAAACTGTAACCCTATTTCAAATGACTTTTTCTTAAACATATGTAACTCTATTTGAAAATAGAAGCAAATATTTATTTGAAAAGAAACTTGAGGTCACCAAGAAAGCCTGAGATAATCAAATATAAAAAGGTGTGAGATCCTCTCTCCAATAAAGAAAAGTGTGATAAAGAAAGCTCACCTCACAAGTTAGCTTGTCTTTGTTTTGTTTGTTTTATTTTGGTAGTTCACTGATTGTGCTGCCATTGCATCAATGGCAAGATGCACCTCATCATGGCTTGCAAGAGAAGTAGACAGAGGCTGTAAGATAAGAAAGCTGAACATCTTGGTCATGGCACAAGGTCATTAGGTCGCTTTGAGCTCTTTGGGCTATGTCTTCCCCCTGATGGGAGGATTGTCGCTTCTTCCTGAGGCTCGAGCTTGGTCTTCTTCTCTTCCTAAGGCTAGAGCTTAGGCTTCTTCCCTTCAAGCTCCTTTCTTCCAAGGGGCTAGTGTGTCCCTTCAAGTCCCTTTCTTTTTGCACGTCCAACCCAAATGGTGAACACTCTTATGAAATCTAGCTTCTCGCTCCTGCTTGCATATAGAGCTGCAACAGGCAAGCAGAATTGATCTTTCCATGACTTGGACAATGGCAAATTACTATCTTTGCATTTTGAGGTTATATCCACACACATCCCAAAGCAAAACACATGCAGAGGGTGGATCCACTCGAGCCATTAGACCATGCACTCATCTATTATGTTCCCATGATAGACCATGCATTTATGACCCTGTCGCATCTCAAGAGGACAGTCATCCTATTTAACCATTGTGGCTGTCAATACCACAATCTAACCCTATCCATCAGCAAGCTATTTATTGCTTTGTTCTTGCCTCATCTTGAGGGTGCAGATGTTCTCCTTCATCACCTCCATTTGAAGCTGGTGAAACTGGTTAGTAGCATCTATGCAAGTATCTTCCAAGACATGCATTTTATGTTGGGTTTGAGTCAGATGGGTTGGGCTACTTCTCAAAACTTTCAAGAGCCATGCACAGAGCCCTAATGTAATTCAAAAACATGGAATTGTACTTATCTTACCAATATTACATAGTCTCTTTGTGTTCTCCACCATGGCTGCTCTTTACCCAATCTGCATCCTTCTTGGCCTTGAAGCTCTCTCGTAACTCCCACATCAATGCTCTAGTTTTTGCATTCTCCCTTTTTGGTTGCTCTATCATTCCGTCTTTCTCAATGTTCAATGTGTTTTGCATGTTGCAAAGCCATTTGTAAAGAGCTTTCTTTTTAGCTCTCTAGTCTTCAAGAAGTTTTCTCATCCCTGCTAGCTCTTGCTCCACATCATCCCCATCCAATTTAACTTCATCAAGCTATAGCTATTGTATCTTAATGCACTTATCTGCTTCTTCTCTTCTATGCCTTTCCATCTTGGCCATTTTTCTAGTGGCCTCAGCTTTCTCTTGTGCCTACAAGGCCTTCGCTTCTACCTCTTCTACTTTTGCTTATGCACCCTCTCCGAGCATACTTGCACGTAGTGCTATCTTTGTTGCATCGCTGGCTTTCATATGTAGAAAAGTCATTTTTTTATTGTATTGCTCAAAAATTGATTTGAGGGAAGTCCCCATCAAGTGCATAGCAACTCCAATTGACTGAGATGACAATTTGGATTTGGCATCTTTGTAATTCTTCAAGTTAGTCATCACACTCCTAGAGATCACCCTTGAGAAAGAGATCGTGCATCCACTCAATTGTTCTAATGCTTCTTGAACATGACACAACTTCACAATTCCTGTTGTATCAGGAGAGTATTGCCTTATCTATTTCAACACATCCTAAACATCTGTTGGCAACTCAAAACTTTGACTCCACCAGCTCTAGTAATCTGAGCGAGGTCTAAGGATTGGGGTATAAAGCTAAAACATCCTTTCTCTTCCATGACTTCTCCAAGAATTGTGCTTGTGAATTGCCTCCAAGAATGCCTAATGGCTTCTCAATCCTATTTTCTCTAATGTTAGTCCCCTAAATTTGATAGATGATGTATCCAACTGTTACATTCACTTCATTTATCAACTTGGTGAAGTTGGAGAGAGATAATCCAAATCGGGCTTTTGAAGATTGTGTAAGGAGATCTTGTATGCCACGATTTCAACATTAGGGGAGGAAAGATTGTGTGAGGTGATCTCATATGTCACGATTTCAAGCCTAGCAGAGCAAATATTATGTGAGAAGCTCTTGCACTTTGCAAAGGCGAGGAAAGGTTGTCTGAGAAGCTCTCAGATTGTGTGGAGATAGAGGAGCAAGATGACACATTTGGAGCTTGGTTTGTCCACGAGGATCTATTGTGAGAGGGGATAGAAGTTGTAGTAGGAGTGTAAGAATTTGGTTATGTGTTTGGATATGATGACTCCTAGAGGAATTGTATCCTAGAACCAGTGAAGGCTAGTGACATGGCTTACAGGTTGGGTAGGTTCTTCCTCATAAGTAGGTGGTGCTAGAGGTGGATTATAGAAGGTTGTTAGTCATACAAAAGTGGATTGGTGGTTCCTGACCCACTAGGCCCTTGGATTGGCACTAAGTTTGAGGTGGGCTTGGTCTTATCAGCTACACTAGAGGTGGCCTAGGCATAGGCACACTTAAATTGGGAATTGGTCTATACGAAGCAATTGTAGGGTATGGAATACTTTCTGAGTTGCTCCTCCAGATTGGGTACAACATGGGGTAGGAAGCTATCTTTCTAGGTAATGTGCTCTCCCTAAGATCAGTCTGCTCACCCATTGGTCCCATAGGATTTTGTGTTGATTAGCTAGTTGACATCCTTTTTTCGAAAGTGCTGCTAAATGAGGATTCTCCCTCACAAAAGTGCACATATGGCTCCATAGAATTCACTTGTATGGTGAGAATTGAAATACTTTGCATGACTTCTAGCACCATTGATGTTGGAGGTACTGCGGCTCCTTTTGCACTCTACTTTGCCTTGCAAATCGGTTAACCATGTTGGGAAAACCTCCCAATCATGTTGGAAATAGTTTCTCTAAGCTGTGAGGTTATGGCTGAAGGTGTGGGGAAGTGGGGTTTGGACAAATTAGAATGGGAAACCATGGAGGTCTCGAGATTGGGGCTCCCACCCATTTTTCTCTCAAAGCTCATGGAATCTTCTTAGATTGAGATATCGGCTTGGGGTGGCCCATGTACAATGTGTGAGATCAGGGTTCTGTTCTTGGATTGAACTGGCGATAAGGTGGGCCCTTGGTTGGTTAAAATGTTATTAGAAGCACTATCCTCTAGTTCTAGTTCGGATGCAAGCACCTACCAGACCCTCAGGTGTGTGTGGGGGAGGCAAAACTGCTAATTCCAAGTGATTATACAAGATCCCGTGCCAGGCAACCTAACTGGATGCTACACTATAGATAACGTGACGGTGCTGTGCTATAATGCAACATGATGCGATGTTTATATTGTATTGTATAGTCAATTATAATGTGTTAAGAATATCTTCACATGTGCTATGTTATGGATTACTCCATGTGTGCTGCATTGTGGTCTATCTCCACATGTGCTATGTTATGGCTTACTCCATTGGTGGGCATTGTGGTCACTACCCTATGCGCTGTGTTAGCTAATGCCACAGGTGCTCAGTGAAACATATTGCAATGTCTGAGTTGACTTTTCCAATGCAACGTGGGTAGGCAAATGATGACATTAAATGTCAAAGTTGACTTTTCCAATGCAATATGGGTGGGTAGGTGACTGATGACATTAAATGCCAACTCTGGTAGTGTTAAGGTTAGGTGAATTATTGCAACTTCCAGTGCATTACATTGTAACATCCCACAATGTTAACCCTATTGCAATGTGACACCACGTTAAAATTATTGCAATCTCTTCTTTACACAAATTTTTTCTATTGGAGTTTGATGATATTTTTTATGATTTTGAGTTTCTATGCCAGCTTTGTGAGCTTCTGGGAATCCTATGCTACCTATTCTACCTATTCTACCTATTCTACCTATTGAAAACAAAAAACAAAAAAAAAACACATTTGGGGCCAAAATTAAAAACTTTTTCTATGAGCTGATAATTTTGGACTTCCCAAGGACTCAAAATTCACCCAAAAGAATAATTTCCTTGGGATTTTCTTGCATAAACATATTAGCAATCCTGTAAGCTAGCTTCTACTAAGATTTAACAACAAAAAACAACTCATAACATTTTTCTACTAAGATTTCACAGTTTTTTCTTGGGACTTGCTTGCGTAAACACATTAGCAATCCTTTAAGCTAGCTTATACAAAAAACACCAAAAAATAACTCACATTTACCTCAAATTCTTCAAGATAGGAAAATATAGCTTTTCTTTTTTCTTCTTCTCAACACTTACTATTCTCCAAA
The DNA here is from genome assembly GCF_047967505.1 of Dipteris shenzhenensis. NCBI lineage: Eukaryota > Viridiplantae > Streptophyta > Polypodiopsida > Gleicheniales > Dipteridaceae > Dipteris > Dipteris shenzhenensis. The sequence goes on along the minus strand of NC_141618.1, from coordinate 4,574,716 downwards.
ACCAATACTCCTAGTTAAGCTAGGAAGCATTGGGCAAAGTGTAGATAATAAAAGAAGACAAAACACAATGCAAAAGTGTATTTCAATATCCCCATAGAGGTAAAAATATGTAGTCCTAGCTATGACTCACGTGTCATGGAGTTTTTCTCGATATACCAGTGAGCTCTACTCCACTCTACTCCAAGTTGGGAGCAATGCAAATGCTTTTCAACCACTAATGTCACTCTAACAACTTCCTGACTATTGCAATGTGATTCCACAAGAGGGAGGGGAATGGGGATGAAGAGCAAGAGATGCGAAGGGAGTGGGGAGAAGGGAAAGGAGGGGGAAGGGAAGAAGAGGGAGTGCAATCACAAAGGCAAACAAGAGAATCCTTCAGAACTCATAGATAGAAAGAGAGCTTGTGTTCCAAAAGTGCAAAACAATAAGTGAAGACCAAAGTCAAACTTTTGGTCTTATATACATTTGACCTTTTGAAGGGAGGGCCAACCCTTTTCATCCTTACACTCCCTCAATTCTCTCTCTTTACAATTCACTTGGGCCTATCTGACTCCAAGCATCATGTCCTATACAAGCTACTCTATGATCCTTATAAGATCTACAAAATTATGTAGCTATCTAAAAGGTGCCTTTGTTAACCAAGGCTATTAACATGTCCCCCTTCCTACACGTGATCCATCCCTGGATCATAGTTAGTGTAGCACATTGGATGTTATAGATACTTGTATGAATGAGTAGAAGTCCAATTTTCAAGGTGAGATTTTGTAAAGCGGCTTCCAAAAGTAAGTGTCATGCATGTCCTTGTAGATGCGGGTATGGTAGCCATGTAGATTATGAGCTCGAAGGTACATGCATACATATTGCCCTTGTGATGGACCTTCATTCATATCAAAGACAAATTTGGATTCTAAGTAGAGATGGTGCTCTTCTATTGTTTTTCCCCAGTTGGAAATATCTCATAGAAAAATGATGATAAGCCAAAAGAAGTGGACTATAGCTATTAGTGCAGGATCGGGAACCGAGTCGTAAGTGTCAGTAAAACAATGGAGTTGGTAGACATGACTCGTTATTATGGCAATAGGAAGAAATTCAAAGCAAGGAGTGTTGATAGACAAGACTGTAGTTGGTAGACAAGCCTGGTTATCATGGCAATAGGGGGAATTCAAAGCAAGGAGTGTTGAACAACATGTTAGGGTTGGGACCAAGTCCATCGGTGTGCATTGGTATGTGTGTTGGATGGGACTCTCCGATGTCGCCTAGCTCTGCAATGATTGGCCAAAGTTGTTGATTCGTTTGGAATGGTATTCTCTAGGCCAGCTAGATCCTAGCATCTTTATCCTATGCTGGAGATCTGGAGGAATCTAGATCCTGTATCTACCTCTGGTCTTCTTTTGGCCATTGTTGATAACTTTTTTTGATGAAGGTTGTGAGTTGTTTTACCTCCATAACATCAACCAACCGGAGGTGCAACCCTACTAACTTCATCTTTTAGTGTTGAAGTGTCTCCAGATCAATCAAGGGCTAGAAGGATTCAAGCATATGATACCAATTGGGAGCTTAAGAAATAGGCTCTAGTGGAGATTGGTCCTCTTTGATTACCTGTTTTTATTCTTGAATAGATGTGTGTGTTGTAGAACGACCTGAAAAACCTTGGGTGTTGAAGAGTGTTGGGCCAAGTATTTGTTGCAGTAGAGTGTTGTCCACATGACTAACCTTAGATGTATTTGATGGCTCAAGTAGCACATCTTGTGTCTTTGCATGAGTGCCAGTGCTCACTTGTGAAGTGGATAGGGATGTAGTGTTAGAGACATGAGAAGATGTGATGGGAGATGGTGTGTGTGTGTGTGTGTGTGGCAGGGGCATGAGAAGATTGGCAAGGGTGGCCAGTATATGTGCCTAGAGGGGATGGGGTTTGGCAGTTCAAATTAGGCAATACTGTATTTTTATGGCTGGGAGGTTCAGATTAGGTAATAGGGTATTTTTATGGGTGGGAGGTTGGGTAAAGGCAAGGGTGGTATCGTTTTTCTCTTTGGGAATTTCTTTGAGGTAGGTTACATGGAATGTATCAAAACTTCTCATGCCAGATTGTAACATTTGTTGCATGGATTTGAGGACATGGTTGTATCCTACTATAATGCTAGTTGGGTGGTATTGTTGGATGGATTTGAGGACACAGTTGTATACTACTGTAATGCCAATCGGTTGGTATTGTTGGACACTATTATAGAGCATATATTCTCGCATTATTATGGCTTGTTGGTGTCCCGAGTGTTGCAAACACCCAAGGCCTTTGGCCAAGGACTATGGATTTTACAAGGCCAAGTATCCAAGTTATCCATCTTAGAGAGTTACAAGATAACCTCATCCCCACAAAAAAGAGAGGATTCTTGGATTATCCTACACCAAGCTTGAAAATTGGCAATAATAGGGTGTAGCTTAAGCTGGAAACTATCTATGACTCGCTCTTGGTCTTTGAAAAAGGCCATGGCCAAAATTGCTTGGCAAAAGATGGTATGTTGGTGGACAAGGGCTTGGAAGGAATTAGGAGGGAGGGCTATGGTGAGGTCAAAATTGTAGGGCATGGATTATGTGGTGAATGTCTCATAGTTGATTGTGAATGTGTTTTCAACCATGCATGGGCCAAGTGGGTTCATGGCAACATAATGGGACGTGCACATGAGCTAGACAAATTCATCCACTTTCTACCTGTTTAGGCTATAGTATTCAAGGATGGGCCCTTGATTTAAGAATGCCACTGGCTATCATAATTTCTAGCTGCTATCTCTCTCCATTGTAAGGATATTATGTATGGCCAAAATCTGAATATTGTGTGCCATTTCTTGCATTTTTGCCACCACCTAGTAGTCCTCAATTTTTTTTTACTGTTTTGAATATCTGTCTTGTGTAGTGAGGTATTACTGTTGTAGTTCTTTGTTTTGACTAGGTGGTCCTCTAATTGTGTTTGAGGTGGGCTTGCATCTCCTCCTCCTGCTCTTTATATTTCCTTGTGGCTTAGATACTAGCTTCTCCGGCTGCTTGCATTGCAGTGACATTATATTAATTGTTGTCGTAGCTCATTAATGTGGACATTGTCCATGATGACATGGGAGGCCATTGGTAGGATGTGCTTCGTAGCACCATTGGAGATGTTAAGAACCAATTTTTGGTGTTGCATCATTGACATCATGACCCTTCTTCAATTCGGTCCGCTTGATAAAAATCTTGGCTCCTCATTTTAGTGTAACTTCTTTATTGTCATAGCACTTCCTGTGCTTCAATCCAGTTGACCGCATAGGAGGGGATAGTTTTGAGGATTGGGAAGTGGTGGTACTACTTAACTGATGGTAGTTGATGGACAAGTGGGAAGCAATTACGGGGGCTATTGCAAGATATTTTGAAGGGATCCTAGAATTGTCGAGATTCTTTTTGCTGGTTCAACTTGCTCGATAGTATGGCATCATGGGCTGCTTCCTCTAGCATATTTTGTTGTTCACCATGGAGCCCACTATTGTTTGGGTTCTCGAATGCCTTGTCCTTCTCTTATGTTTTCTCCTCTTTCTTTTTCATCTACTCTGCTTGAGTTGCACATCGTTATGTAGCCTACTTTTTAGCCTTTTCTTTTTTATGTTGTTTGATGTGGTCCCTGTAGGCTTTTTTTGCCTTAGCTTCTTCTTCCACCTTGGCCACAGCCACTTCCATTAGTGCATCATTTTGCTGCTTTTTGTTGGCATATGTTCCATGCCCTGTCTTGCTATGGGACTATAAAGGGCCCTTGGGATGATATTTTTGGTAGCCAAGCCCAATGCTTCATGAGGGAAGTATCTGTCCCCCCTCATGTGGTGGATAATTGACATTAGCATCATTGGGTTTCCAATTTTCTAATCATGGTGCCCATTGATGTTTCTAAGCACCTTTACAAAGAACATTGCACAATTTGTGCACTAGGGTTGGTGTAGGCTGGCCAGTGTGATATTGCTAGGATGATCCATCATCTCCACCTTGGTTAGGAAAACTAGAGGGCCCGAGTATTACCAATATGGGAATATGAATGGTGTCAAAAGGAATGCTACCTCTATGTTTCTTTGTGGTGTAGTCCATCACTCCTTATAGCTTTACTTGCATTTTCCAAATACTTTTGCATCTCTCCATGACCATTAAAAGCCAATATGTAGCTTGCACCTTGTCAATTTCGAGATGGTGCTCAGTGAGCTAGTTATCCTTATTATAGATGAACACAATATTTGTGGCTAGTATTAGTTCTTCAAGAACTCAGTGATAAATGACATATCAATGTAGTGAGTGCTTGTATGAGAGTGCTCTCAACGGAAGCAGAACCGAAGAGGGAGAGAGAGAAACAGAGAGCCACACAAGTTTTTGGTGGGTGTAGAACACCCTAATCTTCTTTTTCATTCATTTATATATGTGTTTGAGTATTATACATAACCGGGGTAAAGGCACAGTGACCTTTAACCCCCACAACCTCCCACTTAAAGGATAATGTGCCTTTAAGGGAGAACAACAAGGGAGCATACTATCCAATGCCCATCAATACACGACAATACTCAAACCACTGACTAGGTAGACTCTTCATCAGCATATCTATAGGGTTATCATCTGTATGAACCTTGACAAGCTCTATGCGCTTGTCCTCAAGTACCTCCCTGATGAAATGGTATCTGACCTCAATGTGTTTGGTCTTTGCATGAAAGACTGGATTCCGTGCTAATTAAATAATAGCACTCATGGAATCACTATACAATGTTGGTACACCTGTATGAATCCCCAAATCTCCCACTAGTCGATCAAGCCATATAGCCTCCTTGCAACCCTTTGTGGCTGCAACATACTCAGCCTCTGTGGTAGATAAAGTGACGCACTTTTGTGCATGAGACATCCACGACATTGCACCACCTACAAAGGTGAACACATAACCAGAAGTGGATCTCCTACTATCCACATGCCCTCCATAGTCTGAATATGTGTAACCAAGTACATGCATGTCTCCTCTACCAAAGGAGATGCACATCTACTTGGTACCCTTCATGTCCCTCATGATACACTTGACTACCTCCCAATGCCTCTTTCTTGGATTAGCCACCGGCTAACCACTCCCACTGCAATGTCTGGTCTAGTAGCTATCATAGCATACATAAGACTCCTAACCGCTGATGCATAAGGAACCTTAGCCATCATGGCCCTCTCCTCATCTGATTTGCGACTATCCATATGACTCAGTTTCACATATGTAGGCAATGGAGTACTCACTACCTTCCCCCCTTCATATTGAAACGTTACCATACTTTTGTAACATAGTCCTTCTGTAAAAGCCAAAGGAGTTTCCTACTCCGATCACGCATGATGCGCATACCAAGAATATGACCTGCAAGTCCCAAATCCTTCATATCAAAGGCCTCATGCAACTTGGCCTTTAATGCATCTAGATCATAAATATTCTTGTTAGCCAATAGCATATCATCCACATATAGTGCCAGGATTATCAGGCTATTACCCTTAGCCCTTTTAGTGTAGAGGCAGTGATCAATTTCACTCCTAAAACCCTGGGACCGAATGAAAGCATTATGATACCATTCTCTAGGTGCTTGCTTAAGACCATAGAGACTCTTCTTCAACTTGCAAACTAAATGCTCTTTGCCCTTTTCTTCAAAGCCTTCCGACCACACCATGTAAATTTCCTCATACAGATCCCCATACAAGAAAGCTGTCTTGACATCCATCTGCATAAGCTCCATATCTTCTGCTGCCACTAGTCCAAGCATGCATCTAAGTGTGGTCATCTTCACAACTAGAGAGAATATCTCATCAAAGTCCACACCCTTCTCTTGCTTGAACCCTTTAGCGACCAAACGGGCCTTATACCTAGGCACACCATCACCTGTGACCTTCATCTTGTAGAACCCATTTACATGGCAATGCTTTCTTTCCATGTGGCAAAGAAACCAAGTCCCAAGTCTTATTCTTCATAAGTGAACTCATCTCTGATTGCATAGCATACTCCCACTTGCATTTATCCTTGTGCATCATAGCCTCTCTGTAGCAAGAAGGCTCCCCGTAATTAGTAAGCATCACATAGTCTACCCCTGGAACAATCCTATTAGGCGGTCTAGACACTCTAGATGATCTTCTCAAGGTCATTTCAGCTTGCTGTCCCACTTGCATATCAGCCACATTTGGCTCATCATTTCCACCAATAGATGATCCATCATCTACCCTTGATTGTATACCTGTGGGAGTACTTGGTGGTACCATTTCTTGCACATTTGGTGCATGGACAGCTTGCTGTCTATCAACATATGTAGGTGAATTCATGTCCTAGAAAGTGATTCTCCTCATTTCAACATCCCTCATGGGTGCCTTATGCATCTTCTTCTCATTGAAGACTACATCATGGCTGTGTATGATCTTCTTTGCTTCTGGATCCGAGAGACGATAGCCAATCTCTCCACTTTCATGTGCATATGCCTCACACCCAAATATACGCAAATGAGAGTAAGAGGGCTTCTTGCCACTCCATGCCTCTTTAGGAATACCACCATCCAAACTCTTACTAGTTGATCTATTGATCACATGCATTGCAGTCTTCATTGCCTCAGCCCAATAACCACCAAAAAGACTTGCATTGGAAAGCATGCATTGTAGCCTTTCTTGAATGGTATGGTTCATCTTTTTTGCAACTGGATTTTGCTTTGGAGTACGAGGGGATGTGAGCTCCCTCTTAATCCCATGTGTATTCACAAAAATGTTGAAAGTCATGAGAGAGATACTCTCCACCATTGTCACTCTGTAGGCATTTAAGCGTTCTACCTGATTGATTCTCAACCAAGGCTAGCAATTTCTGAAATACCTAGAACACATCACTCTTCTCAGCTATGGCATAAGCCCACACTTTCCTAGTTGCATCATCAATGAATGTCACATAGTATTCAGCCCCACCTAGTGACTGTGTAGGCATGGGACCACATACATCTGAATGCACCAAATCAAGCTTTTCAAATTCTTTCTTTCCCCTTCTTTTATGGGCTGATTTAGTCTACTTCCCATAGAGACAGTGCTCACAAAATTCAAAATCAGAGAAACTCAAATGCGGTACATAACCCAAATGGCATAGGAGTTTCATCCCATTTTGGCTCATATGGCCCAACCGGCAATGCCATAAAGAAGTGCTTGGCTGCTTGGTTATTGCAAGAACATGATCAAATACCCGTGATACATGTAAGAGATACAAAGTCCCACACTTGGCACCCCTAGCCAAAAGCATATAGCCCTTCTGAATTTTCCAACTCTGAAAGCCAAAAGTGGTGTGAAAACTAGCATCATCTAGCTGACCCACTGAAATAAGACTCTTGGTCAACTTAGGCACATGTCTCACATGTTTCAAACAAATGCAGACCCATTTGCGAAAGAAAACTTTGTCACTTGCTCCCACTATGTCACATGCATAGTCATTTCCAAGATGCACACAACCTGTCTTTCCACTGTCATAAGTGGAGAACCATTCCCTATGGGGAGTAACATGGAATGAAGCACCAGAATCCAAAATCCAATCCTAGGAATATGCATCATCTAAAGTGGTAAGCAACTCTGCAAATAAACTAGACATAAAGAGAATGTCATTGTCACTATCATGTGTGACTGCATTGATCTCCTCGATCTTCACTTTTCCTTTGTCCTCCCTTGGACTCTCTTCCTTCTGATTTGCACCCCGATTTGCATTATTTTTCTTATCCTTTTGCTCTCTTTTTAGCTTGTAGTAATCCTTTTTCATATGGCCCTTCTTGCCACAGTGGTAACACTCAATGTTCTGTGCCCTAGATTTGCTACGAGACTTCCCTCTTTCTTGGGACTTCCCCCTAAACTGTGATCTGCCCCTTTGCACATTTGAGGCTGCATCTTGCTTGTTGCCATCCATAGACTTCCATTTGATCTCCTTGGCTAACAAACTGCCCACAACATCATCAAACTTCAGTACTCCACCAAGTGCAGAGTTGCTGACAGCTATACGGAAGGTATCCCATGAGGATGGCAATGAGCATAAGAGAAATATTACCTTAGTCTCCGCATCAAAATTCATCTTCTGAGCATGAACCTGGTTGAAAATAATATTGAATTCATTCAAGTGAGAAGCAATGGAGAACCCTTCCTTCATCTGCAGCTCAAACAACTTCTTCATGAGGTAAACTTTATTAGAGGCAGTTTCCTTCTTATAAGTGGCACACAGTTTCTTCCATAAATCTTCCGTAGTCTGCTCATTTAGTTTGCTCATTTACTACTGTGAATTAAACTGACTTTGCAAGATGAAGTCTAATAGTAGACTTTGCTAATGCATCCAACTCATTCCAATCATCCTCAGACATATCTGTAGGCTTAGCTTCAATACCTGCCAAGGGTTTAATCTACTTTTTTGGAATAAGCACATCCCTTATCTGTTCTTTCCACAAAGAAAAGTTTGTCCCATTAAACTTTTTAATGCTAAAAAACTCCTTTTCAGACATGGAAGAGGATGCGATGATGTAAATGAAGCAAAATCCCAAATGCTAGTACCTACAAAAGAGAAATCACACCAAATACCAGGTGCACCCAAATGTGTATGCCACAATAGAGTGAAATATCACCAAAACTCAAAGATCAAAGCATCAAAAGATGTAGCTGACACATGTGCATGTACTATACATCCATATGAGCATCTAGCCCAAAAGAAAATGCCAACTGCAACGGCAATCCAAAATGCCAATAGGTGCCAAATGGCTCAAGCATAAACACCATCCATGGGCATATGCAATACCAAAAATATCTCACCCAAGAGAGCATAACACTATCAATGCATCACTTGCAATGTGTTAAAGCTGTCCCTCACCATAAAATAGCATCCATGTGCAAAGCATCCATAAAAAATAGCATCCCACAAGGCAATCTGGGCCTATCAGTGCATCCAATAAGGATCACAATGCATCCAAATGGCCTATAAATCATCCATTGCAACCCAATACACACCACGAATGAGCGCACATGTGATCTACATAAGGTATGCTCAAGAAATCATAGTCCCACGAAAATGACTGCTACTAAAAATAGAACCTGAGATGCCTCAAAACATGGACGCCATTGCATAATCGGACTCAGCAAGAAAATCTGCAAATATCTCTCTTCTATTGGAACTCCAAAATCCCAACTGATGAGTGAGAAATGGGAGTCAACACTTATCCACTGCCATGTGGCATAAATCTAAGGTTTCAAAACCTTAGAATGAAAAATGCATAACAGAGATATGAAATCCAATACACAGAGGTCTATAACTTTGAAAATACTCCACCGAATCATGCAAGAACTGATAGGTAGGGGTTTTTAGGCATCCAAAATACAATGGGACAGATAGTTTTTGAAACCGTGGTCTGAATCACTGGGTCTAAACATGGACTGAAAAACGTTTTTGGAAACATAACTATTTGGAAACTCCACCGGAGTGCGAATGATGAGCAACATAGAAGTTTTAGGGCCTCTGAGTCCACTGGAACTGACAGATCTACAAATGGTTACTCCAAACTTGAGTTTCAACACTCGAGCAGAAAAATGTAGGAATTGACACAGTGAGTCAGAAATCCAATGAAATGATCCCAAATTCAAGAATGAAGGTGTTTCCAAGCTCCTGAAGTGAAATGGACACCAAAAGCAAGCAATAGTTGCCTCTACAAGTCAATATGGAGTCTCTGTCATCAAACGGAACAAGGAAAAGCTTTAAAAACGACTTTTTCTTTGAAAACACTTAACACGCTCTCAAAACAACTTTGCAAAACCAAAGTGAATTTAAAAAGGTCCTTCAAGGACTCTACGTACTCAAATGCAAGTAAAATCACCCACAAAGCTTTCCACAAAGCTTCTCCTTCCTCCCATAGAGTTGTTGAGCTTCTAGGCATTTACGCACGCTCAGCTAGATCACCCAGGTTCTGATACCAGTTGAGAGTGCTCTCAACGGAAGCGGAACGAAAGAGGGAGAGAGAGAAACAGAGAGCCACACAAGTTTTTGGTGGGTGTAGAACACCCTAATCTTCTTTTTCATTCATTTATATATGTGTTTGAGTATTGTACGTAACTGAGAGTGCTCTCAATGGAAGCAAGAACGGAAGAGGGAGAGAGAGAAACAGAGAGCCACACAAGTTTTGGTGGGTGCGGAAACCCTAATCTTCTTTTTCATTCATTTATATATGTGTTTGAGTATTGTACATAACTGATGTAAAGGCACAGTGACCTTTTACCCCCACAACCTTCCACTTAAAGGACAATGTGCCTTTAAGGGAGAACAACCAATGAGCATACTATCCGATGCCCATCAATACATGACAATACTCAAACCGCTGACTAGGTAGACTCTTTGTCAGCATATCTGCAGGGTTATCATCTGTATGAACCTTGACAAGCTCTATGCACTTGTCCTCAAGTACCTCCCTGATGAAATGGTACCTGACCTCAATGTGTTTGGTCTTTGCATGAAAGACCGGATTCTGTGCTAGTTGAATAGCACTCATGGAATCACTATGCAATGTTAGTACACCTGTATGAATCCCCAAATCTCCCACTAGCTGATCAAGCCATATAGCCTCCTTGCAACCCTCTGTGGCTGCAACATGCTCAGCCTCTATGTTAGACAAAGCAATGCACTTCTGTGTGTGAGACATCCATGACACTGTACCACCTGCAAAGGTGAACACATAACTAGAAGTGGATCTCCTACTATCCACATGCCCTCCATAGTCTAAATCTGTGTACCCAAGTACACGCATGTCTCCTCTACCAAAGCAGATGCACATCTCCTTGGTACCCTTCATGTACCTCATGATGCACTTAACTGCCTCCCAATGCCTCTTTCCTGGATTAGCCATATACCGGCTAACAACTCCCACTACAAATGCAATGTCTGGTCTAGTAGCTATCATAGCATACATAAGACTCCCAACTGCTGATGCATAAGGAACCTTGGCCATCATGGCCCTTTCCTCATTTGATTTGGGACTATCTATATGACTCAGTTTCACATATGGAGGCAATGGAGTACTCATTGCCTTCCCCCCCTCCATATTGAAATGCTGCAATACTTTTGTAACATACTCTTTTTGTGAAAGCCAAAGGAGTTCCTACTCCGATCACGCGTGATGTGCATACCAAGAATATGACCTGCAACTCCCAAATGCTTCATATCAAAGGCCTCATGCAACTTGGCCTTTAATGCATCTAGCTCATAAGTATTCTTGCTAGCCAATAGCATATCATCCACATATAGTGCCAAGATTATCAGGCTATTATCCTTAGCCCTTTTAGTGTAGAGGCAGTGATCAATTTCACTCCTTCTAAAACCTTGGGACCGAATGAAAGCATCAAACTTCTGATACCATTCTCTAGGCACTTGCTTAAGACCATAGAGACTCTTCTTTAGCTTGCAAACTAAATGCTCTTTCCCCTTTTCTTCAAAGCCTTCCGGCTGCACCATGTAAATTTCCTCATGCAAATCCCCATGCAAGAAAGCTATCTTGACATCCATCTGCATAAGCTCCATATCCTCTGATGCCACTAGTCCAAGCATGCATCTAAGTGTGGTCATCTTTACAACCGGAGAGAATATCTCATCAAAGTCCACACCTTTCTCTTGCTTGAGCCCTTTAGCGACCAAATGGGCCTTGTACCTAGGCACATCATCACATGTGACCATCATTTTGTAGACCCATTTATATGGCAATGCTTTCTTTGCATGTGGTAAAGAAACCAAGTCCCAAGTCTTATTCTTCATAAGTGAACTCATCTCTAATTGCATAGCATACTCCCACTTGCGTTGATCCTCGCATATTATAGCCTCTCTGTAGCAAGAAGTCTCCCCGCAATCAGTAAGCATCACATAATCTACCCCTGGAACAAACCTATCAGGCGGTCTAGACACTCTAGATGATCTTCTCAAGGGCATTTCAGCTTGCTGTCCCACCTGCATATCAGCCACATTTGGCTCATCATTTCCACCAATAGATGATCCATCATCTACCCTTGATTGTATACCTGTGGGAGTACTAGGTGGTACCATTTCTTGCACATTTGGTGCATGGACAGCTTGCTGTCTATCAACATATGCAGGTGGATTCACATCCTGGAAAGTGATTCTCCTCATTTCCACATCCCTCATGGGTGCTTTATGAATCTTCTTCTCATTGAAGGCTACATCATGGCTACATATGATCTTCTTTGCTTCTGGATCCCAGAGATGATAGCCCATCAATATTTCTCTTATGTTCATTGCCATCCTCATGGGATACCTTCCGTACAACTGTCAGTAACTCTGCATCTGGTGGAGTACTGAAATTTGATAATGTTATGGGTAGCTTGTTGGCCGAGGAGATTAGACAGAAGTCTATGGATGGCAACAAGCAGGATGCAGCCTTAAATGTGCAAAGGGGCAGATCACAGTTCAGGGGGAAGTCCCAAGAAAGAAGGAAGTCTCGCTGCAAATCCAGGGCACATAACATTGAGTGTTACCACTGTTGCAAGAAGGGCCATATGAAAAAGGATTGCTACAAGCTGAAAAGAGAGCAAAAGGATAAGAAAAAGAATGCAAATTGGGGTGCAAATCAAAAGGAAGAGAGTCTAAGGGAGGACAAAGGAAAAGTGAAGATCAAGGAGATCAATGCAGTCACACATGATAGTGACAATGACATTCTCTTCATGTCTAGTTCATCTGCAGAGTTGCTTACCACTTCAGATGATGCATATTCCTAGGATTGGATTTTGGATTCTGGTGCTTCATTCCATGTTACTCCCCATAGGGAATGGTTCTCCACTTATGACAGTGGAAAGACAGGTTGTGTGCATCTTGGAAATGACTATGCATGTGACATAGTGGGAGTAGGTGACATAAAGTTTTCTTTTACAAATGGGTCTGCATTTATTTTGAAACATGTGAGACATGTTCCTAAGTTGACCAAGAGTCTTATTTTAGTGGGTTTGCTAGATGATGCTAGTTTTTGCACCACTTTTGGCTTTCAGAGTTGGAAAATTCAGAAGGGCTCTATGCTTTTGGCCAGGGGTGCCAAGTGTGGGACTTTGTATCTCTTACATGTATCAGGGGTATTTGATTATGTTCTTGCAATAACCGAGCAACCAAGCACTTCTTTGTGGCATTGCAGGTTGGGGCACATGAGCCAGAATGGAATGAAACTCTTATGCCATTTGGGTTATGTACTGCATTTGAGTTTCTTTGATTTTGAATTTTGTGAGCACTGTCTTTATGGCAAGCAGACTAAATCAGCCCATAAAAGAAGGGAAAAGAAAGAGCTTGAAAAGCTTGATTTGGTGCATTCAGACATATGTGGTCCTATGCCTACACGGTCATTAGGCAGGGCCTATGTGACATTCATTGATGATGCAACTAGCAAAGTGTGGGCTTATGCTATAGCTCAGAAGAGTGATGTGTTCCAGGTATTTCAGAAATGGCTGGCCTTGGTTAAGAATCAGTCAGGTAGAACGCTTAAATGCCTACAGAGTGACAATGGTAGAGAGTATCTCTCTCATGACTTTTAGCATTTCTGTGATACACGTGGGATTAAGAGGGAGCTCACATCCCCTCATACTGCAGAGCAAAATCCAATTACAGAAAAGATGAACTGTACCATTCAAGAAAGGTTGCAATGCATGCTTTCCAATGCAAGTCTTTTTTGTGGTTTTTGGGCTGAGACAATGAAGACTGCAGTGCATGCGATCAATAGATCACCTAGTAAGAGTTTGGATGGTGGTATTCCTGAAGAGGCATGAAATTCATCCTTTAAGCTTGAAGCTGGCTAAAAATAATATTGAATTCATTCAAGTGAGAAGCAATGGAGACCCCTTCCTTCATCTGTAGTTCAAACAACCTCTTCATGAGGTAAACTTTATTAGAGGTAGTTTCCTTCTCATAAGTGGCACATAGTTTCTTCCACAAATCTTCCGTAGTTTGCTCATTTACTACTGTGAAATAAACTCTGCAAGATGAAGTCTAATAGTAGACTTTGCTAATGCATCCAACTCATTCTAATCATCCTTAGACATATATGCAGGCTTAGCTTCAATCCTTGCCAAGGGTTTAATCTCCTTCTTTTGAATAAGCACATCCCTTATCTGTTCTTTCCACAAAGAAAAGTTTGTCCCATCAAACTTTTTAATGCTGAAAAACTCCTTTTCAGACATGGAAGAGGATGCCATGATGCAAATGAAGCAAAATCCCAAATGCTAGTGCCTATAAGAGAGAATCACACCAAATACCAGGTGCACCCAAATGTGTATGCCACAATAGACTGAAATATCACCAAAACTCAAAGCTCAAAGCATCTGACTCATGTGCATATACTATGCATCCATATGAGCAAATCTGGCCCAAAAGAAAATGCCAACTGCAATGGCAATCCAAAATGCCAATAAGTGCCAAATGACTCAAGCATAAACACCATCCACTGGCATATGCATTAATAATATCTCATCCAAGAGAGCATAGCACTATCAGTGCATCAACTGCAATGTGTCAAAGTTGTCCCTCAGCATAAAATAGCATCCATGTGCAAAGCGTCCATAAAAAATAGCATCCCACAAGGCAATTTGGGCCTATCAGCGCATCTAATAAGGACCGCAATGCATCCAAATGGCCTATAAATCATCCACTGCAACCCAATGCACACCACAAATGAGCGCACTGCTCAAACTACAACCAAAGTGATCTACATAAGGTATGCTTAAGAAATCATAGTCCCACGGTAATGACCGCTACTGAAGATAGAACCTGAGATGCTCAAAACATGGATGCCATTGCATAATCGGACTCAACAAGAAAATTTGCAAATATCTCTCTTCTGTCGAAAGTCCAAAATCCCAACCGATGAGTGAGAAATGGGAGTCAACACTTATCCACTGCCATGTGGCATAAATCTAAGGTTTCAAAACCTTAGAATGAAAAATGCATAACAGAGAGATGAAATGGAATACACAGAGATCTATAACTCTGAAAATCCTCCACTGAATCGTTTAAGAACTGATAAGAAGGGGTTTTTGGGCATCCGGAACGCAATGGGACAGACAGTTTTGGAAACCGTGGTCTCAATCACTGGGTCCAACACACGGATTGAAAAACGTTTTTGAAAACAGAGCTGTTTGTAAACTCCAGTGGAGTGCAAATGATGAGCAACATAGAAGTTTTAGGACCTCCTGAGTCCACCAGAACTGACAGATCTACAAATGGTTGCTCTAAACTTGAGTTCCAACACCTGGGTAGAAAAACGCAGAAACTGACACAGTGAGTCAGAAATCCAATGAAATGATCCCAAATTCAAGAATGAAGGTGTTTCCAAGCTCCCGAAGTGAAGTGGACACCAAAAGCAAGCAATAGTTGCCTCTACAAGTCAATACGGAGTCTCTGTCATCGAACGGAACAAGGAAAAGCTCAAAAAACGACTTTTTCTTTGAAAACACTTAACAGGCTCTCAAAACCACTTCGCAAAACCAAAGTGACTTTTCCAAAGGTTCCTCCAAGGTCTCTATACACTCAAATGCAAGTAAAGTCACCCACAAAGCTTCCCACAGAGTTTCTCCTTCCTCCCACAGAGCTGCTGAGCTTCTAGGCATTCACACACGTTCAGCTAGATCACCCGGGCTCTGATACCAGTTGAGAGTGCTCCCAATGGAAGCAAGAACGGAAGAGGGAGAGAGAGAAATAGAGAGCCACACAAGTTTTAGTGGATGTAGAACCACCCTAATCTTCTTTTTTATTCATTTATATATGTGTTTGAGTATTGTACATAACCGAGGTAAAGGCACAGTGACCTTTAACCCCCACACTTGTAGTAGAGGCAGGACTTTAGGAGCTCAGAGGGCTTCATAGCATGGCACCATGTGGTAATGTAATGAATACTCTCCTGTGGCCTTGAACTTGTATTTCAAGCATATAGCCCGACCACCTAGATCTTTGAGCCGCTGAGCTCCGAGTGTGGAGTTGGTTGTGCATGACATGGCATATTCTATATCCATTGTAGGTTTAATAGTCTCCTCTATTCTTTTTCTTTTTTCTCGTATGACCACCTACTAAGCTTTAGGGTTTGGCTCATCCTTGAGTTCTCTTCATGATATTTAAGGTGCAATAAGTATAACACTATGTCACATCGCAATGCTGGTAATGCTCTTCCATGATGCAATGCCACTACTCCACCACATTACACTATATAAATACTACCATGCCGCATTGTGCTGTAACTAACCCTTTGTGTACTAATGCTTCACCATGCCACATTACCATTATCACCATGCACATTGCAATATCCCTAATGTATCATTGCTAATGCCATGCCATGCTACAATGTGCTAACAACTATACCATGCTAAGAAAATCTATGAAAGCAAGCCATGGGGACCCTCCATGTTGTGAACTTAGTGGGTCAATGCCTAGCTCACAAATTGATTAAACGAGGCCTTGCATGTGAACATGCATAAATATTTTCCCCATATATCAACACATTTGTAAGCAAAGGTGTTGGTGGATTAACCCTACCCTGAGTTGTGCTTTCTTACCCTTTTAACTTATTCATCTAACAAACTCAACTTCTGTAGACACATTATGGTCACACATCTAACCTATGGACTCACCTAGACCTATTTTGTGGTTTGTATGAGTGAGTGTATGAAGGTAGTAATTTGGTTAAGAGCATAGTAGAGTGATGATACCTCATCGCCCACCAAGATGAAAAGGGGTTGGTTGCTTGAGGTGCTTCATAGGGTGAGGGTCTCATAATAGACTCCTCGAGCATCTCAATGGGACATTTGTCACCCTATGCTATTTTTTGGAAGCAATGTTATGTCCATTGTTGGAGATCCTCTATTAAAGTACGTTCTTGTGGTTCTACCCCCATGTAAGGATAGGTTCTTGTGGAGCTACTGAGTTGGAAGGATGCAAGAGCTTGACTTTTTGTTCCACTTGAAGCCCTTTTATGAAGATTGGCAAAATTAAAACATAGGGGGGTGCTGATCGGGGTGGCTTTCCTTGCAATAGGTTCTTGTGGCATTGCCTCCTTTTTAGAAGCAAGTTATTGTCAAGTTACCATGTGTGCCCTTGGTATACAAGTGGTAGTTCATCATTTTTTGCTAGGGTTACTATACTAATTATTGTGGTCAAGATGGTGGTACAGGGTCAGTCGGTCAAATAAGTGAATTGTGGTGGGGGAACAATGTGGGGCCTTAGTAGCCATATTCATTGATCGCTCACGTAGTACCCTTGAGCCTATAGTAATGCATTTGGAACCCAATGGGATTTGCATTATCACTTGGGTCGTGCATGGCACCTCTCTTCCTTTTCTTGGGATAACCCTTCAGCAAGGCATCTTACTAGGAGGAAGATAGGGTGGTTTGTGGTCCTTCTTCCTCTAGCAAACTTGCTTTATTTGTAGTTGTTTTGGTAGTAATGGGGTCTTCAATGAGGAGGAAGTAGTGACATCATTAGGGTACTTGGGGAGTTGGAAGAAAGGGAGTTGGAAGCAAGGGGGTTGCTATAGCTATCAAGGTGGGCTTCTCATCTCCATCTTTGTGCCATAAAGTCATCACTGAGGTCTATCCACCATCTATCGTCATTGCAATTCTTTCACACTAGTATATCTGGCAAGTGAAGCATAAGCACTATTCCCTATCTAGAATGACATGTTCATTGATTGTGCCTATGGGCATCGGATAGAAATGGCTCCCTATCCTATCGTTATTTAAGGCTACTTGCATATCTACATAACCAATTGCAAGAATGTCTTTATAATTAATAGCTTGTACTCTAGTAGAGCTAGGTTTAAGGGGTACCTTTGAGAATTATTCCCATACCTCCTGCAAGATGAACTTCTGGATTGCCCCAGAATCCACTAGGGCTACTTTGGTATGTGTAGTTTGTCTATTATCTTGCAACTTAATTGGCAACTAGTAGGGTCAATTGTTAGATTATCCAAATCATCTTCTTGGTCTATAGTTGCCTTAAAAATTATCATTCATCCCTTTTTTTGAAGTTTAGTATTATGGGTGCGAGTTTCGTTGATTGCTTGTCTTTTCATACAAGCAACCTACTTCTTGAGCTCTTTCTCCCTATGGACTACTTGAAGAGTTTGTTGAGTCAGGGGGGCATAATAGTGCTTAAACTTTCTTCCATTGATATGGTTATTCATCTCAACTCCATCAAGGGTTGCAATTTGGCATGTCCATTCTGACATGATCTCTACAACCCGATATGGACCCATACAATGATACTTCAATTTTCACTTGGTATTCTTACACTATATAGTAATGCAAGGTTGGCTTCGCTAAGGTCCTTATTTTTTAGGTGGCAAACAAACCAATGTTTTCTCCATAGCTTCTCAACTTTCATGTTGTGTGCCACCCTAACTTTGGTTTCCTCAAGTTTCTTGAGCTTTATTTGCCTCTTGGTCATGGCCAATTTAGATAATCTTTCTTGAACTACCACCCACACCCTTAGGCTCGCTACTATGAATTTCATGGGCATTATCACCTCTACCATGAAGGTGAGGCTGGTGCAATATGCTCACAATGCAATGGTGAGCTTATGCTCCCTGTCCCTTTGGATGGCCTCCACCATGCATGTCATGGTGTTTCATAGGGTTTTGTTGGAGCTCTTAGCTTGGCCATTTGCTCTAAGGTAGTAGGGGGTTGATTTCCTATGAACTATTAGAAACTCATTTATAAGGATTTGTATGGTTTTGTTAATGAAGTGAGTCCCTCAATCACCTATCAACTTCCACTTAGGGGAGGCCAAAGCATGATATGAAATTTTCATATAGGAATTTAGCCTTTGCTCTAGCATCAGCCTTCCTAGTTTCCTTTGCTTATGCCCACTTGGTAAAGTAATCAACTTCCAATATAATATATTTAGCTTGTGTCCCTTTAGTTTTGTTAGACTAATAGGTCCAATAAAATCAATGCCCCACTTCTCAAACGGTTGGTCAATGAGAATTTTTGTAAGGGACATACAATGCTTCTTTTGAGGGATGGAAGCTCTTTGGCAGGGGTTGCAGTGTTTAGCCAATTTGGTTGCATCTACAAAGAGAGTGGGCCACCATAATCTGGCTTGCTATACCTTATGGTCCATAAGTTCTCCTACAAAATGACCTGTTGCTATGCCCAAATGGGCTTCTTCCAATACCTCAATAAACCCATCCTCATGGACATAGAGGTGCATTATTCCATCCTCACCCATTTAGTATAGATGTTCGACTATTAGTTGATAGGGGGTTGTATTCTTGATGAGTTAGTGGGCCTTGTCCTTGTTGAGGGCCTTGTCCTATGAAATCCCATTGGCCAAAAAGTGGCCAATCCCAAAAAGTTGATAGGGGGTTGCATTCTTGATGAGTTTGTGGACCTTGTCCTTGTTGAGGGCCTTGTCCTATGAAATCCCATTGGCCAAAAAGTGGCCAATCCCTAGTAATATCTTTGCCTTTAGGCAGTTGGCTGACAAACTAAATGATATAACCGAAAGAGCATGTGACCCACTTTGAATGATTACCTTTTTAGATCCTTCCTACTTTAACTGCACCCGTATTTTTTGTGTCCTTGGGCTCAGATGTCCTCGCTTGGCATGTTTGCAAAGTTCTTTGCTAAAAGCTCTAGTTTGTGCCCTAGTAATTTAAGGAAAATGAAGACACTTAGCTCTTTTTGATACTCAAAAAATTATTCTGGTCTTAGGATCGATGGCTGTTCTAGGTTTCCTACACACAGCGGACAATCTTTGTAGAGATGATCCACCCTATAGCTAGAGCAAAACAATGCACCCGAACTGGTGGGAGTGGCCACCACTAGCTAGGGTTGGTCATATTTGTACAGGATATCCTTTAGAAAGTCAGGTCTTGGCATTTATATTAGGCCGCTGGTTGATTAAGTGGGTATCCTATATGGACACACACTCGCTCAGTCTCGAGACCTTAACCTGTATAGCATTGTATAGGTGGTCTATGAGTAAAGGAGTTCATATCCCTAACCTTTTGCAAAACAAGGGCCATTTGATAGACCAGGATATACTATTTTTTTTGCATAATATAGTGACTCATATATTGGACTAGTGAGGGGGGCTTTTGTATTGTGAATAATCACTCACCAAGAGGGTGGAGTTCGGCTCTTCCCAATCACTAGGTGGCTCCTATATTATCACCTAATTCATAAGGGTGATCCGGGGTGGTGGTGGTTGAGAAACTAGGATGGGTGGAGGTAAGAAAATGTTTTGTACCCTATATCTACCCTATAGTGCCCTCATTTGGTAGGAGGGACTTATTAGATGGCCAATTGTCCTTGATTGGATAGATTAGGTAGTGCAGGCAAGGATAGGGGAAGCCTTAGTTGATACATCAATTGGGAAATGACCTTAGGATAGCACTCTCGTGATTCTCCCATCATGTGCAATGGGCATACTGGAGTGTTGGCCTAGCCCTAAGATGCAGGGGCACTCATTGGTGGGATGGTTTCCCATGCAGATGCTACAGCACACATTGTCTTATCTTGGGAATTGAGGATTTTTAGGTCCTTCATTTGTCAATCCCCCCTTGAGTTGTTGGCTTAGTTGATTCAATAAGTTGATGGCCAACTCTTCCATGTTTATGCTATTGGCAAGTGGGGCCATATCCTTGGCTTCAACAATACTAGTGAGTTTTTCGTGGTTTGGGACACTTTTGATGAATCCACTTGTGTCTTATCTCCTTGGGATTTCTTCTTCATATTATCCCCTAAGCATATAGCAGCCTTGCTACACAATTCAAATGATGTAGAGTTCACGGCAAAAAGATGGTCATGTCCCCCAAGCATATAGTAGTCTTGCTACACAACTCAAACGATGTAAGGTTCATGGCAAAATGATGGTCACGTCCCATAGCCCTATAAGGAAGCATGGTAGCTCGTAGCATGAATTTAGGTGCTTAATGTGGTTAATTTAGTCATAAAGGGACTCAGTCTCCTTCTACTTAACTTCATACAATTGGTTAATAGGGCTCCATTTAGGACCACTAGGGACAAGCCCACTATGAATGATCTTCTTAGCATGTCCCAATTGATCTTCTCCATGGGATTAAAGCCCTATTGAGCTACCTTGCCATCGAGGCTTATTCCAAAGGCTAACCTTGTCTAGGTTGCTAAAGTCCTCAAAGGTTTCACAGATTTGCTCAAATCTTTCCACATGGGACACTGGATCTCCTTCACCCAAGAATTTTGTTATGAGTTTGTACTACCAGTGAAGGTTGGTGGCATGGCCCCCCTTCCTAGTTCTTGCACTAGGATTCTCATGGCCTCATCAATGAGCACCATTTATGGCACTAAAGGAGTTACAGGTGGAGCAAGTATTGTTCCATAAGTAGGCAGTATTGGAGGTGGACTATAGAAGGTCATTGGCTGTACAAAAGTGCAATTGGTGGTTCTTGACCCACTAGGCCCTAGGATTGGCATCTTAGGTGGGCTTGGTCTTATTCGGCTACACTGGTGGTAGCCTATCCATAGGCATACTTTAATTAGGCATCGGTCTATAGGGAATAGCTGCGGGATGGGGAATACTTTTTGAGCAGCTCTTCCAAATTGGGTACAATGGAGGGAAAGAAGCCATCATTTTTGGCAATGTGTTCTCCCTAAGTTCAGTCTGCTCACCCATTTGTGCCATAGGATTTTGTGATCGCTAGCTGCTTGGAATACTTGCTAGAAAGTTCCACTAAATGAGGGTTCTCCCTCATAGAAGCTCACATGCAATTCCATAGAATTCACAGATATGGTGGGAATTGGAATACTTTGCATAACTTCTAGCACCATTGATGTTGGAGGCCTTGTGGCTCCTTCGACACTCTAGTTTGCCTTGTAAATGGGCTTACCATGTAAAGGTTAACCTCCCCATTATGTTGGAAATAGTTTCTCTAAGTGATTGGAGGTGTGTGGGGCCAAATCGAATTAGAATTAGGAGACATGGAGGACTTTGAGATATGTTTTCTCACCCATTTCTCCATGAAAGCTCATGGAATCCATTAAGATTAATATATCGGGGTGGCCTGTGTATAGAGTGTGACCTCAGGGTGAGTTCCTAGATTGAGCTAACACTAAGGCGGGCCTTGGAAATTTGATGTGGCATGATGAGTTGGCATTCATGAGGTGGTAGATTGACATGGCAAATTGAGGTGGAGGGAGTATGGGATGGTATAGATGTTGAGAAACATGACAAATGTAATGCTTGGGCCTGTACCTCAAGTAGTAATTTCTATTGGTACAAGATAAGAAATTTGCTATCTCTTGGTTAATAAGAGTTTAAGATATTTTAAATACACTTTTTGGCCATCTCGATGATGATACTTAAACTTGAATGCATTACTGATCATCTGCCAAATCACAACCTGAAGAGAAAAAGTTTATGTCAAATACTTGCTCAAGTTTAAGGATGTTCCGAGAGATGATGCTGAGTGGATGCCTGAGTTGTTCTTTCAAGCCTCTCCAAACCTCATTAGTTCCTCTAATCAAACACACAATTGAGGTTAGTTACAATCCAAGGAAAAGGGATGTTATAAAAAATCTATTTTTTTATAATTCTTGCTGTGGAAATTATTTTATTTTCAGACAAGTGTGACTATGGCAAAGTGTTCTATAGGAGTGCACCAGATGTGATGGAGGTCTTTGTGTGGTTTAGTTGGGGGCACCTAACTAGCCTATGATTCACCATGGTAGACGATCGGTATTGTGGGTGATTCCATGTTAATATTGATGTTGCTATTGTTGTTGGTGTCATGCTTGATTATTATACTTTGAACACAATTATATTGGGATTAACTGATTTGGTGATTCATCCAATTTATTGTTAACAACTAATGTAATTGGTGGCTTGAGTACAAGGGATGGAACTACTTATGAGGATTGGAATTAGTGCGAGGGTCTACTACAAGTATCTACTACAACAATGGTAGGATCTACTACAGGTGCGGTCATTGGTGGTGCAATTATAGATCCCACTGCTGATGCTATGGCAATAGGGGGAGTGGGGATTTTTGGCTCTTTGCCTTGGAATACACAATTATAAATACTCTAGATGGGAAGCAAGAGCCACCATCAAGAGGGGGCTGATTGGACCCCATGCCGAGTCACTTTCTTTTCTCTCCTTTGTTTTCTTATTCTTGGTTTCTATGGTTATGGTAATTTATGAATTTGTGGGCATGGCTAATGTAATCTTAGTTTTGGTTACAGTTGATGTTTAGTGGTTTAAAAGGAGCGCTTCTCTGTCCCTCATCAATATCTAATGGATTATCCATAGAGGGTTGAGCACTTGAAAAGTTGACTTGAAGAAGGGTTCTTGTGCCACTTTAACTCATCCATCCAAATAGATTATCCATGTCACCTAACCATCAACCAATTGACATAATGAGAGGGTTGAGTAGTTAAAATTTTGAGTTTGAAGGTTCCTCTCCATGCCACTTAAGTTAAATCATTCTTGCAATGGTTATCCATTTAAGTGAACCATCCACCTTCATAACATCATTAGCCCTATCACTTTATATAGAATGGCCAACCCCTACTGCTTATTATCAATCTAACCTAACCATACATACCTTCAATAACATTTTCATCCTTATCATTTTATATAGAATGATGATCTCCTCATGCTTATTGTCCACATAATATGGATAATTACAACATAAGGCTTGTTACCCTCATCTTGCATAGTGCCAAGAACTATGATGTTGTTTTTGACATCATGCAGAAACTTGTACCGTAAATGTGATGATGGTGGGCCAAGGGTTTATAACTTACACTGTGTGTATAAGATAATGCTAACTATAATCAATCTTGACCAAGTTATGCCAAGTTCACTCTCATGTTTAACTACCATAAGTGTGACTACTACACATGTATCGAGTACTTAACATATAAGAAGAGCCAACAAGAGTGTGGAAGGAAAACAAGGAGTGAAGAGGGAGTAAGAGCTCCAAAACTTTCCTCCTTAATTGACCATTTCTTGGTTGGAGTGATGACTTCAATTAAGTGCAATAGTTTAAGTAGTTTGAAATTGTTACACAATAGCCTTTGATTTTACTTCAAGCATATTATAAAGTAGCTTTTGATTTTACTTTAAGTTATAAAGTTATAAGTGATAAAGTCATAACTTAAATTATAAATTTATACTTTTGAAATATAAGTTATGCTTTTGATTTTAGTTGAGTAGCAGAGAAGGGTGGTGGTGGATGGAGAGCTGATGGGAGGTGACAGATGTGGGTGGTGGATGGAGGGGTGAAGGACGGATATCAAGAATTGTAGATTTGAATTAATTACAACAAACTTTTAAAAATTAGTCTTCACACACAAGCATATTTATGCTCATCCTTATGAATCCCTTCCATATCGGAGACTTGATTGTAAGTTAAAATGATGTGTCCAAGTAAGATACTAGCAAACTGTAAATGTATGTCTCATCAGATTCAAGCTCAACCAAGACTCTCAACATTTTCCAAAATAGAGCCAAAGTTGTTCAATGTGTTCATCATTTTTTTCAAACACACTGAAGTCATCCAAAAACAATCTTATGAAAGTTATGAGGTATGGTGCAAAAATCTTCTGCATCCATCCCTAGAATGTGGGTAGAGCATTTTTTAATCCGAAATTCATTCCATTGCTTGTTGCAAACACTCCCCATTCCATCACAAATACCATTTTATCTTTATCTTCCTCCACCATTTAGATCTGATTATACCCACTAAATCCATCTTAAAAACTGTATACTTCATGGCTTGCTAATATGGTCATTGATTTGAGAGTATCTCATATTTTTGTTATTGTTGCTAATAATGAGTAGATCAGAATCCATCAAAACTTTTAGAGTGTGAGCCTACCAGCATGCCTAAATAGGCTACTCCATGCTAAGCTAGTTAGGCTTTAATATAAAGGAAGCACTCCAAGAGGGTGGGATACTTGCACTTGAGGATGAAGGGCTAAACAATAACAAAATACAAGGAGAGTGCTTTAGTTGGAGAAGAAGCTCACAAATGGGAGAGGGAGAGGGAGAGATGGAGAATGGAGGACCACAAAAATGGAGCCACCACATCAAAATTGTATTGGCTCCTTCATAACATGGAAGGCTAGAAGTAATCCACCCTACAAGGGGGGTGACCACCCATTACATAGGAAACAAAGTCCTCATATCCTAATCTAAGTCCCATCCATCATCATCATCCTCCAATCAAATTAAAGTAGATTTAAAGCATTATAGTCATCTTGATGTACTAATATCAACACTCACCCTCAATATGATATGGATAGAGCATTGCACTAACATTAGGCGATATGAAACGGGAGAAGCTTCTATCATTTCAAGCTCATTACAAGGGTTCTGGATATAATCAAAGACATGGTGTTAATTCACAACACACAACATAAGGAGAATGGTGTACTGATTAATGTGAAACAGGAGAAGCCTTTATCAGTTAGAGGTCATTACAAGGGTTTTGGATATTATCAAAGACATGGTGTTAATTGACAACACACAACATAAGGAGAATGGAACCTCCTAAAAAATCCATATGTGTTATACCTTAGTCATCCTCACACAATGACTGAGTAATGTGCACATGGATATGATTCACTTCTACAAAGGTGCACAAACGGTTTCTCTACTAAAAAATGGAGGGTCTTACCACTCTCATTTACCATTACACGGAAGTGTCTACTTTGCAAAATGAATAGAAATAATAGATATGTATGTTACCTCAAAATGCGAATTTAAAATAAGAAGACAAGCATAAAATAGAGTCGACAAAAAATGTCACTATGAAATTGACCTCTCTGCATAATTTTTTTGCCCTCAAGACATCGCTAAAACAACAAATAATTTAATCATTAAGTTTTAGCAAAGCATAATCATGAGTGTGCTCATCCTCGTTCGAATCAAATGCACTCTCAAGATCAAATAATCTCTTAGGAAGATATGGCAATACTCAAATAATATATATGGCAATAGTTTCTTGATTAATAAGAGATTTTAAACAAAGTTCGCCATATTAAAAAATGCCTACAAGAAAAGAGTTTTGAGCCATAGGGCCCAAAGAATGTAAAATAGCTCCCCCTTTTTGGAATGGTTTGTCCTTGAACCATTTAAAAAAAAGACCTTCATTGAAGGTGTTAACACCCAAGGATGAAGGAAAATAGTGCTAGAAGTAAGGCATAACCACATCTCCCTTTCAATGGAAAAATGGCTAAAAAGTGAATAGTCAACTATGTAGTTGATCACCTTAAGGAACTTTGCAAAGGAAGCTTAGGGGGACCAAATATTAAAGTACCATGTAGAATCATTATAGAAGGTTTCCAAAAACCTTATCGAAAGACTTGAAAATAGAGGAAATGGATGTGAGGAGATGTCACACCTATTTTTTCCATGAAGCAAAGGTTAAATATGCAGCAACACCAGACTCGATCAAGAAAGAGTTAGTTCCCAAATGTAGAGAGCCTCATCAAAAGTAAAGCTTCTCTGAGATATATGTAGCCTTCAAGCCATTGCCAACATACAATAGGTTGAAAGCATGTAGATTGAAGAGAAAGGCAATGAAATAGCTATGGAGATAGTCGCTTCTCTGCAATAAAATAGCCGTGATGTGCGATGGAATAGCAAAAGTCTACAAAGCTTGCTTCATAACTCCTCGCAAGAACTTGAGATAGTGGGGACGATTAATGAATATCTTCTACCCCTAACTTCTAGCAGTTGTTGCATACTATCAAAAGTAAGCTTGCCATAGCTCAAGCTCCCTATAGCTCATTTCAACAATAAGATTTTAGAAATGCTATTGGTATAATAAAGGGGGAAACACGTGATTAGGAAACTTGAAGATTTGTCTGGCTTAGCCACATAGATGGAGCAAAGAGGGGCTAAAAACAACAAGGATGAATAGCAGCATGCTCCAAAAATAGTAGCATGTGCTCCTTCTAGCAACCAACAATGAAAGAACTAGCATCTATATCGCCTTCTTGCAAAAATGCAGTCTCCAGCACAAGATGGAAGAGATAGAGCCTTCATGTAACTTATTGAAAAACTTACTCATAGTATAAAGCATTGCACAGCACATATTTGAGAACTGTGACATAAAATAAAGTCCCTAAAAACCAGTAATGGCTTGAAATAGCCTCCAACAAACTTGGGTAGCTTAGCACAAGTGAGAACAATTGAAACCCTTTGCTATGAAAAAGAAGAATTGTAAGGCTTGGCGACAAGATGAAGGGCATCAAGCTAAGGAGAGATGAACAAGAGAGAGCTTCGAAAATGGGAAAAAGGAGAAGGGAGAAGAGCCTAGTGCTCTGATACCATATTACAAAAATACAAGGAGAGTACTCAAGTTGGAGAAGAAGCTCACAAAGTAGAGAGAGAGAGAGAGAGAGAGAGAGAGATGGCAACTAGAGGACCATGAGAATGGAGTCAACACATCAAGATTGTATTGGTTATCACCTTCATAACATGGAAGGCTAGAATTGATCCATGATCCATCATACAAGAGGGGTGAACACCCATTAAATTGGAAACCAAGTTCTCATCTCCTTATCCATATCCCATCTAATATCCTCATCCTCCAATCACATGGAAGTAGATTTAAACCCCTCTAGCCATCCTGATGTATAAATCTCAACACGAACATTGTAGAGCTCTATAAAGAAAACTAAGTGTACATAATGTACGATAGTGGGAGAAGCTTGTCTCATCAAATGGAAAGCCTCCATTTTATAGCCAATTCCCCCTTATAAAATTTGCATCCGACATGAACATGGTCGATGGGGGCATCTTCCATGTGAACATATATGGGCCAAATACTCTCACTTAGGTGTGACAACGCTTACCCTCCATTTTTGCATAAATCAAAATCTAATGACTGACATGGATGGACCCTATCCTTTTATTTTATTGGAGAAATACCATGTATATGTTTGGACAAGTGGAGAGCTCTTACAAAATGGTTGCCACCTCATTCTAGTGTTCTGCTTATAAAATATTATATGCTTGGACTCTACACAACCACCTTCTTAATGCACGTGTGGGGCTATCCATATGCTAAGATGGGCATATGGAAGAGCTTACCACCTCAACCATATGGAAGAGCTTGCCAACTTAACCATGGGCCAATTGCCCTCTTATCCACATCATAGATTCCATATCATATTACATGCAATCTATTATTAGACAACAACATTGAATAGGAATAACTTATGAGAAGGTTTGGAAATTTTTCAAACCCTTTTGACCCTTTTGAAAACCTTCAACTTTTTAAAGGGAATGCTATATGTGAGATAATTTTGGGGAAAGGGGGACCCTCCAATAATGAAGAGGAGTAGCTTTTGGAGAGAAGGGGGGGTGGAAGGGGGGACAGTGGGAGGGAGAGGTGCACTTTCTAGGGGATAGTGTGGAACGCCAAAACCTAAAGGGGTTCATTTTTTAGGGGGTGATGGACCCTCTCTAGGCCTTGTTAGTTTCTAATCCATTCCTTTTAAGGCACTTTTAAGTCCAAATCTTCCCCAATGGTACCCAAGATCATTTATATTAAAGAGAGGTCAACTTGTCCTTCCTAATAGAAATTACATCTTATCCTTGAAGCTGAAAAAGTAACCATGTGAGGACTGAAAGAACACCAAAACTAAGTGTAGAGTAATATATTCAAAAGGGAACTTTCTAGATGTTGCTTTATGCCTTAGTATACAAGAAATGAGGACACATGTGTACACATCTTCTTTTTATTTATCTTATCAAACGGATGTACAAAAAGCCTCAAAATGAGATACTCGTGAGACAACGACAAGGTAGTTGTAGTAGTTGAAAAGGGGTAGCATGTTACCTTAAGATCTTTCAAGAGGTGCCTATGTCAGTGGGGCAATATTAAATTCCCATTGTTTAGGATGCATGCTATCAAATGCCACATGGTACATGTAATACACATCCACAAAACCTTGCCTTTGTCCCACATAGGATTGAGTGTGGTGGAACTTGTTTACAAGGTTTAAAGGCCAAGTGGGAGTGCGGGGATGAATACATGCTATTTTATAAATTTTTACCTTGTAAAAACCAAAGGGGTTAGTAGTGAAGCCCTTGCCAGCTCAAACTGTGTGTGCGTGCGTGCATGTGTGTGTCCACGTGCACGCACGCGTGTGTGTGTGCACGAGTGCGCATGGGCACACGTGCATGCAAGTGTGCATGCACATACAGGTGTGTGTGCGTGTGCATGTGAATACTCTCTCTCTCTCTCTCCATGCACATGCAGGTGTGTGTGCGTGTGCATGTGAATACTCTCTCTCTCTCTCACTCACTCACTCTCAAGAACAAGTCAAAGACAAGGAAGAAAAAGAAAAGAAGAAGAAGAAGATGATTGAGGAAGATGATGATGATGAAGAAGAAAAAAAGGAGGAGGAGAAGAAGAAGAAGACGAGGAGGAGGAGGAGGAGGAGGAGGAGGAGGAGGAGGAAATGATGTATGGAGGTCTTGTCTCATACGTCAAACATGATGAGAAGAAGGAGGAGGAAGGAAATGGTGTATAGAGGTCTTGTTCCATACGTCAAGCACCATGAAGGGCCCTCCCACGTTCTAGAATGGAAATGACATCATTACGAGATTTCAAGAAGTTGCAAGGACCTTGATGAAGAACAAACATAACAAGGTGGTTCCAGGTAAGTGTGTCCCCATTGTTGACCAAGGGTAGTGGTTCCAGCCAAGTGTGTCCCCTTTGTCGACCAAGGTACCACCAAGAAACCCTCAACCAATCCCAAAAAGTAGTAGAGCATAATTCCTCACAATGAATGATCATAGCAAAGGGGATAGGGTGCCGCTAAAGGTCACAGAAGAATGCCAAGCAAGTAGAAGACAAGTAATCTATGATGTGATAGACGAGACGGGGGGGACATACAAAATGAGATGAATGCTCCCCTCTAATATTTGGGAAAGTGGAATGGGATGGAAAAGGTGAGTTGAATTCAAAAGGGAGACCTATGAAGAGAAAAGGACACAAGGGCGGCTTTAAGAAATGATATTAGAAATAGGCAGGCAACGTTCAAGTGTTCAGAAAGCTAAAGTGCGTTGAGCTCTCCTACTCTTTCCTAGAGTTCTCCTCCCCTTCTTGTTTCTAACAAGTCTTCTTCTTCTTCTTCTTCTTCTTCTTCTTCTTCCTCCTCCTCTGTTGAAGGTGCTCTTGCTATGCCCAAAGCTATGGCATCCTCATATCTCTCTGCCCTCCTCCTCACCCTCCTCCTCATCCAAGCTTTCGCCCCTGCCGCCCGCGCCCAACCCACCTCCGCCCCCTCCCCAACCAGCGATGGTGAGTCTCTCTCTCTCTCTCTCTCTCTCTCTCTCTGTTTCTTTCAGATCTGTTTCTTTCTTGCCTTTGAAGCATTTCTTTTTGCTTACCGTGGCTCCCTTTCTTTTGTAGCTTCCACAATCGACCTCGGAATTGCCTACACTCTGATGCTCGTGGCTCTCCTCCTTACTTACTTCACCACTCCCATGAATTCTTTCCCTTTCAACTGGTTATGAGCCGTTACCATGGCTGGGAAGGCTCTGTGCTTCTGCGCGCCTGAGTGGGACGCAGCTTGTGCTACTGGTGTTTATTCTTTCAGGAGGTTTTCTGTAGGGCTTCGTGCACAATCCACAGCGGGCGGTGCTGTAGCTCTCACGGTTCAATCTCTTAAGGTTACTTAGAAGAGTCCTTTTTGCAGTTGCATCGCCCATTGTGATGCCTCCTCTGTTATTCGCCTTGTAAAAAACCATGTGGACCGATCTACAGTTGTGAGTTACAGAATAGCGAAAATTCTTTGCGATTCTATTGTATTTTCTGTTAGAAGATTGCATATCTGTTGAAATTTGCAAAAGTTCTTCTAGAGATTTCTCAGCTCTAACATTGAAATGCGTTTTGGACTGTTCTCGCTACGCAAGCTTGGCGAGCTGGGCGGCTTCAATGTCTTTGAGATGTGTGATCAGAAAACGTTTCTAGCGTAAAGTAAACTTGTCATTTAATGAAACTTTCCCCTCTAGAGTGTGTGTTGTCGTTTGGAGCAACAAGCTGGCTTCTGTCCCGTGCACTGGGAAAATAAATGATTCCGATTCTTTCATGAATCATAAGTCTTAGTTTATGTTATTTAGCCTTTCATCAAACTTTAGTTCCCATGTCGCCAAAGATTTTTTTATTGCAATTTGTTACCAAATTAGTTTAAGCAATCTGATTTTTGAATGTGCATAATTCATGTATCCATGTAAGCAATACATTTCTTTGGACGAATAAGTTCAATATGGTTTCTATAAATTTACAAGGGGCTTCCTATAGGCTCTCTTTTATTGGGGTGTAAATGTGTCGGCTTATATTAAAAGATAAACAAATTTTTTGAAAGATGGCCAAATTTCGGGGGCACTTCGTCCACGGCCAGACATTGTCATGCAGTTTCTAGCATAACTCTTATTGATAAAGCTATCCTTGGTGGCTTCAATCTACCCCATATCCAACAAATACAACTTGATAGCTCGTATGATAGACTCTTCCACATGCCCCTTACTAGTCAAAAACTCTCTTATTTCTAACAGACCATACCCTAATGAAAGGCCAACACGTAGCTAAGGCCAGTGTGCCCCAAACTCTTTTTGTCACTAAACACAACCAGAATAGATGGGTGACATCCTCTTTCTCTCTCCCACACAATTGACAGGAGTCATTAACATCCTTAAATCTTGCCAGCCGAGAGCTAAGGGGTAGCCACATGTGCATAACTTTCCAAAGCAAGAAACTTGTCTAAGAGTTCCTCCAAACATCCTTAAGTCTATCAGCCCACCCTTTTGGCAATCTCCTAAGCTTCCATTTGAGATTTAAATGATCATACATGGTTCGATCTTGAATTAGTCTCCTATAAACTAATCTAGTTGTAATCTTCCAAAGAGTAGTATTGCCCACATACCATGCCATTCAAGGGATGAAATGGGATTGGACGGCCAGTCCTTATCAATTCTTTCCAAGACTTCAGATAGCAGCGTTTCCTCTCTATCATTTAAGAATAAATTCTCATACAAACTCCTCACCGACTTCCAAGCCCTCCTTTGATCCCATAGGTGAAATCATGAAGTAATGACTTTGTTGTGCAACGATTTGGCCCTCAGAAGGTCCAAGATCGCAATCGCTTGACCATTGATAGAGACAACTTTAGTCCACCATATATTTTCTTACAAGCTAGAGTCACCCCTGAGACCTGTACGGCCTTTTCCACTTAAGTAAATCCCTACTTTGCTTCTATGCATCAACTAGCCCATCTATAAGGTCCAATCCCTGAATCTTCAAGAGCATATACCGTCATACCAATTATGCTATTCCAAGTTCCAACCTTTCTACCAGAAGCCCCTCTCTGCAAACCACTTGACACACGCAACCCATGCGGCATTGCTTTCAAACATTCTTGGGAACCATTTGGCAAGAAGCACCACATTTTTACAATCAACATCTCGTACACCCAATCCCCCCTCAGCTTTGGTAGCTTTTAATGCCTCCTAAGGGATTAATGCCACCTTCTATTACCACCTTCCTTTACCCAAAGAAATGCTATGAACAACCTCTCAATCTAAGCCCAATGCGACTTCCTGAATCTCCTAAGTGATGCAAGATAAGTTGTAGATGCTGAAAGTACATGCTTGAGAATTAGTAATGTTGCAATTTCCCTTTGATTTTCTCACGGAACCATTCAATCCTTTGTCTCAACATCACTCCTATTCCAAGGGGGGGTCCCTAACACCTTATTAAAGTGTGTCTTTCTACCCTCTCACACCCAAGACCGGATTCAGCCACCCTAGTGTCGAGCCCACATCATCCCTCATGATAAAGGACTTAGGCCAACTTCATAACGAACCTAATGCTACACAAAACTCCTCCAAGGTAACATTCATATTTCTTACTGATGTCTGACACTCTACCACCATAATTATCATGTCATTAGCAAAAAGTTAAGCACAAAACTGATTATTGGAAGGAAGCTCCACTCCCCAAATCAACCCATTCGACTTTTCTCTTTTATGTGCCCAATCAATGGAACTGCACACAACGCAAACAAAAGGGGTGCCAAAGGGCATCCCTGTCTCACCGACCTTCAAGTCATACCAACCTGCAGCTCCCCCATTCAAACACAACACAGCTAATGCATTGCCAAACAAGGCTTTAACCATTTTGCAGAAGCTCTTCCCAAAGCACAACTTTACTAAAACCTTTCAACTGAAATCCCACCGGACCCTGTCGTAGGCTTTGTCAAAGTCAAAGCCTAGTAGCAGAGACTTCTTACCTGACTGCATTACATAGTCAATTACAGAAGCAACATTGGTCTGCTCTCTGTCCACTACCTTTGAGCACACCCCCTTGATTATGCCTTGGCAACTATTTTGTATGATGTATTCAACATCGTAATGGACCTCCCATCACCAACCTCCTTCAATCTGCTAGGACGTTTTGGAAACAACTTAACCAATCCCACATTAACATCCTGTGACCGTCCCACTCTCCATGGCCTTCTGCACCATCAAACATAATCAACCTTTATCAATTCCCAAAAAACAACATAAAATTCAGTTGTAAATGCATCTGGACCAAGGGCTTTGTCCTTCTCCAGATAGTCTAGGACCTCCTTAAGCTCCTCGTCACTCAAAGGTCTGTCCAAACTCCTCTGGTGGATGTGAGAGACTAGAGCATCAACCACATGAAGAAAAATATCAGTCTAACTTTCCCAATCACTATCCACCTTCCTAGGGAAGCCAAGAATACTCGACAGCTCCTTACAGAATACCTCTGATATATGCCAAAATTCAGTATGCAATCTACCATCAGTATCCATCACTTTGTCCACAGCTTCCATGGAGTGCTGCTTCATCGACTGACAGAAGAATTTGGATGGGCGGTCTCCTAATTCCAACCACGTAAGCCGACGCTGTACTCTGGCCTGATTAGCTCTCTCAAATTCAAGCATCCTCGTAGACTCCTCTGTTTCAAGCATCAAGTATGATACCACTACATTGGGAGAGGCATCCACCATAGCTTTCAATGAGCCCCAACACTGTTGCCACCGTCAAAAATTTCCTTTTATGAGTTCTTACATGTTGATCCCACTCCTTAGCAAACCTCAGAATAGCTCGAATGGCCAAATCCCATCTAGCAATCGGGTCTTCAACACTTGCAATCGCATCTCTCCAAACTTTCTTTACTGCAGAGCAAAACTTCTCAGATTGCAACAGTAATGCTTTGTTGAATTTGTAAGGAATATCCATATACCTTCCCACCATTAGAGGAGATTTGGGGTCTCAAAAGGACCTCCAAGTAGTGTTTCCTAATTTCAAGGGATTAGAGGTATACCAATGAGAGTGCTGCTTTGTGTGGAACAATGGTACATTGAGGTGTACAAAAGGACATGTGCATTTATGGGTGGGGAGACCTCTCACCCATGGTCCTCACTCCTAGCCATATTGATCTAGTCTCCAATCCAAGGGTGGCATTTAAATTTATGATAGATCACTCCCAGCCATTAGATCAAGGGGTAGATCCAAGGGAGAGAATAAGAGGAAAGTGTGCTTCAATCCATAGATCAAGGGGTGGATCCAAGAAAGGGCATGAGAGAAAAAAGCACTTCAATCTAAGCCATAAATCAAGGGATGGATCCAAGGGAGGAGATGGATGCAAAAAGCGCTTCAATATGAACCATAAATCAAGCATGGATCCAAGGGAGGAGGTGAGAGAAAGAGGCGCTTCAATCTAGGCCATCCAACATGATGCTTCAATCCGATCCATCCATCTTGATCTTGTGATCTCCACCCTCCGTGGAGCGCCTCAATCCTAGCCCTTCATAAAGCATCTCCATCTCCACCATAGAACTTGAATAGATCTAATAGCCTACAATGAAACGCATTATCCCTCTTTATTAGGCCTTCCTTTGGAGGCCACTAAAGTCAACCTTGGCCCCATCCAAGGCATCCTAAGCCCTTGATCCATCCTCCATCCAAGGACCAAGATTACCCATGTCAGCTTAGTAAATGCCAAGGGTCCCTTATACCCTTGGGTTACCATAGTAGGTCACTTTTGCGTAACTTAATCTCTTCCTTATTCCTTATGAGACCCTTTTTAAACCTCAAACCTCTCACCTGGGACAAAGAAGTACCACTCAATTGAAACATGGTCAGATAAACCAGAATGAGACATCCACTTACCCCCCATGGGAGCTGCCATCCACCATGCCCCCTTCCGAAAAGTAGAACCTATCAAGCTAATTGGCCCTAACTGGCCCTGAATCCACTCCAGTTCTTCTTTCACACCATGAAAACCCCTTCAAACCTTCACGTTCTATTTCGCAGAGTCAATCAAGCCTTTATCCAAGCAAACATATTCTTACTCCGTAGCCTCCACTCCTGCCAACTCTCTACCATCTTGTGACCTGTCAATATTTGAGACCACCATGACGCAGTCTCCTCCGAAAGGATCCACCTCTCCCCAACTAACTAGCTTCCACAGCTCTACCCTTTCACCTAGAGCATTAGGGACATACATTCCCAACATTGAAGGAGAGACTCTTTGTCCAAAGCCAAACAACATCCATGATCATCACATAATATTTTCTGAAGTACACAATGTCCTTTAGTAAGAATGGCTATCCCAACCCTTCCTCTTATAGAGAAATTAACTACTAGAGCATACCCAATCAAAGCAAAGGCCAGCCACCATAGGCCAGTATCTAACCCAATCTTCAACTCCTATAACAAAATCACATCAGCATTCCATCTCCTAACCACAGCTACACATGCATTTTGCTTAAGCTTATCACAAATACCTCTGACATTCCATGTGACTATAGAGATACTTTCCTTTCTACCTCTAGTGGGCAATGGCATTATACACATCTCGTAAAAAGTGGATCCTATTCTCTTTGCTTCCCTGCCCAACACTCCTTGCCAAATTATTGATGCATTATGGCATAGCCTTGACCTGAAGATGAGATGTCTCCTTCTCCTCTAATACTCTTTTCTTAACATTGGCCTCCAGTAACTCTGCCTGCATGTACCACTTCATCTCACGTAGCCTTCGAACCCTCACCCTCCTTAAGCACCTCCATAGCAACTTCACCAATCCTCTCCCCTCCTTTTGCCTAGCTCTCCTTCTGAGGCTTTTCCCCCACAACAAACTTTTCAGAGGCTGTGACCGCCTTACCTTTTTTACCCACCATCTTCCATACCTCTTCCTTCGCCCTTGCCATCGGGTTGGAAATTTTATCAGATTGACCACTATCAATGTCCGGTCCAATCCTAGACTTTGATCATCTTTCGTTTCCTGCACCAAATATTGCTTGAAAGTCTCGACAACACCAGATTGCAACAACACAACCTCAACTAGATCTACTGGCTTATCACCGGTTTGCTCCATCTTATCCCCTCGAGCCGCCCTGGTATTCTTCTCTCGTTTTGGACATGCCCTTACAAAATGTCTCGTTTCCTTGCAAAGGAAACAAGAATGCTCGAAACATACCTTCTATAAAAAAGAAATTCATCAATATGAAACTCCCGGCACCATGGCAGAACCAGCACCGCAGCACTCGAGAACAGGAAAGCCCTTCTAAGCAGGTTGAGAAACACAACATAACAGGAAGAAGCCTTTCCCCATCACCCTGGCAGAATAGCATTTCGGAGGCATATCGCATTCGTAGACCATAAAATCCCGAAGTTCTGCCAACGATGGAATTCTCCCAGTAAAGAACACATAAACCCCGCCATGCACCAGTTTCTCCAGCTCAGGCTTAATAAGATCAAACTGTAGCCGGCAAACAGCACTGTGTTTCTTTCTCCCTACCAAGCTTACTCTCCCTTCGTGCAATATCCTGACAAAGAATCGACTATGCATCCTTCTTAGATAGCTCAGAGAAACCACCTTTCAGCTTAGTAGTCACTGAGTCGGCATATGACTTCCCAGTCTCCTTCTCAGCTACCCATCCTCTCCTGAAACACAGCTCGCTCATGCGCGCACGATACCTAGGGCGCCGAGCTCAGAGGATCGTGATTGCTTCTTAGGCTTTAATGTTTAATTGCATATTTGATAATATATATTTGAGAATTGAACCAACAAAATCTCAAATTGCTAAACCTATTCGGGCAACCTACTCAAGCAATCCATTGCCCCAACTATAATCTCCAATAAGAAACCATTTAAAAACATTGATTAATCCCAAACCATTTAAATGTCTGCTTCTACTATTGGTCTAGCGCACATCATCACTAGAGCAACCCTTATGGCTTGAAAAGATCAAATTTGGGTTTGGCCCTTACTATTTGTAAGTCACAAGGAGAAACCTTTTGACACGAGATGGAGTCACAAATGATACTTTTAGATCTTGCGCCTCATATCTTGCATCTCCTAAGGTAGCAACACTTTATGATCATAATAAATATATTCAATCTTCTCAGGTTGATCTTTTAGGAGTCTATATTCCTCAAAAGTATTATGGATCTTCTTTGTTGTGGCTCTAATTTTCTAAACACTTTGGCTATGCTTA
The DNA here is from genome assembly GCF_047967505.1 of Dipteris shenzhenensis. Taxonomy (NCBI): domain Eukaryota; kingdom Viridiplantae; phylum Streptophyta; class Polypodiopsida; order Gleicheniales; family Dipteridaceae; genus Dipteris; species Dipteris shenzhenensis. The sequence goes on along the minus strand of NC_141618.1, from coordinate 4,537,162 downwards.
AATCCTCATGGCGAAGGAACGAAGGAGTTCATAACTAGAACCTTTCATTCTCCATAGTGCCCATGAAGGTGTGGTTTCAACTAGTACTTGCACATTGGTAGATCCAAATAAACCATCCTTGCATTAATACGTAACTAGCTCTTTATAGGACTTAGTGAATATAGCATCTTATGGATAAAAGGCTCAAATTATCGGTGGAAGTCATGACTCTAAGGATCTCTTTGTTACCCAATGCTATGTAATGGACTATGAGCTTTCTTCCATTTCTTTCTAAAGAAATCTCATAGCTCCTTGTCTTTTGATGCATTGAGGGGCCTTTTCATATTTTGATCATCTAGTCACATCAAACGGTTTCTAGCAATTGCTCTATGCTATAAAAGTGCATTTGAGATTTTCCAATGATTAGAGCCTGAGTCCAGATCTCTTTGTGCATCGTGGCATGCATTATTATCCTCATGGTATCTTGAAAAGACTCTTATAATGCTGGTAATGCTATCTTTACTTTCATATCACCCTACTCATCCCAAATCACTCTATTTTTTATGCTCAAACATCCACCTTCAAAATACATCACAATGGAATGTCTCAATTAAAATGTTTTTTTAAATCAATAATTATAATGTGTAAAAAAGGTGCATGCAAGACCTTGTTGCTACAGAATAGTGCAGAGCAGGGAATTATAACATCAGGAACCCAACTCTTAAACTACATATTGCATTTAGCCATTGACACTTAACAAATTCATGAGCATCATGTGCGTTAAACCATAGTATATGCTTGTACCTGTAGAGGAGTGTGGGGTAGAAGAGATGCATCATGGCACAAAGAGTGAGAGCACAAGTGAGGCAAAATCCATATATTAGAATGAAGGAATGACCTCCATTTTATATAAAGAGATGATGGTGTAGGCACCTCCGCTAAATCGGTGGCAATCAGCCCCTACATCAGTGAGACTGGCCTAAATCAAAGGAACCTCCCATGTGGGGGCCTTTGACTTACATCATCACTTAGGTCACACACTAGACACATCATAGCACTAGATGTGCCTCTACAACACACACACACACATATATGTGACTCCCCTAGATGCAAGCATGCACCATAGAGCAAGCCCTTGACCATAATTATCCCAACATACCCCCCTCAAGGGTTTGCCTCTTGCAATGTCAAGGATACATCTAGTCTCATAGTTTCTCATGCCATCTCATGGTGGTCAAGGATAAATCTATGTCTAGGATCTCATGCTAGCAAAGGTGGCTAAGGGTCAAGGTTTACAAAAAATGGGATAGACCAAACACATATCACATGGCCTACATCATATGGTGACCAGAGGTGATTTACAAAAGACAAAACACATAGCATCCCTTTTTTTTAGTACTACTCCAGGCAGAGAACCTCAAAAATTTGACCAACTGATGATAAACAAAAAATCAAAGACAAGTTGCTCAAAAGGCAAAGTCCTTGTCTTCTACCACAAAGTTGGATGCTTCATTTGTTGATGGAGTTCTCTCTTCAACCAGATTTGTCATAGTCCTCTTCTTCTCATTGCAAAACTTTTCAGAGTGATTATTCTTTCCACAATATGAGCAAGGGTTGATTCTATAACAATCCTTCTCAAGGTGATTATGTTTCCCACAGCGTTTACAAGCCTTGTACTTGCTCTTTAAAAACCTCACTGCAAGTGCCTCTGTATGCATTTTGCCCATTCGTGAAGTGTTCTTTCTTTTCTCTTCTTGTAAGGCACTAATGATGCCTTCTAATGCGGGTTGAGGAAGATTCTTCAAAGTAGTAACCACATAGTCAAATTCCTGAGGCATGCACTTTAAAAGTACTGCCATTGCATCATCCTCAGTGACAGGAGAATTAATTGAAACTAGTTGTGTCATAATACTTCTCATAGTGTTGACATGAGCAGCAACATTATCTCCCTCCATTTTAAGTTCAAAGAAATTAATTTTCAAATTTAATTTGGAAGTATGAGAGCTAGCACCAAACAATATGTCTAACTTGTGCCATGCCTCAAAAGGGGATTCCAAATCTAAAATGTGGTGTACATAGTCATCACCCAAACCTAATGCAATGATGGCATAGGCTTTCTCAATTCTTTTTGCATCTGTAGGTGTAGAAGTAGAGTCAATGGCCTTTCCTTTACCTTTTGTCGTAGTTGATTCACCTTCTTGAGAGGTTTGAGTTCCTTCCTTAACTAAGTCCCATAGATTTTCCTTCATAAGCATAAACTTTATCTTCATCTGCCAAGTATGGAAGCCTTGGCCATTGAACTTGTCAATTTGAGAGGGTCTTACCTCTGTCACGTAGTGTCTACTCTCTTACAAAATGACTAATCTTGTTGAACAAAGAAATCTCCCTCACCATACAAATGCAGATTGCTTGAGATAAATTCAAAGAGTCCTAATTGTTTAGCATATTCATACCCTATTGGCTTCTCCCAAAGTTTCTTGGCTGGGGTCTTCTTCAGTTTGAATTTTGTCTTGCTTGTAGTCTTCTTCAAATGATTCGCATTAGAAGAACCTTCAGAGCTTGGCATTTTGACAAGAGATCAGTCCCAACTGAATTTCAAACTGAAAAATAATTCTCTGATCTGTACTTTGGCATTACTTCAATCCTCAAGCATCACTCTAGCATTTACTCTAGCATCAACTGTCCAAAACTGTCAAAAATGCATTACAGTAGACTAGCTCAACTTGGAGGGCACAATTCACACAATTGAAGAAGAGTTTGAGAGGGCTTTCTATGCAAAACTAAATCTTGAATACCCAAGTAAGTTCACCACAGAGCATTGCTAAAAAAGTGCGCCTTTTTGTCTGGAAGAGTTGCACCTTCTTTGGCTGTCTTTTCTCTAATTTCTCCTTGCTCCAGCAAGCATTGGCCTTTAAAATTCATCAACAGTAGGCTCTAGGCATGGACCAACTTGAGCTAGAAGGGATCAGGCAATGGTTGAGCAAAAGAGAAGAATTGTGCATTTTTTCATCTCAGTTTACTTGAATCAGCGCAGGTAGAATACTCCATCTCCGAGGAAATGTTGTGGGCTAGAGGAGCACCTTATAGTGTAGAAACTCCAGTTGGAAGGGCTTGGCAAAAGTTGCAAGGAATGAGGAGAATAGAGCCAAGCAAATTCTGAGAAGGAAGGAGAAAGAAAGCTCAAAAAGAGGTGTTGGAGAAGATGATGAGGTGGCACTACCAAAATGAGTTCTACAAAGCCTACCAGCTCTGATACCAAATGTAGAGGAGTGTGGGGTAGAAGAGATGCATCATGGCACAAAGAGTGAGAGCACAAGTGAGGCAAAATCCATATATTAGGATGAAGGAATGACCTCCACTTTATAGAAAGAGAGGATGGTGTATGCACTCCCCTAAATCAGTGGCAATCAGCCCCTACATCAATGGGACTGGCCTAAATCAAAGGAACCTCCCATGTGGGGGCCTTTGGCTTACATCATCACTTAGGTCACACATTAGACACATCATAGCACTAGATGTGCCTCTACAACACACACACGCAAACATGTGACTCCCCTAGACCATAGAGCAAGCCCTTGACCATAATTATCCCAATAGTACCAATATTTCAAGACGAAGGTGTGAGTGTAGCATGCGAATGCATACAAATGCCAAAACTCTCTTCGTAATAGTCTACTAGCCTTTTGACAACTCTTGACGTTGTGCATGATGATGTCATTGCCAATAATTGTGCATTTGTGTTATGCAAGAGCTAAAAATTACTATAGTTGATATGATCTTTTTGTTTCGTGTATTCTTTGTCATATTATAGTTTTCCTCAAACCATTATAAGTACGAGGTTTCAAACTAACTCCATATCGGTGATGTAATTCCATGCATCGTACATTTGCATGTTGTCCATCATACTTAAAAGTATAACTAGAACATAGAATCAACTCGCCAAGAATGTATTGAGCAATCTTCAATTCTCAAATCCAAATACTCTTTATAATTGATGTACTTAAAGTAGTAATGTCCACTGACAACACACAGTCACTTTGGTTCTATGGATCGTGATTTTTAATTCTCTAATTGAGATGTGCTTGCACCAACACTAGATACATACATGCATACATGCATGCATGCATGCATGCATACACACACACACACACACACACACACACACACACACATGTGTGCATGTGTATGTATGTATGTGTATACTTACATATGTATAGAGTTGAATTGCAAGGTTGTATGATTGGAGGTTGTGCTGGGATGATGGGATATAGGACGCTCATAACTTCCCAAGTTTTTCTTTTTTACCTTTTTCCATTTGCCTCTAGGTTATCTTGTCAAGCAATCACAGCTTCCCTTGGAGCATGGAAGAATGCAATAGATTTATGTAAGGAACCAAGCAAGTGGCCTCTTATCTTAGGGGCACGTTTTGATTTCTTCATGAAACTATGAAAATTAATTGCAAACACCCATTCTAGTCTAATAAACTTATTTTTTGACCCCCACTATTTTTTGCTCTCCTTTGTGCTATTAGAGCAGCCTCAAAAAACACTCTAGCTACACCTTGACTAGAACTCTCATGAGCCGAACGCATCCTCCACCTTTTTGTCATTGTGGAGTTTCATTTTGGTTTATGTTAGCATTAACATAGCCTCATCAACCATATTGTGTATAGTATGAACGAATAAGGTGTCTTACTTCAAGTGCATTTGTAACTTTCCTTATACTTGAAGCGTGTTTCATGGTTCTGAACATTACTTCTTCTAGCTACTACTGATGGTTCTCTTGTTGCACTTCCACTACTGCACACCTATTTACCTATTACTTGTCAATATATATCATGTTTTAAATCAATCAGTCTTAGTGAAGATATAGATCTAAGCATAGAAATTGATGTATGTTATGTTTCTTTATGTTTCCTATGTGCCTGCTAACTTACCTTTTTAAGTTTCATTAACACATTTGGCTTATTGATACAAAATTATTATCATGAATGTAGCATATATCATTATTTAAATACTAAATGTGTGTAAGATCTTCCAAATTCATTAATTTAACAAGGCCTTCTAGGAGAGACAACATTGATCTATAAAATCTTTGAAAAAGGGTATCCAAATATATCTTTCATTATCTCTCCAAAGGTTTTGACAGTAATGATATGTGAAACTTTTAGAACACCTTTCCAAAGGAATTCTACAACCTTGATGTTCGACATTTTGAGAACTCTATCCCAAACTACTTAATCTTCTTTTCACTCTACTGTAAGGGGTAAAAACATATAGCATATGCATACATGACTACAATGAAGGAAAGAATATCAATGGGCCCATATTGAAGTGGCCAATTCAAGGCAAGGTCTAGCATAGACCATGAAGTCTATAAAATTACATCTCTCCTTCCATTTAGAAGCCATATAATCCCTTAGCTCACTCAAGAGAATTGCATAAAATAGTATTTTACAATGGGGAGCAAAAGGTCCTCAACCAATAATCTTAGTTACAAGTAGCTTATTTACAAGCAGTGAACCAAACTAAGCTCAAGCCTCTAGAGTTTTCAATGGACAGTGAGCACACAATCCACAATACAAATGCTATTGAGAAAGAATGTAATGACATCCTTTCAAAACCACATCACTAAATGAAAAGCTGGTCTAGAGCTCTTGATTTTGGGTCACATTATATTCATGTTAAAGATTGGTGCATCAAAGAAAGTTGAAGTATGATAAGTGATTATAAATCTAACCCATAGTATATACTTGAGTAAGTCATAATCTATCTTTGTGAAGAGCCACCTATCAAGGGGTGTGTCTTTTGAATTCTAAATCGTATGTTTTCATGATCCAATTGTTTATTGTATCAATCTTGATGATGACTAGAGTTTGAGATGTTGCAAGTGATGCAATTTTATGCTATAAGAGAGATCTAATTTTATGTTTTAAGAGAGAGAGAGATTTGAGAATGCTCTGCATAATTCCTTATTCTTTCCAGAATGTTATTATCATTGGGCTGGGATTGCCGAAAAGCTAGTATTGGATAGCCATGTCTTATCTTTGTATTTACAGGTTGGTATTGGTGGACAGCCATGTCTTATCGTTGTATTTACCACTGTCAGCCCTAGTTTGGTAGTTTATTTGTATGAGAGAGAGTACGGGAATATGGAGTGGTGGAGGGTGGGAAGGCAGAAGAAGCTTCGTTACTAGGATGAAGCATGTTAGTGGCAAGGAGAAGAGGCCTTGGGCACTAAGAGAGCATGAAAATGAGGCATACATGAAGTGAGAATGTGAGCAGAAGTGATTTGGAAGGGGGTTGGGATGCTATATGATTTTCATGAAATTTATGATAGAGTTTTGGTACAATGCCAAGTGAGAATCTGTAGAATGAGGCTGCCCTTTTATATAGTGGACTTGGTAATGCAACGAGTCAACATCAGCCCTAACACAGTGAGACTGACGTTTTTAGTGCAATGATTGGTGTTAGTAGCATTATTAGTGCAATGGGTAGGCGGTATTATCATAGCGGCTCAATGTTATCTTGAAGGAGTGTCATCACGCTATGGGCCTATTGCATTAGCCAGTAAAGTAGTGATTGGCATGATATAAAAGCGGGCCAGTGTTAATAGTGAATCGAGTCAAAAGGCATTGCGTTAGGCGTATCACAGTCAGCAGACTGAGGCAGCCGTTGTTGCATTAACAATCGTCACTATGTTAGCCTTAAAGTAGAAACTTGTTTTTATGTGACATATTGATCTCCCTGGACTTCACCTACATGATTATGAGTGCATATGGAGTTGTGGATGCCACATGGAATATGGACCTTTCAGTTTCACTAACTTGGAATCTGTGCTTGTGGCCTAGGGACCGTAGGAATGGAATTTGTGCAAGTTCATGGACCCTAATCACCAATTCAAGGAATGATGCTGAAATGACATTCACAAGGAGAATCACAAGTTGATGGAAGGGATCGGTATTTTCACTTAAGGATGGATTGAACTTGGTGACTTCCTATTTTCACCTACAATGTAGGCTTCTTATTCTCACCTAGACTCAATGCATGAACAATGAAATCAAGAGTGCTATGATTTGGAGTACCTGGCTTCTTTCCAAAGCCACATACTTGTTGCTGAGATCACTTGTGAAGAGAGTGGAGAGCTACACCTTGGAATTATGCACAAACGGTGTTACCAGCTCATTGGTCTTGAATCACATTAATAGAAAGTGCTTCTCTTTTCCCCAAAAAAAATACTATCATAATTGTGAATTTCATAATTCATGATGAGAAATGATTAAAATATGATCCTTTTCTATATCAATGAGAAAGAGTGTTCATATATATGATTAAATACACATTTAGCCATGATTCCAAATTGGTACTTTCAAAACTACTTAGTGGATGATTTATTATAGTCTAATGAGATAAAAGACACCACAAAAAGGTGGGTGATATGGATCAACAAATGTGATTCACAAAGAGGTTGTAGTTCTTCGGACTTAACATGACCTAGCCAAGGAAAATTGAGAGTTTTTTCAAGAAGATTTAGGAATAAACGACATGTTTGCCACTATTTAAGATCAACGTTCCTGTAATAAGTGGGGCAAAAGATGAGTTTCCACTCTAGAATTCAAATTTCCCCAATCCAACATCTTCAAAAAGAGGAAGGTTTTTTATACTTTTGGCATAAAAAACAAGTACCGTTTTGATCTCATTGCTCTGCAACAATATTTCAAAAGATTGTTGGTATGAAAATGCAAATGCAAGAGAATGCATTTCAGATTATTACAATGGATAGGATTTTATATCGTACCGCACTTCACTTCAAGCTCGACTCTACCAGAAGTGGAATGAACAAAGTCAAGTACAATTAGTAGATGTTAGAATCCAATTCAATGAACCACCATTGGTGGAGGAAGGAGTCTAAACAAAAAATTTTAATGTTGCAAAAGTGGAAAGTTCTGAAGACCAGTTGAGAAGAGATTCATCAAACTTTATAGCAATTTTCAAAACTATCACCTTGGTCCGATGGTAGGCCAATCGCAGATTATAGTTTGACCCTCTCCAAATGGGAGGAGTGAGATGAATGGAACAACTGCCTGACCTATCGAGCTCAAGGAAACTAATAATGTTGTATCTGAGCCATTGGAACCTAAGCAAAAGATTGGGAAAGCACATCTGATGTGAAAACGAAGAATATAACAATGTATAGAGTAGTCCAAGACCATTGAGCCCACCTCAACAAGGAAGGCTAGGAACACCACCGCCAATACAACCACCCCCAATACCACTAGTCATGGCAAATCTGAATGCAGCAAGCTTGAAATGTAAGCTCACTGAGTTTCAAGAAAAAGAAAAAGAAGAATCGAGCAGCCACGTGGCATAGTTCAAAATATGCTCGCAGGTGAGCAGCTTTGATAAGATGTTTAGATACATGGAGAAATTGCAATAGTTCATTGTTGGAACATTCACTGGAAAAGCAATGAGTTGGTTTACTCCCTATGACATAGGTCATTTTTGCTAACTATGACATTCTGAAAGCAATAATCATGGCACATTGGAGAAAGGAGAAGACGTGGAATGATGTCTAAAAAAGCTTTATAGAACTAAGGCAGAAGAAGCTCAGTGGATGCTTACACCCAATGATTCAGGAAGCTGGAAGACCAACCAATGAGACATTGGGATAGTATTTTTGTAGTGGCTTAAGGAAAGAGATCTAGAGCATTGTTGGAGGCATAGACCTACCAGCAAGTGCACGAGCGTTCCATGCCTTAATTGAATCAGCAAAGCGTGCAGAATGAAGGGTAGGCATGATAAAAAAGAAGTCAAAGAAAGATTTTATGAATTCTGATAGTGATTCAAAGTTCGACACAGACAGTGAGGGCAATGAAGATTTTGGTTTCAAGAGCGACTCATCAAATAACGATTTTGATGATGATGACAAAAACAAAAAGAAGAGGAAAAATAAGAAAAAGACTGTGAAATCTAAAGCTAAAGCTAAAAAAGCAAAGAAGGAGAAGGAGAAGGAGTCGTCCAAAAAATCACCAACATCCTTTGGAGTAGAAATTTAATGGAGCAAAAGTTGAAGATTTTCAGCATGGGCAAGATCAAACAAAATACAACCCCAATGCTCCAATGAATTAGGTTCAGCACAAGTACAACATTTTTCAATGATAGGGGAGAACTAGATCGTTGTGGACCCAATGCAACACCACATGCACCTCAATAGCAAAGAACTAGAACCCACAAAGAAACTAGAACCAGAAAGGAATTCCTGAGGGATAGACTTTAGACAAGGATAAAGATTACAACTATCGCCTCATGAATGGACATCGTGTCGAACCAGATTCTCTCGTTGTGGGTAAATAATTGCATGAAGATGGCTATCCCCAATCATTCATTATTGTAATAATCCTCAATGACAAGAGCTCACTTTCACATGAGCAACAACCACCGCAAACCAACGGTGTCAAGGAGTAACCTAGTAGAACGAGGACATATGTCAATCTAGTTAATAGTCACTATGATCTTCATGAGCCCTATGATTGCTCAAGATGTATCACAACTAAAGATCTACAGAAAGGTCCCGAAAAAGTTGACATCCTTGCAATCACCTATTTGAAGGGCCTAGTCTATGAAAAGGTTTAAAGATAAACTTGACATTATAGAAAGGTATATTTATTTCTATCTCTATTCATCAATATTTCATTTGTACTTACATATTCCTTGAAAAGATTTGGAGTTTGGTGCTCCCCAAAAATGACTTGAGAGTACATATTTGGACCCCTCCCACATTTTTCCCACTCGTCACTCTAGGGCTTTTGGTCGGAAAATGGAAACCTCTAAGTATGCATTTATAGTCTACAATGGGGGGTTTTGTTTGTCACTCAAGGGTTTTTGGTTGTCACTCGGGGGTTTTTGGTCAAAAAATGCAAACCCTCAAGTGTGCATTTATAAGCTACAACCCATAGGAAGGCTAGCGCGCTGGACATTATTGTTATAGTAATTTGACTATAGAGTAGTTCACACTCTTTGAATTTAGCACTTGGTCGCTAATTATCTTAGTAGGTTGGAATCCAAAGATGCTTCAATGGAAGGAATACTCGATCATCTACCAGATGCTATGCTATTTAAGATGGAGGGTATTCGGAGACAGATTGGTGTGACCAAGTGCTACAATTCTTCATACATGGTGTGTTTCCAAATAAGATGATAAAGGATTAAAGGCTCATATTACTACTAAAGAGAAAACCATAATAGTAGGCACGTGATAAAGGATTAAAGGCTGATAAAGGATTAAAGGCTCATATTAGTACTAAAGAGAAAACCATTCTTGGTAATAGTAGGTACACTTTACAGGCACGTGATAGATCAGATAATCCGACAATGTGTTCTAGATCATGAACAATACATTGTATTGTAGGAAGCACGTCGTTTTTGGTGGACTTTTTTTTGTGTGGAATAACATCCAGGAAGATCTTATAAGCAAGGTTTTTGTGGCCTACTACTATTAAGGATGCTCATGAATTTGCCAAGGAGTGCTCAATCAATTGCCTCATAATTCAATACTTCCGTTGGAACCATTCCAAGGAAACTTGATTTGTCAATTAATTCAAACTAGTACCCGAGTACATATGCAACAAATACATTTTGGTACCTATGGATAATTGCATGAATTGGGTTGAAACCCAAGTACGTAAGGGTGATTTTGAAGATAGCTAAATTCATCTATCAAAATATTATGACTCACTTTGATTGTCAATTTGAGTTTCTGACAAGGAAGTCATTTCTTACACAAAGTAATTAAAAATCTCGCTGAGGTGCACATGATTGCACACAAGAAATCCTCAACATACCATTTGTAGGCAAATCTAGAGGAATCAATCTAAAGAAATCAATCTAGAGGAATCAATCTAGAGGCATCAGTCTAAAGAGATCAGTCTAGTCTAATGGGCAGATACATGACCAAAATTGTCCAAGAAAGAGGGAAGTAATGGGTAAATTAGAATATCAAATTCAAAATGTTTAAGGAACGTGATTTGGTATTAATGTACAATTCAAAGTTGGGCAAATCCCTTAGAAAACTCAAACTTAGATATGACAAATATCCTACCATCATCCAGAATCTCAAACAAGGTACATTCTGAATCGCAGATTTACATGGGAATGTGTCAGAGAAGACAATCAATGGGTTCCAACTAAAACCATTTGTCAAGATTCATGATGCAACTAACCAATCGGTTATGGCTGTTGGGTTTGTGGAAAATAAAAAACAAGGTGAGATTCGCCAAACTTATCTGAAAGATATTTCACACATGTGGCAAACATGGATACACAACTGTGCTTTAATTATCACTAAGTGTTTTCAGTGCAATTGTTTCTTGCATGCCCTTCCACCTTTTAATTCTATGTGAAAGATCTTGTCCATCCAATTTTGTCTCAAGATGTGAAAAGCTTGAAAATAGTGCATGAAGATAATCCCAGTGAAGGAACAGCCAGAAGTACATCTTCTAGCTGTAGCTTTTCTCCAATTCAAAACCTTCGACAATAGCTTCAGGCAAGTGTAAGGTGTTGTTCGCGGTGTTCAAGAAGCTCCGTAGTCATCGCACAGTAACCCCCAAATAGGTTGGCCATGGAATGTTTCACTCAATTTCAGGACTTTAAACATGATTTGGATGATTCTCTTACCTAAGATGTGTTATGGCTAGAAAAACTAGGATTATATCAATATCATAAGTTGCCTTGGTAGATGTGGGTAGTGCCATTTAAGCATCTTCAAGAAACAAAAGGGTTTTTAACACCCGAGATGCTTGTTTTAGTTCAATTAATTTTGCAAATTTATTTGGATTGCCTCTGATTTCTCATGCACCTTTAAAGCACAAAATAGATGTTTAATTCAAGTTATGGTCAGGGAATTCGATAAACTAGTGCATACTAAAGGTTATTATATGATTAAGAATTAAATCAAAGACTCAATTCTATTGGTTGGAAAGATTCGTACTTGTCACTAAATATGACAACATATTGAAGAATAGTTATTCTCTACTTCATTATATAGAGTCAAGAATTGTAGTGCACTGGGCAAGAGTAGTCCATGAAAGAATCATGGGAAAGATTTTGGGTAGAGGCAAGAGAAGGAGCATTTCCCATTCCAAGCTCATATCCATTTTGGGTGCTTTATTTTCTATTATTCCTAATGTTGCTAAACCACCATAGATTTTATTATCACCTTCAGAACAAGAAGAAGAAGAGGGAATTCCCCTTGTAAAAGGACATGGTAGAGCCCAGACAATCCAATAGTTTAAGGATTTTGAATACATGCAAGAGGAAATTGATTTTAGTATATAGGTTATCAAAAAAGCAATACATGAACCTATGCAGGAAGCTATTCAACAAAAACAAGTAGCTCTTAAAAGAATATTAAGATTATACTTTGGAGAGGTGATTCATACAAGACCATAGATGCACAGAAATAAGTGGAAGTAGTGCCAGTAGAGATACCGATGCTGCCCACTATGGAGACACAAGTAGACTTGATACAACACGAGGAAGAGATACTTGAGTTGGATTCAATAATGGAAGGGAACCATGTGTAGGAAGAGAGGATGCCTAGGCCCAGAGTGGATCAATCTAAATAATTAGCAAAAACATTTCTTTTTCAAAAGAAAACGAGGCCATACAACTATTGAAAAGGTTCAAGGATCAACAAAAACATAAGTATTTTGGCATGAAACAGACATATATGGGATGTCAATAGTTTAAATTGGATAATAAGAGTCTTCTACAAGAGAATCAGCCTCTCAAGAATGCATTACATTTTAAAGTAGAAGAGCACAGAGTGGTAGTTCAAGAATGTGATAGTCAGAAACATGATTTAGAAGGTGGTCAGTAGAGCTTAAAGATAGATCGGAAGAAAATAAGAGAGGTGTTATGGACTTATTTTTTACATCCACTAATTCAATTGAGACTATCTTAGTTTCTGAGGAAGAAAATAAGAGAGGTATTATGGATGTTGCAAAGCAAAAATTTAATATCTTGCTTGATAAAATCATGTTTGAAGAGAAAACATTTCTACCAATAATGCTCAATATTTCTAGTGTTGAGTATCATGTAGAACCTTTACTTGTTGTTCAGCGTGTTGATTATGAAGAATCAGATAGAAACACTGAGGACAAGCATTGCTATAAAACAAGATCTTTATATGTGCAAGGCAAATCAATAGCTCAGTCTACTAAAGAGATCGCTACTATAGAGACTATGACTATAGACCAATAGTCTGTGTTTTTAAAATTCATTACTCTTACTGATGTCTTAACTCTATAATTTTGGTAACAATAAATTTTGATTGGGTTATATTAGCGAGCACCCCTTTTTGCCATGTAGTTTTTTCTAATGGGTGTAGAGATAGCTGTGTATGGGGGTTTTCAGAACCTTGGTATTGCACCAAGCTCTTATATCAATTCATTGTATGGGGGTTTTCAGAACCTTGGTACTACACCAAGCTCTTGTATCAATTCATTGTAGTCTTTTACATATGAGAAGTTGCATTAGAGAAGGATCTATTATATTTTAGATGACAAAAATGAATCATTTTTTGTGAGTTTAGGTCAAGAAATTTTTCCCCAAATTCCTATCCACCGAGTCTACCAATGATAACCGGTGGTAAATCTAACCCATATTTAAGTAGCCACCTATCATAGGGTGTGCCTTTTGACGAAAAACTATGCTTTCAAGATTTAATTGTTTGTTGAGTCGATCTTCATGACTATGAGATACAGTTTTATGGTGTAAGAGAGAGAGAGATTTGAGAATGAATGAATGAAAGTTTATGCTATGCGCAATTCCCTATTCTGTGTTCTCAAAGTGATATTACTGTCATCCTAAATTGATGGTTCATGAGAGATGATGAAGTTATCATTGTTTTCAGTATAGGTGAGAGAGAATGTTTGCTATATGTAATTCAATCTACATTTAGCAATGATTTCAAATTTCATATTCTGAAATATCCTTAGTGGATAATTATTATATTCTTACTTTACATTATTTTCCCGAGGTCTCACAACCTCGTAAACACCATAATAACTTTGATCAACATGCAAAGTTCACCAGTACCTTAATAAACAACAAAACAATTCAAAATAGGATGACTAGAGTAGTTAAGAAACAAATTAACGTCAGTCACTAATTCAAATTCATCAACTCTAAAATTTGCATCCATCATTAATGAAATCGACTTTTGAGGCAAGTTAGACCATAAAGAAATATCTTTTGAAGTTGATTGGCATCAATAAGAAGATGGATCGATTTCTCCAGCTTGTCTGTTTGTTGTTCAATGATTTGCTAGTAATGAATACAACTAGAAAACCATTTTTAAGCCTTGAACAAAATAGGGCAAAGTGGATATTCATTCTTTTTTCTTATTTTGTCTTTATTTGTAAAATGGTTATGTTTCTTTTCACTACGGTCAACATAGATGCACAAGGGGATTAAAAGCATCTCTTTGACCCACTAAAAGATATACCCAAAACAACTTCTATGACTTGGATCTTTAGATAATAACGATACTAGCTTCCCAAATTCTTTGTGAGTTTCATTAAGACACATAGGAATCCAATCCCTTTGACTTGTAATGAATGTGGACATCAAACAATGTATTAAAGTGTGAAAAATACCATTTAAATAAGGTTTAATGCCTTAAGGAGGCATATTATTACATCCCTTCAAGATAATATACAAGCGTCCCTATGAATTTTGTTCTAAGGCTATACCTACAACTAAGCTATAGATGATGTGGATCACTTGTTTGAGATTATTCATTTTATTGCAAACAAAATAGAGAGTAAAGATATCACATTAGTTAGACTCTTAGTGAGGCATATTTATAGGCTTTGTGGGCTAATGATGGATATTGCTAGTGGCACTGATAAAACATTTCATAGTCATTTGTATACCCACAATGGAGCTAAAATAATTAAGAAGTAACATTAAGGAACATATTAATGAGAGCAACACCATGTTGCAAGACCTTGAGACAATGCGAGTTATACCATCATTAATAGGATCCCTTTTCTTATTAATTCCCCTCCCCCACCTTAGGTTTATGCTCCCTTCGTCCTACCATGGCACGATTGGAGTAAGGGAGGGGCTGCCCTCATTAATAGGATCCCTTTCCTTAATAATCCCCCTACCCTCACTTTAGGCTTATTGCTCCCTCCCTGTATAACCTTGTCACCCCTCTTGCACTTTCCAACTGATAAATAGAAAAATGCACTTCTGTAGACACAGAGGATGTAGTGAGCTTAAGATAACATCAGAAGATAGAGCACAAAGTTATGCTTGTCTGCATATTACAAAAACTTTACTCGAAAGTGCCAAAACTTTCAAAACAATACAAGCAATGAATGCACAAGGTAATCTCCTTAGAATTATAGCCCTTTTTTAATATCTAAGAGAGTTGAACGCTTCTTACAAACCAGCTCTACTAGAAGACATTCATTTGTTCATGTTAAAGAAAATTGAATGGAGATGATAATCTGGGCAATTTAAATAGCATTCTTTCCTACATGGACCAAAAAGAATTCTAAATAAAAAGGAAAAAAGGTCAGGAAGAAATTTCAACTTGGGAAAAAGTAAGCAATCTTTATAAGAGAGTGCTAAGTGGAGAACCGGATTCTCCTTTGTGAATTTCCTAGTGTTATTTTTACAAAAAATTTATAATTAGTTGTGTTCTTTTACATCCAAACTGCTTTTTAATAGTCCTCTTTGCATCCTAAAGCGCCGCTTATCACTATATTACCAGGCAGTGCCCACGTGCACGTGCACTCTTGTTCATATCTTCGTTAATATTCATGGTAAGAGGTCCTGTTGCATAAAGTCATCCTTCTAGTTTATTTCGGTACAGCTGTAAGGTTTTCTTGCAATCCTCTTTTTTGGACGAGTCCCCAGCTGGTACTGAGTTGTAATGCCAGCTCATCTATCGTCTTTGAAATCCAAACTTCAGGATAGTCAAAAGAAGAGGCTTCTTCCAATGAGGCGACCAATTTTCTTTTAGCATCAAGAGACAGGCCCAGACAATCTGGCCCCGTGTTTGTAACTGCATCTGCCAACTGAAGACAATGTGATAAAAGAACATCAGCACCCATCATTCAGTGAGCATCCCCTATTGAATCACAAAATACAAGAAATTTGCCAGAAAGGTAGCAAACCTGCTGAATCCAGGGCACGATGACATCTAGAAAGCTTTGCTGCAATAGTAACTGACTAATTGTTCGTAGTAGTTCCTGGGTCGTGCCACTCGAAAGCTGTTCAAGAACTGGACCAGTTCTGCTCATGAGTCGTACTAACACGAGCTCATCCTCTGCACACAACACCTCAACATATGCTGAATCGACGTCTCCAGAACGCAGACACTCTGCTGCCCTTTTCCACAGACTCCAAAATGGACCTTTGCCTTGCCCTGCTATGTTGTGGCTTAGACCTTCTGACCTCAGCTCAACAATGGGCCGAGCCTTCAAAGTCTCAGGAACTTTCATTCTTGCATCCTCTCCAGCCACTCTGATAGCTGCAAGAGTGGCCTCGTCCTTTGAAGCCTGCCAGATGCTTCTCGCAGAAGGACCTTCTCCAAGTCTTGAAGTCCCTGCCCCTCTTTCCTGCACTTTCTTATTCACCTGCTGATTACCTTCAACATCATTTCTCGTTCTTCTTTGGGCACTATCTGAAGAAACAGCAACATGAACTCTCCAAGAATTATCTTGGGTCTCCAAACGTGGATTTCCTGTCAAAGGAATGCGTGCAGCTGTTCCAGATTTGGACTCATCGTACCCAGCAATTCCTGATTGGAAATTTCTCAATGGGGAATCCCGGGCCCCCCTTCCTATAGATGATGTACTTTCCGATAAGACTGACCTGTCTTGTACATAACCCCGATTCTCATTTTTCTTCCAAAACTTCGAGCTCAAAAAATCAGCACCAGCAAGAAGCTTCCCACAACATCGAGGCGTATTACCTTCACACCTTACATCTGTTACATTTCCGACAAGGTTTCCCAAAACATTCTCTACTCCAGCTACCCTGGCCTCCAATCCTAAGAAACTCTCCTGAGAGCTGTTCATAAATTTCTGTTCATCCATTGTGAAAGTAAAGAAAGTTAGTAACCAGGCAGATGCATGTATTTCATAAAGATACAAATATAACGTACAGCTTTGAATATAAGTTTGAAGTTTCTTGCTTGCTGAATATGTGCTTGTTACAGTCACCTCTGTGAAAGTAAAGAAAGTTAGTAACCAATCAGTTGCATGTTCTGAAATTTTTTTCACAGAAGTGATTGTAACAAGCACATACTCGACAAGCAAGAAACTTCAAACTTATATTCAAAGTTGTCTGCCATAAATCATCAGACCGGCTGGAAGCGTCTCTTATATTTACAACGAAACGTAAAATAATGATTTGCTTCATAGAATGTTAAAAAAGGATATACCTTTGTACGACTAGAATATATCCAATCACACAAATTAAGATTTTTTGTTGTTCTGAAGTCCAAAAATCTAAAGTTCTAATGTTTAAAAAAGGTGTTTGGATGTTTCATGAAATAGAGATAATACATCCAATCAGCAGACAGAACAAACAGAGACACTCCATCAGCACCATGGATTTGAGCAATTGTTCCCTTTCATCTTTTGACTCAATAATTTCCAGTGTTTTTTTCCATCTGTAGAACACAATTAGCCTGCTAGTATGGTATGTGCCCCTGCAGTCAACAAACTGCCCCGTGTTTGAAAGCATTCAAGATTAGAACCAGACCTCGACTACGTTGTCAAAAAAGTTACCCTACATGCACCTTAGATCCTACAGTCAGAAAAATTTTAGGAAACACAGCCTGAAGGAGTCTGGAAACATGCAAAAACGTATGCTCACAAGTTGCTGCCAAAAGGTATGCTTCCAAGATGAAACTTGAAATAGTAAAGTTAAACGGAGGACCTCATTGGAAATGTAACGGTTGGGATTTAGAAACGGTTTAGAGTTTCATCTTCGATGAAACATGCTGAAGGTTCCTCCTTTTCAAAAGAAATCCGTCAGAAAGGGTATTTAAAACCCTAAAAGCAAGTGGTATTGGAATGCAACCAAGTACAACTATTCGTGTGAAAAGAAAAGTTGCACCCATAATAGCCTGAGCATGCGCGAAATATTCCTCATCTCTTGGACAAAAGGAGGCACGAAAGAAAGGTTTGTTTTTTTAATGTCTCCGACCAGATAAGAGGGAGGATTATCCACAGATCAAAGATCGCCGCATGACCAAGATGGTGTCATAGAGTGTGATGCAGAAATGGAATGCAGTCCTAAAGCTGATGGGCTACAGATTCCGCCAGCAGCAAGCACTTCATACAAGTTTGATTCCATCCTAATGTGTGTTTCCCGTTATAAAGAATGTGATAAGAATAACTCAAGCTAATGAGGTAGTGAGGGAGGCAACTCACGAACTACATGTGAGATTGCAAGAGAGCTAGGACAACCTCATAACATAACTTTAGGTTTTCATAGAATGTTAGGTGTATGACTATGTTGGTAATGAGGAATGTTAAAGGGCTTGATATGAGTTCTCCACATCAAAGGGTTCTTTTTAGAGGTCCTTTTATTTTTACGAAGAGTTGATTTTCCTTCCAAATTTTAAACCTCTTGGGAAGGAAGAGTGTAAAGTTCTCATCCAAAACAATTCACGAGGACGAGCAGCCTTGTAAAAGTCCTTGGCATTATTAAAATGGCCCTCAATATGCTCAATAGCAACGAAAAGATTCGAAACCAGACTTTGCCATTGCTGCATATAAGGGTTTTGAATTCTCAATTAAGGAATTCTTCCTATGAACTTTTCTAGCTTCCCTACCATGTTCTTGAAAACGAATAAAGCTGTCCTATAGGTTTGTCCTACATACAGCATATTACTACTATGTATGTTATAGACAACATAAATTACTTGTGTGGCATGAATAGGACTAATAGAAACAGGAGTCTTGAGATGCTTGTTTCTAAGACATCTTAGTTTATTAAGAATTCTTATGTTATTATTAGTATAATAAGTGCTAACTAATAAAGCCTTAAAGTTAGACCAATTAATGTTACCTTCCCCAAAATCATGAAGATTGTTCACGTTTGACCTAGCTAAAAAGTTATACCTTTCTCTATATATGTTTTTTCTAACTTTTTTGTTTTGATTTACTGAGCTAGACCCAACTAAATCACCTACCAAAGAGACAAGACCATCACTAGAATTTCCAATGTTGTTCGGTGGGGTCAAACGATTGGAACTTGCTTGCACTCTCCCTGCCCATCCCAAGGCAGTTTCTCCCTTGCTATATCCCCTAACTCTAGCAAGAGCGAGACAGTATTTAGGAGGGGGCTTGCTTGCACAGTCATTACTCGTCTCAAGGTAACTCCTCCCTCACTACTACAAGGAAATGTCACAGGAGCCAGATGACATCCCAAGAGATCACCCTGTTGGTTTCCAAAAGGCGAATTCATCATAGCATGTATCGCTAATGCCAATATACCCCCAAACTAGCGATTACAGTTAGGGTTAGCCAAGGCCCCAAGGCCACTGTAAGAGCTTAATCAACCTAGAAGCACCCAAGAAAGAGAAAGAGAAAAGGAAAGTTACCAATAATTCAAAAAAATAAATAATAAAGCGGTCATACAGTGAAATAAACCAAGGAGAGCAACTAAAACTAAGCGCAAAAGCACACTTTTTAAAGAAATAAAATTAAAAATAAAATAAAATTAAGGGGGACAGACAGAGAGAGAGAGAGAGAGAGAATTAAATTTTTTTTAAAAAATAAACAAAAAGAAAAGAATTAAAATAATAATAAGAATAAATGAGAATAAGATTAGCTATTTGGGCTTCTGCACCCGGGTAAGATAAAACGATGTAGTTGAACAGCTGATCACCACTTGAACAAAAATTCAAAGAATTTGCATGTCCACTAAGGTGATAGAAAAATATACCTTTGTAAGACTAGAATAAGTCCAATCATACAAATTTAGATTTTTTGTTGTTCTAAAGATCAAAAATCTACAAAGAATATAAAAGAGAAAATGAAAGAGAAGAAAAAAGAGGTAAACAAAATCTTTTATGAAAAACAAAAGGAAGACATACTTTGCAAGCAAAGCAACACTTATGTCGTCGTCAATGCCCAAGCATAAGAAGCTATACTCGGTTTCTAAAGACCCACGGAGTCTCTTGAGCAAACCCAGTGCTTACTAAAATACGTCAAATAAACAAAAGAGAATGAAAACAAGAAATGAAGAAGAAACGAAGCAGGTGACTAAGCAAAAATAAACAAGCAAGTCAAGAAACAAAATCTTCCAAAAAACTGGAAACTCTCTCTCTTATTTAAAACATAAAAAGCTAAATGGTCCTTTACACTTATGTATCGTTTCTACAAAGAGGCAAAAATACATTTCTAACTTAGAAAGCACAAGCATACTCAAATAAACTCTCTTTTGAAACTAAAAGAAGAACGGGCTATTCAGCTCCCCGCTTTTTGTATGCCAATAATACTTATATGGTCGTTGCCTAGAGGCAAGTACTGGTCCAATATGAAAAGGATGGTTAAGTAGAGATTGGCATGTAAAGTCCTTGTGAGTGCATAAGGAGTTGACATTTGGCAAGATGCCAAGTAGAATAAATAGCCGGTCTAGGGAGGTGATCCTAGATGACTCTTATGTATATGTTAGAGTTAGTCTGTTTGGGTCATGCATGTTGGGAGGTGATGAGCCCTTACCCGTATGCTTTGATAACAACTTGTTCCAGGATTTTGTGGTGTGGTGTTACCTATATGTGATAGAATGCACAACATAAACCACAAAATGTGTGTGTGTGTGTGTGTGTGTGTGTGTGTGAGAGAGAGAGAGAGAGAGAGAGAGAGAGAGAGAGAGAGAATACGATATGATTGTATTAACGTCTACGTGAGACCCTTCAGGATCCATGAGACTGCAATCACTATCAACTAATAGTGATCCCTTACATCCAATGAGTGAAAATATTCATCATGTATGGAGTACTTGTTGGGCTAGCTTGTGTGCTAGACCCAATACTTTGTTGCGATGTTCCGAAATTTTCTGCAAGTAGCTTCCTAGCTTTTTGGCTGGTTGCTCCAGCAGACTTTTTAGATCTCTGCTGTCCTTCTCTCATGTGTGTGTAGGATCTACATCTCAAGAGTACATGTTGTTCATTGTCAACCTAACCTGTGGGGCAGAGTTTGCAGATTCTTTCCTCTCTAGGGATTGTGGGTCTTGCCCATCTACCTCTCTCTATCTCGAGATCGTGTGAACTAGTTCTGATTTTGCAAAAAATTTATCCGTTGAGATGTCTTCCCCGAGGCATTTTTACATCTCATAACTGTCCATTGAGTTAATTTCTTGCTTATAAAACTGCATTTTTGTTACTGGGTTTTGCCAGAGTTTGAGAGAGAGAGAGGCACAAGCACTGTATTCATTCTTAAAGTATGAAATGCTAGCATGAGCCAAAATAAAGGATTAAGCCATATATATGCTCAACTCAAAAGCCTAATTTAGAATAAATCAAAGCCCTAAAGTTGCAAAGCATAATTCTTGACCAAGTGAAAGATCTCGAGGTTATCGAGCAATCAATTTAGAGATATATAATCATATCTGAGAATTGTGAGAAAGCTAAAATGTGAAGGCAGGGCCATCCTAACGATAACATTATACTTCGATTGTCCCATTTGATGATCCGGTTATCACGCAGACCCATGGCCTCTCTAGGCTTGCAAATATTTTCATGTGAGTGCTGTCGTGACAATGTTAGTGTATCTTTCTTGTGCAGGGTAATAGATCATCTCAATCAGCTCACTTTTCACCTCTAGCCAATTTGCATTCAACTTAAATATGCTTCATGCGTGTACGATACCCATGATTCTTCCAAGAGTATGCTAAGGGATGGATTGAGAGGACATCTAAGTGCTAGTTATAGTGCTATTTCAGAAGGTAATTGTTGCTGGGGATGAAGACGCTGCACACATAAGCCCTCGATCCCATTCGCATGCTTCTCTTCCACCCATATGTTTTCCTCTTCTCCTCTCCTCCCACAGAAAAATAATAGCATTTAGTATATCTTTGTGTCTTTGCTGATCTTGCCCATTCAGGGTTACAAGATCATGCGAGCTGGACTTCTGGCAGTTTAGAGTAAGGTGGGCCACTATGCCGTATATCCTCCACATATCAAAGAATCTTCTTACCAGCCTTCTAATGCATCCCCTCCGGATGTGCCTTCTACTCACTCACTCCATTGCATGCATAGTTAGGGGAAACAAAAATGGGTAAACGGGAAAACGTTTCGGGGTTTCTACAAGGGCTGAAATGGGGAAACGCCACGTCATCAAGGGCAGGTTTAGAAAGGGGGGTTTTGAGCTGAGCGCACACATGCTACAGCCTGCAGCCGACCTGTAACTTAAAAGATAGTGCATAACATATACCACAATCTACAAAATTACAATTTTGAAGATAGATCATAGTATAGAACTCAAACCTTAGAAGTTAGAGCAGTAGGAATAAATGACAAATCTGAAATCAATGAGAAAGGCTAAATAGTAAAGATTGACAAGTTACAAAATGCCCATATTGAATATATGGCTCAAAGTTTCCAACTTCATATATGTCGAGAGTACAAAACCCAAAAAGCCTAGGCTGTAGGCCTTAAAGCCATCCACTACATCAATGATGGATATGATGAAACAAGCCTCAACCTGAACCTCCTCTTCCCCCTCCTCCTCCTCATCATCATCAATTGCCGCCGCTGCCGCCTCATCATCATCGTCATCATCATCATTAAGGGTGTCATCAGGCTTATGAAAACCAATAAACGTGTCATGCATGTACTCCTATCTCATCTTGTTGAGCAAATGCAAGTTTGCATTAAAAAAGTCGCCCTTTGTGCTTTGAGATCGTTCCTCTTCTTTGTATGGATGTTGGCAAAGCTGCTCCACATGCGCTCACAAGAGGAGCCACAACCCTGGCTAAGAATCCGAATGGCAAGCAATTGCAGCTCAAGGGAATCAGCTCCATAATCCTCCCAACCATGTAAGAGTCACGACTCACTAGTGGCTAAATAGTATAATCTGAAAATTGAAATTAGTTAAGATTACCCGTCATGCTGGGCATCTCGCCATCCAAATATGCCCTCCTCATTGCAATAACTGACGAGCTGGTCCTTCACATTCCGACGAGCATCCGAAGTTAGCACCATCTTTTGAAGAGTTGGGTTCCAACCATGGACCACCTCTTTATCACTTTGTTTTGCGCTTTCCTTGTGTTGAAACTCTGGGTCCAACACAAATGCAGTTGCAAGAATGAGAAAAGTAGTATTGGTTCCAGCTGCTCACGGCCAAGTTCTCCAACTCTCTCAACCTTTGGGGATCTTTCTTTAACACTATGATTTTTCTATCATGCGATCCATCCCCTCATATACTTTGCCAATATAAAGCTCATCTCCATCAACCTTTTTCAACAACAACATAATCGGCTTACACAAAGCATACAGGTGGGATGCATCAGCCCAAAAGTGCCTATACACAAGTCATAGACCAACATCCCAAGGGCCTGCCTAGAAGTGGGCCATGCATCCCACAAACTACTTTAAGTGCAGGTCTCATTTCAGTGAGTCTTCGAAGCACCAGATAATTGGATGCAAACCTTGTCTCCGCATACTTCAATAGCTCCTTGCTTGCAAACTTGCGGTGCAAGGAGAGAGAAAAACGATGGCGTGCAATAAATGCAACTATCACCCAGGGCACTTTGCCAATGTCTTTCAACAAATTATTCAAACAATAGGCAACACAAGAACTCCACTGAATGTGAGGATACTTTTGCTCCAATGATGCACCTACAACCTTGTTGGTATTTTCACCATATGAAACAAGCTGCACAACATTGGATGGCCCCACATATTCCATTGCATTTGCCCACATTTGCATCAAGACATTTGCCATTTTTTGTTGTACTCCACACTCTATGGAGTGTATGTAGAGAGAAGATTCTCTACAATATGCCAAAATGCCCTCAAGTGAACGACTCGCACATCACTCCATCTGTAACCAAAGTGACCCCATACTTATGCCATTTCTTCTTCACAGGCTGAATGGCTTTATTAATTGCCTTCACCTCATCCTCTAGAAGATTTCCCCTCAATGCATCAAAAGTAGAAGGGGTATCTGTGGACCCAAATGCTGTAATTTCAGCCACCATTTCCTTGAAATAAGCAAATCTTGCAACATTGAAACTAATCCGATTTGAATTTTAAAAAAAGGCCCATGGCTGCATCTACCTGTGCCTTCCGTTGTGGATGCCATGCTGTGTAAAGGGTGCTTTGCCTTCGTGCAGGTGGGGCAAGTGAAGAAGATACAATACGAGTACAACCTATAGCTCCAAGAACATGTGCACTCCCAAAAGAAGAAACTGTAGTAGTAGCAACAGAGGGAAGAGGAGTCCTTTTTGCAATAGCCATATGAGAGCCTGAACTAGCTCCTCCACCAATAGATGCAATAGTCTTTGGTCTCTTCGCGGGAGAAAATGATTTCTTTGCCTCAAAGATTACACTGCATAGCGTAATTCTCTCCCCCCTCCCCCTTGATGCCAAAAAGATTGACCTTCACCCTGTCAAGGATCCCACCTCTTTCCAATCCACACCACCTCCGCATGAACTTGCAAGTGCCTCCTTTCTCAGTGTCGTAGGAAACCGGCAGATCAACTTCACTCCACCAAAAAACTACTTGGGTGAAGTCCGCCTCGGGATGAGACTCAAGGATATGACTTCTTGAAGCCATGGAAGCTTGAAAGACAGCTGAAACTACAAAGAGGACTGAAGCGCTGAAAGACAAGGCTGAAACTTGACAAAGGGGGCTGAATGAGGATGGAATAGAGGGATGAAAGAGAGGGATGAAAGAGGGGGCTGAAAGAGGGCCGAAAGAGAGGGCTTAAGGAGTGGAAGCTGAGCTAAGAAGGAGGGCTGAAGGGGAGTTGATGGGGGGTTGAAGCAGCTTGCAGAAGAGAAACGACTCCCAGGGAGTGAATGGGGCTCAAGGAGGACTAGAAAACCTTTAAAAGTTCAAGAGTGTGAGGTTGAAGGGGTGGAGGGAGTGAAAGTTTGCAAGTGGAGGCCAAAACGAAAACGCAAACAGCAAAAGAACCCACCGGCACAAATCGCAAAAGGCGTGGCTTCCATAGAGAGACCCAGAGAGCTTTCCAATGGCTTGCAGACAGGTACAAGAGCGTCTTGACCTGCAGGCCACAAGGATCCATAGAGCAAGTTCATGGGGGTAGTATGACCAGGCAAGTTTTACAAACTACTGGCCCAGTAGGTATGAGAGGAGGGCGATCAGATCCACTCGAACCCACAAAAGATCCTGGCGACAACCATGGCCTTCTACAGCCAGTTGTTCCAATTCAAGGAGAAGATCTATTAGGTCCTTTCAGCCTGGGAGCCCATGTGGGGACACTCCACCAGTGGTGTCTCAAGGCATGAGTAGAAAATTGGATTCCCCATTGTAGGAGCCCTCCCATTAAAGAAGTGCCTAGGAAAGGATGGCTTGAGCCCGGCCTTCTTCAAGTGCTTTTGAGTGCATTCATGGCACATGCTCCCTGCGGTTAGCATTTCAAGAGATTTTTGATTTCGGACTGCTCCCTTAGTCGCTCAGCCATTGGCCTAGACCCAGCCTTCTTCAGGTGCTTTTGCGAGTGCATTCATGCTCTCCTGCACTTGGCGTTTCAAGAGATTTTTTATTCCGGACTGCTCCCTCAGACGCTCAGCCATGACTAGATTTACTTGATTTCGAAAGGGGCAGACCGCGTTGACATTTGCCAATGGATCACGATCACCCTTCTAGTTACCGCTTACAAGAGCTTAGCAAGGGGTCTTGCACTTGCGGTTCCGCCCCACCTTGCTGACATCATACATGACACGCACACAGGTTTTGCTCAAGAGCGCAACAGCGTGGACACCTCTTCACTTTTTGAGAGGCAAGGGATTAGGCACAATAGGAGTCTCATCCTATCACAGTCTTTCTCTTGGATTTCGAGCAGGCTCATGATATGGTCGAGTTGCCTTTTCTAGAGGGCAACATGAGGAGGATGGGCTTTTCCAAGCCATGGATTTGGGGTGTTTTCGCCCTATACTTGTGGACTGCCAGTCAGATGCTTATTAGGGGCCATACAAGGGAGGACTTTTCCCTCTCTTGCTTAGTACGCCAAGGCTGCCCTCTAGCACCCTTCCTTTTTCTATTCGTGGTAGAGGCTCTAGACTACTTCCTGAGAACCCAAACGGCTGGTCTCCGTGAGATGCGCTTATCGATCTGCCAAGAGGGCATGCTTCTAGACTCAAAGTTTGCAGACGACTGCGAGCGCCGAGGGAGTCCGAGGTGCCCTTAAGGTATACTACCAACCATCCGAGGTCAAGATCAATTGGACCAAATCGGTTTGCTTCCTTACGACTAAGGAGGCTCGTGAGATCATGGACTAGGGAGCCACTTTTGGCTTCTGCTGGATCCCGCAAGGTCAAACAGCAAAGTACGTAGGGTGCCAGGTGGACATTGATATTTCAGCGAAGCAGTAAATTGCCCTTGTGCTAGGGAGTGTGTGATGCAAGCTCTTGTATTGGAGCTCCGCCAAACTCTCCTTAGCAAGGCGGGATCTGGTGGCCAACCTGGTCATCTTAATCAAGGCCTGGTACATAGCCTCGTGGTGGTGTTTTCATAGGGCATGCATGGGACAACTCAAGAGCTTGGTGAGCAATTTCTTGTGGGTAGGATCGGATTGCATGAGGACAAGGTCGCCTGGCAAACGATGAACCTTCCCCAAGCAGAGGGAGGATTGGGCATCATAGATCCGGAGATGAGAGCAGAGCCCTTATGGCAAGCTAGTAGTGCGAGGAGAAGCTCTTGCTTCAAAGAACACCCCACACACAGGTGGCCACTGACAGCAATCTCATCAGTGGATTTTTTCAGAGACAGCAATCTTGGGGAAAGGCTCTCCATTGATGAGGAACCTTCATTGGGTGTGGCAGAGACTATTTGAAGGTCATATTCGGGCCAGCCCTCGATGCCAAGAGGAGTCTGCATGCCAGCCCCTTCTTTGGCATCTAGAGGTTCGTGATTAGGAGGACTCATGCTAGGATAGAGAACACATATTAGTTGGGCACAGTGGGACAATGGCCTAGCCGGTTATTTCAAAGCATAGAACCATCTCGAGAGCCCTCTCCCATATAAGAAGAGCAGGCATGCGAATGCTAGAGATTGACTCTACCATCCCTGAGTCTTAGTGGGCTGGACTCAACAAGCTTTCAGCTCCTCCACAATGTACAGGCATGTGTCCCCCTAAGGATACAGTTTTTGCACAAAGCCCTCAGCTCCTTTTGCTCTAGACATTAAAGAGTGGCACCGTGGGGGGCTCCTCCAGCCGTTGTTTGATGGAAACCTAGAGGTGGATGCAACCCTTGACTTGCTTGAGTAGCAGAGGATTAGAGTAGTGCAAGGCGTGGACCGTTGACTTAGCACCAGTCACTTCAGAGCTGGATGGGTCACAGTGCCTCTCATTGTGGGAGGGCCATCCCCTTTGAGAGGTACAGTGAGGTATTTTTGGCCAGCCAGGGTAGGATACTTTGAGGTACACAAGGCTTGGCTAGCAAATATCCTTAAAGGATTTTTAGAGCTACAAATTGACTGGATGTATAGCCCCCCATCCTCGCTGTTAGCCCCTATACCAGAGTATCCATAAGCAATGGGCTGGGTTCTTGGTAACAGGATGGTTTTTCTAACAAACAGTTTTCTCTTTATTTTCCACGATCATCACCTGTCAGATTGCTGATTTGTATGGTTGTTTAGAAAGTTATTTTGTCTGAGGAAAAAGAAGTCTGGTATCGTTGAAAAAGTCAAATATGGTACAAGGACTTCCACAGATATACTTTCAGAGAGATGTTTATGAGTCATGTTGCATGGAAAAAGTAACATATATAGCCATTTTCAACATCTTGGTCCACCATCAAATATGCAGTCTACAATGACAACTCAGAGCAAAGACAAGAAAAAAGTGCAAGATGTTGTTGATCGTTATCGTTGACAAACTAGAACTTCCACTGCCAATGTAAGAAGGTCCTCTCATGACAAAAGAGAGACAAGCAAAAGGCCTTGCAAGACCAACTTTTCCTTCATGGCAAAAGTAACGGAAATTGATGAACCTGCTACTTTTCAATAGTACAGGCACTTGAATGTCAACATGCCATGGATGAAGGGTACAATGCTCTCACCAAGAATCAAACTTGGACTTTATCTCATCTTCCAACAAGCGAGTCAACAGAGTTAAGCTAAATCAGGATGGTACAATGGACAGATACAAAGCTAGACTTGTTGCAAAAAGATATGTATAAGAATGTGACACAGTCTATGAGGAAACCTTTGCACCACTTGCAAAGATCAAGGGTGTCAGACAATCACTGCCCTAGCATCACATTTTGCTTAGATTAGATGGATGTTAAAAATGCCTTCTTGAATAGCTTTTTAGATGAAGAGATCTACATGCAACCACCAGAAGGATATGTGACAAAGGTCAAGAACAGAAAGTATGCAGATTTCTTGAATCCTTGTTTGGATTGAAGCAAGCATGGAATGCTAGCATTTGAAATTATTTTTGTCAATATGGCTTTTCAGCCATCTAACTCAGATCTTTCCTTGTATATCATAAAGACTTCACAAGACATAGTTCTTATTGTTTTAGAATCTAGATGTGGATGATTTGATAATCCAAATATATAACAACATATGTGGATGATATGATGAACACATAGATGTTGTTTGATATGTGGACGATTTGATCATCTTAGGGTCCAATGGCAGCCTTATTTTAGAAGTCATGATACAGCTCATAAAATTTGATATGAAGGACATGGGAGACATCCACTATTTTCTAGGCATAGTAGGTAGTGCTTGCTATGCATGATGGAATTTGTGACTGTCATGAGATTAAAACTAAATTATGTGTAGAGGATGAGTTTGGGCATGTTCCTAGATTCATGTATATTTATTTCAAATGGTATTATACTGTCACAATGCAAGTATACTGAGAGGGTATTGAAGCAGTTCCACATGCATGACTGCAAACCCTTGCCTACTCCCATGGAATCAAACAGCAAGCTTTCAACTTATCACAGATCATCAAGTGAAAATCCTCAACAATATAGACAACTTATTGGAAGCTTGATATATTTGACCATTACCAGGCCAAACATCTCATTGTCCTAAGTCAATATATGCAGATTGGGCTCATCTAGATGCAGCTAGAAGGACAGTGTGGATGCAAAAATGTATCAATTGTTTCTCCTTCAGTCTTGGCTCAATTGCCTTATCATAGCAAAGTAAATCCACTAAAGTAGAACAGTAGCATTATTCTCTACCAAATGTTGCATGTGAAGCAGCTTGGGTTAAAGTGTTACTCTCAGATTCTATGAGATGATCCTATCACACTTTATTCCAATAATGAGCAGTATTTAACTGGATAAGATTCCAATGTCCCATGCCCGTACAAAGACATTGAAGTGCATTATCACTTCCTCAGAGAGAAAGTTCTCAGTAGTGAGGATGGTCCATGCACCAAAAGCAGTATCCACAAGCTATCTGTAGTGCTGCCAATAGTGATGGCCAAGGCCTCCGCATCACGCATCACCCAGTCTCTCACTGCTATAGGATCCGCCAGTGTCGTAACCGCAGCCGCAGTCACAGTGGCCACAGTCATGGTGGGCATCAGCTCCGCTCATGTAGTGATCTCCGAACTCATCCTAGGCCTTCATTTTCCACAAAGGATAATTTGAACCATCAAGCTTGCCTGCTTCCCCAAAGTTTGGAATTGGATACCTTACAGCCATGATAACGAAATGAAAGGGCTATGAATTTTGTATATGTGTCCGGATCTAAGTCACCATCCTTCTCATAAGGGCACTTGTCCTTCAGGCATAGAAGTTGATTTCTAAAAGCTGAACCAAGGTCTCTTTTCCCAAGGTTCGTGCCTTCGATCTCCCACCACTTGTAAACTCCCTCAGGGCTCTAATACCATGTTGGAAAAGATAGAGTGGGAGAGGTTGCTTGCTCATGCCAATGCCCCTTGCATGCAATGAGAGATCATTCAAATCCAACTTCTTTCGATGCACAAAAGCAATGTGGACCTAGAAATATATATTCGTCCAATGTGGTGAACAAATCATATACAAAAGATGTGTGTACAATGTACAACCCTCTATCAGCAGAGTGATCACTAGATGTGGACCCTTGTTCACTGTAAACCTATTCTCCTACCTTCTCGTGGCACCTCTAAAACACTTGGCCTGTGTTGCTCTCCTAGAGCTTATGTATGCCTCATATGCGTGCCCTGCAATCACACCTCCCTGCTGATTCTTTGGAAAGCCTGTTGTAAGGCAGTGCTTGCTCCGGATCCTTGACTTCCTTGCTGCTGTGAAGGCAGCCCAAACTGAGGCACAAGTCTCCTCCTGATTCCTTCTTCCTTTGCTGCTGTGAAGGAAGCCCTTTGATAAAGACTTCTGAGATCTCTGATTGCTGCAAACAGCCATCTCCCTTCCTGTACCAGATGGACCCTGGTTGGCTCCCTGAGGCAGGTTGCTCTGCCCAAAATCTGACTCCAGAATGAACTGAAGAATGAGCCCTAGAGGGGCTCTTTTTATAAGGCTGGAGGCTGGCCAAAAATCCCCAACTGAGCTGTCCCTACCAGACCCAGTTTGTGAACCCTACAGACTGGCGGACCTGGTAGATGCCTATAATAGGCTCCTGAAGTGCTCTGTTTCTTGCGCCCTCCTGCCACGTGTCATATCTACTTTCCCTGCCTGTCTGTTGGTCCTCTACCAGCCCTCTAACACCTGCTGCAGGCCTTCTCCAGGCCCGTATAACTCTTGAGTCTGTGCTTCAGCCTGCGGCAAAATCTGCTCCAACCATCTGCGGCATCTTCCAAACTCTGCTCCGACCTGTGGAAACTTACTTAGTGGTATTTCCAAGGGCTGTAAAAGTCCGGGTGGCTTCACCCACTCGGCCTTACTTACCTGACATGAGAAACACCGTGTCACATATTCATGAATATGCTTTTACATCTTTGGCCAAAAGAAATCTCGCTTCACGAGATCATATGTCTTCTCGACTCCTGGATGTCCCGCACACGGGCTATCATGGCACTGTCGAATGACTCTCTGCCTGAGATCATTCTGACCAAGTACTACAACCTTGCCATTTCTAACTAGCATACCATCCCTTATGGTATATCTTGCATAAGTTTGGCCTTTTCTCGATGCCAGGTCATCCTTTTCATTTTCCCCGGGTTTTAACACATGAGCCTTAGGCCATAAGCTCCGGACAAACTCGTCCACCTTTTGAGTTTCTCTAATCTCGGTCATTAGAGCACTCTCTAATACCGTGAAACTCAGGTTGTGCATAATGCGAGACAACGCATCAGCCACCTTATTGTCTTTTCCTCTTCGGTACCGAATCGTTAGATTAAGCTCCTGCATGAGCTCTGCCCACCTAGCTTGGCGGCCCCTCAAGTCAGGCTGTTTACAAAAATGTTTCAGAGTATCATGATCCACATCCACATAAAACTCTGAACCATACAAATAATGCCTCCATGTTTTCAAAGCATGGATAACAGCATACAACTCTAATTCATGAGTTGGCCAATTCCTTTGAGAGGGAGAAAGCTTCTTGCTTTCAAAGGCTACTGGCCTTCCCTCTTGAAGGAGAACTGCTCCTACCGCAATGCCACTTGCATCGGTTTCTAGGAACAACGGTTTCTGGGGATCATCTATTTTTAACACCGGTCCTGAGACCACAGCTTGTTTTATGGTGTTAAAACTTTCTTGTTGATTCTGTCCCCAAATAAAAGGTACTTTATCTGAGGTCAAATCAGTCAATGGCGATACTATTCCGGAATATCCTTTGATATGCCTTCTATAAAACTGGACAAATCCCAAGAATGATCGCAACGCGGTCAGACTCTGAGGGATTGGCCAAGTTAGTATCGCAGCCACTTTCTTCGGATCCATTTCTAACCCCTGTGGAGTAATTATGAACCCTAAATATTCAAGCCTAACCATACATAGTACAGTTTTCTTCTTTCCATACAGTTTTTTGTTTTTCATATGGTCCTGTTATTTCTGCACCGTAGAAAAGAAAAGCCAACGCCCGTGTTTGATTTAACGTAGGAAAAGAGATTCAAGCTAGAGATAAAGTCGTTGACAGTTGGTATCAGAGCAGGTTGAGAGAGTAAGGGACAAGATGGAGGCTGTGCGTGAAGGGACCATGTGGATGGGCAATTTCGTTCGGTGATTGATCGATCGATCGATCGGAAGCCCGTGAGGCGTTGACGGATAAATGACCTGCGTCAAGAGAAGCGTAGGGCCTAGGAAAAGGTAGACGAGAAATTCGTCACGGGGTCAGACGTGACGCAGCGCAAGTTGGCTACCGTGGCCTACGAAGGACTTTAATTAACGAACGGTTGAGCTTGGGGGTAGCGTGGTGGTTCGACGGTCGACGGGAAAGAAGACCAGACGGAGCTTTTGTTTCGTGGCGGGATTTCAGGGTCACGTAAGGCAGCGAATTGTGGCAGGTGGAGCGCAGAGGTGACGTGATCTGTCGAATGATTGCGAGACCTCCTCTGATTGGCGCATATTTTATCTCGTGAGGTTGGGGAGGACTGGCGCAGACCCTTGTAGTTCCCGATGATCTAGAAGCTGGCGAAGCCTACAATTTGACGATTTCACAGCCTACAAGTCCTTGATTTTATACCTGCAAGCACGGACTTAATTTGCATTCTTTTGGTAGCATCAGCCATCAATTATTGGATCTAGACTCGACGAAAGATGGCTCCAGTTTGTATGAACCAACAACTTCAAGTGAATGCTGGTCAAAATGAGATCAGGGAGATGGTGCAAGCCTTGTCGGCTAGACCGTCTAGAATTGATAAGGGCAAAGCTCCAGCAGAGCCAGAGCCCAGTATACATTCATTAGAGCGCGCAAGGGTCAAAGTGCCCAATATCGCTAATTATGACCGGAGAAGTACGCTGGTCGGATGACCGAGCGCAGCTCTGATGTGATCGAGGTTTGGTTACACAAGTGGGAAGAAGCCTTCGCCATTTGTGAAATTAGATCCGATCTAAAGAAAATCCACGAAGCCACACACCTGTTTATTGAGGCAGCGGATAGATGGTGGATAAAGCAACAGAAGGATCAAGTTGCTCCAACCACCTGGGAAGGGTTTAAAGCTGAATTCAAGAAACACTTTCTCCCACCTGATGAAGAATCCCGAGCTTGGGATGCTTATAGAAATCTTCGTCAGAGGAGTCTGTCAGTGGCAGAGTACACTGACAAATTCAGGGAATGTGTCATGAAAATAACAGACCCTCTCCCTATGTCGGTTCAGTTAAAAGACTATATCTATGGACTGAACGACAAGATCAAAATGGAAGTTCGGGCTAAATATGTGACTACATTAGATGAATCTAAAGCAGTAGCCCTGAACTATGAGGATGCCAGAGGCAGATCTGGTGGATTTGTGCAGGCAGGGACTCAGTATGAGCACCCGAGAAAAGGGGGATTTCAGAGGAAATGGATTTCAAAGACAAGTGTCTCGCAGCCAAGTGGCCAAACCAAGCAGGTGAAGCCGGTTGAGGGACCAGTAAAAACAAGTACCACCGTTGGGGTGAAAAGGAAAATAACTCCAATGGCAGCCCGGGCTTGGTCAAAGTCCTCGTTGACCCCTGAACAAAAAGAGAAAGCTAGAAAAAAAGGATTGTGCTTCGGCTGCCTTCAGCGACATCAGTGGAAGAATTGTCCACTGAATAAAGACCATCGCACGGCTAATATGATAATATCTGTATGCGACGTAGAAATGCAAGAGAGTCCCAATGCGGAACATATGCAGATGCAACTGGCGGGACCTTCTCAGAGGTTAGTACCTTGTTTGTTATGTGTGTCTGTTGCTAAGTTAGTGACGAGTGCACCTGATAACATCCTATCTAAGCCCGCAATCTAAGCCCGCAGCAACGGGGTATACAGCCTTCAATGATACGGAGTTAATTAAAATGAAAGGGCAAGTGGCCAGTCATGATGTCATTGTGTTGTTTGACTCAGCGTCAACTCACAATGTGATTAACTCCAAGCTCATGAAGAGGCTGAAATTAAAGACAAGTCCATCTGACTATGCGTATACAGTCAGGATGGCAGATGGAAGTTCAACTGAAGTATGGGACCAAAGGGTTACCCAGTTGGAGCTTCGGATTCAGGACTATGTTGAGAAGCTTGATTTTGAAATGACCAAGCTTGCTCATGCAGATATAGCCCTGGGTATGGCGTGGCATTCTAGGAAGAATCCAGCCATTGATTGGAAAAAGCACGTATATCAATTCAAGATGAATGATGTGCTTTATGTCTTGCGAGGTGAAAAAGATATACCTCAGGGACCGTTGGTTTCCGTGATGGAAATCAGAAAGGCTCAAGTAGAGTTTTTATTCCTTTGCACAGCATCGGTAGAGCCGGTTGATGATTCTTTGGCTAGCACTGATGTTACGCAAAGTGGCGAGATGGCCAAGTTGGCTAATCTTATAACAGAGGAGTTCTCTGAATGTTTTAGGGATGAACTACCTTATGGGTTA
Organism: Dipteris shenzhenensis; assembly: GCF_047967505.1. Taxonomy (NCBI): domain Eukaryota; kingdom Viridiplantae; phylum Streptophyta; class Polypodiopsida; order Gleicheniales; family Dipteridaceae; genus Dipteris; species Dipteris shenzhenensis. The sequence continues at coordinate 4,502,503 of NC_141618.1, read as the reverse complement.
CCTCCAGAGCGGAAAGTTCAACATAAGATTGAACTGATCCCGGGGGCAGAACTAGTAAATAGACCTCCCTATAGAATGAGTTTTGCTGAAGAGACGGAGGTGCGTAGACAACTGGAAGAATACCTCAAGTTGGGGCAGATTCAACCAAGTTTCTCGCCTTTTGCTTCGGCAGTGATATTAAAGAAGAAAAAGGATGATACGTTTCGCCTCTGTATAGATTACAGAGCATTGAATAATATCACTGTTAAGCACAAGTATGCGATGGCTCGGATTGATGATTTGCTAGATGCATTACATGGAGCCGTGATTTTCAGCAAGATAGATCTTAAGTGCGGCTACCATCAAATCCGGATTAGAGCCGAGGATGTGCATAAAACCGCTTTCAGAAGCAGGTTTGGTCATTATGAGTTTTTGGTAATGCCCTTCGGACTTACCAATGCTCCAGCGACCTTCATCATGCTTATGAACGATTTACTACGTCCGTATATCGGAAAGTTCGTAGTATATTTTATTGACGATATCTTGATATTCAGTAAAAGTGTTACTGAGCATCGTGAACACTTAAGGATAGTGTTCAGTACTTTGAGGAAAGCCAGTCTTTATGTGAATAAGAAGAAAACTGTACTATGTATGGTTAGGCTTGAATATTTAGGGTTCATAATTACTCCACAAGGGGTAGAAATGGATCCGAAGAAAGTGGCTGCGATACTAACTTGGCCAATCCCTCAGAGTCTGACCGCATTATTGCGATCATTCTTGGGATTTGTCCAGTTTTATAGAAGGCATATCAAAGAATATTCCGGAATAGTATCGCCATTGACTGATTTGACCTCAGATAAAGTACCTTTTATTTGGGGACAGAATCAACAAGAAAGTTTTAACACCATAAAACAAGCTGTGGTCTCAGGACCGGTGTTAAAAATAGTTGATCCCCAGAAACCTTTGTTCCTAGAAACCGATGCAAGTGGCATTGCGGTAGGAGCAGTTCTCCTTCAAGAGGGAAGGCCAGTAGCCTTTGAAAGCAAGAAGCTTTCTCCCTCTCAAAGGAATTGGCCAACTCATGAATTAGAGTTGTATGCTGTTATCCGTGCTTTGAAAACATGGAGGCATTATTTGTATGGTTCAAAGTTTTATGTGGATGTGGATCATGATACTCTGAAACATTTTTGTAAACAGCCTGACTTGAGGGGCCGCCAAGCTAGGTGGGCAGAGCTCATGCAGGAGTTTAATCTAACGATTCGGTACCGAAGAGGAAAAGACAATAAGGTGGCTGATGTGTTGTCTCGCATTATGCACAACCTGAGTTTCACGGTATTAGAGAGTGCTCTAATGACCGAGATTAGAGAAACTCAAAAGGTGGACGAGTTTGTCCGGAGCTTATGGCCTAAGGCTCATGTGTTAAAACCCGGGGAAAATGAAAAGGATGACCTGGCATCCAGAAAAGGCCAAACTCATGCAAGATATACCATAAGGGATGGTATGCTAGTTAGAAATGGCAAGGTTGTAGTACCTGGTCAGAATGATCTTAGGCAGAGAGTCATTCGACAGTGCCATGATAGCCCGTGTGCGGGACATCCAAGAGTCGAGAAGACATATGATCTCGTGAAGCGAGATTTCTTTTGGCCAAAGATGAAAAAGCATATTCATGAATATGTGACATGGTGTTTCTCGTGTCAGGTAAGTAAGGCCGAGCGGGTGAAGCCACCCGGGCTTTTACAGCCCTTGGAAATACCACTAAGTAAGTGGGAGAGCATTTCCATGGACTTTATTGTAGGGCTACCTGCAACACAAGGAGGATATAATTCTATCCTTGTGGTGGTTGATCGTCTAACCAAGATGGCTCACTTCATTCTGACTAGAGAGTCTGTTAGTGCCCGGCAAGTGGCGGATTTGTTCATTAGACATATATTTCGTCTGCATGGATTACCTAGATCCATAGTGTCAGTCCGAGATGTCAGATTTACCGGTCATTTCTGGACAGCGGTATTCGAGACACTAAGGACTGAGTTGGGAATGAGTAGTGGGGATCATCCTGAGACGGATGGTCAAACGGAGAGAGTCAATCAGACTTTAGAGGATATGCTGAGGGCATATGTGTCATTGAGGCAACATACATGGGACAAGTGGTTGCCATTGTTGGAGTTTGCCTACAATGATAGAAAACATTCATCTACCGGGTTCAGTCCGTTTGAACTGAACTATGGTTATAGACCACCCAATCCGACTATAGTTGGAGTACCTCAGAAAGTGCCTAGTGCCGCGAACTTTGTAGTTCAGATGCGGGAGATGCTAGCACTTGCGAGAGCTAATATCCGCCAGGCTATGGATAGAGCCAAGGTGTATGCGGATGAAAACCGGTCTATAAGAGTATTTAAGGAAGGAGAAAAAGTTTTTCTCAGAGTTCCTTCGCACTCGAAGTCATTGACTTTAGGAGAATGTGCTAAGTTATCACCTCGATACTGTGGGCCGTGGTTAATTCTAAAGAGAATAGGCAGTGTAGCCTATAAATTGGAATTGCCACAGGGGTGTAAGGTGCACCCGGTTTTTCATGTTTCGCGCTTAAAGAAATTTTTGCATACAAGTGACTCACTAATCGAAGGTGTGGTTTTGTTTCAAGAGAGAGAGGATATTGCAAGGCGCAAGCCAACAAGAATCCTGGACCGAGAAACAATGCAAATACGAAATCGGAAGATACCCACGGTGTTGGTTGCATGGCATGGTCAGCCTCTATCGGAAGCTACCTGGGAATCCGTATACCAGTTACGGAGAGTGTTCCCAGATTTCATCATCGAGGACGCTGATGCTTGAAGAGGGAAGGAATGTTATGCTCTAGCCGAGATAGCAGGACCTCGGATAGATCGGTGGGCATTCTCTCTTAGATGACCAACTTTTGTAATAGTTAATGTGCGTGATTGAAATGGTCAAGAGAAGTAACTGCCAAGGTCCTAGGTGAGGGTGGAATGGCATTGACTAGGTAGTTCTGAGTGCTAAAGCCTAGGTGCACCTAAATGTGCAATAATGCCAAGGGGCAAGTGGTTTTTAATGTGCCCCAAGAGAGGGGTAAAAAGGTGCACCAAGTGGAGAGGCTAAAATGATGACATTTGGCAAGGAGAACTATCTAGGGAAATGAGGGTCTCATGGATAAGCATGAAAGAAATAACGAATTGATCTGATGATCTGCGATCCATGAGAATAGGCTGGGTGGAATAAAAGAAAAGCCAACGCCCGTGATTGATTTAACGTAGGAAAAGAGATTCAGGCTAGAGATAAAGTCGTTGACAGTGGAACAATCCCAAACTCAGCACCTGACTGCCGCGTGGCAGCCTGATCATTGTGACCCCATTCAGCCCATCCGATCTGCTCCAAACACACACCAGGTGCAATGCAGACTTTCAATGCCTCTTGCAGCATCCAATGACAGCCAAGTAAGCTCCCTTGTGCTGCCCACATGGCAGCCTGGTTTCTTTATGTACATGCTGTACTTGCTGCCCACATGGCAGCCTGTGTGCTGTCCATGTGGCAGCCTTGCATTCTCTGTTGGATCTGCTCTTGTGGTAGACTCTCTTACTGCCCCCATGCCATCTAGCTTATCCTGTTACACTCCCCATGCACTCCTCATTTGTGGGCTCACAGACAGGGAGCTGGCCAGCTTAACTGCAACATTGCCTCTACTCCATTTGTGTTGAGGAGTGAATAGGACAGTTAATCAAAAGAATACCAAAAACTGATGCTCTGATCCCCGCCATGCTTGTGAGTTTTACACACAGAATCACTCACAAACGCCCACGCGCGCGCACACACACACACGTTATCTACTGTTACAGAATCAGTGCCCTTACCACTACCTGCCATCATAGTTTATTACGTGGTGCAGACCTGTTAAAGGAATAGCAGGCCCGTCAACGCAACAATGGCCAGGAACAACAGCAACACAACCCCTTTATTTTTCTATAGAGAAAAGAATTTTCTATAAATGCTTGAAAAACCGTCCATACAAATCAGCAATCCATGAGGCACTGATCGTAGGAAACAAAGAGAAAACTGGCTGTCAACCAACCTGTTTTCAGAGTACCAGCTCACTACCTAGGAAATGTCTGATACAAGGGCTAACAAGCAGGGTGGGAAACTATAATCCAGCGAATACCTCGCTCTGTGAATACATAAAAGACACATGCAGGTCAAGCCTTGCAAAAATGCATCCGCCTCTCAATATTCACCCTAGATCCTGACGTCCCGCATTCCCATATGGGCGTAGGGTGTAGATAATATGGCAACAAGGGTGGCTACATGGGAGGACTTTATAACCTCCCATCACCAAGCTGCAGTGAACGAGGAAACCAGATGGTGCCAAGAAGGTGTAGTTGCATCCTATTATCTCGATTGGGAAGACACTCTGTCAGTGAGTTCTATAAGCTAGAACATATGTGCGTTGATGGGAGTTACCACCGCTGCACGGATGGAGACTTGGAGATGATCCCAAGCCCCTTGGATGGCAGCTTGGATGTAGAGGTTGCAGCCACACTTTACTTGGGGCATGGCAGCTTGGTTGACAGAGGGGGGCCCACACCTTCTCCATGGACACGGTCACCCCTAGAGCCTGATGGGTAGACCCCCATGGGCAACCATCCAGAAAAGAAGTAAAAGATCATTTGTGGATAGTCGCTAGGCCATAGGCATGACTAAAATCTAGAGATGACCTTCAAGGGCACTTGCTACTCAATCCAATGTCATTCTCTCGAGGGGGCATAGGCAGCTGCCTAAGGCCTCCAGTTGGAGGTGGTAGTCGATGCATGTCGTGTACAAGAAAAAGGGCATCTCCACACATCTCTCCCAGTGCCCTATTATAGGCGCAAAAAACGACTCGCCCAAATCCCACCATATCTCCCGTAGGGGATACCCTCCCACATCCCAAAGGTGCCACTATGATCCATCCTACTCTAAAGGGACTGATGCCGGGTTGATGGTCCACTCCTTGCTCAAGCAACCCACTGTTAGAAATCACATAATAGAGGGTACTCTTAACGGAAGACAGAAAGATAGCCCACGAATTCACATAGAAGTGTTTATCTATGGAATACAAAACTTCTTTACTTATGTGTACTTAAACATACATATGTGCAAGCCAATAAATAGACAAGGCTCCAAGAGGAATATAGAACCAACAAAAGATATATTTCCGTCCAATAGACCCAATACAAAAGAGTCCAGAGTCCCACCAAACCATGGTCCTCTGTCCTTACCAAAGTGTTGTCCTACTACCTCCTTAGCACGTCTAGATCCCTAAGCATGCGTCCTCCTCGATGTGCTTCTGTAGACTTTAGTCACCTATGCCAACAAACACACCTCCAAGCTATTCTCCAGAACAGCTACATGGGAGGCAGTGAATGTCTAGAAGACTTATCCTCCTTACTGCCCTAATGTGCAGACAATGGTGAGGCCCAAGCTTCTTGACTCCCGTTCTCTTGACTGCCCTGGAAGATAGCCAAGGGTCATGATCCTTGCGTGCTCTTTGTCTACTGCTAATGCCCACCTTGTCACATGCACCCCTACACTATGGAGCATGGTGACACACACTCCAACCCATTTGTCGTACATCGTGACCCCATTGTGAGACGAGTCAGGCAAGAGTTATGGGGGTCATTCCCAGTTCCCAAAGTCACAAGCCACCACGGAGCAGTTCGGGTCGCAAGGGCAAAGCGTTGCGAGGTATCCACCTAGCCACAAGTTCAGAAGAGGGGAATGTCACATGCACCAAGGTCAAGCCCAGGTGGCAGTGACACCTGGCTGCCTAGCCTACCTGAAATGACCAAAAGGGCCTGGTTTAATAGGCAAGGGCCAGCAGCCTGGTTGACCAAAACCAACTAACCAGCCAGTTGTGCTAGCCCAAGGTTGGCTGGTTCCCAGCCCTATATAAGGGGCCTTCAGCCCCCCTTTTCACTCACTCAGCCTTCCTCAGTTCACGACTCAGCTCCCAACCTCCAGCAACGTTCCAGCCAGCATATGCGCAAGGTTTGGGTGTGTCCAATTTCCACAGCATAGTTCCATCTCCTACATGTCGTCGTTAGGGGAGTGGTCTCAGCACAGTTTTGTATGCCATTTTGGCAACCATGTATAAATAAAGCAGTGTACTATAGTTAGGTAAATCTCTTGTGTCTCTCATGCTTCTTTCCGCACAGCAAGTCTCTGCATGTTACATTGGTATCAAAGCAGTATGTTTCCTTTCCTTCATATCTGAGTTAGGTTGGAGGGAGTCCTAGCAACAAAGCTGAGTTATGGGGACTTAGTTAGCAGAGGAGGGAGCATGTCTTGGATACTATCTAATTTTGTATTTTGGACCTAGCCCGGACTAGTGGTAGCACTGGATACTATCTACTTTGTATTTTGGACCCACCTCGGACTATTTTGGACCCACCCCGGACTATTTTGGACCTACCCGGACTAGTGGCAGCACCGGATACTATGTAATTTTATATTTTGGACCTACAGTGTACCCCTGAGTATTTTGGAGCTACCCCGGACTAGTGGTAGCACCATACTCCATTAGCCTCTCCCTCCCAACCTTCATCGCGCATGGTGCTGGCTCCCGTCTTCACCTATATACGTTTACACCTTGTGGGGCAAGGTTAGGAGGGAATTTTATTTCCTCTAACAGTCATTATTGCAGCAGTTGATGGGTCTTCCAGCCATCCATCATGGACCCGTCCAATAGAGCAGCTCTCGGGCGAGCGTTCAGGGAGCACGATCATCTCCTTGAGCATAATATGCTCTTTTTTGAGCAGCCCGAGCAGGCCAAGAAGACAAAGGAGGATGCAACGACCCTGGACCATTTTCAGCTTCTGTTGGAATAGGAAGTCCTTGAGGCGATCGCGCAACAATAACTTGGCAACATATGAGGTCCGATGCAAGCGAGACCGAGAGCAGATGCTTGTACAGCACCAATAGTTTCTCATGGCCTGCCCACAGTTCCTCTCCTCAAACGCAGTACCCACATACCGTGCATCACCAGGAAGTCCTTTATCTGCACTGGAGTCTTCCATCTCCGAGCATAGTTCAGTAAACTATTTTGCAGCCGCTCAGACAGTGGTTTCCCTTGGGTCTACCAATCCAAGGGATTGTTCAGTTTCCACAGTCACCACATGCAATGCCTCAGGGTTTTCCACCCATGGGGGTAGTGCAGCCATTTCCATAGCGTGCTCTCAGGGGTCTTCCATCCCAAGGGCGAGCTTAGCTCATTCCACACGCCCAGATGATGAACTATTGGGTCTACCACCCACGGGGATCATCCAGCTTCAGCAGCCTATTCTCTTGGAGTTTCCACCCCAGAGGATCAGTCAGTTCATGCAGTTATGTCGGATGGGTCTTTTATTCTTCCAGCAACTTTATCATGTCCAATTAGTTCCTCTGGGTCTTACACTCCAGGAACTCAATCAACTGGATCAGCTTTAGCAGGGGAACATCTGGTTTTCACAGCTATGAGGGATGGGTCTTCCACCCTTGGAGATATCTCAGACCCATCAGAATTGGCCATAGATGAGCCTCTTGGGTCCATCGCCAAACCCACTAGGCCTCTTCATCAACTCTAGTCAGTTCCTGTGGGGCTTCCGCCCTTGCAGCTCAGTTGGCCACATCAGTTTTAGTCGGCATGACTCACATTTCACCTTCTCATCAGGAGTGTTCAGGACTAGGGGGCTCAGTTTCCAATGCCACTGGCCATGATGCTCAGCAGGAGAGGGCGTCTCAAGAGTTTGCCAGACCAGTGTCAAGCCTAGCAAGAGGAAGTACCCTCATAACTGGAGTCGCAAGTATAGCTATCACCATTATGGAGGTTGATGATTCCTCGGCAATTCGTGAGGATAGTCATGCAGTTCCCTCCGCAGCGCCCCTTCCTTAGCACTTTAGTGAAGCAGCAGTTGCAGAACCAGTCAACAAAGAGGTTGACAAGGCCTTCCCATCATTGTGTCCTGCACTGCGTGAGGTTAGTCATACAATGTCATCTCCATCCGATCGCGAGCCACCAGCAATAGTAGTGACCAGTGTCTACATCGACAGTTCCCTTGGTGATGACAGCAATTCGGTCAATTCATCAGAGGTGTCCTCAGCAACCTTCGTACTTCCTCAATACCTCAGGGGGACATGCTTAGTCCCAGTATCCCATCAGAAAGAAGCTATGCCAGACATGTCTCAGTTCTTTCGAGAGGCATACCAGTCATTCATGGTAGACGAGGTGTTCTCAGCACTTTTGGACATCACAGTTCTTTCAAGTAGCATCCCATTCGGTTAAGTCATTAGAGGGGTGCCTAGCAGCTCCTCCATTCCTTCACAGAGCATCCAGTACAGTCTCCTCCTTGGAGGGGTGCTCTACAATGCCAGTCGCTGCTTAGCTCTTTGGAGAGACAGCCACACTTCCATCTCTCTCGGAGTTTCTCAGAGAGACAGCTACAGTTTCCACAGCTCCCAGCATCATGCAAGTTCTTCTACAGATATTTCCATCAACAGTTCCAGATTTCAAGAGGGTGGCAGAGTTTTAACCCTCAGCAGTTATCACGCCAGCAGAGGAGGCACGTTCATTCCAGCTTTCCCTCACTGTAGTCATGCAGACAGAAGTACCACACTTTCCAAGAGTGCATGTGAGTATGCTGGAGTTCCCAGGTTTTCAGTTTTGGTTGCTAGCTTCAATGGCTTTCTCATCACCTCAGCAAATCCTGGAGTAGCACTAACATTTCTATGTCAGTGGGTCTTCCGCAATGGGGACAATGCATGCCAGCAATTGGTAGCGAATCTCATGCCATTGGACTTCCCGAGTGCAGTGCCTCCACATCAGCAGCCCAATCAGTCATCAGCAGGTCACGAGGACAGCAGGCAGTTTCTATGTCCAAGAGCCTATCAGAGTGCCATACCACCCAAGGATCAGGAGTTCGCAGTAGTAGCGTGGTGGGATGACTGGCCTCAGCAGTTCGGCTTCCAGTCTTCACGGCAGTACTGGTTCTCAGGAGTTTTTATTGAGCCACGGTGTTATCATAAAAGAACATTCGTTCCTCAGCCTTTTGGAGTGCTACCAGATCAGTCCCAATGCCAGACTGTTATTCCGCAGTTCTTTGGGAGGAAAGTCAAGTCTTGAGCAGGAGTTGATGGTCAGCACAATCAGGTTTGCTTTGCAGATTCACTCAGTCCCTTAGCAGCTATCATCATCCAGAATTTAAGCAGGAGGGAATGTCACAAGCACCCCTACACTAGGGAGCATGGTGACACACAGTCCGACCCATTTGTCATACGCCGTGACCCTGTTGTGAACCCTAGTCCATGGAGGAGCAGGCACCACCTACGGGGGTCCGTTCCCAGTTCCCAAAGACACAAGCCACGGCCGAGCAGTTCAGGTCGCCAGGGCAAAGCGTTGCAAGGTATCCTCCTAGCAACAAGTTCAGAAGAGGGGAACGTCACATGCACCAGGGTCAAGCCCAGGTGGCAGTGACACCTGGCTGCCTAGCCTGCCTGAAATGGCCAGAAAGGACCTGGTTTTATACCAAGGCCCAGCAGCCTGGTCGGCCAAAACCGACCAACTAGTCAGTTGTGCTGGCCCTAGGTTGGCTGATTCCCAGCCCTATATAAGGGGCCTTCCGCCCCCCTTTTCACTCACTCAGCCTTCCTCAGTTCAGGATTCAGCAGCGCTTCCAGCCAGCACATGTGCAAGGTTTGGGTGTCCTATTTCCGCAGCATAGTTCCATCTCCCGCATGTCGTAGGTTAGGGGAGTGGTTTCAGCACAGCTCTGTATGCCGATTTGTCAACCATGTATAAATAAAAGAAGTGTACTATAGTTAGGCAAATATCTTGTGTCTCTCATGCTTGAGTTAGCCTCTTATATTCATCTACTTTCCGAACAGCAAGTCTCCGCGTGTTACACACCTCCCTTGTCCCTGAACTGGTCCTTGAGGCAGGCTCTCTGCAGCTCCATCTGCTGCTCAAGTGAATCTCAGGTGAGTACCTTGATCCGTGTACCTTGCTGCCCCGGAAGACAGTCAAGGGTGCAGTCCTTCCTTCAGCTTCTGCAGTACCCAGTCCTCCTAGATGTAGGTCCGAATGTTGCTGGTCTGCTGCTCCAGTCTGCTCCTTGAAGGCTGCCACAATGGATGAGTAATGCCCCTTTAGGGGCTCCTTTTATAGGCCCTGAAGGGCCCCAAATCAACTGACCCAACAGCCTCAAAATGGCTGACCCAGTCAAATTCCACTGGCCGACTGGCTAATCTTGCCCCATGCTCCAGTCTGCCCCTTGAAGGCTGCCACAATGGATGAGTAATGGCCCTTTAGGGGCTCCTTTTATAGGCCCTGAAGGGCCCCAAATCAACTGACCCAACAGCCTCAAAATGGATGACCCAGTCAAATTCCACTGGCCGACTGGCTAGTCTGCCCCAACCAACCAGTTTGACCAGCCCAACCAGTCCTTTATGACAACACCTGGCCACGTGGCAAGAAGCCAGTGGCCCAGGCTATTCTCAGCCTCAAATCGAGACCTGTTGCGGGCCCTATACCTGCTCCATGTAGGAGCCTACCTGCTCCTGCAGTTCCACCCTTATCCAGGCCATATCCAGGCCCTAAAGCCTCTCCAACAGCTCCATACAGCTTCTGCAAGTAACCTGTACAGTACCCGCCTGTCCCGCTCTGTCTGAGCTCTTTTCTTCCTCGGATCTGGTCTCTTACCTGCTGCAGCCAGTCACATGTGACCTGCAACCACCTCGCCTCTGATCCGTACTGTCCCAGCCCTCCAGATAGCCTCGGACATGGCAGGTATGTCTTGGGGTGTGCTGCGCAAATGGCAGCATGTGTGCTTCCTGTGTGGCAGCCCCATGCTTTCATGTTTTGCTCTATGTATGCTGCCCACATGGCAGCCAATATGCAGCCCATGTGGCAGCCCTAACCGTAAGTACAGCTCCCCCATGCTCTCCTCACATGGGGGCTTACAGATGGCGAGGTGACTTTTCCCAACGCCCACTACTCTGATCGTCTGCCACTCAAGCAAGTCTAGGGGCCCATCCATCTCTGAGTCCCCAACAAACACTGGCTGAAGGAGTCCCACTTATAATGCTTGGTGCAAATATTGGATCCACTGGGGCACCCACGTCTTAGAAAACTGCCCATCCAACAGGAGAGTTCTCACCCGTGCCTCCCGTGTATGGCCCCAAATAAGCATCTGACTAGCACTTCCCATATACAAGGCCACAACCTCGAGTCCAATGCTCCGAGAAGCCCATCCTCCTCATGGTGCCTTCTAGAAAGGCTCACTCCACCCTGTCATAAGCCTTCTCCAATTCCAAGAGGAGGACTGCAATAGGCTGAGATTGCTCAAGTGCCCAATCCATTACCTCCCAATCTCTTTAACAAAACATGTCTGAGTGCCATGTACGATGTTGACAAGATGGAAGCGCGACCGCAAGCTCAAGACCTTGGCTAATATCATGTAGGCAGTATCCAAGAGGGTGGTCCGGCAAATACAGCCTCAACTGAGCGGAAGGCCAACTGCAGAGGACTATGAATGCACTCTTAAAAGCAACTAAAGAATGCGGGGGTCAGGCCATCCTCTCTTGGGCACTTCTGCGATGGGAAGGCCTTGAGAGCCTCTATGAGCTCCTCATCTATGAAGGGGGAATCCAACTATCTGCTCATGCCTTGAGGGACCGTTGAAGGGATGTGTGCCCACACGTGTTACGGACCCTCCGACTATAAGGACCTATGGGTTCTCCTCTGATGATTGAAACAACTGCAGTAGAAGGTCATGGTCATCTCCAAAATATCTTAAGGGTTCGAGTAAATTTGGCCGCCCTCGTCCCATAACCGCTGAGCTAGGTCCAACAGATGTGGGCAAGTGGTCCCAACAAATTGGTCATCCTATCCCTTGCTAGACCCACTGTGCCCACGAGGAATGGTATGAGAACTCTGCTCTACGGATCTCTGTGGCTTGAAGGTCAAGGCACATGCTCTCGTACCTATAAACAAGCCAATGGGAGGGCAGGTCCCGCTTTCTAAGTCCCTTTGTGGAAACCAAGTCAAGTCTCCCTAAAGGGATATGTGAAAGGGTTTTGCCCTGCAGCATCTTTGAGTGGATCAACCATGCATTTTAACTCGACAGCATTTTTGGTTTAGTATTTGGAAGACCTACAAGACAAGGGATACGATGACATCCATTTCCATACATTATAATGAGGACTTTCTAGCAACAAAAAGGTTGGTTGAGGACCTAGTACGCGATGAGGAGTCTGTACCATCAGATGGCATGGCTACCACCACTGTGAAAGCCACAACCCTTGTGAAGGACATGCCGCGTCACTGGTGCCTCTGGCTATAGCTCCTCTTTGCTTCTCTGGATCATTGCTACTGCCCAGCTGGCCTAACCATGTTGGGGATGGCAAAGTCAGCTGCTACCAAATCTCTGCAAGAATCTGCATCCCCTTTTGGGGGGAGTCCACGACAGGGAAGCATTATTGGGAAATAGTTCGACATCATCGTCCCAACTAAGATACCTATGGCTCCTCCTATGTGCATCCCAACATAGAATCTATGGAGGCACTCCGGTGAGCATCATGCCGTCTATGGCCGAAACGAGTAGCTAAGGCTACCAAAGAGTCTGGAGAACTCTGCCTCCTACCACGGATCTCTCCACTAACTACAAAGATGAACTTGCTCCCAAGTATTGCAAGAATCGCAGACCCACTTGCTTGTCCTCCTCAAACTCTACATTGTTTAAGCCTCCTCTAACAATCCACATGTCTATGTTTGGGAGACACTCTGCGAGCCGTCTCCAAAAAGCTGGCCTCTGCTGCCGATGGACTAGTGCGTAAACATTCAAGACTACTTGTCCTCCTATTAGCTCACCCTAGTCAAAAGCATCTAGGAACTGAAATGCATTCCCCCTACTATCGGGGACCAGATCTCTAGCCCACATCTCAAAAGGAGGTATCACCGTCGTCTAATGTACGAGGCTCAGAACATGTGCTCATGAATTATGAGACAATTAACAAAACAACCCACCAAAGCTCGCTGCAACTTCTGGGGAAGAAGAAGCTGCTTGGCTGCTGGCATGCCCGATCAAGAAGACCATGTACGCTCCAACTCGCCGTGGTCCAACTCATGGCAAGGAGGAGGGGCTGGCAAACAAGGCCCTCCTGTAAGTGGAAGCATGTGTCATGATCACAGATTTCGATGACATCGGTTGTGGTTTGGATGGGGAGTAGTCTGTATCTATGCAATGGCATGCCAAAGTCATCACTGGCACTACACCTACCTTTAAGGCCCATTGCATCAAGGACGTCTCCACTCCTAGTCGGCTGGCGTACAGGTTTAACAGCCCATGTGTTACCTACTTACATTGAACAAACGGCCCCAAGCGATCACAAGACCCAAGCCACGTCTCTCGCACAAGGAAGGTGGCCGTGTGGCCGTGGGAGGTCCACAACTCTCTCCCCTAATGATCCAGACACTACTCCATCATGCGGAGCCTCTATTCCCACAACATAAGGTCAAAGAGAAGGGAGGTACATTGCTCCTCTTCGATGGATGCAAAGTTGAAACCCCAGAAAGAATAGAAGGGGTCAACTGCTTTAATGGAGCCCCCCTTCCAATGCTGGAGAGTCATGACCGACGGGGTACCAACTCTCTAATGGAACCACCCTTCCGATGCTGGACAGAAAGGAGTGAAAATCTCCATGGCGGTGGGGCAATCATCCGGGATGTCAAGGTAGTTCCAGGTCCCCAGCCTCCAAAACTCTCTCAAGAGGAGCTATCCTAGGCGAGGCTTCGGTCTTGGTACCTGAGAGAAGAGGGAAGCTGCCCCTGTTGGCTCTGAAGAAGCCAAGTCTTGATCTGGATCGAGGAGGGGCCAGGCTGAGGCTGAGAAGATGAAGCTGAAGTTGAAGCTGCACCCAAGCCGGATCCTTGCGAGCTTGGTACAGCAAGATTGACGTCTACTTTGGGCAGCAAGGGCTCACAAGGGATGAACAGGGTCATGGGGGTATGTGTGAAATGGAATGCAGATGTCCACAATTATAGCACTGTAAGAGGATGACCTCATCATAGCTGGCAATAGCAACAAATCCATTCATGAGGTCAAGATTAATATGTGTGGATAGTTTAAAATGCATCAAATTATTTTCCGTGCTGCTTTTCTAAGCTAGACATGTACCTAGACTCTATGTTGGAGCAATTCAGAATGTTGCCATACCTATTAGTACCCATACAGACGAGTCACAAGAGTTGAACCTTTGGTATCTAATATCATGTGGTAGGGAAACGAAAGCAACCTGATGCTAGTCCCAAGCAGAACCAAAAACAAACATCACGCTTAAGATTCAGATCTGGAAACGCAGCAGAAAGTAAGCTTCAAACAGATCCCTTTATCTCAAACACATTGTGGGTTTAGAAGACTCAAGTGCTTGAATCGAATTTCAGATAGGGAGCTGAAAAGACTAAAGGCAGGGGATGCCTTGAACTGCTGCTCTTATTGCTCTCCTGTGTACCTTCGCTGAGGCTTGCGTGGTATGAGAAATAATGGCAGCAAACCCTCCTTTGTGAGAGTAGTGGGGGTAAGTTGCCCCTGCATTGGAAGCTGGCTGACTGGCTCTTATATGCCAACCCAGGGGCACCCAACCCTAGCCAACCATGTGAGCGAGGCCATGTCTGCCCCAGAACCAACCTGAAACAAGATCCCATAATTCGGCCTGCATGAACTGGCTCAGCTACTTATTAAAGCAAAACCAAGTTTTCAGCATACGTACAAACTCACTCAGTCTCTAAAATAGATCTATTCTGCCCACAGCCCTAGATTGGCATGGATTCCTCCTCCTAGTCCAGCCCTGATGTCTCCACTCATTGATATGACATTGCCTAGATCTAACAGATTGTACACATAAGAAACTTTCGCGTGGCTCCTATGCATCTACATTTTACCTTCATACTTATCATAAACTCATGAAAGGCAAATAATAGCATATACGTCCAAAACAGACAGTTCAAATACAAGTGGCCACGTAAGAAAAGGCGGGTCAAATTAAATAGTGAAGCTTCATTTTCCCCATGCAAAGCTTTCTAAATAAAGCATGTTTCAAAATTAAAGGCAGAATGTGGCACTCGCTGATCAAACCGAATCATGTCATAAAGGTTATGGAATACCTGCAGTAGCTCTACGAGGTTTGATTGCTGACTCTCTATCTGATATATTTGCCTTCGGATGAAGGCTAGTTCATTTCCACTATTGGCACTATGGCAGCTGGTAGTGCTGTTACTAGAAGTGCTGCCCAGATCTGCCCCAACAGTACAATGTCCGACAGCACCCTCCTCTTGCTGCTGCAAAGCAGTATCGAACCATGAATCGGGTTTTGTGATATTCGACCTTGAACGCCTAGTTTTTGTACAGCTCAGTCCAACATTTTCTTCAAAAATCTGATTCTCAATCACAATGCCGGAAGTCTGGATTCTATCTTTAGCAAAACCAATTTCGCCATATGAAGAGCTGTGTCCCAAAGTGTTGTGCTCTTGGAAAGTATTCATTTCTTTGCTTGCGAGTGTAGTTTGTGATCTTGGGACATTAAATTTGGAAGATTCTTGTAGACTGGCTGGCAAAGCAATGTCGATTTGCCAGTCGTGAGAATCCCTTTTTTCCAGCTTTTGAAAGAAATCAGGATTAGCTTTTTTGTCTATAAGAGGTGCCCGCTTCTTGATTTTATTTACAGTAGACCTTGCATGACCAAATTCATAGCTGCTATCTAGTGGTTGAGAAGACGAGTTCACTTCGGAAGTACGCTTCAACACGTTGGCGTTGGCGTCCACTTTCTTCACTGGTATATGGCAATCGTAATTTTCATTGAAATCGTTCTCTGCAAACCACCCCCAGGGAATCCAAAAATACAGAAGTGCATCAAGATTCAACCAACTCGCAAGACATACAACTCAAAACGTAGCCTTCATAAAATGCTTAACGATAAAACAAAGCTAAAATACTGTGTCAAGAACAAGTCTGGGCGAAGCGGTCTTAGAAGAGCGATATACGTATTGAAATAGAGTTCACAGTATGAAAATTACAACTCATGTGAAACCCAAAAAAAAAAATTGCACACTAGTCACCTTTCACAGCAGAGTTTCTGTCTGGTGCCATTTCTGAGCTTGGAATTCTTTTCCAGACTGGCAAAGTTTGAACCACCGTATCTCGGACGGGTTTCACCTGTTCGAAAGACATCAACGAACTTCATTGAACAAATGTTGCAATACGGGTTGACAATAGCCCAATGACCACTCCAAAAAATACTGACCTTGTCAAATCGGCAAGTTTCGAGGGCTTCGAGAACTGAAAGCTTGAAGGTGGCCAGACAAGGACCAACGCTGGACGCTATGCATGCGAGCGTCTCGGAAGCAGCCTTCCTTGTTGCCCAATCATTGCTTTTCAGACAGACTTGCACACAAGTCATCAGTGTTGCCAGGCACTGATAGGATGTAGCTCCACCCGCCTAAAAATTTTTGCATGAATCAGTGTCCGTTCCAATTCCAACCATGACTACCATTACAGTCTCATCTCAGAAGATGGAGAAAAAGAACAATTAGTCCCAACGCTGAAGGTGAAATGGGGAAGCGACCTGGATGATACTTGCGACAGCAGACAGCAGCGCAGCTTTGGCAGTGAAGGTGGGACTGTTGAGAAGCTTGATGATGCGAGGGCAAAGGCGTTGCAAGGAGCCGGGAGGTGGATCTCTGAAATTGTCAATCACGGCAGCTAAACACATCGCCGCTCCGACTTGAACGCCTCTATTTTGCTCGCTCAGCGCCTCAAACAGAGGTTTCGCAAACACTCCGAGGGGTCCTGCAAACGCACCCGAAGCTGCATTGTCTCCTCCGCACTTCGCAGCACCTGAGGGCAAGACCTTGCCCGCTAGCGTCCCCATAGCGTCCACGCATGAATCGCGGATGCTGGAATCGGGGTCTCTGAGGCGTCTGACAATGTTAACGACAATTTTGGGAAGATGAGGAGCCAGGAGATCGTCGTGCAAAGACGCCAAGGTGCCAAACAGCTTGACACATTCTTTGCGCACAGCACTCTTCTGCTGTGAATCGGTGTCATAGAGGCAGGAGAGGCACAGGGAAATTCCTTCGGGGGAGAGAGTCTGCGCGATGCGTTCCAAGTCTTCCACAGCAATGTGCTGTGTATCGCGATCGGCGAGCTTGTTGAGGGCAGAAAGGATGCGATGCTTGAGCTCGATGAGAAGGATTTGCGGGGGAGGCCCTGGTTTATTTCCGCTGCTGTTGGTGCTGCTGGATCGGGACTTGCTACCGCCATTGCTGCTACTGCTGATTTTAGATTGCGCCATGACTCGATTGCAATGTCGATCCGCTCTTGCTCCTGCTTCTTGCGGTTAAGGCATCGATCGAAGCGCAATTGTTGAAGCTATTCCTCTGCTACTTAGGACCGATCGGAGCACAATTGCTGCGGTTGCTCGTCCTCCTCCTCCTCGAGTCGTCGTCCTCCTCTTCCTGCCTCCTCCTCGTGTCCGACCACAATACAGAGGAGCATTACTTCAGCTCTTCATCAGGGGTGCGGTCGGAATGGCGTGGGAGCTGCAAGCTCTTTCCAAAAGCGAAGCTGTTCCCTGAGCTGCATTTCTGTTGTAAGATAGGACTTGGCAATGATGGTTCGGCGGCTGCTCCAGTTCTTGTCCAAAGGGAAGATCGGGATGAAGCTACGGCTGCTGATGAAGTCCCTGCTCCTGCAACTCCTCGTGTTTCTCCGCCGTACCCCCTTCTCCTCTACTGTCCCTGGCAAGATCTGCTCGCTGCTGCTTTCCAGTTCTTGTCGAAAAGGAAGCTTGGGATGAAGCTACAGGTGCTGATGAAGTACCTCCTCCTACTCCTCCTTCTCTTCGTCTTTCTCCGCCGACCCCCTTCTCCTCTACTGTCCCTGGCCTGTCTGCTCGCTGCTGCTTTCAAGTTCTTGTCCAAAGGGAAGATTACTGGTGCTGATGAAGTCCCTCCTCCTCCTCCTCCTCCTGCTCTTTCTCCGCCTTCTCCTGTACTGTTCCTGGCCTGTCTGCTCCTGCTGCTTTCCAATCTGCGCAGGGCAAGAGAGGACTGGGTTTGGCTTTCGAAGATATACACAGGGGAAGAAGAAACGACGATGATGACATGGCACCTGCGTTCACGCCTTCGCCTCCTAAGCACGCTTGCCTCCGCACAAGCGGCGCAGCATTTCATCATTTATTTACACTTTTATTTCTTTTTATTTTTTTATTTTTTTCCCCCAACCGTAGGGCATGTGCAATTAAAAGCCGGGCTGTCCTCTGAGCGTACTTTTTGCAGTGTAAACGTCACCCTTAATATTTATAAAATATCTTTTAATTAAAAAATAAAATATGTGATAATTAAAAAATAAAATATGTGTGCTTTTTTGGCTCCTACATCCTTTGATTAGTCCGAATCATTTTCACCCCCTCTTTTTGGGACGAGTTTGGTTTCAACGTTCAAGGAAACATACCACCTCTCTAAGGAGACCAACGTTGACCAAGATATTGGGTTTTTTTTTTTGCACATAGTTTGTTTTGGGTTCTCTTATTATTTGAAGGGCTTAAATGAATGCTATGATTAGAAGGATAACGTGAGAGGGGATTTAAGGGTGAGGTTGTCACATCTCCTTTGGGACGCCTAGTGAAATTTCACATTGTTCTTTCATTTCCCAATGCTCCTAAGCACACCTTTCTCTAAGAAAAAATCCCTTAAACTTGAACTCCAACTAGATTACCAAAAAGTGACTGTAAATCCCAAAGAGCTCTGTTGTGCTCAAGCCAAAACCTTACCTCATGGCCAAATCTTCTTGCTAACCTTCAATTGCATCATTAAGCAGAACCTTGAAAAGCTCTTTAACTACATTAAAAGTTTTTCCAGGAAGGAACGCCGTCATCGTCCACAAACAACAATTAGCCTATTCTATTTGTGCACACCAAAAGCTGAAAATCTTTCAACATAGGTAAATGCCCACACATTTGCCCATGTGCATCGGCTCTAAACAAAGTAAGACCACACCTAGTGTTCCTACACAGAGGCTCGTGACTCTACACCTTCTCGACACACAATCCCACATTTCACAAAGGCAAGAGCAATAGTCTAGTAGAACTTCTGTTCAAGGGGGCATTCTAAATTTACTAGTTTCCTCACTAGCTCTACAAAGCTGTCCGCAACCTCAACACTAAAGGGAATGCTATAAAATCAATACCATGGAGCATTCTTTGCTAGCACAACCTCCACACGAAAACAGAGTAGCAATGAGTTTCCAAGCATTAAATATCATGCTATCAAAATATCCCCACCAACAACATCATGACTACCTCCTCTAATGAATTTGAGCATCCATAACCTTTGCATGCCATGAGTGCAATTGTGTGCTATTTCAATGCTCAATGCTTTTCTTGAAAACAATCTCAATCATATACTATCATTCAACCTCCTTGGTCATAGTGACATGAGACTTCAAGTCACCAACATCTAGCACCTTCTTCTCATTCTTCTCAAATCCAAGCAATAAAGCTTCACTGTAATGCATCCAAGTGAAACGTCAAATCCCCCTCAATTATCTATAAATAACATGATCATTTATGCATCAATTAAGCACAAATCAACCATAGGTTGATTACTTCAAAACTACCCAAATAACAAGATCATTTGTGCATTAGTTAAGCTCAAATCAATCAGAGATTGATTCATTCAAAACTATTGCATAAAATACCTTGCAAGCTTCAAAACTACTTGAATACCTTGCATTTGTTCACCTAAGATTAGAGCTAGATCATTTTTTAAATCTTTCAAATAGAAAGTTTGCAGTCTCTAGAGTCTGGCTTTAGTCAACTTAATGAATCCACCTTGACCTTCCTACCCCACTCCCATATAACCACCCACCACTCCCATACAACCACTTTTGCCTTTAGATTGAATGAATCAAAAAACACGTTGCATTTGAAAGTTCTCCATGCATCACATCTTCAAGTGAAAGGGAAAGTCTTGCCATGCTAAGAACGTTATCCATAGTATCATAAAGTTGATGTGAATGGACTGAGCACCTCAGTGAATGAGAATACCACCATCCTCAACCAACAACAAGAGTGGCAGTTCAAAATTACTAGCCAACTTAAATATCCCTCACATGTTCATTGCATTACTATTACAAATAAATAGGATGCACACTTTCTACACTTGTCCTTCTCAAATAAATGTGCATCAAAGTCACATGCTTGCACATATCCAAAAGACAAAGGGAGATGGCAAGTAGATTCTTTGAAGAACATGGATCAATCCTCCTTTGTATGAGTAGTCATCCCTATGTGGCCTAGACATTCTTGTGCAACCTACTCTATTAGCTCAAGGCACTAATATCACTTAAAGGTATGTTCTATCTTTAAGCTTAAATTTGTTTTGTATCCACTATGACTTACCTTATTTTTTATTTTTTAAATAGTTGGTATTAGCTTTATCTAAGAGGGAGCATACACCTCCATTATCCAGGTTATATAAGACATGTTCTCAAAGACTTAAATTCTTTTACTATGAGAACCATAGTAATTCTACTTTTGGAGAGCTTAAAGCATGTAGACTTGATTCTTTTGCATCCATCACATATTGGGTAGAGAACAAAATTCATGTGGCTTGTAGTCAATAGATAGTCCTATTTGAAAGGATCCATTTAACAAGGAGAATCCCTCGATAGCTAGAACATAGTGAATGTTGTGGCTAGAGGCTTTTTTGTCTTTGATAGTGCATGGTCGCGATCTACACTTCATAGAGTTTAGTGTATTTTTTAACTTTAAGACCATGAAAAAACATTAGCGCACCACAAAGCTACCCAAAATATGAGCACGTGTCTTACAATCGGTCCTTGATATTCCACTATCAAAGTAGCTAACTAAACCACCATATCCCATATGTCATGAGTAAGGATCTTAAGAGAAATCACTATTGAATTAGTGCATTTATCACAAGGCCAAACTTAGAAGGCCAACTTGACCAACCAAAAACCTTGGCCCAAATGCATTACCCTACATATCATGATACAAATATTACAACGAGTTGTTAGTTAATCACTTTTACTAGAAAGATATTGAGAACTTAGATATTCTACTTCCTTCTTATACTCTTTGGAGACATCAACACACCATTGGTCCATCTTCCCCGTATTTCATTTAGCCTGGCTACCATGGTCCTCTCCAAAATTTATCACTTCGTATATCCATCCCAATTTTCTTTGCATCTATAGTGGCCAAACTAGATTCTCAAAAGGGATTTGTTATCTTCAATACAATTCTCATTGGCCAACTACTTCAAACTATAGTAATTGCTTTATGAATCACTCCCTCATCATCATGAGATTTTTCATTGAACTTTTGCAATATATCCTCCCATTTATAAAACCTAACATCCCATAGATAACACTCTACACCATTTATGAGTTTCTAGTTTCTTATTCTCTTGGTCCATCTTGGTAAGGAGAGAAAACAAGGACACATCAATTTTGACTAGACACATGGAGCCCATGTTCACACCTTCTAAATGTGGTGTCCAGGTTTCATTGAGAAAAGTTATGCTAAGGTTTCATGTTCACACATTTTAAATGTGGTGTCCAGGTTTTGTTGAGAAAAGTTATGCTAAGGCCAGATTGAAGTAGTTAAAATTAGATGCTTACACTAAAGTTTTTTTGCACCTCTTAGTCCTAGGGGTCACCTTGGTAATAGATAAATAGCACTTAGTTAACTAAGAGGAATTATTTAAAAATACATACACGAGGGGATTTTAAACATACGTTGTTAATGTAGCTAATTTTTATTTATATAAAGAGAAGAGTTTTGACTTGAACATATGAACGTGTACAAAATTGTAAAATTTTAGATGCGGGGATATTTTAATACATCATTACTCATAATGTACGTGGATTTAGAGCAAAAAGTGCTATTTATCACATGCTCTTTTGAGCAATCATCACTTGTTTAATGAGAACAACTTACAATAAGTCTCTCATTGGACTTTGAGGTTGCCTAGTGAAAAATAACATCTATATCCTTCTTTCATTTTCTTGCATGGTGGATGATCCTAATTTCCTTGTGGATCATTGATCTAAATTCTTTAAAGATGTGATCCTACAGTTAGACCCATTGGCCCTGAGAAGAATTAGCCCAATTAAACTCTATAAACTTAGTAGATTTCTTGGAGGGAAACCAAAGCATTAGTCAAACAGAAACTTAATACATTAATTCACGAACATAAATTTAATAAAAAGCCCATAAATGGTTACACTACTAAAATGCAAAATGATTTGTCAGCCTCAAGGAAAATTCAACCATAATAATCACAAAGCACCATTCAATCAAGTAATTATGCAAATACTGTAAGCATTATATTCCTCGAGTTATAATGGTTGCATCATGAATGTAAACCTTCTAAAAATTTAAGCTCACTTTATCATTCAAGATCTCTATAAAGAACTCTCTCTAGGCATGGTGTGAGATCTTTGGATATGCCACATGAGTCTTTTCTTGTTTAAAAGATATTGACAAGTTTAAGTTTTTGCAATTATAGTCATGCAATTTGCTAGATCATCACATCATCTTGCCATCATGAATGTGCTGAGATGAACACAAGGCTTTGTGCAAATGCAATACAAAAACATGATTACTTTGATGGAAGAGATAAGTTGATGAAGATTGTATTGTAAGTTGATGTTGAGTGTATTAAAACATTGTTTGAATAGAGAGAACAACCTTTTGCTTGAGAAACCACAATAAAAATTGTCATAATTTGAGGCTATTATAAGCGTTTAAGATTAGGCTTAAGCTAATGTGTTGGTTCAGTCAGGTTTAAAACATGCCCTTCAAAGAATCTTAAAACGATTAAGCATGGCTTACTTTGCTTTGAAAAATCATTTTTAATGCTTGAGAAATAAGCGTTGAGAGACGTTGGTCGTGAATCTTTAAAATAGGGCTAGAAATTAGCTTTAATGAGCTCAAACATGGTTCAAATTGAAGCCTTATTTCTCTTAGGGAAATTGAACAAGGATTGAGAAGGACACTTTTCGTGTATTTTGAAGGGGTTTGTAGATAAGACAATGGATTTTATGATGTCAAGTGTTATTGATGATTTCCAGGTCATCATCCCCTACATATGCTCTTCAAACATCATGTTATTTTTCTATTCACATATGTGCTAGTTCTATTCCCTTACACAATTCCTAAATGGCTCTATTGTAATTTGAGTCATCATGTTAAATCAATTATTAAAATAATACAAGATGCTACCAATGTTAGCATGCTACCATGAAGAAGGCTCATGACCATTTATGTGTCTTAAAACTAGTAATTTGAGGCTTTAATAGCCTTGGTACTTATAAGGTAGATCTCGGAGGCTACAAAAAAATCAAGATTATTGACTCAAAAGTTTTGTGATCAATAATTTTTTAAGTTGAGGCATACAGCCTTGTTTTTGTATATTTGTGATCATATTTAAGATGTGACAAGCTAGAAGTCATGAGGGCTAGGAAAGTTAATTGGTATCAGATTATGCAGGATTGAAAACTATGTGTTGGACATATTGAGACTTGAAGGTTTGAAGCCTTGTGAGTGAAGACTATTTGCAACTAGTAAGTGTATTACCTCATAAAATCTATGAGAGGCCACATAGAAAGATTTTGTGACTCAAATACGTACTTATAGTCCTTCTCGTCCCCTATGATAGAAATATAGAAAATAATGGAAGTTATTTTCCTCTTCTAACTCTCTCTCTCTCTTCTATCTCTCTCTCTCATGTGGTCTTTCAGTATTTCTCTTCCCATAGAGAAATTTCTTAAAATATTGATAAGAGAAGACCAAAAATGCATAGGCTTTGGAGGGAGATAATTGAAGATATAGGCATCCAAAGGTTAAGCTTTTAAAGTAGTTTGGAGAGAAGTAACCTACTCTAGAAAGACAAACTAACAACTAGGTGCATGCATTAGAGGGAGGATTCTTGCCTTATTTGACACAAGAAAAGTCTTAGAGGAGGGCATTAAATCAAGTTTGATACCATGTTCGAAGATAGAGAGGGAGAGATAGGAGTGCACAAACGTGAGTAGATAGCTATACATTGCTATGATGAAACATAGTATTTATACAAAGAGTGGATAAGGATTAGTCCACTTGTGCACATAGGACATGTATACTTAGGAAGTGCAATTTAGGGCTTTATTCTCTATGTGTGTGTGTGTGTGTGTGTGAGAGAGAGAGAGAGAGAGAGAGAGAGAGATAGAGAGAAGGGGAGGGAGCTAAGTCTATGTGGGGAAATACTACCATTTGCAATGGGTTCTTTTGACAAAAAATACAAAGAAAAACTTTAATAGAAAAATCAAAAGCATCAATATAAATGTATAATTACTATCTCTAAGGAAGCATCAATATAACAATTAGTATTACCATTGGCATACGATGTATTGATTGACATAGTATGTATTGATGGTTATATTGTTGTTGTCACAGTTGGGACACTTGAATTCTTTTGATAGTTATATAGATGCCTACAACATCAAAAAATATTTAAAGGGTAGATTGGGGCTTAAAATTCCCCAATATTCCCAAAATGTATATATATCTATGTGTTTTTAAGGGGCCCTTAAAGGAACATATACGAATTCTCAAAGGCACTATCCCAAAACTTTTAATTACCTAGGAGTGCTCAAAGGCATTATTTTGAAATGAAATTCTCTTCCTTACATAAAACAAAGTAAGGATCCTCCTTTGACTTATCACGACCATCACCCCTCACAATGCTACTCTCCAAGATTGTTGTATGTGAACATTATCCTCAATTTTCTATACATTTAGGAGAGAAAAAGTACATATTTAGAAACTTACCTATAATCTACGAGGTTGCATAAAATTAAAGTTTGTGTTAAGGTATAGGAGTTTCTCATGGAAAAAAAGATATTGTCAAAATCTTAGCCATGATCCTTTAAGCCTTTGGAGGAACATTAGGGGGTTAATCAAATTTTGGGAACAACAAATTCATGCTAAGTGGCAACTCAAACATTTCTCAACTCACAGAGAACCAAGAAGGAGGCTAGATCAAGTATGGTGGGCAAGGCACTATGAGATATTCATCATAAAGTAAAGCAAAGATAAGCTAGTCTAGGAAACACTAGAGCCCTATCTCATGTAGAACTTTGGACTCCCTTGACTCAAAGAGACCACTTGGGTGATATGCCTTTAAAAGAGAGATTGAGGTGTAATCATCTTTGGGTAGCACCTTATACACATTGTTTTGCAAGTCCTCACACAAATAGTTCCTCATAGAATCTACACAAGCAATTTTAGCTAAAGTTTGAACACATTACCAACCTACTCCAAACTTTATTTAGTAAATCATCCTTATTACCTTCCCAATAAGAACTTCCTAAGAAATAAAAGGTTAGAGATTGCCGGTGGTCTATTGCATGAGATTGGAACACATCATAACCTTTTATTTCTTAGGTCATTCTTATTTGGGATGGGAATTAGAATGGCTTATGAAATAAAATCTTGGAGTAAGGTGGTGACGTGTTTGAAATTCAGCCAAAAAAGATTATATATAGATTCTATGAGGGCTTTATGAGGGCTTGCAAAACAATGTATAAAGGGATTGGTCAAAGAAATCTCACTTACACAAGCATTACTCCCAATCCATCTCTTTGACATGACTCCCAATCTTCCATTAGAACTTCCCAAAAAATGACTCTTTGACATGTCTCCCAAGCTTCTATTAGAACTTCCATTAGAACTTACCAAAAAATGAAGCCTACAAAATAGTGACATAATGAGGTTGAGCATGTAATTTTGACTCTCGTACTTGCCTCATTTGATCCATTCTCACACTCTTGCCTATTCTTCCTCTCTTTCCCTCTAGATCAATAATCAAATGTGGTGGTCTACATCAATAAGCAAATGGGGTGGTCTACATATGACAATAATTAAAATCATTGTAGAGATCTAAAACAAAGAGAAGTGAATTTCCATAATCATGCAAACTTTATAAAAATATGTTGATGGTAATTGAAACATTGCTCCTCTCTCAAAGAACTAAGGAGGTGGCCAAATCAGGTTGGCGGGCAAGGCACTACAAGATGTTATTCTTATTCAAGTAAAAGGAAGCTTGTTTGGATATTTAGATTGGGAGACTTGCCTCATGTGGAACGTATGTGGAACTATGGAACAGAGTGTCTTCCCTCCCTAATAAGACTTTATACAAGAGTACTCCCTACAGAATGAGGAAATTAAGAGGATGCTCTAGGAATTATTGGACCTTGGATATGCAAGCAAACTATTTAGCTAAGGAACTAGTGCATACAATGCATTTTATGTTTGAGCTACGAATTCTAACCTTTTCAAAGTGGCTAGCTCTCTATTTTGGTAACAAAAATTTGCCCATTTTTACTAGATGGTGTAAAATCCTATGGAAGGCAACATGTAGGCCTTCCTAGACTACATGATTAAACAATAATATCTCTACAAGTTGGAAAAATTATGCATGTCGGCTCTTGAAGATTTAGTGAAAGAACACCATTTTCCCTCATAGCATGCCACTTTGGAGTACTAAAGGCTAGCATGCATTTATAGAGGTATTTTTATTGTGCCCCTTGTGAGACATGATGTTGCAAGGTTCATCAAATCTTGGTAGGACCTTGCCAATAGAACAAGGATATGAAGCTTACCCAATGGTTATATTCTCCTCTTCACATCCCTTTTATGCTCTAAAAACACATTTCAATGAGGTATTTTCTACAGTAAAGGAGTGATATACTTGCATTTATGTGGTTTTTGAAATATTCTCCAAGATGGCAATCCTTATGCCTACCATCAAGCATTGTGATTCAATGCAAGTAGACCAACTATTCTTTAAGCATGCTTGGGTACTTATTGATCTACCTACCTCCATTGTCTCTAATATAGACTCAAAATCTCTCTCTATTTTTTAGACCACCTTGTGGCAAAACTTTATGCACGTTGAGCTTAAGCATTCTATAGCTTGGCATTTGCTCATTCATGGTCAAATAGAGGAAATTAATAGATTTTTGGTTCAGCTCTTTATGCTTTGTTGTCAACATAAGCTTGACACTTGGGATAGCTAGCTTCCATACATGTAGCATGCCTACAACGAAGTCCCTCATTCTTCCACTAGTAAAATTCTTATGACTTCCCACCAGCTTTACCTTTCGATTTGTCTTTGCAATCACCTCAATTCAAAGCCTCTTCTTCAAGGAAGACAAAGAAATTGACGAAGTACAAACTTTTTCTAAGCATCTCCAAGATCTTTCCATCAACTTGTGCATCATACTTTGGAACAAACTTAGACAAAGTACAAACACCAAGCTAATAAGCATAAGCATCTTGTCACCGTTGAAGAAGGAGATATGGTATATTTGCAACTCCAAGAAATATTGAGGGATATTCCTTATGTAAATGTCCATCCACTTAGATAATGGCCTTTTACACTTCTCAAACAAGTCCATGCAAATGCCAATCACCTTGATTTGCACCTTGGATTCTTTCTTCACTTCAGCTTCAATGTTAAATTTTTAAAGGTCTACTATCAACCACTCATCTCTGATCATTTGTCTTCCATCTTGCCTTCTCTTCCCTTATATTTGATTCTTGAGTATTACTAGCCCATTACAAAATATACCTCATTGAACATGAAGACTAGAGGCACTATGAGGCCCATGGCTTGTATATTATTGGTAGAAAGAGCCATATTCCTTACAAAGGGTTCTTGGATGAACCTTGATACTCTTACCTCCACAATCTTATGCTTGCATGAGGCTATAGAAAGCCTCAAATTCTAGAAGCGAGGTAATGATGTGGATCCATCATTGGGTCCACTATGCATGCCGTTTCCAATTGCAACATTGCCATTTCTTGATTCGGTTTTATCCCTTAGGTTTCTATGGATTGGAGCCTACTTGTGCAAACAGGCCAGATAATTTGTAAGTTGTAATGTCAGAACATCTTAGATTACATCATTAGCAAGGACTGGATATGGTTGCACATTAATTGGGTAAATAGTTCAACATACTTAGCCAACCCAATTCGGAATGATTGGCTACCTAGTTGGAGGATCCACAAAAACCCACATTATAATGGAGGATTTTCTTGCCACGTGCTCGTTATGATGAATCAAAATGAACAACCATCATGATAGCTGCTAGAAAATTGAAAAGGCTTTATCTAGATATGCTTGCTCAATTGAATTCAATTACTTGACACTATATTCTTCCCCATTATTGGAAGTTAGCTCTTTTTAGCTATGTTGGCATATTAAACAAGCTTTGGTCTCTGTTAGGATAATGAAAGACATCAAAGACACAATGTGGAATGCTAGATATAGAGAAAGCATATGAGGGCTGATGTATAAATACCCGATAATGCAAAGCATTCCACATACTTTGGGTATTAGAGCTATCCCCCTTAAGAAGACTATTTGTACACTTCCTTAACCCTATTCCTTTTTTGAACACCCTACAAAAAATTTTAAACTTGAAACCCTAATGGAGGTGCAAACCTTCATCAATTCCAACAAGAAGTCTTCTACTTATGAGTTAACGCAAAACTATTTTCCATGCTTTAGCCTACAATCTCTATGGAATAAGGGCCAAGGTCCTATTCTACGTAGTGAGCATATCCACTATCTTGAGCTCATATAATACTTATAGGTGACAAAATCCTTGGAATATGCTAAGAAGAGAAATAGTACAACTTAGCAATGTTGCCATGTAGGTTAGTGCAGAAAGTAAGATTGGACATGCATAGTCATGATACAACAAATCTACAATTGTTTACAAATTCATCTACATCACAAAAAAGAAGGTTAGGTTGTCCTATGCCAAGTACAAAATAGGTGCCCCTAGATTGAATTTGGGGCATATTAATTAATTTGTTTGGAGGGGCGCAGGAAAATGTGTGATTAACGTAAGCGTAAGGGGGGATTAATTGTGGGTGCCAGAATCTAGATGAGTAAATTAATCATGGTAGTGGCAAGATCGAGAATCTTAGAGGCAGAGGGTAGAGACAAAGGGGAGAGCCAAGGATAGAGGTGAAGAGCAGTTTGCTAAAAGCGTGAGCGCAACGAAGTTAGCCACCATGAAAGGGGGAAGCAGCCAAGGATTGGAGGAAGAGGAAGAAGAGGCATTGTGGTAGGTAGAGGGAGGAGAAGGCATCGTGGTAGGCAAAGAGCAGAGGGTAGAGGGAGTTGGAGATCTGCCACGTTGTTGATATGCTAGATGCTCAAGTTCAATTCAAGATCCTCGCATTCGATCTTTGAAACCTCTTGATTCGTTCTTCTCTAGAGATGGGCAAAACTACGTTAAGGGGGTGAGAGAGCAACCGACACAATACATGGTGAAAACCCATTATGGAGAATGGCCGTTTGCTGTGGAAAATTTGAGTGAATCAAAGAGAGGATATAAGGCAAGCATACAAGCAATGGGGATAGGAAGAGACGAGATCCTAAAGGGTGTTGGAACTACCGTTGTTGCCTTCTATGTTCTACAGAAGCTGGCCAAGGATATTGGCAAGGAGGTGGATAGGATCGGCAGAGAGAGGACAATGGAGGACTGCAGCAAGGAGGTAGAGGCGCTAACAAGTGCAGTGATGGTAGAAATAGGCAAAGAAGTAGATAAGGTTTTGCAACAAGCGGGGGAGAGGCTCCATGGCAGCGTAGAGCGCATGGCGAGTACTAGGTGATTGAATTGCAAGCTACACAAAGGCAGCTTGCTGTGTGAGGTAGCGGAAAAGGAGCTCAACAAAACAGCTATTCTATAAATATTGTGAAGCCATGCAGAGGGTGGAGGGAGTTGGACCGAGGGAGTAAGCATTGCTTCTGGCAAAGAGGGTGGATGGAGTTGGAGGTGGGTGGAGGGGACATGCTGAGAGAGAGAGGGCAGAGGGAGATTAGGGCAGAGGGAAGTGAGGCAGCAAAGTGAGGTGGAGCGAAGGAGGTAAAGGGGAAAGATGGTGCATGGTTGAGTTGCAAGCTTAGGTTAATTTTGTGTATTAAGGCTAAAAGGGGGAGGCATGAGTAATTAATTGAATGAAAAGTGAGGAGGAGTGATTAGGAGGAGTAAAGTATGCCTTCTCACTACTCCGCTCATCAATCTCCTCAAGCAAGGTTAGGTGATGCTATTGAAGCAAGATTGGGTGTTGGCAACATATCTTTGAAAGTTTTAGTTAAATACACATCAATGGGAAGGAGCAACATTGAAGAACCCATAGGAGCAATGTCCATATGCTTGGATACCTCCACAAATAAGACACGGTTACCAAAGATTTCATATATAGAGGTGGTTTTAGAGAGGTGCACAAGGTGTAGTTTGTAGCCATCCCTAATATTCTCCAACACATCATGTATTACAACAAGCATCACAAAGAAGAGAAGAGCATGAAAGTAATGGATGCTAGATGAGAAATCTTAGCTCTTTGTGACCTTGTGCTCATGCATATCATAATATAAGAAAACAATTGCATTTGGTGATCGAATTCTAGATGTGATGTGATGTATTACAAGGAAAATTTGGGGAAGGGAAAAGGCATCACAATGAGATTTATAGTTCACTATGTTGCAAGAAAAGAGGACAATCTTACTAATGAATACATAGTTGAGAATATACCATTTCTTGATAGGAACAATGTCATGACCCATTTTCTAGTGCAAGGCTACCATACATTATGTGTTCGTCATTGGATGCACACTAACCTTGATCCAACCAATCTTATGCTTGACTTCACTTCATGTGGGGTGTGCCATATAGATATAATCAATTTTTCTTGAGCTCTCAAGTTTGCCAAGACAAGAGTTCTTTGTAGAAGTTGAAGCACATGGACAAAGACAATGTGCATTTCAATGTACAAGTACATGAGAAGGAAGAATGAGTAAGAAGATATGGTTAGTACTCAAGCTGCTTGATTCAAGGCCAATATCTATATAATTATTTTTTCTTGGGCTCTCAATTTTTCCAAGACAAGAGTTCTTTGTAGAAGTTGAAGTACATGGACAACAAAGACAATGTGCAGTTCAATGTACAAGTACATGAGAAGGAAGAATGAGTAAGACGAGATGGTTAGTGCTCAAGCTACTTGATCTCAAGGCCAATATCTATGTAAAGAAAGAGGCATACATGTATACACTAGTTGGATAAGATGTGTTGATTCTATGTGCATGCACTGTATCTCTTTGATCCTATGGCATTATGAAGACCATGATCATGACCACATGAGGAAAAATCCATATTTGCAAACACTCTTAAAGGAGATGGACTGAGAATATTTGGTTATCCACACGTTGAATTGTTCAATCTACCATGCAATCACACAATGACATGCAATTGTCTTGGAACTTACACATACATGAGCAAGCACAATCATTTTATAACTATAACTCAATTGTTGTATTAAGATCCAAAATTATGGATTACTTTTTCAATTCAATTTTGTTTTAAGGATGTATTAGGAAGTGTTCTACAAATTGAAATATATTTTTGGAAATGTTTTGTAAATTAAAAGAAGTGTTTTGAATAGTTTTAAATATAAGTATATTTTCAATACATTTTTTTTGGAGGAGATGGTAAAAATGGAGCCACATATGATATGTGGATCTAACATAAGTGTATGTATCATTGGAGTCTTAAAAGTGGGAAAATTGCAAAGTAGATTGGCATTCAATAATGGAAATCCTACATATCAAGATGCTTACTAATAAACAAAATTCCCAAAAAATACCCAATAAGGGCTAAAGTGATCAAGGAGGAGCTAGTAGAAGAAGAGGAGACCAGAGAAGGGGCTACAAGGGGATAAGAAAGATTTCCAAGATGTTCTAGCAACAAGGTGGGACTTGCATTGTGCAAGTGGTAAAAAAGTTTCAATGTTTTAATACATTTGGCCAAGTAGCATCACTCCTCCACCACAATGATATGCCACTATGATTTGGCAAGTTCTTGTAGGTGTTAATTCATTCTTGAGATAGATATTGATTTAGCTAAGATGTATACAGATATGGTAGAGTATTGAAGGGACAATGAAAAGGAAATAGCGCACATAGCCATTACTATATTGTGGTGTTACACTATCACTTAGCACGTCTATGTATAGTACATATTAGTTATAGCAATGCTATACTATCACTTAGCACTACTATGTATAGCACATAAGCAATGCTATACAATCACTTAGCACTGCTATATATGGCACATACCTCTTATAGTAGTGCTATACTAGTAGTAGCCATAGCCTATTTTCATGAGGACATCATCCATATTTTTATACTTGAATACCACTTTAGAGTCTATAACTTTATGGCGTAGATTTGAGTTATTCAAGATTCCTCCATCTTCTCTAACGACACCCCTATGCTTGAAGTTCTGAAACCTAATGAATTGTTGGACATGCCTTGCAACCCACAAATGTTGGTTGCAAGCCTAGGGTGGATGCAAATGTATGGCCGTAATGACGTTGAGTTCATTTTTCAGTGACTTACTATACATAATAGCCAATGCCATCACCCCATAGGAATAATCACTTTGTATAATTATATCCATGAAGCCCTATAGAATATGATTCAAACAACCATTAGCCAATTTGATGATTCACATGTAGCATATCCCATGGGTCTACGAGAAGTAGATGCCAATTCCTCCTAGATCATATTCAATTCCACTCGTCCCCTTCCTCCTCCCTCTAATCCCAACAATGCGCCTTTCCATGATCCCACTTCCATTATTACTACTGCCACCAACCCTTCTCAGCCATCTACTTCATAGCACACCACCTCACCACATGACATAACCACCCACACTCATAGCACAATGCAACAATAGTCTCTTAGTATGGAGGGTCTTGAAGATATGGGCACTACCACCTGGTATAAAATCCTTAAAGCCCATTCTATTCTCGAACATCGAGGTCCATATGAGGAAGAAGACAACAAAGAAATTAGCGAGAGCCTGCACGAAGACGAGGAATAGCTTTCCTTCGTGGTGATCTTCAGGAAGAGGTCTCTATCACTTAGCCACCTGGTTTTGAACAATTATGTTCTGAAACTATGGTTTGCCATCTTAGAAAAGCCCTCTATGGCTTGAAGTAGGCACCCTGGGCATGGTATGCAAAGATACATGCATTTTTGACAGCCCATTGCTTTCAGAATAGCCCAACCAAGGCCACTCTTTATGTCCAAAAGAGTGCATCAGATTTTTTAATTGTGCTTTTATATGTGGATGACATGCTTATCATTGGGCTAGATATGGAACAAATTGTAGATTTCAAGGATGATTTACAACAGTCTTTTGCCATGATAGATATGGGCTAATTGCACTATTATTTGGGCGTACAGTTTGCATATGTTGAGGGGGGTATAATGATGAGTTAGTCGAAGTATATTGGACAACTCCTTGATCGCTTCTAGTTCGAGGATTCCAAGCCAGTTTCTACTCCATTGGAGCTTGGCTTTTGTTTCTCCTCTGAGGATGGAAGTCTGCCATTTGATGCATCCCTTTATCAGCAGCAACAGGCTGTTGGTTGCCTCATATACCTTTGTCATACTCCACTTGATATTTAGTATGTCATTTCCTAGCTCAGCAGGTACATGCACAAGCCTAGTATGCAGCATTGGCAAGCAATGAAGCAGGTCTTGAAGGCCACACAGCATTTGGGTTTACTCTATGGTTCAGAGGCCCCACTTGTTTTGCATGCATTCACAGATACCGAGATTGGGCAGGATGTTACGACACTAGGGTGTCACAGCGGTAACTGTTTTATTCTTGGAGCTTCATGCATCTCTTAGTTAAGCAAGAAGCAGCCTACAGTTGCCACATCCGTTGAGTACAAAGCAACTTTCTCAGCTACAATAGAGTGTGTTTGGCTTTGCAAGTTACTTGTTGCAGATCTTGATATCATTTAGCCCGACTCTACTATGATCTACATCGATAGCCAGAGTGCTTTGGCGGTTGCTAGAAACCCAGTGTTTCATGTGCGCATAAAGCATATTGAAGTCCACTATCACTATGTTCGAGAGCGACTATCTGGTGGAGACATCCACTCTCTCTCTCTCTCTCTCTCTCTCTCTCTCTCTCTCTCTCTCTCGCTCCCTCTTAAACTACTTTCTTGCTTGCTCTTGCACCTATTGGCATGTTGAGTCTTGCTTTTTGAAACTTTCGAGGACTCAAATATGTGTTTCTTCCTAAACTTATTCTCTCGCTTATATTTCCGCATTTTACCCATTATCGTTCTTTGAGATTTTAGATCTTCAAGCTCTTAATTGGATTGTCTTTTGAAATTTTCCAATATGGGATAGAAAATTACAATTGTACATCCTTATATGAAATGTTGTGTTGATCTAGGTCTTGAGGACCAAAGTAGAAACATGATCACTTTGATTTGCCAACTTGTTTCTTTCAGTTTACAAAATATCTCAGGAATACCTAGAAATTACATCATGGTTGCACATATTTGTCCTGAAGGGATATAGCAACCTATGATATGTACAGAGTGATCCCTCACATAACAAAAGGAGCCAAGTGTAAAGCATGTCGAAATGCCTCAAACTTGGGCCGCGGTAAAGCTTTTGTGAAAAGATCTATCAAGTTGTCCTCGGTGGGAACATAGGACAACTAGAGAGAGAGAGAGAGAGAGAGAGAGAGAGAGAGAGAGAGAGAGAGAGAGAGAGTCCATCATGGAATATGGTTGTACCAAGCCATGGCTTAGCTAGATTTTATTAATCCACACTAAAAACTAACCCTATGGAGAAACAATTGGTTTGGTTGGACCATGGGGTAAGCTTGTAATGCTAGTAAATGGGTTCCATTGGTTATGGAGACTTTTATCAAGATCCTACTAGCCATTGTACTAGACTCTATTAACACACTCTAAATAATTATATAATTGAAAATTAGCAAATTTATACTTTGCATGGACCTTAGTATTATTGTTGACTAAGATATTACAAATCCACGGCCTAACTAGACCTTATTAACCCACTTTAAGTACTTATTCTATGAAAAAATGGCCAATTTAAGGTGAATTTTACACTAAATCATACGGCGAAATTTTAAAGGGAGTAGTTGGGTTCCAATAGTGATGGAGCTTTGCACAAATCTTGGTCCCATCATGGACTAGGACCCTGTTGATCCATGCCCAATAGACTCCTTAATCCAATCTAAAAGTGTACCTTATGAGAAAACGGCATGTTTAATGTGCAAATGTAACACTAGAATGTAGGGTAAGGTTTTAAAGAGGGAAAATGGGTTTCGATAGGGATAAAAAATCTTTGAACCATTATAAACTAAGGTCTTACCAAGCCATGACTCAATTTGATTAGTTAGCTCACTCTAAATGCTTATCCTTTGGAAAATGGTAAACCTATTGCAACGCTTCCCAAGATCGTAGGATAAGGTTTTAAAGACAAACTGGTTTCCGATGGCAATTTTTCCTTTCACCAAGCTCTATCCATCCCTTCATTGACTAGTCTCCTATAAATCCATGGACCAATGGGATCCCATTAACACCCTCTAAACATTTACCAATGGAAAAGGGTCAATTTAATGTGGAATTCAATAAAGGGGGCAAATGTATTCCAATGATAATAGGGAATTGAGAAAGCCTTGGTACCTTGTGACTAGGGAGAAGGCTCTGGTAGATTTCATGGAGATTGTACGTGTTGTACATAATCTCCATGTATTGGAGTCTCCTCTATTCTTTAAAACATCTAGCATTAATAAAGGTTTCAATGTTCTGAAAATGCAAAAAAAAATCCTCAAAGAAGTTTGGAGGCACCAACCTTTGAGGCTTCCACAATTGTCCCAGCAATAGCATATGGTTGCCATTTTCCATCTTTAAATTTTACCCTTTGGTCTACTGTAAGGTTTGCACACTAACTAGCACTTTTTTCATAGGGTAAGAATGTAGAGTGAGTATGTAGTGTCCGATTCGGCCATGTCTTGGTAGGAACTTAGTCCATGATGTAACGATGTTTAAGAAACCTTGTTGTTGGGAAGCACCAAATTTAGCTTTCATCTTCCATCAATCATAATGATCCATGTCCAACTAGTGTTAAATAATGAGAAAGTGGTAGATCCATTGTTATGTATTTATTTGAAAAAGTTATAGATGTCTCAATATAGTTCGAATGATAACTATCCTTTCATGGATGATAAATATATGTTCTTACAATGCATTTACCCATGCCAAAGAATATTTTGTTGATGACCTATTCTATACAACATCTATTAACTTGGCCATTTTTTAAATAAGGGATTTAGTTTGCTCCAATGACATCCGATCTTATGTGTGGTAGCCTACTATGGCCTTGTTTGGATAAGCATCATCCAAAAGTAAAACTTACCTTCAATGAGTTTATGATTGGGTAATCTTCAAGCCCATAATGACTGGATATCATCTAAATGAGCAACCTTGAGTCTTTTCTAATGACATTTAGGCTATCATCTTTCATGTTTTGGTATTTTCGACCATGCATCGCAACTTAACTCTACAAGGTCACCAATCTAACCAAGTTTTGGGATTTCACAAACAAATTCATGAGTCTTACCTTGACTAGAGCATCACACACCATATGGATTTGAGTGACTTTGAAATCTTAGCTCACTCAAAACACCTAGTGGCCTTCGTGCACCTTGTCACTTGCCTAATGTCATTTAATGGATTGGGCTACTGTTCGTCGTCCAAACATGCTTTCAATTTCAACACTTATTCTTACGTGCCTAGCATTTACATGGCTACTTCACCTTAGTCTATCAATTGAACTATGTCCAAGCATTTGCATGACTCCCTTTAAATTTGCAAGTGGAGTGCATTGTTTTGAAAAGCATTCAATTTAGCAAGTGCCAAAGTTCATTTGTGGACTATTTTAGTGGGTGTAGCATTACATATAGCAATTGTTGATGTTTCTTCTCTTGTACAAGAAGGAATGAGCATAGCATGCTTCTAAACAAGCATGTTCATTTCTTCTACTAGATGATACATTAACGTTCACACTTCATTTTTTTAAAAGTTGTGCACTATTGTAGGTGACTTGTTACGCTGCATTTGTATTATCATATCATGTGCAAGTTGTATTTACACTTGTTGGTGGTTTTTTCCTCCTTTGTGTGTAAGTATAGAACCTGGTCACCCTTCATTGCTATGTATGGCAACTCTTGTACTCATAAATACCTTATAATTAACCTTCAAGACGTCACGTTATGTAGGCAATTCCTCCTTACGTTAACAAGTTCGTCAACCCTTTCAACTCATAAACTGCAAGATCTACACTCCTATGCAATTTTGTACTCTAGACTTGCATGTCACATATCATCGACCTTCACCTTCCAAACGTCATGGCCATGGTTATTCAACCATCATCTAATGGTCGGTCGATGCCTCTTCAATAACATCCAAACTTCCACCACCTAGAAGGTTTCTATCTCAACTATCTTTAGGCCTTCACGACTGCATTCAATACAATCCTTTGAAATCAATAAGTTTCCGGAAGACTGCATGGAAATGGAGAGAAATTTGTCAACGCTACAAATGAGGAATATGGCCTCTATGTCTCCCAAGGGGAAGCCCATATGCAAACTCACCCCAAACGTGCTTGCTAGATTACCCATTTGGTCATTATTGACTCATGGCCAAGCCATTTTAAATTGCAATAGCACCTTATCCAAACAATAACAAAATGTTTGACATAAATTCTAGTGCATGCTCTACTAGTGGTAAGTGAAGCACAAGTAACTCTTTAGCTTTCAAAAGATTACAATTACAAGTCTAGGTATGTATATCAAAGTTATGGCATACATAAAACGTCGTTCTCAAGACAAGTTTTCAACATGTTGCCAACTTTTGGTCATCAATATTTCACACTTTCAGGCTAAAGAGAAAGGCCCATGTATTTGATAACAAGCGTAGGCTCAAGAAAGCAAATATAGAGGAGCTTGAAAATGGTGCTCATACGTCTTTATAACAATCGGACAAAAGTCTCAAAAAGTAAGCATGGTTAGTTTTTGTGATAGTTTTTGCAACTTGCGCATGTAAGTTTGGTTACCTGCTTTTGATACACCGAGTGAGCTGGTGATCCACGTTTCAGCCAGTAAAAAATTTCATCTAAAATGTTTTCTTTCCTCAAGTTAGCAACGTTTTTTGGCCTTCAAAATATTTGGGTTCCCTTTGTATGGCTTCAGTAATTAAATTTTGATCTTTCAAAAGGAAACGGAGGCCTTAGTTATATCCGGAAGTCTTAACTTTTGGCATCAGATAATCCTCCATAATCTAACTGCACTAGAAAACAAGCTACAAGCTAGGAGACTTCTTGTTAGATGTTCATCTCAAAATTGTTATAACTATTTTACAAGGCATCTGCAAACAGAGACAACGAAATTGATGACTTTTTTATTACTAGTTTTTTGCATGCACTATTACTGGAGCAAAGGATGTTAGATCAAATAAAAACAAAAGGCTGACATAATATGCATCATAATATTCCTTCCTAGTGTGTAATTTGTTCTGAAATAGAATACGAGATATTGCTGGAACTTCGCAAGTAAAAAACACAGTTTATATTTGATTAAAGCATGTGCACTGCAGCTGAAGTCTTTTCAACCAATACAAGAGGTAAACTTAGCAAGCACTGGCGCACTCCCACGCAGAGAAAAGTCACTTCAGCAAAAAAAAATATGTATGAAATAATTCCACAATTTCAGTTTTTATCGGGATCAAGGGATCTCCTGCGGTTGGCAGAGTAATTAAAGGGCCCCCCAGAATCTCTCCAGTGTGCACCATGTTGCACCTCCAGAAACACAGACGGCTCATGATCCACAATGGATGCTCAGTCTAGCCCAAGCCCAGAACATGTGGGCACTTGCTACCGCCATAGCAGCTGCGAGACTTGAACCTACGACTCCACACTTCTGTGAAGCCTTGAACCACTAGGCACCATCCCTTTGGTCGTTGGGATTATAATAGAACGTTGCATAGCGAAATGAATCCTCCTGATTCTTCTTCTGTTGGTAATTTCCAATTAATTTTAGGCGGTTCCTCTCTTTCATCCATCTAAGCATTGTCTTCATGTGTTTCTTGCTTTTGAAACCTACAGCCTGCAAAACCATAACAGTTGTTCTCAAATATACAGCGAGAGAAGAACACTTCACAAAAACAGGCTCTCGCTAGTCACAGACAAGTTTCATTTCATATACCAGATCCTCCGTGCAGCTTGTAATTTCTGCTGGAGCATATCATGTAGTTTGTAAAGGACTACCTTGTCCAACTCTCGTGTATATTCCTTTCAGAATGTATATATGACACCCAGTGTCCATACACAAAGCGTCGAATTATGAACTATTCCATTCATAGCAAGATTCTCCTGATGTGATGACTTCAAACATGAATGTATGACATGCTAACATTACGTTTCATAGAGACACGTCTTTAAAACCTACCTGTCTCGGTTTACCCAGCTGGTATATGTCTTCATGCTTGAAAATTACAAAACAAATTGGTAGCATTCCTCAAACATATAATTGCCATCTTGTCTGACAAACTGTTGCCATTGTTTAGAAGACGAATATCCTCACGTGCAGGGCCACAAATAGCACTTCCAAAGAAACATGCATGCCAAGATATAACCCAGCAACGTCTCCAAATTCATCATGTGAAAGCACATGAAAAGAGAACCCAAACATAAAATATACATGAACCGGCTATTATGACATCATCATTTATATCAGAATCAATGGTGTTTGTCTTTAATCATGTAATCCTATGTTCTCACACAAGTACGCATCACCATGTTAGAATAGTGAGCCTAGCTTTCTGAAAGCCCGAACCCTAAGCAGAAGACTTTACCAGATTCTGAAAGCCTGAACCCTAAGAAACACTCTGAAAAGAACTCATTAGAGTCTTCAAGATATCCCAGCACCATCAAGTCCTCACTCATTTATGAATCAGAGTCCATGACTATCCTATTACATGAAAGCACTATCATTATTGATGACTATCTGGCGTATACATTTCAGCCGTCAAGCATGTGCTGCTGAAGCCTGAAGGATCAGGATATCTACCACTCTACCTATAAAAGCCTGTCTTAGCAGAAAATTTACCTTTCTGCCTACAGACTAGCTACATCGTGGATGCAAAACACATTCCAGTTCACTACAAGCCCAGCTCAGGATGAAGATTGTGGAGAAGCAAACAGGGCCCCTCGGGATCACAAGCCCTGTGGTGGAATTCAAGAGTGGCTTTAGAGGAATGGTCTAGGGGCCAACCTTCGTACCCCGGCATTAGAGTACAGAGTCTCTAGTACTATACCAAAGCAAGCTCAGATGGATGGAAGAATGGCTTGATAATCCTTAGGGTGACCTAGGAACCGGAGTGTCATCAAGAAGCTAGACACGTGGTAGTCCGGAGAAGGAAAACCCCTCCCCCACAAATTGTGTCCTCCTGGATGTGATCATCCTCAAGTGCTAAACTCGAATCTCAAACTTCGCGTATAAATGGCGTCAAGCCAATGCTACATCACACAAGTGCTCTGCTGCATGTACAAATCATCATTCTTAGCAATACATCTGAAATGGGGTCAAAACGCCAGATGGGTTGAGCTTATGCAAGAAATTCGTTAAGTAGATGAATTTCTTTGCAAAAATCTTGTTAATTTCTCTCTCTCTTAAAGGTCTTACCAAACAGATAGGTTATGTGGTAAGATTTGGCAAGGGGTTCGTGCAAGTAGCTCATTAGGCAGTTTGGATATGTCGGGTACCCAAATACGTGGAGCTTAGTGAAAGCTACTCCATAATGAAATGGATTGCTATTAAGCTGGTAAAATTCCATATACTGAACACTATTTTGAAGTCGCGATGCCCCTATGCCGGATGTCCATGTGTAAACAAGACTTTAGATTCAACGGCAGTTTTATTAGCCAAGAATGAAACCTTATATTGAAAGTTTACTCCTCAAGCATCTAGCGCTAACTCAATAAGGCCAATCACCATAGAGTAGATGAAATGCTTATGCCTTTAAAGATTCCCAAGAGTAAATGGGAAATTATTTCAAACGATTTTTGGTAGGATAACTAGGAAAGTCCATAATGCTCTTTGACTAATCGTGGATCAACTTATCAAGTTAGCAAGTTTTCGTCCTACAAGGTCAAATATCAAGAGTTCTAAACTAGTTTAGGTCTTTGTGGAGGTCTTCAATCCTATGATTTGTCCAAAGATATTGTTAGTGCTAGGGATACTTAAAATTGCTGCACAATTTTGGAAATTGGGCTTTGGGTACAACTCCCAATGTGAGTGCAGCAAAACATCCTGAATCCAATGCTCAATCAATGTTACATGAAACTCTTTGTGAAACATTTCCTGAAACGTGTTTCGTAGGTTTAAACAAAAATGTTTTGTGATTTTGATACGAGTTTCACCTAAAAATGCACTCCATATGTACATGTAAAATGTACATTAAGTATATAAAATACTATATACATAATATTATATCTGCGAAGCTTGTCAATAATATGGACTCTGACTCTCTCTCTCTCTCTCTCTCTCTCTCTCTCAGACAGCAACAGCCGACATGGGGGGTTTCCATTTTCCAAGCGAAAACCCCCGAGCGACGAGCACACAAAAGGTAGGAGGGGTCAAAATATATAGGCTCAAGTCATTTTTGGGGAGCACAAAATTCCAAATTATTTCAAGGAATATGTAAGTAAATATGAAATATTCATGAATAGAGATAGATATAAATATACCTTTATATAATAAACATATATAATGTCCAAGTGGTGACTTATTTTATGACTTTCAAATATCCTTTCTTTTCCTTTCACCATTGGCTGAATCATGGAATTTTGAACAAATATCCTCTTTATAGTTCCTCAAGATGAGCTAAGAAAAATATATAACACTTTTTTAATAGACGCTCTAAGTGTATTCTGACAGAGGAATATGGTTTGAAGAGCTTGCGCCAACCCTATTCCGCTAGCGGAATACCCTTGGAGAGCCTACAAAAAAGGGGTCATAACTTTTGCTCCTTAGCTCTGATTGAGGAGCTGTAAAAAGGAAAAATGTTCAAAATTTCATGATCTATGCAATGGTAGGCTTAAAGTCATAATTTTCATAGGTATAAAAGAGATAATGAAAATCCCTCCATTTTCTTTCCATATTTGATAATGTATTATAGATTATTCTATGATCTTTTTCCTACTCATCCAAGAAATATGGTATACAGCGTTACATGAGAGCTTCCAAATATGGGATTGCTAAAGCTAAGGAAAACTCTTTTAAATCGATTGAATTACCATAATCCTCAAAAGAGAGTATGGTAGGGAGGGATTTATAGGAGTTTCTAAAGTGTTCACTATTTGTTCATACATAGTTGATGTTCTCTAAAATGAGGGTTATAATGATAATAAGTAAGTATATGGTTCCATAAATCATAAATTAAGAAAGAATTGTATATTCCTTTGAGAAATATACTAGCACCATCGTTGTGAAACATTATCGCTCGGAATTTTCTGCTTGTAGGTTTTTGCTCGAAAATTGTGCTCATCCACCGACATGTCATAGACTTCTATGCATTTGAGTCAGCTCCAAGACACAATGGGGTGGAGACGGAGGAGTGAGCTGACTTGCGGGCACTGTGGATCAATGGATAGAAACGACATTGTACTCCCGAGCAAGGGATGCAGAGTATACACACGAAACACAGAGTAGCCAAAGCATGCACGATCGAGGTCCGACCTATCTCCGCCCTTCTCAGAGGAAACTGTCCGAGACAAGGAGTCACTCTTGACATAGCCCATCAAATACAGAGGTCGAGGAGACAATGCACTCCACCATAGCGTGAGACAGCTCGACAGACGCAAATTTGGGAGATCTTTGCAGCCCACTAGAGAGGACCACGGTGGTTTATGATTTCAGCTTCAGTCTCTCAGCTCCAGTTTTTGTCTAAGTTTTTTGAGCTCTATAGCTTAGTTTAGCATAGCACTCAGCAAGGGCCCTAGCGCGCCCTTTGCTTCATCCCTTTGAGGCTTGTATGGGTTTCCATTCTATTTGGTGTACTTAGTCCCATAAGCTCATGAGGCCTCCCGCGGACGTTTATATACCTTTCTTTCTTTCTCTTCTCAAGTCGATACATGATCTTATCATCTATAATGGCCTAGATTGTCACATGCATCCCTGCACTTGGGTGCAAAGTGACACACTGGCTACATTGACAAGTGCGTAATAGTTCCCTAATATGAGATTTTGTCGTATGTTGTGACCCCTTTGTGAGCCCTTGTCCAGGGACAGTCGTGCACAAGCTACGTAAGTCAGTCTCTCAGCCTTAGGTCAAGTCGGAAGATCAGTCCTAGTTCACTAGTACCCATTGGAGAACCGTAGGGTAGTGTTTCCGTCTTAGGTTTAGGGATAGGTTTAGGTCCAGCCTAGGATAGGAGCCCTTCTGGGCCCACTCAGGGCTGAAACAAGTGAAGAGAATAGTAGGGAAAGGGCTGCCTCTACCCTGCACCCCTCCCTAGGCTGCCATTTATGGGGCCTAGGGCTGCATTTATGGGGCCTAGGGCTGGCATTTATGGGGCCTAGGGCTGCCTTTATGGGGCC
This sequence comes from Dipteris shenzhenensis, assembly GCF_047967505.1. Classification (NCBI taxonomy): domain Eukaryota; kingdom Viridiplantae; phylum Streptophyta; class Polypodiopsida; order Gleicheniales; family Dipteridaceae; genus Dipteris; species Dipteris shenzhenensis. Next base: position 4,458,875 of record NC_141618.1, on the reverse strand, counting down.
AAGGGACCAGCCAACCAGCCCCAATAGGGGGCCTTCAAGCCCTCTTTCCTCATTCAGTTCTCCCAGCACTTCAGCCTCCTACAGCTCCTCCTCAGCCCCCTCTGAACAGCCTGACACTTACCCCCAGTGGCCCTATGATCAGCCTCAGCCTTTGGCATCAGTTCATTCCTCTGGGAAGGTGTTCACGCAGCGCATCAGACGGGGAGTCGGGACAGCAAACGGAGTAAGGTTTGGGGTCTGTTTCAGCAGCTCTTTTCAGTTATCTTTTACAGTTTTACAAAGCTCATTCTCAGCTCTTTATTTCAGTCATCGCTCAGCTCTCTTATAGGATCTATCACTCCTAACTTTCACTCTCTCACTCACGCAGTAACCCTGCATTCCGGTGGACAACACAAGCCTCTCCCTTGCCTTGCAAAAGCATCCTACATCATCAGTGTGGACAGCATCAAGGTCTCGGTATTGGTCGGCATTGCCTCTCAGGTCTTTGGGTCTGCTATATGTGTGCATAGTGAGCTCTTCAAAAGTGTGTTTCCGTGCTCTCTCGAAGAGTGTTCTTTGTATTTCTCAGTTCTCCAAGTATAAAGCAAATTCTCCCCTGATTGGGGGAGGGGGCCCTCAATGGGTACAAAGACCCAATCGATTGTCCACTCTACTCTCTCTCTACCCTCATCTCCTTTCTCTTTCTATGGTGTACAACGCTAATTTCTCGCTAAAGGTTTAAAGAAGGTCTTGCTTTGAATTACATGATCAGATTACCATTGCATGTTACATTGGTATCAGAGCTTCGGTCTGTATCCAGCTTGACTACCTCGAGTGTATGGTTGTATTGAGGTCCGAAAAGGGGACACAATCAAGCACCATGGAAGGGTCAGAAAAAGGACTCTACCTTGAAGACTGAGGAGGAGAAAGACTACCAACAAGATACGCTTCCGCCAAGTGCTCAAGAAGTGATGGCGAATCTTCTAGAGCAACATTCATCCCAGCTAGAAGAAAGCAGAAGACAGCTGGAGCAGACAAAACAACGTCTGGAGGAAAAAGAAGCAGAAAAGTCGCTAGAAGAAAGAGGAACCACATATTTCAAAAAACTGCTCTTGTTGATGCATGAGGAACGCAAAAATGAGAAGGCACTGCGACGCGCAGAGCCTGCCCAAGTAGAGAGGCAATAAAAGCTAGACCGAGAGGCGATGCTTCTACAACACAAACAGATGTTAGCCGCTATGTAGGCAAGTTTGAGCGCAGCAGCCGTCACCGCCACAACCTCGTCATCAACAAAGGTAACACCACTCACTCGGTCCACTCCAAATTTTGTTAAGTATGATGGTAAGTGTGACCCACTCAGCAATTTTGCAATTTATTCATAAATTTGTAGCACATTTTCCGTTAGCGCGGATTCAAGATGAGCAAGATAAAGTCCACCTTGCAGCCCCTCATCTTACGGGTGAGGCGGTGACTTGGTGGCAACATTGGGCTAGTAAGCATATTGACCCAACAACGTTTAGGACGAATTTCATTTGGGCAACGTTTGTGGCCGACCTCAAAGCCCGTTTTCTCGCACCCCAATATATGCTTAACTTGGAGGATGAGTTCTCTCGTCTCTCCCAGAATTGTAGGATCGATAAACGAAAGAGCAAGTACAAGGTACAAGGGTCAAAGGATATCCGCCGTCACGTCAACTAGAGTGTTAAGAAAAGAGAAGTACATAGTACTTGTACCTAGACCCTAGGACTAAGTGTCCTAGGTGTCACATAGGACTAAGTGTCCTATGTGGCATAAAAGGCACAAAATAAAGTAAGTGTCTATAACTATGCCTACAAGGCACATACCAGGGCCCATAGGGCATCACTAGAACTGGGAGAAGATGGCATACAAACCCCCCTACATGGTATGGGCTGAAGTATTCTAAAAACGTTTCAGAATACCTGGTATTTTCTAGTCATGGTGGCACGTGTTCATCCAAAAGGAGATAGCCACCTATGAATGTACAAGGTATGTCAAATCACGTAACAAAGGGAACCAAGTGTAAAGCCTGTTGGAAGACTTCGAACTTGGGACGAGAAAGTGCCTTTGTAAACAGATCTGCTATGTTGTCCTCTGTGGGAAGATAGGACAACTCTATGTCTCCTGCTGACAACCGCTCTCGAACATAATAATAATGAACTTCAATGTGCTTGGTACGCGCATGAAACATTAGGTTACGCGCAATGGCAAAGGCACTCTGACTGTCAGTGTAGACCATAGTGGAGGATGTCTGGCGAATACCAAGCTCTGTAAGTAACTGTCGAAGCCAGATACACTCTACTCTAGCGGTGAAGGCTGCCCTGTACTCAACGTCACAGCTGGATGTGGCAACTGTTGGTTGCTTCTTGCTAAGCCAAGAGATACATGAATTGCCAAGCAAAAAACAATTGCCGGTATGTGACACTCTGGTGTTGGAACATCCTACCCAGTCACTATCCGTGTCAGCATGCATGGTAAGTGAACCCTGATCACCATAGAAGAGGGCTAAATCTTGAGTGCCTCTGAGATATTTGAAAACTCTATTCACTGCCTGCCAATGCTATGAACTGGGCATGTGCATGAATCTGCTGAGCTGAGATATTGCATACTGTAAGTCAGGTCTAGTGTGACATAAGTAAATGAGGCATCCAAGAGCCTGCTGGTAAAGAGTGATATCACATGGTGGGCTCCCATCATGAGCTGAAAATTTGAAGCCAGGGTCCACTGGAGTAGAGATTGGCTTGCAATCCGCGAACTAAAAACGATCAAGGAGTTGTCCAATATACTTGGACTGTGACATCATGATACCCCCCTCAACATGAGCAAACTGAATGCCCAAATAATAGTGAAGCTGTCCCATGTCTGACATTTCAAAAACCTACTGCAAATCAACCTTGAAAGCTGCAATATGCTGAGTATCTGGGCTTGTGATGAGCATATCATCCACAAATAAAATCAGCACTAAAAAATCAGATCCACTCCCACGGACATAAAGAGTGGGTTCTGTGGGGCTATTCTGATAACCAAGGGATAGTAAGTATGCATGAATTTTGGCATACCATGCCCTGGGTGCCTGCTTCAAACCATAAAGGGATTTTCTAAGCCGGCATACCTTGTTTTCAGAATTAACAGCCTCAAAGCCAGGAGATTGTGTGACATAGACTTCTTCCTGCAGATCCCCATGGAGAAAAGTGTCTCCTCAAAGTCAATGCCTTGTTGTTGGGCATACCCTTTTGCAACAAGACAGCCTTTGTGTCGATCTATACTGCCATCAGATTTCCTTTTTAATTTGTAGACCTACTGCGTACCAATGGCATGCTTGCCGGGAGGGAGATCTACTAATTCCCATGTGTCATTTTTGGCAATGGATTGTAACTCAACTCTCATTGCATCCATCCACTCTTTGCTGTCAAAAGCATCTTTATGGCACAGAGGCTCTTCATTGCAAGCTGTTGCAAGGAGTGCAAACTCAAGAAAGTGACCATGCATCTGTCTATTCCCTGATCTTGTCCGGGCAGCAAAAGGCTGATCTTGTTTGCTGTCCCTAAATGTATCAAGAAGCCATCTAGGAACTTGCCTTTGTTGTCTATTGATAGCTCTTTCTTCAATCACTGCATCATGAATAGTGGGATCATTTTGTACTGGAAGAGAAACCTGCAAATCAGCATGGGATACTGGCTGATCATTGCTTGTTGGAGGGCCTGCAGGAGGCTCATGTTGCTGGTCAAAGTCCTCTTCTGAGGAAGGCAGAGGTAACCAAGAGTCAAAGGCATCAAACATGTCAACTTCTGACTTTGCTTTGCAGTCCACAAGAGGAAAAGCCGAATGTTCAACAAAGATTACATCTCTACTGACAATAATCTTCCCAGTATTTGGTTGGTATAACCTATACCCTCTGCTCTCCTGGCTGTAACCAATAAATATGCATTTGATTGCCTTGTCATCAAGCTTATGTCTCAGCTGAGATGGTGCATGAACATATGCAAGAGACCCAAAAAATCGCATGTGTGAAAGTGAAGGCTTCCTGCCTTTCCATGCTTCATAAGGTGTAATAGTCTTCAATGCCCTTATAGGTGATCTATTCAGCACATAGTTGGCACACATCACTGCATCAAGCCAAAATTTATTGGGCAAGGACTCGGCCTTAAGCATGCATCTGGCCATCTCCAGAGTAGACTTGTTTTCCCTTTCAGGAACAGGATTATGCTGAGGAGTATAAGGAGTAGTGCATCAGTGAACAATGCATCAAACTCCTTTGACATATACTTTCCCCCCCTATCTGTGTTGAGGGTGACAAGCTTGCATCCTAATTCATTCTCAACCATATTCAGCCACCTCTGAAAGCACGAGAACACTTCAGATTTAGCTTTTAAAGCATATACCCAGCAATATCTTGTGAAATCATCAATGAGAGTCGTGAAATATTTGTACCCTCCAATGGAAGTTGTCTTCATTGGGCCACAGACATCACTGTGTACTAGCTGCAATTTCCTTTGTGAGAGTTTTCGACAATTCTTTTGAAAAGGAAACCGATGCATCTTACCCAAAAGACAACCCTCACACACATGTTTGGAAACTGTGTGAGTTTGAGGTACATCATTTGCCATCTACTGTGAATGTAGCTTTGCAAGAGCTCTATAATTGAGATGACCCATTCTCTCATGCCAAAGATGAGTTTCAGCAAGCTGTGAATCTGAAATAGCAAATGCTTCAATAGAAAATGCAGTTGAGTGATGATCAAGGTGATAAAGCCCCTTTTGTAAAGTGCCAGTGAGAACTATAGCATTGTCATCACGAAGATCATATACTAGGCATCTGTATCCATCAAAAATCACTCTAAATCCTGAAGTGGCAATTGCTGAAATTGAAATCAAGTTGACTTCAATTCCAAGCACAAAAAGAACATTTGTCAAAGTGACAGGATTACTTGAAATGGATGTGAGCTGCACATCTCCAATTCCTTTAACAGCATAGGAAGCATTATTAGCACATGTGACAGTCCCTCCTCGAGGTGCATCAGCTAAGGAATGAAACAACTGTCTGCAAGATGTGACGTGCTTGGAAGCACCACTATCAAAATACCAAGACTAAGCATCATTAGCAGTAAAGAGTGCATCAACTTTGGAGAGATCAAATGAGCAATGGACAGCCCATGCCCAATCATCCTAAAGAGCATGTGCATGTGAAGCATTTTCTGGCTCGTGGGATTCAATTGCATGTGAGGCATTAACTGTCAATCCTGCTTTCTTTTTCTCCAAAGCAATGCGCTTTCTGCATTCTGAAATGTCATGTCCAGGCTTGCGACAATAGTTGCATCCTTTCTTCTTTGACTTATCTGCTGTATTTTTAGATGCATTGGAGAAATTGCCACTGCTATGCGCACATTTAGGCTTGCCCATAGGCTTGGAAGCCTTGCCTCTTCCTGTCTGCTGTGAAGCAAATGCATGATCAAGAATAATAGCTTGTCTATTAGCTCGACTTTGCTCTTCCTGCAAAAGCAATGTGACTAGCTGATCAAAAGAGTAGTGGTCTGGATTACCCATGGCCACTAATCGAAGGGTTGTAGCAAACCCTTGATATGTATCTGGCAGTCCATTCAATGTGGTACTAACAAGCTGAGAATTTGGCACCACCTCAACAATATTGGCAAGTTGTTCCATGAGGTCCTTGACCTTAGTCAAGTATGCATCCATAGAGTCACCTTCATTCATACTGACTTCCTGCAATTGCCTTCTTAAATATGCAACACGTGCCTCATTGCGAATTTGATAAAGAGAAGCCAATTTGTCCCAAGCATCCTTTGCTGTCCTGCAAGATCGAATGTGTGGAATAATGATTCTCTTGCATGATAAAGCAATACAGGAATGTGCATTTGCATCTCTGGCATCCCATCTTGATTGTTCCTGAGTTGGAGGAGCAACAGCAGGGGTGCTAGAAGATAAGGCATCAGGAGGAGTACCCTCTGCAAAGGGACCAGCAGTAGAGGCAACCACTGTAGCATTGGCTGGCCTCAGATCAACCCCAGAAACAATATTCCAAAAATGCCTTGCAACAAGAATATGTTTCATGAGATAAGACCACATCGGATAGTTGGTGCCATCCAACTTATCATCTTCACGAAGAATGCCAAATAGATCATGATTGTTGCCAGCCATTGCAAATGGGATACCCTGAAAAAGACCTGAAAACCCAAAAGCCTCAAGGCGGTAGGTTCATTGCTTCCAAGTAGTCCGCCAATATCTGGGAAAACTCTTGGAAAAAATCTTCGTCCAATCACACTGCTTCATGGGTACCTTGATCACGGAACTTGGTGTAAAACTCCCGGATCTTGAGTCCTGACCCACGCTTGAATTTATGAAGAAGGATCTGTTCTAGCTGCAAAACTTCGGCTTCATTAAGAACTTCAGGTTGTTGCTCATCGAAAATCTCTGAAAGAGGAGGTCCAAAATATGGCTTCCACCAAGCTACATGAAACACATTGTGCATAGTCCAACTGTCTGGAAGGTGTAACTTCATTGAGACATATTTGATCTTCTGAATAATAGGGAATGGTCCGAGCTCTTGAAGGACAACTTAGGACATCGCTTGCCCACCTGCTTCAATCTTTACTTGATAATACGTAAATACACCCATTGTCCCTCTTTATACTGGACATCTCGTTTGGATTTGTTAGCCTGGCCGTATACGATGCTTGAGCTTTCGTGATGCGGCTTTTCACGAATCCCGTAATCTCTACCATTGATTTGATGGTTTTGTTGGCTTCAAGAGATGGAGACACAATCCGGGTGATGAGTGCCGCAAACCATTGTCCAAACGTCGCTTCATAAGGTGTGCGACCAATACTCGAAGAATAGGTATCATCCAAAAAGCAGTTGGAGTGAGGCATGAAAGAGGAAATTGACTCTTTCCTACAGAACTAGATTTAAGATTTGGATCACTTGCCTATGGGAAAAATAGCATTGCAGAATAGATGGGTATACAGGGTGAAGAAAGAAGATGGAGGAAAAAGAAGGTACAAGGTGAGGCTTGTTGTAAAGGGGTTTGCACAGAAGAAAGGTATAGACTTTGACAAAACATTCTCTCCTTATGTTAAAATGACTTCAATCATATTTATTTTAAGTCTTGTTGCTATAAAGGACTTGCATCTTGAACAATTAGGTGTGAAGACAACTTTTCTTCATGGAGGTTTGGAGATGAGATTTATATGCCGTAGCCATAGGTATACGAGGCAAAAGGAAAGAAGGATTTGGTATGTATGTTGAAGAAAAGTCTGTATGGTTCAAAGCAAGCTCCAAGGAAGTGGTATTTGAAGTTTTGACAAGTTTAGGTTTTAGTAGATGTCATTCAAACCACTATGTTTATTCTAAAAAAGTAGACAATGGTAGATACATGATCTTGTTATTGTATGTTAATGACACGCTTATTGCAAGCTCTAACATGCAGCATATAAATGTAATCAAGAGGAAGTTGGAAAATACATTTGCAATAAGGGATTTGGGTAATGCAAAGTAAATACTTGGCATGAGAATAACAAGAGATAGGAAAAATCACAAATTGACATTGTCTTAAAGTGAGTACATTGAAAAGGTATTGGAAAGGTTTGAAATGCAAAATGCAAAACATGTTTCTACAACTTTTGCTAATCACTTCAGAAATGCATCCTTCACAGACATGTTTTGGAGGGGACCCATTGTAGGCATATTCAATACGATATTTTGTCTTTGTAACACTTGCGAGCTGCCATAGTTCACATGGCCAAATCTGCCATCCCACAATTTCACATCTTTCATTGTAGAAGTTATTGTTGCCACACAAGCATTTTGCATGCTGCTGTCGTGTGTATCCAACTGATTTTTTTTTGCGTGAAAAGTAGTGCTAGTTATATTGCTTGAAAACGAGAGTACAAGAAGGCCTTTGCCAGCGGGCTGTAATCACAAAAAGGATACAGCCCGTGGTAACAAAACAATTACAAGTCTCTCAGGGCATAATCATCTGAGTGTGGACAAACAGCCACGGTGGGGGGGAGTAATGCCATTGAAGACTCTGAGCAGAGTGCTAGAAGAATAGCTCTTGATGGTCCTAGTTGCAAAGGAAGCGCTGTCGCTTCTCCTTCCCTGCCCGGGACTCCCCCTGAATCCGGTCCCACTGACCCTTGAGCGTGTGAATGATCGTGCTCCAGATGTCCGCCAGGGTCTGGGTAGCAGAAGAAGCCTGATCTCCTAAGGTCTCCGCGCATCTGGAAGTCCAGATATGCCAGCCTACAATACTCCCTATGATCTCCCAAACTGGGTGCCGAGTCATCGCTCCTGCATCTGTCTCTGTCAGATGCCAAGGGAAACTTTCCATGTATGCCTAGGTGGCCTGTGTGATGAAGAAAACTGGATCCTGCCGAGAGAACTCATAAGCCAAGTGATGTCCCATCTCGGTGCTGAGCATGCGAACACCTCCAAAGGCAGTGCTTTAGGGACTTCTCCTGAAAACACATCTGGCAATGCCCCTCCTGCCCCATCTGCCTCAGCCATCTCCCAACTGGTAGCCCCTTGTGGACCACCATCCAAAGAAAGTAAGAGATCTTCCTCGGCCGCCAACTTGCCCAAAGAGTCTTCCAGAATGTACGAAGAAAGACCAAAGATATCCCTTGGGCATACCAACTATGTGCTTGGGTGGGTAGCCTGCGCTAGAGAGCCCCAAGAGCACGCCTACCAGTACGCGCGCTGTATGAGAAGAAGGGGGTAGGGTTCTCTGAGGTCTCCAGTGGTGGCCAGCGCCACTCCCCTGGGTCCCACTCCACCTGTGTCAAGGAGCGGCCCTCCCAAATCCAGAGTCTCCAATCCTGGTCCTGAACAATCAGGGGGTCTATATGCCACGCTTTCCCTTGCAGCCCCATGATGCGAAGGCGCTGCCAGGGAAGCTGAGGGTCGATCACGGCCTCTCGGTTTGGAGACAGCTACCATCGGCAACGGAGAAGAAGTGAATCGAGGAGTCCGAGAAAAGGCTTGCAACCACCAAAGGAATGCCGCGGGGAGTAAACTGCCCTAGCCACCTCTCAACTCCTAGGAGGAGCCGTCTGGTGATCATGGGAATCCTCCAACCTGCAGGAATGGCAGCATCGATCTCTGCTTGCCGAGCCTGGATCCCACGTGCCGTACCTACTGCTGCTGCCAACTCGCCTAGGCCCAACTGGCTATAGACGTCCCTCCAAACTCGGAGCGAGCGCGCACGCCCATGCGCCCAGAGCGCCCATGGGATATGGGATCTCTCTCCAGGCTGGCGACCTGTATCATCTGTCACCTGGCTGCTCCAGATCAAGGGTTGTTTGTCTATCTCCTCTCGGCAGCTGGGGGGAACCTGAAAGAGGCTGTACTGCAACTTCCTCTAGACCGAGACGAGGCCGCGGAGGAAGGGGGAGCGGGGCTGAAGTGAAAATCCACCGGATAGACGACTGCCAATCACCCCCTCTCTGGGGGATACACGCGCTGAGACCATGCTGAAGCAAGAGCTTCCACGTCTGCCCTCCTCAGGTCAGACCGCAGATGACTAACTTGCCAAGTAATGCCTGACTCTGCAGTTCTGGATCTATGAAGCCAAGACCGCCCTCTGTCTGGGGGAGAATGACCGTCTACCAGGTGACCCGGGCTCTAGTGGTGTCGGAACCATCTGAGCCAGACCACAGAAAGTTCCGCACCAGTCTCCTCAGCTGGGCTACGCACGATCTCGAGAAACACCAGCAAGATGCCACGCACCAAGCGGTGGCTAGAAGGACATGATTGACCACAAGGGCCCTGCTTGCTAGAGATAGCCGAGTCGTGCTCCAGAAGGCTAGCTTCAGTCGTATGGAAACTAGGACCGGTAGGAACTGCTGAGCCGGCGTGATATCCAGCCCTACCTGGAATCCCAGGTAACGTGTCGTCTGTCCTCTAGGGATCCAGTGAAACCCCAAGAAAATACCCCACTGTTAGCTGGCTCCCGGATCCGTAAGAAAACCAACTGACTTATGCCAATTGATTTTCGCCCCAGCGGCTAGGCAAAAAACCTCTAAAGACAGTCTCACTCGCTCCAGTGACTCGATATCATCTTGCACATATAGGGCCGTGTCGTCTGCATACTCGTAGTCCAGAAGTTCTACATCGTCCCGAATAGGGAGGCGCATCCCTCGAAGACCACTGGTGCGGGCTCGTAGGAAGTGAGTCATGGCCTCCGCAAAAAATAGAAAGAGGTAGGGCACAAGCGGGCAGCCCTGATGTACCGAGCGCTCGAGGGTGAATCTCTCCCCCATCTTGCCACTGATGATAACCTGGCTGGAGGCCGATCTGTAGAGGCTAGCAATACCTCTAATCCACTCGTCTGGGAAACCAAACCGAGAAAGTGTGCCCTCCAAGAAGGACCAGCCTACCCTGTCGTACGCCTTCTCAAAGTCAAGGAGTATGGCAAGGTGCTGGCCACTATGCTGGGCCCACTCCGTCGCCTCTGAGAATGTAAAGATGTTGTCCAAAATGCTGCGATCTTGGACAAAACCAGTCTGGGTGTCATGGATCAAGTCATGTAGCAGGGATCGGATGTGGCTACTCATCATCTTGACGAGGATTTTATAGGCAGTCGGGAGGAGGGTGATAGGGCGCCACTGTCTGATCTCTTGACGGTCCCCCCCTTTGGGGATGAGGCAAATCAAGCCTGTCGCAAGGCTCTCTGGCATTTGTCCGCTGGAGAAGATATGCTGGAAGGCTGCAAGCAAGGGCTGGTGGATCTGCTCCCAAAAGGTGGTGAAGAAAGCTCTAGAGAGCCCATCCTCACCTGGGCATTTCTGCCCATCAATATCGCTTACAGCATCCTGCATCTCTGCCACGGTGAAAGGGGCGAGAAGGGTTTCACTCATGCTAGGCTGCACGAGCGGTATACCTCCACACCTCCTCCCTACATCGGCGGGCACGAGGGTCTGGGGGCTCCTGCTGGAACAGGGATCTGTAGAAATCTGTCGCCAAGTCCTTGACCTCGTCTGGATCTATCCGGTGAAGCAAAATTGAGCTATGGAAAAGCCATTGATAGAGAAGATGGCAATGTGCAGAGCTCATAGTGCTACATCCTGTGAAGCAAAATTGTGCTGTTGGAAAGCCATTGATGAGTAAATTGAATTGGGATGCATGACCTTCCACATCCTGATCACCTTACTCCAAGCTTTGCGTTTTGAGAGCTACCTGAGCTGCCATATCCCCCATGGGGTCCCAATCCTACTCCCACAGGTCCACTATCCTACTGCGAACCGCTACTCTAGAGTAGATGGAGTTTGGGATCCGGCACGAGCGGGGAGGTAAGGAATGAGAGGCTAAGTCCAGGACTAGGATGACTGGGGCGTGGTCAGAGAGGGTCATCCCTGGAACCACCCTTGACTCTCCACCTCTGCCTATCGCCCAATCACTGACATAGAAACGGTCCAACCGCTCCAAAAGTTTGCCTCCCTCCCTCCTGTAACCCCAAGAGAAGTCCAGGTTCCCTGTCCATCTGCAAAAGGAAGGCTCCCTCCAACTGTCCTGACCTCCCACAGCGAACAAGGAGTCCCATTCCTCCTCCGCCTGAGCTATACCGAGGAACTTTGGGCCCCGTCCTTGCTGATCCTCTAAAGCCTCAAGGTTATTGAAATCCCCTCCTACAATCCAAGAATCCATCTCTGGCAATAAGTCTGTCAAAGAGCTCTAGAAAGCGGCTCTCTATCTAAGGTCGGTCGGGGCATAGATATTGAGGATGCCGATGCGGGATCCTTCAATATTCAAGCCCACCCAAAGCGCTCGTCCTAGGATCAAGGTGCCAAAACCACACACATGATGAACTAGAGAAGCGTCGATGGAGGTACAGACACCCCCGCTCCTCCCCTGCTCGCCAATCGAAGGTTCCCAGTAGGTGTGAGAGCGTCTTGTGAGGACCTTTCCACACTTACTGGTCTGAGAAGCCAAAAGCTTGTGTTCCTACAATAGGAGCACATCTACCCTTCCCACCAAAGCTAGCTAGAGCTCCTGTCTGAGCACCATCTTCCTGGGGCCGCGGGTTCCTGATGAGTGGAACCCGTTGACGTTCCAAGAGATAATGCGTATACTCATGAAGAGGAGAGATGGGCCACAAACAGCTGTCTGCTTGCGGTTGATGTCGAGGTGGTCGGAGGATGTCCAATGTGCAGACGAAGGCGCTTCTGTGAAGGTTTCGAAGGAGAGGCCGGATCATCGGACCCATCCTCTAAAACCTTCAGCAGAGGGGAAAGGCCCTTCGTCCCATGGTGGTAAGCTCTCTCTAACCAACTCGAAGCCTCCGCCAGGGAAACACTGTAGAAGCCCGCTACCTCTGAGGTCCTCCAAGGGCGGAGCCCTTCCGCGTAGATCCACTCCAGAGGCGGTCGAATGATGACCAAAAGGCGGAATCGTTTGGCACTGTGGCGCCATCTCAGACGAACGTCACCCTCCTTCCACTGCTGCTGAAGAAGCTCCGCTACTTTGCTACCGATCCAGTCCTGTACCTACTCCTGGGACTCTGATCACGAATCGTCTCCCAAACATTTTCATTCGTCCATTGCTCATCCCCGTCATTGGTGATAGTGAAGGAATAGCTAGGACCATCATGGGGGGCAAGGAAGGACACCTTACCCTCCGCCCCCTTTCGGAGGAAGAAGATGCTGATGTCTAGGCATGCGGGGAAGGAGCCAATACCATCTGCATCCAAGTAATCCCAAGGTCCTACTCGGTAAAACTCCAAAGGTAGAGCTCTAGGAGCTGCCCTTGGGTTGGGGAACGAAGATGAGGAGTCCGAACTAAAAAGAGGGGTGCTGGCTGTCGAAAGAGCTGGAGTGGTGCTGGCCATCTGCGAGGAAGGGCCTCTCCCCTCCACCGGGCCAGGGGGGATAGGCGCGGAGGAGGTCTGTGCTGGCTTCGGGGCCGCAAGCGGCGCAGGCGGATGGGGGGGTTCCCGCGGGATCATGCTCGAGGGAGAGGGGGAGGATGAAACCAAAGGTGCCGGGGGGGTCCCGTAGGAGGGGGAGGTAGGGGAACCAAGGAGGAGGGGGGAGGAGGAGGGGGGCGGGGTGAAGGATGAGGGGGAGGCTGGCTGACCTTCTCCTTCCCTTTCTCCTTCCCCTTACCGGGCTGATGTTGACTAGTGACCACAGGGGTCTCTTACTGGAGAGGGGGTGGCTTTTTTGTTACTGTTTTGTTTCCTTTCCGTTTTCTTTTGACCTCAATCTAGCCTTCCCCTTCGGGAGGGGGTATCGATGCCTGGCGGGGGGGATCCTGAGTAGCCTCTGGATGGGGGCCATCTGAGGTTCTGTCCTCGTGAAGCGAGGGCAAGAGCGCGCCTGGTGCCTGAAGCCGTGGCATCTCAGACACTAATCTGGGCGACCAGTGACCATAATGCGCTGCGTCACCACACCTATGTCCATCTCAATCTCGAACTCCGAGGAGTACTCTGCAGATCTAGGACTGCCACTTTAACACGTGGCACCCCTTGGGTTGCCACCGCATCAACGAAGGTGTCCTGCATGAGCCAACCAAAGTGCGTCCCCAAGTCCTTGATGATCGGGCGAAGCTCTGTTGCGAGACCTGGGAAGATGAGGGTAACTGGATGGCGGGGAATGCGGAAGCGGGCATCGAAGTCCGCTACACTGAAACCCCTATACCATGGGACCATAAGGATGATCTTCCCACCCACAGAGGTAGGGGACCGTCAAACCATATCGCTCGCAGCCTGTGCTGAGGAGAGATTGAGCCAGAAGATACCACGTCCCATGAGTGCAACCTCCTCAATGTAGATGTCCTCAAGGTAAAGGGTGGACTGCAACCAGTCCCTGATGTCTGCTCATGAAGGGGCATAGCCAATTACTCTCCCATAAACGGACGTCTGGGAAAAGTCAGTGGCGGCCTGCTTCACCAAGGAGACCTCATGCTCTGTCAGTGTTATGCGGTAGGCTGAAGGAAGGGGGGGTCCGTCTGGGCCACCGGTTCCGGACTTACGGCTGCCATACCGCACCGACAAACTGCAAAAGCTCCAAAAGGCGGGGGAAAGGAAGTGGCACAGGCGAGGGAGGGAGGAGTGGGGCGGAGGCGGGGGAGAAAAGAGGGAGGGATGGAGATGTACGAGGAAGCGGGGGGAGGAGAGGCAGTAGAGTGGGGAGAGAATGGCGAGGGAGGGGAGGAAAGGAGGAAAGGGGGGGGGGGGTGGCAGCACGGCGCAGGACGGGGAAGGGGAGGGAGGAGAGGCGAGGGTGTGGCAGCGCGGCATGAGGGAGGGCGGGGAAGCAAGGAGGAGAGGAGGGAGGGGACGGGGGGGTGGCAGCGTGGCGCAAAGGTGGGGAAGGGGGAGGAAAGGGGGCGGGGGGGTGGTAGCGCAACACGAGGGGGGGGAGGCGAGGAAGGATGGAGGGGTGGAGAAGGAAGGGGGGGGGGGCGGATGGCGGGCGGAGGAGGAGAGGGGGACGGAGGGAGGCGCGGCGGCTGCAAGCAGAGAGGCGGCGGAGAGGGAGGGGAAGGGGGAGGGGGCCGCGCAGCGCGAGGAAGGTAGTCGGGAGCGGGGAGGGGTGGGAGCATTCGCAGGAGCTTCCACATGACACGGACGTATCCAACTGATATAAACCATGATGTATAGTGTTTATAGAGACTAATTTATAGTCTTTTTCTCTATCTCTTTAATGGACTGATAATCCTCAAACGTAACAGCATATCCTCGTCTACTAAAAGAGAAAACAGAAAGCAAGTTCTTTATTTGTGGAACATAAAGCATTTGGAAGACACAAATCAGCTACATCTACTCATGACAAAATAATATTTTCGAACTTCTTTCACAAGATATGAAGAATTGTTGGCAGAGGATAATGTTTTGCCAACAAAAGCAGGCTGCAAATCAATGAATAAATCTTTCCTAGAAGTAATGCCCCACCTGTTAGCCCCCGCATGAGGAGTGCAATGGGTCTTGACACTCATAGCACTATGGGTGAGAGGACTGCCATATGAGCAGCAAACAGTTTGCCACATGGGCAACACCATAGAGAAGATTCAAGGGAGTCCATAGGGCAAAAAGGACTGGGCAGGTACAAAGGAGATGCAGCAGCAACAATAGGTACAGCAGGTGCAGGGAGTACTGCAGCAGACCCAACAAGCGCAGGAGGCCTGTGAGGCAAGTCAGCAGAGCAGCCTGGTACAAATGGGCTGCAGGCGGGAAGGAGCCAGCAGAAGGCAGGGCGTATTTACAGGCTGCAATGTCCAGCACAGTGCAGCTGACAGGTAAGGGCGGCCATGCAGACAGGCTGCCAGGTCAGCAGATTTGCAGACCTGGTCGGTTGAGTCTGATGTATGGGTCGGTTGACTGGCTGCCTAGGTCAGCCAATCAAGGGCATTCCCAGCCCTATAAAAGGGCCCAATGCAGGGGTATTTTGCAATTCAGTCTTTGGGCACTCCAGCTCTTCCTTGGTGCAGACCAGTCATTCCGGAGGAGTATTTGGACCATCCAGTTGCACATGATCTGTATCGTGTTGGAGAGCCAGACTGAGGTGCACACGAGGTGGGAACACGAAAGGGCAGTGAACAGAGAATAACCAGCAAATAACTAAATTCCAGCCATTTAGAGGATAACCCCATTTCTGCACCAGACACCAGATTGGCCATAAAACTTAGCGTCCCTTTCGGTATATCTTGATCTTTATTGAGAAGGCAACCAAATTACAGCAAAAGCACACTTTTGCAACTGTCCATAACCAGCCAACTGAATATTCAGTTCACAAGCACTTCCATCCTGCTGTGCAGTCAGTTCTTTACTCAGATAGGCATCCTAGTCCCATGCAAAATTTCATGGCAACCCTTATCAAATATCTGGCTGTTCAATTCTAACTTGGCAGCTCCAAAGGAGTCATGGCAGGATAGAAACCAACCAAGTCTATCCTGGCAGCTCTAAAAGAGTCCTGGCAGGGCAGGGTCTAGCAAAACAACCAACCCTAGCTGTTCCTAGCACACGGAAAGGTTATCTGCAGCAAGACAAAAGCTTCTGAAGGTTCTAAGGAAGGCGATTATTCGGGAAGCTCTGGAATCCCTGAAACAACTTTAGACAAGCAGACAACTTCCCTTTTGACAGCTTTTAGGCACCCTGGCAAGCGAAATTAGCAGAAGCAGCCCTAGAATGATGAAAAGCAGTAAATCAACTTTCATCTAGCACTCCTCTGTCCCCCCGGCAGTAGGCAATGCAATTCTAGAGGCTCCCAGACTGAAAAACGATTTCTTATGGAGGCTCTTTGGCTGAAAACGATTTCTTCTAGAGGCTCCCTGGCTGCAAAACGATTTCTTCAAGAGGCTTCCTGGCTGAAAATGATTTCTTTTGGACACTCCCTGGCTGAAAACGATTTCTTCTGGGGGCTCCCTGTCACAAAAGCGAATTCTTCTAGAGGCTTCTAGCACAAAAACGATTTCTTTTGGAGCTTTTGGCAGCCCTGAAAGCTCTACATGGATTGCTCAGGTAGTAAAAAATCAGCGAAGCGATTTGTTAGAACAGCCCTGGGGCAATTTCCCAACCGGTGACCTGCCTCTCTCTGCCTTCCTCTTGTCCAGAAAACTGCCTAAAAGCAAATCTCGACTATTTTGCCTGCTTCCCAAGCCAGCTTGCCAAACGTGGCCCATGGAGCTATTTTTAGTAGTGGGATTTTTACCCCTCTCTTACCCTTTAGCTCCTTACCTAGGCCCATGAAATTGATTGCATTGAATTGGCCTTTTAACAATTTAAATCAATTTGAGGCTAGAGCAGTCACTGTAAATTCCTAAAGCTTAGAAATTCACTTCCCCATGACAGGAGGATCTGTCACAGGAGCGTGAAATTCTAAGTACTTTAATGTACTACAAGACTGTGACAACTTTGGTTTTAAAAGTCCAAGCGTGGGCTTAATAATGTGTAATTAAACACGGCATGGTGCCTGGCACATAAGCGTAATTAATCCCTAGGCCCAAAGGCATTCCAAGGAATTAAAAGAGTGGTTGTTGGGAAATGATGACATGGCATTTCTAATGGCCCCCCTAGAGGGCCATGTACCTTCAATGGCCCCCCTAGAGTTCCAGGTGGCCCTACTGCCTTCTATATGCTCCTTTGCCATTCTTGGACCTTCCTGGGCCTTCTAAACTTCACATGTGTGGTTTTCTCTCTCATCTTCTCCCTTTAATGAGATTTTGGACTGGTTTTTCAGCCTCTTTCAGCTGAATTCCAATTTTCTTCATAACTCCTCATCTATTTGGATTCCTCGACTTCCGGTTGGCCCGATGCCTTCCCCTCTACCTCCCCTTCGCAGTGATATGATTTTCCCTCCGTGCGTTTCGTAGAACAAGCAGAGCTGAGCACTTCTTTTGCTGGTTGAATTTGCAAAAGTGGCTTTTTCTGGACCTTTTTGCTTCTACAGCCTCCTGGGCCTCTCCTCTTGCAAAGCTACAGCTTTCTGTTGAATTTCGAGTGGTCCCCCGTGCTGGTTGACTGGTTTTTCTTAATTTTGGAGGACTTTCCGGCGATGACACTTCTCCAAAACCTTCTCAAGAACTCCCACTTCTGCACGACAGAAGTGCTTCTTTTCGCATTTTTCAGTGGAATTCTTGCTGGTCGACTCTTGTAAATGCTCTTTCTTCATGCCTTTGCACTCCTCTTTGGCTGAGAATGCAATTGGGCATTGGCTACTATGTCCTCTTGGCGATTGAGGACTTGGTTCGAGTTTTCAGAACTTGGTGAGTTGTGATTTTGCTGCTGCAATTTCTTTTTGCCATAAGCTATTGGTTGGCCTCGTGTGCCGCCTCTTTCTTGGTTCACAGGTGCCCAAGCAGTCTACATGAGTCATTCTTTGGTTGGGTACTTTGTTGATTTTATTTTGGAGCTTTAAAAAGCTTTGTGAATGCCATCTGAAACCACTCAAAGAGAGTGCAGCTGGGGTGCAGTGTGTTGCATCTGGACAGCCAATGGAATTGCACTCGGAAAAGAGAATGGCTTTGGATTGAGCCTATGGGTTACATGCACTTATGTGATGGTGTTCTATGCTTGAAAGCCTTGCGAAGGCTCAGTGAATTGGGGCTGCCTGCTCAGTTGCAGGGAAGGTCTCCCAAATGCAACTTGTAATCATTTCACTCTGAAATATAAAGAAATACCGAAAGGGACGCCACGGTGTTTGGGGCCAATCGGGTGCACTTGTCTATGTTTGTTAAGCAGGGGCATTCTAGCCTCCATCCCTTTTTCAGTGGTTTTGTTTGTGAATAAATAGGCAAATGCCAAATGGTGATCATGCAATGGTTAATGGTTGTAATATATGCTTTGTGAGCTGTAAATAAGTGCTGAAGTGATTAAATGGTTAATTCGTTCCGAGGTCGGGACACCACACTCTCTTCCTCAAGAGGTGGGCCTCAGTCGTTTGGTGGAAGGATATCTTTGCTGCACTTTTTGACAGCTTTATATTACAGCCATAAACATGGTGAGTACCCATGAGTAAGAGAGCTCCACAACTCCTCAAAGGAGAAGGCAGGAAAGCTTCAATGATTCAGCTAGTGTACAACTACAGGGAGCACAACAAATGCCTTCTGAGCAGGCCATACATGAAGCTACAACTCAGCTCGACGGTGATACTAGTTCTAGCAGTGAGTCAGATGATGCTACTATGTTGAATGCACAACTTGCAAGTGCAGTGACTGCTTTGACTCAGCTGACTCAAAACTTGGCTCAGATTGTGCAAACAAATGCCAAGAAGAAGAAGAAATCAAGAAAGCACAAGCATGGAAAGAGTGAGTACACACATGCATCAGCTTCTCACGGCAAACAACACACTCATGCATCAATTTCCCATGAGGGACAGCCATCAAAAATGACTCAGAAAGTGACTTCCAAGAGAGAAGAATCCCCCAAAAGAGCACTTGAGAAAGAGGTACAAAAAGTACAGCCAGTGCAATAGTATGAGCAACCAACACAAGGCCTTGATTTGGGTACTTCTACTCCTTAAAATAATAATGTACAGTCCATAAATGTGGCTCAGCCACCTCAGCCATATTTGAGGCAGCAACCTGAATATTTTGGTACAGATTCTATCTTTAATGCTATGTTGACTTCACCGCCAATTGGGCATAGAAAGCAAGCCATGTATGATGGGAATGCAGCCAAGCATGCAAGCCACAGCACATGCTCCCGTGCCTAATGTTCAGCCAAGCATGGCTCTCCCTAGTGAAGGGAATGCTGCAAAAATATAGCCATCTTTGGGACAGCCAACATCAAATGTATATAAAGAATTTAAGGATGGTGGTTCTCATGTCAAGTTTGAGACATATAATGGAGTACAGGACAGGTACAAAGCCCTCACACTCCTTCAACAGTTTGATGCTGCATTTCTTGGGGGTTTGTTTACAGAAGCATCCAAGATGAGGAAGGTTGCCACATTTTTGAAAGGCAATGCACTTAAGTGGTACACCAACCTTATGCTTCATGGAGATGCACCTGCTATTTGGCTGTGTTCTCTTCTACTTGGCTTACTCCAACTTTTGAAGTTGAAGTACTTTCACACTGGCATGACTTGCCATACAAACTTTGCAAGAATCTTGATGATTACACCCAGAGGTTTTTTGCTGCCATTGAGCTCTTACAGGCATGTTTCTTTGAAAGAGCAAATAGAGAGGTACTGTTGTGGATTGCCTAGTGAGCTACGTGATTATTGCATCAAAACCAAGGTGGGTTCTATGAATCAATTAATTGAGAATGCAAGGACATCATATGCATAGATGCAAGAGAAGAATTTGGGCTTTACGGACAACAAGAAAGAAGACAGCAAACGGGCTGCCAAACACCAGGATAAGAAGGACATCAAATCTGAAAATAAAAATTATGGCAGACGACCGTTTCAAAAGGGAGTAAAAGCCCAATTCAAAGCTGGTCAAAGGCGTCGACAGCCTAATAAACAGCCCCGTACCAAGTTATCTGATGAAGAGAAAAAGTCACTCATGGAGCAAAACAAATGTTTTATATGCAAAGGAGAGGGACACCGCTCTTTTGATTGCCCATACAAGAAAAGAGACAGGTCAGATGATGATAAGAATGATGATAAACAAGCTGATCGGAAGGGCAAAAGGCCTAAACCTTCCGCAGGACTTCTTCCAAATGTGATTGGGAGTTTGCCACATGCACATGATGAAGAGGAAACGAAAAAGACTGAGATGTACAGAGCATGGGGAAAAATCAGAAATCAGAATTGTTTGTTTTTCTTTGATTCTGGGGCAAAGGTGAATTTCATAACTCCTGATATGGTAGGAAGGCTTGGCATCAAGCCTGAGGAAATGGGGCCATCCGGCATGTGTGATATGGCCAACCCTAAACTCAACACACCTGTCACTCCTATCATTGGCAAGTTGAGGATGCATATCCAGGGATATCAGGATGCAGAGGACTTCTACATTATGCCTTTGCCAGAGTGTGATGCTTTGCTTGGGATGCCTTGGATGTAAAGGGTAGGGGCTGATGTGCAGATGAGAAACAAGAAGAGTTCTTTAACTGATAGAGGCAAAAATCATGTACTTGATGTAAAGTTGAAAGGGGAGTCCATCCCTGTAGTTTCAGCTTCTTGTATTTCCAATGTAATAAAGCGTCATATTTCAGCATACTTGAGTTTTGTCAAAGAGGACAGCCAACCAATTCAGGAAGGCTCTACTCTTTCTGCTTTAGATAGAGAAAGGGCTGCTTTTATTTCAGATTTTCAAGATTGTTTCTCAGATGCACTTCCTCAAAAATTACCTCCCAAGAGGCCCGAGGATCATCAAATTGATATAATTCCAGGAAGCTCACCGCCTAATATATCTCCCTATCGTGTCAGTAAGGCACAACAGGAAGAGATAATGTCACAAGTGAAGGAACTCTTGGAAAAGGGTTTAATATAGCCAAGTAATTCTCCTTCCCGTTTCCCTGTGTTGCTTGTGCAAAAGAAGGATGGCAGTTGGAGAATGTGTATTGATTATAGGGCTTTCAATAAAGTCACAATTAAGAACCATTTTCCAATTCTACGCATCGATGATATATTGGATCAGTTGGAAGGTTCCTCAATGTTCAATCGTATTGACCTTAAAAGTGGATACCATCAGATAAGGATACGGCCTGAAGATGTCTACAAGACTGCCTTCCGCACTTCATTTGGCTTATATGAGTTCCTTGTGATGCCTTTTGGTTTGACTAATGCACCTGCCACTTTTAATAGAATGATGGACACAATTTTTAGAGCGCACAGAAAGTTTGTGGGCACTTTCTTCGATGACATCATTGTGTTCTCTAAAAATTTTCAAATTGTACATGTGCCGAGTAACAAAAATGTCGTGGCTGATGCACTTTCCAGGAAACCACAGCCTGAAGTAGTCTCCAAGAAACCCAGTGTTTCAGCAATGAGCATTGCTTACAACAATGTGTTAGATGTGATGAAAGATCAATATGTTAATGATGCTGATTTTTCAACTATTTATGATCAGCTTTCTGATGATCAAAGGCATGATCACTATATGTTGAAAGAGGGTTTCATTTTGATGCATAGACGACTCTGTGTCACTGATCAGATGCGACAGAAAGTCATAATGGAAAGTCATGCTCCTCCATATGCAGGACATAGGGGAATTACAGCAACAATTACAGCAGTGGAGCAATACTTTTATTGGCCATCTTTGAGGAAAGATGTGGAAGAATATGTGAGAACATGCATGGTTTGTCAGAAAGCAAAGTTTGACAGGCAGAAGGCACCTAGGTTGTTACACCCTTTGCCAATTCCGGATAGACCATGGCAAAGCATAGCTATGGATTTTGTGTTTAATCTTCCACGTACTCCTACTGGACATGATGGATTGTAGACAATAATTTGCAGGTTTAGCAAACAAGCCCACTTTGTGCCAGTAAGAAAGAAAATTACAGCAGATCAAATTGCCAAATTGTTTCTGCAGCATGTCTTGTAGAATGTGAACCGAAAGCAAACTCATTGTCAGACGCATTTCTCCTTTCTCGTCTGCGCGTGTTCACATGCATGTATGGATCTGTGTCCTCGTGATTACTTGTTCCTATGCCTTGCATAACAGATGGAGTTGCACTAAGGGAATAGGGCAACATACCTTGCACTGATTCTTGTGGGATAGGCACTGTCGAATAACCCAATGTTCTCATGCCGGCCTGTCCTCTTTCGTCAGGGTATACTTGTTCTTCGTTGGCACCGAACTTGAGATGTTGCTCAGCTTCTTCTGAGTTGAATAGAGGTCCTTGTTTACGTATCAGAGAGAACCGTGGAGAGGTAGAGGCACGAGGTGTGCGGGTACTCGCTTCAAGTTCCTTCCATTTCTGGAATTCAGCAAATTCTTTAAAGAGTTTGGAGAGGTATTCATCACCTTCAATCCTTGCAGACTCTCTCTCGACATATGACGAAGGTGGTGGTTGAATAGAGGTCGATTCAGGCTGAGATCGCTTCGGGGAAGAGGGAGAAGACATCTTCAGGTGATGATTTATCTTCCAAGCTTTTCAGATCAAGGCTCAGGTGTCGATTGGCACACCTGGCTCTGATACCATATAAAGAAAATACTTGGAGACAAATAAAACAATACTGAAGACTAATAATGGCTGAAGAAGAAATATATATCACAAACAGAACTCAGTACAGGAGAAGATATGAGAAAAGCTCTGGAGGAAGCAAACGTCAATCCTCTAGGGAAGACAATCGTAGTGAACTTCTGCACTAGCTCCACAAGTTGGAACTGAACCAAATCTGAGACAGCAAACTGATGCAAAGGTTGCTGCAGATTTGGAATAGAAAGAACATAATCTGGAGTGGAAGTTGGAGGCAGATCTGGAGCAGAAGTTGGAGCAGATCTGGAGCAGAAGTTGAGGGCAGATCTGGAGCAGAAGTTGGGACAGATCTGAAGCAGAAAGGAAGGCAGATCTGGAGCAGAAAGGAGGGGCAGATCTGAAGCAGAAAGGAGGGGCAGATCTGAAGCAGAAAGGAAGTCAGATCTGGAGCAGAAAGAAGGGCAGAACTGAAGCAGAAAAGAAGGCAGCCAGGAGGCAGGAATTGAAGCAGCAGAGGAGGCAGCCAGGAGGCAGAAGTGGAGGCAGCAGCGGAGGCAGCCAGGGGGCAGAAGAGGCTCAGGGTGTGCAGGTACCTCTGGAGCTGGAAGAGATGAAGAATACTTAGGCCCCCCCCCTTTAAATAGGAAGGGGCAAGTCGGTCAACCAGCTGGTTGACCCCAGAACTGACCGACCTGGTCAGATATTGACCGACCAGGTCAATCTGGTCGGCCAGATCTGGTTGGCCAGATTTGGTCGGCCAGCAAGGAGCCTTTGTTTTTATTTATTTTATTTTTTTTTATTTTTTGACCTCCGAACCGGGGCTCTTTGACAGGGCTTTGGTTGTGGATTTTGCCTCCGATCCGGGGCTCTTTGACAGGGCTTTGGTTGTGGAATTTTGTCCGGACGGAGAGTCACCTGTGGTGTTTTTACCTGCAAGTGATCGGACTTTTGCACCAGTTTGACCTTTGATTATCCTGTCCTCTAGAATTGGAGATTGCCTGGCTTAACAAGGGAAACCTGGGAAGTGCAGGAATACAGAGCCGAAACCTATCAATGGGGAAGACCTCAATTCCAACAGATCTAGATAGTGTGGAGGTGTGAAACTTGAAGTATGATGTCGCTCTTGTAGAGATATATACAATGATATGGTGGTGTGGTATCAATAGACTATGACTTAGTTATTTTAGAGTTTTTGTGTGCTCTAGTACTTGGACTATATATACGAAGTACTTGTACTTCATTTGGTTGAACATTTCAGAAGTTCACTTCTTGTTCTCGTGTGTTCACAACTCTTCTCCATTCTTGTTCCTACATGTGGTATCACTTCCAGCTCTGTCCCTTGCTTCCCTGCTCTCCTACGTGCTTCTATTGCACTTCTCTCGCAGAGAAGAAGTTAGTTCTTGCTGGTCGACTTCTCATGATCTTGAGCTACAAGATTTTGCACCAAGAAGCACTCCTCAGCTGGGCGACTTTGTTTTGTGCCGCGCGCATTGCTTTTTCAGGCAATTCTGGATACCGGAAGTTATTTAGCTGTGTCGGGCAACCCGGATGAGTTTTGATCAAATGTACCGAGGTTTTACCCCCCTTTCAAAGCTGTTCGTGCTCTCAGAAATTTCATTCTGAGCAACAGATAAGAAGATACCAGCAATATCATTTTACGTTTTGCTGATTTTTACTGATTTCCGTACATTTTTCCTTTGTTTCGACTCTCCACCTCGCCTCTCCAGCTCAACATTTGCCTTGCCCACTTGCCTGTTGCCTCTCTAGCTCGCCTCTCGCATCTCCATCTTGGGATACGACTTGGTGGTTCGACTTTTGCTCCAGCTCCAGCTCAAGATCCTTGCTTCAGCTCATTTTCAGCCTCTCCCAGTTGATATAGCATTGCACAGAGTTGCCCATTTGCTGTCTTTTCCTTGCAAGTACACTTGCCTTTATTCTTGAGCTTGCAATCGTGTCTCTCATTGAGAATTTTGGTTCAAGGACTGAAGCAAATAAGTTGAATGGACCCAACTATGCTTGTGGTCATTTACACTCAAGAATATCTTGGTTGGAAAGGGCTTATTGGACATTGTGAAAGATGATGAGGCTAGACCTGCTAGATCTCGCACGAGTGCATCTTTCACTTCTAGCACTACCACTCAGTCTTCTACTACCGCTCCCACGGAGGATCAGAAGAGGTTTGATCGCAGGGATGCCCAAGCATTGTCTTTGATTGCATTGTCTGTGAAGACACACATTAAGTCCAATATCAAGTCTTGCAAGACTTCAAAGGCAGCTTGGGATAGAGTGAAAAGTATATGGAATGTGAAGAATGAAGCAAGAAGCATTGCTTTGAATAATAAGTTCAATAACTTGTCCATGTAGGAAGGTCAAACTATTCTCGCTCATATTGCAAAGATTACTGACATTTTGGATGAGCTCGCAGCTATTGATGATGGTATAGAAGACAATAAATTGGTCTCTATTACCCTCAATAGTCTGGCACCCTCATATGATACGTTTGTTACTTCCTTGACTATTATGCTCAAGGCTGCTCCACTCAGTTTTGAGGAGTTAGTTGGCTTGCTTTTACAGGAAGAAATGCAGACTTCTAATTCAGCCCGTTCGAGTCAGCAAGCACTTGCCACTCATGGAAAGGGTAAATTTCAGAAAAAGACCAGCCACTCATGGAAAGGGTAAATTTCAGAAAAAGACCAGCCATGCTTATCAGCCCAGGAAATGCAAATGCAATTATTGCAAGAAGCCTAGTCATTACATTGGAGAGTGCCAAAAAAGGATTGCCAATGAGAAAAACCACTCAGGGTATAATCCGATTGCAAAGAGGAAGAATAGGACTCTCATGGAGATGACACGGTGTATGCTGAAATTTAAGAGAATGTCAAAAGCATTTTGGGGTGAAGCAATTGTTACAGCCACATACATTCAGAATCGCTACCCTACACAAGCATTGGTTGACAGAACGCCTTTTGAGGCATTTTATGGATACAAGCCCAAGGTCAATCACTTCAGAGTATTGGGGTCTCTTGCATATGCTTTGGTACCAGCTGAAAATCGATCCAAGCTAGATGATAAAAGCATCAAATGCATTTTTGTGTGGTTTAGCACTGAAAGCTGAGGTGTAAGGCTAGCCACAAGGAAAGTAATCATAAGAAGGGATATTTTGTTTGCAGAGCATGATAGCATGCAGCCCATCAGTGAGGAGTTGCCTCCATATGATGATACACGTATGGACATCATTCAATTTGAGGATGATCCTGAAGTTCATAGATGGGCTTGGTTGACACTTGCAGATGCTAAAGATCAGCCTGTATTGGGGAGAACCAGGGCCAACACTCTGAATGCTAAGAAGCAGGTGAATTTTGCTCTCGTGACCCAAGTAATGGAAGCTGAAACCAAGCCTTAGCGCTTTGAGGATGCTTAGGGCAATCCGGCATGGCAGAAAGCCATGGAAGCTGAGATTAGATCCATTCAAAAGAATGCTACATGGGACTTGGTTGATGCGCCCATTGACAAGAATTGGTCGGCACCAAATGCATCTACAAAATAAAGTATCATGCAGATGGTACAGTTGAGAAGTACAGAGCCCGTTTAGTTGCCAAGGGGCATGCACACAAGAAGCATGCACAAAAGAGAGAATAGATTATGAGGAGACTTTTGCTCCAGTGGCCAAGATGACTACCATTCGCTATGTCATCTCTCTTGCTGCGTTTTATGGTTGGTCTGTGTACTAGATGAATGTCAAGGCCGCCTTCCTCAATGGGGATCTCAACGAGAAGGTATGGGCTGAAGCAAGTGCCTCGTGCATGGTATCATAAGATACATAAGTTCTTGCTGTCCTAGGGCTTTGTCAACACTCATACAAAGCCAAATTTATATGTTCCGCAACAAAAATCAGATTTGGTCATGCTTGTGCTTTATGTCGATGACATCATACTCACTGGCAGTAATTTGCAGCAAATTGCAGGAGTGCAGTCCGTCTTGCGTCAGACCTTTGACATGACAAATTTAAGCCTCTTACACTACTGGGGAAAGATGCAAAGGAATGTCTTTCCAAGGAATGGACCAGCGGTTAGAGCTATAAGAAAATTACAGCTTATACATAGTAAAGTGTCTTTATTGATGTTTTTTTCAGATTTACACGGGTCTATTATTTATGTGCTTTAAGCATTTTGTTGCCATGGCTGAAAATGAGAGAGTAATAGTTGCAGATGCCTAGGATAGAGGAGGGAATACTTGTCAAATGCTTTTATAGAATATTTGTAGGAAAAAGATATTAAGTACTAGTGTACACTGCCATACACAACTCAATATGTCACCACAATGTAAATATCCTAAGTCAAAGTACAGTTGACCATTTATTTGATCATAATTAAAGAGTTTTATATGTGTTAATTATGGTCAAAGAATTGACTACGGTCAAAGATACTTGACTCTGGTCAAGTAAACCTGACTTCGGTCGGGGAGACTTGGTTTCTTACCAAGAGGGTTAACTACGGTTAACCAGAGAACTACAAAGCTGACTACGGTCAGAGAGTGTTGACTTCGGTCAACGAGACTTGGCATGCGCCAAGAGGGTTAACCACGGTTAACCAAGATGTGCCAACTTCGATTGGAGAGACTTGGGTATAATTAAGGCGCCTCGACCCTTGGTCAAAGCCCCTTAATTATGATCAAGAGCATTGACTTCGGTCAACGAGAGAATATATATATATATATATGTGTGTGTGTGTGTGTGTGTGTGTGTTATGTGTGCACATGTATTCAGTGGGGACGCCCACCGTGACTAGAACTAGTCCACAATGTGTTATTTACATGCAAAGCGCTAACAATTAATGGGTGCCATGGTGGTGCGCTTTAATTAATTGTTGCAGGTACTAGGAAGAGTTATTTTCCTAAGCGCTACGGGAGCCTTATCAGAGTCTGGGAGGCGGTTCGCGTGACCAAGTGCTTCGAAGACTCCAGAGTTGCCCTTAGTGGCATGTAATTAGGAAAGTAGTGTAGAAATTGACAAGTGGCTTGTTGCCAAGAAGGGAAGCCTGAGAGCTCATGTAATGATTCATTCATTCACATTTTGGATTATGTATGTACAGCTCCTACGCCGAACTGATGTACTCAATTTCTCTCTGATGAATTAAAAAAACCTTCGGGGGGGTGCAGCCCGACGATTGTCTTGGGCCCTAGTGTCTTTGTTGAGAGAGAGAGAGAGGGGGAGAGAAAATGAGAGTGTTGTTGGTTGTTTTATTTCTACGGGTAGTATTTCATTGGTATCAGACCCAAGGCTCATAGCCTTCTCAGGCTGTGACGATCCAAGAGATAAGGAGGGAAAGAAGCAGAGACCCACCGTGACCACGTAAAGCGTTGAGGTGAGCGTAACGTGCAGGTGCAAGTGTACCTGAGCAAAGGAGGGAGTCGCCAAAAGTGATGAGGCCTATTACCACAACGACGCATAGCCTATGGCGAAGACAAAGTGTGGTGATTAAGCGTCTGCAAACAGAAAAGCTAGACGAGGACTTGAAATCCTGAGCGAATCTGGTTTCAGCAGCACAAGCGATCGACACTAGCACTAGCCATGGGATTTTATTCGGAGGTCTCATCGTGAGCAGAAGACTTTGTTCATCGTTTGGAGCCTCTGATGTTGTGCGTCAAGCTATGGGCGTTTGATTCGCAATTGCTAGAAAGGTGTAAAGCAGTAGGTCTAGCCATCGTTCCATTTTTCGTTGACGCTGAGCGCTGACAGAAGCCCCGCGACGGAGGACTCTAGAAGGCGCAGGCGCGACACGCAACGCTGCCCTGAAACCTTAGGCATACGTGGCTTTTGCTGACGTGGCCAACGTGCCAGCTAGGAGTACACGTGGTCTAGTTAGTCCAGTTGCAGACTAATCAGACCAGAACCAGTCAGTCTGGTTAGAGTAACCAGCCAGTTACTCCATCTGGTTACTGTCCCCAAAAGACAATTGCAGAGACTGTTTCTGCCAGCAGTCTTCACCTATCTGAGAGAGTATTTACTATCAGAAAAGCAGCAGAAACACAGTAAAATCAGAGATTTGCAGAAAAAGAAAATGCATGCCTTTGTGCTCAGGAAAAGATGAGTCAGATGCATTCTGAATGCTTTTTTGCAACAGCCAGAAAAGGGGCAATATAGTTATTGATGACTTGGCAACTTTGTGGGTATATGCCTTGAGTTGACAGCCCGGTACTGGCATAGATTGTGAATGCAAGACACCTCTTGTTGAGGTAATTTTTCCCTTTGAAAAGCAAAGACAGCGTGCATCAGTTGCATACACAGTGTGTGTAAGAAACTTGCAGATCTCAGACGAGTTGTAAGAAAATGGCTCAATCACCTATCCAGTGGGATTCACAAGAGAGGGATGTACATCCAAGACAGAGAAGTGAGCAACAAACTCAACAAGAATTTGAGCAGATGGTACGCACTCGTATACAAGAGATGGAAAATCTCAAAAAGGATCCAAGGGCTCAGCATTTGTTTCAAGCAGAAGCTATGCCTAATGCAGCATATGATGTGCCAATGCCAAAGGCACACTCTCGTGTACAGCCAGAGAAAGAGAGATCTCATAGGGGACGGTCTCATAGCAGGAAGAGATCGAGGCATCATCACTGATCTCCTAGTCCATCATCGTCTACCTCGAGCTCGACTTCTGTATCTTCTTCTTTATCAAATAAACCATCAAGGAAAAGAAGGAAACACAAGAAGTCTAGGAAGAGTAAGTCTTCCAGAGAGACCAAGGAATTCAAAGAGGGAGGTAAATCTGTCAAGTTTATGACCTACAATGGACAGTATGGTCATACAGACAAAGCATTGCAGTTCATCAGGTAGTTTGATGCTGCATTCGGTACATAAAAGTTTTCAGAATCCTCCAAGTTAAGAATGGTCAGTTTGCACTTGACAGCAACAGCTAGTGCATGGTGGAGTGCACAGACCACAGATGGGTCAGCCCCAAAGAAGTGGAAGGACTTCAAGAAATCCTTCTACCAACAGTTTATGCCTAAACAGTTTAGAGATCATGTTCTTCAAGATTGGGACAGTTTGCATATGGATGCAGGAGATACAGTGGATGTGTACAACCAAAAGTTTTGGGATGCTTATTTGCAGGTTGCACCTTTCAAAAAGATCTCCAAAGGAACCCAAATGAGAAAGTACAGAGCAGGTCTCAATCCAAGAATCCAGGTAGTAGTAAATGCTTTGGGGGCAAAGAACATTCAAGAACTTATGCATTCAGCTTCAGTAGCTAGTCTGGTGCCGGAGTACCTCAGACTCAAAAGAGCTTTTGCTATCATGGGGAAAGATAAGAGATCAGCAAGCATTAATCCTATTTGATCCAGGGTCTATAGACAATTTCATATCTGAAGATTTAGCCCTGAGATTAGGGATAAGGTTTTTGTAAAAGAAAAAGAAAATGATATGCATGCTGAAATGAATGATGCGGACAAAGATAAATTTCAGTTTCTTGTAAACTTTAAAGATTGCTTTTCTGATGCTTTGCTAGGGGAGTTACCCCCAGAGAGGCCAGAAGATCATCAGATAGAGTTAATGCTTGGTAGTGAGCCACCAAACAGACCACCTTATAGAGTCAGTGCAACTCAGAGAGAGGAGATTATGGCTCAGGTACAGGACTTGCTGTCCAAAGGGTTGATTCAGCCTAGCTCGTCTCCTTTTTGTTCACCAGTACTTCTAGTACAAAAGAAAGGTGGTTCTTTTCGAATGTGCATTGATTATTGTGCACTGAATAAGATGACCATCAAAAATAGATTTCCAATACCACGCATAGATGATGTGCTTGACCAGCTCAAAGGAGCAACAGTTTTCAACAGGATAGACTTGAAGAGTGGCTATCATCAAGTCAAGATACAACCACAAGATGTGCATAAGACAGCTTTTCGCACTACATTCGCGTTGTATGAATACTTAGTGATGCCTTTTGGGTTGACAAATGCTCCAGCCACATTCAATAGAATGATGGATCGCATCTTCTGAAAGTACATGCATTTCACGGGTACTTTCTTTGATGATATCCTGCTTTGGTATTTCAAGAACTTCAAAATCAACTTTTTGCCAATAGCAAGAAAAGACAAGAGCGTCGACTTCGGTCAACGAGAGAATAAATATATATTTATTTATTTATTTATTTATTATATTTGTTATGTGTGCACATGTATTTAGTGGGGATGCCCACCGTGACTAGAACTAGTCCACAATGTGTTATTTGCATGCAAAGCGCTAACAATTAATGGGTGCCATGGTGGTGCGCTTTAATTAATTGTTGCAAGTACTAGGAAGAGTTATTTTCCTAAGCGCTACGAGAGCCTAATCAGAGTCTGGGAGGCGGTCCGCATGACCAAGTGCTTCGAAGACTCCAGAGTTGCCCTTAGTGGCATGTAATTAGGAAAGTAGTGTAGAAATTGACAAGTGGCTTGTTGCCAAGAAGGGGAGCCTGAGAGCTCATGTAATGATTCATTCATTCACAAATTTGGATTATGTATGTACAGCTCCTACGCTGAACTTATG
Organism: Dipteris shenzhenensis; assembly: GCF_047967505.1. Lineage (NCBI taxonomy): Eukaryota > Viridiplantae > Streptophyta > Polypodiopsida > Gleicheniales > Dipteridaceae > Dipteris > Dipteris shenzhenensis. Next base: position 4,427,812 of record NC_141618.1, on the reverse strand, counting down.
TACTCAATTTCTCTCTGATGAATTAAAAAAACCTTGGGGGGGGTCCAGCCCGACGATTGTCATGGGCCCTAGTGTCTTTGTTGAGAGAGAGAGAGGTGTTGTTGAGAGGGAAAATAGATCCCTGATGGAGATGGCCACATGTATGAAAAGGGTAGAAGCTATCTTATAAATTTTGGATGGAATCCATTATGTGTGCCACACATTTTTTGAATAGGTACCCAACGTCCGACAGTTGATAGTAGAGCTCTGGAGACAGCCCCAGGACAAACCCGACGAGGGGTGGGTGGCATGGGTGGCTCAGAGGATTCAACAGAGCAATCAGGAGCCCCAATGCCAGGCCCTGAGCCGGAGAACTGCTCTTCAGGAGTGGGAGAGAGCGTTGCACCTAGATCTTGTGTCTATCGAGAGACTCAAGGAGTAGGACTTGGGGTCCCAATGGCCCAGGGACCGTCTGGAGCATGCACGTTTGGAGCTGCAGGACTTGGAGGTCCGCAGAGCAGAGTTCTCATAGAGACTCATACCACTCTTCACGGGCCAAATGGGTCCAACATGGTGATCCACACCACATGACCATGGTCTGCAAGGATCCAACTACAACGTTTCAAGGACTCGTAGGGGCATATGCACACAAACCCCCATGAGATCCTCGAGATGACTACAGCGATCTATCGCCAGCCCTTTAAATCAAAGAGGCCTCGTCCACCACTCTTCTGGCTAGAGAGGCAGTTTGAGAGCAGGTCCCCTCAGTTGTTTCGCAAGTCTTAGCAGACGTCTGGAGGAGCCCTTCACTGATGAGGAGTTGTGGGAGGCCTTACAGGCTCTTCCAGGCCAGAAGTGCCCGGGAGAGGAGGACGACCTGCTGACCCCGACCATTTTTCGATGCTTCTGGGAGTACATCTCCACCTCCCTCCAGTTAGCCTGACAAGAGATCTTTGATTCCAGATCCCTTCCACACTCCTTGAGCAAGATTGGATATGCCTGATTCCAAAGGGAGGAGATAGATCATGTATTCACCAGTGGAGACCGATCACCCTTCTTGATGTAGCTTACAAGCTCTTGGCTAAGGTCTTGAGTCTGCTTCTCAAACCCCACCTTCCAGATATCATTCACGAGACACAGACCAGATTTGTCCAAGAGCGTAGCATCCTGGATAATATCTTTACTTTCTGGGAGGTAGTTGACTAGGCCAGGAAGGAGGCGCAACCTTTCGCCATCCTTCTTCTCGATTTCGAGAAGGCATGTGATAGTGTAGAGTGGTCCTTCTTGAAGGGGACTATGCAAAGACTCAGCTTCTCGGAGAGATGGATCATAGGGGTTTCAGCTCTTTATGCAGGCAGCTCAAGCCAGGTGATCATTGGGGGCCACATAGGCGAGACCCTTCCTCTTTCCTGTTTAGTGAGGCAAGGTTGCCCGTTGGCCCCTTATCTTTTCCTCTTTGTGGAAGAGGCCTTGGGCTATTTTTTGCATTCTCATGCACTTGGCCTTACAGAGATGAGGCTTTCGATCTGGAAGGAGGAGGAGCTCCTAGACTCTGAGTTTGAAAATGATACAATGCTCTATGTGGACAGCTCCACAACTAGTCTAAAGGGGGTCAGAGGGGCCTTGTCCATTTATTGTGAGGCCTCAAGAGCTCGCATAAATTGGACCAAATCTATTGGTTTCTTCACAAGCACAAAGGAGATCCAGGAGGTGCAAGATTGGGGAGCGGATTTTGGCTTTCGGTGGATCCCGAGAGGGGAGACGACAAAGATATCTGGGCTGCCAGGTAGGCATCAACATTTCGGCGGAGCAGCAATTTAGCCCAGTTCTAGAAAGTGGGCGGAAGCTCTTGTACTGGAGCTCCGCTAAACTCACACTCGCGGGCCGAGCATTAGTGGTTAACCAGGTACTCCTTGCCACAGCCTCGTACATTGCTTCTTGCTAGTGTTTCCACCAAGACTGTATGGGGCAGCTACGACGCTTGGTACGAAAATTTCTCTTGTCCGGATCAGATGGCACGCGCAACACCAAAGCCAGGGTGACCTGGCAGACACTGATTTTGCCCTAGGCACAAGGTAGACTAGGCATTATTGATCCAGAGATGCAGAGCAGAGCCCTTTTGGGCAAGCTGGCAGTGAGAGGCCTCACCCTAGGAGCGGAACCTTGGAAGCTCCTACTCCAACGAGGGCTTCCTGGGAACACTCCTCTCACTGGTGGTCAGTGGCAGCAGTCCTACAAGTGGATCTTCTCTAGGGCTTCGTTGACAGGGAAGGGTTCTCCATTGATGAGGAGCCTCTACTGAGTGTGGTAAAGATTGGCAGGAGGACTCATACAGAGCAACAATGCCAAGGAGCCAGTTGACTCACTTCTGACTCATCTTAGATTCTTGCAAAAACACGGCAGCAAAGATAAAGATTCTTACACACTCAAATAAAAGGGGATGATGACTTCGATATCGGAGGAGCTCACCCCAATTAAAGAGCCAATAGAGAAGAAAAGGCACTTACTAGGAATTCAAATCTAAGCCTAAATATTCTCCATCTTAGACTAATGTAACAATGGCCATTCTATGTTAGGATTACAAATAGTCACGCTGCTATATTAAAGGTGGTGATGCTTCATGCGCTCGCATTTTAGGGATTTGATGCAAAAGCTTCATACATAGTCTTCCATCTGTGTTAATAGAACCGTGCGTGTGTGTGTGTGTGTGCGCGCGCTTTTAACAAGCCTCGCATATTTGATCATAATCCCATTCTACTTTGGGTATCTGTTATAGAAATTGAGGAGCATGTCTTGACGAGACATTAATTGTTTCTGAGAAGCTAAGTATTTTCCAAAGGTCGATTTGAGCGACCGTTAGATAAGGATATTTGAAAGTGATGTCTACAAAACTTCTTTTTGCATGCATTTGGACATTATGAGTTCTTAGTAATACGCTGTGGACTTATGCATGCATCACCAACTTTTCAACATATGATGAACGATATCCTCTGTTCAGATCTGGGAAAGCTTGTTGTTTTCTTTTTAGATGCCATTTTGGTATATAGTACGACTCTTCCAGATGCCATTTAGGTATACAGTAAGACTCTTCCATTTTGGTATTCAGTAAGATGCCATTTAGTACGGACTATTTCTGTTTGGGCAAGACTTGATGCATTGACCCCTCCATAGTCTTATCAACTCTGGACGGAGCAATGTGGCGCCTATGGATTTGGGAGGGCAGATCCTTATGAGCAGCCTACAGCACATGATGATGTGGAAGAAATTGTCACAGAGCAGAGAACAGCTGTACAGGAAGCCAGATCAGCCCCCCAATGGCTTATGCAAACTTTGCACGACAGCTAGCAGTCAGTCCTTGCCCCAATAGAACAAGGTCTGATTCATGAGGTTCAGAAGGAGCACACTATGCTGATTCAGCTTGGATGAGCACCCTTTGTGATGCAGAAGAACCTGAACTTTGAGGATGCCCAAGACAATGAGCATTGGATGAGAATCGGGAGCATTGGATGAGAGCCATGAAGGCAAAGTTGGATTCAATCCACAACAACAAAACATGGGATTGAGTGGAAGGGTAGAGAATATGATGACCTAAATGACCACCATCAGGTGTATGCTTATCAAAATGGAAAGTGCCATCAGTTGGACAAACCGCCTTTCTGAATGGGGGCTTGCATAGGAAGTCTATGTGAGTCAACCCAATTGTATCAACAAGCTTGGTCAAGAAAATAAAGTATGCAAGCTGCATAAGGCGTTTTATGGGCTCAAACAAGCTCCACGGGCTTGGTATGAGAAGACTCGTACTTATTTGACCAACCAAGGTCTAAATAATAGTCCAACAAAAAGTTCCCTATACGTCAAGAAGGACAAAGGGTACTTGTTAATAGTCATCCTTTATGTGGATAACATACTACTCTCATGCATCAATCCAGAGAAAATTGCAGAATTCAAGAAAGATCTTAAAGATCCATTCGAAAAGTCAGATTTGGGACTATTGTAGTATAATATGGGAATTCAGTTTACGCCGTCACAAGAGGGGATTGTCATGAAACAGTCCAAGTATATACAAGGACTGTTACATAGGTCCAACATGCAAAATTGTAAGCCAATTTCAACTCCTGTTGAACCAGGGCTTAAACTCTCTAAGAGTGATGATACTAAACCATTTGATGTCACTCTATATTGTATGCCTTATCTACCAATCAACACGCGTCTTGATATTTTAGTTGGGGGTGCCACGAGAACATACGTGCACAGCTTGAAGGCCACTAATTGGTATGCAGTAATACATTTTCAATTATTTGCAGGGCACCCAACATCTAGGATTATTTATGCCAAGGGGGTGACTCTCAGTTCCATGCATTCAGTGATTCAGACAAGGTAGTGACCATGATGGTCAAAGTCCACTAGTGAAAATTGTTTCTTTCTTGGCAGCTGATGCATATCTTGGTTGAGCAAAAAGTAACCCACTATGGCCACCCCTATGTTAGACTTAGGGCAACCCTTACTATGCAGAATAAACTCAGAACACTCACTTGATCTCCCCCAATCACAGCAGCAAACAGTCACTGAACTCACACAGAGAATACACCATTGTCACATGCACCCCTGCACTTGGGTGCAAAGTGACACACTGGCTAAATCGACAAGTGTGTAATAGTTCCCTAATAGGAAATTTTGTCGTATGCTGTGACCCCTTTGTGAGCCCTTGTCTAGGTACAGTCACACACAAGCTACGTAAGTCAATCTCTTAGTCTTAGGTCAAGTCGGAAGATCAGTCCTTGTTCACTAGTACCCACTGGAGAAACGTAGGGTCCAGCCTAGGATAGGAGCCCTTTTGGGCCCCCTCAGGGCTGGAACAAGTGAAGAGAATGGCAGGGGAAGGGCTGCCTTTATAGGCTACCCTGCACCCCTCCCTAGGGCTGCCATTTATGGGGCCAAGGGACCAGCCAACCAGCCCCAAAAGCCCTATAAATAGGGGGCCTCCAGGCCCTCTTTCCTCATTCAGTTCTCCCAGCACTTCAGCCTCCTACAGTTCCTCCTCAGCCCCCTCTGAACAGCCTGACACTCACCCCCAGTGGCCCTCTAACCAGCCTCAGCCTTTGGCATCAGTTCAGCCCTCTGGGAACGTGTTTACGCAGCGCATCAGACGGGGAGTTAGGACAGCGAACGGAATAAGGTTTGTGGTCTGTTTCAGCAGCTCTTTTCAGTTATCGTTTACAGCTTTACACAGCTCACTCTCAGCTCTATATTTCAGTCATCTCTCAGCTCTCTTATAGGATCTATCACTCCTAGCTTTCACTCTCTCACTCACGCAGTAACCCTGCATTCCGGTGGACAGCGCAAGCCTCTCCCTTGCCTTGCATAAGCGTCCTACATCATCAGTGTGGACAGCATAAAGGTCTCGGTATTGGTCGGTGTTGCCTCTCAGGTCTTCTGCTCTACGTGTGCACAGTAGGCTCTTCAAAAACGCGTTTTCCGTGCTCTCTCGAAGAGTGTTTTTTGTATTTCTCAGTTCTCCAAGTATAAAGCAAATTCTCCCCTGATTGGGGGAGGGGGCCCTCAGTGGGTACAGGGACCCAATCAGTTGTCAACTCTACTCTCTCTCTATCTCATCTCCTTTCTCTCTCTATGGTTTACAACGCTAAGTCCTCACTAAAGGTTTGAAGGAGGTCTTGCTGTGAATTACATGATTAGATTACCATTGCATGTTACAGCCATGTAGAGAAGGAATAGAACTCAGATTATTCATCCACAAATCGCAAAATCCGCAAAGAAAAGGAACCAGAAAAAGGTGCTCAGATTGCGATCTACAGGAAAAAAAAATGCCACTCTACAGTGTTCGCATGACCTTCAGAGGCTTCAGTTCGCATGAGTAAAAGTAGCCAAAACGCCTGCCTATTATATGATGATGAGGGATCCCAGTCAACCAATGGGGTCTGCTAAGATAACTGAAGTAGAACTCGACCGACGAATAATTGAAGTAGATCTGGCCCAACCTGGTCTGCAGCCAAAAGTCCATTGGATCTACTAGAGTTTGATGCTCATGCAAGCGCCTTTCTCCCACACTGATAGAGCACCACCCGCGCTGTGCCCCCCACCCGACACCTCGTCTTGCCCCACCCTCGCGATCCATGTGTCTCGTGCCCTGGTCCTGATGCCGACCCCACCAACACCCCGTGCCATCCCACTAATGGTCCTTGACCCCAACGCCCCATGCCATCCCATCAATGGCCCCCGATTCCCAATGCCCTACGTTGTTCCATCCCCAACCTCATCAACAGCCCCCAATCCTGACACTTGACCCTAAAGGCTCCCCCCACCCGGCCCCTAAGTGGGGGGTATGTGTTGGGAAGAGTATCTTCCTAGAATTCGCCTATAACAATTCTAAGCATTCAACACGTTGCTATAGTCCCTTCATGTTGATGGATTTCAGTCCAAAGCACCAATGTCTATAGGACTTCAGAAGAAAAAAGTGCAGCTTGAGAAGGAAAAGATAATGCTGCCAAAGACTTGCATTAAATGTTGAAACATACTTAACATAATATCAAAAGAGCTCAAGATAGAGCTAAAAGCTACATGGATCCACATGGAAGGAAATTTGAGTGTGACGAAAGAAGAATTCTATTTAAAAGAAACAAAGTCTTCCAAAACCATAAAGGCCAATGAGTTTCCTAAGTCATCTATGAGGTATTGTGGACCACGCACGACACTCAAGCGAATTGGTGAGTTTGCTAGCTATACCAGAAAAATGTAGAGTACAACAAGTCATGCATGTTCGTCAGTTTTATAAATAAATAGGATAGACAGCAATCTGTCCTCTTGAACTGACACAAACCTTGCAAAAGTTAATTGCACCTTCATGAGTTAACCTCACTTTAAGGATATTGTGGCGAAACATTCATTGAAATTTTTCATCGTTCTATAGGGCAGACCTTCGTATCGGGAAAACTTGGTTAGCCTGAGCTTCTCAGAATCGTGACAGTGTGCCAAGTTTTCTTTTGAAAGAATAGTTTATAAATCAGCTTAGTGCTACGAATGATCTTCTCTTTATTACAGCATCCAGGGAGGTAGATTGAATGATCAGGGTAGACAATGGCGCCCTTGGTACAAACTGCGTATGCAGGCCCTTAACCATTACGCATGAACACGAAAGAAACAACGATATGATGATACCCTGCAAAATGCCTTTCGACAACAGGGGTGCCGCGCAGACGTACAAATGCAGACAAGAATTGGGAGCATGGAAAAACGTCAGACAAGGCGCACCTGAGCATGACTCCAACACTGTTCTACAGTGAGAGGACCATTGTTGTGAAAGATGCCATGTAGGATGTCAGCAAGACGAAAGGCTTCTTCTGGGGGCACCTTAGGATCGATGGGCTCTGTCCTACCAAGGCTGCTTCTACTCCTAGGCACTGATTTGGAAGTGAGCTTGGATGTGCTTCCCCTTGCCAGCAGCCTCAAAGCAGTGGCAAACATCTTTTGGCTCCTGCCCAATTCAAATAAACCAAACAAAACTCCTCATCTGCAAGCTCCTGTCATTTGCTCACAAACTCTGCCAACTGAGAGAGATCAGAAAGGAGCCTTCGATCAGCAATGCAATGATCCAAACCAAAGTTGACATTCAGCCCCAGAAATTTGAGAAGAATGAGCATATTCGGGATTCCATGATCTCTCGAAGTCCATCATACGAATAGGTGTAGAACCTTGTAGAGCCTCGGATTTTCTAAAGGAAAAAGCATTGGAAAGGGCTGGGTTTTAGGAGGGCTTTGTGTCACAGCAGTTGATAGATGAACATCTCATCTCATTTACACAAAGCATAGTGCAAATTTATATAATTGATTTACTAAATAAAAATAGATTGGACGGCTTTCCGCTGTGGAGCACGTAACTACTAACTCGAAATTGAAGCTGAATCTTAGTGTTTTATCAAATTTTAAGAAAAACAACTAAATTAGTAAAATGGTGGACATGAGACGCGACACAAGGTCCATTAGGACCAGATCCTCCATGCAAATGGCAAGGGTGGTGATTTATTACTGATTTCGTGATGTCCATATTTTGGAAGCTTAAGTCCAACAAATATATGAATAAGGCAATACAATAATTGATCCTCGTTGTTGCAGTCTATACAATATTGTCACATGGACTACAACCACATGAATAAAGGTGTCGATCTTGCATCCATCCTAGATTTCCTTGCTCCCTCACATCGATAACATGCATGCTTTCCATCGTAAAGCACATAACTACTAACTCGAAATTGAAGTTGAATCTTAGTGTTTTATCAAATTTTAAGAAAAATAACTAAATTAGTAAAATGGTGGACATGAGACGCGACACAAGGTTCGTTAGGACCCGATCCTCCCTGCAAATGGCAAGGGTGGTGATTTATTACTAATTTCGTGATGTCCATATTTTGGAAGCTTAAGTCCAACAAATACATGAATGAAGCAATACAATAATTGATCCTCGTTGTTGAAGTCTATACAATATTGTCACATGGACTACAACCACATGAATAAAGGTGTCGATCTTGCATCCATCCTGGATTTCCTTGCTCCCTCACATCGATAGCATGCATTAAAAGAGAGAAATGTTGTAATAATTCAGATTAAAACAAGCAATTTTGAATGGATGATATATATATGGTAATATATAATATATAATTATTATAACCACAAATAGTATGGGCGAGGGAGGCAGCACGCTTCCTTTTCCAAAGAGTTATAATCCGAGGGAACGGGCCCTTCCCTAGGTGCCAAGAATATGAAGTCGAGAATATTAGCGCCGAGGATAAGTCTTGCGAATGGATAAGATACTGGCATTACCTGAATGTCAATAGTCGTAATCATAGTCGAATGCTGATAAAATCACTACGAGCAACGCACTAGGCAAAATTCAAATTCTCGTCCTCTTGTGGTGATTTATTTGATCTTAGAGACAATATGCCCAAAACTTGCCAATGTGAGCCTAAGAGAATCTGCGTGTGTCCTTGAGCAGGATGATTCCAACATTCTCAAATTGTGCAGTACACTGTGGATCAAACTCATGACTGCAAAGATTTATGCACACTTAAAGCAGCTTTAGATGACGATTGTGATATGGTACAACCAACCTCGAACTGTAAGTGGCATGGATCACTAGAAGTACTTGTCAAAGTGTCTATTGGTGCAATTTGGAATACAACAGGAGACTTTTGTGGCCTCAAGACATGGATATTCACAAATGAAGTTTGCGATTGGGTCGACGGAAAGAGAACGTACCAGGTTGTGTCTAATACTGCCAAGGTAGTGCAGTTCAGAAGTCCAACAAAGAGAAATTATGGGTGAAGGAGAGGTTGGATGCATTTGATTCAGTAAACCATTGGTAAATATGGAGAGAGGAGAGGAGAAGAGTGGAAATCGAGAGAGAGGGCACAGCTAGAGAGCACACCACAAATGACTAACTGTATACTAGATTTAGTTGAAAATAAAGAATATATACAAACCCCTTTAGGGTTAGGGTTCCAACCCTTTCCTTTTTAGCTCTCTTTTGGGTTAGTGCTATGCATATATGATAATACATGATGTTGAAATGAATCCTCAACACCTTCCCTCAAGGTCAACATCATGAAGTAGGCCTTCCCTTAAGATGATGATTCTAGGGAATCGAAGAAGGAATGAGCATTACATTCCATCTCGCCACTTTAATGGGAATGTCCTTTCTCTGCATCAAACCAAGAGCTTGTCGGTGCTTCTCAAAAAGCTCTTTTCCATGTGGTTTGGTAAAGATGTCTGCAACATTTTCTTTGCTATCACAATGTTGCAGTGTGATGTCATCAAGTAACTCTTTCTCTAATGAAGTGCTCTCTGACATCAATATGCTTTGTCTTTGAGTGATATATAGATTCTTGGCCAATGCTTGAGCCGATTGATTATCACAATATATTGTTGTTGGCTTTGATTTATCAAAGTAGTTTGTTTTTGACAATAGTCTTCTGAGCCATATAGCCTCACATGCACATGTTGTGAGTGCTCTATAGTCTTCTTCTATTGAAGATAAAGAAACAATTGGTTGCTTATTTGGCAACCATGATATAGCACCTTTACCAAGGAAAGATGCATATCCTTGTATGGATCTCTTGGTATCATGATCTTCTACATAGTCACTATCATAGTATCCATGCAACCTTGGGTGAACTTACTGCATAACAAATATCTAGCCTTGTGATAGTCAGATATATAAGTGATCCAATGAGTTGCCAATAGTACATGTCATTGACTCTAGCTTTTTTAAATCTTTAGTAAGTTTCAAACTCTATTCCATGGGAGTGGCTACAATCTTGCAATCTGCCATATGAAACTTCTTCAGGAGATTGTCCACATATTTATGTTGCCTCATGAAGGTGTTGTCTGAGTCTCTCCAAAACTCAATTCCAAGACAATAGTGCATAAGTCCAAGATTTTCATGTTGAACTTTGCAAATAAGTATTGATTTAGCTTGCTGATGAAGCTATCATTGCTTCCTGTCACAATCAAATCATCTGCATACAAAAGTACAATAGTAATGTCTTCCCCTTGAACTTTGTAGTAGAGAGTATGATCTGCATTGGACTTCATGTATCCCAGATTAACAAAATACTTGTCAATTCTGATGTACCAACTTTTGGGTTCTTGCTTTAAGCCATAGAGACTCTTCTTGGGATGACAAACCTAATGCTCTTTCCTTGGTTCAACATATCCTACTAGTTGCTGCATGTAGATTTCCTCGTCTAGGTAACCATTGAGAAAGGCATTCTTGACATCTAACTGGTACACATTCCATCTACTAAGTGTCACTAGTGATATTAAGAACCGTATGGAATCCATCTTTGTTACTGGAGCATAAGTCTCATCATAGTCTTGATTCCATCTGGATTGTACTTCAATTTGTAAACCCATTTGTTTACGATGGCCTTCTTTCCTAGTGAAAGGTTGCATAATTCCCAAGTATTGTTCTTGTACAAACCTTTCATTTCTTCATTCATAGCAGTTTGCCATTTTGGCTTGTCAATTGCATCTTTGAAGTACACTCGCTCTTGTGTGGCCATGATGGTAGTCATAAGAGCATAATTGGGAGTTTCAACGTGAATTGCTTTGCCTTTCTAAGCATATGTCAATCTTACGGGTGGTCTATTTTCCCTAGTAGACTGTCTAAGTTGTTGCTCTTCTAGGGGTGTCTCTGGCAATTTGTGCTCTTCTTCATCAATCTTTTTTGTAGGTGACTGAGTAATGGATGTGTCTATCTCTCATGTATTTGATTTCTATCAAAGATGACTTGTGTTTCGTTATTTCCCCAACTGACAAAAGGTTCTTGTTGAGCTTCGAAACACAGAGTACATCTTTCACCAATCCTTTTGTACTATTAAAATCGCTCATAGGGACAATCCCTTTCCCTTGAGCTACATTTGGTGACATGTGGCACATTATCTAGCCCATGTCTTATCGGCCATGTTAGCAAGACAACCCCAGTGCCACATCATTAATTAATCTTCTCTGTCCACATCATCAATGACCTGAAAGTTTCACATCATCATGCTCGGGCACACATCAACAACCATAGCCAATCACTATATCATCACATCTTATCTCCTATGTGGCAGCCTCTTGCCTGCCTTGTTAACAGTCGAGTCAGCATTCTAGTCATCGTGCCATGTTACCTTGGCTACTAGCCATGTCACCTTGACACATCAAGAGGTCCATTCAGCAATGCCACCTCATCAGTGCCACATGGCATTGTCTCCACACAAGCACAGTTACCTCTTGCTAAGCACTTATTGCATACTGCATGCGCACACAGGTGCCACATCACATCGTGGCCCACAGGCACACCCCTTGGCTAGCACATTTTTCATGTGGACACAACTCCCACATCATCATTAGCACTCTTTTGGCCCCTCCACTTAGAAAAAGTTGTATCTCTTGATCTAGGAAGAATTTGAGGGTGCTCCAAAATGAAAAATGCTCGTTTTTTTTTGCTCTACACGCTCGTCACATTAGATACACATTTTGGCACAAGTATCACACACTTTCTAGCCTCAACATCAAATCCACTTCTTGGATGCACATAAATCTCTACATCGACGCACTTGACCTAGTACCTATAACGAACCAAAGAAAAGGAATTGCTACTTTTTCATCGCTTAACGGTTGGTCAAGATCTAGATCAGAGTAGCATAGTTTATCCTTAGAGGAGAGAACTCCAAAGCAACCAATCGAAGCCATGCCCAAAAATTTCCAAATAGTTCATACTTGGAGTCAGACCCTATGCTCACATGCAATTTTTGAGCCTTGTAAAGCCTCTTGGCTATTCCCGACATCATTTGCCACAAGCCTTGTAATAGATTAATTATATATAATGGTTCCATCTTCATCGATAGTTCAAATTGTAGTTGATTCACGCAGTGATTTTCACAGCAAGTTGAGCTTGGACAGCTCTGATACCATGAATAAATATGGAGAGAGGAGAGGAGAAGAGTGGAGATGAGGAGGGAGGGAAGGCACAGCTATAGAGCACACCACGAATGACTAACTGTACACTAGATTTAGTTGCAAATAAAGAATATATAGAAACCCCTTTATGGTTAGGGTTAGGGTTTTCAACCCTTTCCTTTTTAGCACTCTTTTGGGTTAGTGCTATGCACAAATGATAAAACATGATGTTGAGATGAATCCTCAACAATCCATTCAGTCACTTACACGGTTATCGAAGGGAATCATCAGTTTGAGGACGATGTAGGTCGATTTCACGTGTACGAGTATGTTGAAGGGGGTGCAATGGTAGAGTGGTCGTTTGAACTGAAACCCATCAGTGGATATACAGAGGAGGAATTTGTCAGTGCAATGATAAGTGTGATGACTCTTATAATAAAATCACTGGAGAAGCAATACCTAGTGTGTGATTGGACCCCAGGGATAAATCCGGCCATTACACGAAATATCTAGACTTCATAGCCAATCCTTCCAAATCCTTCTATTGGGTTCACTTTGTTCCTCTGGCAAATTGTATGATCGTGGAATGTCTCCTTCACAATTTTTGTTTTTAAAGACACTCCCAAAAAAGTAGATGTCTATGTGGTCCATGTACATAATTGGCAGCCTGGTCGATCATCTCGTCAAATTTCAGACCAAGTTAATAGAGGGCCAAACATACAGGGCACACTTGAATCCCTCATAGGAATCAACTGCTATGCAGTTTTGAAGGCCAAAAAGCAGTAGGAAGGCTAATTGGGAAATCGAAGGCTGTAGGGCGATTGGGGGGAATGTTTCTCTACCATGAGGCATGCAAACCAGCAAGCCAAGCCAAGCTCAATGTACTTAATAGCCATGGTTGATGAGTACATGGAGTTGGGAGAGTCAAAGAGTTGGATGGTGTTCTTTGCCATTGAATTGAATCGAGAGACGGAGCACTGGCAGCTTAAACCTACATCGAATTCTCTTAGAAATGTGCTCTATCTACGGTAGTAGTTAGTACTTCAATTTTGGTTTGATTTGTTGTTTTCAATTTTCCCTGATTCATAAGAATATGCCTCTTGTCTTGGTCTCCAGCAATATTAGGCAATACTCATCTTGGCCTTTGTGCTTCATTGGATGCTAGACACCTTCTTCAGTAATCCCTCAATCTCTGAAATTGCATTCTCTTAGAATTAATAGAGTACTCTCCTATATTAGTAACAAGAACATGGATATACACCCCACAAATGGACCTGCTGTGTTAAGACAGTATAATGTGTACGCCTACTTCAGAACCACCTGAAAACGCGAAGGATGAATGCAATCATCACCACCACCATCAGTTCCACAATTAGCACCCCTTGTGATGATCGATCCTTGGGCGCTAAATTTTTGGAGGTCTGTTCCACGGTTATAGTATGTGAGTAGTGTTGATGCCAGAGAATCCGATCATATGCAAAAAATTTTACTTTGCATGATGATGAGATTTTCTTGTGCCCTTTTTTTGGACGCACGAGATTGTGAAAGCTTTCTGCCCACAAACAAGGGCTCCAAGCAATGGGATTGAGGGATAGACAATCTTGGATGGGTATGCTTTAAGATTATCTAAGCTAGAATCCTCATCTTTGTCAATCTCATGTGGTAGTTACCTTCGGAGAAGTGCAATCTGCTGTGGCATGAAAGACTTCTATGCTCTCATCTGCGTAGATACGAATGAGCAAATTTGTATTATCAAAATAGAGAGTACGCATCTTGGCTCCTCATGTTGGTTTGCACTCTCAATCATTAATAGCAAAAGAATCTGGCCACATTACTAGCAAGTGCAATTTTGCCTCTTATATATTTTGTCAAATCTCCATCGAAAATCAGGCATATGTGCTCCCGCATGATAGTATAGAGCCCCTTCTTCTTGGCTAACCACTACAACACAACAAAAAAATCCATCAAGCTCTTGCCTCACAGTACAAAGGCGTTGCTTTTAATTGAGTTGCTATTTGGATTTCTTTTAACTGTGCTGCTCTTTACATCTCACTAGAAGAAAGCTGTAATGTTAGCCCAAGTTTAGAGATTGCATTTAACGAGATGGCTCTAAAGGTGGGAATTCTAGCCAATCACAAAGCAAGCCACTAGAAACTTGGGGTGAGATGGTCGAAAGGGCTGATAGGCACCCACCAATAGCTGATCGCAAGTTGTGGCAAATCCTTGCATCGACAACCAACCCTCCTACAACGTGTGTGCCACCGCTTTCAACCAAGATGTGCAACTCTCAGACTTGCCTGTTGTTTGTGGACCACCTACATTCCAAAGCCCCATGGTGGTGGTAGATGCACCCTTGCAAAATGGCAACTGCATCAGCAATGTCTCCAAAGAAAAAGACGAATAAAACAAATAAAATTGTGAGCCTTGAAATCTTGCTGCGTTCATTGCAAAGCCGTTCAAAACATGGGTGTAGGAGTAGAGATCTTAATAGCTTTTGGCTTCCAATGTTTTGAATAAGCATTTAGTCTTCCAAAGCATGGGATAAATTTGAAGCAAAAAGCCTCCATCCTATGAATGCGCAAGTGGAAAAACGTGCCTGCTTTTGACCTTGGAAAACATGATTAAGACCCTTAGATCTTTGAAGATCAACGTTTCAAACTCTGACACGTGGCTTAATGAGGGCTCATAAAGAGAAAACTCCCCCCTAGGCTACCTACCATAAATAGGTGCCCGCGATGTTCAAGAAAAGAAATTCCATTAATTAGTTATCGTGTGCATCGAACGAAAGTATTAAGGTGAGGCGAATTAAGGCATACCGATTAATGCCCACATTCAAAAGCTTCTGCCTCTAGATCCACTGCAAGCAACTTCTCATAGAAACTTCTCCGCACCGGCATATATAGAGCAAACGCCCCCCCCAACAAAAAAAAGGGCAAGAGGGCAAAGAGGGAGAGGGCGGAGGAGAGATTGAGGGAGGAGGAGAGGGGAATTACAGGAGTGAGAGGCATGGACCAGAGAGGTGGAGTGTGAGGTTTAATTCTTGCAATTAACCTATGCTAATGCTTGGTGTGAGAATGCATAAGTAGCTAACTAATAGGCACCCACGCTAAGTTTCATATATTAGTAAAAATTGAGGGGGTGGACTGGTATAGGGGTAGTGGACAAAAATCAAATTAACCTAAGATCATAAGCGAAAGCTTCTAGATTCTATAAGTCTCTATCACCGCCCTTACCCCACCCTTATATCTCCCCTTCAAGCGATGCACTTTCTTTTCAAAATGTTAAAATCTAGGGAACAAGCTAGGCCTACCTTGGGGGTCATTGGGCATAATGGGTAATAGAAGAGTAAGACGTTAATGGGTAATAGGATGATCATAATGGATAATGGTACTTTGCAAATAATGATGCTTTATCTTATTGATAATGTTGCTAAAGACTACTATTGTAAGCAATCTTCTCATATGCCTTGGCTTGATGCAAAATCATAAGTGATGTTCTCTAACTAAGAATAACAAAGTCTTGAAAATATTAAAAAAAAATTACAAGGCCAAAAAAAATCCATGAGCACACACATTTTAATGCTCCTATACAAAACATTCCAAAAACTATGTGAATCGCAAAGAACGAGCCAAACATCCGACAAATCAAAAAAACTTGGTATTCAAGCACTTTATTGCCTCTACCTACCAAGAATAAGCAAAGATAATTGCATGAGTCAAACAAATTCAATATGGAAGAGACACCCAAACATCTAAAATCTAATGAAGGCATGGCAAATGCCATGCTTATAATCAAGATAGAAGTCCATTAAAGTTAGACTAAATAAACATCCCAAATAATAGTTTAAAAGTCAACCTTAAGAGGTATTGTATACATTCTCTACCAAAAGGCCTCAACTAAAGAATATTCATTGCTAAAGCCTCACATAGCTACACATTAAATATATCTAAGTGCTACAACAGCAAGGTCTAGCAATCATCTCACCCATTCTTCCACTATCCATGGTTTGCTTTTTGCTAGGAATTCATGTGAGGCAAAGCATTGAGGCAACTATTGGGGCATTAATATTGTCACTATAGTAATCTTATTTCTAATGGATTTTGGACACACCCACAATGACCCAACTCCTTCTCATAATCTCATTTGTAGACACCAAATTTGTCTTACCAGAGAAATCAAGTTTTGATCTTCATAGATTAACTCATTGATGTTAAATTTTAGAGATAAATAAAGTAAGCTTTGAGCTTAAAAAAAGCTCATCATATGATTAGAGTAAGTATGTATATTCCTTTTGTGCTTGATAAAACACCCACTTCTACAGGATGCCCTCAAAAGAGGGAAGCACAAGTACTTCTATAGGTACAAAAGGAAGATTCTATGAAAGAAAACAAATATCCACAAAGCTTGTTAATGCATCAACCTGGCAAAGAATACACTTTTCTCATCATTACATTGTCTCATATTGTGCCACAAGGGTGATGCTAGCCTTCTTAAAGGGATTTGGTGGAGTTGGGTTATGTCGTATCAAGAGAAGGTGCGGCTTGGATGGACCTGTAGGTGGCAAGATCTATGCATTGGAAAGGGATAAGGCAATGGATTTGGTTATGGTGTCCTAGGAGGGACAATGAGGTAAGTGAAGGACCAATTTGATTTGGGGGATAGGGACGAATCGCCCACTAATAATGTACATAGTGGTGGGTGGAGAATAAACCAGTGGATGTTGGGTTGCACAGAGTGGAAGAAATTGATGGAAAAAGCAGTGTATAGATGTTTTATGGATGATTGTTCACTATTGGGGGCTCTAAATTAGAAATGGAAGCTTAGGTGGTTTAATAAATGGTGGCAAGGGATTATTGGTAATGTGTGGAAGGGATGGGTTTTCTCTTGTGGAAGGCGATGCATAGATGGATCCCATTGAGAGGGAGAATGCAAAGATGGTCTAAGGTGAACCCACAATGTCCTTTATGTGGTAGATCTATGGAAGAGTTGATGCATCAGTTGTGGGCTTGCCCAGTGACGAGGAGGGTCTCATGTGTGGTTGCGAGAGCTGTCAAGAAGATAGAATTGATGTGGGAAAATTTACTATTCACACCAATTGGAGGTTGGTGGTTTGATGAGATATTCAGGGGTTGTCATCGACTATGGAAGCCTGTTGGATTCATGTTAGGGCTGTGGGAGTGATAGGTGTTATTTGGTACATAAGGAATGATGTGATGTTCAAACAAGGGGCCAGGGTAGGATATAGAGAATCTGCCATTTTGGGGTTAGTGAAATGTAATTTGCTGATTTGGGTAGGGTAATAGGGAGAAAAGACTCATTGGTGGGAGGTTTGCTGATCTAAGTTATTTTTGAGTCTTTTTTTAGCTATGTAGTTGAGGTCCCCTGGAGTTTCCCATTTTAGAGGACCAAGTTTTGTAACTTTTGCTCCTTTTGACTTAATACAAGTAGACTAGTGTACTGTTAAAAAAAGAAAGAAAAAAAGAAAAAGCTTATTGAGAGAGATGAACACTAAGGAAGTAATGTTCTCCTAAAGTTACATCTCGATGTAGTTTTTTGACTTAATACAAGTCGACTAGTGTACTGTTAAAAAATGAAAGAAAAAAAGAAAAATCTTATTGAGAGAGATGAACACTAAGGAAGCAATGTTCTCCCAAAGATACATCTCAATGTAGTTTTGAAAACTTGTGAGTCCTCTTAGCTGTTAAGTTATGATGATGAAAACCAACACAACATAGAAGCGCCTTTATTAGTTGTCAAGGAGATGAGATGGGATGGGATTTAATTACCCATGCAAGGTATGAAAGAGCATGATTGCTATATATTTTCACAAATATATTACTTAATCCTAGAATTCTAGGACCTAAATGGTTGATGTTTTGATGTTGATGTAATTTGCAAAGTGCTATATGTAAATACTAGCCAATAATTTAATATTGAGGTCAAGTATTAGTAATCAAAGGATCAATGTTCTCTGCGAAAACAAGAAATGCATAATGTTCTCTTAGGACAAGATTCTTTCACATCATGTAAAAGATGGTACAATGTAGAGGCTAGGGATAATGCAACTTGGCCAGGCAAGACAATATATACAATTGCTAGGGGTGATACAATGTATAGGCTAGAGGTGGTGTAGCTTGGCAAGGCAAGACCATATATACAATTGCTAACACTGAAGCAAATTTGGGGCATCAAAGGCTCAGACACTCACATTGTAGTTCATGGAAAAATATATTATGGTGCATGGTCTACCAAAGATCAAGAGGTAGGAATTCTATGATGAAGTGTGTATGGCAAGATATATAAGTGGGCATTCTTGTTCAACATCAAGCATATTTACATAATAGGTTCATAGCATGAGAATCCTAGGCATATCATTGTACCCAATGTTTTGAATGCAAATATAGGATTGTGGAAATAATATGAGGTTATCTTGTTGTAATATTTGGTATGCAAAGTGCATTATCTACTATCTCCTTTAGAAAATAGCTATAGAGTCAAGAATTTGAGGAAAATCTATGCATAAGTGTATGAAAACAATATAGTGCTTGATAGTTGGTGGTAGAGGAAGGAACTATAGATGCAACTTGTGTCCTATACATTGAAGTTGATAGTTGTGGTGGAGAAAGGAAGTGTAGGTGCAACTTGTGCACTATAAACTGAAGCTATACTTGTCTTGCCACGATTCATACTTCACAATTTATGAACTAGTTCTCTGATGTCTCAACCAGAATTACCAAGGTACTTGGTGTGTGTGTGTGTGTGTGCACGTGTGCACCCGCATGTGTGGGTGTGGGTTCACGCATGCATGCATGTGTGTGTGTGCATGTACATGTGCATGTCTGTGTGTGTGTGTGTGTGTACATGCATGCATTTGCATCGATGTACACGTGTGCATGCATGTATGTAAGTACACGCTCTTCCCGTTTGGCACACTGCACAATCATGGTACAAAATACAACGAGGAAATTTGTCAAAGATCTCAAATGCATATTTGTCAAAGACCTCTCGTGCATCGTCCATACTCACACACTTCACATACATATCCAGCAAGGTGGCTACCATGAAAACAGAAAACATGACTTGAATCCATTCTTTACTCCTTGGGAGTGGATGGCTCTACTTTTGTCCAAGAATACTCTTCAAAAATTTCCCACCAAGTTGCTTCCTGTCTTCCAATGCTGTCAAGTGCCTTTACATGCATATGGCGTGTAATCATTCCTTAGGGTCTAATTTTGTCATTTTGCAAATTGCAAAGGCAAGCTAATGTTTGTCTTCAAGTTAAATGAGTTTAAAGTTGTGATCAGAAGTTGCAAGAATAGAGATGAAATAGGTGAGAACATTGAGGCAAACTAGATCCTTAAATCTATACGTCACCTTTTTGTTGATGTGTCCACCCATGTTACTAGACTAATGTGGAACTAGTGAAATATAACCAATTGAGTGTTTTGGTGTTGAAGAGATAATAATATTTGGATTTGATCACCTCTTGTCTTTGTCACTGAGTGTTGGTAGAAGCAATAGAGGAGCACTAGTACTTGTGTAAGTCATCCTTTAGGTCATCATTTTTGCCAAGTACTAGTAGAAAAGAATGACTAGTTGTTGACTGAGGCTAAGTAAAAAGTGGTTGGGCTTGCTCAAGAGGGGGGCGACTCAAAAGAGGCCCCAAAATAGTAACAAATTAAAAAAAATCATGGATGGAATTGCTCCAAAAAGTAGACATCCGACAAAAGATGAGTCAAAATGATGTCACTAAATAAGAACAAGTCACTATTGTAGAAACATGATGTGTTGGAAAATGACCACCTAAGGTAGAAATAATGGGCATAATAGTATTATCTAATGTGTAATGAATGAATACTAGCAAAAATAGACCATCTAAGGCAGAAATAATCGACTGAGCAGCATTACCTGATGTGTAATGAATGAATACTAGCTTTGATACCATTTGTTGATTATGAGTTGCAGAGCAAAAAGTCCAAAAACCTATGGAGGATCAAGCGAATCCATGGTGATGGATAGAGAAAGAAAAAGATATGTGACAAGCCTTTGATGAACAAATGATTTGCAAGATTGAGATCACATGATGTGCTCAACAACACTGCCTTCACTATTTCGATGTTTTAGCTTTATGGAGTGCATCAGGGCATGGGCATGGGATGAGTGTCCAAAACCAATTAGGACACTTTTTTTTCAGAAGTGTTTGCAGAGAGCTACCTTGTTTGCTCTCATTCAATTCTTGTGCTTTTATCCACGATGGTATAATCTCTTCTTTTACCTCTCTTTCTTATTTTCACAATGTGTGTCGTTTATGTAGACCTTAGCATTTCATATCTTCCGCTATGAGCTTCTCATGTAAATGCACTAGTTTGGTTCCCAAATTCTTCTTGCATCATACAAAGTTCAAGCCTAAAAAATGATCATATGGATAATTGAAGCTAATTTTATTACAATAACAACTAAACCATCCCTCGCATTTTGAAGAAAACTTGACACATTTTCAAATGTGATTGGTGCACTTGCCATAGGATTTGGACAATGAGAAGACCACATCAATGATGCAAATTAAAAGGAAAGTTTTAGAGCCAAGCATAGTATCCAAGGCTTAAAGTAGTCACAGAATAGCCATAGTGGAGCACATTGTGAAGCTATATTATATTGGGAGGATATGCATGATTCCCTATGTTATAATTTGATTATGTGAGAGCTTGCCTTTGTTTTTAAAAATTTAGAGAGGTGGTCCTACCAATTGCATAAAATGGAGAGTAGAATGGATGTCTTATGAGTAGCCTACAATGAGGTTGCTAAATAATTTGAGCTACTTCATAAATAGTTGTGGACTTAGATGTAGCTATTGCCACTAGCAAATAGAGGGTGGAGACTGTAAAGGATAAACATAATGTGATGTGATTGAGAAGGAATAAATGAACAACCAAGACAACCTTTCATCTTAAAATAGTGTGAAGGATAAACATAGTGTGGTTTGAAGGCAAAGGAATTTGTCTACCTAAATGAAACAACCGAGACAATTTGTCATGTTATAATACAGGAGATTTGAAAAGGTTGATATTGAAGGATCGGACAAACAAAGATGGTTTTTGTTACATTATACTACTTGACCACAAGAGCTTATAGATTGTGGGCTTAATGCATCCCCAAAATACATGCTTCACAATTTTGTAGCTCACAAGAAATTTCCCTAGGGACGCAATTATATCAAGGATAGATTTTACTAAAAATTTCTTATTCAAGAACAAGATGAAATATAGGGTCCACATTAGTACATATGCAAAAAACACAAGCATATAATAACGTGAATATTATTAAACCCATCTACTTGATTTTCTGAAGGTTGCTTGCTAATTCCAAGGAGTTCCAAAAAGTGCAGCACTCATACCATTTCTACATTTTGGATGCCAATGTAAACATCATCTTGTTTGTTTGGCATGCTTTTCTATTGCACTAAGGTTGGTCAACCAAAGCTTTATTATCACCAAATATAATAGAAAATAAGACAACATTAGGTGCGGTTAGATGGCACTTCCTCTTTATTTAAATGAACTAATGGATTCTACTTTGTCTCAAGGTTCAAATCCCTAACTATTCTAAATATGATGTGGAATTTCTTTTGGTCTAACATGATGGTTGTGGTGCCATAATTAAGTGTCCTCTTTGTCAACATCAATTAACATTCCCATGCAATATATCCATAATTGGGGAGTGATTTTTTTATACTTTCTTTTCAAATGAAAGATGAAAAAGTTATGGAGTGTGCACTTAAATGGGTGCATGCAGTTGCAATGCATATTTTTACACTTTCTAAACCATAGGAGAGGTTGTCAATTCGTTTTCCTTTTATATGAGAAGCTCAAGTACTATAATTTTCAATGAATAATTATTTACGCATATGTGCAAAATTTTTTGAATCAATTTTGATATCCTATACAGTGTAGATACATGCTTCACAACAAAAGTAGCATATGCAATGGTTTAATGATCTCATTAAGAAGGAAATCTTGTAATGTTCAAGTTCCAAATACAAGTTTGGAATGTATATATTATTTTAAATACTTAGCGTGACAAATTTTACTCAAGTAGCAATGCTACATAGCTTATGGATGGAGCAAGCTAGATATATGCAAAATATCCTTAAACCATAAAAATGGCTATGCCCAATCATGCTTTAGCCTTAAAATCCTTGTATAATCCTCAAACATGTTTTATCCTCAAACTCCTTGTACAAGCAATTTCTTGTATGTTTCCAATTAAGGATTAGATTAAGAGTAGTATGGGTAATTTAGGTAATAAGGTTTGTAGAGCAAGGTAATTATAGTAGGTAATTATCATGAGTAAAAGACTACAACACTCTATGCTACTTAGCAAGAAAGATAAACCAAATTTGCTAATAAAATAAGCTCATATGTTCTACCATACTAGGATTAGAAGGAAAACATATGTACCCTACCAAAGTAAGTATTTGGAATGTTGTTGCACATCACAACATAAACACATATGCTAATTGATCCGAGATTGAAACCACACTTATTCACATGTCTGTGTTATTTCAAACAATAATAGATAGATATGCTAATTGAACCGGGATTGAACGACACTTATTCACATGTCTATGCTATTTCAAACAACAAAACCAAAATCATTAATCTAGAAAACCATAATCATGGGGAAGAAGTATCGATAAACGAATCTTACAAAAATGGTTGGAGCTCTAAAAGCTTTAAAATTATATGCCTTATCCAATTACTAGAAACTAAAGCTATAAATGGTGTTCAAGCATACTACACAATAGATGGCCTATCAAATCTCTTCCAAACAATCAAGGATAGATTGCTTCCCCCCAATAGTAATACATACATGGTTGTCGACCCTCTGTTCAACCTCACTGTTCCATAAAATTGTCGACTATATTAGACATTTAAAAAAACAAAGGATTCATCCGGTTCTTTTACTATAGTCTCCCAATGTTTTGATTTCACATTTCCATTTCAGAGATATGCATTCCAAGACATTCCAAGAAACTTTTGGAGACTTAAACATCATTGATCTCATTCCATGTGTCCTACTAGTCATATTCTATGGAACAAGATCAACATGAAAAGTGGATTCCAAAAATGTTACATGTCCAATCAAATGAGAAGATCATCTATCAACTCTGGATTTTTGAAAGAACCTCTCACTATTGATCGTTGGCCTCTTGCATACTATGTGAATAGTTAATACATAGCCAATTCTATAATCTAGTATATTTTTTTCACCTACCAAAGCATTCTAGATTAAAGTATTCCATATTTCAATGCCAAAATTCTAGTTGTAGTAAAGAGATACTTCAAGAGAAGCTCACATACAAACTAACCAATAAAAGGCATATGGTATGCCCACAGTCCGTTCGAAACACTTTCATTAATTTTCCTAGTAACCCTCTAATAGAATATGCAATGATATATGTTTTTTAGAGAGAACATCTAAATCTACTTACTCAAGAAAATTAAAAAAGAAATAAGAGTAATTCTACCATATTATATGATCAGACATAACAAAGCAAAAGTATTATGTTGCATCGTACATGACTAGTTGCCTTATGAACAATCTATTTTACGTGTTACCCACAAAAAGAAAACAAGCATGGTTTTTAACCACATGGCAACTTACGAAAAATTTCCACATATGAGACGAATCTTGGCTCTTGGACTCCACTGGGTGCGATTTACCCCTGCTATAGCATGCAATACGCACCTGAGTTCAAAATGTTTAGCATTTGCACAACTTCTCTTGCAGTGTAGAAGTTGGTTTGCATTAGTGAGAATAGCCTCCCAAAAATGCTTTACTCATCTCATGGCTCTTTGGCACCTTGCCAATGCCCTGATTTGTTGACTATCTAATGAGTATCTAATGCATTTATAGTAGCCAAGCCAAGGCCAATGGAAGATTAGGCGAAAGATATGATCATTGCTACAATGGACAACTACCACATTTGGTCAAATTTTGGTACAAAGAAGAGAAGTATCTAAAACGCTCCAAAGAGTACCATGTAGAGGTTGTTGGAGATATGGCCAGGAGCATCATGGCCTTTGGTATGGAAATAGTTGGAGTGTTTGAAAAGAATAGAGATGATATATATTGTAGGAAAGTCTTTGAAAAGAATAGAGATTATGTTGTATATTGCAGAGGAAAGTATTTGGACCAGAGCTCATCAAAAGATCAATACAACAACAGAAGACTTACATCATGTTGATAGAAGCTGTGATTGTGTATTCAGTAGTCGTGCCAACCAGGTTGAGATACTAGACAAATCTGCAAATCCATGCCTTCTTCATAGAGGGAATCGATAGAAAACGTCCCTGGTTCCTAGGAAGAGACCTAGATGAGCTCAAATTGCAATAATAGGATTTACAATTGTGGGTCCCAGGGATTGAATCTGGACATCGATAAGCATCAGCAAGAAAATGGAGATGTAGTATGTGACTAAACCAAATGCCAGATCCCTCAATCTAACCGCAATGGGTGATGCTCCTTGCCAAGGAGAAAAGTAAGGAGCCAATCGATGACATGGGTAGAAGCTGTGAAGATGGATGCTTCAGCAAAGGTTCTCAATAGAAAAGGATGATAGCAGCCTTGACATAGCTTCATATTAACGAAAACACATGTATCATGTATCATGTTGGGCCGCAACAATGCACAGATGCCCTACTGATTACCATAACAAAGAATACATGTGTTTTTTGGTAAAATTTGTCATTCAATTACAAGATTAAGGTGAAATTTCAAGATTTAATGGCATGATAATGAAGATCATCATTCAAATACAATGCTTTGATTGAGTGTGTTTGGTGTAGGGGTGTGATAGATAAGGAGTAGTACATGAATTACTTCTAGTGTAGCCAACATAAAAAGCATCCCAACAAAGTTTCAACCACTACCTAGTGGACTAGCTCAAAACATAGAGGTTGGCATTAGAGGAAGTCCCACGCCAAACAAGAAGTGGAATAAATGCTTGAGGTCTAGAAATACTACCATGGATGGTAGGCAAAGTATTGTGTTGCAAGTGTCAAACTAGTCCACATTAATGAAGAGCGATTGGCACAAGATTAAGAGAGTGCAGCCAAGACTCTAAAGATGAAAGGGGAAATTTGGAAAAGAGGCATCTTGAAATGATCACCATTATTGAGACTATAATAAATGCTTGAGGTCTAGACACACTAGAACAGAGTACCTGGAAAATTATTGTGTTGCAACTGTGAAACCACTCCACATTGATGAAGAGTGTTGGTACAAGAATAAGAGAGCATTTGTTGCCAACCAAGTCTCTAAAGATGAAATGGGGAATGGAAAAGCGGCACATCAAAACCATCACTTTGATTGAGACTAAAATTGTCAAAATCACAAGTGGTATTGGAACCAAGGAGAGAGACAGGACGATAGAGGAAAAACAAGTGATGAGGATGGTCATGTATGATCTAGCCTAAATTATGGATTATATCTTAATGTAGGATCTGAGTTAGTGCTCTTCTACTCTTCTACTCTATTCTTTAAGGAGAGGTTTTCAAATGGAGCTTCGCCATAGGTTCAGCAAGAGCAAAATGGAGCTTCGCCATAGGTTCGAGGGTAGGTGGAGGTTCGGGGATCTGGTGCACAACCATGACACATGGCGATCACAGGGGCAGAATCTCAAGGTGCCAGACTATCAAACCCACCGCCTGTCAAAAAGATCAAGCAGTCAAACTGGCTGTGCAATCAAACCCACCTCGCAGTCCGACCACGTGTCAAACTCGTCGTGCAAACTACTCATTGAGCCTCACTTTGACCAGTGACTGGTACATGTGCTCACTGCTAACCTCTAACATGGCGGCCACCCACAACTAACTACAGCTGGTGGGACTAGAGTTGGACTGCAACTGGCGGGAGCAGAGCTGGATGCAGCTGATGACATGGCCAAAATGGCTGTGCAACAAAGGACCAGATGACGTGTCGAAAAGCAAACCTGATGATGTGGTAAAAAATTAAGTGCTGGCACGTGACGTGATACACAGAGAGATTGACCCGCCTGCCACCACATGTCGCACGACTGCTCTGAAACATGCAGTAGATATTGACATGGAGAGTAAATGCGCGCACGCGCACAAACACACGCACACACAGAGAGAGAGAGAGAGGTATAAGAGGTTTAGAGAGAGACTAGAGAGAGATAAGAGAATTTATATGTGCAACATATGCCATGTTTGTTTTAAATGCTTCTTTTTTTAAATTATTTCTCCCTGTCAGATGCAAATTGGAAAGCCGATGTTTTGGTTTGGTATGTGTGGGAAGGAGCAAGAAAGGATGCCAAGAAACATACAAACACTCTGAATGGGAAGCATGAGCGACCATCTAGAAAAAACAAATTGGACCCTTTGTCTCTAGTAGTTTTTAGCTCTCTTTTTTAAAAGCTTCAGTTCCAGCATAGGGTTAGCTCGCAGCAACCCACAACCATCCTTATTTTCCCCCACCCCAGGTTGGGCTTAACCACCAACCCAACTCAAGGGTTAATCTGATGATCATTAATCAAGTAAGTTCTATCAAAGAAGAGATTATTGATGATGCTAGCGACAAAGTAAATAAAGTTGATCTCTATATGGATATAAAAGAGCAAGAAACCAGAATGAACAATAGAATGATATTACGCATTGGAGGGTTTAAATATGGTTGCCTTCATGATGATGAGGAGAAAGAGATAGATGGCATAATCATATGTCTTAAAAAGGAAGTACCAACTAGCATCCATGGCTTTGCATTAGCTGACTAAGTTTTATACCTAGATGAATCCAAGAACATTCCCAAACTCATCCTCTAAAAACACAACATAGTGCAGTTTCAATCTCACGAGAGTCACTCATAAGATTAAAAACCATAAACTCCATCACATAGCAAGGACTAGCTACTATGACATCCCCATTGACGTCATCAGCGCCCAACAGTGGGTGTAGACCATAATATAAAAGTATGCTCTCACACATACAAATCCACACACCCACACATACTTGAGCATCCATTTATACATAGTCTTTGTACCGAGTTTCTGTCGGCACTCCGGAGGTGAAGGGCAAACTCAGCCATGACGAAGGCTAGCACTAAAGGAGAAGGCTAATCAAAAAGTAGTCCAAATCTCTTCATTCAAGCTGACTAAGTTTTAGCTTGACTTACGTTGCAATGTAGATATTACTGGACCTAAGTTTTCATAAGCATCATTGACCCACGAGGCGTTCCCATTGTATGCAATCACTAGCATCCATAGCCCACCATGATAATGCCCTGCCCTATGTGTTTTACCAATACACATAGGACACTGCACATGGAGTGAAGGAACATGCATCAGATGAATCTAGCCATTTAAAACGCATATTAGCATGAAATACTGGCACATATTGGTCCACTTTAATTCAATTTAGTAGCACATACTCTATTTGAGTCTCTCCATTCTTATTTCAACATGTTTAAGCAATATGTAGAGGAAAAACACACATTCTAAATGAAATAGCAAAATCTCACTTCCTTCCCAAAAGGTCCTTTGAGAGACCCATTGCGAGAAGACAAGTCTCCCTCCAATTCATTACAATGATACCCTCTTGTTGAGTCACTACACAAGCACATAGTCACCCAAAACATATATTTGACCTCCAAAAAAATTGATGATTTTGTAGAAGAGGGCAATAGAGTTGCTCTTGTATCAAGGTCGTCTCTAGCGCAGAAAATGATAATAAATGTTAACTTTCAATAATTACATTTGTCATTTTCTCTGCTTCAACATCCATCCTATCACATTCACTTAAGTTTTCCTTTTCTTTGTAGCTATTGGCATGGATTCGGTACCTATACAAGTCTGAACCATAGAGAACCACCCTACATCAGGATGTGAGACACATACTTTTAGCCTTTCCTCTACTCCAACATCTCACTTTCCTTTGTAGCTATTGGCATGGATTTGGTACCATGCACAAGAGGCATGCCTTTACAAGCTTAAAGCATGAGAACCACCTGCATCAAAAGGTGAGAGATTCAAACACAAATGATTTCCCACAAAAGTTTACAAGTCTTGCCAAGTACATAGAAGCCATGCATTGGAGAAAAATAGAAAGCACATGTAAAACTTATTCGCATTATAGTTATTCCACCTACCCATTTACTCTTGTATCCATTGATATAATCTGACGACGTATCGATTTACAAAACCAAAATAAGAAAGAAACTACAATAGACAGTTGATTGACACCAAATCTGCAAAAACACAATAGAAGGTGCTTCATTATAGGACCACCTTCTACTTACAGGGGATGCATTCCCTCCCCAACATTCGGCTCGGGTCGCCTGGCAGTCCTTTGATCATGTGTATGACAAGGGAGTCATGGACAAGGATGCGAAAAAACCTAAACCACTTAAAATTTTTTTAAAGAAAAAAGGCACCATAATCCCATTATGGCATAATATCCAAAGACGGACAGTCACTCTGAAAGGGTGACCGAATGGGACAGGGAGCCTCAAAGCCACTTCCCCAATGGCACTCAGGGTCTTAGGATAAATGGCTTGGACTTCCAGAGTTTTATTACAACAGCAGCAAGCATTTATCTATGTAATAAGCTTGTTTGAGACAAGGGCAAGTCCAGCAAAGGATTTGTTTGAATTCAAATTAATGAGATTCCCTTATTGAAGGTCACAGACATTGTCTAAGCAACGGCAAGTGGAATTTGTATATGTAGAAGACTTATTTTCACTTTGGATCCACATTCATGTAAAACATAGTATCTTACGAAAAATTTGATACTTCAATAGACTCTAATAAGATGGCCCCTAAAGGAAAGGTACTTGTCGACAGCTCCTAACACATATTGAAAAGAAATAGAGACAGAAATAGCCATACCATCAAGCTGCACCTTATCAATCTTAACTTTATGGGGGTACTATGGTAGTGTAAATATGCAAAGATCTGTTTGTATCCACATAGATTTACTAGATCAAAGGCAGAGTGATTTAATTCAATCAATGACGATGACAAAGAGTAACTGGAAGAATAACCTCTTACATACGCACCACATATGCAAGCAAACTTGAAAACTCTGATTTAGATGCATCTCGCCTAATTTAAATCAATAGCAATGTCAAACAACAAAAGACTCACTTTCCACAGACAAGACATGAGTGTGCAGCACTGAACGGCAAACAATTGTCAGCAGCAAAACCACCCTATTATTTCTTTACAATTTTGCAAATCATTACCATTTTCGAAGTAAGAAAGATATGCTGTGAACGTATGCAAAAGAAGGGTTGTCACTCATCAACTGAACTCATCATGCTCACCCGTTTGCCCTTGAAAGGGGTGCAAATGAGGCCCCATGAACTTTGGAACTTCATCTATCATCTAAGGTTCAGTTGCACGGTTGAACGATACCTTTGGCATTCAACCACAACACATAGTCGGCATTGGTGACCCAGTCAATTTGTTAGATGAGGAAATAGAACTGACAGCCAGGCTCAGTTACGTTGTAAAATAGAAAATGCATTATATACATGCCACAGAGGGGCCCATCAATTAGCTGTTCCAATAGTTCCGCAGCAGTGCTATATGCGTAAGCAGCTCATCTTTTCCTTGAGATGTCACCGAACTTGTCATGACCCAGGGTGGCATCTGATCATAAGACTTCTTCACATACCTCAAAAAGCCCCTCACATTGTCTTCCAGTTTCTTTCCCTCACTTTTTTTCTTTGTCCTGTCGCACTTTGTGAAGACTACTGTTAAAGGTATCTGTGAAACGTAAGAAAAGATCAGCCATTACATACAACTAAGAGATCGTTTCCAGAGAAACACAACTAGTATCTAAAGAATCATAGCCGAAGTATAATAATCTCCATTTATGATTTGAAGGTAGTGTAATAATACCTTATTGCGGCCAAGCCAGTCCGCACACTCTAAATCCATCGGTTGAGGTGGGATGCTTGCATCAACTAGAAGCATCACACATACCAGACTTTCTGAGCGAACAAAAAAGTTCTTTGTAAAATTATTCCATCCAGTCCGAACCTCAGTTGGAGCATTGGCATAACTGCACACATTCAAAATTCGAATTGCATGAGACCAAATTAGTGCTCGACTAGATGCTCGACTAGATGGTAGTAACTTCCAACACTCTCTTAATGCCCATTTTAATTTCCGGCAGTGCCAGTATATCCTGCACCATTCAAATTTTTTGCCACCCAGTGGGTTTGTGAAGATATCAGCTACTTGCTGAATTGTGGTGCAAAAATTGAGATCCATCTCCTATGATGCAAGCTTCTCCCAGATGAATTGAAATTTCTACATCAGCTATTTTATCTACTGCTTTTGAATGATTCACAAAAAATCTGTAAAAGCCTTAGTCTCAGGAACCTTTAGGGTTCTTTTCTCAAGGATCTTTCAAAAACCACCCCGCATCACATTTCTAATATTGCAACAAATGCCCCATGGGGACAGTTGCAGAAAGAGGAGAATGAGGGCTTGTCTTTTTTTTTACCCCCAAAAAAACGCCGGTTCTCTCCAGTTGCCATTATCCAACAGTGAAGGTCTTCAGAGAGAGAGTAAACTTTTCTAATAGAAAACTGGATGATTCCAGAAGCATACCCTAGTTTGAAGACAGTTTTGTCCTACAAATAGCTAGAGACAACCAAGGTCGAAAATTTTCATAATCCATGTCAAGGACCAGTCTCCTTAGCTGTCACCTTAAGATAAGGCTTTTTCATTGGCAAGGAAAGAAATATATGATCACATAAAGAAGGCTGCCACTGTCTGCAAAAAACACATAACAATTTCAAAACAGACAATTGTTTGCTCTTTGCATGTCACCTTAAGAATGAGAGTGAAAAATTTCACACTTGCATTTCATACAAAAACGATGTCTGTGTGTGTGTGTGTGTGTGTGTGTGTGTGAGAGAGAGAGAGAGAGAGAGAGAGGCTGTCCACCCTTTGTCACAGCAGTCTCGCTTTGGCATTGATTATGCTTGGGAAACTTTCATTGCTAGAATGCAAGCAGTTATTCGCAACTATGGCAAAAATTACATGAAGACTTTGAGAGAAAATGTTGCTCATGCTAAGCACACCTGTCAATTCTTGACTGAGATGAGTTATATTAGAAATCTTTCTAAGGAAGAAAATCAGATTTTATGCCAGAATAGAAAAATCTCTAAATGGGACACAAGGGCCTTTTTGGATAAAGGATGTTCATCCAAAGCCTTTTTTAAAGGCTTACATTATAAAAGGCACTCTCAAAGTATTTGCAAGGTTCTTCTCTCTGATGGTGTTTGGACTTCTTCTCGAGCACAGCTTGCCACAGCTTGTGTTCAGCATTTTGCAGCTCTTTTTGGTAAAGCAGATCCTCCTTCTCAAGAGAGAAATTCAGCGAGTTAGCAATTGTTACGGCATGTCACTCCCATTGTCTCACCCTCACAAGCCTTGGATTTGGAAGCTCCTTTCACTGAAAGAGAGTTAAGTGATGTTGTTAAATCATGTGGTAGATGTAAATCTCCTAGCTGGGATGGTCTCACAGTTGAATTCTTCTTGGCATCTTCTCAAATCTCCTTTGCTGCAAATGATAAATATTGCTTGGCACAATCAATACATGCCGGATTCTTGGAAGAAAGGGCTTGTAGAACTTATGCCCAAGAAGCCAATCTGTGAATGATTGGCTGATTGGAGGCCTATCACTTTGATGCCTGTTATTAACAAGATCGCCACCAAAATGGTGGTTGATCGTATCAAAGAATACTTGCATTAGGGCTTTCATCCAGCGCAGTATGGTTTTATTCCTCGCAGGCACATAACTGACAATATTGCAAATGCCTATATTGGGATTGAGTATGCCAAATATACTGAACAGGATATTCTCTTGTTGCAAGTAGATATTGCAAAGGCTTTTGACACCATCCAATGGGATTTTATAGCTCAAACCATGCAAGCTCTGGGATTTAGTCAGAAATTACAGCATATCATCTTTTGGCTCTACAGTGACAGCAAAGCTGCATGCATCTTGGTGGGGGATATCTCCGAAAGCTTGGACACTCCGTTGCTCAGTTCACCAGGGCTGTCCTCTTAGTGCTATTCTATATGCTATAGCCACGCATCCTATGCTTCAATGTATTGACCATTTGGTGACGGCTGACATGTTACATGGCTTGCATATTCCTAATAGTCGTCCTTTGGTTGCTCATGCCTATGCAAATGATTCCTTTTTTGTGCCACAAAATACTGAAAGAGACCTTTCTTCCCTTATGCAAGCTCTTTCATTATATGGCCTGGCTGCTG
The DNA here is from genome assembly GCF_047967505.1 of Dipteris shenzhenensis. NCBI lineage: Eukaryota > Viridiplantae > Streptophyta > Polypodiopsida > Gleicheniales > Dipteridaceae > Dipteris > Dipteris shenzhenensis. Next base: position 4,395,067 of record NC_141618.1, on the reverse strand, counting down.
GCCTTCATGTCAATTTTCAGAAATCTCGCTTGTTGCCTTTGCATTCTAAAGATTGGCATAGTCTTGTATGGCCGGGGAAAATTGTCCCGCCCAATTAGTTGGTATGTCATCTTGGTTAGCCTCTGGGTTGGTCAATTACTAGTCGTCAATAGATTGATTGGGTTCAATTGAGGAAAAAGCTGGAATATTGGAAGTTAGTGACTTGGCCTTTGCAACCATTGATCTTTTTTACTAAAGGAGATATTACATCCTTTATGTCCGCCATCATGGAAATTTGTTGGCGTTCGAAGCATGGCATGCGCTTGCTTCAATAACAACAGTTATGTTCGCCAAAATTGCATGGGGGGCTGAATATTCTCAACATTCATGTGCACATTCTGGCTCATAAGGGAAAAATGATGATACAATTTCTACAAGGAGATCATCCTTGGTCTGCTATGATGCGCTATTTACTTCTTCAACTCACTACTTGTAAACTACTTGGTGCTTTCTATCAATTCAGACAACGGATTTTGCAGAGGCGTTTGAATGAAATGATTGCGAGTTGCCAAACACATATACTTGAACTTAAGAGTTTGCAATTAAGCTGGAATTAAGACTTATACACCTTAAACACAAAGTGACATCATTGGAAAATTGCAATATGATTGAGGGGCTAAGACAAGGCCCCCCCCTTATCCAGGCTCACTTTATTCTTGAAAATGGAGAGACAAGACCAAGGTGCAATGCACCTTCCAAACTGATGAACTCAGTGAAAGCCTAGGACCTAGATACAAGACTCAAGAGCATATGTACAAGGTAGACAACAAAAAAAAGAGGACTCTAAGCTCAAGTTTCAACTCTTGGCTTGCCCAATCCACAAGGAAGAAGCCTGCAACAATCACCACTTACATCCAACATTAGAGGCAAGCACTAGTTTCTAGAAAGATAGTAGAAACAACATGAAATAGTGCTATAAATGAGATAAACCTGACAATACATGCTCCCTTCTTGACTTGACCCTTTTGTAGATGAAGTCCTTGATGCCTCTGAAGCTACCTTGGGTGAGGAGAGTGTGGAAATGGGAAGGGAATGAAAACAGCTTAGAAAAAACAGCCTGTAGGCTAGAGAGAGAAAACCTTTATGGAGTGATAGCTGTAGAGAGAGAGTGCCAATGCTGATCCCAAGGGAGGGGATGTAAGAGAGGAGCTGCTGCTGTTCCAGAGGTGCACAGAAAGGCAGATTTCTGCAAGGGGAATGGGCTGGAACAGTAGAGAGAGAAATTTTGCACTAGAGAGAGAAAGACTGCAGCAGGAGAGAGAAAAGGGCTGTGGCTGCTCCAGGCTAGGAGAAGGAGAGAGGATGCTGCTGCTGTTCCAGAAGAGCTGAGAGGGGGCAGATTTCTGGAGAGGAAGGGCTGGAACTGTAGAGAGAGAATGTGCTGTTGTAGAAAGAGAAAGTGCTGCTGAGGTGAGAGAATGGCCTGGGGAGAAGCTGGCTGCACCCAAGGAGCTGGAGAGGTTCTGTTGCATCAACCAAAAGGAGGGAGAAGAAAGGTGACGAATTTTTCATGTGTGGAATGAAGGGGAGAGGCCTTCTTTTATAAGCTCAGCCCCCCCCCCAGGCTTAGAGTGGAAGGTGGACACTTGTCGATTTTTGGTGGGCTGCAGTCCCAAAGAGGACAGCCCACAACCTGCTCCATATACCAGATTTGGGGCCAAACACTTGGCCTGCATGCCCTGCCACTTGCCATGCATACTGCCACATGTGTGGGACAGGTGGACTGACCTGCCAGCTCAGATTCCATGTGGCAGTCTGCCACGTGTCAGCTGCCACGTGTCACTCCCAAAAACCCTAAAATTTCCAAGTTGTCAGAATTCAATTCTGATCGCACCCACAGGTTCCTAACAGCTTGGACTATCTATTGACGTACTCTAAGGTCATAATTGAGCCATACTGAGCTCATTTGTTTGTCATATTATCTTGTATCTCCATTACTCTTAGAATGCTGCCAGGCCCACACCCAAAGCTCAAGGAACATTCTCTTGAATGGTTCCTAGGTCAATATGCAATCTATGCATTTGATTGGTCCCATGTTTGGGTACTCAGGTGGGGTGTGGTTTCCAGATGTCCCTCTCAAAGAGAGGCCATCACTCTTGTGGGTCACTAATGCCCATAACCCCAAGCAAGGGGGTCCACCCTCAAATGCTAGACCTAGTCCCCATTGTCTGTAACTGAACAGTAGGAAAACATTTCATTTCTTAATAAGCATACTATTGAAAAACAAAAAGAAATAGTACCAAGCAAGTGGATACATGTTGAAGCAGGATGACACTACTACTGCATTTGGCTATTGGCAACCCTCTCAGTGGGATTTTCTGTTGGGTAATTTTGGAGACAAGGTCAAAGGTTGCCCTATTGTTACTCAAATGTTTTTGGATTGGAAACATATTCCCTCACATTTGGCTTGGCATGGCCGGGATTCCTTTTAGGGTAATTCTGTGCGAGCGGAGAATATCCACTAGTCCCGAGTTTTTCCTCAGCCGTTGGCTTTACAGGAGCTCAAACGCTCGTACTTTCTTAATTCGAAAGGAATTTCCTCTGTGGTATTCATGATGATGGCAATCTTTAATCTTTCCCTTTGGCTGCTGGAAAATATGGTTTGGGAATGCATTATCATCCTGTATGGCACATCACTACAGGATAAAGCAGTGGTAGGCAGGATCGTAGGCGTCCATTGATTGAGCTTTTGGCATGGTGCTGGAGTCCCCACCGGACACAACAGCATCGGTGGTAGCGGATGACGAGGTCCCCAAACTTCAGCTAGCAGTGGAGTACTCAGAGTCCCTCCCGGAGGAGATCTACCTCGAGTCGTTGAACATGGGGAAGCTGCGCCAGAGGGTAGAGATCTCAAGGCTACCAGGCCAATGCCTTTGACGCCAACTGATGGGGCACGTGGCATGAGATTGCCCCAGATGTCAAAGACAAGCCCCCTCCCCCCCACCCCCGCAAACACACCAAGGACAACAGAGTGTGTAACAGGTAGCGAGACCTCAACAGGCTCATAGCCAACAACATCAGCATCACCAGCACCAGTAGCACCAGTCCCAGACCCCTTGGGTGGAGCCATCCGAAGGGAATTGGACCAAAGCTGGAAAGAAAAAGAAAAAGTGAAGAAAATAATGCGGGCGGAACCGTAGAAGAAAGGCAAAGGCGAAGGAGAAGTTGCCGGCAGAGAGTGGGGCTGCTTCCCAAGGACAAGGTGAGCACAAAGGGAGTGCCCCCTCTGCACATCCACAGATGCCATAGAATGAGATCTTCGACGTTCCGAAGGACCCACAGGGTACTATGGCTCAGGCACACATCCACGAGTGCAACATCAAGATGCGGGACCGTCTGAGCTTCTGGTGGCAGCCGTCCATCCACCAAGTCCTGTCCACCTCCTGAGGTAGAGGCCCCGGTACCACAGCCATTGGTGCAACAAAGGGGCCATGTAGTTGTAGCTGCTTCAGCGTCAACCTCTTCTTCGGCTAGCTGCCCTCCCCCGCCTCCCACCCCTCCCTCGCATTCGTCATCCCCTTGCCTCCGACTCCCATTCCAGCTTCTGCAACCACCCGCCCTTCACTCTTCCCTGTCCCGTCTCCTCCCGCTCCCCCTTCTACCATAGCAGTCTCCTCCCCTGCCTCCTCCACCCCTAACTCCTCAGCCAAGCCGGAGATGGCCCCCAAGCCCACGGGCCGGAGGAAATTAGGGGCCTCTCTTTCCACCCTGCCCCCATAAGCTGAGACTCCCCACTCCCAACAGTACGATCTATTAAGGGGACATCCTCTTCGACCTTGTCCGCAACAAGTGGCCGCTTCTTTTAGCCACCAAGTTGTAGACCGCGCCCTGAACAACCATTGCCCGGGGAGTTCTAGAGATTGAGACCCTAGAACTATTTGGAGGTCCCAGACGAGTATCCTCTATCTTTGGAGATGACTGTGCTGATTTTATAACCCCTCAAAGGGGGCTCTATCGGCATAGTTGGCTGCCATACCCATCCTTGTTTGACTGTATGATGAATGAGCAGATGTATCACACGATGGAGCAGTGGATGGGTCCGTAGGGGATTGACCTGTGGCTCAACCACGGACTCTACCATTAATCAGCTTGGCTCTTTCGCATCACGCTCGGGAGAGGGTTTGGTAATCGCCATGATCCTTTTGCCCACAGAGGCAGAGATCACACATCCATCCTATTGGCTGCTTTAGCAATGTGCTAACGGGTTTGGAAATTGGGGTAGACGTTTGGGGAGATCACACATCCATGCTATTGAATGGGACATGTCTTTAGTGCATAGACGCACAGATACGGACTACTCCCCTTCCAAGCCCCCTCCCCCGGCCCTCGAAGTCACAGAAGCCCGAGATTGTGGTGCAAGATCCCACACATTATGTCCTCCTCCTCATAAGTTGGACCATGGTTAGTTGGAATGTGCACGGTCTCCATGATCGTGCAAGGACCAACCGCAATACTTGCTAATCTGACTGGAGCTACAGAGGGCGGTGGTAGGACGAGCAGTGGATTTCCGTCATTATTTGCTTCTAGGGATGTGGTCTTCCGCAATAGGCCACAATGGAGGTGTTCACATTTCGGCATCCCAGGCAGTAGCTCCTGATGTGTATGGTCAGGGGGAGCTTATCATGGGTCAAGCAGTTTGGATGGGTCTTCGCATGGGGGAGTCTAGGATTGGCATCTTGAGCGTCTATGCACTAGCTCAAGCAGCTCCAAAGGCATGGCTATTTGCTCACTCTCAATGGGACCACCAAAGGGGCATGGTCCCAAACTGCCTCCCTAGATAAGAGGAACAAGGGAGTCTCCACCTTTGACTGAAAAAGCTGTCAATAGAAATCTGTCATCATCTCAAGGATCTCCTGAGGGTCCGAGTGCATCTGACCATGCTCATTCCTTGCTAGGCCCTCCTTCTGGCTGCAGCCAGATCTCTGCAACTGCTTGTTGCACCTCCTCATCCTGCAAAAACTCATCTAGGATGCAAAACCCCCTTTGGGGAGACCTCAATGGGGCTGATCTAAGTGCATCATCACCGGGAGTGGTCCAATAACGTAGTGCCCGCCAAAATCCCTGTAGAGCATGCATCAACCGGTCCCCAGCATACCGGGGAGTGGTCCGATAACGTAGTGCCTGCCAAAATCCCTGTAGAGCATGCATCAACCGGTCCCCAGCATAGAACCGGTCTAGACGCTCCATCAGCCCATTGTATCTCCTCTATCCAAAGGAAAAGAGAAGGCTGCCAGGGATCCTAGTGAACTCCGCCTCCCTCCACGAATCCCTGCCACTAACCGCAAAACTGAATTGCTCCCAAGTGCTCCTCTCTACTACCATCTCTACGTAAGAAGCGCCTCCTTGCTTGTCCTCACCGAACTCCAGATTGTTGAAGTCGCTCCCCATAATCAAGGAGTCTACATCCAGGAGGCAGTCCGTCAGACGTCTCCAAAAGGCCAAGTAGTGCTGTCAGCATACTCAATTTAACTCTCATCTTATCATTCTTATCTTGCATGGCCTAATCTAAGAATGATAACAATTCAATTTTTCGTGAAATGTTACTATTTCACCGTTTTTCTGCAGTAGCCATTTTGCTTTGACTTTCTCTCATCATGAGATCTCAAAGTCAAATCTAGTTTACCAACTTTTTATTTCTACTTTATGTAGAAGCCTCTTAAGGGTTCCATTTTCTTGGATCACAAAATACTAGAACCCATCCTATTGCCTTCATTTTCTATGCTGTAGTCACCACTTGTCCTCAAGGATCTCGATAGTGATTCTTCTACCTACCCTCAAGAGAAATACCCAAAATGCAACACAGCATTCTCATCCAAATCCACACTGATACCTAGGCGAGGGATTTACTAAGTCTCATTATATATCAATATTTTCTTGACTAGCATTGTAGAAATAATTTCCTTTTCCTTTCAGGTCCAGCTATTGAAAAGTCATGACATAGATTGTATAAATCTCTACTAGGTATAATTTCTCTTAGCGGAATTAGCCATGTCTATTTCTTTGTTCAAAATATCAAATTGACATGGTAGCCAGTCTTGTTCTCCTATAAAATTCCCCATGTACTTTGCCATGTACTAGTATTTGCTCATCACAAGAGTCGATTACCATTCATAACTTGCTAAAAGTTATGCTCACCACAATTTCCAATGGTTCCCAAAAAGTCAAATTTACTCAATATCCAATCAAGTAACCTAGTCTACCTAACAAAGGACTATACAAATCAATTCTTAGGATCTTGTATAAGGTTAGATTAATTTCAAGTCAACATGCACATCGAGTCATGATGCTATCTAGGTTGTGGTTGACAAAGACGGCTAGATTTATTCTCTTACAATCAATATTAAGTGCTATAACTTGCTCCGCTCTTTGTTAATCAGCCATTACAAGTTTATGGTTTGCGAGAAGATACTATCACTGATAGAGGTCTGAATTCATACCAACTTCAGCAAGCAATATTCCTTAAGTTGGAACTAAACTAAGTATGTCCTTCCACAAATTGATTTTTCTTATACCATGCATCGGGATCAGGGTTATGCCATTGGAGTTGACGCATCAACATGGGTTGTGGTCGAGGGAAGGGGAGGGAGGGGTGTCGGCCCCAATCAAGGCATTGGGATCACAGTGTCAAGCTTGATCTCTAAATCAAGGCACCCGTTGCCACCAAGGTGATCGGCGTGGCATCAAGGTGTCAGGGGGGCCGAAACAAAGATGTATAGGTTCGAACATCAGAGCAGGATGGTCAAGGCCAGGCATTAGGTGTGTTGGAAAGGTCACCTCCCCATCTGTAAGCCCCAAATGAGGAGAGAATGGGGAGGGAGACCTAGGGCAAGACCTGCCACATGGGCATCTGCCTAGAGAAAAGAGAGAGAGGGGGCTGCCACATGGGCAGCACCTCACAGCAAATATGGCGGGGTTATCCCAAGGCAAAGGCTGCAACATGGACAGGGCTGGAAGGGCTGGCTGGAGCCAGCCAACCAGGCCAGGTTATGGGCAGACCAAGGGGCTGGGGAAGTAAGGGACAGAAAGCCCGGTTTTATGAGCCCCACTGGTTGGTGGGGTCACAGAGAGCAAGTCAGCCAAAGGGGTCAGTACAAACCCCCTCTGGATCAGTTTTTTGGGGGGGCATCTCAGCCCCCCAAGGCCTCATTTTGGTATCCACCAGGGCAGCCTTCAGGGAGCAAGTTTGGAGCAGAGGAGCAGCACAATTGGGGTCTACATCTAGGAGGACCAAGAAGGGCTGTGTACTGCAGAGAAGGGCTGCACACTTAGGCTGACACTCAGGGCAGCAAGGTGCGGAGGATCAGACATGGAGACTAAGGTCTACATATGCTCATCAAGGAGCACGCAGACTCAGGGATCCAGGAGTGTCTCAAGGGTAGTAAGACGGAATCTTTTGGTGAGGACAAAGGACCACGGTTTGGTGGGACTTTGGCCCCCTGTTGTATTGTGTCCACTGGACGGAAATATTTTGTTGGTCCTATATCTCTCTTGAGCATTGTCTATTTGCTGATCTGCACATATATGTGAAGCACATTAAGTAAGGAAGTTTGTGATTCCACCCACACCACCACTGTGTGAGCTCCTGGAATATTCTATGAGTCCTACACTGTGCGTACCCTCTGTTTCGTTGATTTCTAACATGGTATCAAAGCCCAGATAGGAGGCTCACAAGTGTGGGAGCTTGAAGGCAAGGACCTTGCTGAAGGACGATCTTGATTCAAGGCTTTAGGGAATCGACTTCCACAACTGGAGGATTGTGCCCTTGCAAGAAGGAGGGCACTCAGATTCAGTCAGGTGTGTAAATAGTTCTTGTCTACAGACAGTGTAGGTGTTAGTTTTCGGATTTGCTGTGTGGTATAGGAGCAGAGATGTCGATTTCAAAAGCAGAAGCCTCTTCAGCCACTACTCTTCCTTCCTCCTCCTCCAGCTGAGTTCCTTCTTTCACTATCCCTAACTTGGCGAGTCGAGGAAACTGGATGGGACCAATTATCCTATCTGAAAGGTGAAGATCCAGAGTCATTTAGTCGCTTGAAATTTGTGGAAGCTGACAATGGGAAAGGAGCCAAAGCCGAAGGATGTGCTTGACAACAAGGGGAGGATACTTGCACCGCTAGATGCAGATGAACTCAAAGCATGGGAGAATAGAGATGCCCAATCCCTGGCCTTGATCAAATCCCTGCCCAATCCATGGTATGTGCGTCCATGAGGTGCATGGTTTGCTTTGAGAGCAAGCACACAAACAAGACAACAGTCTGGTATGTACTTTGTAACATTAGTTTGAGCCTTAATACTTTCTGTGGGGAGAATCTGCTCTTCATGTGTCTCAAGAAATGCGAGATTGGAAGACATGTGCCTTCCTGGAAGGCAGAAGGGGAAGTGTGGGTGCTTCTTAAAATCTTGGAAGCAAACTGTTTAAAGGTGATTATGGACAGGGTGTACTGAAGCCAGAAGATTACTTGCTTGAGAACTCAGTGATAGTTCATGGTCTAGGTATCTGGAGATATTCATGGGATTTCAGTTCTTGAGATGGATTGTTTGTTGCGAAGCTTGCCAGAGGGCGGATGGGTTGAAACAAACCTTGAGACCATGGTGTTGTTCACTCATATTGAGGGGGCATCTAGATTGTTCGAGCTTGAATGCAGGAACAAGACTCAAGGTGGTGGTGCTACCTCGGATGGACCAGTGTACCATGATGGTTTGCTTGTGCAGGACCGGACCTAAAGGAGCAAGAGCCATTGGTTGAAAAGCCAGGAATCAGAATCGACACCGGATTGTTCCAAAGCATTTCATTATGGGAGCTGCTGGAGCATCTTCATCGACGAATAGGCATTGGGCTGAGATGTGTCGGTGAGAGGGGGTGTTGGAAAGGTCACCTCCCCCTCTGTAAGCCCCCAAATGAGTAGAGCATGGGGAAGGGAGACCTATGGCAAGACCTGCCACATGGGCATCTGCCCAGAGAAAAGAGAGAGAGGGGGCTGCCACATGGGCAGCACCTCACAGCACATATGGCGGGGTTATCCCAAGGCAAAGGCTGCAACAGATGGTGCAACTTTACGGAACAGATGGCCTTGTCTTCAGGGCCTGGATCTGGCCTAGCAGGAGGCCGATCTGGAGCAGCAAGCAAACAGGGTAATCCCGGGTCAAAGGTGCCTTGGTTGGACAGGTTTGTAGGCAGGTTCATGCCACATGGCCTGCAACAAGCCTGGAAACAGGTGCGAGATCATGGCAGGGCAGCCAGGAGTTGGGTCGGCCATGGACAGGGCTCAAAGGGCTAATTGGAGCCAGCCAACCAGGCCAGGTTATGGTCAGACCAAGGGGCTGGGCCCCTGCATGGAAGTAAGGGCCAGAAGGCCTGGCTTTATGAGCCCCACAGGTTGGTTGGGGGCAGAGGACAAGTCGGCCAGAGGGGTCGGTACAAACCCCTCTGGGTCGGTTTTTCTTGGGGGGCATCTCAGCCCTAGAAAAGGGAGGCCTCATTTTGGTATCCACCAGGGCAGCCTTCAGGGAACAAGGTTGGAGCAGAGGAACAGCACACTTGGGCCTTCATCCAGGGGACCAAGAAGGGCTGTCTACTGCAGACAGAGCTTGAAGAAGGGCTGCACACCTAGGCTGACACTCAGGGCAGCAAGGTGCGGGGGATCAGACACGGAGACTAAGGGGGATCTATGAGTGTCTCGGAGGAAGTAAGACAGCATCTTTTGGTGAGGACAAAGGACCACGGTTTGGTAGTACTTTGGCCCTCTGTTGTATTGTGTCCATTAAGTTTGTGATTCCACCCACACCACCACTGTGTGAGCTCCTGGGCTATTCCATCATTCTTCCACTTGCATACCCTCTGTTTGGTTGATTTCTAACAAGGTGTGGCGTCAGGCAACCCTCGCTTGCCTCACTCGTATCACAAACCACAGCAGACCATTGCCTTGAGCGCTTTACTTCACAGTAGTGCTACAAGAATAGGACCAGCTATCAGCTATACTGAGTCTAGGATGTTTAGTTTCTTTCCTTTCCATTTTTATTTTTTGACAATATGCACACTTGTTGCAGTCTCAAGGACCATATTTGGTCTCAGAAGTGATATACTCTCTCTCTCTCTCTCTCTCTCTACACTTTTTGGTGAAATCCATGTATTTTTATATTACAAGAGGCGGTCGCCAAAGTGGAGACCAGCAAATACAAGATCAGAAAATTTAAGTACAGTGTAATCTATCTGACCATATTCGGTCTCAGAAATGATTCTCTCTCTCTCTCTCTCTCTCTCTCTCTCTCTCTCTCGCACACACACACACACACAAGCCGACACACACACATGAAGGTCGTTTCTCATGAGAGATTCCTCTCTTGAGAAGCCCATTTTTGACACAAGATCTATTTCATTACCCTTAAATGTCTACTAACAGTTTTAAAATATAATTGACTACTTGTACTCAGTCATAGTAGTTACGATCTGTAACATCGTAATTGGCCAAAAAAGCTAGCAAGAAAAACTTGTCTACAAAGTACAAATAAGTGGAACTAAAGGTTACTCTACCTTTTGAGTTAAGCAATTTAGAGAAAGAAAGGAAAACAGGATTTCTGTTAACAAAAGGGCCATTTGGTAAGAATCCGTGTTCCATTTCACCCACAAAGAAGACAAGACTAACAAACTGAGCATCACACTAAGTTACAATGCCAAGCCTCCACCACAGTATCTACCAACTGGATATTTGGTATGACTGACTCCAGAGTCATCCCAGTTATTATAGACAACGCTTCTCAATGGCTTTGTACCCAATCTCCAACTGCTGCTGGATTTGCAGGTATTAGACCCTTGCCGAATTTACCACATCCTGAGGCTTCTTCTCGAATCCATCCGTCACCTCCCAGATCAAACGGGCCACGCTGTGGCTCGGATCTTGATCTTCCATGTGCAATAGTTAGTCCCATCTAGCTTCCCCGTCTCATTGAAGTTGGGGATAGGTATGCGAGAGGCCATTGTTAAAGATAACTGAGGTAGAAAGAGAAACCACTGCAAGAATCAACGAAAACTCTCATCATTTTGCAGGAACAGAGTCACCTCATGATGAAGGGTCACCTTCTTTAGATTGTTGAGAGGATCAAGAGAGTACCACCAAGATACCATGTTAGAAAAGGTCTGCTTGTTGTAGCTACCTCACACAGCGGAAGGATAACAGGTCAGGCCTATAAATGGACTTGGCCAGCCCTCTTCTATTCCCCTCTGCTCGGCATTTCCTGCCCCAGCCATGGGCCCTTCATTGTCCTTAGTGCTGGCCTTTATTCCTCTGCCTACATGGCCTTGTACCTCTCCATACATCAGCCAATCCTGCAGTTCTTCCAGCCACACATGATGCATACTTTGCTGGCAGTCTATTTACTGCCTGTTTGGCAGCCCTATATGTTGCTATATCTTGCACTACATGCTGCCCATATGGCAGCCTATCTGCTGTCCACATGGCATCCCTGATGTTGGGCTATATCCATGTTGATCTGCCCATCTGGCACAAAAACAGTGTCCACATGGCAGCCTCTTACTGTCCCCCTTCCTATATAGATGTCCTGTCCCTTTATTCTTCTCATATGGGGCTCACATGTGGAGCAGTGACACTACTATTCCAACATGACAGTGCAACCGATATATGAAACTATCACAATATCAGCAGGCTGCAAACTGCACTTAAGCTTCACAAAGTGAAATTTGCATGTCAGCAGAAACATATATCTAAATGAATCCAATAACACGCCCAAATCAACCTCTAAAAGCCAAAACAAATAATGCAGTTTAAATCTCACAATAGTTGTCCACAAGCTTGAAAACCATAAACTCCATTATGCATGGCATCCCCATCGACATCATCAGTGGGTGTAGACCATACCATATACATAGTATAAGCATATGCTCTTGCACACACCACGTAGACATGAGCATCTATTTATACAAGCCTCTTGGTATTGACTTTCTGTCAATAGAGATGAAGCAGACTGGACCCTGACAAAGGCTATACATAAGGAGAAGGCTAATCAGAGAATAATCCACCTCTTCATCCAAGCTAAAAATGACCTGTGAACCTGAGAGTCAATTCTTCTAGTATTTCCCAAACAAGCGTTTCTAGGAAAAAGAGCTTTGAAAAGATAGCTGACAGGGAAATGCGACCAATTTTGCACACCCCCCCTACCTTTGTAAGACTAGAATATATCCAATCGTACAAATTCAAATTTTTGTTGTTCTAACATCCTCGATTCTAAAAAGAATTTTTAGCTGTCGGGGCTTCTGCACTCGCATAAGATATTTTGATATAGTTGAACAGCTGCCACTTGGACAAAAATTCAAAGAATTTGCATGTCCAGTGAGGTGATAGAAAAATATACCTTTGTAAGACTCGAATATATAAAATCGTACAAATTCAGATTTTTGTTGTTCTAAAGCCCTAAATTCTACAAAGAATTTTTAGCTGCTGGGGCTTTTGCACCCGCATAGATATTTCAATATAGTTGAACAGCTGATCACTAGGACAAAAATTCAAAGAATTTGCATGTCCGGTAAGGTGATAGTAAGCCTTCCTTTCTTATTCTTTCATTGAAATAGTAAGCCCAGCTCAGAAGTACAAGGGCACACATTAGAAATCAAGGACTTTATGAACATAATACTCAATTTTTAAAAAGCCTTGAATTGTAACACCATATTCGTCATAAACTGAAATTTATGACGATGTACAGTGACATTCGAGAATCAGAAAAGACCAAAGGAAAACTCCTTTGTCAAGGCAAACCACACTTACCCATAGCCCGGTAGGTCAACAAAGTACCAGCTCTTATTGATAAGATAATGATTGATAACTTGTGTCTTCCCTGCAAGAGGTGCAATAATTACGAAAATATAAATACATCAATACACAATATCAAGAAATAAGTAGCAAGACACTTCATGTCCATAACTCAGAATTCTGACCAGGGCAAATATTATCTGAGTAGAATCCCAGTCATGTACAAGAATGGTTTATTTAACTTAAAAATACACCACAAATTTTCTTCTGGAGTCCTTAAGGGTACTTTTAAAACAACTGATCCTCTATCTGATATTACAATGTGCATTTGCTAGCTGTATATGCTCACTATCCCAAATAACAATTGTTCCTATCTTTTAGTACTCCAAAATGAAACTGTCAATAGACGAATATAACCCACCCTACCAATTCTAGCAGTATGTAGTGTCTACATTGAAAGCGATAATCTTTCACTTTCTCAAAACAAGAAGCTTTCACGTTCTCAAAAAAATTGGTCCACTCCGAACGACGTCTCCCCTTGAGTTGGTGGACTCCAACAATTGCTTTTCAAAATGTGATCAAAGGTGACTTGCGGTGAAAGGGTTGCATATTAGGCAAAACATTGTTTTAGCATGGTATTTGAGCTTGGTTTGTGAGCTAGAGCTACATGACTATGTTTTTCAACATAGAAACATAGCCACTAATCATTAGTCTGGTTGAAGATGAGGATAAGGCAGATCAATGGAGGTTGTGGCCTTGTAGACATCGACTGCAGCAATGGTTTAGAGTTACAAGAGCGCGATGAACTTCCACCAATAGTGGGCAATTTGAATGCTTCGCTTTGCTTTGATGGCAGGCAACAACGAGGTCTATTCCCAATAACATCTTCTCTTGAGTTGCTGGAGTCCACACCAAAGTCACTATTATCATGGAGGGTGACGATCCTAGTCTCTCTCTCTCTCTCTCTCTCTCTCTCCCTCCCTCATCTAATAGCATGCCCAAAATCATGCTCTTAGATCTATAACATCAAACATCAAAACACACACTGCTATAGTTGACCTCTTGACAAGGTTGAGAACCATTAACTCCATCTTGCATAGGAAGGACTCCCTGCTATGATCCGTCATCAAAGCCAAATAAAGTCTCCTCACAAATCCACAATGCCATACGTTTGGTAATCCTAACATCTAGAATCTAAAAACCGTTTGATTTACATACTTCTAACCCAAATTGTTTGGGCACTCAAAATCTAAAACGCGTTTGAATTTCCCATACCTCTACTTCAGACTGCCTTTATCGTTAAAAGCATTTTGCAAGGTCAACAGCATTCTTAATTTAGCATTTCTCCACGTTACGTTTCCAAATTGCAGCAGCATGTAGAGCTCAGCTATTTTACAAATTTTGACTACTAACGCTTCTTACTTCTTTATATTGAGCACGCTATAAACTGCAATGCTCTATGTTGAAACGGTTTGAGACGCTCTACACTCCCTGTTGCTCAATGCAGAGACCAATGAAATAATCAAAACCTTGATCACGCATAAGCGTGGACTGACTGTGGGCTATGTATTGTAAGCCATTCAGAGAAAGTAAATGGCATTACCTGGTTTCTTGGAAGTCTCAGCAAATTCTTTTTTTTGAACTAAAGCGTTGATTAGAGAAGATTTTCCAACATTCGAACGGCCAACCAGTGCGAATACTGGAAGACCGTCATTCGGGCAATCTGCCACCTTTACGCTGCCCTTGACGAATTCTGCCTGCTTAACTCGAAAATCGATCGCAGCAGGCCCAATACAAATGTTGGTTCCAGGAAGTCTTTTGAGTGATTTCACGTCTGCAAGAACGGCGTTAGGAGGAATGAACATATCTTTGAGCGCATCCCGCTCCGCTTTATTAGCCGTGGATTTTTGCAAGTCCGATGCAAGCTCTTCTGTGACGACGTCTGGTTTTTCTAGAGGCCTGAGTTGCGCTTTATGGGCAATCTTGGCGGTGCTGCTGTAGGCAACGGAGGGCCAGACGCTGTAGCTGTGGGAAACTAAAGGTCGCTTGCGAAGGATGGGCAAAAAGGGTGGTGCAAAACCAAGGCGCACAAAAAGCCGGCTCATTGTGTGAAGATACGTTCCAAAGCATAGTGGTGAGGCTGCAAGACTGTCTATCATGGCAAGGCACAAGTGATCTCTTCAAGCTCTCGAGCTCCCTTCTATGAACCTCCAATGGAGAAAATGATGGAACATACAGGGTTTGGAAATTTTATCTTTTAGTACCTTGAAAATTATACCCACAATGAGGTTTATTCCTACATTAATATTAGTCTGGGCCAAGGAAGGAAAAATTAAGCTAAGCATATATGGGCAGTACCCGTCCGGGGAGGATATTAAGCTAAGACAGGCGAGTCGGTTGGCGAACTTTCGAGAGAGGTCCGGGGGGGATATTAAGCTAAGACAGGTGAGTTGGTTGGCGAACTTTCGAGAGAGTGCTTACTTGGGACCCTTCCACAGACCGCCCATGTGCGGCTATAAAGAGAGGGATGCGTAGAGGAGGGTGAATCGGAGGGAGAGAGGGAAGGGGAGGCAGCGAGGGGATGCAAAGGGGAGAAGCCGAGCGAGGGAGGAGGAGAGGGCGGGCAACAAGGGCATAGCGGGCAAGGTAGCTACAGTAGAAAGCGAGTTAATTAAATGAGCAATGAGCTTAGGTTAATTGAGTGTGAGTTAAGGGCGAGGGACTAATTAATAGAATTTAATTAAGGAGAGCGAGTAGGAGAGCATAGAGTGAGTAGGAGAGTAGCCAATTGCTCATCCAATTGCAATTTAATCAAAATAGTGGATTGCTCATCATCACCTTAACAATTTCACATGAAATGTGGTAATTTTACATCAATTATGACTTTGTTTGGTTTTGAAATCTTTGATAAGTGTCCATCCTTCCCTAGATGTACTACCCATTTTGCTTTGTTGTTGGCTTCTCACATCTTTTTGACTTTGCTCGACTTGATCTCATGTCAAGTCATTAGAGATCCATATCTTGGTAGCTTTTAGTTTGTAGGCTTAATGATGCAAGAATTTGGGTTTTGACATTTTGCAAGTAAATTTTTTTGTGAGTTTGTGAGTTTTTCAAGTATTTTCATGTGTGAATTTTAAAGCTAGTGGCTAGTTATAATTCTAGCATAGCACCATGCAAGTATAAATAATAATAAATCCAGACAATATATTTCTTGAACATAGGAAACACTCAATGGAAACCATGGAGCTAGTTTTATTAGAGGACAAGATCTCATCATAAATACCTTGAATCAATAGCTCACCCGTTAAGCTACAAAGGCAAGCAAGCATTCGATGCATTCGTGTAATCTTACATTTAAAAACTCAATTTGCCATTACAGAGCATGCATTTTTTAGCTTGTGAAATTATTTACCCATTATTGTTTCTTTTTCTTGTACATTATCTTAGACAACATGATATAATTGAGACTATAATTTGAATACCAATTCAACATTGGGCATTGTGCTTTAATTAACATTTTCATTTGAAAAGAAATTAGACATTGCATGTTGTATTTTTATTCATCACACATTTGGCGATATGAGTATCATCCTTAAAACTGGATCAATTTTCATTTAAACCTATTTTAGCATTTCTTGGATTTATAGAATAATAAAATAGCATTTTATAGATGGATTTAAAATAATTATCCTATGATATAAAATATATAAGCTTGTTATGCATATTAAATATATTGGTTTAATTTCTTTTATTGCTCATTTTATTTAAATTCAAAGAGCTTTTCTACATGGAGAATAAAATGTTCTTCCTTATTTCCTAGATAAACAACTCATTTCCTTTGTAGACAATCATCTAACTACATAGGAAAAGATACATTCTTGCTAATTTCCTAGATAAAGACCTCATTTCCTATATAGGAAACATAGAATGTAACTCACATTTGCTAGGTAGCACTATGATGGGCTATATAGGAAATAAAATTCCCTATATAGGAAACACAAAATCTAGTTCATTTTCATTTAAAATCTCTCATTTTCTAGATAGCACTATGTGAGCTATATAGGAAATAAAATCCCTTAGATAAGACAAGAAATTCCTCGCTTCTATCTAGGAAATATGCTTGAATTTCCTATTTCTCTACCAATTCACTACCTAGAGAGTGGTCAAAAGTTCCTTGTGTATATACAAAAGCATGCACAATGGAAACTCAACTACAACACTAGACTTAAGATGAGACAATGACCAGACTTCAAACACAAATACAATGCATAGAAAGAAAGCTTTGACAACCTCAACAACCAGGCAACACAAATAGCAAGCAATGACTAAGTGATACCACATAGTCACCAAGAAAGACATGTCAACAAAAGGCAATAATGACAACAAGTGACACAATGCATTCAATGCTATAATAAACACACTAGACATACCTAGATTGAAAAAATGACTTGTAACACCAACAACTCATTGCAATTGATGAACCACACAAGTAAGAAGCAATAACAACTTCTATGATGTGAGCAACCACTACAAGCTACAAACAAAAACTCCAACAACCCTGCAACTCTAAGTAGTGCCAACACAACACAATAGGTAGAGCTCACCTCCAAAAGAACCACCTCTTGATCCATTGTAGGTGCCCATCACATAAAATGAACAAAGACAAAAATCTTTTGCTACATTTTACGATCGATGTGTAGTCTAGCTATAGACTTGGAGGAGATTGAACTCCACCAATCCAATTGAGCCATTGCCTAAAATCACCTGATTAGTTCCCACCAATGTCAAACCATTCCATTTTATCATTGGTATATAAGCAATGTAAAATCACCCCTCATCACATCAAAAACTTGTGACACCTGGCAGACTGATCTTCCCTAGATTCTAGATGGTTTCATATTTTCACGCACATGCCACCCATCTAGGTCACATTTGTTGACTATTTTTAGCATTGTTTCCCACACACATGCATCATCATTGTATAGACTCTTGGCTATACTCAATACATTGGTGACATGATTTTACCATAGGCTTGATCTTTGGCACATATATCTTCCACCATGACTTGGTTTACATAGTCCTTGAGTGCTACTCTCATACCCACATGGTTGGATCATGCTTACAAAACACTTTGTTTTGAGAGGACTCATATCAGAGTATTACCAATTGGCAAATTTAGCTTAAGCTTCACAATGATAGCACAAGCATAAGCCCCAAGGGACACCTTTCATAGGGTAGACACTCTCGATGATACACGGTTAAGACTCTAGCACAGAGCACCAAATAACCTCCAACATCGAGCTAGTCACATCACATGATTGTTGATATACTAGTCATCTCCCACAAAACTAGAAATTACTAATGTTCAAATATTTGACCTATGGATGACCATCGTTACCCTGCTCCATTGGCACAAATTCCTTGGAGCAAAACAAAACTTGAATTATGTCGCCAGAGGAGTATAAATTCCTTTGAACAAAACAAAACTTTTGGTACATGCACAATTTGACCTTTTTGACACTAGAAATTCTATCCTAATATTTTGTTCACTCTCTTGTAGGAAATGGGACATATGATGTAGTTGGATGGCCACGAAGGTTTGTAAGGATGTATAGGTAATTGGGTATATACACCCTTGCAAAGTTTAATGTCCATTGGCAACATCTCATTGCCTAATTGGGACCAAGCACCCCATTCTAGGACTTAGAGGGTCCTATGGCATATGCATGAAAAATTGGGCTTCTATGCTTAATATAAGAATCACTTTACATTCAATAGCCACCATGAGCATCTACAACGTGTTTATATAAATCCCTTATACAAAAACATGTAAAGTTTCATAGTCATCAAATCTACATACACTCTCATTCTAGGCATGATGACCAAAATTTTCATGCAGGTGGCCACACTAACTCTTTGGTCCTGAGATCGAATGGTTGGATGCAAATCACCCATGTAATTTCTTTAGATGTCCATAGTTCTTTATAAGCACGTGTGTAAGTAATTGGAACAGACAACCTTGCAAAGTTTCATGGACATTGGACAACATTGCATGGGCAAATGAGAGGTTTTGAGGCCTAATCATGCATATCTTCTCTTTGGTCCATAAATGGAGCATTTGGACCCCAACCACCCATGCAATGTTGTTGGATGGCCATGAAAGTTTGTAAGGGTGTCTAAATAATTGAGATACACATGCTTGCAAAGTTTCATGACCATTGCACAACATCGCATTGGCACTATCACTTGAATGTGCCAACAAAGTTTCATGTGCATTGGACATCGAGTGTGTAGTTGAGAAGGTCAAATGACTCAATCTTGCATGTGAGGGCCCATACGTGTAGGAAAAGTATGCATTGGTCAACCACTGTCGTACTAAAAAGTATCAAAATGATGCCAAAATTAGCAATGTAAGGGTTAAAAATCAACTTGAAATTGTTATTTTTTATGAATCGCAAAGTATTCAAGCTAAGACAAGAATTCTTATGGGTGTTAACAATCACTTATTAACTTTTATTTTCTTTATTATGAATGGATGAAAGGATTTTGAAATCATAAAAACTGGATTCTTCTAATAACCATAATTAGTTGTTTGCTCTTTTTGAGAACATGATTCAAAGAAACTTTATTTACTCTGAATCGTGAGAACATAACCAGTTGCTTCCACTTTTTGAGAACGTGATTCTAGAAAAGTTTTCTTAAAATGATGCAAGCTTGTAGTGAAAATGATAATGCAAAAACTGTGTTGGAGGAGTTGCTTCATTAGGATTTACATTAGAGACTCCAACAAGAGATAGGAGTTATTTGGAAGATGCACCATGACATCATCAAATTTCTAGAGTGACTATTTTAGAAATACCGTGACTAAAGCAAGTTATATAGTAAGGTATTTTTTAGTACTTACTTTATTCATCAACAATAAGTGATGGATATCAACTATCATACTGTACAAAATTCATTCAAGGATTCACCTATTGTAGACTTGAGTGACAACAAGGAGGTATGTATGACTCCTTTCAAAGATATGTGTTTTCTATGTGTGATTTCTTTCAAAGATATGTATCCTAATTGAAATTCTAAATCTTCTATGGGAAAATGACAAAACTTCCTTATAAGAATCACTCCTTGAACAATAGTTGGAATGTTTGATTGTAGAGGTGCCTTTATTGTATTTTTATACCGTATTGTTACTTTTACATAGTTATGAAGTTTTAGTCTTTATAATTTGAAAATAATTATAGCTATTACATTTAAATTTATGTATTTGATATTTGTAAATAGGAAGAGGATGTGGGTATTCATATCCTAGAGCTGATCACTAAAAAATCTATGAGAGTTTAGGTTCATAACTTACGTAGGTTTGTTATTTATTGAAGTAATGGTTGTACTCATCATATCTTTTACCTTATTTTATACTTAAATTTGAGCATATATAACTTGGAATTCGATTTACATGCAAGATCAACATGACCATTGCAACTATGATGTAGTCAACAAGCAAATTTTTGTAGAAGAGGAATGTATAATTACTTAATACTTTCTAAAATTTTCTCTTTTTTTTGTTGGAAAGCACTAAGAGTTAGGATTCAAGTTTCTAGGAGAGTGATGTTTACTCTTATACAAAGTTTATTGACCTCTTGCATAAACAACCCATGTGGAGCCTATGGATGTAAGTATGATATTATTTCCTTTGATTATAGAAAGTGTTTTCTTTTAATTATAATAGAAGTCCTCCCAAAATTCAACAGATGTGGACTTGGTTGCATCAAGAAAAATTAAAAGAGCATGTAAGCTATGCTTTGTATTTTCTTTGAAGTTATAAACATTTTATCTTATGTAGATTATATGTTAGATACTCGTATTTTGTAATATTAGTAAACTATTCTTTATCATCTCAATGTCATAGTTGACTATGAAGATGCAACGGCATATGAAAGTCATCACATATTGACTATACTAGAGCAAATAAAAATGAAGGCATAGAGTATAGAAACACACATCTTTCTTTGTTATGTTAGAAAGCTTACTTGTGCTTACCAATTATATATCAAATATTAAATTGTTTGTTGAATAAATTCTTATTGGGATCCAAATTTAATGTGAGTTGACAAAGTATCCTCAAGCAAAGTGCAAGTACATTTTTTAAATTTGTTATTATGATCCTATTAAAAATAATCAGCTATATCAATTTAAGTAACTTCTAACTTGATCTTGAATTTGACCCAGAAGATCAATAAGACATTTTGATGGAGTACTTTAGTACTCATGGTGTGCTTGATGCCTATAAACTTCTCAATGTCAATTTCAATACTTTGAGAAGAGATATAACCATCGATGTTAGATTTTTTTTTGAGAATAATATGAAACTTATGAGAGAGGATGTAGTACTTGGTTAATAGAGAAAGAGAAAGTAGCTATAAAGATTGGATAGCAAGGATTGTGTTTAAATGACATTCATTTAGGAGTTGAATAGAAGACCTTATCTTTTTTCAGTCCATCACTTTGGGATGTAAAAAAGGAATACAACTCTTATTTTTTATAGTGTTGTTTTATGTAATAGTTGTGTTAATATATAGTGAAATTGTATTAAAATAAAAAATTATCGTTTTTACTACATAGTGAAATTTATTTTCTATATAGTGAAAATTTAGGCTAAAGATCTATACAAGGAAATTCCATTCTATGTTTTCATTATATAGTGCATGCTTTTCCTATATGCTAAAATTATGTGTGCTAGAGAGAGAGAGAGAGAGAGAGAGAGAGAGATGAGGAAAGTTGTGAACCAAAGGAAGCATCCTTGTAGAATCCTGAACGTTAACAAGAAATCTATAAGCCTCTTGAGAAACCTTACACTTCTTTCCTTGTAGAATACTAAACATAAGGGAAGAAAGACTGCAAGAAACACACGATCACCCAAAGAGGAATACCTTGAGCTCCAAAAAGGAGAATGGAAAGCTAATGAACCAAAAAAAGAGGGAGAAGAGTTGTGTACATAAAGAGCTTAATGAGAGATGAAAATGCCTCAAGATGGAGGGCTTGTGCCTTGACGAGGGCATGGCTTACACCTTGATGAAGCTAAGGGCTTGCACCTTAATGAAGCTAAGGGTTTGCACTCTCTCATGTTGTTTT
Source organism: Dipteris shenzhenensis (assembly GCF_047967505.1). NCBI lineage: Eukaryota > Viridiplantae > Streptophyta > Polypodiopsida > Gleicheniales > Dipteridaceae > Dipteris > Dipteris shenzhenensis. The sequence goes on along the minus strand of NC_141618.1, from coordinate 4,373,141 downwards.
GGAGGTGTTTGAATTATGGTGAGGCATGAAGTGGGAACAAGACATGAGAGTGTCATCAACACTGAAAGCTCCATTGAATAGTTTCACAATGAAAGTACAACACTTGAGTTATGGCAAAAATATTTTGGAAGTGTCTCAGTACTATGATTGCACAAATGCATCCATAAGGATATAGCAACCTATGGGGGTACAAAGAAATAACAATGTCATTTTATAGCCCCTTTTAACATTGTATATGTCTCTCATCCCGAAGCCTTCTCGATGACGTACACAGATTTTTGTGGAAATCTAACTTAGTGCCTGGATTATGAAATAATGTAGTCTAAAAGTTATTACAAAACTTTAAATCTCAATCAGACACTATGATCTTTGGCAAACCACGATGGACAAAGATATGCTTGATGAATATATGTGCAGCTTGCTGAGGTGTTAAAGTCTTCTTGCATGGGATGAAATAGGTTTGCTTACTAAAGCGATCCACTATCGTCCATATCATATCATTTGGATTCGCTGTAGTAGGAAAACGTGTTATAAAATCCATGGATATTTGTTCCTAGGTTTGCGTAGGAATAGGCAAAGGCATTAGCAATCCAGGAGTCTCTCCTTTGTAACTCTTAATCTTTTGACAAGTGTGCATTCGGCTACAAACTTAGCCACATCTGTTCTTATAGTAGGCCAATGAAATTATCTTGCTATCACTTGTGAAGTGGCAGTCACTCCCCTATGTCCCATATATGGTAGTTGGTGCATTTCTTCCATTACAATTTTTCTAAAGGGTCAAGTGATGCATAATTTCTTTTGATAAAAGGCGTATCCATCATTGCATGAATAGTCCAACATAGGATTCCAATTATTATTCTCTAATTTTTTCCATACATCAAAAAAGTTTGATAAGCCTTCGAAAGGTTGGGTCTCTACAACAGAAGTGATGTGATTAATACTTTGTTTTTTGCTAAAAGCATCATCAACTACGTTCTCTTTTCCAGGCTGATACTGAATCATGGGCTGAAAACTTTGTATAAATGATGCCCACTTGATGTGCCTATCGGATATTAATGGCTGAGTTAACAAATGCTAGATACTTTATCGAGAGGTTTTTATAAGAAACTCTGCTCCCATCAAATAATGTTTCCACATTTGTAAGGCATGCACAACAGTGCGGTTAATTCTTTATCATATGTATTATAATTGCATCCATTAGTTTTAATTTTTGGCTCTCATATGCTATAGGATGTCCACATCTTGCATAAGCACAGCTCCAATTCCATATCCACTAGCATCGGTTACAACTATAAAGAATGGTCTAGAGAAATCGGTTAGTTGCAACATAGGAGCTTGCATGAGAGCTTCTTTCAAGGCTGCAAAGGATTTATCTTGACGCTTGGTCCATAAGAAATGCTTAGATTTTATAAGAAGGTCTATTAATGGAGGTGCAATGAATGCAAAATTCTTGATAAACTTCCTATTAAAGCTACACAATCCCAAGAATGATCTTAATTTGTGTATGTCTTGGGGTTTAGGCCATGTGACTATAGATTCAATCTTCTTTGGATCTACTCAAATCCCATCAGTGGATACTATGTGACCCAAATACTCAATTTGATCTTGGAAGAAACTATTTTTAGGATTTATGTACAATTGAATTTTCTCTCAAGAGTGAAAAGGCTAACTTTAGATGTTTCTTATGCTCCTCCATAACTAGGAATTCATAATGTCCTATTTGAGTTCTAAAGGCAGTCTTGTATATATCTTCGTGTACCATATGCATTTGATGATAGCCGAATTTAAGATCAATCTTATTGAAGACCTTGGCCCCTTTCAATTTGTCTAAAAGATTATCAATCCTAGGGATTGGGTATTTGTTCTTCACTATGATTTTATTTAGTGCACGGTAGTCTATGCACATTCGATAGGTTCCATTCTTCTTTTTGATGAATAAGACATGTGCTCCATAAGGAGAACTACTAGGTCTTATCAATCCTCTCTCTATTAGTTCCTCCACTTGCTTTTGAATTTCCTTTTGTTCGAGCTGGTTGACTCTATAAAGAGCCTTGCAAGGTGGAGTATTGCCCAGTAGCATTTCTATCCTATGATCTTTAGGTCGAGAACATGGTAATCCGAGTGGTAAATCCTCTAAGAAACAATCAAAAATTTAAGAAAGAAACTTTTGGTGTGTCGGCTTAGTGTTTGGCTGAGTAGCCATTACCGTATTCACCAAAATCAAATATGTTTTCTCACGTTTCCTAATTGCTCTCTTGGCTTGTGTATGATTGAGTAAAGGACTGATTTCAGCTTTCATAGAACTCCTCAAACATATTCCTTGTTTGTCTTTATTAATCCACATTTGATGTGTCATAATCTATCTTAGGATTATATTGATGTCTCCATGGCTTTCCTAAGATGATATCAACTCCTTGTCGGGGTGCCACTAGGAAGCCTCATCTATCGTTGTAAGGTTTGATTGAACTTTCAAGATCCTTGACTTCTCTAGTGCAGTTATACTTTGTCTTGGTGAAAGCAGCTTTAACTTTATAATGAGATGGGAATTACTCTATGTTTAGCATTGCTAAAGCTCTTTCCAAGATGAAATCATGTGTACTACCATCGTCATGTAGAATAACAACCTCTTTACCATTAATGAGACCTTTCATTTTCATAGAAGAGCATGACAATTATACTTACCTCCACCTTCAGAGTAGCTGGGCATCGGGTCTCCCTCTTGCTTGCCTTCATTCTCGATCATATGCACTTTTGCCATTGGGGTCTTCTGAACATTCAGGTGCTATATGCCCCACTTGTTGCACTTTAAGCACCTTATTTCTTTCTTCTGAAAATTTCCACTGTTTGGCTTCGAAGAAGAATCTGTCTTCTGTGAAACAAAACCAGATTCTGAAGTGCATCTAATTGCTGTTAGAGCATGGGTGGTTGTGGCTGATCCCCCATGATAATGCAATAAATACAAATAAAGTGGAGTAGAGGGCAATAAGGATACTAAGTGTATGAGAAATTAAATGGACAAAAAAGTGTAATTTGAGTATATGGTAAGAAATGGATTGTGGATGGTACTAAGTGTATGAAATATAAAGCAAAAGAAATCACTTATCTCTCTCTTTGATCGGATGTAGAAAAGGTTAGAGTGGGAGATATGTGACCGATGATGTCACTTGAAATCATCTTTGTGATCAAACGCTCTTGTCCCTAGAGTCCTCTACGTACATGACAACTGCTCAAAGTTACGGGGACCTGCTGCAGGCTGTGTTGAGTGCGCGGATAGAGGAGAAGTGCATGCAGGCCAAGACAGTCTGGTGGGAAGAGGTCTTGACTCATATACAAAGGTGTAGAGTCACAAATGGTTGTAGGGTGAGCAGAGGCTATGAGAGTTGATGCACAGATTGAGGTCCAGAGTTGGCCAATTGTCATCGCGCTAGAGATCAATTAATAGAGGTAGCTCAGAAGGCAGTCTACTACGCACGTAGGACTGGATGACTCCTGGGGCTTCTGTAAAAACGAAGAGCAGAGGCTATGCACGAGTAGAGATTTTTTTTTTTGGGGTGCTCGAGGTAGAGCACATAATCCATGGAGTCTGGACTATTTTCAAGCGGGCGCGCAGGTCGAGATGTAGAGAAGAGAGCAAACTGCAGTGTCTTGGGAGCTATTTCCACAGTCTAGGAATGCGATGCCCATATGGGCATCACTGCTGAGTAGATGGCTGTAGAATTTGGGCCACACGCTCTGCTATGGGAAAGGCGTAGAGGTGCACAGTGAGAGCAGATAGAGGGATTAGAGGCAGGCATGAAGCTCCTACACATCTTGAGGGTCATTTTCAAGCTGTGAACCAAGCTAACGCACCTGAGTGCTGGGATGAATCCTCAATTTTTGGTAAAGCCCAAATGCACACCTGAATGCTCACACTGCCACCTGGAGACCTTTGCGTGAATTGACGAAGGGGCACATCATGCACACAAGAGTGCACATTTCCCCCTCGTAGAAACAGGCCCTTGAAGAGTGTGACAAAGATGACGTATGGGGTAGCCCCTCGGGTAAGCTGCACACAGGTCGTGGTGGACAAAGCCTAGAGGTACAAAACTTTGGATTGCATGTCCCCCTTGATTTATGGAGCCAATACACATGAGACTCAATTCTCCTTCAACACGTTCATAACTTCTTTCTTTTTCACATAATGAAGGAAGGTAACTTTCTTTTCTTCCTCCTCAAGAGCGTGACCAAAGCTGCGATACCACTGAAACCAAAAGGGGGATCTTTCCACACAAATTCACCACTTAATTCAATTGGAGAAGAAACACAATCATAACATGAAAGTGACAAGAAGACTGGGTACAATCTCCCCCCCTAAATGAGTGGCTCACGCTTCCTTATCTAGAGTATTTATAATATTTCATAAAAGCACAAGGAGCCAAAAGTATCCCTCTCTTCCAAAATAAGGGATTTGCTTTACATAGCCACTTTGGGCCCAAATTTGATTTATACCCTCTCTAAAATATATTGCTCAAACCTGCAATATTAAAGAAATACAAAATTGGCCTATGGCCCCATAAAAGATGCGATGTGCGACACCTCGGTCGGTACCCTCGCACTAACTCCAATCCTTGCTATGAGTTCCATCACCTATACTCAAGCCGCCAATTACATTAGTTATTGATAATTGATTGAACAAATCAACGAATCTAATTGATTGAACGAATCAATGAATCAACCGATCCCAACATAACTATGCTCAAAGTACAAGAATCAAGTACAACACCAATAACACTAGTGGCATTAGTATTAACATGGAATCACCCACAATACCGACCATCTAGCATGGCAAAAACACAAGCTAGTTAGGCGTCCCCAACTAACCACACAAAGCATCCACTAGGACCCTTACCACATCCAGTGCACTCCTATGGAATACTTTGCCATAGTCACACTTGACTAAAATAAAATAATGTCCAAAGCAAGATATATTAGAAATATAATTTCCTTAACAATAAGCCAAACTTCCATAATTAACATGACCAAAAATAAGGCCAAAGAACACTTTGAGATGAACGTGATATAGTCATAGCATGGTGTATAAGAGGTTTTCTATCAAGCTTTATAGATCCCCATCTTGGGATCTTGTATTTTGCATTGATCATCTTGAAATTCCACTGACATATGCTGATCATGAGCAACTGAAATCAAAATTTTTGTTAAATCTAGAACACACCATGCATCGTGGATATACTTAACCTTGACAATGGCTAAAATGATGGAAAAATTTCCCACCCCCATAATGTCTTGGAAAGCATCATTAGCACATGTGACCTATCTATCATAAACATGTTTGATTCTATGAAACCACTCCTTGTGAGGAGTCATGTGCTTAGAAGCACCACTGTCTAATTACCAAGTATCATTGAAGCAAAAGATCCATCATGTGTAGCATCCATACACTTTGCATGTGCATGTTCCCTAGGAGAGATTTCTTCAATGGAAACAATACAAAACCCTTGTCATCCTACACAAAGTGTGAATATAGATGAGACGCAACATTCTCAAAGGGAGGTGCAACAAAATTACTACTAGAAGTGCCTTGTCTCTTATGACATTCTACAATACAATGACAGGGCTGCTTGCCATAGTTCCCATTGTTGAATTGTCTCTTTTTCTCATTCACAATTCTCTTATGATTTTGCAATAAAGTGACTATGCTACTTGCCATTATTGCATCTGCCCTTTTTGACCTATGCATCTTTTTGAGCATTTGCATCACCTTTTGTTTCCCTTGGCATCGTTGTTTCTCTACAATTTTCCCTTGCCTTGGGTGATAAGTGCAATTCAATTCTAGACATATTTCTTTTTGCATTCAGCTGCCTTGAAAGTTTTGTTTATACTTGTTGCCTTGCCATATTCCTAGTTGCTCTAGAAATGGGCCTATTTTGGTCCTATACCTATTCTTTTTTAATCTCTTCTTGCTTTTTGATAACATTTGTTGCTATTCAATAGTGTTCTCATAAAAATTGGCCTTATTCAATCATATTTCAAAGTATTTTGGGAGCACTATAGTTGGTTATTGATAGGTACACCTAAAATTGTTGATTTCGTGTTGAAATTATTTTGATTTTATGGTTATTCAGTTCATATCTTGCTTCTACAAGCTCAATCTTTTTTATTTTGAGTAATCTCATGTCGTTGGTAAAGTCAACATATGGTGGGGTGTTGACACTCTCCGATTGGTTATTTGTATGCAACATACATCCTAGCAAGGGATTTTTTTTGGGTGTGGATACACTTGCTCTCAGATTTGTAGCCCATATTTGATCATACATCTCTCTTTCCAATAGTTTTGGACATTGATCGGGGGAGATAAGTTGAATGGCTCCCACTTTTCCTGGTGATCCTTTATGTTTAAGAATATTTTGGTTGGCAAAGGAACTATGGGATATATTTAAGTGATGAAGTGAGGCCTGTTGCTCTAGTTGTTTCTAGCATGGCAAGTAGTCAAGTCTCATCTACAGATTCATCTCCCCTTCTCACAAAGGATCAAAGGAGATTTGAGTATAGGAATGCCCAAGCATTGGCTTTGATTGCATTGTCAATCAAAAGACACATCATGAAAAATACGAAATCATGCAAGCATGCCAAGGATGCATGGGATAGATTGGCTAATATGTATCATGTCAAGAATAAGGCACCTAACATTGCCTTGACTAATCAATTGAAGGAGCTTAAGGTAGACCATCACAGAGCATGTCACAAAAATTCTAGGTTTGAGACATCAGTTTGCAAGGATTGATGATGCTATTGAGGACCAAAAATGGGTCTCATGCTAAAAATTTTGGATCCCTCTTATGGAGTATTTGTCACTTCTTTAAGTATTCCCTTGAGTGTATCTCCTATCTCATTTGATGAGCTGGTAGGGTTTTTATTGAAATAGCAGGAAAGAAACTCCAAATTTTCTCATCCCTATCACAATGAGCATTATACAGTGTTAGAGCAACATGGCCATTGTCCATGACAATAGTAGCATCAAATTAGCTTAGTAACTTTTGCCTCTTTCTAGAGTAGAAACTTCCCATGATTTCTTGCTCAAAATGAGGACAAATTGTACATAAAGTGAACAAAATAGAATGCTCAAGGTGATATGCACAACATAGGTGAGAATAATGGCTTTGATAACAAATGTTGAAATTATGGTGGCATGGAGTGGACACAAGAGATAGGAATGTAATATGAATAGAAAGCTCCACTAAATAGGTCCAAAAACAAAGTACAACACCTTGGTTGTATATGAAAACCAATATGAAAAATAACATAAATAATAATAATTAAGCTAAGTCTAGGCTACATAACCATACCCTTGTATTATTCCTATAGGAGGATCATGGGAAAGAGTGGAGTGCACAAGATAGGTAGCTATAAACTATGCATTGCACACTATTTTGTTTTGATCATAAACATGAATATACACAAGATCCCCTAAGGCTTAGCATTAGAATTTGACACTATGCCATATATGGTGTGGTGCAACTTACACCATGCTTAATAGCAGTCAGTGCATAGCACTCACAAAATATGTATATCATTGTAGCAACTAACTATGCTACCAAATGGACAAAGGCCAATAACTTAGCTTAAAGCATAGCTAAGTTCATCTACAAAACAATCATCTATAGATATGGATGCCTAAGGCACACCCTTCATTGAAGTGTTCAACATCTTCGTAAAGAGCTTAATGATTATTCATCGAGTGGCAACCACCTACTCATCATGCAATGGCCATGTTGAGTATACAAACAAGGCATTGAAACCTATTCTTATGAAGACGATCAGTGTAAACAAGAAAAATTGGGGTGTCAAACTACATGCATCCCTTTGGGCATACACAATGGCTTTTAAGGTCTCTAAACATCTCAATCCCTTTGATGGCTTATGGCTTGGAAGACATTGTGCCGTTAGAATTCTTGGTGCCATATCTTTGACTAGCTACTATTAAGTAAAAGTTGGGCCATCCATCATTGCCTTAAATAATTGGTTGATATAGATGAGCTTTGACTTTAAGAGGCATGGGCATAGTAGTTGTCCAGTAGAGAAAGAAAGCCTGGCACGATTGGCAAGCACTTAGAAAAGACATGCTCATCCTCCTTTACAATGCCAAACTTGGCCCACTGAAGCCTAGCCTAAGGCTACAGTGGAATGGACCATTCAGGTTAGTGGAGGTATTTTCGAATGGCATTCAAGTCTTGAGCAATTCAATAGAAGCAAAGTAAATCCTTATATGCACTTGCCCTCCATAGCTTGCCTTTATGGCCATGTAATGGTGTATAAAAAATGCATATACAAGAGTTGTAGTTCGAGGGTGCCACATTGCGCCATCATTCTGTAGTTTACTCAATGATTTGGTCCACATTTGTGCATGTAAAATACAAAACCCATAGTTCACAATCACAAAATCTTTTTGTGCATGCAACAACCTCTTTCTCAAATTGTCCTTGGCCACTTTCGCCATATCTCTACACTCCCCCCTTGCACACACTAAGCTGCAACTTTAGCTATATACAGTGGCTTGATTTGATTCTGACCCCCTCACATGCCTTGTAAGAAGTGCTACCACCAAGCTATGTCATGGATCCTTCCTCTATACCCCATCAATTGCATGATGACCAATAAGATTTGTTACACATCAATGGCCTTGAGAAGTTTGCATAGCTACCATAAGACACACATCTCAACATAGTAGAAAAAGGGGTGCTTCTAAGCACCTTTGATGATGATGATACATCGTCAAATGTTGAGGGAAGAAAGGTGTAGATCAAGAAAAACTTCATTGTTGAAGTCTTTGAGCTCCCATACATTGATACTAAGCACCTTGAGCCAGTGACCTAGCAATTTGATTCCTACTTCCATCCAAGTTCTTCTTCCCAAGTCTACATTGTTAGTTGCAGTCTCTATGAATTGGTTTGCCCTTTCTTCAAGTATTTGTCTGAGGATATTGGACTTAAAAATAATTGCAGAATCAAGGGGTTCAATAGATTAGTCCCCCCCTTTAACACCAAAATTTTCACATAGCTAAGGAGGTGTAGTAGGGGATGAATGGACTAGCATACTTGTGCATCTTGCAATATAAGTTGGTTGATCAAGAAGTCCATTGGCCATTACTTTCTAGCCTCTCTTTAGCAACCCATCCCATCAACCCCTATACCCTAAAAATGGTAGTCTTGTGGAGAGTATCAAGTCAAGCATAGGGGCAAGCACCTAGCCCTTGAAGTACAACTCAAAAAAGCACCCAAGGCTACCCCACCATTGATATAGTAGGCTCCTTGGGTGTAAATAGATTGCATCCAATGTTTCGTGCTAGTCATTTGAAGAAATTACTACTTAAAGATGATAGTATGGTAGGAGAGGAGATTCTTGGTTTAACCTTAAATGCTTTAAGATGAGCTAAAAGGATAATTAATATCAACATACAACCTAGAAAGTGTAAACCAAAACATGATTTTTTGATAATTTTTTCCCAACTCTTCTTAAGGGAATAATATGTTACCAAAAATAGTGTAATGTGAGAATTATCATCCTATTCAAATTTATGATGAGGTTGAGTACCTCTAGCTAGTTTGTTCTCAATTGAGGGTAAGTGCTTTAGCATCATTTCCTTGATTTTTTTAAAAACAAAATTATAAACATGCCATGTACAAAAAGGGGGAAAAGAAAGGCCAACTAAAATGGGCTTACTGTTCATGGCCTACACCATATAGGTAAAACAACTTACAACCCCCAAGCAACATCCAACCTCCATAGAATTAAACCTACCCAACTCACACAAGCAATCTCCCACCAAAGAGTCTCTCTTCGCAACTAATCTCCAATAGTCCATTAGCATTTTCTTGGCAAGACCTTTTACAGCAGACTCTCAATACCCAAACCCAACTCCATTCCTAAACACCAATTCATTCTAGATGGACCAAATTAATAACATCATCAGTGCACATGTGTATCACCAAACATCACCAATTTCCAATTAGTTCTCAACGAGAACCTACACACTAGATTGACTTTTTCGATGGCAACTTTTTGGATTGCTTTTGCTGCCACTGCATGCGACACCCTCCTTGCCACATTGCAAGCCCATAGCAAATGAATACCACTCTCATCACACCGCTCACAAGTAGACACATGGGATCACAAGCAGACACACGGGATTACTCTTGGATCATTAGCCATTCTTGCTTTTACCTGTAACCAGTTATGTACGACCTTCCAAAGAAAGAAGCTTGCCTTGCCACCCAAACAATCCTTCCACAAATCAATACACCTCAATACTCACCACCCTTCTCATCTTCCAATTTTCATTTAGCACACACAATCTCATGACCTTCCATCAAAATTTTGTATACCACTCTAGTAGTAATCTTCTTCCAATAGGTACCTCCCAAAGCCCACGGGTTAAGTCTCCAATCCAAACACATGATGCCATTGGATGGACACCCATCTAGGGGGTATGGATGACTCTAAACACCAGCTCCATCTTTATCCGATAGCTCAAATTGATGCCTTAGAGCCAAAATTGACCTCCAATTAGAGCTCCTCACATCCCACAAATGCAGCCCGTACCTAATGCCTTTCTTATGCAGAGTATGAGCTACTTGCAAATCCATCCAAGCCAAAGGTTTATCTTGAAAGGTAACAACCAAACTCCACCATACCCCCTCATGCAAACTAACATCCCCACCCATCCTTTGTGGAAATAGTTTCATTAGCCACACAATTACATCTTCAGACAACCATGCTCTCTCAACTGCACACTTAGCCATGTCAACCAGATCAGCATTTAGCAATTCCCAAAATTCCACATAGAACTCAATAGTGAGCCCATTTGATCTAGGAGCCTTGCCAAAACTCCAAGGAGCCAAAATTCCTTTTCATAGAAAGGCCTTCAATACCCCCTAGTCTTTGACTTGCATCAACATGGGGAACCATATTCCCAATCACCTCCCTAAGAGCATCTCTCCAAGCCTAATCTTGCACACCTTCAGAACCCACAATGTAAAATAATTCTTTCCTAAACACCTCTATACTAGATCCACCACTTCCCTTTGATGTTTCTTCTTCACACTCTAGAAGAAGAAATTTGATGGACAATACCTCAACTTAAACTACCTAAGCTGGCTCTATACCCTTGCCCTTTCAGCCTTCTCCAACTCATCCTCCCTCAATGCCTCCTCCACCTCATTCAGCAATGTGACTACCACCAGGTTTAATATATTAAGCTCCAAGGCCATCCTTAAATTGGCCCTACACTCCACTAGTTCGCCAGTATGCAATTTCCTTTCCTTATACCACTTTGACTCCCAATCCTTAGTAGTTAGCAAAATCGCACGAATACCTTTGTCCCACCAAGCACAAGGATCCACCACACCTCTAGTGTGTTCCCGACACACTCTACCCACCTCCTCACAAAAGCCCAACCTCTTTTGCAAGCCCTCATTGAACTTATAAGGCACATGTTCAAGGACCTTCCAACCTCTCTTAGTACTAAAAGGACTAAAACGCGAACAATTGTCCGACAATGCAGAATCCAACAACACTTTTGCACCCAATGGCGCTCTCAACTGCCACCTTTCCTCTGAAACATAAAACGTATCTAGCCTACTAGCTCTGTAATTCTCCCCTCTAAGTTATTATTCCAAGTAAACCCACCCAACCCTTCGGATCAATCTCCAAACAATCAATTAAACCCTTATATCGAAGCATAATTCATCCCATAACTTAGAGTCCACAACACCCAACCCCCTTCGAGCATGAGATCTATCCTCACCTATTTCACTCATGCTTCAATCTCCTCCCAAAGCTCAATTACTCCTAGACATGTTCACATTCATTCTTGTCCAGCACTCCTCTCAATTATGGATCATTCAGAGCATAAAGACACACAATATTCACTTTACACGCAATACACTACAAGAAATGACCATCACCGTCCCTAAACACCTCCTTCCCCTATAGACTTTGCTTAACCAAAATTGCAACACCATTCCTACACCTCATAGGTGAATTGACAAATCCTTCATATCCCAACTATGTCATAGCCAACCAAATCCCTTCATCCGCACCACACTTAATTTCTTGCAAGAGCAACACTGAAAGATTCCATCTATGAACCACCAAGAGACCGTCTTTGCTTCTTCTTATCATAAAAACCCTAAATATTCCATGAGATCAATGATGCGTCTAGCTTCCCACCCTTCCCTTTACTGCCTGTTGAGAGAGGACCTTGTAAGCATCATGTAGGAAATTAAACCTATTCTCCTTCTATCCTCCAGCCACCTTGCCATATTTTTTATTCATTTCAAAAAGTCCTTTCAATAGCAACTTTTCTTGAGACCCCATTTCTAGGACTTGCACATTTTATGACTTCTCCTCTAACAAACACTTCTTGTGGTTAGCATTGAGCAATTCTTCCTTTGCATCATTGCTTGTCCCCTAAATAGCAGCCACGAAATCCTTAACTTTAGCTTTCTTCCCCAACACTGGCTCCTTTGAAGCTTCTCCAACACTTGCAACTAACCATCCTCATGCTCATGTAAATGTTGCTTACCCCACCTCCAGACAACAATTCCAATCATCCTCCTCCTTCAAATCTTTCCTCTCCCCTAATTTGACTCATGAGCAAATTGTCCACCACCAATACTTTAAATGAGGAGATGGATCTCGATCCAAACCTCGAACAATCTGCATGTCACTTTTACTAAGCTCCCTAGCAACTTCCTAGACCTGACCTATCTTTCGTCACCTTGCATGTCATCACTTGCATGTCGTTTGGCCACCTCCATCAAATGATTAACCATAACATCATGTAAACCACTAGAATCCTAAACATGCACACCTTGATTATCAGGTTGTTTTGCTATAGCTTTATCCTTTTCATCACCTTGATCCAACTTAGCCAGAAAAGACGTAGCATAATGCCCTGCTTTTCTACACAAATAGTAGGCATCAAGAAGAGGCCCAAAAATAACCTTCTACATGACATATACCTCTTAAAACAATTGTACCTCAATGAAATCAGGAAGCTCCTAACTTCGATCCCAAAATATCCATGCTCCTTTTTGCCCAAATTCTTTCCTCGCATACGACACAATAATAAAACTCTCCCAATAGCCTTTGCAACAATATAAACAGATTTTCCCAGCCAAGCTAGCATCCTAAGAAAATCCACCCAGATGGGACAATCCTTGTATAAAGATTCATTCATACTATACATTGGACTCCACATAATAATTGAAATAATAGCCCTACAAACTAAAAAATACTTCCCCAAAATCTCATTGTGGATCTCCTCGAAAATGAGCTGCATACCTGGCCTCTAGGACATCACATTCATGCGCCAAAAATTCATGCAACTCTCCAATCATCAAAATTCTTCTAATAAAAATTGGATACGAGCCACAATCGGCCAACCTTTCAACCTCTAGCTTGATAGCTTCGAATGCCACCCGACAAGAAATAGGATGCTTATACCCCAAGTCCCTAAGGCTCTACTTAGCTGACTTTGCTTCCCGCCTTACCAAATCCACTTGTAGTATGGTCCAAGCCTCCTCATCCAAGAGAAACTGCCTGCCAACTTTTTCATAATTGTGTTCGCATATGACCTCCCCTCCAACCCTTTTCAGAATTATTGGGCTCCTTAGATCGTGCAAGCACTCAACCCCCACTCCCTACAGATGCATGACCTCGCTCATAGGCCCGAGCCACCGTACCCAAGGCCACCACCTCACAAGCAACCTCTCCCTTCTAAATGAGCCCTCCACTCATTGAGCTTTGTGCCTCACATGAGCCATAATCATTCATGCAACACCTGCTCTTCCTCCTCACATTGGGATTCTCCACCCAACTAGCCCCCATGTACATTCAAGGTCCCCAACAAGCTCGGAGCTAATCCCCAAGCCGCTTCATTCCACTCCCTTCACCGTCAATTCATTTAATCCATTTATTTTCACACTATTTCTATTATTATTATGTGCACATGTTCAATCACCATACATGTGAGTTCTTGATATATGCACCAACCGATTATCTTTGACAAAAAATCCTATGCAAGGGACATGATTAGTTCAATATTATCGCTTATCATTGTTGATCACCATATATCTACCTCCAGTATAGCTTTGCCATCTCCAATATGGCCATGTCATCTTTAGAATGACTATGTAATCTTCTATATAACCTTATCAAACATGTCTAGAAGCACCCCTAGAGTTCCCATTCAGGGCACATTAGGAGCCCCAATTGTAGTAGTGGATCGATTCTATGTTACCTCAGAAAGACTCATAAGAAACCAGGTCTAGAGCATTAGGAACAATTGGCTTGACAGGCTAGATGAGTGATACGAGTCTTGAACCACATGACACAAACTGGATGCTAAGCTAGATGGCCCACTTCAACAACTATAATGCCTAGGTATTGCCTTGGTCTACAAATCTTATTAAGCAAGTAAATAATACTATGCTACATATAAGAAGTAACTTATGTAGAGAATTTGAGGCTGAAGAATGATTGGGTATAGCCATTTTCTGTGAGGTTTAAATAATATATTGCATATAGGTAACTTGCTACATCCATAACTAATGCATCACTACTTTAACAAGCTTGGTGTCTAAACTAATCTATGCATTCCAAACTTGAAAATGAGACCAAAACATTACACTATTTCCTTCTTGAATGAGATCATTAAACCATTGCAAATGCTTGACTATATAGGATATCAAAATTTATCCAAAAACATCAAAAAAATTTGCACACGAGTAAAGAATTTAATGCATTTCTTGCACTTTGCTATGGTTCAGAAAGTGCACAATATGCATTGCAGTTGCATGCACACATTTGAGGGAACACTCCATTCTCAAAAGAATCACTCCCATAGTTACATGGCATGTTAATTGATGTTGATAAAGAGCACACTTAATTATGGCACCATATCCACCATGTTCCACCTTGCCATTGCTAGACCCAAAGAAATCTCACATCAGTTTTAGACTAGTTAAGGATTTGTACCTTGAGGCAAAGTGGAATCTATTCGTTCATTTAAATCAAGAAGAATCATAATCTAGCCACCCAATGTTGTTTTATTATTTATTTTACTTGGTGATAATCTTTAGTTGACCAATCCTAGTGCGATAAAACCGCACTAAAACAAACAAGGTGCTGTGTTTGTTATCATCCAAAATGTAGAAACAGTACATGTGCTATGCTTTTTCAAACTCCTTGGAATTAGGAGGCAACAATCATAGAATTAGGAGGCAGGCATAGGTGATATGCACTAACATTGTTATCTACTATGTTATTTGCTTATGGACCCTATATTTCATCTTGTTCTCAAAACAAGTAATTGTTAACAAGATCTATCCACGAAATAATTGTGTCCTTATCCTATAATTACTTTTCTTGACAAAATGAGCTATGAAATTGTGAAGCATATATTTTGAAAGGATTAAAGCAAATGATCAATAAGCTCTTATGTTCAAGTAGTCTTCTAATTTGGGATGGATTAAAGCAATTGATCAATAAGCTCTTATTTCAAGTATTCTTACATGACAACCACGATTTTTGTTTGTTTGATACTTCAATATCAACCTTTTTAAATCTACTCTATTTTAAGATGACAAGTTGTCTTGGTTTTTTCATTTAGGTATAAAAATTTATTCTCCTTCACACCACACTATGGACATGTTTCAAGAATGCATTCAATGCACTACCACTCAAAGTCTCCCTTTGAACAAATCATCATCTCCCATAGAGACATGTTGCTTCTTTTAATGCTCCCAACAATTTTGACTCCATAGATCATCTTCTCTACTCGGGTGGCATTGCTCGAGTGTGTGCATCTATTGCATCCACCAATGCTTGCTCCTCTGTGAGGAGGCATTTTTCTTGGTGATGTATCTCCCTCTGTAAACATTGCGATTGTGTCTTATGTTTGGATATTTACCATTGGTTTCCCTCCCCTTCATAACCTACTTCTTGAACCTTGATCAAGTCTTTTAACTTTCCTATATGATAGTTTCTCTCTAGTTTCTTTGCAAGCCATGAGAAACTACAAAATACCATATGATATATTATTTTAAGGAAAGTAAATTGAGAACAAAGAGTCTTACAACTATTTTATTGTGAAGAGAGCCAAAATGGATAGATGATGATCAAACAAGCCACCCTTCATGACTATGGAAAATCCAAACCAAAGTGCACTCTTGGAGGGGAAAGTGATACGACGACATAGAAGGGGAAAAGGAGCATAGAGAGGGGATAAAAGCAAGGAGGGCCATAATGACTACCCAAATGGAAAGAGAATGCTACATGAGTGTGTAATATATTCAAGGTTTAGAGCCATGGACTTTTAGGTCAAGAGTGCTCTATGATGTGAAAATAGATACAGTACAAAGGAGAAACATATGTGACTATGATACTCTTTATGGAACTCACAATTTGCACAATATATAGGGCTATTCAAATAACAATATTTTTCCCAAGGCATGATATCTTTCCTATCTTTATAGGATGTGCATTATGGGAGATCATGAAATGTGCAAGAATATTGCAATGGTCAAAACCATAGATAGAGACTACTAAGTAAGGGTCCACAAGTGTTAAAGTATTCTCAGTGGTTAAGTTTCAAATGCAAGTAGTTCTAGAGGAAAAGGGTCTTTAAAATGGATGCCAACACTCATCACAAGCACATCATTAGGTGTCTTGGACTCATTGAGGAAGTTTGTGCTAGCTATACTAATCATACCTAGCTTGTAGAAATGAGCCTCCCTATTGGCTATAGTAATATAGGAGTAATGACTAATCTGTGCATACATAGTTTAGAGCTTGAAACATAATAGTTGTATTCTCTTTATGAGAATTTATAGAGTTAAGCCAAGACGATATTCTTGAGCATTGCATAATGAAATTCAGCAACATGGTTTACAATCATAGCAAACCTGTAAGCCACCTAATTGGAAATCATCCATTGGGCTAGATCACATTGATAATTCAAATGATTCATAGAGCTAACAACTCCAACCAACCTCCAAGACAATTAGCTAGAAATCAGCCATAGAACTAGTTCACATTTTATTATAAAACATATAATTCTATTTAATAAGGATCTATCTAGAGGACCAAACTAGTTGTTTTAAATAGAAACCACTGGGGTGGCTATATTGAAATAAGCCATCATGTTGGTTGTAGTAACATCCACCTTGCAAAATTAACAAAATTTAGTAGCATGGTTTACAATCCTGAAAACTCATGATTGACTTTTGGGACAACATGAATGTGTTAGAATTATTGCCATAACTCTAGGCAGTGACCAATGTAATCCATAAGTGAGTTAGGGGCACTTTTCCCTCTCTAGAGGTTTTTCCCCCTAATCACAGTTAGTGTGGTTTTGCCACTTAGACAAAACCACCTCCACACTACTGCAGCATTCACGTTTTGGCTCTCCACCAGCTCTTGCTCCCTTACATCCTGCTTGCTCCTTTCTTACATTTGGTATTAGAGCAGCAGCTCTTGGACTTGCCTCTACTTCTGCCCATTGCCCTAGACCAGACTTCCCACAAGTAACTCGCTGTACAGCTCACCGTACAGATCGTCATTCATCCATATCGTATGCTCACCATTCGTTCGAATAGTCCATACGATTGTCTGGAACTGTCGTACGCCTATCCTTTTGTACAACCATTGACAAGCTCATTGGCCGTACAAGCTCGCTAATCCATACTATTCCTCCTGCTACAGGTGTCAGTACAAAAGCTACGTATGTACATGTCCATACCATTCCATCGTACGGTGCTCGTACAAAGCTCACGTAAGCAGTCCGTACAGCATATGAGCTTTTGTACCTACAAGCAGCACCCGTACATCGTACAAAGTATGGCGATCATACCACTCTACCATGACTGTACACTTGTAGTCAGTGTAGCTCTCGTCATGCATCCATACAACGTACAACGTACCTGCACCCTACCTATGCCGTGTGACTGTACAACCGTACAATGTCCGTACACATCTCCCTACAGCTGTCCATGCAACTAGTATGAGACTACTTTTTGTTTGCAGGATTTGTGGTGTAGAAGACTCTCTGAGTAGGTGATTTTCTTTGCAGGTATATTTTGTAGGGAGCCATTGTTTGCAAATCAGATATTTGTGCTTTGCAGGCCACTTTGTGGGCAAATTTGGGGCTTTTCGTGGATTTGCCCCAATTTCAGCTCAATTTCACCCATTTGGGGCTTTTGGTTTTGCACTGCAATTTCTTGCATAATGGGGCTTTCAGTTACTTTTCCCTATTTTGGATGAAATTTCCATGAAGAAATTGGGGCTTTTGGCATTCGGATGCAATTTGGTAGTGTACAAACAGTTTGGGACTGTTGCAGGCAGTTTTGGACTCATTTTTAATGACATTTCTTGCATAATGGGGCTTTCAGTTAATTTTCCCTCTTTTGGATGCAATTTCCTTGAAGACATTGGGCCTTCCGGCATTCGGATGCAATCTGACAGTGTACAAACAGTTTGGGACTGTTGCAGGCAGTTTTTGACTCATTTTGAGTGACATTGCAGACATTGGCAATTTTTGCAGTGTTTCAGGTGGCTGGTCTAGATACTTCAGCCACTCTTGAGGATGACTCTTATGCTTTCCTCCCTTGCAGCTATGACCATTTGAAGGATGCATGCACTTTCACTGTCCATGAGACATTGAACACATGGTATTTTGATAGTGGTGCATCCAACTACATCACTTTTAGGAAGAGTCTTTTTGCATCTCTGCATGCAACCGTTGGTAAGAGGGTGACTTGTGCAAACAATTCTTCTTATTCAGTGTGTGGAGTGGGTGACATGAGACAGGACTCAAGGTGTAGACACTTCGCATTGACAGAGGAAGGGAGTATATGTCTCATGAATTTGCAGCATTTTTGAAGGAGAAAGGCATCACACATCAGCTTACAGCAGTGAGGCTTACCCGTTAACAACATGGTAAAGCTAAGAGAAAAAAGAACTCTCATGGAGATGGATAGATGCATGCTCACTAGCAAGAAGTTGCCTCACAGATTCTAGCTTGAAGGGCTCATGTGTGCCAATTATATTTTGAATCGGACTCCCACAAAGGCTTTGAAGAAAATCACTCCCTACGAAGCTTGGCATGGTAGAAAGCCTTCAGTGGATCATTTTCATGTCTTTGGATGTGTTGAATATGCTCACGTGCCTGTGGAGTTCTGACATAAGTTGTCAGATAAGGCACTAAATTGTATATTTGTTGGGTATAGTGCATAAAGCAAAGGCTATTGTCTCTATAATCCTGCCACATGCAAATTTATTGTGAGTAGAGATGTAGAATTCAGCTCATATACATGCTGAATTCACTATTTTAGATTCTTCAGATGATGTTTTTGAGGGGTTCCTTTCTATTGCTTTTGGTTCCCTAGCTAATACTCATGCTGAAAATCAGCATTTACAACAGCCTCCTCCTATTCCACATGCCCCGATTCAACCACCTGCTGATTTTGTTCCTCCATAGGCAGTGGATGATGTTGTCAGGCAAGAGATTCAAGAGATACATGCAGCCAAAACAGTTCTGAACTAGTTGCTACAAACACTCTGGGAGAGTAGACTCGAGACACCTTTGCTTGGCAGGACTCGTAGTGCAGCAAGGCACACAGGGGGGGCTCTTTCTGTTGAATCATGTTATGCAGGTACTCTTCTTGATGAAGAAGAACCTGATACTTTTGATGAATC
The DNA here is from genome assembly GCF_047967505.1 of Dipteris shenzhenensis. Taxonomy (NCBI): domain Eukaryota; kingdom Viridiplantae; phylum Streptophyta; class Polypodiopsida; order Gleicheniales; family Dipteridaceae; genus Dipteris; species Dipteris shenzhenensis. The sequence goes on along the minus strand of NC_141618.1, from coordinate 4,353,386 downwards.
CAAGGATAATGTGCACTGGATGAATGCCATGCACAATGAATTGCAGTCCATTGAGAAAAATGAGACTTGGGATGTTGTGGATTTACCACTAGGAAAACATGCCATTGGTACCAAATGGGTTTTCAAAGTGAAAAGGAAGCCAGATGGGTCCATTGATCGGTACAAGGCACGGATGGTTGCCAAAAAGTATGCTAAAAAAAAGGGCATAGATTATGAGGAGACTTTTGCTCCTACATCCCGAATGACAACTATCAGATTAGTTGTTGCCATGGCTGCAACTTTTGTTTGGAATGTTCATGAGTTGGACATAAAAACAACTTTCCTTAATGGGGACTTGCAGGAAGAGGATTATGTCAAACAACCTCTTGGCTTTGAACTTTTGGGCAATGCACTTCAAGTTTGCAAGCTGAATAAAACTTTATATGGGCTGAAACAAGCCCCACATGCTTCCTGTGGCAAGCAAGGGACTACACAATAGTCCCACTGAAAGCACACTCTACATTAAGAAGGATGGGGGGATATATTGGTCATCATTCCTTATGTAGATGACATGCTACTCATAGGGTCAAATGAGGAAATAATTGCAGATTTTAAGGCTGAATTGAAAGTTGAATTTGACATGATAGATTTGGGCATGTTAAATTTCTATTTGGGGATCCACCAGTTCATACAAGACAAGTGTGGCATTGTTATGTCTCAATCCAAGTATGTGCAAAAGCACTTGGATAGGTTCAACATGCAAGATTGTAAACCTACAGCCACTCCCATGGAGCTAGAGCTGAAGCTTAATATGTATGATGCAAGTGAATCAATGGATGCCACAATTTATAGCAAGTCTGTTGGATATTCAATATGCAGTATCTCAAGTGAGCAAATATATGCATAGCCCAAAAGGTTATTTAGTGAAGTCATTCTATGCATGGAAAAAGGTTTCTTGATTATTTTGACGACCAGGTATATGCACAACGCTCATAACTGCTCATCAAAATAATCAAGAAACCTTTTTCCATGCATAGAATGACTTGACTCTCATAGAAATTTTTACCAACCCATTATGATTGTTCTAGAATTGGAACTTCATAGAGACCTTTTACCAACCAACTACAGTCCACATGTTTGACGATACCAATATTTGTCATATATTGCATGCTCATCATTGCCCCTTTCGCTAAACTCAATCAAATAACTCAATTGTCAAGGACAGTCATTGCATGGTTTCAAATCAACACCTACTTTCCTAGCCCACTGCAAACCACGAGGGTCTTTACTCATGCCCCTAAAAGAGTGTACACCTTCTCAAGCCCTACAAGAGTTTACACATTGTCAAGCCCCTCGTGGATCACTAGAGCCTTCACTCACACCCCCTACAAGAGTGCTCATCTTCTTGTGCCACACAATGGCCATCTAAAGTCCCAGTTTGGAAAGGCTTTCCTCTATCAAACACAATGTGTGGTGTCTATGCCATATCCACACACCTTAGATCAAATACCCATTATTGATGTGATAATATACATCCATGACTCAAAAGGGACACAAATCCCAAATGCAACATCAAAATACTCAAAAGATGGTTGCCCCCCCAAGTTTAGAGGGAAAGACCTCCAACACACACATCATCCCCCCACTATGGTGGAGGGGGATCACCAAGGCATTGTTTAACATTATCCCCATCATCTTGGAACCACTGCTCCACATCATCATGCTCATTTAGTGCAATGTGGCAAAAGGTGAACAAGTTGTGTGCATAGTCTCTTTAGTGACCTGTGTGTCATTCAACTCCTTAGACTCAGCAAAAAACCTTCTCGGATACTACTATACCTATGTGTATCTATGTTCAGTATGCTTATCCCATACATTTTTACATCCATCTTTTACAAGTAATGAAATCTCATAACCCTCAGTGAGTAGACGTATGGTACTATGGGAAAATTCTTCACATACTTTTGCACTTACATCTGCATTGACATATTTGGACTAACGTCTTCCAATACGCATGTATCTTTCACATGCTCATCAAGAAAATCATCGATCATACCATGAAGATCATCATCACTAGTGTAATGCATCAATTTGTGAGAGAGATTGCAAGGTGTCACTACAAGTTTCTTAACCTAGATCGTGAGAGGGATTGGGAGCTATCACAATCCGTTTAACCTAAATTACCACTCAAACACCAACTACCACGAATTCAAGCTTATCGCAACTTTCTTTAGCAAACAAAGCTAAAATGCCTCATTATCTATGTTTCCCAAAGGAGGAGAAAGGGCACTTGATGGAATAAGCGTATATGTAACCTTACCCCTAAATGGTGCTGATGGACGATGGAAATCATTAAAGGAAGAATTCTACCTAGTTAGATGCATTTTGTTGCATAGGGGGAGGAGAACCATACCTCTTGTCATTTCTTCTTCTAGGAGAATTCTAGCTTATCGCAACTTTCTTCAAAATGCCTCATCATCTATGTTTCTCAAAGGAGGAGAAAGGGCACTTGATGGAATAAGTGTATATGCAACCTTACCCTTGAATGGTGCTGATGGACCATGGAAATCATTAAAGGACTCTCCCTAGTTAGGTGCATTTTGTTGCATGGGGGGAGGAGAACCATACCTCTTGTCATTTCTTCTTCTAGTGTCATTCCCAAGTGAGGGGTCTTTAATAGGCATCATCTCTTCCACATCTAACTCTTTTGTCTCAGTGTCAGATTTCTCCAAAACTTGCACAAGTGGAGGATTAGGGCATGGTGAGTGATAAAGCTCTTTTTGGTTGCAACCATGACACATTATCCTTGAATTATCATGAGAAGCTCGTGTTGCCATTGCCTTCAAATCTAACATCTCCAGTCGAAGCCCATTAATTATCTTTGCAAGATCCTAGACTGAAGTGTCAACAATAGGGGAATAGAAACATAAGAGTACATGCCATGGCAACACGCTACCCTGGCTTCAAATACATAGGGGGAAGGGGGGAGAGGCCTAAAGTGTCAACAATAGGGGGGTAGAAACATTAGAGAACATGCCATGGCAACACGTTGCCCTAGCTTCCAATACATAGGGGGAAGGGGGGAGAGGCTTGAATGCTTGGGCTTTAGTGATGCTATCGAACTTCTTCGTAATAATCTTTGCCTGCTCCATTGTGGTGGCAACTTAATACGAAACTTATAAGCAGCCCCATTGATTGTTTGACTCAGCACATATTGAGCTATTCTAGAGGCAAAACCTTTATTGTCAATCTACATTCCCTTAAGGTGGGCCAGTTTGTCAATTAATCTATCCTAATAGCCTTTTGGATTTGAAATTGTGTTAATTAATTAAGGTGGGCCAGTTTGTCATTGGATTTCAAATTGTGCTAATCAAATGATAGAGATTTCATCTCCACAGACCTCAGGCTTTCACGGTTCCTAGGGCGTTTATAGACTTGGGGCACCATTGGGGTGCATGGAATGCATTTGGGCTATGGGATGGACGTGGGCGGGCAATCTTGCATGTCCATGATCCATGGGCATGCCCACGAAGAAACAACGTCTTAGGGTGTTTATGGACGACCCTAAGAATTGTTTCTTTGTTTGTGCGTGATAGTTTTCGCAGCTATACAGCCGCATTTTATGAAATCGTGATCTGTGTCTTGAGGATTGAGATGAGGCATAGCCCTTTCGCATATAGCCTGGGGCGGTGGAGGTATGGGTACCTCCCCTGGTTGACACGTGGGGTAGCAAAACGGACTCCGGTGCTCACTGAGGCCTATCCATTTTGTTGAGCTTGATCTTTCGTGATTATATCAAACTTCTTTGCAATAATCTTTGCATGCTCCATGCTGGTGGCAACTTAAGCTGGAACTTATCAGCAACCCCAGTGATTATTTGAATCAACACATATTGAGCCAGTCTTGAGGCAAAACCTTTATTGTCAGTCTACATTTCCTTAAGGTAGGCCAGTTTATTAATTCATCTATCCTAATAGCTTTTGGATTTGAAATTGTGTTAATTGAATGATGGAGATTTCATTTAAATGATGGAGATTTCATTTCCATAGACCTCAGGCTTTTATAGTTCTTAGGGTGCTTATAGACTTGTGGCATCATTGCCTAGGCTGTGGGATGGATGCGGGTGGGCAATCTTGCATGTCCATGATCCATGGGCACACCCACTGTGGGGGTATTCGTAAACACCCTAAGAAGTTGTTTGTTGGTCAGTTTCCGAATCTGCAACCGCATTCATGTCATGAAATCGTGATGACTTGTGTCTTGAGGATTGAGATGAGGCAAAGCCGGTTTGCATGCAACATGGTGCGGGGTGGTGACACGTGGGGTGGCAAAACGGGCTTCGGGATCCCTGCTGAGGCCTATCCATGTCGACAAGGGGTGCGGAAACCGCAACAGGAGGGGGGGGGGGGGGGCATGGTGAGCTTATCTAGAACCAATGAAAAGCATGAGTTCCCCAAGTAGAGATATGCTTGATCCAAAATGCAAAAGAGTTGGGGACTGCAAAAGTGGAAGGGATGAGGAGAGAATTGTGAGAGGTGAACTCAACAAAGCAAAGCAACTGCAGCATCTCAGATCAAAAAATGGCAATGGAGCGCTGTCGCGAGAGTCGCTGCACAGATCAAGCAAAGCTCTCCCCCTCTCTCTTTCTGCTCTTTCGTTCTCATTGATTCCCCTTCCTCAGCCTTCACCTTCGCCTTTTCCATGGCCTTCCTGCTTCACCTTCCTACACTTTGTCCCGTCGCAGATATCTCTTGTGAATCAACCACCCAAGAACGATTAAGCTCCTCTCTAGTGGCTAGCGAGCCTTCTCGGTTTCTCCCCAGTTCCGGCATCTATGGCACCAGGATCCGAAAGGTTACCGTCTCCCCTGCTCCTCGCATTTCCGAGTCCAAGGAAGTCAGAGATGTCTGCAGAATACTCAGGGAGGAGGCCGAATGGTGCCCCCGGTTAGAAGCCGCGCTTGAAGCACTTGCTCCGAAATTGAAAACGCGTATGCTTGCTAGGATCCTGAAGATGCAAACCAATGCCAAATTGGCTTGGAAAATTTTCCAATGGGCTGAACGGCAACCCTATTTTATGCACGATCAGTACACCTACTACGCCCTTATTGAGGTTCTCGGTCAAGCAGAGGAGCTCCAGGCCATTTGGGTTCTTATAGAAGGTATGAGGAGCTCAGGAATCAAAGTGAAGGCCATACCTTTCGCCATTCTGATTGCTACCTATGGTCGGGTTGGCATGGTAAAAGAAGCCGAGATTACATTTCAGTCGATGCGTGGCTTCCGTTGTAAACCCAATGTTTACGTATACAATGCTCTTCTAAATGCTTTGTTAATGGCGCGCAAAACTGAGAAAGCCCTCTTTACATATTCGAATATGCTCCAGCTTGGGTGCAAGCCTGATGCCGTCACGTTTAACACGCTCATCACCCGCCTTTGTTACAGTGGTCAATCAGAAAAGGCAGCAAGCTTCTTGGATGAGATGATAAAGTGGAAATTGTCACCTGAGATTCGGATATACAACACTTTGATAAACACCTTTCTGAAGGAAGGCCAGGTTGACAGGGCGCTGAGTATCTATGAAGAAAGTCTCAAAGACGGTTGCAATCCTAATGCGATAACTTACACCATGCTACTCGATCGGCTGTGTAAGATGGGAAAGATAAACGAAGCTCTGGAATTATTGCAGGAGATGGTTAATCGTGGTTGTGATCCTGACATGTATACATATACTGCTTTGATCCACGGTCTCTTCAAGGCAGGCAGAGTTGCCATGGCGCTCTCCATTTTCACAGGTCTAATTGAGAAAGGATGTCATCCCAATGTAGCAACTTACAATGCAGTAATTGATTGGTTTTGCAAGGATAACAAGGTGGACCAAGCTTTGAAGTTGGCGCAAGACATGGAAAGCAGGGGGTGTTATCCTGATACTATCACATATAATTCCTTAATGTATGGTCTTTTTAAAGCAGGCAGAGCCGGAATGGCCCTCTCTTTTGCCAGGGAGATGATAGAAAAGGGTTGTAATCCTGACATGGTTACTTATACTATAATGCTGGACTTTTTGTGCAAGGAGGGTGAAATAGATGACGCTTTGGCATTGTTGGAAGAGATGACAAAGAATGGATATGAAACAGACACGATTGTCTGTAATACAATTATTCGTGGTCTTTTCACAGCTGGCAAAGCTGATATGGCTCTTTCTACTGCAAAGATAATGATGAAACATGGTTGCTATCCAAACAAGACGACTTATCGCATACTCTGTGACTGGTTCCATAAGGAAGGACAACCAAATGGAGTCCAAGACTTGTGGGAAGAGATCACTCACATTAGCCGTGATCCAGTATATGCGATCCAAAATACTTCCTGATGCTGACTGTAATTAGGAAGAAGGGGCATTCAGTGAAACAAGGCCACGCATTGTATACTCAATGGCTGGTTATTAATTGGATGACGTTATAGAGCTCTGGGCAGAGATGACTAGAATGGACTGTGATCCTCAGTTTGGGATGCAAAATAATTGATGACGCTAAGATGCTTTTCAAACACTAGTGTTACCCTCCTGTTTCGAGAATGGAAACCATTCGACTGGTGCAAGTGAAGCGTAGAACACAGCAAATGCTGCAGCATTTATGCTTGGTGTTTCTTCCAATGCATGGAAGCCATTCCAAAACGGATTCACTATACTGTTGCATGCATCCATAGTTATGCCAAATTGCAGGTTCTGCTGTAAGAAATGCCTGAATGGCTTCTTGGAAGCGTATGCAGCACAGGAATCTAGCATTTGTTGTCTATGATGATTTGCAGGAATGTTTTGGCAGTCAGTAAATCTTTCTGCCAACTCCTAGTCATTGTATGATTTGTTAGTCCCCTTCATTCTCCCACGTCTATTCAGGCATTTGGGAGTACAGTGGAAGCTAGGGTTTTTAATGTCTATGTGGGATCTATGTGGGACTCAGTTGGCTGTTTGATAAGGACACTTGCTGCTTTTTCTATTATAAATACTATTTGAGCACTCGGTTGTGAGTCTTGTTCACGTCAAGACGAGAGTTTAGAGACTATGTGATATATGGACGTGTCATGAACTTGCATGTTAACATGGGCTGATGATGTGCCAGAAGATACTTTTGTGTTTGGCTGATGCTCCTCATATTTGAAAGGGATTTTTGTTGGCATGTAGCAAGCATGGAAACCTGGTCCACATTCACACATGCATGCAGCGGAAGACTTGCTATTTGTTAGCATAAATACATAAAGCCTCAAGGAGATGACACCAGACGGAAAAAGACATCAAGGAGACTTTTACTGTTGATGGAAAGCTGCAGCTATCAAAATTTGCAGATGGACAGAAAACAAAGACGGAACAACTGTTATGGTTGGAGTAGGAATGCTCCTCATGTAGCGCTAAAATCTGACCATCGATGAAAAAATGTGGATGATGGCCATTCGCAGCTACTGCCTTTCCTGTGGATGCATCCCAATCACGGAAACGTTCATCATGTTCACAGACCGTGGTCTTTTCAAAACAGTGCCAATCGAACGCAAGCAGATCCTCATAGAAGGTGTCGGAAGGTTCAGCTCAAGGCAATGTGAACAGGCAGCAGGTGGTAGCGCAGCCAAAACCTGGAGAAATTGACAACGATGGAGGGCTTCCTTTAAAAGAGAGTCGTAGAATGACAGCAATTTTATGGGCGATTCAACAATTGGTCGTAACTTGCAAAAAAACAGTAGTGAACAGCTTGCTAAAAGAAAATGCGGCAGATCTAGCTGTGGGCAGTCCCATAAGTATTGTGGGTTTCCAAGAACAAAAGCAGATCTGATGCAGCTGGATCAAGAATAAGCAGGAGAAGGAGAGAAGGCTTCTCAGATGATGTAGAAGGCGACCATCAGATATTTGGGGCAATAGAACTTTGAACAGTAGAAGCACTGGTGAGCAGAAGAACCAGATCTTATTTTTAGCTTCCAGACATGTCCCCCCCCCCTTCTTGTGCTATTGCATTAGTGTTGACTAGTTTCCAGATATGGAAGAGAAGGATTGTGCCAACAAACATAATTTCTGTCGTGCGATTGATAAAACACTTTGAATAACAAGTGAGTACAAGTACTCGTGAGCGTTGCCTTCAAATTGGTTCTGTCAAAGGAAAACAATTGTCAAGATGAATAAATGATTAATTTATAACACCTTGCATAACTCCATGTGGGGTGGCTTCAAGGGGAGGTTGTGTGTGTGTGTGTGAGAGAGAGAGAGAGAGAGAGAGTTCTTAAAAAAAGAAAGTGTTTGTGAGTGAGTGTGTGACAGAGAAAAAGAGGGCCACGTGGCAACAAAGTATGTGGGACACTTTTTAATAAAAGTATACCTAGAGCGCTGTTTGGAAGGCAGTGCTAACAAAATTAGCTTCTATGTGAATGGCAAAGTAGTCAGTGGATTCCTACTCATAGCAAAGTACAAGACCTCTTCTATAGGCTCTTATCTTCCACACACTACACAAACCTCACTGATGATGTTAGTGCCATGATGTCACACAATCAAATCAAATATAATCTAATCCAAAGGCCAAGTTGCAAGGCGTCTTAGTACAAAAGGGGGTTAGAGAGAACTCTTCCATGGGGTTTTAGGGTTAAAAGAGGTTGTAGGGTTCAACAATGCGTTGAAGTTTACAAAGGCTTAAAAAGAAGACATGATCCTCCATCACCAACTTAAGGGGTAAGGGTCTAGAAATCCTAATATAGAAGGGTGTAAGCACATTTATGTGCGCTAAAAATGTGGTCCTGATGGATGTTGTTAACTAGCAATGCTTGTTAGATGTATTTTAAAACGTCCAACACTTTTCTTTTGAAATTCAAATGTCTTTGGTCCATCCCTTTCAAATTTTGAATATTGGCTTTCATTACAAACAATGTGGACACATGAGATTAGCTCTCTCTCTCTCTCTCTCTCTCTCTCTCTCTCTCTCTCTCATGCGCACGAGCACACACAGAGGTCTCTATGACCTACTTACAAATGCATGAAATGAAGCTTTTGAGGAGCCATGAACATTGTTGATCAACAATCATCCATTTTGATTCTACCCAGCTTCCACAACCTTGCAGAGCAACTTCTCTTCTTTCTCCTCTTCCTCCTCGTCATTGTTGTTCTCCTCCTTCACCCACTTGTCCTGACCTCTCTTAGCATTGTGGCATTATTTGAGACCAGCCCGCCTTTTCTTCCTTTGAATCCTCTTCCTATTCTTCCACTCTCTCCCTCTCCATAAATTTTTGGAGAACCATGCATTGGCATTAGATTAGGTATGTGTCATTGCAACATAGGCAATGCATCCAATGGAGGTAAAGACATCTACCCACTATTTGTATGAAGTTATTTTTGATATCTTGGCTATTTCCTTGACTAATTATCATAGCGTATGTACGTTTGCAATCAACGCTAGAAGATTGTAGAAGGCATTGATTATGAATGATGAATCCCAACTCATAGGACCCATATGCTCTTATTGTCATTAGGCAATATGAGAGAGAAAGGAAGAGGAAACAAGAGGACAAGAAGAAACATATGAAGTGTGATGGTGGAGTGCAGTCTCTCAATGATGAAGAAAAGTAAAAGATCTCCTTTGGGGTTGTAGACTTTTCAAGGACATGACTGATGGCATTGTTGCAGAAGTGAGATGTGAAATATGAAATTGAGTTAATCAACACCCTGTCATGCCGCAAGCAATCCAAGAATAATCTACACTAGAGGAGGTTGTTATTCGAATTCCTATCATAACTTATGTTTGAAATACATTAGCTCTTGTCAAGCAGCCAAGCTGTAAAGAGGCATAGTTCTTCAATAATTCAGCACTGCCCATGATGTTGAATTCAAAGGAAAACATGCCTATTGCAAAAATATCAAGGATCCGTGAAGCCCCTTCGTTGTTGCTTGTACAAGGCAAAATCAAGGGTGGAACTGGATGCTGATAAACTATCTCATTGGTTGCTTGCTAAAAGCACAAATGATGCGGGCTATCCACAAACGAAATGAAAGAATTGGCATTCACATTTTGGAAAGATGAGAGATGTGGGTAATCCCTCACATTAAGGATGTTTGCCAAAAGAAAACAAGGCCCAAAAGTTACATAAAACACCCCATGTGCTTGCTCGTTGAGCCTTAGGTACATAAATCTCACTAAACTGACTTAACTTGCATGTGATGCTGATAGCTAGTATGCATTGTGAGTTAGCGCAGTTCTACCACACACATATGCTTCTATCACAATAAACGTTCCTTCACTTTTTTGTAATTCCCACTTTTGTCTACTAAAATCACTATTAGCTTATGTTTTCGTACTGCTGTGAACTCTATGGTAATTACTAGAAGTAACTCATACTACTTAGTCCTTTAGGTCGTAATTATAACTTTCTATGATAAATAGCGCAACACATTCTGATATCTAGCATCACATCTGAGAACCAACATGGCTCAATAGTTAGATAATGCTAAGTTACATCATCAACTGATAGGCACTCTCTGATAACTAGCAACTAAAGCTTCTAAGTAGAGGTCGCTAAGTAGCATGGTTTGATCTACATAATGCTAACTACCAGGGTGTGATACCCAACATTTGATGCTTCCAAGTAGATGTTGCTCAGTAGCATGGTTTGGTCCATTAACTATATGTGCTTACTAGCATGGTTTAATAACAGGCAGGGTTTGATAAATAGCATGGTCACACAACAATAAGCATGGTCTAATAACAAGTACAATTTGACCCATCTTATGCTAACTAGCATGGTCTGATAACAAGGATGGTTGGACCTAGATTATGCTAGCTAGCATGGTCTTATAGCCAACATGGTTGGACTTAGATTATGCTAACTAGCATGGTCTTATAACAAGCATGGTTTGGACCTAGTTTATGCTAACTAGCATGGCCTAATAATAGGCACGAATTAATAAGTATCATGGTCACATAGTAAGCATGGCTTGATAACTAGCACAGGCTAAAACTTTGCAAGTTGATTTTTTCAGATAGGTTCAACAAAAGACATCTAGATTGCAACATTGGTCAGAGATTGTTTGAGATGTTAAAGCCATTTTTCTCTAGTCGTGGAGGACAAATACACATGCTATTGTGAGTACCATTTCCAAATGTCCTTTCTAAAGGACACGTTGAACCACATGTGGTCCCATACATTTCGGCTTCATGAAGTGAGATGCAATTGCAAATGCAGCATTTGTGCCCTAGGTTGGTACAAGCATTGATATAGATATGAGAAAGTGGAGATGGGCGGTACTGCAGCATTCCACCGTGGTTCCATCGAGCTTGGATGCTTCAAGATGTGGCTGTAGAGGATATGGAGCTTGTGCAGATGGACATCAAGACAACTTTCTTGCATGGGGATCTGCATGAGCTGGGTGCGGGGGTCCCACTCCCCATCCCATAGTCACGTCTAGCAAAAAGATCTCGAGAGGGATGAGTTAGTGATAGGTTCAAGAGCGCTTGCCTTGAGCTTCAAGACACCGAGCCATGCAAACTTCTAATAGTAAAGGTATTTAGATATATGCTGCAACAAATAAGCTTGGTCAGATGGTGTGGCCTTACAATTTAAGGCTGCCAGGTCATTCTATTTTAGTGCAAGAAATGCTAGAGTGACAAGGGTGGAGATGAGCTAGTTCTTCTTTGAATCAGGGCATGGCAAGGGTGAGCATGACAGTCCTAGAGGACTTGTAAAAAGAATTGACACAAGCCTAATGGTAACATCTTGAAGTGCACAATGGATGTGGTTAGTTTTCTATGAGACTTCTTCTCTGAGAGCAGATGTAGAGAAATAAAGGGAATGCGCATGTGTGTTAGTGAAGATTAAATTGGAAGATGTGAACAAGGAGGTGAAGTAAAATTATGAGCGTATTTCAAATTCTCACTCTTTGTATGCATTTCATGGTCACAACTTGAGGGATTCAATTGCCCTAGCAATGAGATCATTGGCATGCTTATTTGATGCATGCATGCATTCACATGGAAACATTGTATTGACAAGGCCCACATGCAACCCTCTGCTTATCACAATATGATGCCACTACTACTTGATGATGTAGAAGTCATTGCAAATGAGGTGAATGAATGAAAATATCACTTTTGAAGGCCAATATGATGCATTCAAGAAGTGTATTGTATGTTTCACCACTTTTATAGTAAATCTAGATGCAACAACCATTGATGAGGATGCATATATTTACCTTATCAAGTATGTTGCAGTAAAGGAGAGGTAGAAAAGGGGTACATTGATGAATGGAAGAATGTGATTGATGTATTTCAAGTGACATGATACCTACTCCTTCAAACTAGATAAGAACCAGCCCCTTGTCCACATAATTTCAAATTGTGTACGATGCATCAAGATACTCGTGGAGCAGACACCAAAAAGAAGGCAAATGTACACAATCACTCGAAAAAGTTATGAAGCAATCTATAATTGCATGCCCTTTAGGATTCGATATGAAACCACTAACATAAACTACTACTTTTGATGCCTTGTTTATTAGTTACCTACTTAGCATAGTTTCCTTAATGACATGCTATAGTGATCAATATATAAAAAATATGCTAGTGACTAGTTGTATGCAAGTTAGCAACATGTTAACAATGTGCTAGTTAACATTGTATGACTATGTTAAAAGTACGCTAGTTAATAGTGTGCTCATTAATGATGTTAACTGTGTTAACAGTGTGCTAGTCAATAGTGCTAATAGGGTTGATACACTTAGATTCTTTCCCCTATAACCTAACCAACCCTCTAGCAAGGTGATTTTTCACCACCAGAGACATTACACCACCATGCACGATCTTGTTCTACTACTTAAGGACATATTGTTATTGTGTATGTTCATGCTGTCCTTATTGCTCACTTTGCTCCAAATTGCCTTGAGATCTATGGCAAGCTTGTAACATTGCTTGCTTCACTCCACAATGCCCTTAGCTTCGTGGCAAGCTTGCAACATGGTAGCCTCTTAGGTCTCTACTTCCAAATTCTTCTATTGTTCTCTTATTATTTGTTTCTTCTCCCCACCTTACTTACCCAGTGATTCTCTCCTTGTAAACTTGTAACTGGGTCGCTTCCAATGCATCCCCTTCCTTGTTCTTATTTTCTTCCAACTCCTAGGTCAGAGTGAGCTGGTAGTGGTTCTCCTTGCCTCTAATGTCAGTTTGCCTCACTGCTTAGCTTCTATGCTTTTTGGTATCTCCTCTCCTAGTTGACATGTAAAGTGGCACCTTTTTCACATCATGTAAAGTGGCACCTTTTTTCCTCTCCTAGTGGACATGTAAAATGGCACCTTTTTCACATCATGGTGATTGCCACTGCTCCAAAGCTTTGGTTTATTTGTAGCCTGCAGTACTTGTCACTTTCTCTACTCCTCTCTCCTTTCAAGCTTCATTTAAAACCTATCATGTACTGTGGCCCTCTTCTTGCTTAAGCTCTCCCCTTCTTTTGCTTCAAAGCTTCTACCACCTCCCTCTTGGTCTACACCCTCACTATGCAGAGTTTCTCCTTCATCATTACACTGTTGCTTCTTTTCCCAACTCGAGGCATCAGGAGTGAAGCCTTTGCTTTCCTTTGCCAACCCTCTTCAAGGCTTGTGATTTTAGTAGACTTGCATGGTCGACTGGGTCTTTTGATTTCGGCCAGCCTTTTGGGAGCTTCCTTCTTTTGATTTGCCCCAGCTCCTTTTCTTGGTGCCCCTTTGTTGTTGGCGACCCTTGATAACTCATTTTCTTGATTTATCTAGTGTTATATTTAGAAAGGCTTTTGACTATTATTTGGTTACATTTATTTAATCATATATATTTATTATTTGGTTACATTTTTAATTATTATTTGGTTACATATATTTAATCATATATATCTAAGGATTATTTTACTTTTACACATTGGTTTATATCTCAAACTCCTCCCCTATTTGTGAGTTAGGTCGTCGAAGGGCCTTTGCTTTGTCCCTCTCTATGAGTTTTATGAGTTACAAGTTATGCATTTATGAGTTATGAGTTACGAGTTTATGAGATATGAGTTATAAGTTATGACTTTATGAGTTTATGAGATATGAGTTATAAATTATAAGTTATAAGTTATGAGTTTATGAGATATGAGTTATAAGTTATGAATTTAAGAGTTTTTATGTTTTAAGTTATGAGTTTTTTTGTTCTAAGTTATAAGTAACGAGTTTTAAGCTATGAGTTTTATGTTTTAAGTTATGAGTTTTAATGTTTTAAGTTATAAGTTGTAAGTTTTAATGTTTTATGTTATAAGTTTTAAGATTTTAGTTATGAGTTATAAGTTTTGAAGTTTTTACGTTTGTAAGTTTATAGCTTTACACGTTTGTAAGTATATAACTTTATAAGTTTGTTAATTTATAACTATTTAAGTTAATAACTTCATACGTTTATAACTTTAAATGTTTGTAACTTTTTATATACTCATAAGTTGTTGAGTTTAAAATTTTATAAGTTGTTGAGTTTTGAAGTTTATAAGTTTATAACTTTATGAAATTATAACCTTGTAGAGTTTATAAGTTTATAACTTTGTATGTCTGCTAATAAGTTTATAAGTTGTTGAGTTTGTTTATGTAAGTTTATAAGTTTATGTATGTTTGCTTACAAGGGGCAGATGAGATGGCGAGTAGAAATAGAGTACAAGTCGCATCAAACAATACACAATCAAACATGCTTGCAACTAGAATTGTTCATGCAGAACAACCAAGATGAGATGTGACTAGGCAAGTTGTATATGCATCGAGTGCTCCACGAGACACAATTGATTTGAGTGATGATGCTCTAGGGCCTTGACATGCATTTGAAATTGAGAATCAAGCATTTGAAATTGAGAATCAAGGACCAAACACTAGTCCAACATTCATGTGGGCCTAGCAACCCTCTCAAAGAGCCATTCCACATGCACATGCTATAAAATGTAAGTCGCATGGCCCACAATAAGAGTTTGCTATCAATGTACATGACTATCAAAACAAAGTTCAGGGGGGAGAGATAGTGAGCATCAAGGGACGTACCCATGCTTGTGTTTTGGAGGCCAACAAAGCCTCATCTACCATGCCTTGTTTCAAAAAAAAAATAAAATCTCCAAGGAAGCTCCAAAGGCTAAAGCCCTTAAGCTCTCCTGCCCACGGTCCATGTCTTTATTAATTCCTCATGGTATGCCAAAGCAAAACCTTGTTTGCAGGACCAGTAACCGTTTCAAAGAAATTTTTTTTTTAAATCTCCAAGCCTTGGACCATGAACTCCACGTGCACACATGACAGCGACCTACAGTCTGTAATAGCTAAGGGAAGCCTAAAGCCCTCCAGAGTCTGCGGCTCTTCTTTCTCTCAGCTTGCATAGCTCCTCGATTAGCTGCGATCAAAGCCGCCTCTAGACTCGAGAGTTACCTTGTCTGCACTTGCCCATTTACAAAAGTTTTTGCTCCCGGCTCACCCTTCGAGTCTCTAGATTTCATGCTAGCTTGCGTCATTGCCTTAGCCTTGCATCAAAAGGCTTAGTGCATCGAGTGCACTGTGCAGCCAGCCATCAAAAGGCTTAGTGCATCGAGTGCACTGTGTATATCTGCAGTCATGACAACAGAGCAGCCTCTAGCCCACGGGCCTCTATCATCATGGATAGCAACGTGCATCAATCCTGTAGTCTCCATAATGTCGCCCTTGGGAAAGAGGCCTCTGTAAAGGTCTGGAAATAAAATCTGCCACTGCCAATTATCTCTGTAGTTTCTGCAGCTACTGCTCACGTGGAGTCATGCATCTTCGAATCACGGACCTAGAAGAACTCTGCCATCGAAGATAGCAACCACTACAGCCCTGCAGTCTCATCATAGTGGCCACCTCCTTTGTCTTTGCCATCGTGTGATGCTAACGTTTTAGCGTTTCAAGCGAAAGTTCCTTTTGATTATTATTTTTTTAACAAAGCAAAGGACCCCAAAGGTTCAAAGGCCCTCCAAAGAATTTATTATTTAAAAAAAAAAAGAAAAAGAAAAAAGAAGAAGAGGAAAATGTAGCAAGCTACGAGGCTCAACAAGGTGATCGGAGCTCAATAAGGCGAGGACCATAGCCAAATCTGAATGCTTGAATCAAGAAGGCAATTGGAGCCATGAATCACCGAGCAATTAATTGGAGACCAGTCGAGCACAAAGATGACTACGAGCGACATCATCGATCACATATCTCCCACTTTAGTCCTTTCTACTTCCGATCAAATCTAATTTTGGTGAATATGGTAATGGCTACTTAGCCAAACTCTAAGCCTACACACTAAAAGTTTCTTTCTCAATTTTTTGATTGTTTCTTAAAGGATTTACTGCCAAGACTACCATGTTCTCGACCTGAAGATCATAGGATAGAAATCTTACCGGGCAATACTCCACCTTGCAAAGCTCCTTATAGAGTCAATCAGCTAGAACAAAAGGAAATTCAAAAGCAAGTGGAGAAACTGATAGAGGGATGATTGATAAGACCCAGCAGTTCTCCTTATGGAGCACCTGTCTTATTAGTCAAAAATAAAAATGGAACCTATCGAATGTGCATAGACTATCGTGCAATAAACAAAATCACAGTGAAGAACAAATATCCAATCCCTAGGATTGATGATCTTTTGGATGCATTGAAAGGGGCCAAGGTCTTTAGTAAGATAGATCTCAAATTTGGCTATCATCAAGTTCGTATGGTAGAAGAGGATATATACAAGACTGCCTTTAGAACTCAAATGGACATTACAAGTTCCTAGTTATGCCTTTTGCACTAACTAATGCTCCAGCTACTTTTAGTAGAATGATGAACCGAGTCTTTCTTAAACACCAAGATTGTCTGGTAGTATTTTTTGATGATATTTCGGTGTTTAGCAACATTGAGGAGCATAAGGAACATCTGAAGCTAGTCTTTTCACTCTTGAAAGAAAATCAATTGTACATAAATCCTGAAAAGAGCTTTTTCTTTCAAGATCAGATAGAGTATTTGGGTCACATTGTATTTGCCGATGGGATTCGAGTAGATCAAAGAAGATTGAATGCATAGTCACATGGCCTAAACCCCAAGATATACATGAATTAAGATCATTCTTGGCATTGTGTAGCTTTTACAGAAAGTTTGTCAAGAATTTCGCATACATTGCACGTCCATTGACAGACCTTCTTAGAAAAGCTAAGCATTTCTTATGGACTGAGCATCAAGATAAATTCTTTACAGCTTTAAAAGAAGCTCTCACACAAGCTCATGTGTTGCAACTACCCGATTTCTCTAGACCATTCTTTGTAGTTGTAACCGATGCTAGTGGATATGGAATTGGAGCTGTACTTATGCAAGATAGACATCCAATAGCATATGAGAGCCGAAAATTGAAACTAGTGGAATGCAATTATAGTACATATAATAAAGAATTAACCGTTGTTGTGCATGCCTTACGAATTGATGAAATCTGAGTTCCTTATCAAAATCGATCAGCAAAGTATCAAGCATTTGTTGACTCGGCCATTAATATTCGATAGGCACATCAAATGGGCATCATTTATACAGAGTTTTCAGCCCATGATTCAGTATCAACTGGGAAAAGAAAATGTAGTTGTTGATGCTCTTAGTAGAAAGACAAGTATTAATCACATCACTGCTATAGAGACCCAGCCTTTCGAAGGTATGAAGAATTCTTATCAAGGGGATCCAGACTTTTTTGATATATGGAACAAATTAGAGAATAATAATTGGAATCCTATGTTGGAATATTCATGCAATAATGGATACCTCTTTTATCAAAAGGAATTATGCATCACCCCTTTAAACAAATTGTAATGGAGGAAATGCACCAACCACCATATATGGGACATAGGGGAGTGACTGCCACTTTACAAGTGATAGCAAGAGAATTTCATTGGCCTATTATAAGAAAAGATGTGGCTAAGTTTGTAGCCAAATGCATCATTTGCTAGAAGAACAGGAGTTACAAAGGAAAGACCTAGGACTGCAAATGCCTCTACCTATTCCTACACAACCTTGGGAACAAATATCTATGGATTTCATAATAGGTTTTCCTACTACAGCGAATCAAAATGATATGATTTGGACGATAGTAGATTGCTTTAGTGAGCAAGCTTATTTCATCCCATGTAAGAAGACTTTAATAGCTCAGCAAACTGCACATTTATTCATCAAGCATATCTTTGTTCATCATGGCTTGCCAAATATTATAGTGTCTGATCGAGATTCGAAGTTTTGCAGAAATTTTGTGGACTGCATTGTTTCATAATCTAGGCACTAAGTTAGATTTCTCATCAACTTTTCATCCATAATTGAATGGACAAACTGAAGTTAAAAGTAGTACTATTCTAGATATGATAAGAGCTTATGTGGGAAGTTAACCAAATACTTGGGACAAATATCTTCATCTCTTACAGTTTGCTTATAATAATACTCCTCATTCTGTAACTAGAAGAGCACCCTTTGATATTATCTATGGGAAGGTTTTACCTATTCCTATCACATGATTAACCCATAGAGTGGAGGCAGCAGATGCATTTACCCATGACTATCAAAATATTCTCAAAGAGGTTCGAGAAGCCATTGCAATTGCTCAAGAGCAGTACACAAAACAAGCTAATAAGAAACAAAAACACATGCTTTTTAAGGAAGGTGATTATGTACTTCTTCGGATTGAGAAAAGAAGATTGAAGAGTGTTGAGAAATGGCTAGTAATTAAGATGTCCCCACGTTTTTATGGACCATTCAAGGTGATTCAAAAAATTAATGATCTAGCTTATAGGCTTGAATTACCTGATAATTGGAAAATACATAATGCTTTCCATATCAGCCTCTTAAAACCCTTCAAAGGACCTTTAGCTATTCATCCTATCTATGAAGAGGCTCCATTAATTGTTTGATGAAGAAGAAATTCTAGAACCTGAATGCATTATTGATCATCAACAAACCTCGACCCAAAAAGATATTAAATACTTGATCAAATTTAAGAATCATCTGAGAGATGATGCTCAATGGATGCCTGAGCGGTTCTTTCAAACTTTTCTAGACCTTATTAGTTCCTATAATCAAACACACAACTAAGGTGAGTTGCAATCCAAGCAAGAGGGATGTTACAAAAACTATATTTCTGATATATGTTGCTTTGGACATTATTATTTTAGTCAATCCTTGGGCTTCCAAGAGCTTTGTCATCGCAACCCAATGCTTGTGAGGCCATTGTGCATGGAGTGTAGAAATTGGCCCTTGTAGTTGAGGCGATTGGTGGCATCGAGGTCTATATTAGTGCATGCCAAGAAGGGATCGGAGACCCTTCCCCTGCTTTGGCCTTCTAGAGCCGTTGACTTTTGTTGAAGTGGCATTGTGCACTGAGAATGGTGTGCACGCCATTTCTGGGTGGTGCACCTAGCATTGGGCATGGGAGGTAGGGGTGGAAGAGTATTGTGGCATGGCCTTACTATCACTGAGATTAGAACTTCGTGCTACTTAGAATTCCTTCTGAGGGTCAGAGCCATGAGTGCCAAAGGCTATTGGGCCCCTAGAACTACCTTCATTTAAAATTTCCTTACCTTTTGTGGGTGGTGGTACTGTGGGGGAGGTGGAATGAACTTCACAAAGTGGGATTACTGTAGCTCTCCCTCGTGAGAGTTGTTGTTCTATCCCTCCAGCCAATTTGGCAGTTCATGGCATAGCACCAGGTCCTTCCCAATATCATTTGTTTGTTGATTACCTCTATGGGGAGAACATAAAAACAAATCTCTACTTCTTAACGAATAACCATTATTTTCAAGTCCACATACCCCAATGTACTTAAGATTTGACTATTGATTGCACAAACTCAAGCCACAATAAGGGTTAGGGGTACCTGTAGCACTTCCCATACTTCACAGGAGATGAAGTTATGGCTTGCTCTCAAATCCAGAAGCACATGGATGCATAAGCTCAAGCCCTGCAATTGGACATTCAACCTAGCTGGATCTACCATTAGTTCATTAGTCAGTCGCTCTCGGATGTTCGAGTGTTGTCTTAAACAAGACCATTTGCTTACATTGTATGATTTTGGCATTACATGCCTTGGCTTCTTCGATGGCCTAGTGTTTCATCCAAGCTACCTCAGTCTTGAGCTCCTTTTCCCTATGGATGGTATGGAGGGTATGCAGGGTGTTGGGGCCATAGTATCTTTTCAATTTGCTACCATTAAGGTAGCCATCCATCTCCACTCCATCCAGGGTAGCTATTTGACATGCACTTTGCAGGGTAATCTCCACTATGTGGTAGGGACCCATGCCCCTATATTTAAGTTTACATTTGGTGTTGCGGACACTATAGAGGAGTACAAGATATACTTACTTAAGGACCTTGTTTTTGAGGTTATGGTCAAACCATTTTTTATGCCTTGCTTTCTCCACTTGGAGGCAATAGGCTACACACAGTCTCGTTTCATCTAGTTGTTCAAGATTGATTCAACGCTCTACCAAGGCATTTTTGGCAGGCCTTTCCTTGACAATGATGCAAAGGCTAGGCAATACATATTCCATTGGCATAACTACTTCCACCTTAAAGGCTAGGCTGAAGGGGGTGCAGTTCATGGCCACTTTGTAAGACATTCGATAGGCCCACAATGTTCTGATGAGCTTGTGCTCCTAGTCGGTATGACTAGCTTCAACAGTGCAACTTATAATCTTGCAGCATGTTTTGTTTGAGCTCTCAACCAAGCTATTTGCCTTGGGGTAGTATGGCATTGACTTCTTATGCATGATCATGAATTTGCTAGTTAGGATTGCTATAGTTTCATTGAGGAAATGAGTTCCTCGATTGCTGACTAATTCTAAGGGGCACCCAAACCGTGTGATGACTTGTTTGTGTAAAAACTTAGCTATGGATCATGCAATCGTCTTTTCTTATGGCTCGCCCCTCCACCTATTTGGTGAAATAATCTGTGGTGAGAATAATGTATCTAGCCCCTGTTCCTTTAGAGCTAATGGGCTTATTGGGCCAATAAAATCTATGCCCCATTTCTCAAAGGGCTGATTAGTTTGGGCTGATTAGTTAATATTCTCATTAGGGGTATCATGTCCACTTTATGTGGGATTTGCACTCTTGGGTAGGGATCGCATCGCTTGATAAACTTTGCTACATCTCCAAAGAGAGTTGGCCACCAGAGGCCTGCCTGCAACACTTTATGTGCCATAATGTTAGTGTGGCGAAGTGACTACTTGCTATCCTAGAATAGGCTTCTTCAAGCACATCGATATATTCATGTTTGCACATGCATCTCTGCATGATGCCATCCTTGCCCATGCGGTTTAATTGGCCTGCAATTAGCTGATATGGTGTTGTGTCCTTAATGAGTTTATGGGCTCTATCCCTCTTGAGGGCTTTGTCCAGAGGTAACTCGTTTGCCAGGTAGCGGCCTATTTTGGCTGCCCATTTCAGAACTATGTCAATAAGGAATAGGGGAGCATCTAGGAGGTCATCCTTGACTCCCGTTGGAGCTTCTCCATTGGGAATCCTTGAGAGGTGGTCATCTAGGATGTGGGTCTTTTCTTTATGCACTACAACTCTGAAGTCAAACTCCAAAAGGATTAGCATCCACCTTGTGATGTGACCATCATGCAGGGCTTGATAACCAAATACAGTAATGCTCAATGATTTAAAAAAATGATGAACTTGTTGGCTAACAAGTAATGCCTGAACTTCTTAACTGCATAGACCATGGCTAGACCTTCCCTCTCTCTTGTGATGTAATTAACCTCCGCATCATTTAATTTCCAACTACCAAAGTACACTGAGTAGTCCAAGTTGTACTCCTCTGGTTGGGCTAAGACACATCTGATAGCAAAGTTTGAGGCATCTATGTGGACGTGAAATATTACATTCCAGTTAAGGGCCCACAGTACTGGTGTTGTGGCTAGAGCTAGCTTAAGGATGTCAAAGGATTTTTGACATTCCTCAGTCCACTCAAAGACTGTTAATAGCTTGTACAATGGTGAGGCTATGTCTACATAA
This sequence comes from Dipteris shenzhenensis, assembly GCF_047967505.1. Taxonomy (NCBI): domain Eukaryota; kingdom Viridiplantae; phylum Streptophyta; class Polypodiopsida; order Gleicheniales; family Dipteridaceae; genus Dipteris; species Dipteris shenzhenensis. The sequence continues at coordinate 4,331,408 of NC_141618.1, read as the reverse complement.
AATAGGATGAATCTTTGATAGTAGCCCATATGGCCCATAAACTGCTGCACTTTCTTAGCATTTGTGTGGGGAGGTAACTCTAGAATGAGCTTGATCTTGTTGTAATCCATGGCATGTTTGATCCATAATTGACACCTGAGGGGATTCAAGGATATTTGGTACAGCCTATGCCTCTCTAGGACTAGTTTTAGGTATCTCACGTGGTCATCCCATGTTGAGTTCATGCACACGTCATTCAAGAAGACTTCTAGAAATTCCCTTAGTACTCCTTGAAGACAGAAATCATCAACTGCTGAAATGTGGCAGGCACATTGTTAAGTTTAAATATCATTACTTTGGCCACATGCACACCCCACTTGGTTGCAAAGGCAGTTTTATGTTGATCCCCTTGGGCGATGGATACCTGATTGTATCTCGAGAATCCATCTAGGAAGGTGTAAGCTTCCTTCCTAGCTACTCTTTCTAGAACATGTATTATGAAAGGCAAGGGATAGTGGTCATCCCTTGTAGCTACATTGATCTTTTTCACATCCACGCATACTTGAATCTTCCAATCCTTCTTCTATACTATCACAATGGGTGACACCCAGTCTGTATGCTCTATCTCATAGATGAATCCTGCATTTATGAGTTTTTGGATCTCCTCCCTCACTATGAGCGCATATTTGGGATACATAGGATAAGGGAGCTGGCATACTAGCCTGACCTCATCTAGCATGGGTATCATGTGCTACATGACTTCAATGGGCACACCCTTCATGTCTATGTACTTCCAGGACATGCAGTCCTTATATTCTTGAAGGAGGGCAATTAAAGCATGCCCATTAGGGGTGAGGTCATCTGCTATGAATATTGGTTGTGGGTCCACCCCTTCTGGCACCAGGTTTACTTAAGTTTAGCTGGGCCATCATATCCTTGGAAGCACCCTTCTTTCCTAGGTTCTCTTGGCCTACGGGTATAAGATCTTGCAATCCTCGATCATGTAGGCCTTGTAATGGGAAGGTACCTATTGTAGGTCCTCCTTTTCTTCATCCTCCTTATCCACTCCTCTTGGGGTGGTGTCCCTCTTGGCCCTGGAGCCTTTGGGCTTTTGGAACTTGGGAGCTTTGGACTTGAGGGGGGTTCCTTCATGGCACTTATGACTAGAGAGGTAACTATACTCAACCAACATCCCAATTGGAGGAGAACTCATGGTGAGCAATAGTGGCACCCACATATATTAGCCAATGGTTGTTTGATTTGACCCCTACTATCCCTCTGCTCACCTTGCGAGGATCGAGCATGTTAAACATTTTGAGGGGCACCATCATACTCAAGGGTGGTTGTTTAAAATCCTATTGTTTCTGGAACATTGATGTTTGCCAGAATGTGCATCTAATTTTGAGAGAACTCTAGATCGTGGGGAGAGGGGCATAGCAAAATTCATCTACCTCCTTCTCATCACCTTCTCTCTCACAAGTTGGAACAGTTTCAAGGATGCAGTCCTGTCTGTTGTGTCGAATTCTGCGGTGGCAAATAGTTGTCCTGACAATGGGTGGGCCTTTTATGTACACAAGTCCACTTGCACGATTTGCTCCTCATGTCGTAAATAGATGCTGTCTGTGCACCAATCATGTACAAGTCTGGATATTTGCAGGAAGGGCCTACCTAGGATGGCTTCATATCCAGGCTACTAGGTAAAGTCCATGACTACAAATCTAATGGGGTACATGAAGCCGAAAACCTTAATGTTAATACCCATGAGGACTCCTAGGGGTTTAGCAGTTCTGCCATTAGCTAGCTTCACTACAAGGTGGGCTTGCTTAAGGGAAGGTTTCCCCCACCTCTCCTAACATTCCTTGGTGCAGACACTCACACCAGCTTCCCCATCGAAGATGGTGTCACCCTTTTGGTTCTAGTAGGTTATGGGGATAGCTGCATTAGAATCATCACCTCCGAAGTATTGTCCTAACTTTGTGATGGGAACCTTGGGGAGGTTCTGGCTCTCCTCTTGCAGTAGTTGGTCGATTTTTAGAAATGTTCCCTGAAAGGAAAGGGATCGTGGTCGTCCCTTGTAGCTACATTGATCTTTTTCACATCCATGCATACTCGAATCTTTCAATTCTTATTCAGTACTATCACAATGGGTGACATCCAGTCTGTATGCTCTATCTCATAAATGAATCCCGCATCTATGAGTTTTTGGATCTCCTCCCTCACTATGAGTGCATATTTGGGATACATAGGATAAGGGCGCTAGCATACTAGCCTGACTTCATCTAGCATGGGTATCGTGTGCTACATGACTTCAACAGGCACACCCTTCATGTCTGTGTACTTTCAGGCCATGCACTCCATGTATTCTTGAACGAGGGCAATTAAAGCACGCTCCTCATTAGGGGTGAGGTTATCTGCTATGAATATTGGTTGTGGGTCCACCCATTCTAGCACCAAGTTTACTTCCTTAAGTTTAGCTGGGCCATCATATCCTTGGAAGCACCCTTCTTTCCTAGGTTCTCTTGGCCTACAGGCATAAGATCTTGCAATCCTCGATCATGTAGGCCTTGTAATGGGAAGGTACCTATTGTAGGTCCTCCTTTTCTTCATCCTCCTCATCCACTCCTCTTGGGGTGGTGTCCCTCTTGGCCCTAGAGCCTTTGGGCTTTTGGAACTTGGGAGCTTTGGATTTGAGGGGGGCTCCTTCATGACACTTATGGAGCTAACTAGAGAGGTAACTATACTCAACCAACACCCCAATTGGAGAAGCACTCATGGTGAGCAATAGTGGCACCCACATATATTAGCCAGTGGATGTTTGATTTGACCCTTACTATCCCTCTGCTCACCTCACGAGGATCGAGCATGTTAAACATTTTGAGGGGTACCATCGTACTCAACTCTTCACACTCAAGGGTGGTTGTTTAAAATCCTATTCTTTCTAGAACATTGATGTTTGCCAAAATGTGAATCTAATTTTGAGAGAACTCTAAGCTCATGCGAAGAGGGGCATACCAAAATTCATCTGCCTCCTGCTCATCATCTTCTCTCTCACAAGTTTTGAATAGTTTCAAGGATGCAGTCCTGTCAGTTGTGTCGAATTCTGTGGTGGCAAAGAGTTGTCCTGATAGTGGGTGGGCCTTGTATGTATGCAAGTCCACTTGCATGATTTGCTCCTCATGTCGTAAATAGATGCTGTCAATGCACCAATCATGTACAAGTATGGACATTCACAAAAAGGGCTTGCCTAGGATGGCTACATATCCAAGCTACTAGGTAAAGTCCATGACTACAAATTTAATGGGGTACGTGAAGCCGAATCCGTTAATGTTAATACCCATGAGGACTCCTAGGGGTTTAGCAGTTCTGCCATTGGCTAGCTTCATTACAAGGTGGGCTTGTTTGAGGGAAGGTTTCCCCCACCTCTCCTAACATTCCTTGGTGCAGACACTCACATGCGCTTCCCCATCCAAGATGGTGTCACCCTTTTGAATCGGGTAGGTTATGGGGATAGCTGCATTAGAATCATCAACTTCAAAGTATTGTCCTAACTTATTGATGGGAACCTTGGGGAGGTTCCGACTCTCCTTCTGCAGAACTTGGTTGACTTTTAGAACCGGTAGGAACTTGGGGCAGCAAGAATTTCCCGTTCATCTAGTTTGAGAGGTCTTGCTGGCAATGCATAGGTCTATAGGGAGAACATTCCATGAATTTGTGTCTTATCTTATCCCACATTTTTGCAATAGGAATTGATACAAGAATGACTAGCCACACCATGAGGGCTACTTTGTCACTTTTTTCCTACCAATGCAAAATCTCATATCCTATGTTTCTTCAAGAATTTGGAAACTGCGTGAAAACCCTACACTAGGAGTAGCTAATCACAATATAGCCATCACAATATAGTTAGATAACATCACAATATAGCAAGGTAACATAGTTTTTAAGCACATTCCAATTTCTAGGAATTGCATCGTGTGAGATGAGACATCACAATATAGTTAGCCATCACAATATAGCAAGATAACATAGTTTTTAAGCACGTTCCAATTTCTAGGAATTGCATCGTGTGAGATGAGACATGGCAAGCCAAGTTTTGCTTTGGGAGATGCTCAATGCAATGATGACATAGTTCCATGGATTCATAGTGGATGAGGCCAAATAAAATTGGAACATATTAAGGAATGTGTTAAATGGGGCCCAAAAAATGTCATGGTGGGATGGGAATGCACCCACCTTTTCCACTGAAAACAAAGTTTGATGAAGCACATGCAAAAGTTTTTAAAGAAACAACAATGCATAGAGCATATATTGATGTGTGAGAGATGGTAGTTAAGCATAATAAAGGAGAGGCAGCTTAATGAAGCAAGGCCATAAGGACATGGTGGTGCAATGGGGTAGTTAGTGAAGGGGTTATTCCATTTATGGAAATATGGCTTAGTTGGTGAGAAGTGTACATTGCTCATTGCAGAAATCTAATGTCTATTACATGATTGTTGTCCTTCTAAACAATGACATAGTTTGAAATTTAAGGTCACATTTTGCATAAATCTCACATATATTGATTTGTTTTAATAGGTTCTCAAGAGTCAATTGTACTTATCACAAACTCAAAGAACAAATCTGATAGAGAGTATGCATCATAGTTGGTTATCTGGAGAGGGATGTAAGTCAAAGATAGTCTTGCATGATACTTATGTGTAAGGCATGGCATATGCCTTAGTGCAAAGTGCAAAGTAGTAAGCATACATGGTCATCATGCATGTCAAGGATGGATTAAGCCTTCGATAATTGGTAGCAGAGAGGAGAACCAATAGAGAAACCCCCAAACACCTCAAGCTACACAAATTGTATGCCAAGTAGTGGTAGAAATGTCCATCCAAAGGCAAGGGTACTTCATGGAGATAAGAAGACTATCCAATAGAAGAAAATCAAGGCTTGCACCATTATGACATTTCCCACAAGCCTACGTATGTGATGCAGGATGGGAGAAAATGCCTAGAGGAAGACTACACAAAGTTAGATTTGTAAATGAGAGAAAAGGAAAGGTTGTGCACAAAGAAGATGGGCAAACCCAAGTAGCACAACACAATGGAATGGTAGAGGTCTTGGAGAATATAGAGGTTGCTCTTAATTACACAAAGGAGGCTATCAATCGTTTGATGTAGACAATGCAAAGAATAGCACTCCATTTCAAAATGAAGTGCCTCAAAACGGCATCACTCTAGCCAAAGAGTAGCAAAATCCCAATGGATGTGGTTCTATGCCAATGTTAGGAGCATACTTGGCATATCAATTGAAATGTCTTGTACCAACCAGTGCTTCTAGAGTATTGGAAGGTTGATATGGGAACCAATATCACTTCTTTAGATATACATCATTTGCAAAGAGATGGCTTCAAGCTACAGAATGTTAAATCATCATGGGATGCATTCCTTGCCTCAAGTGTACCAAATACATAGCATTCACTATGCTAGCCTTAAAGGTTCTTGGAGAATAGGATCATAGTAGTGCCTAGATGAATGCCACCAGATCTACTAAATGGAGATAGGGAATTTCAACAGAGGCAGCCAATAGAATTACAAATGTGGAGGAAATGGGTGCAACTATATTGCTCATGAGGACTATGTGCTTCAAATTGCTAACAATCATGGAGGCACCTACACCTATGATGTGTAGATTAGCACTAAGCTGACATGTAGCTACCTTGATTTCTAGAAAACGGATTTGGAAAAAAAAAGCATACCTAGGGCTACATAAGACCAAAGATATGCTCATTCACCAACCAAACCTCTTGGGTGCACAAGTTGCCCAATAGTTAGTCGACCAAGAGTTAACGTACTTTGAAGCATGTATTGTATCGCAGGTGTACCACACTAGTCACATAAAGAAATACATTATTTGAATTTTCCCATCCTATTGAAACTATTCCTCGAGTGAGGAAGAGGGAGGGAGGAAGAGTCCTATTTAAACTATTCCTCGAGGGAGGGAGAGGGAGAGGGAGAGGGAGAGGTAGAGGGGGAGGGGGAGAGGGAGAGAGGGAGGGAGGGGAGGAGGAAGAGAGAGAGAGAGAGAGAGAGAGAGAGAGAGAGGGGGGGGGGGGTGAAAGGGGGAAGATAGAGGGGAGTTGAGAAGAAGAGAGAGTACATGAGCGATTAGAGACATTCAAACAGAGAAGAGAGAAGAGAGAGAATGTGCTCACCATTTTTGGGCATGCTCACCAAAAGATTCTTGCTAAAAAACATTTCCCAATTAGAGTAGATGTAGGTAGCAATGACAAGGTAGGGAAGACAAATAGAGGCGCTTTATCAAACAAGAGATGTGACACTTTCTCAATTAGAAAGAGGCAATGCAAGAAGTGGAAAAAGTGTTTCCATGTGGTGGAACAAGACAAAAACAATCATCGGGTTGTAAAGCCATCATGTGTGAAAATTTAGTTCCCAATCAATAATGTTGCATTCACTCTTTAATATGGATACATGGAAGAAGTTCTACTTCTAATAATCAAGTCATGGCACTTCATTTGCAGAGATTCTAGTTGTTGTGCTTGCATTGCATTCATGATCCAAATGTAGATATAGCAAAAAGTATGTTATAATTAAATGAGTCGGCCATCATTTATACGAGAAAGTAGATCATGGGAGATGGGCAATACATGACTATTGATTGCATTCAAGAATATTACTTGAAAGATACTTGACATTGAAAACTATGGTTGCTTCCTAGGAGATGATATCTTTGTCAAAATGGTTAATCACATCAAATGTTTGTGTAAACTACTATTGACAGTATATAAATAGATCCAAGCATCACTTGGCAATTGTACTTGATCTTTTTCAACATCTATTGAGAGATTAACCATACTTCTTTTGCAAGATCTATCAACTGCATCTAGTAAGTCTCCTTGCACATGTTTTTTGGCCATTCTTTGCTATCTCTTGACATATTTAGATTGGCTTGTCTCTTAGGATCACCTTCAAGTATCTTCCCTATTTTGTCCATACATTAGAAGGAGAATTGTCATTTAGCTTAGTATAATTAAATATTATCTTGCTTTTCTGGTCCAAATTTGCTTGAGAAAAGCATGCCCACCTTGTCTTTTGTAATACTTTTAGCCTTGGCTTCCCCATTTAGAGAAAAAAAAACTAAAGAACCCTTCACCATTTGATGGATTGGCTATTGTAGCCAACATATACCACTTTATATTCATTTTCTCCTTTGCTTATTTTAGGGCAATAATTTGGAACTATTCTATTTTCTCCAAGCCTTGAGTTTGGTAGTCAATCTTTGCAATCTACTCATCACACTTCTTTGTGAAATCGTCCTAAAGCCAAGAATGAGAATGCTTTATTAAACAACATGGCTTGCATTTCAAAATCCAAAATCACTAATGCAAGAGAGTGAGATTACTTAAATACAAATCGTGCTGAAATATGCATGAGAACATCAGAGCATGGCTTAAAAGGTCCTTAACACTCTATTAGGAGTGCAGTATTTATTTATTTTTTTTCATCCTCATTAAATTATCTCATCAATGTGCCCTTTTCAACCAAAATTTTTAATCATGAAAATATCATGTGCTAGAGTATGCAACCTAAAAATAGTAAGCATTATAATAGGGAGATGGTAGATCCACAACCTGACATGTAATTTCCACAACATATTACTACACAAGAAATTACACTTACTAGTTTTTGCAATTTCTAGGAGGATTTCACTATCTCAAGCATTTTAAATTTGAGAAACTAATATTGAACCCAAACATGTTGAGAGTGAGTCTGCATGTGATGCAATTTGTGAATCTTTAACAAACAAGCATCACAAATAACTCTACTATATTTTTTAAATTAGGGCTTACCACCAATACTGATATGTTATAGCCATGCTTTGAGTCTACAATTTCCATACCAAATAAGGCACTTCTTTCCAGTTAAAAGTCTTAATCTTAAAGTTTTGCCTCAAACTCATAATTTAGGATACTCTCACAATTTTGCCTCAAATTCATGACGACCCCAAATAGCACCCCAAGTCTTCAAGTCTTCTTGTGATACTTATATTTTTGTCTCTCTTGGAGTTTTCTCATAGACAGTAAAAGGCATATCAAGTTGGCTCAATATTCGAAAGTATCAAATGAAAGGCAAGAGTGTAACATTATCCGTACAGGTCCTAATTGGACTAGCTACACATTGATATAACATTGTCATTGATGGTCCTCGCTGCCTCCTTGGCCACTACCCTGCACATTGATATAGCATTATCATTGATGTTCATGATTGCCTCATTGACGACTAGCCTACACATTGATATAACATTATCATTGATGGTCCTAATTGTCTCATTGACCACAAATCAAAGGGGAATGCCCCAAAAGTCTCACAACAAAATTGAAAGAGTTTATAAGGAGTTTCTTCTTGGTGCCTACCATTACTACTTATAGAGAACACCATCTCAAAAGTAATACAATTTTAAGAAAGGGGCAATATATTATCCATCACAATTTGAAGAGAAATTATCCATCATGTTGGAATGTAGCTAAGTATACCTATGGGGCAATTATTTGTATAAAAAAGCAATCTCCTTGGAAGAGTATGGAAGCCTACTAATCAGAGGAGAGGCACATTGTACAAGTCGATACACTTTAGTTTGTCTTTTAGAATGTAGAGGATATCATTAGGGTAAGGGGGAAGAATTGAGTAATGTGGCAAAAAGTTTAGTTTGTCTTTTAAGGAGTTGCTTCTTGCTCCCTAATATACTACTTATAGATAACAACATCTAAAAAATACTAAAATTCTCCAAAAGAGTTTATCTTTGGTATACTATTTTTATAAAACTAAAAGACCTCATAATAATTTTGGGGGAAGGATAAGATGTGGCAAAAAATTTAGTTTGTCTTTTAGAATGTACAGGATATCCTTAGGGTAAGCATTGATGCTTTGGTTCCCTCACCCAAGGATAACTCAGAATACGTGTTCACCCACCAACTCGGTGTTGTGCTCGATGAAGATGCCTTCTCTTGCAATGCTAAGGATGGCATGCCTGAGTGCAGAACATATGACAACATTCACACTTGAAGGTCGAGGCTAGCTATTGTAGGAGAACCATATGATGATGGGAGAATACCGAGTCTTACACACTTAAGAACACTTAAAGAAATATAGAGTGCATTACAACAATAGAGTCAGGTACATGAATAAACATCTTGTATTGGAACTCAAACTATCTTGAGTAGAAACAAGGTGCCTCAGCTTGCAATGAATACTCCCTATCCTAGTAAGCTTAGGTCAAATGAAGAGAACTCGACACACTGCTCTCTTGTTCTCTTCCCTTCCTGTTACAAACATATCAACTATCTAGCAAAACCTCCTTCTAAATGAATACGTGCTCGGTGCACCAACCTGTAGCTACTACTGAGGGATGGTGATGCCACAATCTCTTGCACCTCCACTACAAAAATGGTGCTCGGTTGTGACAAAACAATTATTATTGTTGGAGCCACAAAGTCATTTTTGATCGATGAAGATCAATTCATGGCTCCCATAACTACAATTTTTTTGCCAATTCTCCTTCCTTTTTGAAAGAATTTGTTAGGTTTTCTAGGATTAATATTTGACAATGATTTCTTTTGCCCCTTCTTCCTTTTTATTTGTGACCATACCTGTTGATCCACATGTGGAATATTGCAATTGTTTATGAACATCTTTATCCCTCATGCTTGTTGATCCACATGTAACACTTGAGATTGTTATATTTGCCCACTTTGATTTCATCATACAATCATTCCCACATGTCGCTCCATCTCTACCTATATTGCCCTTGCAAGGTTGCTAATTAATACCATGTCATTCAATCCTTCCCCCTTACTGTTAGCCCTCCAGCTAGGCTAACATGGAGCTACAACTAAGTGTGGTCACCAAGTGCTGACCTCAAAAGCAGTGGAACTTTAACCAAGCACCATTTTTGTAGCAAAGGTGCAGCAGATTGTGGCATCACACAAGTAGCTACATGTTGGTGCATCAAACATGTATTCATTTAGAAGGTGGTTTTGTTAGGAAGTTGATATGTTTGTAACAAGCAAAGAAGAGAACAAGAGAGCAATGTGTCGAGTTCTCTTCATATGGCCTAAGCTTGCTAGGATAGGGAGTGTTCATTGCAAGCCAAGGTGGCTTGGTTGTACTCAAGACAATTTTAGTTCCAATACAAGTTGATGTTGTTTATTCATGTTCTAGATTCTTTTGTTGTAATGCACTTTATATATCTTTAAGTGTTCTTAAGTGTGTGTAAGACTCGGTATTCTCCCATCATCATATGGTTCTGTCGAAATAGCTAACCCTAACCTTTAAATGTGAATGTTGTCATTTGTTCTACACCCAAGCACACCATCCTTAGGATTGCAAGAGAAGGCATCTTCACCAAGCACAACATCGAGTTGGGTTAACACCAAGCATTATTTTTGACTTAGCCTTGGGTGAGGGAAGCAAAGCATCAACATTTTGGCGATCTTGTTGGGGAAGGGTCAATTGAATTACGAGTTGACGAGTTGTTAAGTTAGGCAATTTAAAGAATCAAGTTGGTAAGCTTAGTGTATAGATCAGTAAGGTTCATGTTAACCAACAATGACGTGAAACAATTTTTGGGAAACATGGGCTACTACAAGAAGTTCCTCCAAGTGATTCTAGATGAGTGGCACCGACTGGCGGTGTGCTTGAAGACTGCATGTGGGTACACAAAGTATTCAGACTAATACTCGGATACTTTCTACCTTAATCGATGGTGGTGGTTGACACATGCTCAAAAAGAAGAAGAAAATATGCAACCAAGTGCAAAGAGTACCCGAGCCAAAGGAATTGGTTACATCAGACTATGAAAAATAGAGCGGTCTCAAAGCCAAAGTTCAACACCTATAGGAGGCTAGCAAAAGAAACTGTCCCACTAGGAGTGACAAGCATGAGAGAGGCTCAGCTACGCAATCTCACAAGTGGAAGTTGACTACTACACAGAGCCAAAAGGACGAAACAATGGTATTTGGCTTATGTAACCCAAAAGATTAGTAAATGAAGGTCTACCATGGTAAGTGGAGTTTGAGAACTCATCTATAGAGAGTTTGGATTTCAAGCAAATGGCCATTTCCATGGTGGAACATTAGAATGAGTGAGAAGACCAACTCAGAATATGAAGAGAACATTGTCGATAGTACTTGGTTGTCATTCCAGAGGAATTGCATCAAGAAAGATATGAAGGTAGAAGACCAGCTACCATTGTTGGTCAAAGAACCAACCAATGGGAAGAGAGGCATGCTTCTGATGGAGAGAGATGCCATCAAAGACCCGAGGTGAATGTGGAGCAGCTATGGCAATTTGCTCAAGTTCCTCTTATAGTAGATAAAAATACTACTTGCTAATGGGTGTACATTGAACTGTACCTTTAAGGCCTAAATATAGTACTAGCCGATCGAGGAAGAGTCTACATTGACCTCACACACATGAAGGCAGTTATGTGATAGGTGGAAGGATAGTGATTGGGTCCTTCCAAGTGGAAGATCTGCCTACTAGGGTTTTGGAGAAAAGAAGTCCAAGTCTAGCTCCAACATCAAGGTGAAATTTCAATACTTCAAAGGCATAGATGATGAAGAGCCCTCCAATCACTTGCAAAGTTTCTTATATGTCTGTCACATCAATGGTGCAAAAACAGATGAAGAATATATGAACTATTTTTCATTTACCTTAATAAAAAATGCTCAAAGATGGTTCAATCAATTTCCAATTGGGTATTTCCCCGATTTGTATGCAATATTCGAAGCATTCTTGTGAAGGTTCAAGCAAGAGATCAATGAAGAATATGTTTGGATGAAGCTAATTGATTTAACAAAACAAAGGAGAGTCCACTCAAGATTTTGTACTTAGAATTTGAGCTCTCATCACCAATTGAGAATGGTTCTACATGATAAGTCTATGCGAGCCTGGTTGATTACGAGTTGCACCTAGGTAGATTTTTGCAAGCCAGAGACAGTCAATCTGACTAGAACCTATGAAGAATTGTTAGACCGAACTGTTGCTTTGAAGAAGAGTGAGACTTGAAGAACAAGGCAAAGAAGAAAGATGATGACGGTGATACCAAGAAGACACCAGCAAAGAAAGACAAACTCAAAACCGCCTTTAAAGAATTGGGCATTTGAGGTAAGCTAGGCAGCAATGAGAAATAGTGTAACAAGTGTTCCACAGGTGGAAACATAGAAGAAGAATGCAAGAATAAGTAATGTAACACCTGCACCAAGTTTGGGCATGATGAATTAGATTGTTGGTGCAATGGTAAAAATCATTAAGTATCAGCAAACCAAGTGGTCACATTGATGCTCAACCTTCAAGAAGTAAACCACTACGTCCTGAGTAGAAGGACAAAGGTAAGAATGGTAAGGAGAAAACTGATTCATCTAAGATCAAGTGCTTCTATTGTGGAGAGAATCATCTATGTTATGACTATCCAATATGGGTTGAACATTTGAAGTTTCTCAAGACTAACATGGAAAGGAAAGAAATGGATCCACAATGTCGAGTAGTTGTAGCCAAGCTTCCAGATGTAGTTGATGCCCAAGTGGTCACTTGATCAAAACGATCAGCGATGGTGGCAATCACTAAAGACATGGATGCTTCAAGTAAAGACATTAAGTGGAAGGCTCAAAAGGAGTTGATAGCCAAAATTGCAAGGGATTTGAAAGGTAAAGCTCCAGAAGTGGAGATGTTTGAGCAAACTCAGTACTCTATTATCAAGAGAGGGGAATCCTCAAAATCTAAGGCAAATGAAATAGAACCAAGTGTTTTACAAGAATCTAGCACACAGATAACCCGAGCATTGGAAATATTTAAGAATATGCAAGTCAGTTTAAAATTCACCAAGTTAATGTGCATAGCTCCATACTTTCGTGATTTCTTTGGTCTCATCACATTAAGGAATCATCTAAGAACCCAAAAGAGGTGCAATCCTTAGCCACTATATCTATGATTGATACTCCAATAGTCAATGAGGAAGTCCCAATGATGATCACCATTAGAAACCATCTAAGAAACCAAAAGAGGTGCAATCCTTAGCCACTATGCCTATGATTGATACACTAGTAGTCGATGAGGAAGTCCTAGTGATGATCACCATTAAGGTTAAGAAACAAACCATATTGAGAGTAATAGTGGATGGTGGTTCAAGAGTGAACATCAATTCTGAAGAGATTGCTTAGAGAGTGAAGTTCAAGTCATATAAGCCATCACCTTTCCCAATGCGCATGGAAGATCAATGGCGAGTTGACCCCAAAGGTATATTGCAGGATATGGTCATTTCTATAGGTAGCATCGATTATATAGTTAGCTTCATTGTGATCGCCATGGAACAACATGCCTATTCGATATTATTGGGACGACCTTGGCTAAAGAGTGCAGGGTTCAGAAGAGATGATCATCAAGATAGATAGTCAAGCTGTGTGTATACCCACCAACCCACAAAAGGTTCTGAGTTGTTGTCGACCAAAGAATCTAAAGGTCATAGATCCATTTTTGTAGGATGTTGAGTCCATGATTGATGGAGTTACAAATCCTACCTATAGGTGAGAGTGACATTTTCCAAGTGGTAGCAGATATCAAATAAAATTTTAAAGACGAGAAAATTGCCAAGTAAAAAAGTCTCTTTCCAAGTAACTTCACTAAAGATATTGAAGGGGAACAAGAGATTGCTGAGATGCCATTGATTATCACTAGACTCGGTATTGAACAATTGACACAATAACTAAACCTTGGAATAGAAGACCACCTTGCCATGGTAGTGGTAAGTGCCAATCTTTCTTCTGAGCAACTCGGAATGATAAGTTATTTGTTTGTTCGATAAGGATGTGTTTGCATGGAGTTACACAGACTTACGAGGAATTCCTCTTAATTTGTGTCAACACAAGATACCTTTGGTGTGAGATGCTAAGCCAAGACAATTAAGCTCATGTGCACTAAGATAGTACAATCAGCTAAGTGTGAATGGGACACAAAACTTCATTGTGCTTTGTGGGCCTATAGGACTCTTTACACGGTGACTACCAATCTTACACCCTTTCATATGATCTTTGGCTTGGAAGTAGTTCTTCCCTTAGAATTTATTGTTTCAAGTCTTCAGAATTACTACCAAGCATCATTTAGATGAGTCAAAAGCAATCAAGGGGAAATTGCATCAACTTAGCCACCTAGATGAGTTACGCCTCGGGGCAGCCTAGTCACAATTGATAATACAGTTCATGAGAAAGGCTTGGAATGATAGACACATTGTGCCTAAGCATTTGAAGAAGGGTATGCTCGTATTACTCTACAGTGCTAAGTTGGGGCTTATCAAAACAAATTTGAAGTTGGGTTGGAATGGACCATACCGGCTAGTGAAAGTTTTTGACAATGGGATAGGTTAGCTCGAGGATTTATAAGGAAATGTGTTCTCCTAGTTGTATAATGGAAGCAAAGTAAAGCCGTACTGAGCAACGAGTTCTTCAAACACACTAAACTTGGACATAGACCACTTGGTTGACATTCCATTAGTGAATTTCATAGAAAACAGGATGCCGATTAACTATTTGGTCATAGTACAGGAGATACCTCATATGCCGCCACATGAAAAATTAACATTATAGGCACATTAATGAAAAATCATCATGCTAAAGAAAGGAAGACCCATGGAACCATTGATCTGATGGGACATCCAGTTGCTAATTCTATTTGATTACATTTGGTTAGGGACTCCAGTCATCATCTTCAATTGCATTCATAGTATACTACTATTCTCACCTCTTTGTCTTTGTCTTCATTGTCATCTACAACAGCTATTTTGTTATTGTCTACAACAACTCCAGCCTTCCATCAACCTTCTTACTCTCTCTATTTCTATCACACTGGCTTATTTCCTTTGCTACCCATCCTTTCCTTCTGCCATCTTCTTCTTCACTCAACCCTTACATGGTCATCTTCTGTCATCCTTTCCTTCTATCATGTTCTTCCTCACTCATCACTTACATGGTCTTCGTGGTCATGGAGAGGGGAGAGCATGCTCATTGCCAGAAGAGAAGGAGGACATCTCATGTATTTCCTCCACATCCTATTGAGGATTTCTCCAGTGATATCTTCATAGGAATCTTACAAGCTAATTGCTTGCTGAAGTTTGCCAATCTACCTTAGAAAGAAGTATTTACCAAAGAGTTGGCAGAGGAGATTTTGGATTCTTATGATGAGGAGGATCATAGCCTTATCATCAATGACATGCATGTCTGGATTAGCTCTAAGCTACTAAAGAAGGCCTTTAAGTCAAAGCAGCATTCTAACCCTGCAAAGTTTGCAGATGCAAAGAGATGTGATGCCTACTTTAGGGATAATAGCTATTCCTCCTCTCACGGTTATTTGATTAGAACGGCCATCGACAAAAGCCTAAGGACAACTTGCAAATTCATGTTTGAGTTTATTGGGTTGAAGAAGAGCATTGGGTACATTCCAAGGCAATATGTGGCTTGGGTTGTTTTGGCAATGGAGGATTGGTTGTTGCCAATGGATTGGTTCACGATTTTCAAAAAGGCATTTGAGACCCAGCTAAGTATAGCAAGCCAAGGCCCATCTTAGTGAGAGCATGGCATATACAGGATGTAGAAGCCTTGGCTATCATTGTGGGTATAATACTGGATGTGGTGTTGCCCAATATCTAGATGGTGCACACTTCTTTCAAGGCGTGGACGACTTTCAGGGATATGTACGAGCTCGACAATGAGGCAAAAAACTTAGACTTCAAAAAAAAGCTGTACAGCATGACTATGAATGAAGGGGAATTGGTAGAGGAATACATCACCAAGATCAATCCTTTGAAGACCTCATACTACTCTCAAAATGTTGCAAAATGGTTGAATCTCCTCCAGCAAACAATGCACTTTTTCTTCTTTGATCAATCAAAAAGTTTGCAATATCATTTGCAAACAACTACAAGTTAATCTTGTTCATGATAGTTGAATTACTTTAAGCTTCCCTTCCCCTAGAAAATTATTTATGATAGCTAAATTCCTTTAAGCTTCTCTTCCCCTAGAAAATTCTTGATTAGAGAATAGTAGGGGGCAACCTTGCCTCATAGACCTTTGAAGAAAATTTCTACCTACCACTTCCCCGTTCATGCACACTATGGCTAAGGAATTCACTAAATTCAATTTTATTGAGGACTCTTAGTAGAAGAAATCCCACCTTAATTCTTAAAACATTAAGGGGATTCAAACTGTTAAACAATCATTAAGAATTATATTATTACACAGGAGAGTTATCCAAATACCTTTTGGTAAGGAGACAACTCCGACCCTGAATAAGGGGATAGGAAAATCAACTGAATACCTCTTGATAAGGAGATGATTCCGACCCTATATAAAAGGACAAGAGAAACTACAAGATACCAAAGCAAAGAGAAGCCATTACTAAACTGAAACAAGTGTATGGTACTAGCCCGTGACCAAAGGCTAGTAGGGAGAGCAGTGTGTGTGTTTAGAATTCATTATCTCCTCAATAATTGAACCACACAATCGATTCATTCATAGATTGGCGTTAAACTAAACAATTAAAATTAAAAAATAATTCAAATATGGAGATTTAAACATTTAAAAGAAATGAGATATAATTTTATTTCGAAGGTATTATAGCCAAACAAGGTAGGTTTACAAAAGTGTAGAATCCATCACCAGCATCCAAACCAACCATTTGTTAGAACAATAAAGTTGAGCTTGGGTATACAGGTAATGCCTGTATTCCTTGGCTTATTATCGCTTTACCTAAGAGCTTGACCTAACCTTTCAGATCCGATAATAAAGATGAATCAAGTAGATTGATTTAAGACCGATAAAAAATATGGTTGGAAATAGGTTAAAACATACATGAATTGTTTTGAATGGGAAATTCTAAATTAGAGGAAAAACCAAGGGGGGTAGTCCACACCCTTAACAAAATGCAATAGGGGGTAATCCACATCTTTAGTTAATAGGATTGGCACACATATTATCAAGATGAAAATAAGACAGTAGTAAATGGGATAAGGGCCAAGCAGGTTAGACAAAAGAATGAGGCCCTAAAGGGTGGGAGGGAATAAAGTGAATGAAGTACCCAAAAAATGGAATAGGCTTCTTTCCTTCTCTTCCCTTCTCCCCCCTCTCTTCTTCAGAATGGTTAATGTTATAGCGATATCTTCTCCCTTGTCTCCCACCCTTCTATCTATAGATTTGACACTGACTCATGTGACATTACACAAGTAAACATGGTGAACCTAAAGGCTTTATCATGACTATGCATCAAGTACTCCATTAGCACCCACCTCTACCACAACCTCTAGTCTTTCTTCTTCCTTTATATATGTTGAGATTAACAAAGTTTCTCCATGCTTCTTCCCTTCTCTCTTCTTTAGAATGGTTAATGTTATATAAATCTATTCTCCCTTGTCTCTACCATTCTATCTATTAGATTTGACCCTAACTCGTGTGGCATTTTATAAGCAAACCTGCAAGAACATTTCAAACTTACTTGATGGAGATCTTGTTCTAGAGAATATTTGTTGGATAGAGAGAGAGAGAGCACTTACAATAGCTTAAGTGAGACTCTTGGGACAAGGTGCATGAGGAATCCGTTATGCAAGAGCTCGGAGACAACATGGGGGTGGAGTGCATCAAGATTCATTTACTCTCTTCAAGAAGGCACAAATATCTTTTGATTCTTCAAAGGTATTAAAAAAAGGACCCCTTCATTGCTTGTAAAAGCTCCTAAAATTAATTTTAAAACCACCTCATAGTGCATATACTAGGAATGTCAAAAAGCCTTCACTAAGAAAGTAAAATAAAGTAATAAATTGTTTTGTAAATGGTGAGATTAGAAACTCCAAATTTGTATTAAGTGAGTGGTAATTTCCCCCCCTAAGGTTAGTACATTCAATAAACCAATTTAAATGACAAAATTGACCTTCATGAATAGCTTACTAATCATAACTCATTATTGAATTTAAACGTGATAAAAAATATATGCATATTAAATTTAAACACGATCTTAAATATATGCATGATTATAGACCATAGCTTACATGAGAGAAAAGTATAAACACATTATATAATGCCAAATACAAAGACAAATATATCATCTTGCAAGAGTAGTTGCGGTGGTCATTTTTAATGCATTAATTTGAATTTTCCATACCTTGAGCACACCAAGAAATGCCGACTATGTAAGGTTTGTCTCAGAGGTCTATTGAATGACAAAAATGGTACACTTTCTTGCAAGCATTGTGGCCAACATCCCGAATGTGTAGCCCTATGTTTTTATTGCATCTACAACTGTTATGCAGATGATAGATGCAACACATCTGGATGTGGGTCATCTAATTCCCTAAGGACAAGGCAAAGTAAAGAGCATTGAAATTCATGAGAGAGTTCAAGAACATGCAACTTAGACCCACATTAAAGCAATAAATCCATTGAGATGGGAGTGGCTAGGACTATTGTCATGCAAATGTTGGTTTTCAAAGAGACTTCCACTCTAGAAACAATGACTAATGATGTATTGCACACTCTTTGGGATGCAATAACCCCACTTATTGAAAGACATAGGTAAATTTACAACAGTATCGCTTGTTTTTGTGGCATGTGATCTACAATCCTTTAATAATGTTTTCTTAGCATGTGATTGCCATTTTGGGATAGATTGCAAGGGTGCATTCAGATTGTAAGGAAAGAGGAGATAATCAGCTTGCTGCATTACATGTTCTAAGTTTCCTAATGACTTTGTATTCCTTAGTATTAAGGTATATAGAAATCAAGACAACTACAAGCTTATTGTCATAAATACAAAATTTTTGCCCTTAATTAATTATTTATTTTGACTTATATTCTTGATTAGCCTGTTGAATTCATTTTCCTTGTCATGGGTTTGTAATCCATAGACATCTTTGATTTTTAGGTTTTGTCGGTGCCTTCATGAGCTTATGTTAATGGGTTAAAAAATAGGTTATGCCTATGCTAGAAGCATTGAAAGCTTGAAGTGCCCAACCATGCTGATTATGTTGAGCTTAAAAACATGCTATCATGTTGCCTTTGTATATAGGTTGTATGTTTCTTGACAATGGAAATCAAAATAATTCAAATCATTTCCTTTTCTATTATATGACATGAATTATTTAGGTCCATCTTAGTGGCTTTTCATTAATATTTGAAGTTTCATAGCCTAGATAAATAAAATATAGCCATAAAGTAGGACATATCATGGCTCATGTATTCACATAGTAAATTTGTTTGATGTTCCCTGCTTGTTAGAATCCAATCCAAAAGACAAGTTGGAAAATCAAAAGGGGGGGTGGGGGGAGGGGTGGGTGGACATAATTGGGATAGCATGCTTCATTCCTTAAAAGTTTCACAAGACTTTTGGTTTGGGGCACACCATACCATGAAAAATCTAGATGATATTTATCAATAGAGCGTACATAGGATGCATTCTTTATCAAGGCACCCAAAAAAATAAAATTGAAGAGAGAAAAAAAGCTCATATCAAAGAGCTAACCTTTAGTTGTTTTAGAAAAAGGAGCAAGCATGCCACATTTTATCATTAGAAGAGGCTCAAGAATCTTCTCATTCATGTCCACTTGAGTTGAGAAGCAAATTAGGAATTGATACCCCTAATAGCCCTACTAATCGAAAATTCATATCTACTAGCCCACTAATGACTCACTCCCCTCTCTTATTAATTCCTAATTCCTATTTTCCAAGATCATGGGCATCTATTAGCCCTACTTTTAAAAACTCGTTTCCTTGTGAAAATTTTGTATAGTTCATGCATGCAAATTTTGAGTCCATATTCAATGTATGTTAGAATGAGAAATTTTGAGTCATAATGGAGAATATACTTTTATGTTTTCTTGATTCAATCAAGAAATTCCTATCCTTTTGCAATGTGCAAAGTGCAAAGGAATTTTGTCAAAATCTAAAATTTTACCAAAGGAAAATGTACTTGACATAAATCCCTCTTAAATTTGAGGCTTTAAATTATATTTGCACACACAATAGAAGCATGTCTTTGTTATGTTGAATAAAAGGACCATTCATTCCAAATTTATGCATACATGACATTAGGTGATAGGTATAGAAAGGCCTTTTAAGGTAGTAAAGGTATTGAAGGGGAGACACTTAAAACTAAAAGTCCATGTCGATTATAGAGGCTCAAGAAAACAAAAAACAACATGCAAACCTACCTTTGGACTCTCAATGTAGGGCTAACAACATATACATTTGCTTCTGTTTTAACTGCGCATAGCATATCCTTCCCTCACATTGGGATAGCAAATATTACCATCCTAAAGTAAGGTTCAATTGAACACATACTAAACCCCAAAAGAGATGAGGAGGTTTTGGGTTGGGGGATGTGAAAGAGAGAGAGAGAGAGAGAGAGAGAGAGAGAGAGAGAGAGAAAGAGAGTGAGAGAGAGGACATCCATATAGCACCCAAATGGTTGGAGCACAAGCATTGTATTTTTGAACCACATATGTCATAAGGAAGCTTATCCTTGCTATTGTAAGCATGTTGAAACTTGAAGTAGAGAGTAGGTAGTTTTTAGAGAGAGAGAGGGGGGGGGGCTTTGGAACAAGATAAGTCCTAAGGAAGGCCGTGCCAAATGGACCCATATTGTGTGTGTGTGTGTGTGTGTGTGAGAGAGAGAGAGAGAGAGAGAGAGAGAGAGGTGAACCTCTTCACTATCCATAGATACAACATTGTGATGAATTATTATTCTAGATGGTTGCAAAAGATGTATTTGTTTGAGTCTCTTGATAGAAATTCAGCATGAAGATTATATGTCATGCTTAAGGTTATTCTAGATGAGTTGGAGTTTTTTTATGGAAGGGAGGACCCCAAGTAGTTGATAAGTGAGATTCGTGAGACTCTTCTTTCTTGACTCATACTCTCAAGAAGATTGACATTTTTATGATTCTTTGTCTTGTATATCACCCTCTATACTTTTTTCCTCCATTATAAAGATGCATATTCATAATGCCACCCCACCCTCCGATCCTTTTGTCACGTATTTTGGGGCCCTTCGTACCACCCATGAACATCCTTTGGATTATTTTATTTTATTTTTTTGGGCAGATATATCTTTGGACTTTTCTCTTTTCTCCAAGTCGCCACCTTCCCTTAACGAATCTCATCTAGCTTCATGTTAAATAAAACCAAAAAATGGCTTCAATATTAGTGTTGACTACACCTATATAATGTCTTGAATGCCCCTCTTTTTTACTAAAAGAAATCAATGATGACAATTAAAATTTCCACAACGTAGCTTTCTTAAAGGTGCAAACATATGTGCCCCAAATTGTCTTCTATTATTTTATGCAAGGTATAATCCACTCTACGTGGTATTCAATTATTGAACCACTTGATTAGTATTTTGCTCAAAGGACATATTTCATATCAAGGCTAGATTCTTTATTGAAACACCCAATCTAAGAACCAAATAATGTACAAGGTGTATTATGATTGACCCATGCGCGCACGAGAGAGAGAGAGAGCATTTGATGAGCTAATTGTTGGAATCTTTAAAGATTCCACTTTAAGAGTAAAATTTAGAAAACACGGTGACAACCTAATGGGATACATTAGAACACATGATAACAGCCTAAAGGGATTAATTAGAAAGCATGATAACAACCTAATGGGAATACATGATCGCAACAAAGAGTGAAATTAATTATTTGCACTCATACTAGGTGGAGATGTTACGTGAATAGCCATGAAAATTTTATCTTTTGAATAATTTTTATCAAATGCACCCATCCACACATTGGGTTATCTCTACATCCACTTCGTCTCACGTTCAAGAATGGGAGATGTATCATAAGTAATGTGTCCTTAATTATATCGATGCTTCAATGCAATTTAGGATCTAGTATGTGTTGCCCTAAAAATATGGAGATAAGGCATAAACTAGCTTGAGAAAGCACCATTCATTGTAGGACTAACATGTAATATTCTAAGACCCTAGAAAAGGATAATGTATGCAAGACAATGTGTATGGAGTAAATACAATGATGATGTGTGCATGCATCCTTAGTTTTCTCCATTTAAATTTGAGAACCTTTAAATCATGTAAGAAATTTACTACCTTCAATACCTTTACTACCTCAAAAGGCCATTCTTTTGGCATTCCATGCTGAAGTTATCACTTGTTTTAGTAAGGGATAATAGGAAACTTGTATATCATCTTTCTTAACAAAAAGAGAGAAGAAAGTGACACTCCTAGGAGATTGCCTCATAATTTGAAGTTATTTAAAGAAATACATAATAGTGAAACTTGTATATCATATTTCTTAACAAAAAGAGAGAAGAAAGGACATTCCAAGGAGATTGCCTCATAATTTAAAGTTATTTAAAGAAATACATAATAGAAGATCTATAATGCACAATATTGCATGTAGTCAGGACTCAGGAGGTGTATGTTATATTGATCCCACCTCTCTCTCTCTCTCTCTCTCTCTCTCTCTCTCTCTCTCTCTCTCTCTCTCTTCCTTTTTTTCAATTTTAATAAGCATTCAATTGGAATTAGCTTTCTTAGGGCCTATGTGTGTTTTTTTTGGGGGGGGGGGGGGGGGAAGTAGCTTATATATTAGAGTGGTCGACCCAAGAAGAGACCTACAAAATTTGGTCAAAAGCAAGCCTTAAGCCCTAAACCTTTGTTGGAGACCAGCGGAGTTGACCAGACAAACAACTAGGGATTATAGTTCAGTGATAACTCCCCCTAGC
The DNA here is from genome assembly GCF_047967505.1 of Dipteris shenzhenensis. Lineage (NCBI taxonomy): Eukaryota > Viridiplantae > Streptophyta > Polypodiopsida > Gleicheniales > Dipteridaceae > Dipteris > Dipteris shenzhenensis. The sequence continues at coordinate 4,308,640 of NC_141618.1, read as the reverse complement.
CCATTGCATAGTTTTTCATCGTCAAAGCAGCATAGCCTTAAGAGAATCAACAATCTTGAATGGAGTGAGGAGCTTCTTGAGGGATTTTGCCAAGCTTATGATTACCATAGATAACATTGCCTATGTGCTTTAAAACAATAACAATTGTGATCTAATCATTGGGTGCCAGGTGGGTGTTGAGCACGTCTTGTATGATATCATAAATAGAGCTATGATCTCTGTATGTATACATTACCATATATTTCAATAGGAAATGTGTATACATTGCCATTTTTAGATGGATACTCCAAAAATTTAATGGGATCATTCATTCTTTTCGTTTAAAATACAAGGGACATGAGTGGGAGATCGTCTCATTATTTAAGAAAGTATCATTCTCAGGTCTTTGTTTTCTGTTGTACGAACGAGGTTGTGTCGATATAAGTTGGGCTTTTACAAAAAAGAAGAATGATTGGAAATGTGGTGTGGTACACCAAAAATGGCTTGGACGGGGCAATGAACAAGTCTATCAGACAAGAATCAACAGGTGTAGACACTCGAGAGGAGAAGGGAAGGGGTGGGCAATTGGGAATGCAAGTATTGGAAAGAAAAAGCACCTCAAAAGAAAGAGAAAGGGTAAGCATTGAGAGGTGTCAAGAGATGATATGGAGAGGCAAACTAGGAGAAAAGCGCACAACAAAGACAATAGGCAGATATAGAGAAGACAGAGAAGGTGGAGCCTAGAATTATAGCTAGACTCCAAATTTTTTGATGTTACATTGCCACTTTGCCTTCTACTAAAGGAGGGCATGCAAATAAAGTTTGCTAGGATAAATTTCTCTATCTTTTTGATAGGACGTTGGGGTAAAGTGCTTGAAGGGCTAGCATGATAGGCTTAAAGTTGTTTGAGCAAAACTTTTGCTAAATCTTGTCTCTGGAGAAACCCAAGCCTAGGGTAGAGTGATTGTGGGTTTGAACCGCATGTGTAACAATTATGTCCCCCTTTCAATAAGGTTGGACCTCACAAAAATATGTTAATGTAGTTTTAGCAAAAACTCAAGCTTGATCTAGATTGTCATTGATTTCCAAACTGCACTAAAATAGGTGAGCAAAATAAAAGGTACTAAATTAACATTGTGAAGGTTAAGGCTGAGTTTTTGTTTGGCAAAGTTGGATGTACTTAGGGTAAGTGCATGTGGAGTGATCATATGGTTTTCAATTTAGGGTAGAGGGCCATATTGTTGTCAATTTTCACAGTAGTTTGTTTGAGCAATAAAGGCTCATTGGATGACACTAAAATTCTAGAAGTCTTGTTAGAAGATTCAGGTCAAGCAAAGCATTGAGGTAAAAATTTGGGAATTCAGACGAGTATGTGTGTTGGTGAAAATGGGTGCATTTCCTTGTGCTTATAATGCACATAGCTTCGATCTTCAAACCAAAGCCCAGAGGGGCAACACTCTAAGTAGGAAGCTGGGAGGCACATGTTAAGATAATCTGACCTCAGGACCCTCATACAAGGGCAAGTGCCATAAAGCCATGTGATATGGCCAAAAAGCTTGACAAGAGAGTTGTGGGTTAACCAGGGCATGCACCTCCGTGAGCCAAGAGGGGGAGAGAAAGGGGTAACTAGGGTAACGTGTCTTATAATGCGAGGCTTGTATGACGTGGTTTTGTCAGGGAGTTGTTTTGGGGAAATTAGGCGGATTTGGGAAAAGGGGTAAAAGAGGAAGGAAATTGGAATGGGGGGGTGGCGGGCTACGTGGCGCCGTCCCCGAAGAATCCGCGCACCGCAAATCCCCAGGGCGGGTGATGCCCATGCCGCTGGAGAGGGTCGGGCCAATGGGCGGCCGCCACGGGGCGCCACGGCGGCGGAGCGATGGTGGGCCGCGAATCGAGAGGAGCCACGTCAGGGGAACACGTGGCGGGCGGGGGGATTGATTAGCGGAAAAGCGAAGGGGCCAATGGGGGAAAAGCAAAGGGGGGATGGGCTCGGCGCGAGGGATGACGTGTAGGGGGGGTCATATGGGGAAGACAAAAGAGGCGCGTGGGAGGCGGCAATGCGCGTAGGAAGGGGTCCACGGCCCGTTTCATCTTCTTCATGAGCGTGTGTTTGGTTCATGTTTTTGATCATCTTCTCTTTCCAGATGATTTTTGCAACAGAGTTTTCCGCCATAGCCAAGCTTCGTAAGCTCCCCGCCATAGCCAAGTTTCTTCCCCAGCTCCTTCCCAGCTTTCATGGCCTCCCTCTCCTCCAAACTCCTCCGTCTTAACTCCCCCCCTTCCCCTCCCCCTCCCCCAGACGACGACGATCCCCCTTCTTTCCTCTGATTTCCTTCCTCCTCCTCTGATTTCCGTTTCGCTATGAAAATCCAGGTCGCTCCCCCCTCTGCCCGCTTCTCCGCCGGAGAACACGTCCGCCACTCGCTCGGTAACCTCTGCCTTCACTACCTCGCCATGGATTGCCGCTCTTCCAACTGCGACCCCCCGTCCCTTCGTGATTTTGCTCAAAAGCAGCTGCAGCAACAGGGGGAGCACCAGGAGGAGGAGCAGCATCAGGAGGAGGAGCACCAGCAGGAGCGTCACGAGAATCAACAGCAGCGCGACTCTCAGGCCTGGCACCACTCCGATTCTTCCTCCTTCGCGCCTGAGTCTTCTTCCATTGACACGCTCCTGCTGCCGGATGATAACGTTTTCTCCGTCGGTTCCAGTTTGTGCTTTTCCGATTCGATGTCCTCTCGGCATGCCGATCACCTGGAGGATTCGCGCCTTGCCTTGCCGAAGACCGTTTCGCGCCTGGCATCCATCGGGGGACTTTCGTCTTGCACCGAAATGAGCGAAGATGAGCTCCGTCTAGCTGAGGTAAACCCCGTGACGTTCGAGAATCCGTGTGCTCCTCATCAGCATCACCAAAAGCTAGAGTTGGCAGCGTCGGCTTCAATCGATAATAGCTCTTCCGCTCCTTATGGCAACCGAGCCCAATCGTCTTCCAGGCTCTCGGACGATGTCGACATGTCGTCGGATGGAGAATCATCGCTCCCGGCTGTCTATGTGTCTGACTGCCATTGTGGGGGATCGCTGTCTCCAGGGGCGAGTTCCATGACCTTGCAGCGGTTTTCTTACCCGTCCGACGAACCTATCTATCCGCGCGTGAGGTTGATGTGCAGCTTTGGCGGCAGAATCATGTCGAGGCCAACCGATGGAAAGCTGAGGTACGTCGGGGGTGAAACTCGCATCGTAGCAGTGAACAGGGGCGTCGCCTACGAGGAGTTCATGTCCAAAATGATGCAGTTTTACGGTGTGCCTCTGGGACTCAAGTATCAGCTACCGGAAGAGGATTTGGAAGCCCTTATCTCAGTGTCTTCCGATGACGACTTGCAAAATATGATGGAGGAATATGACAAGCTTGAATTGAGTGGTGGAGTTTCGCGGCTCCGACTTTTCTTTTTCACCTCTCAATCCGATTACGAGGCTTCTCAGCTTGCCTTGAAAGATGAAGCAGAAGATCGTCGCACCAATCAAGAAGAGCGTTACGTCGATGCCATCAACGGTATCCCGAATAAAAGCTCAGGCAATCATCTCGAAGATGAAGCAACGGGATTCCGGCTGCTATCTCAGGATGTTAAGACCGCTTCTACCGCTCCCTCAGCACCGTCATCGTCCCCGTCTTCCCCTCCGTTGGCTCCGAGACAGTCTCATTTTAAACCGCAAGGGATGGGAGACTCACCCCTCCAGGAGCGTCCAAAAATAGTCACAATGAATCCCTCTGCTTTCGAGGGCTGCTCCCAGGAGGTCGATCAGGATGGGGCTGCTAGTACAGTTTACTGTGAGCATCAGTATCGCTTCTTGCCAGAATCACCGAGGAGGATCCATCATGATGTTCCAGTTTCGAGGGGTGAGAGTTGGCGGATTGCCGAGGCGGGGATGCATCGTGTTGATTCTCAAACCAAGCTGATGCGCCAGCCTGATCAACACATGGATCGTGGATCAGCTCCTGGTCTTCTAGACCCATGGCACGATGTGCAACAGCCAGCATCTGAGATGCTTTCGCCTCGAGTAGAACCTCAGCGTTTAATGTTTCACCAGCATAAGCAGATTCCCCAACACCACCACCAACAGGCTTGGCAGCCCCAAATCGAGCTAAACTTGAGAACGGGTGAGACGGTGCAACATTGTCCTTCAGATGTGCACAGACAGTTACAGGTCTTTCATCAGCCACAACAAGGGGTTCAGCAACCTCATCAAGCAGCTCATCTTCGCCTCCACCAAGTTGTGGCTGGGCATGAGGGAAGCCCCCGAAGCAGTGAGCGCCAAGGATTCATTCCCTTTTCCCAAGGGCCTGTGCAGCAGCCTCACTCACAAATCCCTCTGGGCTTGGCTTACCAGATGGGTTCAGCTCCATCATCTCCTCGGGTTGCGGGCCATGAATGGTGTAGTTGTGCCCAGCAGCACTCTCAGGTCCATCGGGGCATCACCGTTTCGCTTAGTGATCAGTCCTACAGCAGAAAGCCACCTCATTTTGGTGATCAACATACCAGAAATCATGGATTGGTTCATTCTTCTAGGTTCTGTGATAATCTGAGTCATTGTGGTGAGCCTTTGGTATGGCAGCAGGCACCTAGTCATTTCACGGTATCAGAAGTGGAGCGGCAAGAACAGCTTGGCAATCCTTGGCAGCATGTTCATGGGACCCATACTGTGCACTGTCATCTACCTGAGTGTCAAGCAAGAAATCGTCTTGCCCACCAGTATTGTGACCCCCCTGTGTTTCGAGAAACCTTGCTAGCCTCTCATGATCGACATGAAAGCAATAAAACCAGATGCTCTTGCATTACTTGTCATGATCGAAGAGAGCAGCATGTGGAAAAGGCTGTGGTTCATCCTGTGTATGCAGATATGCAAAATCAAGTGGGAGACTGGATCATGCACCAGAAAAATTTGGAACTGGATGATGGGAGGATTCCTACTGCAGGGAGAGACTTGAGAAAAGAATACGATGTTGGAAAGTGCATCCAAAGTGAGCCGGACCTGTTTTTGAACCTCGCACAGGGAGGATCTGAGTCTCGAAGAGCTCTTGCAACCCCTGTCGAGGGAGTAATCCATCATGGTAATCTCAAAGTGCGTGTTGGTCCCATGAGCAGGCCGTTGGTACCAGAAGACGTACAGGCACATGAGGACTCCAAATGGCATTCAAAGTTGGTAGCACTAGAGCTGCCAGTTGCTGTGGCTGACTCATGGAATGTGTCCACATTAGAGCCCAGAGTTTGGTCTGATGTGCTACCCCCAGTGAATGCTCAAGTTCCAAACAGGTTAACTGAGGACAAAGGAAATTCCGTTGCAAAAGCAGCATCCAAAATTGATTTTGTCTCAAATCCTGTGCCGACAATGGAAGGGGCCAATAGCTTGGAGAAGGTTCCTTCCCGTAGTGACATGTTTACAGGGAAGCATGGTCAGGATATGGCTAATGAAACAATTTTGAGGGATGAGAGAGGTAGGCCTATTACTTCAAGTAGGCCTATTGGTGAAACTGCAACTGAGGTGCCCCCTTTGCAGTCATGTACTACATGTAATCACGGGTTGTCGGAGGCCTGGTATAATGGTGCTGGGGCCCCTGTTGCTGCAAATGAAGGTGCCAATCTGGTGGGCCCTGATGTGATTCTTACAGGTTCTCTAGCTCCGCAGCATGCAGCATCTTCATGGCAGGCATTCCCTCCAGCTAACTTGAGTATGACTGCATTAGAGCGCTCTTCAAATACCCTGGCTTTTCCGGTGTATGACCAGAGCCCCTTGAGCAGCATAAATACCACAGATTTCAATTTTGAGCAAAGTGAGCCAAGAGCTACTCCATGTGTTTCAAATGTTGACAACGGATCCTTTGCATCACATATGTTTCTTACTGGGCTACTGGCAGATGGTATGATCTCCTCTGTTTTGAAGTCATGCTCCAATGAAGTCAGTCACAAAGAATCTCAGAGTGGTGATCTCGAGGTGGCTAACTTCAATTCACCAAAGGTGAATTTGCCAAAGGTTGCTAAGAATGAGAGAGAGGACAGCACGGGGACTGTATTGGTGGGATCGGTTTCACTTCATCCTCCAACTTTACAAGGCAGGGACTTGCCTTTTACTAAGGCTGATACAGTCAATGCCTCTGTCACAGTGAATGCAGAGGGACAGTTGGCAGGAGGGCGACCACTGTTGCAGAATGAGACCAACAAAGGTGCATGTGAGGTAGGTGTCAAAGTTTTTGTGGAGTGCAGGGTGCTTGATTGGTAATAAGTCAGGTTTTCATTAGCGGACATGCAAATTTCACCTTGTGAAGTTTTTGTTCAAGTTGCGGTATTGTGATAATTCTTTCTATCTTAAATGGTGCGTTGCCCTATCAGCTAGATTTAGATTTAGATGCTCGTTGGGGAGAGACTAAAATGAAAATGTTTAGACTTCACAAGCAGTTGTAGCTTGAATGAAGAGATTTTGGACTACCTTTTGATTAGCCTTCTCCTTTAGTGCTAGCCTTCATCATGGCTGAGTCTGCCCTTCACCTCCGGAGTGCCGACAGAAACTCACTTTGTATAAATGGATGCTCAAGTATGTGTGGGTGTGTGGATTTGTATGTGTGAGAGCATATTTTTATACTATGGTCTACACCCACTGTTGGGCACTGATGACGTCAGTGGGGATGTCATAGTAGCTAGTCCCTGCTATGCATGATGGAGTTTATGGTTTTCAACCTTGTGAGTGACTATCATGAGATTGAAACTGCACTGTGTTGTGTTTTTAGAGGATGAGTTTGGGAATGTTCCTGGATTCATCTAGGTATAAGTCAGGTTTTCGTTGTTACAAGTCTCCTGCCAGTTCCAGTTTTTACAATTTTTATGAAATGATGCTCGAACAGGAGGATGCTGAAGCTGGACTAAACCAGGAGAAGGATGCTAAGGAACAGAGTGTTTGTGACAAGGATCCTAAGGTATTGGCTCACACAGAGGCTGAAGCAGAGGCAAGAGCTCGTGGTTTACAGGTTAGCTTTCTTGGTGGAATTCTGTGTCCTTAAGCTAGATATGTGCATGATACCATGGGCGTTTTGATAGTGAGATGAGATTTTAGTGGAACAGAATTTCAAACAGGTGCTCATCAATGTGTTGGATTTGCCAGATTATAAAGAATGCTGACCTGGAAGACATGAGAGAGCTGGGATCGGGAACTTTTGGGACCGTATTTCATGGTAAATGGAGAGGTTCAGATGTTGCAATCAAGCGCATCAAAGCAAGTTGTTTCATGGGTCGGCCTTCACAGCAAGAGCGCTTGGTAAAATTCGGGGCACTTGGCTACATAAATTTCTTTATTCGTAATTACAGCATGCAAAGAGTGAATTCAGTGCTGCGCTCTCTCTTTTTGAGGTTCTTTGTCAGATTTTTTATCTTGATCTCCCGTCTCTTGTGGCACAGATCTCGGACTTCTGGAAGGAAGCTTGCACATTAGGCCAGCTGCATCACCCCAATGTTGTTGCCTTCTATGGGGTAGTTCCTGATGGACCTGGTGGGACGTTGGCAACTGTCACTGAATATATGGTGAATGGTTCCCTGAAGCAGGTTTTACACAAAAAAGACAGGTATTATGAATCCTCTTGGAAGTTCTTCAAACGATAGGGGACTCTATTGTTACTTCACGGCCTTTTGTTACGAGCATCTTGTTCTTGTGCTTAGTAATTCTGACTAAATCTTGAGCTCACCTAGTCATATCTATGTATGTTCAGGACGATTGATCGCAGAAAGCGCTTGTTTCTCGCTATGGATGCTGCGTTTGGAATGGAGTACTTACACAGCAAAAACATAGTTCACTTTGATCTGAAATGTGAGAATCTTCTTGTCAACATGAGAGATGCCCATCGACCAATCTGCAAGGTAATCTATTTGACAACAAATGGTAGACTTGAATGATACATTTGCAATTTAGTATTTGACATGTATTTGCACAAACTCTGATTGTAAGGAAAAAAAGATACAAACCTGAATGGGAGAATGAAAATGGTGCTTTAATATGTTGCACATGATTTTCACAATTATGTTCAAACAACCACCCATAGGGCCTTTGTCTGCTACAAATGGATGTGTGATCTTAGCTCTATTTTTTAGCAAAAAAGATCTGAACTCTTCAGTCTAGCAACCCTAAAAAAGGAACCTAGGGAGGCCTAGCCATAAATTTCCTATGTCAATGGATAATATATTGCCAAGGTCAAAAGCTCTTTAATGTGATGTGCTTGATGGTCTGGTGCTCCATCTTTGAATGCTTGTTAATTCTTCATCCCTTTATGCTGTTTCGAGATGAATGGACAAGTCACATTTTTATTAGCTGTATCAATCAAGTTCGGTTATTGTTCGGGTTTATTTCAGCCAGATGTACTATGTGGTAATTGGTTTGCCACTTCATACAGGTTGGTGATTTTGGACTTTCAAAAGTAAAGCACCAAACACTTGTCTCAGGTGGTGTGCGAGGAACACTTCCATGGATGGCACCGGAATTATTGAGTGGAAATGGTAGCATGGTGACAGAGAAAGTATGTAGCAAAAGTAACAAACCCTTATAGAAGCTTTTAAGCGAAATTTTGTTTGATGAAAAAGACTACTTTTCACCAATTGTATTGATCAATCAACATAATATTGGAACTGTACAGATCGATGTTTTCTCATTTGGTGTGGTCATGTGGGAACTGCTTACTGGAGAAGAGCCATATGCGAACATGCATTGTGGGGCTATTATTGGTAAGGCCTAGTCTTTGTGGGAGGCATTTGTATTGGTGTGGCAGGAGAGTTCCTGGCTGGACAGTTTCTATTACCTTTTGAGATGCAAATGAGAGGTGTTTTAATAACATCGGGCCTTCAATTTGACTTCATTCTTGGTGGTATGCATGGCTCAAAATTGGTGTATTATTTTCATTCTGTAGGGGGTATTGTAAACAATACTTTGCGTCCACCGATACCAAATTGGTGTGACCCGGGTTGGAGGACTTTGATGGAGGGATGCTGGTCAGGTGACCCAGCAGACAGGCCTCCATTTTCAGAAGTTGCCAAGGAGCTGAGGGCGATTGCTGCATCAATGAATTTGAAATGATCCCCCATGGATGATAGGCAATAATAATGAGATTGGCTTCTAGGTTGTATATAATTGATGACTAAGCACCTGCTAAAGGTTGTTAAAGTTGACCACGAACTATATCAATCAGATACTGTGTAGTAGGAACTTCCTCAAACCGTATTCAGAAAGAGCTGCGAATGCTAAATTTTGATATCGAGAGAATGTAAGTGTTCATAGACTGAGACAGGCAGGAAAAGCATTAAAAGCAGCAGGAAAGACAATAACAAAGAAAATACTAAAAAATTGCTCTAACTGTGGCGAATGCTCTACAGTTTGTGCTTATATATCTTATGGATGCAAGGCTATAAACAGAGGACTGGCATCCAAAGCTTCCCCACCTCTTCATGGCAGGAGGCCTCTTGCTGTGCATCCAGGTATATCTGGTGTTTGTTTTAAGCTAACCATGGCTTTATGTGCATGCCAAACCGTTTTTTTTGTTTGCTCAGTGTCATCTTTTCAAATTTAATGATTTCTTATTTTAATGCTTTTCTATGTTACTGTGTTACAGGTCTGGGTAAATGGTGACGGAGCTCTGAGGCTGTCACATTAGTTTAAGAACTTTGAACGTTCTCAAAAGGTGTATTCTTGTACATCAGAGTGTGAAACACTCTGGTCGGTGTGTAGAAATAATGGTCTTGTCTGTGAAATAGTTTTTTTTTGAATCTCACTCTAGGCCAAATTTTACCTGTAACTGGTGGCTTGGACATGCATAGCAATATCACGTATGTAAATCTACTATATTTACTAAAGTTTTGGATTGGTTAGTAAATTGCTGATCTGAGAGAGAGAGAGAGAGAGAGAGAGAGAGGGGGGGGGGGGGGGGGGGGGGGGAGGGGGAGCCGAGGGAGGGAGGGAGGGAGGGACGGTTGGTAAATTGGTGATCCGAGAGAGAGAGAGAGAGAGAGGGGGGGGGAGGGCGGCGGGAGAGGGGGGGGGGGGGGGGAGGGGGAGCCGAGGGAGGGAGGGAGGGAGGGACGGTTGGTAAATTGGTGATCCGAGAGAGAGAGAGAGAGAGAGGGGGGGGGAGGGCGGCGGGAGAGAGAGAGAGAGAGACAGAGAGACAGAGGTTTGTAGTGAAATTAGATGTATTGTCTTGTTAATTTCCTCAGGAGACTCACCGAGGTGATGATGATGTTAACATGGGGCATCTTTTGGAGGGGCTTTGGCGCATCCGTCTGTCCCATCTCTCCAGTTTTGTATGACCTCTCTCTCAAGCGTCTGCTTTTGAGACTGGCTTTGCAGTGCAGACTCGATCATATATATATATATATATATATATGTAGAGAGAGGGAGAGAGAGAGGAGGAGGGGGGGCTTTGATGCATGCGTCTTTTCCATCTCCCCAGTTTTGTATGACCTCTCTCTCAAGCGTCTGCTTTGCAATGCAGACTCGAGCTCTGTGTGTGTGTGTGTGTGTGTGAGAGAGAGAGAGAGGAGGGGGGGGCTTTGACGCATGCGTCTTTTCCATCTCCCCAGTTTTGTATGACCTCTCTCTCAAGCGTTTGCTTTTTAGACTGGCTTTGCAATGCAGACTCGATCTGAGAGGCAATGCAGACTCGATCACAGAGAGAGAGAGAGAGAGAGAGAGAGAGAGAGAGAGAGTTGTAGTGGAATTAGATGTATTGTCTTGTTAATTGTCTCAGGAGACTCAATGAGGTGATGATGATGTTAACATCCATGACTTCTACATTCAAGGGGATATCTTTTGAAGGGGCTTTGGTGCATGGCTCTTTCCCATCTCCACAGTTTTGTATGACCTCTCCCAAGCATCGTTGGCCATTCAAACTGGCTTTGCAATGCAGGCTCCCTAGTCTTGAACGAGGAATGCAGTTTGTTGTGGTTCCTGAGTTGGTCGAACCAGTATAAATAAAATCCCACCTATGGAATGTGAAGTGTTTCAAACATCGATTTTTTGAACTTTTGCTCCAGGTATTTGATGGATGGTTGGGTATCCTTCCGAGACTTGAGTAATATGGCCTCTATGCTCATCGTAAGCCCACTGTTCTTACAGAATTTAAGATGTGCATTGATTGTTTTTGCCTCTATTTGAAACAAAAAAGGCAATGTTATGTTTGCAAATGGGATGCTATCTGTCAGGCATGGGCCCAGAAATCCCCATAGTGTTGTGCATATTTCACTAGTAGTGGGCAGTTAATCTTGCTTTGCTTCAATGTTGATTGGCCAAGTATGGTAGTAGCCCGAGGTGGTGAATGCCTTAATGAAATTGACGCTTTACATGATGCTTAGTTGATTGATTGATTTTTTACCTCCACATTGGCCTTGACAACTTCGACATACTCATGATTTTGTAATTTGGAAATGGTTCTTGTGTGAGATTGTTGCACTCTCAACCAAGAACTCCTTACGCACGATGGTCAATTTGAAGATTTCATCTCTCTCTTGCCTATTAAAGAATTTGTAGACGATTTTCATTTGAACCAACGGCCTTGTGATTTGATTGTTTCATTTCCCTTGGTTGATGTCATCCACGAAACGAAATGGTTGACAACATTATCACCGACCAAGGCATCCTTCACACTTGTTGTATGCATTTGCAAACATCTATTCTAGATTGATATCCATTGTGTCATCCCATGCCTTTGTATGTCTTTGAAGATTTCATTGAACAAAAAAAAGATAGGATTGTTAGAAAATGGTCTATTGTCAAAGGTTAGGTCTAGGGGAACACAAAGATCTAGGGATGGATACGTGTAGAAGTTCTTCGGTGGAAATGGTATCCATAGGAATTCTACCGTTAGGAAAAATTAGAGCTCATTTGGGGCCTTTTAGCCTAGAAGGAAAATCATGTGCAACCTCCTATAAGCCTCTTGGTGTAGCCCTACATCGAAAAAGTACAATAGTCACTCCTATGGGTCGTGCATCTAGTCTAGTGAAAATGGAAGTGAGGTCCCCTCCTCGCCTCCCTGAGTCTTGTTGGTCACTATTGTTGGTTGGAAAAACTTAGTGATGATGCTCTAAGTGGAGTCTGGATGTGCATCATGATCTCCCTTGCGTGCCTTGAGCAATTGCTCCGTACGGCTTGAGCAACTACTCCGTATAGCCTCATGAATGAAGGTTTGCTTGACCACTCTCTATACGAACGCAATGTGATGAGACCCGAAACTGCCTAATCGAAATTCTCTTGGAGTACGAGAAGTGGATCCGTGTATATCCCAATGGGTCGAAGAAGCCCTCCTCTGAAATTTGTAAGCAGTGGCCTTTGTAGAAGCTGAGCTTCACAGGGAGCTCATGGGGTGCCAACCAAGTCTTGAGTGTGTGTTAACTGTAGGAGATCCACTCGGATGACCTGGTTCACCTCGTGATATGTGAGCGTTATACTGGAAGGGGAAAAGCTTATCAATATTGAGCCCAAGTCTTCAAACCATCTGCAAGTACGTGCATATTAGCACCTTTGGTCCCTCTCTATTGGCACTGTCATGGAGGAGCATAAAGCAAACCAAGGAAGCCTATGTCAACCTGTGGTGCACGATCCATTTGGAAAGGGAACTCATTTTGGGGCCCTCTAAGAAATTCACTATTTACCTATTTTTGTTGCACTCAAAATATGGGAAATGCCATAAAATACTGATACTTATTGCAAAAATGTCAGTCTAGTACTCAGGATTCACATTAAATGCATATATAAGATCCTTGATTTTTTGTGTAAAATTTTATGATTCTGACATCACCAGCGCATCTGGAGCGGGCCAAAACTCCCAAATTGATACTGGAGACATCGAAAACTGACGCTGGAGGCTCCAAAAAGGGCAAAAATACCCAGAATGGCCGATTTGCACAAAAACGCGATTTGGCCAGCTAGTCAAGGTCAATTTGGGGGTTTTAGCTCGCTTCGGACGCACTGGCGATGTCAGAATTATAAAATTTTGCACAGAAAATCATCTGTTAAAGATCACGTATGTCAGACATAATAAAAGAAAAAGATTTTGAATGACTCATTTTATATATTTTTTACGGTTTTTGGCATTTTTCCAACGTTATATTGGCCCTTTTTTGATTGGTCGAGAGCTTATTTTTCTAAATCCTAAAAGGTTCCAAAATGAGCTCCTTTTTTCCTAATGCCTACTGTCAAATGTGGAAGAGACAATAACTTGGAATGTTGCCTCGAGCTGTAGTTGGGATTCCCTAGACTTAGGTAGAAACATCTAATGTGGCAGATGCCTATCCATGCACGTATTGATAGATTCTATGTTGATGATTGGGCTTTGGATAGTAGTGGCTTGATATGCATTCACCATTTTCACCTTAGATCACCTTTTTGATGGTCCTTGAGACTCACTCCATAGGACACTCTGCTAGTATTAGGATTCCAAATGCCGTATATGCAGAAGAGGACCTCACAGAAGTAGTTTGTAGATTTGGGTTTCCCATATACAGGGTGAGGTGCTATCTCCTTCACAGGTGGCGTAAACATTTTTATCATTTGATTGCTAGCAATAGGAGACGAGAGACTCTCGTACAGAAAGTTAGTCGTTGCCAGCAATTGGCAGCCCTATAGATGGAAGAACAGAAATGGCCTGCAGAGTCTTGGAATCACTAGCACCTTGCCATAAGGGCTCATCAATAGATACTATTAGATCAAAGAGAAGAGCATGCCTTTCATGCACGTGATTCATTTTGGACTCGCATGGGAGGTAGAGTCAATAAACATTTTATCACTGCTATTGACTCAGACGGGATATTGCAGTCAGATCTTGATGCCATCTTGCATATAGCCACTAAGTTTTATGCCTCCTTGCTATTGTAAATCTAATACACCTGCCAGAGATGGTGCTAGAAATTCTATATGGTAGGGTATTTAGGTGTTGGTCAAACCAATTATGCGATTCTCACTTGATATACCTCTCACCAATATGGAATTCAGGACTACAATTATTGCACCTTCATCACGACAAGTTCTCGAGCTCAAATGGGTTGACACCCTCCTTATTTATTGCTTTCTGGGATGCAATTAGGGACCCGATTATGCAATGGCGCCCATGTTTTGAGGCATCTCAGGTTCTATTTTCAGTAGCGGTTATTACCGTGGGACTATGATTTCTTGAGCATACCTTATGCAGATCACTCTGGTTTGAGCAGTGTGCGCTCATTCGTGGTGTGCATTGGGTTGCAGTGGATGATTTATAGGCCATTTGGGTGCATTGCGGTCCTTATTGGATGCACTGATAGGCTCAAATTGCCTTGTGGGATGCTATTTTTATGGACGCTTTGCACATGGATGCTATTTTATGCTGAGGGACAGCTTTGACACATTGCAAGTGATGCATTGATAGTGCTGTGCTCTCTTGGATGAGATATTATTAATGCATATGCCAGTAGACGATGTTTATGCTTGAGTCATTTGGCACTTATTGGCATTTCGGATTGCCATTGTAGTTGGCATTTTCTTTTGGGCCAGATTTACTCATATGGATGCATAGTATATGCACATGAGTCAGATGCTTTGAGACATGAGTTTTGGTGATATTTCACTCTATTGTGGCATACACATTTGGGTGCACCTGGTATTTGGTGTGATTCTCTCTTGTAGGCACTAGCATTTGGGATTTTTGCTTCATTTGCATCATGGCATCCTCTTCCATGTTTGAAAATGAGTTTTTTAGCATTAAAAAGTTTGATGGGACAAACTTTTCTTTGTGGAAAGAACAAATAAGGGATGTGCTTATTCAAAAGAAGCAGATTAAACCCTTGGCAGGGATTGAAGCTAAGCCTGCAAATATGTATGAGGATGATTGGAATGAGTTGGATGCATTAGCAAAATCTACTATTAGACTTCATCTTGCAGAGTCAGTTTATTTCACAGTAGTAAATGAGCAGACTACGGAAGATTTATAGAAGAAACTGTGTGCCACTTATGAAAAGGAAACTGCCTCTAATAAAGTTTACCTCATGAAGAGGTTGTTTGAGCTGCAGATGAAGGAAGGGGTCTCCATTGCTTCTCACTTGAATGAATTCAATATTATTTTCAGCCAGCTTCAGGCTCAGAAGATGAATTTTGATGCGGAGACTAAGGCAATATTTCTCTTATGTTCATTGCCATCCTCATGGGATACCTTCCGTATAGCGGTCAGTAACTCTGCACCTGGTGGAGTACTGAAATTTGATGATGTTGTGGGTAGCTTGTTGGCCGAGGAGATTAGACGGAAGTCTATGGACGGCAACAAGCAGGATGCAGCCTTAAATGTGCAAAGGGGCAGATCACAATTTAGGGGGAAGTCCCAAGAAAGAAGGAAGTCTCATAGCAAATCCAGGGCACGGAACATTGAGTGTTACCA
Organism: Dipteris shenzhenensis; assembly: GCF_047967505.1. Taxonomy (NCBI): domain Eukaryota; kingdom Viridiplantae; phylum Streptophyta; class Polypodiopsida; order Gleicheniales; family Dipteridaceae; genus Dipteris; species Dipteris shenzhenensis. The sequence goes on along the minus strand of NC_141618.1, from coordinate 4,293,243 downwards.
CTGTGGCAAGAAGGGCCATATGAAAAAGGATTGCTATAAGCTGAAAAGAGAGCAAAAGGATAAGAAAAAGAATGCAAATTGGGGTGCAAATCAAAAGGAAGAGAGTCCAAGGGAGGACAAAGGAAAAGTGAAGATCGAGGAGATCAATGCAGTCACACATGATAGTGACAATGACGTTCTCTTCATGTCTAGTTTATCTGCAGAGTTGCTTACCACTTCAGATGATGCATATTCTGAGGATTGGATTTTGGATTCTGGTGCTTCATTCCATGTTACTCCCCATAGGGAATGGTTCTCCACTTATGACAGTGGAAAGACAGGTTGTGTGCATCTTGGAAATGACTATGCATGTGACATAGTGGGAGTAGGTGACATAAAGTTTTCTTTTTATTTTGAAACATGTGAGACATGTGCCTAAGTTGATCAAGAGTCTTATTTCAGTGGGTCAGCTAGATGATGCTAGTATTCACACCACTTCTGGCTTTCAGAGTTGGAAAATTCAGAAGGGCTCTATGCTTTTGGCCAAGGGTGCCAAGTGTGGGACTTTGTATCCCTTACATGTATCAGGTGTATTTGATCATGTTGTTGCAATAACCGAGCAGCCAAGCACTTCTTTGTGGCATTGCAGGTTGGGGCACATGAGCCAGAATGGAATGAAACTCTTATGCCATTTGGGTTATGTACCGCATTTGAGTTTCTCTGATTTTGAATTTTATGAGCATTGTCTCTATGGGAAGCAGACTAAATCAACCCATAAAAGAAGGGGAAAGAAAGAGTTTGAAAAGCTTGATTTGGTGCATTCAGACGTATGTGGTCCCATGCCTACACGGTCATTAGGCGGGGTTGAATACTATGTGACATTCATTGATAATGCAACTAGGAAAGTGTGGGCTTATGCTATAGCTCGGAAGAGTGATGTATTCCAGGTATTTCAGAAATGGCTGGCCTTGGTTGAAAATCAGTCAGGTAGAACGCTTAAATGCCTATGGACTGACAATGGTGGAGAGTATCTCTCTCACGACTTTTAACATTTCTGTGATACACGTGGGATTAAGAGGGAGCTCACATCCCCTCGTACTCCAGAGCAAAATCCAGTTTCAAAAAAGATGAACCGTACTATTCAAGAAAGGTTGCAATGCATGCTTTCCAATGCAAGTCTTTCTGGTGGTTTTTGGGCTGAGGCAATGAAGACTGCAGTGCATGTGATCAATAGATCACCTAGTAAGAGTTTGGATGGTGGTATTCCTGAAGTGGCATGGAGTGGCAAGAATCATTTGCGTATATTTGGGTGTGAGGCATATGCACATGTGCCAAAAGAGCTTCGAAAGAAGCTAGATCCTAAATCTAGGAAATGCATCTTTCTAGGTTATGGTGAAAGTGGAGAGATGGGCTATCGTCTCTGGGATCCAGAAGCAAAGAATATCATACACAGCCATGATGTAGTCTTCAATGAGAAGAAGATGCATAAGGCACCCATGAGGGATGTGGAAATGAGGAGAATCACTTTCCAGGATGTGAATCCACCTGCATATGTTGATAGACAGCAAGCTGTCCATGTACCAAATGTGCAAGAAATGGTACCACCAAGTACTCCCACAGGATACAATCAAGGGTAGATGATGGATCATCTATTGGTGGAAATGATGAGCCCAATGTGGCTGATATGTAGGTGGGACAGCAAGCTGAAATGCCCTTGAGAAGATCATCTAGAGTGTCTAAACCACCTGATAGGTTTGTTCCACGGGTAGACTATGTGATGCTTACTGATTGCGGGGAGCCTTCTTGCTATAGAGAGGCTATGATGCGTGAGGATCAATGCAAGTGGGAGTATGCTATGCAATCAGAGATGAGTTCACTTATGAATAATAAGACTTAGGACTTGGTTTCTTTGCCACATGGAAAGAAAGCATTGCCATGTAAATGGGTGTATAAGATGGTCACAGGTGATGATGTGCCTAGGTACAAGGCCCGTTTGGTCGCTAAAGGGTTCAAGCAAGAGAAGGGTGCGGACTTTGATGAGATATTCTCTCCAATTGTGAAGATGACCACACCTAGATGCATGCTTGGACTAGTGGCATCAGAGGATATGGAGCTTATGCAGATGGATGTCAAGACAGCTTTCTTGCATGGGGATTTGCATGAGGAAATTTACATGGTGCAGCCGGAAGGCTTTGAAGAAAAGGGCAAAGAGCATTTAGTTTACAAGCTGAAGAAGAGTCTCTATGGTCTTAAGCAAGCACCTAGAGAATGGTATGAAAAGTTTGATGCTTTCATTCGGTCCCAGGGTTTTAGAAGGAGTGAAATTGATCACTGCCTCTACACTAAAAGGGCTAAGGATAATAGCCTGATAATCTTGGCACACTATGTGGATGATATGCTATTGGCTAGCAAGAATACTTATGAGCTAGATGCATTAAAGGCCAAGTTGCATGAGGCCTTTGATATGAAGGATTTGGGACTTGCAGGTCATATTCTTGGTATGCGCATCACGCGTGATCAGAGGAGGAAACTCCTTTGGCTTTCACAAAAAGAGTATGTTACAAAAGTATTGCAGTTTCAATATGGAGGGGGGGAAGGCAGTGAGTACTCCATTGCCTCCATATGTGAAACTGAGTCATACACATAGTCCCAAATCAAATGAGGAAAGGGCCATGATGGCCAAGGTTCTTTATGCATCAGCAATTGGGAGTCTTATGTATGCTATGATAGCTACTAGACCAGACATTGCATTTGCAGTGGGAGTTGTTAGCCGGTATATGGCTAAGAGGCATTGGGAGGCAGTTGAGTGCATCATGAGGTACATGAAGGGTACTAAGGAGATGTGCATCTGCTTTGGTAGAGGAGACATGCGTGTACTTGGGTACATAGATTCAGACTATGCAAGGCATGTGGATAGTAGGAGATCCACTTCTGGTTATGTGTTCACAAGGGTAGGTGGTGCAGTGTCGTGGATGTCTCGCGCATAGAAGTGCGTTGCTTTGTCTACCACAGAGGCTGAGTATGTTGCAGCCACAGAGGGTTGCAAGGAGGCTATATGGCTTGATCGGCTAGTGGGAGATTTGGGGATTCATATAGGTGTACCAACATTGCATAGTGATTCCATGAGTGCTATTCAACACTAGCACAGAATCCGGTCTTTCATGCAAAGACCAAACACATTGAAGTCAGGTACCATTTCATCAGGGAGGTACTTGAGGACAAGCGCATAGAGCTTGTCAAGTTTCATACAGATGATAACCCTGCAGATATGCTGACAAAGAGTCTACCTAGTCTGCGGTTTGAGTATTGTCATGTATTGATGGGCATTGGATAGTATGCTCACTGGTTGTTCTCCCTTAAAGGCACATTGTCATTTAAGTGGGAGGTTGTGGGGGTTAAAGGTCACTGTGCCTTTACCCCGGTTATATACAATACTCAAACACATATATAAATGACTGAAAAAGAAGATTAGGGTGGTTCTGCACCCACCAAAACTTGTGTGGCTCTGTTTCTCTCTCTCTCCCTTCCGTTCTTGCTTCCGTTGAGAGCACTCTCATGAATGGCTTCTTACCCTTGGAATATAATGCCTCCTCCTCATGGACATTTGTGTGCCTTCGTTCATGATCGAGAAGCATTGCAACCATTTCATCAAAGGACATGCCCCGTGCTACATGAAGCGGTGGTATGATATCATGATACTGAGGAGTATCATCAATGTAGCAAGGATGACAGCCACTTGATCATCTTCCCCGACAGGGGCTTTCAAAGCAGCAAGTCGGGTGATGAGGGATTCTATATGATTCAAATGATCATTAAGAGAATCTTCATTCTGCATATCGAGCTTAAAGAATTCCTGTCTGAGAAATACTTTGGAATTGATAATTTTGTTGCCAAATAAGCGCTCTAGCTTGTCCCACAATTCATGTGCAGTGTCATCAAATCCAAGTGATGAATAACGACATCAGACTAACCCAAACCAATGATAGAAAGAGCTTTTTCATTGAGAGTTTCCCATCCTAGAATTTTATTTTCATCAAATTCAAGTTTCTTGTCTTTGCCACTAACCACCTTCTACACACCTTCCTTCATAAGCAGAATCCTCAGCTTGGTCTGCCAAGTTGGAAAGTTCTTACTAGAAAACTTTTCAATGATAATTCTCTTTAGAACACTCCATTAACACATTGACCTTTCCAACAATAATATAGGTAGGACTATTACTAGTTGCAGTAGTAGCTCAGCTTACAGTTGGGTATTCACAAACTTATGCAGCGATCAGTAAACAATCATTGTGCAAGAGGACAAGATGATGAGGTTGGGTGCAAAAGACAGCCAGTAGATCTAGGCAGCAGCTCACATTGATGTCAGGGAGAGAAGCTATGTGGACAAGAGCATAGATACCAGCAGCACAGTAGCGGGTGGCAGTTCCAAGGTGAGCAAGTTGATGTAGCAACGAATCTTCTCCACGTATTAGCCAATGCAGCAACAACCACAAATCAGAGATTTAATCCATGCAATAGCCAATGCACAACAACCACGACTTAGAGATTTAATGTGCCTTCTCCAAGTAGTAGCCATGAGTGAGCTCTACGTAGTAAAAATCTACACCAATCAGGAGTGAGTAGCCATGAAAAAATGGAGAGGCTTGTAGTGGAGGAGGATAAGATGATGAAGGAGAAGGAGTAGAAGGAATGGACTTTGAAAAAGCATATGACAGGGTAGGCTAGATATTCAGATGCCCAGATTAGAGGGGCTTCCTTTGAATAAATCAGCCCCTAGCAGGTGCTTATTAGATGGGTGGAAGGAGAGATGTTTCAAGTTTCCAGACCAGTCCATCAAGGATACCCTTTAGCTACTTTATTATTTTTATTTGTAGCTAAAGCTATGAGTATTTTCCGTAAATCTTAAGCTAATATTTGTGGGCTAAGACTTCCCTTGTGATAAAATGAGGAGATTTAAGAGAGTGAGTTGGTGGATGACACTATTGTCTTTTTGTTTTGAGTCCATAGAATCTCACATGTTTTAGGGAAGTCTTGGATTTATTTTTCATGCCAACAGGTACACACATTAATTGGAACAAATCCAATGGCTTTTGAATCAAACACTCCGGATTGGGGGCTCCCTTGTGATAAAATGAGGAGATTTAAGAGAGTGAGTTGGTGGATGACACTATTGTCTTTTTGTTTTGAGTCCATAGAATCTCACATGTTTTAGGGAAGTCTTGGATTTATTTTTCACGCCAACAGGTACACACATTAATTGGAACAAATCCAATGGCTTTTGAATCAAACACTCCGGATTGGGGGCTAATATTAGTTTTACTTGAATTCATAGGGGTTTCTTTTTTAGATACTTGGGATGCCAGGTCGGTACAGGTATCTCTCCTTTATAGCACTCTACTCCTATGTTAAAGAGCATCAAGAGGAAACTCATGTTTTGGCATTCAGCCAACCTTGACTTTGCTTCTAGGGTGGTGGTTGTTAACTATGTTCTCCTGGGCACATGGTTTTTTGGCTCTTTTTGGTGCCAATCTAGGGATTGCATCACTCAACTCAAGAGGCCTATAAGGAACTTTCTATGGAGTGAATTAGATGGTACAACAAACGTTATAGGCAGAGTGGCTTGGGGAATTTGATTCTCCCCATGTGGGAAGGGGGGTCTTAATATCATTGATAATGCAGGGCTTTGCTTCACAAGGTTGTGGTCAGGGGACTTATGCTTGGGCAAGTGCTATGGAAAGATTTTCTAATTTGTGCATACAGTCTTGTACTCCTTTGCTTGGAGACTTGATGGATAGTACCAAGTGGATCTTCCCTTTAGCCCACCATTTTAGGTCCCCCTCCTCCTTGCTTATCCGTTGCTATCCTGAAAGCTTGGGAATGCTTCTGGAGTACTCTATGGAGAATTCCACCCTCTTCTCTTGAAGAGATTGATAGTCAACTGAATGATGGCATACTTAATGATCCTAGCAAAAGAAGGGGAAGGAACAAATATGATCAAAATCCTAGCAACTCCCTTCCAAATTATCCTCACCTATTTGTAGTACCATAGGCAATGTTGGATAAAATCCACAATAGAAAGGCATTGAGGACAAGTAGCGTCTACCTTGAACCTACACCTCCATAGGCTCACTAGCAATCCCCCCGTGAATAGAAGCCAAAAGAAATATAGTGATTGTTCTACTCTTGAGGGATTTCCAAAGACTCTTCCAAAAAACTTTTTAAAATTAGCAAAATTCTAAAAACTCTCCCAATGAGGAGCATTGGAGGGCCTCCTCTACATTATCCGTGTAATGGAAGAACATGGAGGCTTTTCTCAAATCACTAGTCTTGAGGGATTTCCAAAGTCTCTTACAAAAACTTTCTGGAATCAGTAGAAATCTAAAAACTCTCCCATTGAGGAGCTCTGTGGGCCTCCAGCCTCTATATCGAGCAAAAATATCCTAGCATTATTGACCATGTAATGAAAGAAAGGGGAGGCCTTTCTCTCCATTCCTCGAATCAATCCATTCCCACTTTTCGGGTCTCGCTACTAAAATTTATGGTGACCAGTGACTCCTCTATAGAGCCAAATACTCCATGAGCCCAAAGAGAGTAGAAGGGGGTCTAGATCTAGGTATGATTGTGAGTTAAAACCATGCTCCACATAACCTATGATTTTGAAAAGCTGAAAAGGAACTCCCAACAAAATATCATGTGTAGATCTAGACAACCTACACCCTGACTGAACATCCAAGACAAAGGCATCCTCATCTGATCATCATAGTGCTATGACCTGAAGTGGAATACCTATCCCCATTAAAGTCCCCATCCAAGTAGAATAAGAAATAGTCATGTCATTTGTTTCAACCCAATACATAGTTATGGTTGCATCAATCTGTTGAATTCTCCCCAGAATTCCTCTTAGGTGACTTACTAACTCTAAATTATGGTACTCTGGAAGTTTTTTGAAAGCTTTCCAAGATCTCACAGAAGAAGCAAGGCCTCTCTCCTATCTAGCTAGACCAATATACAATGACAAGTGCCATTCCAGGTGAGACAGAAAAGAAGCAAGTTGCAAACCATAGGGCAGCCATGCAAAGTGCCATCAATGCACCCAAACAAGAAATCCCACTGAGTGGGTTGCCAATGACCAAAAGCAGGAATACTGATATGTGTGACCAGAGATTGAATCATCAAAGTCCAGGGCTGATAACCTTTCAAAAATTGCAGCAACATTTTCCCAAGGAATTAAGATCTGCCATGGTGAACATGATCAAAGGCAAATAAAATTGAATGTATGCCACAAGAATGGAGTGCACTATTTGGAGGCAAACATATAAAGGCCAAGTTGCCAGCTTCCAATATTCAAGCTTTTTCCAAAGCTTGATTAGGACCAAATCAATTTGCTGTCGACGATGAGTAAGTCCCCAGCCCAAAGGATAACCAAGGTGTTGAACTAACTGAGTGGGTGGGATGATCTCCCCTAGCCATAAGAGACTGTGCTAGTCTTAAGATGCAATGGGAATAGCTTAGACTTTTGAAAGTTGACATGAAGGCCAACTGCCAAACCATAAACTAAGGAGCATGGTCGACAGTCTCTAATGGGTAATTCTTTGTGGGTTGAAAGCATTCAACTGGTCCAAAGTTTTTCAGCCTCCACTTGCTTTTATAGGAACCTCGTCGTTCTTACTTTATTTCTTTTAAAGGGATCAATATTGTTGCTAATGTTATTCATGATGGTGGCTCTATGCTTCCCTTTTCTCTAGCAGCCACATAGTATGGTTTGGGTTCTCATTATCATACTTTGTGGCAACAAATCACTTGTATGCTTTCCCCTTTGGTTCCGATTCCCCCTTTGGAACTCCAAGATCGATTAGAGGATTGGACATTGACTTCCCTTGGGTACTCCTCTCATCCTTTACGTCTATCTCAGATTACTGTGCCTACATTATACAAAATCCTTTTGCCTCAACCCTGGGTTTCAAAAAGGGGTAATTCTCTTTGGCAAATGCATCGGCCAACTAAGTGGTAGAGAAAAAGACTACAGAAACTTCGGGCATACAAGGTTCCACTTCGGCAGGGAAGGGCAAGAAGCAAGTTTTTGGAGCGAGTTTTTTTAAGCAACCGGCATGTTTTGTTCCATCTATTCCACTTATGACATCTCTCTCTCTCTCTCTCTCTCTCTCTCTCTCTCTCTCTCTCTCTCTCACTCACACACACACACACACACACAATATTCTTTTTGTCTCTCTTCATCCTCCTTGGCCTCATTGCAACCCTCTATCTCCCTCTATGTCTAACTCTGTCACATCTCTCTCTACCCCCTCTCTCATGACCACACTAATCTCTCTCTCTCTCTCTCTCTCTCTCTCTCTCTCTCTCTCTCTCTCTCTCTCTCTCAGGGGGACACATTTTCAAACTAACACTGAAATTATGAACACCCATCCCACCAAAAGCAAGGCTCTAATAGATACCCCCATGGAGATGCACACCTTGTATTACTTAAATCCCTAATAGGCACCCCCACGAAGGTGCACCTTGTATTACCTTGGAGAGAGGCTGGCATACCAAGCACACAAAAGCTTGAAGGACAACTAAAGGGGCATGAATTGAACCGCAAAATTGAGAGAAAAATAAAATAAAGGGCAAAATATGGGGGGCTAAGGCACCACTCACCCTAGACCATTGAAAAGAAACAAACCACGAAGGGCATGGGCATTTATGAGCCACTCTAGTGCCCTTGTACCAAAAAACGGTGGGGGCTCCTCACCCAAAGCAATCAAGCACCAAGGAACTTTGGATTCCCTGGGCATCCCCATTTTCCTGCTCTTGACTTCTCCACCTACCAACACTACAACACTAGAAACACTTGCTACAAGTAGGAAGCACGCCAGTCAGTCCTAGAGCCCAAGGGGATAGAGAGCAAAATTGGTGGCAGGCCTGAAGCAAGGGGAGCATGAAGATGAAAGCGCTAACACATGCAGTAAACTCTCAACACAGGACATGAACCAACCACCATATGCAATGGAGAGCACATAGGTAAGGCAAAAAAACCCGACAGATGCATTAGGTAGAAGATAAGATACCCCTCTGACAAGATGGCACACCCCTAGCATGTCGCGAAGCTGAGTCAGGAGGTTACAGAATAGTTTTTCAATAGCCTGTGTTTAAATTATTTGTGGGTCATCCCCACCAATGAGATTAGGACCTCATAACAAGGAAGGATCTCTGTTTATATGTCAAATCAGATGCTTGTAGGATTGGATGTTATGGAGAGCAGCAGAGTCATAATGATGACCTCTTACCATGGGAATATGGTTATGGATAGCTGTAATGGCTCTAGGAAGCCGAGGCCAAGTGTTCAATGAAACAGGAAGCCTTGGACGCTGTTGCAGATGGCCTCGAGCCCACTCTTTACCACACTAAGCTCCACCTTTGTCCCATGTAATCATGACTTAGCATTTTACTTAGTCTCTTTCTCTTTAAAAACGACGGCTTAGAGGCTGGGTGCTTGCGAATTACAAGGGGAATTCTGATGCTAGGATGCTCTCATTAATAGTCTGCTATACTGTAAGTGATGGCCCATCTTCTACATCAACACTGAGTCCATGAACTGAAAACGAATGACGAGTAGTAATACATTGGACCCCAAGGTTCAATAGTAGGCAATATTTGACAAGAACCATAACATGTCCCTCAGGACTTTCCCTACAACATAGCAGCCTTCTCCATGACTACTTATGACCATTGGTTGACTGCTCTGGCACTTTATTTCTTGTGAAAAAATAGTGATGCTTGGCCCTTAGTAATATTCAGCAATTTCCCTTGATGTGTATGGGCATTATGTAGACATTCTTAACATTTTTTAGTAAGGAACTTTTTATTAACTACAAAAAGGGGAGCTCCTCCATGAACAAAGGTTTCCATTCTGCACTTGATATACAAATGATGCATGACTCTCATGTGACAAATAGGGCTTGATAATGTTTGTCTAACGGAAATGCATAGGAGCATCAGCTTTGGATGTAGGGATATGTATCACACCCCTCCAAAGAAAGCATGAAAAGCACAGTAGATTTCTCTAGCCACATGGGAATGATGAGGCATTGGATGGAAAGGGCATTTCTTCATAAGAACCAAGAATGTGTCGTAGGGAAGAAATGGAATGTAATGTTTCAATAGGTAACACACACCATGTAATGGCTAGCATGGCATTAACCACAATATCCCGTAAATAGCCACAAAAACAAGGAAGGTTACTCATCCAATTACCACACACAATAATGAAAAAGGAAACTCATGAATTTGGAAAAATAAAAAATCAAATAAAGAAAAAAGTATATAAATATGAATTGTAAAGATGTTTTTGCAGCAAATATATAGGTAGAGATAGGAGGAGAACATTTATTAGTGGTTGTACTTCAAAAGAAAAGGCCAATCATCAAAGGGTATGGGATATTCTAAAAAGTAGTTGTGTTAATGATAGGTTTGCAATAACAATGAGAGTTATATTTTGCAACAAGAGTTTATCAATTCTCACACTTAAAAAAAGGTCAATCATCAAAGGCTACATGGCATTCTAAAAAGTAGTTATGTCAATGATACATAATAGCATCAAGAGCTTTATTTTAAGAAACTAAGAGAGATTTGGAAGTTTCATGATGAAAGGGGTAAATTGGTGGTAGGGTGCCTATGGTAAATACAATGTAGTACATCCTAAGACGTAGGTAGTACATGTTAAAACCTAGGGATGAATTGGTGAGGTGGAAGGCAAGGTACCACTCGGCTGTATCTGATGCATAAGGGTTTATGGAGTCTAGTTGATGGAACTGAGAAGAAACAGGTTTTTGAGTGAGAGATAGCATCATGGAGTCAGAGGAATGACAAGGCAATAGGATTGATTGGATGAGCTCTTAGGCTATACTATTTTCATCATGTCAATGTGAAGAAATCAGTAGTAGCTGAGAGTTGGAGGATTTTGGAGACCTTATTCGGGCTTTGTATGAAACATTCCAAAGCACTCTTGTAATAAGAACTTTTTGACTTATAGATGAATGAGAACAAGAACTTGCTAAAGGATGTAGTCACTCCTTAGACAATTGCATGATCTAGGGTTAGGGATCGAGGCAGATGACAAGAAGCCCATTCTTTTTTTCTTCATAGAAGAAAAGATGTCTCATTACTCCATTAACACAAACTTTGGCTAAGGCATTTGTAAGTAGTAATTGAAAAAAGGAAACAAAAGTAGGCCCCAAGCCCATATCCTGTCAAGATTTTATAAAGAAGTCCCACTCTAGCCTATTATAAGCTTTGTCAAAGTCTATCTTTAGAAAGAAGATGTCTTGTTTTGTCTCTTTGGCATATTCACGTCCCTCTTAAATGTTTATAATAGTCTCAAGGAGATGACGACCCTTTATGAATCTTTTTTGTTCTTGCAAGATTCAATCTTTCATCTTTCCTTGTATTCTAAGAGCTAGAGCTTTAGCAAAGATTTTGTAACTGCAATTAAGCATTGTGAGGGGTGTCCATTTTTTAGCTCTTCTTTGGAGCCTTCCTTAGGTATGAGCTTGATAATTCCTCCATTAACATGAGAGGGTAGAGCTCCATTGTGCAGGTTTTCTTGCCATAGTAAAAGGAAATAAGGCCCAATAGTGTCCCAAAAAGCTTTATAAAATTCCATAGGTAGCCCATCCTCTCTTGGTTTTTTATTCATCATCCATTATTGGTACTGGTTCCTTTAGTTTTTCAAGAGTTAAAGGCTTCTCAAGATAAGCCATATCAAATCTCTCCACAGCTCTATATCTAACCACATGGCATTATTCTTTGGCTCTCTAAACCTCCTCATCTAGCATCAATGTAGAGGACAAGAATGTTTGAAAATGATCTTGGATCAAGCTGATATTTTCTTTTGTAGAGGAGACTGTAGTATGATCAGCCTTCTTAAGGAGAGGGACTTCCTCATTTGCTCTCTTCCTCCTCATAAGTTTCAAAGTTTCCTTAGTGGGTCTATCAATCTTTCTTGCCCACCAATCTCTATAATACACCTTGGATTCATTTAATCTTATCTATTCCTAAATTTTGAGATTCTTTTTAGCAATCAAAAGATCCCTTTGAGCATCTTCATTTCCTAGCCTGGCATGTTCCTTTAGTCTTTTAATTCAGACCTAGATGCTATCTATTCTCTGAGCTCTAACTTTAGCCATATTATTCTAGTTTTAAAATATTTTGGGTATTCTCTACTACCATAGCCCAAGCCTCTGCGATAGTTCTACCCTCACCAAAAGTAGCCTCCCACATTGTTCTCACCATGCATTGAACAATCTTCATTGTAAACAACCACTGATATCCTCCCCTTCCATTGCATCATCTTTGTTAACTTCCTCTTCAAACTCCTTTGACCAACCAGCTTCTATCATCATTTGATCATCAGGATCATGGCTATTACTGACCTCTTATCCTCCCCTTGTTCTCTAAGAACTTCAAATGAGTTCATAGTTATGGGAGAGGAGGTAACAATTTCCTTCCCTTTATCCATTGTGTTATTGGAAGTGTGGACCTCCTACTTAGAGGTGTCAAGGACAACAAGAGTCTTAGGGACCCACTTTTTAGATGAAGCACCCGGATTTTGAATTGTAGGACAGCCACTCTAGGGTTTCTTCTTTCAAAGGGTAGTTTTTAACCACATGTATGGACAACCTACACAAGAAACAAGAGTTGGGCAAGTTTTTATACACCAAGGCTTGCTCCCTAAAGATCCTACCATTTCTATTCAAAATCACCAAGGTCTTAGGGAGTTCTTTATCAATGTCTAGCTTAACACACACCTGAGGATTACCTCTTGGGTTGATAAAATTTTCCTGCTCTACACCCATAACTTCTCCTAGCACACAGCATAGGAAAGGCAATTGATTAAACAAATATAAAGGAAGGTCAAGAAGCTGCACCCACATAGGAATTCTAGTGGATCTACGGGCAGAACTCCTTCACCCACCATTCCAAGCACAAGGGTTGATTCCTAATGGTCTAAAGACCATATGGTAAAGATCTAGCTGCCATTTTTTATTTCTAAAAAAGAAACACAAAGAAGCCTTTTTTTAGAAATCTAACATTCAAAATAGTAATTCCCTTCCTCACCCAATTTGTCCTAATCTAAGTTTCAAGAAAAGCCATTGGAGTTCTAACTCTAGTCATGAAGCCAACTAGTGCATTGTGTGCTAAGCCACCTCACAAAATCAGTGAGAAGATTGTCATCTAAAAAAGCCATGATGGACTTACCAATGCCAAGTGGTTCATCCTCTCTAGTAGATTGGTTGCTCTTCTATCAGTTGGTGGTGTTTCAACTCTCCCTCCTTGATCAAGCTAAGATATCGTAGCTTTCTCTTTCATCTCGCCATGTGGGGGGAATCCTCTACTCACTCAAAATCTTCCTAGCATCTACAATGTCCTCTCCAAGGCTTCTTCCGTCGACACCTCCTCCACTTGTTGGGGATCTGTTTGCTGTTGTCCCAATGTTTCTTGTTTGCTTGCCAAGTCCACCAATTCCTATTTCACCTAGGAGTCTCCCACCATCTGGGCCATGGATATGTCTAATGTCTCCTATGGTAGGCTGTGGGGCCATTTCCTTTGTTTCTTCCTTCACCTAGAGAAGCAGGGCCTCCGCTCTTAGTAGCATTGGTAGCTATAGCTCTTGTTTCACCTGGACTATTTGCACCTCTTCTAGGCTGGGGAGACCTAAAGCGCAAGGCTTTGTATATAAACTCAAGAGCCACGAACCCATCCAAATAGGCAAGTCTAGGCCTAAGTAGGATGCAATCCCAAGGGGAGGCTGAAGAAGCCCCCCCATGGCTTCTAAGTTGCATACGAATACAAAGAGAAAGAGACTCCATGTTGAGGTGGGAGGGGAAATCTTCCTTTGTTCTCAATAGACATGATTGGGCTTTTGGCTAGTGTTGGGAATGCAAGCTCATCAGTGAATGTGTAGTCCTTATTAGTAGCCAACTGGAGAAAATCCTTGCTTTGTCCTATTTGTATTCAATGTGTCTTTCTCTTGGCTTCTCAGGACCTCTTTTGCAAAACCTCGAGATCTCCAATAGAATCATGTAGTCTGTACTACTAATTGGGGGCTAGTTGGGGAATGGAGCATAGTGACAGTGATTTGCAAGTGATCACCATCAATCCCACTATTGTCTCCATCTTCATCCTCCATCTCCTCAATTTTGCTTAAGAAGCCCATTCTTTTGAAGTCCCTACCTCCAAAGTATAGTGAGACCAAGAGAATTCTACGACTAGATGAAAGTGTCGACTTCCTAGACTATGTGGCATTACTTCTAAGTGCAGAGAGAAGTGAATAATTGTTGCACTAATTTGGTGACACAGCTTATACAATAAAGCAGAAGAATAGCCAAAAAAAGAAGAAATATTTTGGGTATTGCACGGCAAGCTAGGGCATGATGAAGAGCATTGTTGGCATAAGTAGAAAGAGCAAAAAGTACACAACTCGAAAACTTAATACTATGAAGCATCAAGTTTTGAAGACCATATAGATTTTGCAACTTTTATTGATCATGACTAGGCATTTAAGAACTCTTATGGTGCATTGGTGGTCTTGTACCCATTCTAAATCTTATGGGTCTAAGGCATTTATGGTGTTCACTTGTGTGTGAGTTGGTCTACTCTTATGGTGTTTTGTTTCATTGATTATTGAGCAAAGTTGTCTTGATTAATTTCTTTGAAAAAGTTTGCTATCAGTAGGGATTAGATCTTCCATGTACTCTTTCTCTCCCCATTTTGGCTTAGGGGGGATTGTTGGAATGTGATCCTAATAGGGATGCATGTGATTGGCTACCTAGCATGAACCACCATGCTGGTTGATTGGACCATACAATCAAGGATCATGTGATTGGATCATCAGTGCATGGGCAACTACATGGTAGTAAGCTTTGGTCTCCTAATGCTTGGTGGTATCAGAAGGTGCTAGTAGAAGGTTGTGGCGGTGAAAGAGGTGATCATGCAATGGTTCTATAAAACTATAAGGAGGAAAAAATGCTGAGTCTTTTTGTCCAAGATTCATGCCTATAGTCTTTAGTCAGTCTATTGCAGCTACTAGGGTCCTTAGTCGAGTTGGGCTACCAAATTTGGTTTTGTAAGAGCAATAAACTTTGTAGAGGTGAGCTCATGTAGCTAGTTAGCATCAAGGTGATCCTCTATGGGAATGTATTCATCTTTCATATTTCTTGTGTTTATTGCACAACTATATTTTGGGTTTATATCATTCTAAAATGTTTCTATTGAGTCATCTCTCTATTTCATAATGATTCAAGTCATTAATAGTCTTCTCACAACGTGCAATATTAAGTTTTTGAGGACACAAAACCTAACAAAAATTTGTACATTTATATTAGAGCCTGAAGATTTTTACAATATGATTTCTATGAAACTCCACCTCTCATGAGGGATGAGTAAGGAATAATATAGACAGATTTGTAAAAAACATAGAAATTCACTTTCTTATCTATGTTGATAGCAATAAATAAAAAAATGTTATATTTTGGAGGTTTGCTCTAATCCCTATTTACATTACAAGTGGTACCCTGGTACTCCATCTCATTCTCATCAATTTTTTGCTTGAGCTAGTAGTGATCCTATTTGAATTCAGCACTTCCTTGATAAGCCTTTTTTGTTCATGTTCATCCAAGCCATAAAAGCATCCTCAGCATTAATATGAGCATGGTTACACTACAAGTTGTTTCTTATTATCCAATTAACCAAAGAGCATGATCCCTAGCTTAAATAGATAAGTCCTATTTAAGTTTTGTTATAGGGCCCTTGTAGTATGGCTTTTTAGTTAGTTGGCTTCCCTATTTGGATCTGCACTATTTTCCAAATCTTTTTACCATTAGGACAAGCCATGAATAGATGGAAAAATGTCCTCCTTATATCCTAGACATCTTTTCCAACTCCTATCACCCTTCTAACAGACTCTCTTCTACCATTGGCCCAAACAACTTTGTGAAAATGAGCCACAATAGAGTAGACATTTTCTTAGGAATAGCTTTGGTCCAAATTTTTGTGAACATAGACCTCTAGGAGAATTGGTTGTTTGCTAATTTCCATTGAGTATATAGAATTTTGAAAGCCCTCTCAATGTCAAAAAAGGGATTTGGAATTGGAAAAAAGTGAGCACCTCAAACCCAATTGAACTCTCTTTTGTAGACCAGTGTGAGCCCTCGAGTCCATTGGGTATTGCCACTCCACAAGCCCATCCATGATTAGCTCTAGATCATGATTAGTATTCTAAATACTTATTTGGCCTTAGTCCAATGCTTCCACCTTATCTAAGATTTATGCCACAATGGCCCCAACATTTCAGGCCCTTTATAAATAGTAGCATGGCCTTACATATGTCTCTATCACTAATTTGACTCTCTTTAAAGATTATGGTGACCCAAATAGAATCAATGCGCATAAAGGATGCCTTTCTCAAATAAACAATCTGACTTTTAGGGCTTCAAAATCGCTTTGCAATGACTTCCATAGAGGGATTCCTTTTATGAGGCAAGGTTC
Source organism: Dipteris shenzhenensis (assembly GCF_047967505.1). Classification (NCBI taxonomy): domain Eukaryota; kingdom Viridiplantae; phylum Streptophyta; class Polypodiopsida; order Gleicheniales; family Dipteridaceae; genus Dipteris; species Dipteris shenzhenensis. The sequence goes on along the minus strand of NC_141618.1, from coordinate 4,276,723 downwards.
AAGGCCACATAGGGCAAAAATCATTGCACTTGAAGTGTTTTACATGCAAAAGGTTCCCTAAGTGCAAGTGTGCCCAATCAAGCCTAGGGCTGAGTACTCCCTTTATTAGCTAGGAAGTTGATACTTTCAATGCCACCTCTTCTATGTCAACCAACATATCCCTCCTTCCTCCTTGGGCTTTGTGAAGGATGATGACCTAACTTTGAGATCCCTCTATCATCTTCCCAAAGAAAGAATCTACACATTCTAATAAATGCTTCAAGCCTTGATTTAGAAGGATCCCAACTAGAGATATAGAAGATGGCAAGAGGACATAAGCAATAGTTTAAAACCATTTTCCTCCAAGCTAAGTTAGCCTTGAACCCTCTCCATTTATCAAGTTTCTTCTTGAACCTTTCCTCAACCTTTCTCGGTAGCATTCCCAACTATCCTTCAAAACTTATCTGATCCTCAAAATATTTCAACAATCCTAGCTTAACCTCAATATCCTCAAATTCATTTGGGTATTCTTATATCCACTCATTTGTTTTTTGATCAACCACTCACTTGTTTTTTGATCAACCAACTAGAGCCTTGAAAGCATTGAATTTCTTAGAACTAAAATATATTGCTTCTTTTTCTTTTTCCTTGCTAGTGAGGTCTCTTGCAAAGATAGTATAAGGAATCTCCCTCTTTTGAGGGGGTCCCAAAAAAGGATGGGTTTATTGGATTTTGTGACCTTTGAGACCCATTTTTGGCACCAGATGCATCTTTGCAGATTCAATTAGAGGATTTAGCCTTTCCCTTTCTTTGAGGGGTTTCCAAAAGGCCTCCCTTATGCACCTAAAGTGCTCCTAAGCATGGATTTAAAAAACATTTTTAAAATAAAATATGTACTTTTAGATTTAAAAACTCTTCACATTCTAAATGCAAAAAATGCATTTTTTTCCACCGATTAAAGGTGCCTATTGATCAAGAAACTACCACACAATATGATCGAATACTGCACAATACTTTCCTTGATGTACCACGTGGTGTAAGATGTCACCCTGTGGTAGCCAGCAAACTGCATAGTACAGTACCACACCGCACAATGTTTTGTAGGGCACCATGCATCGCAACAAGGACCATCAGATTTTCTAGGGTTTTTAAATAGAGCCATTGAGCTACCACATGGTCGATTAAGGTACCACGTGGTAGTTTTGTGATAGGCTATAAAAGGGCCCCATCCTCCATTCTTTGCAAACAAAGCGTCTTGCACTGTTGCTTTTGGAGAGTCTAGAGTTTCCATTTTCATCTTTTATTGGTGAGTTTTTTGCTTTGGTTGCTCTTTTGGTGTTAGTCAGTTGGGCTAAGTGATGCCACCTCAGCCAGTCAGAATCACCTTGCCCTAGTTGATTGTAGGATGTTAGAGAGTGAGGGAAAGAGAGAGAGAGGAGAAAGAGAGAGAGAGATGCATGTTTGTGTGTCAGTCCATCCCAGGAGGTGACCCACTTTTGTCAGTCGGAATCATCTCACCTTGACTGACGTGTGTTCTTGCATAATAGATTTTGAAGCCAGGTGATGGAGCGCATCTGCTAGTCTATTCCCCCTACTCATACAACACGCTGGAAGGGTGCACAAGGAATGAGATTGTCCATAGTGGTTTAGAACTTTCAAATCTCTTGAAGCCTATTGGGGACTTCCAAGTAGCACATCTCCTTGTCTTCTTGACACGTTGAACTGCTTTTGCAAGACTTGAGACCTCTACCTTATCGCGCTTGAGAATCTTGGCCTCTCGACATGTATAAAACCAGTTGAACATTTCGTGCAGTGCATTGCTTCGTGCGATACCACCCCCATGCCTTGTATTCTTGAAGTATGTTGCCTTTGCTCTGTAGTGCAATTTTTTCATTCCTTGAGTATTCCAAATGGACAGAGGGCCCCATTGCTCCACAAACCATGGTGCATGTGCGTAAAGAATATGCTGTAAAGAAAAACATCGTATTAGAAACATAAACTGACTCAAGTTTAAAGCACAAAATTTCAACCTAAAGAGGATTACCATGTAATGTGTAATATGTGACTCCCCCCATGCTTCTATCATCAATTATATGAATTCTCCCAATGCTGTCTTGAATCTCTCATAATAAACCTCATCTATTTGACCTTGTCTAAGCAACTTTATAAATGCATCAAGCTTTGTCCATAGTTTTGCTCTCAAAGTAGCAATTCATGGATGTGAAGCTTAATTTGTAGTGCACTTACACAAAGCTTTTCAGTACTCCCAACCTAGGGTGCTTTGAGCCAATGTATGTTTTTCTTTATCAGCATTGTGGTTGGACAAGAACCTCCTTGCCTTTCCTCCACCCATGGACACTTTAGCAAGAAGATTTTGTGTCTTTCCTAATTGTTTCTTGTCCTACTTAAGTTTCACATTGCCTCTGTGAAGTCCCATTAGCGAGAGTAGTTCTTCAGCTTTTGCAATGCATTGTGCAGATACTTGTTGTGGCCTCAAATTCCAAGCATAAACTAGATGGAGATAGAGTAACTTATCAAGTATACGCAGTTCAGCATGCAAAGTACACACGTGTATCTACTCCAATCGAATTAGTAGAATGGGATCCCACTTAGGATCCTTTTTGTGATGATCAAGGGTTGCACTTTGGTTGCAAGAAAGGATGCAATTTTCCCACTATAGGCTTCCCTTTTACATCTTCTGAGAGTGGATGCAATACAAGCATGTCCATTTTGCATCTGCATCTGTATCACAACCATACAAGTACTTTAGGGTCTTCAAATCACCAGCTAGATGCCATTCAACTTGAAACATTCCATGCCCATCCACTATTAATGCTTGCCCTGCCTCTTGTCTTCAAATAATCGACGGGATGCCGGTTCTCTCCAAAACCCACTTCAATGTCTCGTGGCACTCCTTTGGGATCTCAAAGACTATAAGCCACCATATGTCCTTCTTAGATTGGACTGAAAAACCCTGCTCAACATCCTCATCCCCTTGAGCAAAATGCAAGGCGTCATTCATAATACAAATGCTCACCCTCTCTAGCTTGTGCTCTTTTACCAAGTGAGCTTCTCATCCATTTTTATAACAAATACTAGCTTGCCATCTGTACAATGAAAGAGAAATATAGTAAGGATATAGAAATGAGAAGAAATAAAGTTGAATGCAAAGACGATATTTCTCTTACCTTCTCTCATCCCATAGAATTTGACCATGGCACTCTGCAAATTCTCTACATCCCCATAAACATTATTGAAAGCATTCATCTCAAACGTTTGGATGCTAGATTTCTTTTTACTCTTCCAAGTCATTGTGCCACTTACACAATGGTATCCTCCAAGCTTATTTTGTATCCTCCAAGCTTTTCTCTAGCACATTTTTTTGTTTCTTGATGTGCAAGCCTTACAGACCACAATGTTGGCAATGGCATTGTAGATATCTTATACTTTTCCTCCATAGCAAACTCAAAAATTTTAAAAACGTAGTTGTAAGCTTCACGACTTACACCAGCAACATCACATTGCATGAGGCCCTTGAAGTCCTTCATTACCTCTCTAACAACTTGTTTGTGTAGCCCTTTCTATCTAGGGTCCTTCAACACTTCCATGACATCACTTAGCTTTATTAAACTTCGTAAAACATATGAAGGATCACTATCATCCATTTCCATTATCTCCATGAAATTCCTAAAGTAGAGTACAAATGAGTCTTAGTGAAAACAATGCAGCACCACGAATATTTTGGGGTAAGAAATTTCATTGAAAATTTAGGGAACTAACCTTGCAGTCGATATTCTCCTCTTTTAGGCACCATTATTGGTTGATAATGCATCCATAGATTGCAATTGTCTTTTCCTCTCCTTCAGTCCCAAATGTGTTTCCTTCAACTTTTGTACTCATTCTATCGACTTCTCTCATTCCTTCTCCACAACATATTGAACTTTGCCATAGATAGACCTTTTCAAATCTTGTTTGCTTTCAGCGAGCTTTGGGATTTATTCTTCCAATTCATGTTGCTCCAAGTCTAGTGCTTTGTCATAGAGTTCTTTGTTTTGTAATTGAAGATCCTTCATACTATTATGCATTGCCACAATAGTAATATTTTTCAAATGTGCAAGTTCTGTGTGGGCTCTCTGCACCTCACTTGCTTGCATAGCCAATGTCTGAGAATGGTTCAATTGATTGCAATAACCGAGCAATCTAGCATGTCCATTGCCAACAAATTGAACAACATCATGCACTGTATGAAAAGGACTCTTTTGGGTGACAAGGTCTAAAGGATACAAGTTTCCATCCACCCAAAGATCAAGATGCTTCTTCCCTTGCAATCACTGTGGAGCACACTTTGAGGAGTTCCACTATATCCCAAATGATGTGTGCTTACATATTCTACCTCCAGTTATAGGTTCACATGGTACTTGTTGAATATGTCCTCAAATGGTGCCATGAGTACTCAAAGAGAGGTATCAGTGATGCAGGCTAAAATATAAGGGAGAGTTGGCAAAGATGGAGCAGTGAGAGGGAGAGAGTAGCAAGGAAGAGGGAGGATGAGAAGCAGATGAGGACAAGAGGAAGAGGAGGAGAGTAGGGCGACAGGTGTAAAAGGGAGGAAAGGAGCTACTGCAAAAGGGAGGAGGGGAGAGATACTACAGGAGGAAGGAGGGGAGAGATTCTGCAGGAGGGAGGAGCAGAGGAGAGGGAGCTTGGGCGGCTGGAGAAGGAGGGGAGAGGGAGGAGGGAGGAGGGGAGAGGGAGGAGGGAGGAGGAGGAGCAAGATGGAGGAGGGGAGAGGAGGGAAGGAGAGGGAGAGGGAGGGAGGGAGGGAGGGAGAGGTAGAGAGAGGGAGAGAGAGAGAGAGAAAGGGATCAAAAAGTGACCCCCTCCCCTCATTGATGGGGGGAGAGGTGGGCTCAAATGTGAGCTTAACCCACCTAGGTTGGATTGGTTAAGCCTCTTTGGGACCCTCCAAGCCCCTTGCATTAGCCCACTAAGCATTCCCGAATCCATTCCTTACGAGGTTCTTTTGAGACCCCAATTCTCCCTAATGCTTAAAACCACCTCATATAGCATATACTAGGAATGTCAAAAAGCTTTCACTAAGAAAGTAAGATAAAGTAAGAAACTATTTTGCAAATGGTGAAATTAGAAACTCCAAATTTATCTTAAGTGAGTGATGATTTTCCCCCCTAAGTTTTGGTCTCCAACCTCATGTACATTCAATAAACCAATTTAAATGACAAAATTAATCTTAATGAATAGTTTACTAATCATAAATCATTATTAAATTTAAACATGATCATAAATATATGCATATAAAATTTAAACACGATCTTAAATATATGCATAAATCATTATTAAATTTAAACATGATCATAAATATATGCATACAAAATTTAAACACGATCTTAAATATATGCATGATTATAGCCCATAGCTTACCCAAGAGAAAAGCATAAACACATTATATAATGCCAAATAAAAGGACATACATCACCCATTATCAATTAAACACATGTAGTAAATCAAAATCAAATGACAAAACCGATCTTCATGAATAGCCTTCTACATAGATTATTATTAAGTTTAAAGATGATCATAAATATATGAGAAAACTAATCTTCATAATAGATTATTATTAAGTTTGAAGATGGTCATAAATATATGAGAAAACTAATCTTCAAGAATAGCTTACTTATAAATTATTCTTAAATTTAAACATGATCATAAAAATATGCATGATTATAGCTAGTAGCTTACATGAGAAAAAGCATAAACACATTATATAATGACAAACAAAAATACAAATGTATCATTGATAATCAATTAAGCACATGTAGTAAATCAAAACTAATCTTGATGAATAGTCTACAACATAGATTATTATTAAACTTAAACATGATAATAAATATATGCATGATTATAGCTGGTAGAGTACATGAGAGAAAAGCATAAACACATTATATAATGACAAACAAAAATACAAATATATCACCCATTATTAGTTAAGCATTGAAAGAGACTTGCTATACATATGAATATGTACATAAACACAAATATACATATGTACAATAGATGTAGTTATAATCTACTTTACAACAAATTAAAAAATTGAAATTAAATTCCAGGAAATTTTAGAATTGGGCAGTTAGATCCGTGAAGGTCTCTTCTTGAGGGGAAATGAAAAATACGAACGCAAACTAGATTACATTCTTTTGAAACGCATAGCGAAGGGAAAAGTTGTTCTCTCTTCTAGGGTTCCCAACTAAAGTAGAAGATGATTATAGATTACATTCTTTTGAAACGCACAGCGAAGTGAAAAGTCTAACGTTGTAAAAATAGTTTGAAACTCTCTAGCCTGACAGAATGCCACGAAACATCGAAATTCATGCGTCTAACTCGCGCAGGTAGCAGGCTTGAGTTTGAATATCATACGAACAATTGGCGGTTAACGCAACAATTAACGAAAATAAACATGTTCTCTATATAATAGATCGGTCATGGCACTATGGAAATCATCTTCTGAAGCTTGCAGAGAAACTAGGACCGTCCAAGTGGCCAACAAAACAACGTAACAACTACGCTAGCAAAATTGTATCAGGTTCTCAAGTGTTATGTCAGATTACATTCTTCTTAACACGCCTTCTAAGTTCCATGCACAAAAATTTGACATATTTGCTGGGTCTTTGCTAGGGGTAGGAAATGTCTGATACGATATGCACGTCTAACGGTCTTACTACCAGACCTTCAAGGAGAGATAGGCTCGCTACTGTGATGAAGGGGATCAGGACCAGTCGGAACACGTCGTTCCTCATCAGATGCGCTACCAAATTGGGAAGCACAAGCCTGTGTACCCATTGCACACTTTGCAGTTCTGCGATCCGGGTCCTGTCCGGTGATAGATACCCATAGAGACTTCATTCTCAAGTGTCTCTTAACCACCTGAACGGTAGAAGCGATTGAGAAATCACCTTGAGGACAGAACGGTTCTACTTAAGTGCGAAAAGAGTAAAACAGCTCAACTTGAAGGTGCCTTTACCTTTACAGCTTGAACGCCAGGATCGGATGTGGCAACAGCTTCGCGTTCAGCAGCTAGAGGTCGACCAACCGACTCAGTTCGTTGGTGATCAGCTGAGAGGACAGCTGTAGAGTGCGGAAGAATAAGGCCATTGTGCATAGCCGGTAATCCTGCGCAAAGTGACCCGCAATGTTTGTTGAGACCATCCAAAACGAAAGCAGAATAAAAAACCGTCTATTATATGTACCATGCTTAGACCACTGATGCAGTAAGTAGGCATGTGAGACTTATTTTCGCACCTAAGTGTCTGCGATTTAGCATTGCTCCAGAAGGGTAACAGTATCCGCCCACGATACCCACCAACATAGTGGTAAGTATGACCACTTCCAAGCACCGCGCCGGCTCCATGCCTTATTGTCAAAACTAAATAACAAGCGAAGAAATAGCGATATGAAAGCAAGGTGTGGTGGACAACAGTACTAAGTCGATCGAGAGAGAACGAGATTGAAGCTGGAGCAAGACGGTGAAGCGACGAATTGTAAATGGATCTGGATTGAGCCCCATATGTTCTTATGGGATGGGTGACGTGCATAACTTGATTCATGAAGGCTTGCAACTTCAATCTAACGATCGTGAACATTGATCAGACGTGTTCGGAGTAAATAAGCATTACTATATAAAATTCGCATGAAAGCGCTACACGTGGAATAAGGATGGATAAATTGACCTCACGCACGCATCGACCGCCCGCAGGTTGCAATCGCTGCAATTGCCGGCCACGATTCATGGAGAGTATCATAGATGAACATTGAACATCCAGTAATTACTGGATGAAGTAGACGAATTGGCATGATTGATGATTAGGATCAGACCCTATCAAATCCATCACGTTTTCCGCCATAGATTTTGCACACGACGCTGGATGCTGCATCAGCTAACGAAGTTCGAACCATAAGTGCAAAGTGATCACCCTCAGTCTCCCGTCGCCTTTGCATCATTCACACCAGATATCCATCCTTGATATTCAGTGATCTGTGCATCATTTGCTGAGTAGTAATATGTACGTAATTAATTACAACATTTGCTTGCTACGCCTAGTCTCTCAATGCACTCTCTTTCCTTCCCTTTTTTTTAAAAAAATTGAAAGAGGTATGCTTATATTTTACTTCAGAAAAACAGAACCTTACAAAAGTGTCTCACAAAACACCTCCCCCTCAAAATGCTTTGGAGACGAGCTCTAGCTCTCTCCTCCGGCCAACTTGCCACTAGCCACTTTACTTGTATCCCTATATCTACTACTGCTTTCTTACATAGTAGTGAGAAGAACACCGTGTTGTTTACAGATGTGTCATAGCGGGCAACCTAGATTCGGTGAAGAGTAGCATAGCGGGATAACTTCCCAAAGGGTGGCCCTGTCTAGACCTAGATCAGCTCCAAAGATGGATGCACCTTTAGAGATAAATTCCATGCCTAGGATCTTGGCACAGCGCCCACGAATCAACCCCCACAGGTTACGGACCCAAGGGCACCCCCAAAAGAGGTGTGTGAGGGTTTCCACTGTGCCTTTACATATTTTGCACCTGTCATCCACGTGTAGCCACGGCACATGACTACCTATAGGAAAGTTGCCTCCACAGATTCTCCAGAGAAAGTAGTTAATTTTGCTAAAGGGCGTCGACTTTCGCAGCCACTTGAACTTGCCACTCCATGCACCCTCGGAATCCTCTCTGAGCCAATGATTGTTGAGCTTCATGTGCTAGGACTCCTTGTGTGCCAGCAGCTTGTCAAGGGCCTTAGGAGTTAGCTTCTCCAATGGTATATCCACACCCCACACCCATTCTTCAGGTATTGAGGACTCGGAAGGGTGGGGATTAGTAGACTAGTCGACAGGGATCCTGGCCATTAATGATATTGCAGATTAGATCTAATTTTTCTTGTGATAGCAAGAATTCTGCTCCAACCCGAAAAGGGGGCATCCAACTGCCTTCATTCGAATCCCAGAGATCCTCCCAGGTGGATAACCCTTCGCTGCTATCCAACCTACCAATCTCTCATTGCCTACTGCGAACATGCCACTACCAGGCCAGGCTACTTGCCACCAGATAGATAACTTCATGGAAAAGTCCTCTGTTCCTGCAAGAAGACCCTTCCAAGAGAGCAGCCCTAGCCCTTCTTTTCAGGTTGCTCTCAGCATGTTAAAAAAGGTTCCTTTAAGACATAATGGGGCCCGTGAGAAGACCTTGGTCCACATATCTACATTGTTGAAATGCGTCACTTTGGCGTTGCGGACCGAGTACTCTAGAAAGTCAATCCATGGTTCCTTAGACTCCAGAAACTAGAGCCATAGTTTCATAAGGAAGGAAATAGCTCTTCTCCTTAAGTCTGGCATCCCGAATCCTCCCAAGCTTTTAGGCAAACACAGAATTGACCATGACATCCATTTCCATTTGGTCTTTTTCCAAATGAAAGCCCTCAACTTCTTTTCGATCAAGAGTATTGGGTCTTGGAAAAAGCATAGATGGAGAGTATACAAAACGAGGCAGGGGCTAGAATGTGCTTGACCACAGTGCATCTACCCAGTAAACTAAGAGGGGTCTTTGCCCAAACATCAATTTTGGCTTTAAACTTAGGCCACCACCACATAAAATGTTGTCTGACTGAGATTCCCACTCTGATAGGGATGCCCAGATGCCGAATGACCTATCCCCTAGGGACCCATTTAAGTCCTGAAGCTCTCATCCAGTCTGCAGGGTCTTTCCTTGCCACATACAGTGCTTGGGATTTGTCCCACTGAATCTTGGAGCCTGAGGCTTCATAATGTAGTTCATACAAACCAAGCACTAGCTTGAGTTGTTCTGGGTCTACCTTGCAAATAGAGTTGGAGTCGTCTGCTTGCGCGAAGAGAGATGCATTCGATCCCAGCAGCCTCATTGGGTCCAATGCACCACTGTCTCTATTAATTTTCTAAATGTAGCTAACAGAGGTTCACTGATTAATGCAAACAGCAAGGGAGTAAAGGGGCATCCTTGCCTTATGGATCTCCTGAGCTCGAAGGAACCTGCCTCAGATCCATTAATGGAAACAGTAGCAAAGGCGTTGGCTAGCAGTGTTTTTATTGTTGAGATATCAAGCTCCACTTGTGATATGCCAGGGTGACCGTTGTGCATTTATGTCACCGACTTATTAGCTGCAGATGCAGTTGGTACATTACCCATGAATAATAGCTAGATGACAGCTATCTCTATGTACTCTAGTTAGTGGCTCAGTTAGTATGCCACCTAGGTTAGTTGAGTTTGGTTTGAGACCCACGTATAGGGTTCATCTATTCCTTTTTGTAAGAGAGAGTTTTTTGGCTTTCACAACTAAGAAGAGGAAAATTGTTTTCAGCCTTCACCTTTGTGTGTATTCCCCCATTGTGTATGTGAGAAAGCTACAAGTGAGACTCCTTACCTCTCTCCCACTCTCTTAACATGGTATCAGAGCTTGGTTCGTGGTAAGGAGCTCAAGGAAGCAAACCAAGTTCGCAATGTCTTGGTAAGAGGATTAGTGTTGCTTTCCTTTTTCAAGTTTGGGAGCAAATCTTTGCAGGTAGCACAGCCGAAAAGTGCAAGAGTGCACTGTCTCAGATTGAGACACCCTTCGTAGTGCAGCGAGAGGGTAGTATATGCTACAGGATTGGGCAAAGCCCTCGATGACATTATTTTTCTGATTTGAGGCCGTTTCGGGGCTCATTTTAGTGGCGGAAGTTTTTCCGCAAGCACTCAGAAAAGTGGCCTGTTTTGGCTGTGCGACCATTGTTCTGTAGGTCGGTGAAAAGTTGCCACTGAAATTGCATCGTATGCCTATGCACAGAGATATTGGGAGTGACAGTATCATTCTTATTGCCTGTTGATGCAAATAGTCACTAAGAAGTGACTGTGTGGTCAAATACCACTTTCGTCAGTTTTGCAAATTTGCCTTGTGAGGCAGAAGTTGTGTTTTTTGTAGTGACAGAATATTTTGCAATGTTCTGTAATGGCATCTAACTCTCTTTCACAGGTTGTCACTGAAAAGCTTGACAAGAACAACTTCCAAGCATGGAAGTTTAGAATGACGAATTTCCTTATGGGAAAAGGCTATTGGGAGTTCATTATAGGAAATGAAGAAGAACCAGTTCTTCCTGATGTTCCCAATCAACAGGAAATGCAGGTATTTAAAGGCTGGCATGAGAGAGCCAGAAAAGTTATGAACTGGCTGTCTATCACTATTTTAGATTCTATGATTGTGCATATTCAAGATGCAAGCATGCCAAAGGAGGCATGGGAAACTTTGGCAAAAATGTACAGCACAAATATGCAAGCCAGGAAAATGCAACGCTTAAGCAGGAGTTGCACAATGTGCACAGAGAAAATATGAGCATCAATGACTACCACATGAAGGTGAAGAAGATTGCAGATGCACTTGCTTCCATTGGGTCGCCAGTGGAAGATGATGATTTAGTTTCTGTGACCTTAAATGGTCTAGGAAAGGATTATGCATAGTTCCAGACATCCATTGCTGTTCGTGAAAAATTTCCTAATTTTGAGGAGTTGATTGCTCTTCTAATTTCTAAAGAGCAGAGAAATGGTGGTGCATCTTCTTCAGGAGGAACTTCAAAAGAAACTGTCCTCAAATGCTAGAAGAGGTAGAGGCAGAGGTAGAGCAGGCTGATCTAGAGGCCATGGCAAAAATCAGAATATGTAGCAAATTCAAGAAAACCAGTCCTATGGAGGAGGACATGGTACCCTTAGAGACAGGGGGAGCCAAAGAGGTTGTGGTGGATGGTAGAGAGGCCAAAATGCAAACAGTAATGTTGAATGCTACTATTGTGGTAAAATGGGTCATATGGCTAAAGATTACTACAAAAAGCAGAATGACATTATGAATGGAAAATTTCAGCAAGGCAATTATGCATCCTCTAGTAGACAGGGTGATGATAAAAATGAGCATTTGTTTATGGTGTAGCACATGACCAATTCTGTGACAAGTATAGAAGAAAGTAATGATGTGTGGTAGGTTGACTCAAGTGCATCAAACCACATGACAGGTCATGCAGAATGGATGCAGGATGCAAGGAAAATGGAAAAACTAGGATTTGTGGAGACTGGTGATGATACTACACATCCAATTATGCAGATTGGTAAAATTCCTTTGTCTATCTAGGATGGGAAAAAGAAATACCTGTCTGATGTATTTCATGTTCCGAACATCACCAAGAACCTGGTTTCTGTTGGTCAAATGGTTGAGCAAAGCTTGCAGGTCAGATTTAATCCTCATGGATGCTTTGTTGAGGATATGAAAAATAAAGGTCACTTGATAGCAAAAGGGAAGAAGAAGGGCAGGATGTTTACATTGGATGCAGACATGCCTGAATTGAGTGCAGCAATGTTTGCACATGGGACCGGTGTAGTTGTACATATTGATATCTGGCATAAATGCATTGCTCATGGTAATGTACAGCGACTTAAATTAATGCAGGCCTAAAATATTGTTGCAAGATTGCCCAAGTTCAAGGTTGCAAAAATGCATAAGATATGTGAAGCCTGTCAATTTGGAAAACAGGCAAGGAAACCATTTCCTAAACATGTTTAAGAGAGTAAGAGGCCATTGGAATTAATCCACTCTAATGTGTGGACTACTAAAGCTGCATCTATTGGAGGCTGTCATTATTTTTTGTCACTTTTATCGATGACTACAGCAGAAAAGTTTGGGTGTATTTTATGAAAAAGAAAAGTGAAGTGCTTGGGCATTTCAAAGCCTTTAAAGCTATGGTTGAAAAAGAAACAGGCTTGCAAATCAAATGCCTAAGGTCAGATGGAGGGGGAGAGTACCTCTTAAATGAGTTTGCAAGGTTCCTGCAAGAGCATGGCATAAAGTAGCAATATTCATGCAGTCATACCCCACAACAAAATGGACTTGCAGAAAGGAAAAACAGGCATATTGGAGAGGTATCTCGTGCCATGCTCAACGAAAAAGACCTACCAGATTTTTATTGGGTTGAAGCAGTTGCTACAGTAGTCTACATAATGAACAGGTCTCCCACTACAGCAATACATGGCATGACACCAGAGGAGAGGTATACTGGTAGGAAACCAGATATTTCTCATTTGAAAGTTTTTGGTTGCATTGCCTATGTTCATGTGCCAGATGAGTTGAGATCCAAGTTGGATCCGAAAGCTGAGAAGTGCATCTTTATTGGCTATTCTCTGCAGCAGAAAGGGTATAGATGTTATAACCCTTCTACTCATAAGTTTATAGTAAGCAAAGATGTTGTTTTTAATGAGATGAGCAGCTGGTATAAACTAGTAAATGTGGTTGATGATGTAGATGCACAAAATGGTAATGCTGCACAGAATTCACAGCAGCAATCACAAAATATTAGTGGACCTGTAGTGTCCTCTAGTAGTTGTTCACATACTTCACGATGGACAGGCAGATTGAGATCAAGAGAATCTCCTCAAAAGCAATGCAGATAGTAGTATGTAGGTTTCACGAAAAGGAAAAGAGAAAATAGATCAGCCCATGGTTGATGTGAATGCAGGTCACTCTTATGTGGATGGTGAATCCAATGGCTCAGAACATAGCATTGATGATGAGTTGGGTATTCCAAGTCTATTGTTACACCTAGAGTAAGGAAGACTAGGGATGTTTTGAGAGCACCTGGTAGTGAGCCTATTTTGTGCAGGTCTACCAGAGTCAAGTATGCTGTGGATAGGCTGAAATATGATGGATTTACAGCCATTCACTATGCCTATATGGTTAAAGTGATACAAGAACCGAAACCCACTTCTTTTGTGCAAGCCATGGGAAAAGAAAAATGGGAGAAAGCCATGGATGAAGAAATGGATGCCTTGGAAGCATATGCTACATGGGAATTGATGCCTTTACCTAAATACAAGAATTTGATTGGCTGCAAGTGGGTCTATAAGGTGAAGCACAATGCAGATGGTTCTATGAGCAGATACAAGGCAAGATTAGTTGTCAAGGGGTATGCACAGACATATGGCATTGATTATGAAGAAACATTCAGTTCGATTACAAGGATGGAAACTGTAAGAGCAGTCATTGCTATGGTTGCATCGAAGGGATGGTCTTTACATCAGATGGATGTAAAGAATGCCTTCTTGCATGGTGATTTGCAAGAAGAGGCCAGAGAGAGAGAGAGAGATGTAAAATAGGGGGGAGAGAGAGACAGACAAAGAGCGAGGTTATGGAGGAGGAGTTGAGAGAGAATGAGAGCTTGAGAGAGATGTGGGAAGGGAGGGGTTAGGGGGTTTAGGTGGTCTTTATATAGTTGATGTTTGACAAATAGTATTTAATGAGTATTTAATGCAAGAATAGGTGTAAAGGTGAAGATGCCATGTTTTGTAATTTGTTTGTTGTCAATTATTTAAAAAAATAGCTATACCCCACACCTCTACCCCAAAAAACAAAAAAAGCTTTTAAAACCCCCCCAAAAAATGAGCATCTTGGCTCTTGGCATAGTAATCGTAATTATGCAATAATTGGAAAGTGTAGGTGATTGATGTGAAAGGCAAGCAAGCCCTTAGAAAAACATGAAAACTAGTAAAATTATATAGAATTCCTATGGGTGCCAACTTTGCCCTTTTTAAGATTTTTAAACAAAAAAATTGGAATTTTTTTTTTCAAAAGAATCCCCCAAAAAAAGGGCAAAGTTGGCGTGTAGAGGAGGGCAGCCCTTTTTAGGGGGGATTAAAAAAACAAAACCCAAGCTTTTGGGAAAAGCTAGCTCTCCCCCCTCCCATGATACCTCACTTTGTGAGTGAGCTATCAAGGTACCCCTTTCTCTCCTATGCTCTCTCTCTCTCTCTCTCTCTCTCTCTCTCTCTCTCTCTCTCTCTCTCTCTCTCTCTTTGTGGAATTACAGTGTAGAATTGCAATGGCACACTTTGGTATGATCTGAGTGGTTTCTTGGAGACATACACTGACAGAGACATGGTCTTCTATACTAAGACACATGAGAGCCTCGAGAGAGGACTGCCCACTGTGACAGGATATACATGGGAGTCATCTCATAGGAAGGAGACGAGGAGATACACTGGTATGTGGGGCTAGGGGGGATCACACATGAGACCTCTCATATCAGTGGCACGGAGAGAGGAGCATGCGCGGCACATGTGATACAAATCCACTTGTCAGACACACGACCAATTCTCATAGCGGTGTGTTATTTCCCCCCAGATACTTCATCCTATGCACGTGAGGTCACCACAGAGGGGCACAGCCCATATGAGTCGATTCAAGATGATATCATTGAATTCTCTAGGCAGCGGGACATCCTCCTTCTTGGTGACTTCAATGCATGCACATGGAATAGGCAGGTGGGCCTACTGGACTTTGCATCGGATTCCCTTATAGTACCAAAACTAGATGCAGCTGTGAGCTCAGGATAGTGAGAGACTCTGTAGATGCACTATAGATTAAAGAGTATGGATGACATCTACTTGAGCTAGGGGCTATCCATGATCGATCGTGCACCTAAGGTCTTTTACATGGGCTCTACAGGTACCTCTTTGCACCTCGTGATTGCGTGTGCCCATGTGGAAGAAGAGTCTCATCATTTTGGGCCCCACCATCATGTAGTACGCCACACATTTGCATTGCTTCATAAGAATGGGGGACCTTTTGTAAAAGAAACATGCCAAGGCTCCCAAGCCAGGAGCAGCAGACATTCCAATAGTCGAAATGTTGTTGTTTAATTTCCCTACACTAGATGAGAGAAGACATGTCAAAACTTCCATCAAGTTCTCCACCATGGTTGATTTGTGCAACAGTTGATGAAGCAGTCGATGACGTCCCCCAGAAGACATGATGTACGATGACATGCTAGTGACTGCTTTAGGACCCTCCATTGCGGCTACTATATCATTGTCATCATCGATCAGTACCATGCCATGGCGTCCTAATGGTTGTTCAACATGGCTTGAACTCGGCCTCCAGCTTGGGCTTCCTGGGCTAGACGTGAGATCTATTGTGGGTTTAACTTGTGCAATGGCTGCCTTCCCTTGTGCTCGAAATGATGGGTCCAACTTGCATGGTGTTTGCCTCAAATTGGTTGGGCGTCGAGTGAGATCTATTGTGGGTGGAGCATGGGCAAGTGCTCTCTTTCCTCTCTCCCTAGCACATAGTCACACGACAACTCCATGTTCAGCATGTAAAACTGCCCCAATCCACTCGCTTGAATGGGCTTCCACTTGTGTAGTTTGCAGGCGGCCATTTACATGTGTGATGGCCATCACACAAATGCCCTTGCCTATCACGAGGTTGTCCTCACTTAACACAACGGTTCCGCCATTTGCATATCGTATCATTGGCTCTAACAAGAGGGAGTTCAAATAGTTCTACACTTTGTTGAGGTTGCTAGACCCTGCACCAGTTGCGCCGGCCATTTCAAGGGATGAGAGAGAGAGAGAGAGAGAGAGAGAGAGAGATGTAAGATAGGGGGGAGAGAGAGATGGACAAAGAGCGAGGGTCGTGAAGCTTATAACTACGTTTTCAAAATTTTTGAGTTTGCTATGGAGGAAAAGTATAAGATATCTACAATGCCATTGCCAACATCATGGTCTGTAAGGCTTGCACATCAAGAAACAAACCAATGTGCTAGAGAAAAGCTTGGAGGTTCCATTGTGTAAGTGGCACAATGACTTGGAAGAGTAAAAAGAAATCTAGCATCCAAACATTTGAGATGAATGCTTTCAATAATGTTTACATGGATGTAGAGAATTTGCAGAGTGCCATGGTCAAATTCTATGGGATGAGAGAAGAAGGTAAGAGAAATTTCATCTTTGCATTCAACTTTATTTCTTCTCATTTCTATATCCTTACTGTATTTCTCTTTTATTGTACAGATGGCAAGCTAGTATTTGTTATAAAAATGGATGAGAAGCTCACTTGGTAAAAGAGCACTAGCTAGAGAGGGTGAGCATTTGTATTATGAATGACACCTTGCATTTTGCTCAAAGGGATGAGGAAGTTGAGCAGGGTTTCTCAGTCCAATCTGAGAAGGACATATGGTGGCTTGCAGTCTTTGAGATCCCAAAGGAGTGCCACGAGACATTGAAGTGGGTTTTGGAGAGAATCAGCATCTTGTCGATTATTCGAAGACAAGAGGCAGGGCAAGCATTAATAGTGGATGGGCATGGAATGTTTCAAGTTGAATGGCATCTAGCTGGTGATTTGAAGACCCTCAAGTGTTTGTATGGTTGTGATACACATGCAGATGCAAAATGGACATGCTTGTATTGCACCCACTCTCAGAAGATGTAAAAGGGAAGCCTACAGTGGGAAAATTGCATCCTTTCTTGCAACCAAAGTGCAACCCCTGATCATCACAAAAAGGATCCTAAGTGGGATCCCATTCTACCAATTTGATTGGAGCAGGTACACGTGTGTACTTTGCATGCTGAACTGCGTATACTTGATAATTACTCTATCTCCATCTAGTTTATGCTTGGAATTTGAGGCCACAGCAAGTATCTGCACAATGCATTGCAAAAGCTGAAGAACTACTCTCACTAATGGGACTTCACAGAGGCAATGTGAAGCTTAAGTAGGACAAGAAACAATCAAGAAAGACACAAAATCTTCCTGCTAAAGTGTCCATGGGTGGAGGAAAGGCAAGGAGGTTCTTGTCCAACCACAATGCTAATAAAGAAAAACATACATTGGCTCAAAGCACCCTAGGTTGGGAGTACTGTTTGAAAAGCTTTGTGTGAGCGCACTACAAATTAAGCTTCACATCCATGAATTGCTACTTTGAGAGCAAAACTATGGACAAAGCTTGATGCATTTATAAAGTTGCTTAGACAAGGTCAAATAGATGAGATTTATTATGAGAGATTCAGGACAGCATTGGGAGAATTCATATCATTGATGATAGAAGCATGGGGGGAGTCACATATTACACATTACATGGTAATCCTCTTTAGGTTGAAATTTTGTGCTTTAAACTTGAGTCAGTTTATGTTTCTAATACGATGTTTTTCTTTACAGCATATTCTTTATGCACATGCACCATGGTTTGTGGAGCAATGGGGCCCTCTGTCCATTTGGAATACTCAACGAATGAAAAAATTGCACTACAGAGCAAAGGCAACATACCTCAAGAATACAAGGCATGGGAGTGGTATCGCATGAAGCAATGCACTACACAAAATATTCGACTGGTTTTATAGATGTCTAGAGGCTAGAACTCTCAAGCATGATAAGGTAGAGGTCTCAAGTCTCACAAAAGTAGTTCAACGTGTCAAGAAGACAATGAGATGTGCTACTTGGAAGTCCTCAATAGGCTTCAAGAGATTCAAAGGTTCCAAATAACTATGGACAATCTCATTCCCCGTGCACCCTTCCAGTGTGTTGTATGAGTAGGGGGAACAGACTAGCAGATGCGCTCCATCACCTGGCTTCAAAATCTATTATGCAAGAACACACGTCAGTCGAGGTGAGATGATACTGACCGACAGAAGCAGGTCACCTTCTGGGATGGACTAACACACGAGGGAAGTAGCAAGCTAAGGGTGTCCACTTTTTGTTCACTCCCCAATCCTTAGGAGGTGGAAAAACAAGCTTTTTAGCACACAAAAATGCAAATCTCACCTACTTCCCTATGGATCTAGTCTTTGAAGTCTTCTGACACAACATCACACTTGCTATTGTGCACACAATCGTATAGTCTGATTGAAAATTCGATGCACACACAAAAAATTTCTTTGTGTCACACGGCATGGTTCCAGGGTGGTCACACGTTTGTCACGAACAGAGAGTGTCATATTAAATTCTAAATTTCTCACTCATTTTAGATTAAATGTTATATTGAAACTTTGTAAGTGGTCTCTTTGCATTATGTAGAGCTTAACTTGATTTATTGGTAATTTTTTGAATGATTTATCTAATTATAAATAATTATTTATAATAAATAAAGTCATAAAATACATGCATTTTACTAGCACACCACATTTTTTTAGTATTTTGAATAATTAAGCAAATCCAATTTGGTGGAAGGTTAGTAGGCACATAAGGGTGTGTGGTTGAATCATCAAATCCCAAATCCAACGGTTAGATTTAGGAAGATTGAAGTTTAATTTTTACTTTTACTCCTTAGAGGATCAACAAAGAATATTAAAAATAAATCTAGTAATTCTCAAACATGACCAAACATTTCAAAAATGTCAATATTTTTAGTCCTCTGCATGATGAATAAGAGGAAAAAATTTTGGTTAAATTTGAGTAAGGGAAACGTACGATATGGCCTCCAACAGTGAAATCTCCCTTTTGTGGGGGAAAAAGGGCCACCCAAGCCTAATACCAAGACAAGGTATTAGGCTTGGTATTAGGCTTGGTGAGATAGGCTAGGAGCATCACTGACCCTAGTGACAAGCCTTTGGAGTCTGCATGCTGCCCATGTGGAAGGCTGAGTCATCAAAACCATGCCACGTTGTTAGACCACGTGGTGCCATCTCATCAAGGAGATGTGACATCACTCCTTGCCATGTCACTTTACATTGCCACACGTGCTGCCACATGTGCCACCTCATCATTCCACATCATGAGCCATGTGATCACACAATGCCATCTTGGCATACCTCCTCAACCTTGCCACGTCATCAATCCCTCCACCTCAATTTGCCATGTCAATCTACCACCTCATGAATGCCAACTCATCATGCCACATCACCTTTCAATGTCATGGAAGAGACTATATTACCACATCATGACCATGCATGGTGCCACATCAGCCAGATGTATACACATGACGATGTGCGAGGCATACAATACCTCGATCGAGGTATATGACCTGCGTGAGGCATACAATACCTCGATCAAGGTATATGACCGAGGACACCTAGGGATACCTCGATCGAGGTTTATATATGCGTAATGCATTAAATACCTCGATCGAGGTATATGGTCTGATCGAGGTATATGATCTGGGCTCTAGGCATAGTAGACCTCGATCAAGGTATTTGAAGGTACAAAACTTAGCCAATTAGTATCAATCTTAGCACCAAAACTTAGCCAATTAGTTTCAATCTTAGCACCTCTCAACCAATAATAATGAAGAGTAATCTAGTGGATGAGTTGAGGCTCTCTATAAGACACCACGTTTTGGTTCATTTCACCCATTCTTAGCCATTCTTGCCTCCTCATCACTTTGTCACACCTTCCATCCTACTTTCATTGAGAATGGGTTCTCAAAGCCGTAGAGCTAGTAGACGTGAAAGATGTAGGAACCCCCCCCCAAATCTCATTGACGAGGAGCGCAAGCGGAAGGCTCGTGAGCGCAAGAGAGCCTCTAGAGCTCGAGCTCGCGCTGCCACCACTGATCTACCTCCAGCTCTACCTCTACATCCCACCTCCACCCCCACCTCCACCCCCACCCCCACCTCCATTGTCCCCCCATCCTCATCTGCTCCCCTACCTCTAGCCTCTGCCCTTCCCCTAGCCACCTACATTTTGGCCTCCACCTCTACCTCTTCCCCCTCCACCCTCCCCCCTCCCCCTCCCCCTCCCCCTCCCCCCGCTCCGCTTGGCGCCTCCCTTCCCCCGTCCACCCTACCATCTCCCATTGATCCCCTTGCCCCACCTTGCAGCAGCAGTGTTGCTTCACGACGTGACTTGCCGAAGTCCACTATCCATCATCGTACTAGCAAGATTGTGCAGTCTTTTTTTTGTGACCTCACACCAGCTTCGCAATCTTCTCTTCTCACATCCCTGATTGATCACCCTGACTTGGTAGAGTGTAGGAGGCTTGTTGGTCTTGGTGCACGTAGAGATAGGGTTGTATCTAGTGAGGTCCTTAGCAGTGTTCGACGTTCCTATGCTTTTATTAAGCATAGGAACTCCAGTGATGCCTTGGTAGCACGTTGTGCTATTGTGGCTGCCATTAGTAGACCTCATATGATAGGCCATGTGCGTACCACTTCACGTCTTCTTCAGATTGCACCGCGCACATTGCAAGCAAGCATCATTAGGAGGCAGAGTCTAGAGGATAGTGAGACTGATGCTCTTTGGGCTTCGAGTGGTCGTGCACCTCGCAGCGATCGATTGTTGGATGATTCCACTAGGTCCTTCATACAACAGTTTTGGGAGGAGCATTGCAGAGCATCCCCGATGTTCAAGAAGGCATTGCGGAAGAGGGTGTCACGCGGTGTGTACATTGAGCATGGTGCATGTTTTTTGGAGTGTACCCAGACTGAGTTGTACACTCAGTTTGTAGAGGCGCACCCGGAGTTCAAGATTGGGCAGAGGTCATTTGAGCGATGCAGGCCATGGTTTGTGCGACGCTCTTAGGAGCGTGACACATGTTGTTGTCGCTACCATGTGGATTTTGGATTGATGTATGACGTATTCTGTTCCCTTGATGGTCATAGGGGAGTGGTTCCTACTAGCCCTCGCGACTTCATTCATTCCATATTGTGTACATGAGATGGTGATGCTTTATTCCACTCCCTTGATTGTGTGGAAGGCACGTGTACTTTGTGTGGTGACTTTGCTAGAGTGCCACGAGTTGCACTAGATACTTGTGATGTGCAAATGGTTCGTTGGCAGTAGTATGAGTACTGTACCTTGACATTAGATGGTGGTGCACAATTGAGGAGGTTGCAGCTTGTGGGGAAGGAGACACCACGTGTTGTATTCATTGACAGTTTTCGAGGGAAGCTGTACCGCTACATATGCCACTCGCACACTGCGAAATGGGAGGATCGTCAATTCCGTGCATGTTTGAGGACATTTCCTACAGGGGTGGTTGTCTCAGTGGTGGACTTTGCGGAGAATTACACCGTTGCACCACAACATGAGATCCAATCGGAGTATTATTTCTCCGAACAGGTGATGTGTGATTGAGTATTGATTTTTTCCCCGCCTCATTATATTGAATTATTTCAATAGTCATATTTTTTTTCAATGCCATATTGCAGGTTGCTATATTTGTGCACATTAGCTATCGTTATGCACACACTCATGTGGATGGCATTGATAGCACCATGGACTCACGCGTCATTATGCGAGAGTATCACTTCTACATTAGTGATGATCGATCGCATGATGCCCATTTTGTGCAGCATTGCTTCACTTTGCATGATAGTTTCTTGAGGGATCATGGTGTCACATGGCAGCGGTGCTAGATCTGGTCAGACGGTTGCGGTGATCAGTTCAAATCCACTAGACAGTTTTATTGGTTCTGCAAATGGCACCGTGAGACAGGCATTCCGATTACATGGAGCTACTTCGAGACAGGGCACAGTAAGGGAGAGCACGATGGTGCAGGTGCTTGTGTGAAGCGTGCTTTGCGTCGATACCAGTTGCGTCACAGTGCCGATCGCTTCAAGGATGCACATGATGTGGTGCGGTGGTGCAGCCAGCACTTATCCCCACTAGTGCTACCTCCTCGTTTCAGTCGCATGATGATAGGGTGGTGAGCCGGTATTTTTGGTGCTTCAGCAGATATAGAGGCGTGGTCGCTATATTGAGTTCCAGGAGTACATGGCGGATCAGGAGGCATACATGTATTCTCATCTTATTGTTGGGATCAAGATTACTTTGAGTCATGTTCGCACTCGCAAGGCGACGTCCACTCCACGATGGCACCTTGCAGTGGCGGATCACGAGAGCATACTTGCAACTATTGGCATGAGAGCTGATCCTGAGGAGTAGCACATTACATATCATATTTTTTGGGATCATCAGTTGATCAGATTGATTTTTATTGGGTATCACTAGTTGATTACACTTTTTTGTATTCGATATGTATAGGCTCACTGTGTGACCGTACCATTGTAATTTTCATCGACTCATATTTTGTATTTCACTATGATGGCTATATACACGTTCATACACATCATTGTATTAGATTCTATTTTTTACATGATGTCCCATGTCTTCTCAATGGGATTTGTTGTGTTTGTAAAATAAAAAATTGTTTATTAGTAGTAATGTTGTAATTTGTTTTGTGCTTTAGGACATTTTAAAAACGTGACTAAGAAAATTTACACACGTACTAACGAAATACACGTGTGGACTTACTTGTTGGGGATGAAACTTCGCACGACTCTTAGGCCACCCTAGACATACATCCACGCGAGATTTGGTCTGAACTGATTTGGTATGCGCCACGTGGAAGGTACAATGCGTACATTTTTATAATCCCTACTAACATGACTGCGGCAAAGCTATGGCGCATGTACTAACGAAATACGCGTGTGGACTTATCTGTTGGGAATGAAACTTCGCACGACTCTTAGGCCACCCTAGACATACATCCACGCAAGATTTGGTCTCCAACTTATTTGGTATGCGCCACGTGGAAGGTATAATGCGTACATTTTTACAATCCCTACTAGCACGATTACGTGTGAAAAATGGCACACGTACTAACCAAATATGCATGTGGACTTATCTGTTGGAGATTAAACTTTGCACGGCTCTTAGGCTACCGTAGACGTACATCCACGCAAGATTTGGTGCCCAACTAATTTGGTATGTGCCACGTGGAAGGACAGCTGCGTACATTTTTACAATCCCTACTAGCACGACTACGTATGAAAAATGGCACACATACTAATGACATATGCTCGTGGACTTATCTGTTGGGGATGAAACTTCACACGGCTCTTAGGCTACCCTAGACGTACATCCATGCAAGATTTGGTCTCCAACTGATTTGGTATGCGCCACGTGGAAGGACAGTTGCATACATTTTTACAATCCCTACTAGCATGACTACGTATGAAAAATGGCACACATACTAATGAAATATGCACATGGACTTATCTATTGGGGATGAAACTTCACATGGCCTAAACGTACATCCACGCAAGATTTGGTCTCCAACTGATTTGGTATGTGCCACGTGGAAGGACAAATGCGTACATTTTTACAATCCCTACTAGCACGACTATGTGTAAAAAATGGCGCATGTACTAACGAAATATGCATGTGGACTTATCTGTTGGAGATTAAACTTTGCACGGCTCTTAGGCTGCCGTAGACGTACATCCACACAAGATTTGGTCTCCAACTGATTTAGTATGCGCCACGTGGAAGGACAAATGCGTACATTTTTACAATCCCTACTAGCATGACTATGTGTGAAAAATGGCGCACGTACTAACGAAATATGCATGTGGACTTATCTGTTGGAGATTAAACTTTGCACGGCTCTTAGGCTGTCATAGACGTACATCCACGCAAGATTTGGTCTCCAACTGATTTGGTATGCGCCACGTGGAAGGACAAATGCGTACATTTTTACAATCCCTACTAGCACGACTATGTGTGAAAAATGGTGCACGTACTAACGAAATATGCATGTGGACTTATCTGTTGGAGATTAAACTTTGCAGGCTCTTAGGCTACCGTAGACATACATCCATGCAAGATTTGGTCTCCAACTGATTTGGTATACGCCACGTGGAAGGACAAATGCGTACATTTTTACAATCCCTACTAGCACGACTACGTATGAAAAATGGCGCACGTACTAATGAAATACGCACGTGGACTTATCTATTGGGGATGAAACTTCACACAGCTCTTAGGCTCCCTGGACGTACATCCACGCAAGATTTGGTCTCCAACTGATTTGGTATGCGCCACGTGGAAGGACAAATGCGTACATTTTTACAATCCCTACTAGCACGACTAAACCCTAAACCCTGTTGGGGACGAAACTTCACATGCCTCTTAGGCTACCCTAGACATACATCCACGCAAGATTTGGTCTCCATCTGATTTGGTTTGCGCCACGTAGAAGGTATAATGCATACATTTTTACAATCCCTACTAGCACGACTAAACCCTAAACCCTAAACCCTGAACCCTAAATCCTAAACCCTGTTGGGGATGAAACTTCACACGCCTCTTAGGCTACCCTAGACGTACATCCATGCAAGATTTGGTCTCCATCTGATTTGGTTTACGCCACGTAGAAGGTATAATGCATACATTTTTACAATCCCTACTAGCACGACTAAACCCTAAACCCTAAACCCTGAACCCTAAATCCTAAACCCTGTTGGGGACGAAACTTCACATGGCTCTCAGGCTACCCTAGACGTACATCAACGCAAGATTTGGTCTCCAACTGATTTGGTATGCGTCACGTGGAAGGTATAATGCGTACATTTTTACAATCCCTACTAGCACGACTAAACCCTAAATCCTAAACCCTGAACCCTAAATCCTAAACCCTATTGGGGACAAAACTTCACACGCCTCTTAGGCTACCCTAGATGTACATCCACGCAAGATTTAGTCTCCAACTGATTTGGTATGCGCCACGTGGAAGGTATAATGCATACATTTTTATAATCCCTACTAGCACGACTAAACCCTAAACCCTAATTCCTAAACCCTGTTGGGGATGAAACTTCACATGGCTCTTAGGCTACCTTGGACGTACAGCCACGCAAGATTTGGTCTCCAACTGATCTAGATGGTTTGCACCACGTGGAAGGTATAATGCATACATTTTTGCAAGCACCTTTTCAATGCTTAATGTTTACAATTATGACACACGGCATTATTTTTAAAATACATTATGTATTAGATGTGTGAATTGAGATATTTGAAATTCAAAATCATACTCTTAATTTTAAATACGCACATGGGGATGAAACTTCGCACGGCTCTTAGGTTTAGTGTAATAATTGCAAGCATTGATATATACGAAATTCAATATGATATTCAAAATGATAAAGTTGGAACTTGAACACTTTTTCAATGCTTAATGTTTACAATTACTTCACATGGCATTCTTTTTTAAATACCTTATGTATTAGATGTGTGAATTGAGATATTCGAAATTCAAAATCATACTCCTAATTTTAAATGTTTATGTTACATTTAAACAAACTATAAACTGAGATAAACAAAGTATGAAGAACATCATGAAAGTACGAAAATGCTCATACATCATAAAAGTGGGAACAATATCATGAAAGTACCAAAATGAATCTGTACATCATCATCATCATGCTGCAGAAGTGCATCCCTATACAAGAAATGTGTGAAGCCTAAACAATCATCCTGAATCCGAATCTGATAGCTCTACATATGATCCTCTAGTGGAACGCTGACGTGGCTCCTGTATGACCCGCTGCCCAACCGTCCGCTGTGTGCCCTTAGGCAAAGCTGGCTCAGATGGGCCAGCCTCATCACCTGCATGAGATGGGCCAGCCTCATCCTGATGAAGAGGAGGGCATGCTGCACGCGCCACCGCTGCCATCTCTGCCTCCCTCGCCTCCTCTATGTATGCGCGTCTCAACTCCCATAGCCGTGCATCTGCGAATACTTGTGCCTCAAATCCAGCGTGAGTAATCATCTCTACATGTAGAAGCTCTACATGTAGAAGACGCTGGTCTCGGCCCCGCCCTAGCTGCTGCTCCACCCATTGCTGCAATGATGTCTGCAGCTCTGCCTCTCGCTTAATCCGGCGTGCCTCCTCTGCTCGTGCCTCGTCACCTGGCATGAAATCACCATACGAAAAGCGTCGTGGAACGCATGCTACAGCCACCGATGTATCAGCACCCTCCTGCATCAGCAACGCTCTCTGTGCCTCCTCCCTGTAGTGCTCTGTCAAGACTACGCGGGCGAATGGATCAATGGCCTGACGATGACCAGGATATAGATCATCCATGCCTAGTCCTCTGTATGTGGCCACATCAATGTCAGCAAAGGGCACACTGATCGTGCCACCATGTGGCGGGTCATGCAATGGAGATGTGCGATGTGGCCGCACCCTAGTCCAAACCACCCTACGATGTCAAACTCCTCGTGGCAAAGGACGCAAGTGGCAGCAGGAAGCCTGGCTATGACTGCTGCGTCTGTGGGTGTCCTAGTCGGCACATCTACAGGAGGAGCAGGGTATAGGGCCACGCTGGGGTCGATCCTATGGCGAGATGGATCACGACTAATATGCCTCAACTGCAAAATATAGTGCTCCACACGATGGTATGCTATGCGTGTCCAAATCCTCTGCTCCTCCAAATCTGTCTGCAACAGTCGTACACGAGACTCCATCTCCTGACGCATATAGATGTGCCTGCAATAATGCAAACATGTCGCGTACATGGTGAGAATTAACCAAAAAACTTCAGTTCAAAACACGCTACAAAAAAATAAACTAACATAATCAAAATAACTAACCTCGTCCCTAGACTCGGCCAACAATGCCTCCAACTCTGCAATCCGTGCGTCTCAAGCCTCCAACTCGTGTTGAGGCGGTGTAGATGTGGGAGGTGGTGTAGATGTGGGAGGCTCCATCGATGATCGAGGTGGGGGAGGTGGAATCGAAAGTGATCTCAATAGGGCAGAGACCATGTGCTGCAAGGATGATGCCACTGAATGAACATCCCCCCTAATCTGTCCTCCCACCTCTCGCAATGACGGTGCAGGGATGGTGTGCAACTCTGGTGCCTCGCGTCGACGCCAATCTGACACTCCTGACGCCCCATCCTACCATGTCCCGCTCCTGATCTTGGATGGGTACTAAGGTAGTTTACCCGATGACCGAGCACAAACTCAGCGTATAGTTGCATGGCAAATGACCTGGCTATCTGACGGTTGTGAGGCAATCGACCACCATTCACAGCGAGATATCTCGGATAAATGTGTGCTGCTATGATGGGGTGCCTACAACGTAAAATATGCAAGGGGAGCCCTGATCGTGGTCGCATCGCCTCGGTGTGACCATCCCAAAACATATCCTCTAAGGCCTGCCTGTGATGTGACTCACGCTCAAACAACTGTCGAATGGCTCTCCAATCCAAGCCACCACCAGTGATCTCTGCCTCAACCTGTGCCTGAAAGCTATCCACAACGTCCTCAACTGTGTCCAATCGACCCAGAGCCTCAATAACTGAATCTAGACTTGCAACCAAGTGAGGGGGTGCCCTAGCATCCTGCAGTGCCCTCATCTCAGCTCTCAGCATCTCTATCTGCATACGAATAGTGGTGCTAGAACCTGTGCGCTGGCTGGCGCATGCACAAAAAAAACACATGGAAATTAATATTTTATTTGGGTAATGAAAATAATATTCTATTCAATATGACTTATAATCTATTTACGTAATGAAATCTATTTGTACGTACTCCTTGATGAGGTAGGATGTCGTTGGGATCATCCTATGCACCTACCGGTAGATGGGCCAAATGTGTGGCTCAATATTATGTTTATCAAAGTCAATATTATTAAAAATTCTTAATTTTGATTAAAATTTTTTTAAACTCTAGTTGTTGCATTTTTAAACTTAGATGTCTCAAATATTTTTTCCTTATATGTTTCCCTTTTTTCACTTTTTATCCAATATGAAACTTTTCCACATGTGGTGTAAGGACCACATTGTCCACTTATGGCCCCTATACTAAGGACAGATAGTGGAGAGGTTTGGTTAATAAGACCTTCTTTGAATGCTTTACTGCCTTGGGTTTGCAATAGATATGGAGGAGATAGAAGGATACCTAATACATTACTTTGAACGATACACAAGCAAGGCGCATCTAGTATTTCTCGGACTACACATTAAAAAAGAGAGCGGGTTGACACTACAGAACTTTTAAAGCGAGAACTTTGAGAAAATGATTAAGCCTTTTCAATATTATCTATTTTGGTTGGGCAATCCACCTCAACTAGTGGCCATTCCTATAAATCATCACTTGGTTCCCATGCTTGGGGAGAGAGGAGACCTTTGGACAATCATAAATTACGTATGTGTTTTCGATGCACTGGTGCATTTACAAGATCCAATTAGCCATATGCTTATGCATCTAACCACTCTAGTGTTGGGGTCTTTGCCCATGTGGTGTGGTGTTTTAGGGATAATGCCCATGTGGTGTTTTATACAGCCTACTTACTCTACCTAAATTATGAAACAACTCTTAACCAACTATATAATCTATAATATTCCACATAAAAGATGATTTTTTAAAAGATGGTTTTGAAGACTAAAATTTAAACGTTTTTTTATTTAAATAAAAATAGCACCAATTTCAAAAATAGCATAAAACCTACTTTAATCTCTCTTTTTCTTGTTCTTGTTTTCTTGTTTTCTTGTTTTTAATACATGATTTTCTTATTTTAACAAAATTCTTATTTTCTTGTTCTTGATACATGATTTCTAAAAACAAAATTTAAACATTATATTAAATTCAAAACTTCAGTAATTTGTAAACTTCACTTATAAATTTTTTTAAATAGATTATTTTAAAAAACAAATTATATACTTTTTGACATTTAAATACAAACTTTACTAACTTAAACTCTTATTTTCTTTTTTTTAAATATCATTTTTAAAAATAAAATTTAAACTTTTTTTTATTTAAATATAAATAACACTAATTAAAAAAATATCTTTAATCTCTTTTTTTTAAAAGATGATTTCAAAAAACAAAATATATACATTTTCACGCTTTAAATAAAAAATTACGTAATTCCAAAAATAATTAAAAAAACTTTAAAATGCATTTCAAATTTAGAAATATTTTATAATTATTCCTATAAACTAAAATTTAAACGTTTCTTTATTTAAATAAAAATAGCACTAATTTAAAAAATAACTTTAATATCTTTTTTTTTAAAGATGATTTTAAAAACAAAATATTTACATTTTCACATTTTAAATAAATAATTACGTAATTCCAAAAATAATTTTAAAAAACTTTAAAATGCATTTCAATTTTAAAAATATTTTATAATTATTCCTATAAACTAAGATTTAAATGTTTTTTATTTCAATAAAAATAGCTCTAATTTAAAAAAATAACTTTAATCTCTTTTTTTCCAAAGATGATTTTTAAAAACCTAATTTTTACATTTTCACATTTTAAATAAAAATTTAAAATGCATTTGAAATTTGAATTATTTTATAATTATTCCTATGAACTAAAATTTAAACGTTTTTTTAAAAAATAACTTTAATCTCTTTTTTTTCAAAGATGATTTTAGAAAACAGAATTTTTACATTTTCACATTTTGAATTAAAAATGTCGTAATTCAAAATTTTAAAAAAAACTTTAAAATGCATTTCAAATCTAAAAATATTTTATAATTATTCCTGTGAACTAAAATTTAAACCTTTTTTTATTTAATTAAAAATAGCTCTAATTTAAAAAATAACTTTAATCTCTTTTTTTTCAAAGATGATTTAAAAAAACAGAATTTTTACATTTTCACATTTTGAATAAAAAATGTCGTAATTCAAAAATTTTAAAAAAACTTTAAAATGCATTTCAAATTTAAAAATATTTTAAAATTATTCCTGTGAACTAAAATTTAAACGTTTTTTAAATTTAAAATTTTCACATTTTAAATTAAAAATGTCGTAATTCAAAATTTTTAAAAAAATTTACAAATGCATTTGAAATTTATAAATATTTTATAATTATTCCTATGAACGTTTTTTTATTTAATAAAAATAGCTCTAATTTAAATTTTTTTTTTCATTTTCACATTTTAAATAAAAAATGTCGTAATTCATAAATTTCAAAAAAACATTAAAATGCATTTGAAATTTAGAAATTTTTTATAAGTTTTCTTATAAACTAAAATTTAATTAAATTTTAGCCAAAAAAAAATGCTACATAAAAAAAACCCTACTTAGACTCTCCCGCTCCGTCCATCTCCGTCGATGTCCGTCGGTCGCTCTCCGTCGCTCGCGCAATTCTGTCGACGTCCCGCAAATCCGAAATCGGTCGATGAGGAGGAGCTCGATCGAGGTATGCAGAATGAGGGGGGTCGCTCTCCTTTTATAAGAAAATTTAGGATTTCCCTACCTCGATCGAGGTATTCTGCATGCAACATACATATCGGATCGAGGTATAGACATGCCACGATACCTCGATGGAGGTATTGTGACATGCCCATACATCCTCCATACATCTACCTCGATCGAGGTATTGACATGCCACGATACCTCGATCGAGGTATTGTGACATGCCCATACATCTCGGTACATCTACCTCGATCGAGGTATTGACATGCCATGATACCTCGATCGAGGTATTGACATGCCACGATACCTTGATCGAGGTATGTCGGCAGCAGCCGAATGCCACATGTCTCGATTGACATATTCGACATGCAGCCAAGTCATCGGTCCAGCATACCTCGATCGAGGTATGTCATCTGCCCTGTCGACTGCCACATACCTCGATCGAGGTATGTTGGACATGCCACATTACCTCGATCGAGGTTGAGCTGGATTGCCAGGATACCTCGAACATGATAGATGTGGCATGTATAGGTGGCTTGCCAGCAAACCTCGATCGAGGTATAGGCTCGGTCCGGTGAAAAAAGCCCAGCACCTCGATCGAGGTATTGGCTTGGCTCGGTTGTCCTCGTGTGTGATTTTCATTAGAACTAATACCTCGATCGAGGTATTGGAGACCGAAGCAAAACCTTTGTATTTTCACTCGAGCGGGTGTCACACTCACCCAAAAGTGGTCCGGAAGTGGACACCCTTAGCTTGCTACCACCCACAAACATGCATCTCTCTCTCTCTCTCTCCTCTCTCTCTCTTTCCCTCACTCTCTGAGGCGGCATCACCTAGCCCAACTGACTAACACCAAAAGAGCAACCAAAGCAAAAAACTCACCAATAGAAGATGAAAATGGAAACTCTAGACTCTCCAAAAGCAACAGTGCAAGAAGCTTTGTTTGCAAAGAATGGGGGATGGGGCCCTTTTATAACCTATCACAAAAGTACCACGTGGTACCTTAATCGACCATGTGGTAGCTCAATGGCTCTATTTAAAAACCCTAGAAAATCTAACAGTCCTTGTTGCGATGCACGGTGTCCTACAAAACATTGTGCGATGTGGTACTGTACCGTGCAGTATGCTGGCTACCACAGGGTGACATCTTACACCACGTGGTACATCAAGGAAAGTACTGTGCAGTATTTGGCCATACTGTGTGATAGTTTCTTGATCAATAGGCACCTTTGATCGGTGGAAAAAAATGCATTTTTTGCATTTAGAATGTGAAGATGAGTTTTTAAATCTAAAAGTACATATTTTATTTTAAAAATGTTTTTTAATCCATGCTTAGGAGCACTTTAGGTGCATAAGGGAGGCCTTTTGGAAAGCCCTCAAAGAAAGGGAAAGGCTAAATCCTCTAATTGAATCTACAAAGATGCATCTGGTGCCAAAAATGGGTCTCAAAGGTCACAAAATCTAATAAACCCATCCTTTTTTGGGACCCTCTCAAAAGGGGGAGATTCCTTATACTATCTTTGCAAGAGACCTCACTAGCAAGGAAAAAGAAAAAGAAGTAGTATATTTTAGTTCTAAGAATGCTTTCAAGGCTCTAGTTGGTTGATCAAAAAACAAATGAGTGGTTGATCAAAAAGCAAATGAGTGGATATAAGAATACCCGAATGAATTTGAGGATATTCAGGTTAAGCTAGGATTGTTGAAATATTTCGAGGATAAGATAAGTTTTGAAGGATGGTTGGGTATGCTACCGAGAAAGGTTCAAGAAGAAACTTGATAAATGGAGAGGGTTCAAGGCTAACTTAGCTTGGAGGAAAATGGTTTTAAACTATTGCTTATGTCCTCTTGCCATCTTCTATACCTCTAGTTGGGATCCTTCTAAATCAAGGCTTGAAGCATTTATTAGAATGTGTAGATTCTTTCTTTGGGAAGATGATAGAAGGATCTCAAAGTTAGGTCATCATTCTTCACAAAGCCCAAGGAGGAAGGAGGGATAAGTTGGTTGACATAGAAGAGGTGGCATTGAAAGTATCAGCTTCTTAGCTAATAAAGGGAGTACTCAGCCCTAGGCTTGATTGGGCACACTTGCACTTAGGGAACCTTTTGCATGTAAAACACTTGAGGCCCCCCAAGTGCAATGATTTTTGCCCTATGTGGCCTTTGAACCTTGCCTCATAAAAGGAATCCCTCTATGGAAGTCATTGCAAAGCGATTTTAAAGCCCTAAAAGTCAGATTGTTTATTTGATAAAGGAAAAGATTGTTTATAGCAACATTCTTTAGTAGCATCATTAGCAAGGTAAAGTGCCATTTCCCAATATGATGACTCATGACCCATGATCTATTACTTGCCACGATGGCCCTATTACCCAATACCTTATCAATGGACCCTAGGAAATCACATGTTCCCTATGCTTATAGATTTATGCAGAGAAAGTGCATCACTATTTTGCTCACCCTCTATCTAGTTATACTTAAATAATATATGTGTGTTTGTGCACGTGTGTAGATGTGCTTGCAGTAGAAAATTCTAGGAAACAAAAAGTTGTGATTAACTCGATTGATGTAATGACCTAATTAACCCTTTGTTTTGGTGCACATTCTTAATGGCAAAAGGGAGCAATGGAAAATCAAAAGACACAACCATGCAGGTGGATGTGAGATCCAAGGATGGTAACACCAATGTTCACATCATCATAGTATAGGTCACAATATGTTACAACAATTATGACCATGTTATTGATCTAGAAAACTTACAAGCTCATGGAAATAATGTCCTTATCAATAGCACTCCAGGGATACCCTACCAATAGCAATCTTAGGGACACCCCTCCACTCCCTGCCAAAAGCAATCTCAAGGGTACCCTCTACTCCTTACCAACAGCAATCTCAGGGATACCCTCTACTCCTTACCAATAGCAATCTTAGGGATACCCTCTACTCCTTACCAATGGAGAACAAATTAATATATTGAACAAATTAATAGCAATCTTAGGGATACCCCTCCATTCCCTACCAATAGCAATCTCAGGGATACCCTCTACTCCTTATCAATAGCAATCTAGGGATACCCTACCAATAGCAATCAAAAAATCAAAATGTCAAGAATTCACATTTAGAGATACCTAAATGTGAAAAAGCCATATGCCAATAATTAAAACTAATAAAACAATTAAAAACTATTCTTAACTTACCCTTCCTCTCCCTACTTTCCATTTCTCTCTCACTTTGCAAATAAATCTTCAAACATGATGAGATCACATGGAACAAACACTTTGTGCTCACGAAAATGCTCTCACAATTGTACCAAATAGATTACAAGTCAATGTGTTGCATGCTTTAATTGCAATCTTGTAGGTGGAGATTTCTAGAGGGACTGTCCCCCTCACCACTCACTGACACTCAGGTCTGGTTTGATTATGCATGCACACTTTATGACATCCCAAATCAGTCCCTAACCTCTCACGTATGCCACACCCCACATCCTGCACCCTCTTCACTAGGGGGGGGGTAAAGGATGCCATAATGAAACTTCGTAATGGCCGAGCGAAGGATCATGAGGGACTATGCACTGAGTTCATTGCATATGGGATTAACCTCCTAGCCTCGATCTTTGAAAAGCTCTTTAATGAAGTTGTTTGTTTGGGGTTTCCATGCACCTGGACCATTAACACTATCTAACTCATCCACAAGGTAGGGGATCCCATGAGCCCACAGGACTACAGGACCATTATGATTGGACATGTCAAGTCATGTTGAGGACTTAGAACTCTCTTTGAGGAATTGATAATGCACTTCAATGTCTTTGTATGGGCATAAGAAATTGGGATCTTATCCAGCTAAATACTGCTCATTATCGGAATAAAGTGTGATAGGATCATCTCATAGAATCTCAAATTTAGAGAGTAACGCTTTAACCCAAGCTGCTTCACATGCAACATTTGGTAGATAATAATGCTACTATTCTAGTTTAGTAGAGAATAATGCTTTTTTTGGTTGTAGCTTACTTTGCTATGATAAGGCAACCTTCACGAGGCACTTCGCCATAGAGAGCTTCTACTCGGGGCACAACGGAGACAAGCTTCCAACTGATCCCTCTAAGAGCAGGAGTACTAAAATTTTCCATTCAAACTGTATGGAGCACACAGCCCCTATCGGGAGACATAGCTGAGACCTAGAGTCTGAGACACGTCACACTCACAACATCGGACGGACACACAGATTACACTTGGTGACCTGTCCTCCTTATTCAGACTTGGAACACAGCCCACAATAATAATAGTACCTTTGGTTAGGAGCAAGGTCATCGCCAGATGAAACGAGGCAAGTAGGGGTGGTTTGATTGTCAAATGAAACGGGCAAGTAGGGGCGGTATAACTATTGTTGCAATCCCCCATGCAATCAAGTATGTGCTCCTTACTCTACACACTGCAGGGGGTGAGAAAACATGTCTTGTGAATTCTCTAATTTTTTGGCAACTCAGGGTATTATTCATCAATGTATAGTGCCTTTACCCCATAGCAGAACGGGATGGCAGAGAGGAAAAATCGGTCAGAGATGGAAATGGGCATGTGCATGCTCAAAGGGAAGTCTTTGCTAAATAAGTTTTGGTTGGATGCTGTCATGTCCTCCACTATGTGCTCAATCGGGCACCCACAAAGGCATTGAAGACTATCACACCTTACGTGGCATGGCAAGGCTACAAACTTGAAATTTCTCATATGCGGGTGTTCGGGTCATTGGCTTATGCTCATGTGCCATCTCAACTAAGGCACAAGCTTGAAGACAGAGCTGTAAAATTCATATTCATTGGTTATAGCGTAGAGATCAAGGGATACAGGTTGTTTCAGCCTAGCACAAGCAAGGTCATTGTCAGTAGGGATGTTATATTCACTGAAAATGTGCCTCTAACTTGGCTGGAATGCAAAAAACAGCCTAGTGTTGATTCCTTAGATGTCTTTGATACATTGTTGCCTCTCTTTCAGTCGCCCACATATCCAAAGTAGCCAGTGCAGAGTGTTGTGCCATACAGTTCTACCAATGCACATCCTCCACCAATAGCTCCTACTCAACCTGATATGCCTTTAGTTGATGTCACCATGTTGGGTGGTTTTAAACAATTGTATTGTGGATTAATGCTTGCATCACAAGTGCAATGGTGGCTCAATAATTTTGACCTACCAGCACTAATGAACTTTAAGTCACCCTTTGTGTGGTTGAGTCTAGGTTCATACCAAAGTTGAGTCTAGGTTTATACCTAAGTTTGATTAGAACTTGTAATCCAAACATGAAGTAGTGCTTTATTAGGCACAAGCAAAAAAAGGAGCAAGAAAATGCCATTAAATGTGAAAGGACAATGATCCACACTAGGCCCACCTAAGAGAGTTAATAGTCATTATTTGGATTTAGTTCCCCTTGGCAATGGTGTTAAGGTATTTTACATGATGGATGTGCTTTAGTAGTGAAAGCTTTGAGTAGAATGCTTGAGTGAGAAAATCCCCCCCAAAAAACGCAAGCAACGATTGGCACAGGCAATTTTTGATGGAATTTTTGAGCGCCATTTGCTGCATTGAGGGTGCACCTATAAGATTGGACCAGCTCCGCTTTCCTTGACCAAAAAGCCATCTTCTTGGGCTTGATGGAGATTGTGTAGGAGGGGAAGATCCTTCTTTAAAATGGAGCCTTTAATTGGATGACCAACTTGGCTGTAGCCCCAATAACATACTTAAGGTAGCATTGTTTGATGAGATTAGGATGACTTCTTATTGCATTGGAGGGTTGCCATTGTTGTTTCCACTTGACCTCATGTGAATGGGGCCTTTGACGAGGTGACCTAGCACTTGACTGTATCTTCATGACTATTATTTTGATGAATAAGTGTTCTAAATCTAGATGTGCAGAGGCGGCATTTTGATGAATAATGGTCCATGGAGTGTTCCAAATCTAGATGTGCACATGTGCGCAACAAATCTCGCATGACAATACTCCAAGCATTTAGAGAGGTGCGGAAAGCTCTGGGCAAGGGAGGAAAGGAGGGGAGAAGCCACGTTGTTGCAAAAGGCGAGCAGTCAAGGCAAAGGCAAAGGCAAAGGCAAAGGCAAAGCCAAAGGCAAAAGGCCAAACCCAAAGTTTTAATAATAATATATAATTCAAGGGCCTTGTTCTTCAATTCAAAGCTCTATAATTCAAGGCCCTTCTTCTTCTTCTTCTTCTTCTTCTTCAATACAAAGCTCATCTTTCTTCTTCTTCATCATCTTCTTGTGAGCTTTGTAAGCTATGGCACTTTATATATGCTGCATTGCTTGTGCATTCTTCCCTTGAAGCCTCCATCGCCATGTCTTGGAGCCTCGGCAGCTGGAAACGCCAATCTGATTCTTTCCATGTTCTGCTTGGCTATGGCGATCGTGAGCACCCCGCTGATCCCCTCCCCATCCTCTTCCGTAACGGCCTCCCCCTCCACCCCGCCGATCCTGGCTTCCCTGCCTCCGCCGGTCCCGATCCCACCTCGCTCTGCAAATTCCAAATCCAATTGGATTGGTCCGCCGGAGACGATGAGGAGCAGGTCGCCCTTAAGCTTCAGTCCCAGCTCATGGTTACCCTCCCCGCCCCTCACGACGAAGTGCAGGTTCGCCTTGAATTGGTGTCCCCTGCTCACCTGGAGAACGATGACGTCCCGATGGGATCGGCTCATGATCCAAGCGGGGGGGATCCAGAGCCGTTGGTTCGAGTGAGCTTCACCGTGCGTAAGAAACGAGAAACTTTGAAGGCGATCTCCGTCACCAGGACTGTCGGCTCGAGCCCTCAAGGCGATGGGTGGGGTGTGTTGACGAGATTGATGGGTTCGGGTGCTTCCGAAAGGAGTTTACCGATCAGCGTCACAGAACAGCTTCTCGGATATACGCAGCATTGGCGATCGCTGGCAGTGCTGAATCTATCCGGATGTTCGCTTACGGTACGTTTTCGGACCACAACTTTCCCATAATAGCGTGGTCGAGCATCCAGGCCTCTCTCTGATTGGGATAGTTGCTTGCTTTGAGACAGACACTGCCCATCGACATCTCCCGTCTTCCAATGCTTAAGAAAATATATCTGGATAACAATAAACTATCTGTCCTTCCGCCAGAACTTGGCCAGCTCGAACATTTGCAAGTGCTTCGAGTGGATCACAACATGCTTGTATCCATTCCAGGTGAGTTTACTGTCTTTGGCGTCCAGTCAAACAAATTTCTGTTCTTGATTAATGGATTCGGAGGTGGTGCTCTCTCGGTGTGTCGTTGCTACGGGCAATTAGTAAATTGAGTTGTTGTTGCTTGTACGGCTACGATTTTTGATTTTGATTTCAATGTCCGTGGCAGCTGAGTTGAAGCAGTGTTCTGTCTTGGCCGAGCTTTCCCTCGAGCATAACAAGCTAGTACGACCTCTGCTGGACTTCAGGTGCATACCACCAATGGCATGTTTGGGACCTTAAGAATGTTTTACCAAAAACGTTATGTGGCATATAGATATGTAAAGGGCCATGTTCTTTTGTAGATTATGCAAGACCTAGAGAGCAGCTTATGTTTGGGTCGTGACGAGATCATAAGTCACTTCACTTATTACAAACCTAAAGGCAGCTTAATGGTGCCATCTAAGGGTATTTAATTACCGAGTAGTTCTCTTTTCAGGTTCTACGGTTGCTGTGTGACTTGCATTTCAGATTCAGATTTGTACTCTTTTTTGTTCTCTATTGTCACCAATGTTTTCAGTAATCCTCATCTGTAGGATTGCATACATTCCACTGTTGCGTTTTTGACAAGATTGGTGCCTTGTTTGTAGAGCAATGGCAGAATTACACACACTTCGGCTCTTTGCAAATCCACTCGAGTTTTTGCCAGAAATACTTCCCTGCACAAAATTGCGATATCTATCCCTAGCAAACGTTCACATTGATGGTGACGATGACTTATCAACGGTCAAAGTACACATAGAGGTGTGGTACAATGGCTTTATGCACGTGCTTGTTGGATGAGTGGATTGCTAAGGGCTGGTTTTTGTATTCACACTGTTCTTTAATTGAACGACACACCAAGTAATGCTCCATGCAAGTTACACAAAATGTAGCATATCGAATTGTCATTTATGCTGCAACAGGACAGGGACTATTCCCTCTTTCATGGTGTGAATTTCAGTGTCTGCTTTTCAAAGATTTATTTCTATCTGAGGCTTGTTGTCATAGTTAATTATTTCCTTAAAAAGTGTCTTCAGGAGACAATGTCCTTACCTCATTTGATGGGTTTGTAACGTTTCATGCTGCTTCTCTTTTTCAATTTTGTTGGGCTCACCTAGCAGGTTGCATTCTGTACTCTTCCATCTGGTGCAAGTCATATTATGATGTGCATTTTTTCTGCTCGTACCACATATTCACCGTTATGATAAGAGCTCGATAAGAGCTAGCAAAGGTCATATTCTTAGACAATCCATCAAAGTGAAAGGTACGAAACTATGGATAGTATAAGCCACTAGATCCCAACTTAAGTATAAGTCCACTGAGTTAACAAAGGTGAAGCAACTAGAAAGATGGGTAAGTGGTTTGTCTATCATGAAGGTAAGGCTTTCATTAGTAGGCAGTTTGAATCAAAACCTAATTAGCTGCCATCTCCACCAGTTTTCCAACATGTTAGTAAAGGGCTTTAAGAGACCAAATGCATTAAGACAGTCGAAGCTCATATGCTGCAAGATTCCAATGTCTTTTTTCTTTTTGCTAAAAGATCCTTCTTATTAAGTAGGAACACAAGGCACTACAAGCACGCCCATGCACACTCCAAAAGGCTTGGAAGGATTATAGCAGCCATGCTAAGGAAGAAGCAAAAATGGCTGTAACAAGACCGTTGTTGCACATAAAATGACACAACAAGGGTTTATCCGTACTGCCATTTGATGAGACCAGATGCAATTCTGAATAATTTTTACTACTGGTACAATGCATTCGAGGGAGTAACTCGAGCAGGATTCAAGAAGCAATTTACCAGAGAGCCAATAAAACGTGGTTGAAACCAAGTTCTGAGCAGCCAAAACATGAGCATTTTACATTTATAGAAAAGATTCATATGGATACTAGTCATGACTGGTTCACACAGCTAAGCTGAAGGAATGCGAACCCAACTTGATTGCCCAAATTGAGAGTCAGAGGTTGGTTCCTAAGCAGGGGGATCATGTGTGGTCATCCAATGGATTTGTGCATGTGAAGCCAGATAGCGTGTGTTCTTATATGTTTTAATTGCCACTTAAACAAGAATGGCGAGTAAAAACTCCCCTAACAATGACATGCTGAAAGATGAAGAATAATAAGTTGCAATGCCACCAATCTGGATTACATAAAAAACAATAGTAAGAAGGGTTCCTTTAAAAAAGCCCAGGCCATTTCACAGGCACTAGTTAGTAAATGACATTTTTCAGCTTTCTAGAAGCCAAGGAGTTCTGCTTTCTCATGTCCAACTTGATGCTAATGTTTGCCCTTTTCCTAGTTGTCTCATTTTTGTATGCCATTCGGCAATCCATCATCATTATTATATATATATTGTCTAGACTCTTTCACCCTCAACTCCTCCACCGTTGGTGATGTGGCGTTCCAGTTCTTGTTCACATCTCCTTGGAGTCCCATTCCCGTTCCAGAGGGGTCGACGTTCCTGAAGAACATTCCTGTTCAGGGTAACTCCATGTCACCGAGCATTGCTGCCATGAACGTCAACTTAGGAGTATGGACAAACGGAGGAGTGATGAAGATAAAGAATGCGAAGACAATACAAACATAAATAATCAGGCAACAAGGTAAAATAGAAGGATGATGAGGTAAGGACAAACAAGTAGATTTAAGGAGAAGGCAAGCGATAAGAAACCAGCAGGTGAAAGAAGGGGCAGAAAAAAGGAGGATGAATATACAAAAGCAGTTAGAGGGAGCTTAGGAGACATGAGGCATTGGGAAGCTATAGGCAAAAAAAGTGCAAATGTAGGCAGGTTTCTTGGAGAATAACATACAGGAAGTTGGGTGTTTATGCAGGATCAAGGCAAGCAAAGGGAGGAGGGCACCGGAAGAACTAGAAGTGTTTCTCCAGGATTATGGCAAGCAAAGGGATGAGGGCACTTGTTGACAAAGACTGCGAAGGTGAAGAGAGGCAGCACCGAGTAGAGCATGAATGTAAGGTGAACAAAGGAAGAGAGACAGCAATTGGCATGTGAAAGCAAGGAGGTATGACAAGCAAAGGGAGAAGAGGTGGATAATAGCAGATTGTCATGAAAATGAAGGTGACCGAGCAGGTATGAGAGGGCTTCATCAAGGTATTGCTGCAAGAACAGACAAGGCAACACATAGTATTGGGGGGGGCATAAGAAGCAAGGAGCAGGCATATGAAAGCAGGAAGCTATGACGGGCAAAGGGAAGAAGGTGGGCTGATAGCAGGTGGTGAAAACAAAGAAGTGAGAAGCTATGTCAAGCAGCATGACAGACAGTAAATGCAGGTTGAGAAGTAGAAGACGTGCATAGGGAAAGCAATTTGAATCATATTACAAGCAAGTTAACATCTAGTGATGACTGGCTATAACGATCCAGGAAGATGGATATTTACTAAAGCCATTTCACAGATTATTTAAGGGTCTTTCCACTTTATGGACTAAGAATACACTGCACAAAATGGCTTAGGCTAGCTATGATTATGAGCAGTGGAGATGGAAAAAGAATGGCAATGATGGGGTTATCTTGGAAGCAATAGTGGTGGATGTAGCTATTCAATTCATACGACCTGACATTGTGAATTTTTAGAGTTAAAATGTAGGAGAACATGCAAAAGAGAAGCTTAATTGAACATGGAAAACAGTGTAACACTGAATGATATTTTGGAAACAGCTTTTTAAAAAGTCTGTAGGGGCCAGTGTTGAGATGCAAGAAGGTAGAATATTGCATGCAAAAGCTTAGCTGAACTGTGGAAAAACTAAATTATTTAGAGAAGATGTTAGACACAATGCTATCATTGAGCTTTATTATAAAATGCAAGAGAACATAATGAATGCAACAGCAGAAGCTTTACTGGACCGTGGAAAGCTACATAACTAAAATGAGATGCAGGGGTTCAAAGAGTGTCATCAAGAGGCAAAAGCTAACAGGAAAATTCACCAGCAAAAGCTTACGGAGCCATGGAAAAAATTGAATTAATGAGAAGAAATATTAGACATAATGCTGGCATTGCATTTAGCTTCATTGTAAA
Organism: Dipteris shenzhenensis; assembly: GCF_047967505.1. Lineage (NCBI taxonomy): Eukaryota > Viridiplantae > Streptophyta > Polypodiopsida > Gleicheniales > Dipteridaceae > Dipteris > Dipteris shenzhenensis. Next base: position 4,234,747 of record NC_141618.1, on the reverse strand, counting down.
ATGCAAGAGGACATAATAAATGCAACAGGAGAAGCTTAACTAGACCGTGGAAAACGAGGTAACTTAAATGAGAGGCACAGTTTTAAGATGGTTTTAAGGAGTCAAAGAGTTACAGTGCAAGTGAATGTACTGCATAAGCTAAACCAAATCATGGAGGACCAAGTAACCAGGACATGCCGGGATAGCACATGCAGTTAAGAGACTTCCCTGTTAAGTGCACCAGCTGAATTAAGTCCCCTTCTGAAGTGAGATCACAGAAGCTACACAGTTTAACTGATGTCACCCAAAGTAGTGAAATCTTTGAACAAATATCCAGTTTATATGATGCTTTTGTGCTCAACAAATCTTAAGGGTTGCGGCTTTTCTTAAGAAACAATACCTGTCTTACTGTTTTCCATGCTGCAACTCAACTGAAGGTTATGTCTGACTGCATTTAAAGCTTGGAATAGCCCGCCCTATAACTGTCCAATTGCAATGGGAGAAGGTACACATGAATGGAATGCATTTGAGTGTTTCTGCCATCATCTTACACATGCAATTTCTTGATGATAAATGGTTTATTTCTTCTTCTTTTTTCCACAGAAAAGAACTTTATATTAATGCTTATAAAACCAACCATACAAATCAGCAATTCAAGAGGTGTTGATCATGGGAAGTAAAGAGGGAACCAGCTTTCAGAAGACCAGCCTGTCTCCAGAGAACTTAGTCACTGCCTATTGTGTCTTTGGAATAGGGGCTAACAGCCAGGGTGAAGGGGTATACATCCAGCAAATACCTCACTCTGAATACATAAAAGGTACCTGCAGGCCAAGCCTTGTAGAAATGCTCCCGCCTTTCGGCAGTTGCCCTAGATCCTGCCGTTCTACGCTCCCAAGTGACGTGCAGGGTGTAAATGATATCTAGATGGTGATGAGAGTGGCCACTGCGGGACTTTGTGGGGATTGCATTAGTCAGAACAATGGGTAATCTCACCATGTGGGAAAAGAGAGTAAATTTTTTCTTTCACCCATGTGGAAAGTAGATATGCCATCAATAGATCTTTCCCTAATCACATTAGAATTAAGTGGTGCAAGTAGAAAAAGGTGGATTGTTCGAAAAATCCAGATTAAAAGACTATTAAAGTCACAAAGAGGAGACTTACATAACCCCGGCTGCAGCTTATGCTTGCGGACTGATTAGGGCATAGGTATTACTTTTTTCCCAGGCAAGGGGGGACTCTTGGAGCCATGAGTCTCGAAGGTTTTCTTTTTCCTAGCAACTGTACAATTGCTGATCTCTTGCTGGGTTGTTATGCTTTTTATGGTCCACCCTGCATTACATCTTGTTGTTTACTCTCAAGACATCTCCTCAGACCCAGTTGTGGGGTTTCTTGCATTCCTTCCTTCTTGTCAGTTGTGAGGTGTGTAGAATTGTACTAGCTAACGAGAGCAAAGTCAGGTCTGTTGATGGTTAGTGTGCCAAGATCCTGCAGGGGCAGTTGATTTCAATTGGGAGGATTTCATTGAATGACACGACTCACGAAATTGTTAAATCCTTGTCTGACTACATGAGGCAAAGTGTTTGTGATATTAAAAAATTATAAACATGTGAAAAACGTTTAGATATTTACAGATTTGATAAAATTATTCTATACAAAATTTGGCCGTGGAAACAGCGCATTTTAATAAACATATTCAAGCTAAAGAAACCCTTTTTTTTTTTTGCAAAGCAAATGGCATCACTCCTAACAATTTTCTGCTTGCAAAATTTGCTGTGAAAAATCAAAGTTTTCATAGCAAGGATGCTTCCTTACTGTTCTGTATTCATATGCAGGTGGAAAACATATCATACTTTGTTGCGGCAAAGCACAAGCTTAGTGCATTCTTTGCTCTCATATTCCGTTTCTCATCATGTCAACATCCATTGCTAGCTTCTGCTCTTGCAAAGATTGCTCAAGATGATGGCAATCGTTCTGCCATCGGGAAAGATGAAAGTGCTGTACGCCAGCTCCTAAGTATGATGCTGAGTGATGATCGCCACGTGGTACACATTTTCTTGCTACAAAGAACCTGTGTGAAACTTCATAGTTATTGCCTACTTGTACCTCCTGTCTTGTTGGATCAAAGTTTTATTTGGGATCCTTGAAGTAGTACAGAGAACATACACAGGCAAGAAAATAACTAAAGCATTTATGAATTCTCACCTCCTTCTCCCTTCCCGAAAATAAAAAACCCTAATGTAGTCCTGAATCTGGAGGAATTATTCAAAATGGCAATGTGATAATGGAAGAGATTAGTATGAGTACAAGGATACCCATTGTACTCCTACGCTAGGGAGCCTGGATCACTGATGTATTTGTTCGTTGTTCTCATAGGCTATTTTGGCATGTGGGTGGGAGAGAGAGAGAGAGACATTCCAAGTATATATTAGGGTTCACATCCCACACTCTATTATACAGTGGGCTGATTGAGTGTTTGTCTTTTTTTAACTGCAGGTTGAGCAGGCATGTTTGGCTTTGTCTTCACTAGCCTTAGATGCTTTATTGGCATTGCGCTTGCTGAAGGCTGACATCATGCAACCCATTGAGGCAGCTTTGAAAGCTTCGGTTTCTGATCCACTTATACCAATGCTTCAGGTTGTAGTCAACCTTGCTTTTTCATCAGATGCTGTTGCTTCAAGGATGCTAACAAAAGAATTACTGAAGCAGTTGAAGAATCTGTGTGCACATAGAAAACCTGAGGTGAGATCTAGTTTTCTTAAATGTGGATATGCCTAAAAAAAGTGGATTGCAAGGACGAATATGGATTTTGTATGCAAATATTGCGCATGGAAGATAAGGTTGTTCTCCTCTTAAATTAGGTTCAAAGGCATGCTTTACTGGCAGTTGGAAATCTAGCCTTTTGTTGGGAGAACAGACGAACTCTGGTTGCATCTGATAGCCTTCGCAGATTGTTGCTCCGCCTTTCAGCTGCACCCAATACATCTGTTTCCAAAGCAGCTATGCGAGCTTTGGCAATTCTTGGTATGATCATTCCGTACGATGGACTGGATGAGCTTACACAGATTCAGCTTATTATTGTCCTTCAATGGAAATCTTTATATAGCTGCTGTGTTAAGATAGAAAGACTCTGAGTATCAGGCTGAATGCTTTTTATCACAGGTGAGAATGAGTACTTGCGGCGAGCAGTCAGGGGAAGACCTGTAGGAAAACAAGGTCTATGCATTTTGTCCATGGATGGAGGGGGGATGAGGGGACTGGCAACAATTCAAATGCTGCGGAGGCTAGAGGAGGGAACTGGGAAACGCATATACGACATGTTTGATCTTATTTGTGGCACATCGACTGGTGGAATGCTTGCAGTGGCATTGGGCATAAAAAAGATGACACTCACTGAATGTGAAGAGATTTACAAGAACCTAGGTAAAGTCACGTCAGATTGATTTTATCTAGGCATATCAATCTACTTAGATATTGGTTGTGTGTATTACGGTTTGTGTAAATAATGTACAATATTTTACAAAATCATTGAAAGTGAGTCTTTTTTTAGAAATAAATGATGCATGATAAATAGTTTTTCGATGCCTATCTGAATTCAGTTTCAGAAATTAAAACATAAAACTTCTAAAGTCTGGACAAGGAAACTACTAAACCATGCTATACTATACAGCATTTTACGTCATGGTAAATGCTGAAGTGGCTCTTCTCTCCCATGTGCTCCAAGACTCTTTGATCTTATTAGTGGCTATGGTGTATGGGCATCTATAAAGAGTAAGAAAGAGAATGAAAATGTTTTTTTAAAATTGCTATGAGACTATAGTATCATAAGATGTGAGTGTGTGTTATGGGTTCTTTGTAATTCAGGATTTTCAGTCTATTGCTCTGTTCATGTACAGTTTGTGGGTTCATGTACTTCTATTGCTCTGTTCATTTACAGTTTGTGGGTTCAGAAATATTTGTGCATCTCTAAGTGTTTGAAAAGAGTCCTAGATCTATCCTCTGTGTTAGAGGTTGAAGCATTTGAGTCTCTATTTGCAGGCTGTTGGTTGCCTCATATACCTTTGTCATACTCGGCCTGATCTTCAGTATGCCATTTCCCAGCTCAGCCGGTACATGCACAAGCCTAGTACGCAATATTGGCAAGCAGTGAAGCGGGTCTTTCGATACTTGAAGGCCACGCAGCATTTGGGTTTACTCTATGGTTCAGAGGCTCCACTTGTTTTGCATGCATTCACGGACAACAATTGGGCAAGATGTTATGACACTAGGGTGTCACACAGTCGCAATTGTTTTATGCTTGGAGCTTCATGCATCTCTTGGTTCAGCAAGAAGGAGCCTACAGTTGCCACATCCAGTTGTGACACTGAGTACAGAGCAGCTTTCACAGCTACAGTAGAATGTGTTTGGCTTCGCAAGTTTCTTGCAGATCTTGATATCATTCAGCCCGACTCTACTACGATCTACACCGATAGCCATAGTGCTTTGGCGATTGCTAGAAACCTAGTGTTTCATGCGTGCACAAAACACATTGAAGTCCACTATCACTGTGTTCGAGAGTGACTGTGTGGTGGAGACATCTTGTTGTCCTATGTTCCCATCGACGACAACTTGGTAGATCTTTTCACAAAAGCTTTACCGCGTCCCAAGTTTGATGCATTTCGACATGCTTTACACTTGGCTCCTTTTGTTACGTGAGGGATCACTCGATACATATCATAGGTTCTATAGCCCTTTGGGATGAATATATGCAACCAGATGTAGTTTCTAGGTATTTTTGAGATATTTCCAGGATACTTTAGTCATATCATGGAGGGGGGTTTGTTAGCACTTAGCCCTGGTATGAGCCTTGTAGGTCAGGTCAACTCTATGAGTTGACTTCTTTGGTCAACCAAATGGTTGCCTTAGGGGCAATATAGGCCACCCTTTGTATTTCCCTCTTATCTATTTGAGCAGTACTATGTTTTGCTCCAGCTTGTTTTTTGCTTCCCACATGCCACTCCCGTTTCATTGCTTCCTCCACCCAACAGATTCCGCAAGATATTGATAGTTGGTGGGTAGTTTCCTTCCGACCGGATATTTCTTTTTGCTATTGGTGTACTCTTCAAAACAAGGAAGAATCACTGCAAAGTAGAATTGTGAGTGCTTAATTATTTGAAGGGTACTAGCACATACAGAATCAATTACAGCACAGGTGTGGAGATAGGAGGATTCTGTGATTTTGATTTGGCAGGTGATTGGGATACTAGACACTCGACATAAGGGTATCGTTTCATGTTTGCATCAGGTGTCATCTGATTGCTTAGCAAGAAAGAGCCAACAGGTGCATAGTAAAGGCAGCTTGCAATGCATCCTGCGAATTGTTATGGCTCAGTTGGATTTTGGAGGATATGGATGCTCTTCAAGAGGGTGCAACAGTGATTTGTGCGACAATCAGAGTTGCATAGCTATTGCCAAGAACCCTTTGCTGCATGCTTGAGCGAAACACATTGAGGTCCATTACCATTTTATCCAAGAGCTCATCAGCGAAGAGATTGTGGAACTGATGTACTGTCTGACTTCTGACAACACTTAAATGTGCTCACCAAGTCTCTTCCCAGAAACCAGCTGGAGCACCTCAGATGAAGCATGGTATAGGCCCATGATGAGTCATTGAGAGGGGGTGGTAGAACAGGCATGGGTATAGGCCCATAATGAGTCATTGAGAAGGGGTTTTAGAACAGGTCACTAACACATCCGTGAGCCCCATAGGAGGAGTACACGGGTTCAGTAGTCCTGGAACAGTGGTATACAGCACAGGCTTCTTTATGGAGAGATTGCCAGGCTGGAACACACCCTGGAACAACGCACTGGTCAGGAACAGTGCAGGCAGATCTGCAGCAGATTTCACAGCTGAACACAAGCCTATCTATAGGCATGGAGGGACCTGAGAAAGGTCAGGTTACAGCTGGTTGGCAGCAGGCAGTAGACATGCTGCTGGGTCGGGATTTCACAGACCAGGTTCAGCTGGTCTGGTCAGTTCTGATTACTGACCAGGTCGGCCTGGTCAGGGCAATAGGCTGCCTCTAAACAAGGCCACAAAGCCCCTAAACAAGGCCACAAAGCCCCGATGGTCCATCTGACTGAATCTCTTCACAGAAGGCACACAAGAGCAGAGATCGGGCATCTGTTTTGTCAACAATACTTCAGTTTTGCACGTCTGATCAGGCTGCCCTTTTGCCCAGCAAATCACTGCATCTCTCTCTCTCTCTCTCTCTCACAATACTAGGGCCCATGACAACAATCGGGCTGGACCCCCCCGAGGTCTTTTTCTTTTAGAAAATTGTAAGTACAGATTACAATTCATCTCACGTGCCGCTTCGTTGAAAAACATACGGAATTCATTTTACAAAGAGCTCTCAGCTATTTCTTTGGCAACATGTCAAGTGTCAAAATATCTAACTACCACCTTAGCACTGACACTCAGAATTCAATGCAACAGAAAGACAGTACAGCAGGCTCAGATAGCTCAGCATGAGCAAGCCCATAAGGCTAAATAATCTAAGGATGCATTGGTAATTGAGGGACTGAAGGACAAGGTGGCTCAAGCCTGATCTTCATGGGCTGAAGAGGTTAAGGGCACAGCTGTTGCCCAGGCCCCCACTTCCCATCAAGCACTTGCAAAAGAGATGGATGGGATTTTGAAAGAGGAGCAGAAAAGGCAGAAACGACAAAATGACATCATCATCAGGAGAATGCCGATTACTTACCTCCAAAGTGCAAGGAATCCTCAACAGCAAGTACATGATGCAGAATATTGCTCTCATGGGAGCCTGCAGGTTCGGTAAGGTGCAAGAGAATGGTGGGGCAAGACCCATTGTCTGCACTTCTTTTAGAGCCCCATGGTGGAGCAAGACCCATTGTTTGCACTTCTTTTAGAACCCCAGGTATGGCATGGTATCCTATGTAGCAGTGCTATATTTCTGTGGGGTTTGCCTTTCTACATGGGCAAGGATCTGACGCCACAGCAGCAGACAGAGAGGCGTTAACAGCAGGAAAAATCTGCAGAAAAACATGGAAAAGGGTGGCACAGGCATGTCTTTCCAAAATAGGAAGATCTGGTCTACGGGACCAGCTCGCAGCTTCGCATCTGCTTTTGTAATTGCAAGGGCTACCCTTGGTGGACAGGGGCAGGCCTAGGCCTAGCAGTTAAGGATTCAGATATTATTGTCTTGGTAGAGTCATGGGATCATGATGCCTGCTGTGGAAAATGCCATAGATGGTTGTGTGGCAACACCAAACTCGTAACTCTGAATGGCATGCCTAAATGAAGAGACATAGAAGCATTCACATGCCATGCCCCCATCGGCAAAAGTGTCATTGACTACGCCTGATTGCTGGAGTCACAGGAGCCTTGGACTAGTGGGTCAATTTGCTTTGGGGACACTTCAACCAAAATCAGGCCACCGGGCACTTCATCTACACTTATCATAGCCCATCAGGCAGCCACCACCCCACACAGGCCATGCCCCCCTCCAGACTTCAAGCAAGCAGTGACTTACAAGCACAAAGTTGAGGACTCACTACTCCGGATGGACAGCAATAGATTTCCTGTGTAGGAGAGCTGGAAGACTTTCCAATGCCTTTTACGAACTTTGCAAATACTTGACAAGGGAGTGCTAGAAAATTACTATGGAATAGGATTAAAATAGCCCAATTTGAAGGCACATGAAACATTTGGAGTAATAATGTTGAGATGGCAACAATCAGAAGGGTACTTAAGGGCTTGAGCACTCCTTATTGGGATTCAGAATTTGGTGGGGTCGAAGATAGCTGGTGTGGAGTTTGTTAAATTTTTTGTCTTTTTTGGAGTTCCTTCTTACAACAGCAAAACTATGAAAAAGAAAATAAACAAAAATGGCAAAAACTGTGGGGGACTTGGAAGGCTTATTGCTTTGGAATTTCATTGCCTAATTTGCAAGGAGGTTGGCATGAAATTTGTAGTGGATGGCCTCAATGGCAAGAGAAAGTTGTGGGTTGGCATAATCGTGTTACTCGTATATAGACAATAATATTTTGTTTTCTTTTTTATTTTCTGTTGTGTAATATTTCGTGTTAGCTAAGTGTGATTGGATTTGAGAGATGTGATTGGATTTGAGAGATCTTATTTGATCTGAGCGCCCCTTGGTAATACTCCTGTTGTGGTTTTGCCATAGGAAAGTTGGTATTTGCTGAACCACCCCCAAAGGACAATGAAGCAGCAACTTGGAGAGAGAAATTAGATCAGCTGTACAAAAGCTCTTCTCAAAGTTTTAGAGTTGTGGTTCATGGATCCAAGGTACTCCACTCGCATAATCCTGTGGTTCAACTGTCTCCGTTTGAAGCTGTTTTTTCTGCATTTTGTTAGTACACATGCTGCTATTATGAGGCAAAATGGAATAATGCTTGACAAATGATAAAAAACATTAAACAAAAGAAATAGGTGAACATAGAGACACATATAGGACACTTTTCTAACTCTCCCCTTTTGAGAAGCTTCAGAAAAGAGGGACTTTGCTCACATCCTCATTGCACAGACCTCTTGAAGGCTTGTTGTTTGTAAGAAGTGCTTCTGTTGGAAGCATAAGTGCATTATGGTTACATTTGGGTGTTTTTTTGTTTTATCTTCTTGTGATCCTATCATGTCCCCAACATCTGAAAGACATCTTATAATGTCCACTGTACCCCCTGTCAAAGCTAATCTATTGCAAGAAGAGAGACTTTCGAGTAATGCTATGGTGGAAGAGCAGCATCGCCTCCACTCCACCATTGTCAGCTTAGCTGCCATGGGATCTCCGAAGAATCCTTCTGCTTGGTCTTAGTTTACTTCTTTCTTCTTTGCCTTCGACATTTCTTAATGGCGAACAGCATATTCTTGATAGCACATGAATATGATGTTACTGCAAGTATTGTACAAACTGCACCTATCAGTACATTGGGATGCATGCAGCAGAGGACACTTTCTTGGAATTCTTGCAGCAGCCTTTCGAAATGTGCAAATTCCAGGCTATTTGAGTGACATGTGTGCACATATCATCAAGTGCTGTCCACCACCTGTCTGTACAATTGCCCACAGCTAATTTATTTTATGTAATTACACTTTTTCTGGTGTCGGTCATGCAAGAATTGTTACATAGTCCAAATTTAATTGCAAGGAAACATGGGGTTTCTCAAATCTCACACAAAGTTTTATAGCTGTAACTTCAAAGTAGCAATGTTAAAACTTTCTAACAGGAAATGGAATTGGAACATTGGGTATTAGGATACTGTTTCCCAAGGGCAACATGGATTCCTTCAATCTTATTCATGGAACTACTTTTATATTCACAGATACGATTTCCACTGGGTTCATGTATGTTCAAGCTCTATCAAACCAAAGGTGAGATATGGATACACAATATATTGTGACAACTGATTTACCCTGAACCCGTGGGGTCTCTCAAGCTGACCCGCACGCTTAGATGTCATGCGTCAGGTCCATGGCTTTACCTAGTTTAGTACAAATTTGTGCTTCATATCATAAATGCCTGGCTCACTGGGGAGACCTCAGACTAGCTTTTGCAAATGATGCAGCATCGATTATCAACGTCCCAAGCTGTTGGTCATTACACAGTCTCAAGCTCAAATAAGCATACAAGAGAGAGTTTATGTGTCTATGCTTTTCTGTAGAGGGAATTAGTGTTAGTGGAAGATTCAGAAGGGGAGTAGCGAATATTCTTTTACAAAAATACTCATACAAGCTTCCACCTTATGCATTAGGCTCCATGCCTTAGCCTTAGGCCTCTATCCTTGCTAGGAATGCCTAGAGTTCCCCCCTAGCCTATGTTAGACAGTAATGTTATATATGGCAATCTGGAATGATTTTGTAATGAACCTCAAGTTTGGACTATTGTGGATTGACTCTAGGATTTCAGCAAGAATATGGTGATGATGGGGGTATGTATGATCTTAGAATTGACGGAGCCGAATGTTCATCATAGAAACAAATGCACAGGAGTGTACATACAATTTGAATCATCTGATTCAGTAGCTTAATTACACAGCCGTTTTTCTGTTCCTGTGAGCATTCTCTTTTCCTAATCTACGTCTGTTTGAGGTTTGATAATGAGCATATCTGAGTTGTATGAGTAAGGTGATAAATCTTTAATGTTCATGACATTGTATGCTTTTTGTCTAATTGCAAGTTTACTGTTCTGCTCCCGTTGGTGACCTGCAGCATAATGCAGATCAATTTGAGCGCCTCCTGAAGGAGTTGTGTGCAGATGAGGATGGTGATCTGCTGATAGAGTCTGCTGTGAAAGGCATTCCAAAGGTGTTTGCAGTGTCGTCACTTGTTAGTGTGACACCAGCACAACCATTTGTTTTTCGAAATTATCAGGTGCCTAAAAAAACTTCTGCAGTTTCCACATGATGATTGACCCTTATTAGAGTGCAGATTTCTGTTTTCCTTGCCAAAGATCAATTTGTGCCTATTGCCACTATATGTATACGTATAGGTATGTATGTACTTTAATTGCCACTATATGTCTAGAGGGTGCTGCTACTTGCAAGCCAATGTATTCTCTGTTTTCCCTTTCTGTGTATGATGTGTCAACCTGTAACTTTACATACTTTAAACATGCATTTTCATGATGACAATTGAACTTTTAAAGTCACTCAAAAATCCATTACTAGTGGTAGAATCTGATCTTGAACCTTACCAAAGTGATCATGAATCTCCCAACACCTTTTTTTAAGCAAGGATCGTATTTAAGAAAGACTCATGGGTAATGCCAGATACAGAACACGGATACCCAAGCCTTCCAAAGATTAGAAGAGGAACATGCAGCCACTGAAAGAGATGATGGTCAAATTATCAATCCATGTGTTTTGTTTGACTATTGGTTGATCTATGTGTACTCTCTTGCTAGTGATTCTGCTTGTCGTCTCTTGTGAATTGAGAGAAAATCGTCGTGTCTATAAATCTATATATGTGTGCAAATAATATGGAATATTCTTACATGCAACCCATATAAACTTTTATGTGCTCTGAAATGAGTCCAAAGGGCTTTATATATAACCAGGTGCTGTGACATGAGTGCAAATTGCACTCAATGCAGGGTGGATGAAATGTAGTGAGTAGTGGTAGAAAGATTACATGGTAAGTCGAGGAATAACCCACTTCTCTCTCTCTCTCTCTCTCTCTCTCTCTCTCTCTCTCTCTCCCCTCCAGCCCATTGATTCTTTTATGAGTCTACTTTTTTGCGCACTTTGTCCCATAGGCCCTTGAGGCCTCCCGCGGATGTTAATACATCTCTCTCTCTCTCTCTCTCTCTCCCCCCCCCCCCCCTCCAGCTCCAGTCGGTTAGATCTCCTCCAACTCCATACATCTCGGACTTGGGAGGGGAACCAGGAGCTCCCCACAAAGTCCCAGCTCTATTGCGACCACTTCCTGAGAGTATTGGAGGAGGGATTCATCATCAGACCCCAGTATCTCGAGGACAGAGGAGTCTTGCATGCACTGAGGATTGCCATTGGATAGATGTGTGTTTCATCCCATCGGTTGAGGATTGAGACGGGAGAACAACATGCATACCCAAAGAGCAACGGATCTTTATGCTATGTACACTAGGACTCGCTGAGACAGAGGAGCATTTTCTATGTAGCTGCGTAGCCCATTATGAGATCAGGGGATGATACCATTGGCTCTACCAGGAGGGGAGCAGCTTCAGCCCACTCTCACGACTGATCCACTTCCATGACCAGGTCTACATTGACCTATATCTACTTGAGATGTGCCGACACAGGGAGACGCTACTGTGACAGTTTAGAGAGCAAGTAGGAGGCGACCAGACCACGGGATATAGAGGCTGATAAAGCACATCGAAAGGTCACGGACTCTATGCATTTGAGTCAGCTCCAGGACACAGCGGGATGGAGGAGGAGATAGCTGACACGCATGCCGCTTGGATCACTGCGAGAGGGATGCAGAGATCACCTGCGGCACGGAGAGCAACTAGAGCACACTCTATTGAGGTTTGACCTATCACAACTTTCCTCAGGGGAGACCGCTTGAGACGAGGGGTCACTTTGAACATAGCCCAACATGCTCAGAGATCGAGGAGACCACGTCTTCCCCCACCACCATAGCTTGAGACAGCCCGACAGATGCAGATCTGAGACATCTTCTCCGCTTACAGATGAGCCACCACGGTGCCGAGCTTCGGCTTCTGAGTCCAAGCTGTCAACCTACTTCAGCTAGTTGCTAGTCTTTGGTTTATATCTGAATTTTGCTTGAGCTATTGAGCTATGTAAATGAGTTTAGCACTCAGCAAGGATCCTAGCCCATCCTTTTCTCTAGCCCATTGAAGCTTGTATGAGATTTCCTTTTGTTGTACTTTGTACCTTGTCCCATAGGCGTGTGCTCCGAATGGGGGGTAAAACCCCAACGCGGTTGGCCGTCAGGATCCTTTTGCACCAGTAATCTACATCCATGTTCGGGACACCTGCTCCTCTTATTGTCTGTCGCGCGCGGCGATCGCTACTCGCGATTTAAGTTTGAGACATCTCTTCAACTCAGCTCGCAAATCTGAGGCCACCATCAGCGCGGTTGGCCGTCAGGATCTTTTTACGCCCCCTCATCCCTCTTGGTACTTTCATACCTATTGTACCTGCTTTTTATCGTGCGTGCGCTGTCAATCGCCAGTTTCTTGATGCGCCACAGGCTCAACCATGGCTTCCACCAGTGTCAACAAAAGAATCAATAGGAGTGGTCTATCAGCACATTCCACTTCCTTGGCAAAGAGCTCTGGAGGCAGTATGAAAAACTCTCTATCTATAACGCCAATTAGAACAAGTGCTTTGCAAATGACAGCAATTTCTGAGCCATTCACCATCATTTTAGATTGACAGGCAGCCCCATTCATTCCTGCACAAGGGAACATTCTAACAGCTCCATTCATGTCAGTTCAAGGTGACACAGCAGACACTTTCTCTAATGAAACTGGAATCTGGACATTTTTGACAGCTTTGCAAGGCACAATGGACCGCCAACAGCAGGAGATACATCAGCTTTCACTGAAATGCCAACATCTAGAATACAAAAATGCAGATTTGGAGCAAAGGGTGGCCATGCAAGAGAGCTCCATAGCCAGCTTGGAGCAAAAGACTGTTATCCAAGAGGAGAAAGTTGCTGAAATGGAACAGATCTTGGAAAAAATGAGGGCAAATATGACGCAACAGCCTCAATTAGATTGCAAGCAAGATATAGGCACCTCGGGGACATGGGCAAGTAAGGTAGTAAATGGGCATGCTCAGACAAATGCACAGATAGAAAAGGGAAAAAAAATAGAAGAAGGGATAGATGCCAATGAGTACAAAGAGAGAGAAAAAAGGTCACAAAATATAGTCCTACGGGGTCTATCTGAAAAAGAAAAAGAAACACCTCTCTCACTTGCAAAGGACATAGAAGACTTTTTTGCTGAGCACTTTGCCATGCAAGAGGTTGTGGTCTTTGGGGCACACCGGGTAGGGAGAAAGAGGGATGAAAATTCAAGTCATCGGGCAATTGTTTGCACAATGCTTGACACACGTAAGAGAGAAATCATCATGGACAGCAGCAGGATTTATTTAAAAGGAACACCTTTCTACGTGACAAAAGACTGCACCCCTATGCAACAAGAAGAAAGGAGACGTATGTATAAGACCCGAGTCAAAAAAAGAGAGCAAGGAGCTGAACAAGCTCAATAGGAACGCGAGGCCTATGGGACCAAGAAGAAGCTGAAAGTCATGTTTTGGAATTGTAGAGGCTTTCCTTGGCATAAAGGAGCTGGTCTGAATGAAGTGTTACATGATGCAGACATTATCTTTCTTGCAGAGACTTGGGAAAGGGATATACGCAGGATTCCTAAAATGGATGGCTATTTGGTGCACTCCGTCTGGCAAAAGCAATCAGGCCTACGAGGGCAGGGAGGGGTAGCATGCATATACAAAGACCATATACACGACAAGATCTCTATGGTCAAAGATGACATCCATAAGCGCTACATATGGGTTATGGTAAAAGGAAGCCCTTTGCCATTGTATATTGCAGGATGCTACATTCCTCATAGAGAATCCCCCTTCTACCAGAGGCATGAGATTGACCCATCCCAGCCATTTGGGGACCTATGCTTAGATATTGCTATGTTCAGCAAACAAGGAAATGTTATGCTTATTGGGGACCTAAATGCACGCATAGGAGACTCACAATTTCATTATCCCACACAGCAAGAATACATAAAGGAGCATGAGATAGACATTGACCCCAGCTGGTGTAGATGCTCGAAGGATAAAGTGGTGAATGCACATGGTACAATATTGGAGCATTTGATGAATGGTATGCACATGTTGGTGGTAAATGGCACAGCCCTTTTCCCAAAATCTAATTCCCCTACTTGTTTACCTGCTAGTGGGGGGGCTAGTGTAATTGACTATGCATTGATTCATCTGGAAGCTTGCAATCTTATACACAATTTCTCACTTGGCCCGAAGTCTCTTGATTCGGATCACATACCACTCTATGTAGAGCTTAATATATTGCTGGCCAAGGCAACTTTGGAGGAGCATAAAGCAGCTGAGTGTGGCTATCAGGTGAACGAGGCAAAAAAGGTGGAATATGCTGAAAGTTTAGAAGCATGTCTGCTGGGAAAACAGAAATTTGGCTGGGCACAATTGAAGAATGCCATTCTCACCACAGCTAAGACAGTTTTAGGGTGCAAAAAGAGCAGTAAAGAGCGTAAGAAAGGGCTGCCATGTAATGACTGGTTTGATGCTGAATGCAAGGCAGTTAGGAGTGCACTAAAGGGGATTCCAATGGGAGATGAAAGAAGAGCAGCCAAGAAGCAGTTCCATGCTCTCACACGTAAAAAGAGGCGTGTTTATATTGAGAAAAAGGAATGGTCAGATGCAATTGATTTTGTCAAGAACCCTAGAAGAGCATGGAAAGGAGTTAAACAAAGGCCAAATGACATCATGGGAGATTTTACAGAAATAGAGATGCTTGAGTATGTTCAACAACTCTACATGCATCCCAAGGCTTGGCCCATGGCGAGCATGTCTCTCAGTGGTAATACTCAAGGTATTTTCTCATTGGAAGATGTGCAAGATGGCCTAAAGAAAATGGCAAATGGGAAGGCAGCAGACACTATACACCTCACAGCAGAACTCATTAAGTGGTCCAATGAACACACGCAAAGGCACATAGTAATGGCACTAAACCAAGCATTTGTGTATGGTTTCCCAACCGATTGGCAAGAGAACTGGATCAAGCCAATTTACAAGGGAGGTGACCGCAATCAAGTGTCAAACTACAGAACCATTATGGTATGCTCTACTCTAGCCAAGCTATATAGTACAATAGTAGAGGCAAAGCTGAGTGCTTGGGCAGAGAAAGAAAGGAAGAGGGCAATGGGACAAGCGGGTTTCAGGCCCAAACACTCCACTGTGGATCATCTAGTTACTCTCCGAGTGTTGATGGAGGACAGCCGCCTTAAGGGGAAGGCACTCTTTTGTTGCTTCATTGATTTTAAGAAGGCATTCGATACGGTGCCTAGGGATGTGCTATGGGAGAGAATGGAATGCATAGAAGTGCCTCAGGAAATAAGGTTTGCTGTCTTTAGACTTTATGAGAAAGTAAAATGTCAATTAAAATGTAAGGATGGGATGTCACAAGAATTTTATAGCAATATGGGGGTCAAACAAGGATGCCTACTCTCACCCACCTTGTTTGGTTTATGCATTGATAGACTTGAGGAACTGATGGACACAGAAGCAGGTAAAAGAGGGTTGTTCAGTCTCTACCTAGCAGATTTTGAGATTCACTTGCTTCTTTATGCGGATGATGTGGTTGTTTATACTAATAGTGAGGGTAAGATGCAACAAATGATGGATATCCTCAGCATGTTCTGTTCGGAAAGTGGGCTGGCTGTGAATGTTTCCAAAACTAAACTCATGATAGTCAAGACTATACAGCCAAGTAATCCCCCTTCAATCTCATATATGGGTCAACTTGTTGATACAGTGCACTCATTCAAATACTTAGGCATTGAAATTCCAGCCAATAACAAATGGAGCAGCTGTGTGCAACGGAGAATTGATGCAGGATGGGGAAAGTATTATCAATTTGAAAATGACTGCAGCAATACCAACACAAGAAGGTGGTAAGTACGAAACATGATTTTTGGGGCATATGTGGTACAAACAGTGCTCTATGGGGTAGAGGTGTGGGGGGGGAGTATACCATCATCAAAATGGAATGATGTAGAAAAAATGCAGAAATATTTCATTTGAAGACACCTTGGCATCAAGGCTACCACACCCTACTCTCTCCTACTCCTAGAGACAGGATGCATACCCATAGAGTTGCATGCCTTGAAGAGAGTACTCAGATACATCACAAAGGTCAAGCGCATGAATAATGAAAGGCTGCCAAAGAGGGCATGGGTAGAAAGTCAAAAGTCCCAAAAGACGAATAAGGGTAAGATTTTGGCATCTGGATGGGCACTAGATTTAAAAAATTGGTTGAAAAAATGGGAGGTAGAGAGGTACTTGGACTACTCTCCAGAGGAGGTAGATGAGGATGCCTTTCATCATGACCTGCTGAATGCACTACACAGGAAATGGCAAATAGCTGAAAACAGAGATAAGTTTGAGTACTACCGTACATTTATCAACCCCGAATATTGGGCTACTTATACAGGAAGAGAAACAGCCATGCAGAAGTACATTTGCACACCTATGGCAATACATAAGCGAAGAGCTTTGGCCTCACTTCGCACCCGATCACACCAGCTGCAGATTGAAATAGGAGGATACTAAGATATGCCAAAAGAGAGCATAATATGCCAATTATGTGACCAGGGAATGGCAGAAATTGAAGAACACATGGTAATGATATGCCCTTACTATACTCACATTCGGAAAGCATTTAGCTCTCTTCTCAAGGGACATAACAGACTAGCTGATATGCTACATAGCGGGTCACCCCCAGCTTTAGGAACGTTTGTCTATAAGCTTTTCAAGCACAGGAACTCACTTAAGACATAAAGGTAGTTTCTCTTAATACCCTTCCCTCATAGTTCATGGCGGTCCATCACGACTGAGCTCCTACGAGCCCTCCCCCTCCCTTCCGCAACCTCTACCTCCCCCTAGCTCCCCCCGCCTCGACCGTCCTCACCCCCCTGCCTCTCCGCCCTCACCCCCTCGCCCTCCGCCTCACCCTTGCCGCTGCCGCCTGCACCCCCCCCTCGTCTCTCCGCTCTCACCCCCTCCCCCTCCGCCTCACCCCGCTGCACCCTCACCTGCCCTCCCCCGCCCTCTCCCCTCGCCTCTCCGCCCTCATCCCCCTCGCTCCTCCGTCTCACTCCGCCTCCCCTCGCTACGCCTCACCCCCCCTAGCCGCTCCGCCTCACCCCCTCGCCCCTTGCTTCGCCGCCCCCCGCTCCCCCACTTCGCTCCCCCCTCGCCCCCCGCTTCACTCCTCCGCCCCCTCGCTACGCTGCCCCTCGTCCCTCCTGCCCTTCCGTCCCGTCCGACCCCTTCCGCCCCGCCCGACCGCCCCGCCCCCTCCCGTCTCGCCCCGCCTCACCCCCACTCCCGCCTCTTCACCTCTCGTCCCCGTTTTCACCGCCCTCCGTCCTCCATCCTTCCCGCTCTCCGCCTCCGTTCTCGCTTGCGCCTCCGATTCCCCCACCCGACTCACGTCGCCCCGATTCGCCTCACCCGTCTTCTTCACAGCCAGGCTCCACCCTCCCGCATCTATCCCCCCCTTTTTTGGGTGGCAGCCTCTTCTTCATCGGAAGTCTCGCAGTTTGTCTTGGCGGTATGGCGGCTCCCTGCCCGGAACCGGAGGCCCAGTCGGACCCTCCCTCTCCAGATGCCTACCGCGTCATCTTGACAGAGCAACAATCGTCTCGGGTTCAGGAGGTTGCCAATGACTTTGCCCTTACCTCTGTTTATGGCAGAGTCATTGGACATTCCCCCTCCAGATCAGCGATCAGGGACTGGCTCCAGTCCACTCTCATGCTAGAGGACGGCCATATTGAGGAGGTGGCCCTTATGGGAAGGGGCATCTTTTGGCTCAAACTCTCCAATGCGAAAGCTGCGAGCAACCTGATTGCTGGTTCCCCCACGTCTGTGGATGGAAAGATCATTATGATAGTCCCTTGGTACTGTGGATTCAGTGCAGCGAATTTTGATGCTCGGTTCCGCATACCTCGTCATCCAGTGACGATAGTTTTTCCAGGTCTTGCTGCTGAGCTGCGGCCGATTGTCAGGGACATGGGCTCCCACTTTGGCTGGGTTATGCACGACACTTTCGCCGACGCGGTGACTACGGCAGGAGCCCCCCGAGTTCGTGTGGCTGTGGTGGACCCTTCGACTCTCCCTGCAGTGATCGAGATCGTGACAGATGTCGGCAGCATCACCCAGAGCATGGTAGTCACCGGACAGCCAGGCCAGTGCCTGAGGTGTCACGGCTTTGGGCACTTGGCTGCTATTTGTCCATGATTCGTCAGTTCCTCTCGGCCTTCCCTTCCCCCTCCGCCCCCTCCTCCCCCTCCCCCTCCGCCCCCTCCTCCCCCCTCCGGGCAGCCACGTCAGGAGGAGCAGAGGCAGCTGGAGTCCGGTCCAGAGTTAGCTGGCGGTTGGACTGAGGTTAGAAGGAAAAGAGGAAAGAACAAGAAGATTTCCGATAAAGGCAAGGAGGCAGAGGTTACCCAACCTGCAGCAGCACCTCAGAGACCTGACAGGCAGCCGTCCCAGGGTCTTGGGAGAGCTTCTTCACCGACGGTAGCCCGCCCTCCACAGCCTCAGGTTCCCCTCTCTTCCGCTCCCCAGCTCCTTTCCACTCAGTCCCAGCCCCTTCCCTAGTCGCATCCCCCTCTTCCCGACCCGCAGCTTCAGCCCCCGCCTCTTCCTATTCAGTCTCCTTCCCCTCCTCAGCCCTAGTCCCAGGTACAGCCCCATCCCCCCCGCCTCTCTCAGCGCTCCTGCAGAGTCAGCTGTACCGATGGTTCCTCAGCCGAGGGCAGCCCCCACCCCCCCTCCTCCACCCCCCCGCTAGTCGCCTCCGTGGAGTCTGAGTCGCCTACCCCCCAGCCACCTCCCCCTTCCCCTCCACAGGCAGGACACCCTGAGTCTACACCACCTTTGGAGGAGGCTTCCGTGTCCGCTAGCCCCTCAGTTGCAGACTCTGGTGGGCCTCAGCTTCAGGAGAGAGAGCTTCCTCGCGACTTTTACCGATCTGGCCCCTGGGACTACTTGGATGTGGCCGACCTTGGGACCTTCCCTGCTTGTCTCGACATCAGTATCTTCCTGCTCCGCAAAGGAGCGGATGGGAAGATAGCAGCCTTGGCTCCGAGGGATGGCCCTAGCTTTGCTTTCACGTTCCTCAGCGACGGTACCGAGACTTGGACAGACGACTCGCTCTGGGAGGCTCTCAGAGAGCAGACGCACGCTCAGGTTTGCTCCTGGATAGGCCCGTCCAGTGGGCAGCTTCTCGAGACTCAGTGGTCCGAGGGTGACGTGCGTCTGCGGTGGCGTTGCGCCGCCAAACACTTCAGATTGATTGTGATCCTCAGGCCCCCTCTGTCATGGCTCCTCCCCCAGGATGTCAGAGCCTGGATCCCTCAGAAACTCCGAGCCTTCTACGAGATGACTACTTCAGAGATCTCGAGTTGGCTTGAGAAAGCATTTACTCATGGCACCAAAGGCCTCTCGCCTTTACTAAAGGTGTTGAAGAACGGGCAGGACGACCCCGCCTCCCCCTCCAAACCTTCTCATAAGCGTCAGCGCCTCCACTCCGACATGTCAGCTTCTTCATCGACATCTGCCGCGAGCAGACAGTTGTTCGCAGCCTCCCAGTCCTCACCATGAGCTTACACCTTGTCTCCTAGAATGTGAACGGGTTTCATTCTTCTGACACCCGTGGTCCTAGGAAGCTCATTTTGAGACAGGAACTTCAGTCAGCAATGATTGGTTGTTTGGATATACTTCTGCTTCAGGAGCACAAGCTTTCTGTGGCTCACTCCCGTAGCTGCGGGAAGATTCTCCCTGGACGCTCTCACACTTATTGGGAGCCCTCGATCGGCGCATAGGGGAGGAGTGGAGGTGTCTGTACTTCCGTGTGCGAGCAGTTAGCCCAAGGAGTTTTTGGTCATGGCACGTTGATCCCAGGCCGTGCCCTCTGGGTAGGCCTAGAGTTGGAGGGTTCCAGAATAGGAATCCTCAACATTTATGCTCCCACAGACCTCCGGTGCAGAGCCACCTTCTGGAGGACACTCACAGGGATTCTCCCAGACATGGATTCCTGGATTGTTAGAGGTGACTTCAACAATCTGGAGACCCTGGAGGACCAGCAGGGCAGAGGACCAGAGTTTACAGGCATGTCTCAGGTGGAGCAGTCCGCTTGGGACTCTTTTATCTTCGCGACAGGAGGCAGGGACAGCTGGAGAGACCCGTCCTTCCGTTGTTAGCACGGGAGCTTGGACTTCTCATGGGGCTTCCGCAGGAAAGGAGGCAGACTCCTGGAGAGACTGGATAGATTTTATGTCAGTGATTGGGCCATCAGCAGAGGCGGTCAGGTGGGTATAGTTCCTGGGACGACACTTTTCGACCATGCGCCTGTGCTCTTATCATTAGACTCTGCAGTTCAGGCCCTTCTCTCCCGTTCGTGCCGGATTCTCGACTCCATCTTCTCGAGGGAGGACGTGCGCAGCAGTATCGGCAGTCTATGGGACAAAGATTGGGGCGAGTGCGTGGATCTGGTTGATTCGGTGGCGCAGGCTTTACAGGAGTCCAGCCAGATTTGCCAGCTCGCAGTCCTACAGGTTCGCCAGGAGTGGTGGGGCAGAGAGAGAGCTCTTCGGAGGGACCTCGCTTCCATTCAGCGACTCCAGCAGGCAGCCTCGGGCTCGGAGGAGCTTCGGATCCAGGCCCTTCGAGCCAGAGCCCTTCTTGAGGAGACTCTCCAGCGCCGTTCAGAGTTTTCCTATCACGCCTCTCTCTCTTTCTGGGCTCGGAAGGACGACCGGATGTGCAGGGAGTTCTTCAGGACGCATGGCCAGAGAGCAGCAGGTGATCAGCTACGGAGTCTTAGGACAGCGGAGGGGCACATCGTTACTGATTCGGGTGAGGTCTTGGGGTTGGCTACCGACTTCTACAAGACTCTTTTCCAGCAGGAGCAGCTTGCCCCTCGCACTCGACGCTCCCTTGAGGAGGTGTGGAGGCACATTCCATCCCTGGTCCAGCCCAGCATGTAGGCGACGTTGGCACCGTTCACTACGGACGAGATGTTGGAGGCCTTGATGGCCATCGACGGGTAGAAATGCCCTGGCGAGGATGGGCTATCCCGCGCTTTCTTCACCTCCTTCTGGGATCAGATCCATCAGTCCCTCCTAGCAGCTCTTCAAAGGATTTTCAGCAGCGGATATATGCCAGAGAGCCTCTCCTCGGGACTGATTTGCCTCATCCCGAAGGGAGGAGATCGACAGGAGATCCGTCAGTGGCGCCCGATCACCCTCCTCACCACTGCCTACAAAATCCTTGCCAAGATGATCAGTGCCAGAGTTCGGCCTCTACTTTCAGACCTCATACATGACACTCAGACAGGCTTTGTCCAGGATCGTAGTATCCTGGATAATGTATTCTCCTTCTCAGAGGCGGCGGAGTGGGCTCAGCACAGTGGGTCACATTTAGCCATCCTACTTCTCGACTTTGAGAAGGCCTACGATCGAGTGGACTGGTCCTTCTTGGAGGGGACTTTGGAGCGACTAGGTTTCCCAGCAGGATGGATTCAGGGTATTTCAACGTTATACAGGACAGCTTCTAGCAGGGTCATCATTGGCGGCAGGATGGGAGAGCGTTTTCGTTTGGAGAGATCAGTGCGCCAGGGCTGTCCCCTTGCTCCTTACTTGTTTCTCTTCTTCGTCGAGGCTATGACATACTACCTTCGGGCGAGGTCTACCGGGATCCGGGGTGTTCGCCTTCCCCTCAGGAAGGACACGGAGCTCCTGGACTCGGAGTATGCGGATGACACAGCACTGTATGTCCAGGATGATGAGGTGATGTTGGAGAGGGTGAGGATGGCCCTAGAGGTCTTGTATTCGGCAGCCGGTGCGAAAATCAACTGGAACAAATCAGTTGGTTTTCTCACAAACCCCGGGGCGTGCTCTCAGTGGGAGAGGTTTTTGGGTTTCAAGTGGATCCCGCGGGGACAGACAGCTAGATATCTCGACTTTTAGGTCGGCCTGGATATCACGCGAGCTCAGCAGTTTCTCCCGGTGCTAGATTCCATTCGACGGAAGCTGGCTTTCTGGAGCACTGCCAAGCTCTCCCTTGCAGGTCGTGCCCTGGTAGTCAACCAGGTCCTCCTAGCCACGGCTTGGTATGTGGCTTCCTGTTGGTGTTTCTCGAGATCCAGCGTGGCACAGCTTAGGAGGTTGGTTCGGAACTTCCTGTGGTCTGGGGGGGATGGTCTCAGAGATACCAGAGCCAGGGTTGCTTGGCAGACAGTCATTCTTCCGCAGGCTAAGGGTGGCTTGGGGGTCATCGATCCAGAGCTTCAGAGCCAGGCCCTGCCTGGCAAGCTAGTTATCCGCGGTTTGACCCCGGGGGAGCAAACGTGGAAGATGTTACTTCAGCAGGGGGTCAGTTCTTGTGTCCCGCGCCGAGGTGGAGAGTGGCTACCGTCCCTTAGGTGGATCTCCACTTTCGTCCCGCTCACTCAGTCCCGCTCTCCACTCGTTCGTAGCCTTCTCTCGGTTTGGAGGCCGCTCCGCCTCAGTCTCATACAGTCCTCTCCTAGCTGTCAGGAGGAGATCGATCGCCAGCCGCTTATCTGGAACGATCAGGTCAGAGATGCCGAGGGCCTTCAGTTGGGGGAGAGATCACACATCAGGTGGGACGGCTGGATGCGGGGGCCAGCCCGGTCCTTTCAAGTTTGGAGGGACACGTACAGACATTTGGAGACCGCTGATCTAGGAGACGCAACTGGAGGTGCCCGTGGAGCTTAGGCGAGACGTACGGAGATAGACGGAGCGATTCCAGCTGATTGGTTGGTTCCACCCGAGTATCAGATCCTCATGCCTGGTGATGACCGTTGGCTGGGATAGTTCACCCCCCGTGGCATCCCACTGGTGGTTGCAGGTCGGATGGATGACTCCTCTGTTTTCTTCTTCGCGATTATGGGGGATGGCCGACTCAGGAGAGAGGATGTGCTCATCGACCCCCTACTCCCATGGCAGAGGGTTCGGGTCGTAGGCCTCGTGGGAAAGGTTTGGCGGACCGATCCTAGCATAGAGCAGGATCAGCTGCAACTTTGGCGACTCTGGATTTGGGAGGGGCGGGCCTTGTCAGAGCTTGATTGGGACCCAGGAGAGTGGAGATGGCGAGAGATTGTGATAGGTCAGGGGGACCTCTTTCTTTGCCTACAGCACGACATTGGGCAGGCGAGTTCTCGGGAGGATGCAGAGCCGTCCTCCCACCCAGCGGCCCAGTTGGTATGCACAGGGTATTTCCAGGTTATTTTTGCAGGCCTTCTGGAAGGCCTTGTGGGAGAGCTGGCGGCCGCGGAAGATCTACTTCCTGTGGCTTCTTGCCCACAAAGGTCTTCCAGTGGGGAGCTGGTTGCGTCAGATAGGTCAGGATGGATGTTGTCAGATCTGTCATGAGGACGAGGAGTCACCAAAACACTGTCTATGGAGCTGCACTCGCGCCCAGGAAGTGTGGAGGTGGACCTCGGGATCCTTACTCGCGCAGCACTGGAGCTAGGATTGATCACTTGGGGCGCGTTCTGCTGGTGCAGCACCGCACTTGGCTTTCATCACTTTTTCGAGGCATGTCAGCAGGACCCCACATTCCTTATCACATAGGGGACGTGGGGGCCGCTCGAGAGCATTCCATCGCACCTGGCAGAGGTTGGCACAGGAGCTCAGGAGAGGCAGCCAGTCTGGGAGATTATTAGCAGCATCGCAGGATGGCACATTTGGACCTCGCGCTGCGCGCAGATCCTCGGTGGCACCTCCTTATCGACTGCCCAGATCATGACTGACATCTGGAGTGAGATTATTCACATCCTCAGAGGCCAGTGGGACCAGATACAGGGAGACTCCCGGGCCGGCCGGGAGAAGCGGAGACGCTTCCTCCGGGTTTGGGATACACAGGGCCTCTTCTTCGAGCATACTTCGCAGGGCCTTCAGTGGCGCTACTCACCACCTCTCTGGTTGTTCATTCACACTCGCCTGATCCCTCCGTGAGAGAGAGCTTTACTTTTGTTACCTTTTGGGCTGCGTCCGATTCGTGAACGCAGCCCGTCAGCTGCAATGCTGACCTCTTGTATCTTGTTTTCGAAGTAATATAATTAGCACTGTTTTTTCGGCAAAAAAAAAACCCTCCCCTCCAAGGGAGGAGTCTTTGTGTACGAGGATTTTGTATTGCTCAGGTCCCATAGGCCGATTTTTGGTCTTCAGAGGATGATAATATATTCTTCTTCTTCTTCTTCTTCTCTCTCTCTCTCTCTCTCTCTCTCTTAGGCCCCGATCGGGCATCAGCCCCCCCTCCCACACACACACACTCTCTCTCTCTCTTACAGGCCCCAGTTGGGCATCAGCCCCCCCTCCCACATAGGGAGGTGGGGTCTATGAGACTTAGATCTTTGAGACCCTATCCTGTACCATAATGGTACCTTATGGTCAGATCCAAGGAACTTCTCGGAATTCTATACAGGTCGCGACATAGTCTTCTACACAGAGACACATCAGAGTCTAGAGCGCCCACTATTAGTAGTCAGTGGGTACACACGGGAGTTTGCTTAAAGAGATGAGACTAGGAACACAGGGGGAGTACGAGGGTCAGGAGGAGTAGCAGTTCTTTATAGATTCACCCTTTGGGGACCATTTCAGTAGAGTTGAGAGATGCACGTTCGAGGTTTCTTTGGATCTGGATCCAACACATGGACAGCCAGGATCTGTTTGTTGCAGTATGCTATTTTCCTCCTGAGACCTCCCACTTTGCTAGAGATATCCGAGATGAGGTTGAGACATCTCCATTTGCAGCCCTCTATCAGTCCATTGTTGACTTCTTGAGCTGCGGAGAAGTCCTTCTAGTTGGGGACTTCAATGCGAGGACAGGCGCCTGCCAGGTACCACTTCTCGATTTCAGGGATGATTTCATTCTATTGCCAGACATTGACCTTGAGCGTACATGTATGCTACGGGTTTTGGCTGATAGACGAGGTCCGGTCACATCTTATGGGCAGGCCCTTTTGGATCTCGGCAAGAGGCATGATCTCATTATTTATAATGGTCTTGATAGATGGCCCGCTTCAGGTGGTCTCACCTGCTTCCCACATGGGGGAGGCTCTAGCGTTGTTGATTACATTATGGGATCCCCTGCCTTTACATCTCGCATCACTGATTTTAGTGTAGCACCTCTCCCCTAGGAGCTGATCATACCTACCTATTCTTTAGTATTTCCACTCCCCGTTGCACAACACCTTCCACTCCACTGATTTTTTACTCGACCTATCATGACATACGCTTTGACCACGATCACTCACCTATTTACTTGGACCGTCTGTATATACGTCTCGCTTATATTGACTTCATACCCCTATTAGAGGTTCGCGCTGTCCCAATCATCAGCTCACTACACGAGGCTGCGATTCACGTTGTCCTAATCACCTGCTCACTACACAAGGCTGCGATTCACGCTTTTCCTCACACCACTCGCTCCACCCGCCCACTACCACCCAGGACCGTACCTTGTAATAGCTGGTACGATGATGAGTGTAAGGCTTTACGCCGTCGGCTCAGATTCGCAGCCAAAAACAATTTTTCGAGCGTACTAGAGACGACTAGTACGTAGAAAGAAACTAGATTTAGTTCGTTGGAACAAGGAGGAACTACTGAACATTTCGTTTAGTAACAACTCTAAGGACTTCTGGCAGAGATTTCTAGAGGGACGGTCCCCCTCACCTGTCACTGACACTCTGGTCTGGCATAACTATGCACGCATACTATATGACATCCCAAATCAGCCAGTCCTTGACCTCTCACTTATACCACGTCCCACTTCCTGCACTCTCTTCACTAACGGGGGAGTGAAGGATGCCGTAATGAAACTTCATAATGGCTGAGCGAAGGATCATGAGGGACTATGCTCTGACTTCATTGCATACGGGATTATTCTCCTAGCCCCGATCTTAGCAAAGCTCTTTAATGAAGCGGTTTGCTTGGGGTTTCCACACACCTGGACCATTAACACTATTTCATCCATCCACAAGGCAGGGGATCCCATGAGCTCGGAGAACTACAGGACCATTATGATTGGGCATGTCATGTACCAAGATTTATGCATCAGTGCTCGATTTTGAGGTCTGTCAATTCGCAAAGTGTCGAGGACTTAGAGCAGCAGGACAGGCTGGATTCCAGTGGGATCATGGGACCATGGATCACATTCTCACGCTCAGGTGTATCATCGAAGAGACGAGGGCACGGAAGCAGACAGTTTACTGTCGCTTTGTGTCGGACTTCCACAAAGCATTTGATACGGTCCCGAGAGCCCGCCTCCTCCGACGCCTACAAGATTTGGGTTATGACCAGGAGATCATTTGGGCTGTCATGGCACTTAATGAGAGTCTCTTAGGTAGAGTCCGTCGGGCAGGGTCGGGGTGGACAGACGAGATCATGAGCACTATTGGGGACAAACAAGGGTGTCCTTGATCACCTA
Source organism: Dipteris shenzhenensis (assembly GCF_047967505.1). NCBI lineage: Eukaryota > Viridiplantae > Streptophyta > Polypodiopsida > Gleicheniales > Dipteridaceae > Dipteris > Dipteris shenzhenensis. Next base: position 4,208,010 of record NC_141618.1, on the reverse strand, counting down.
CCCTGTTTGGCCTCTACATTGACGAGCTCGAGACAGTGATGCGAATATGGGGGGGATGGATGCTCTCTTGTTGGCACTCTGATCTAGATATCGCAGTATGCAGATGACGTGGCACTTTTGCCTCTCTCAGAAAAGGGGCTCTAGAGACACCTTGATGCACTACAGTCTTTTTGTGAGTCTCATGATTTGAAGGTCAACCTTGGTAAAACCAAGGTTATGGTCTTCAATACATCTCGAGCCGTTGTGCACCAGGAGCAGTTCATGTTTGATGGGTCACCTGTTGAGATAGTCTCGTCATACGTGTATCTTGGGGTTGTCTTCTTCAGACCCATCTTCACTATGAGACCTGCGATGCAGGCCCGCCTAGGTAGGGGATACGCTTCATTGGCCAGACTAGAGAGACAATGCTTCTACTCGCACTACGGACCAAGGGGCTACTTTTTGACTCCTTGGTCCGTTCAGCAAGGATGTATGGAAGCCCTTGTTGGGGGCCAGACATGTCGGATACAGAGTGGGCTCGTGTGGAGCGGCTACAGGTTCTCATGCTATCGCGGATGATTCGCGGTAAGCCGTATGTTTCTCACTAGATCATTCAGGCTGAGTTTAGGTCATCCGCATTACAGCTAAATGCTGCATTTCAGGTCATCACGTATCTGCATTGAGTTAGGGAGTACGGGGATTACTATTTTGGGCGTATCAGACTACCTTGGCTAGCTTTGTCTGGCACTTTCAGCAAGGGGGGACCAGAGATGTTGGTATGCACGCACTGAGAGATGGTTTGAGTGACTAGGGCTCCACATGGATAGACTCCTTCCTTCCAGTACAGTATGGATGCTCCGTTTTCTCCCCTCCTGTCACACGAGGTCAACCAAGTAATCTGTGAGTATCTCTTGCAGCTACACACATTCCGGACCTAGTTGGGATCGAGCGAGCTCTCAATGAAGCTTAGCTTCTACAGAGATCACTGCTTGCACATCACAGAGGAGGGTTTCATTGACCCACTAGGATATACACAGATCCACCTACCCCACTCATTGAGGATCTCTATTAGGCAGTTCTGGTTCTCTTCACATAGACTTTGTATTGAGAGCAGCAGAGCAGAGGGCATACCCAGGGAGAGGCACATATGCACATTATGCGACATGCTGGAGGTTGAGACGGAGGAACACTTCATCTCAGGTGCCTTGTTTACTATGAGATCTGAGGGCATTTCTACTGTCTCTTCAGAGATAGCTTTGGGGTTTTGTCTTGGTTCCTCTCCTACACAGATTAGAGATGTTTGGCGAGCTTCATCCATGAGGTAGTCAACCACTGACATGACTATGTTGTAGTTGTACTTTTAGTACTATGATTTTGCAGTTTTGCATTCTACATTGGTGTGGATGCTCGTTTAGTAGCTCCACCCTCATAGCTTGTTTGAACGAGGTTTTTCACAGTCTCATAGACCCATCGGTCTTCTGAAGACTTTAATAAACTTTCTTTCTTTCTTTCTCATACAATCTTCCAAGGGCGAGTTTTCACGATGACTCACGTAGGTAGCGCATGACTCACATGAGGGCAAGGAGCTCTAGCTCGACTAAAGAGACAATGCTTCCAAGCACAATTGGAGGACCCCTCAATGAAGGGATGGCTCTTCGATACCCTAGTGAGGCTAGCTATGTATTCAACACCCTTCTGGGGGAGTGACCGATCGGTGATCGAGTGGCAAGATTCGAGAGGCTATAGGTGACTTCGGCATTAAGGATGATTCGGAGTAAGTCTTTAGTCCCCCATCAGATCATACAAGCAAGTTCGCTATGACACCACTTCAGATTGATGCCATCTTCCAGACAGTGACATATCTCCATAGGGCATGGACCTTGCTAGATGGAGACTGAGGTAAACAGAACCACGACAAGCCATTCGGCGGGGTAGATGTCCTGCTTTGTGGAGACCTGTGCCAAGCAAGCCTCGTGAAGGACTCCTGGATATTCTCCCAAGACTCAAGAAACAGCAACATACTTGGCTCTTGCTGGGCAAGCCACATCCAATACTACGAACTGAGTAGACCAATGCACCAAAGGCCAGGACCATTCCTTCAAGTATTGAACAAAATCCGCCTAGGAGAAGAAACAGAGGACAACATTGCATTCTTGAACGAGGCACATATGAGGCCCGTACCGCATAAGAAAACAACGCCACACCTATAGAGTCATCCAGACAACTGATCGAGAGTGGGGTTCACGCATATCCAAATGGTTTGATTGTTAGGGTATCCAGATGGATTTCGCCGCCCTCCCCTCCTTGAGTACAACTTGGATGCCCCGTCCCTCCAGATCTCGAGAGATGAGATAAACCGTATCATACGGTTGGATCTACTCCAGCTCTATACATCATGGACTTGGGATGGAAACTAGGATTTTCCCACCAAGATCCAGTTCTATCACGATCATTTCCTAATGGCATCAGAGGATGGAGTGATTACCAAGCCCCAGTATCTTGAGGATAGACGAGTCTCACACGCATTGTGACATCGGACAGATGTGAGGATTGAGGCAAGGAGAGCCCCAGACACACCTAGAGACATCAGATTTATAGGCTCTGCACATTGGCAGAGGTGGAGACAGAGGAGCACTTCTTATGTACTTGCCACAGAGGAGCACTTCTTATGTACTTGCCTGCGTACTATGAGATCCAAGGGCAATACCACTGTTTCTTTCATGTGGAACATGGGTTTGGGCTACCATTTCCATGACGAAGTCTGCGTTGGGCTCTTTTAGATGGAGACGTGGTGACAGAGAGAGTCTCTAACATAGCAGATCAAACAATAGGAAGTGACAGCACCACAGGAGATAGATCGACCACCACAGCGATACATCACAGACTTCTATGCTTTCGATTAGCCCCATGACACAACGGGGTAGAGGAGGAGATAATTGACATGAGGGCAACATGGATCAGCGGGAGGAAGGGATGGTGTGGAGAGGTGGAGCTAGTGACACAGAGGGCGACTAGAGCATGCACGATAGAGGTTCAATCCATCCCTGCTCTACTCAACGGAGGCCGCTCGAGTCGAGGTGTCACTTTTGACATGGCCTTCGGATATAGAGATCATGAAAACCATGCCTCCCGCCACAACGAGAGGCAGCTCGACAGACAGATTCGTGACATATTTGCGTCTCATTAGAGAGCCACCATGGCCCCGGATATGTATTTGGTGTACCAGCCATTGCATGTTTGAGTTTTTTTGATATTTTGAAAATTTTTAGCTTAACGTAGCACTCTACAAGGGCCTTATCGAGCCCTTTGCTTCAACCCACCGTGGCTTGTACTCTATGATTTGTACTTTGCCTTATAGGCCCGCGAGGCCTCCCGAAGATGTTAATCAACTCTCTCTCTCTCTCTCTCTCTCTCTCTCTCTCTCTGTGTCCCCGCTAGCCCGCAATGCCGCTAGCTCCCGTAGCAAGTCTCGCAACAGCGGGGGGTCGTCGTCCAACCCAACATCAGGCTGAGCTGAGCCCTTGGCTCAATTTGGGGTGTTAGCTTCAACAAAGGGGTCCCGGATTGCACAGGTCTTTCCTAGCATGGAGTTCCCGAAGACGAAGCTTTTCCCATTGACTCCAGCAAACAAGAAGCCATCCTACGTTGCCATGGTGTCGACACCTTCTCCTTATGCCTTGACTTTTCACAGATTTCAAAGCAAGCTTGATCCACATGAGCGGATCTACTTCCTACAACAAGAAGCAAAGCTCCGCATTGCTTCCCTGAAGAAGACAGTTTCAGAAATGAAGAATGAAGGCAGACAAGAGGTAATCCAAGAAGTCCTACAGCAATGCAATACGGCAACTCCTACACCACAACTTGTAGCCAAGGTCCAAGAAATGGCTACCACTCAGCTCAAATCCATGGGACAGGAAATTACAGCAACAATACATAACAAGATCGACAAATGTGATGTTTATACAAAGGTAAGAGAGCAGTAAGCCATAGCAAGTAACAATAAGATTTTACGTATTGGGGGATTGCAAGATAGTTGCCTTAGCTATTTTGAAATGGAAGAGGAAGAGGAATGCATTGATGAGGAAAAGATTATCCAACACAAGAAGGCATTGCTACAAATCGGTTGGGATGAAAATGACGTAAGTCTTATCACTCGAAAGGGAAACCAAGCACATATTTATTTCAAAGAAAGGATTTTAAGAACCAAGATCCTTAGACAAACCAACAAGCTCAAGGGTACTAAAGCAAACTTCCTACCAATCGTTGGTACAAAGGAGTATCGACCGGCTGGGATGTGTCGTGAACACTTAGCTTGACCTCCATGTGAGTTACTACTATCCTGCAATCCTCCATCTGGAATCTCTTCAGAAGTTCTTTGCAATATTTCTCCTGTGAAATGAAGATCCTGTCTTTGGCATGCTTTACTTCTATCCCAAGGAAGTAGTGTAATAACCCAAGGTCAGTCATCTCAAACTCAGACATGAGTAGCTCCTTGACTTGAGAAATCTTCTTGACATGGTCACCTGTCAAGATAAGATCATCAACATAGAGGATGAGTACCAATCGCAACCCCTTCTCAATGAACAAGTAGAGGTTTGCCTCAGAAGGGCTCCGACTTAGCCCTATCTTCTGAAAGAATACATCAATCCTTTGGTACCAAGCTCTGGGGGCTTGTTTCAGCCCGTGTAATGCCTTCTTCAACCTGCAGACTTTTAATGGGAACCCTGGATCTTGAAAGCCCGGTGGCTGTTCTACGTATACCTCCTCCTCCAGGGTTCCATTAAGGAATGTGGACTTCACGTCCATTTGAAAAATCATGAAAAGTACAAGCGTTATATAGGCTACTCACTCACACACTAGCACCTAGTGCATGTGGGATACCATAATGACACGTGGCACTCACACATGACTCACACACATGAACTAGTACTAGTATTACACACTAACACATCACATCGCCACACTCTTTGGCTATGATATCTCCAGCGTACAGCTCATTACGTAAAATGTAAAATCTATGTGGCAAATGACTACTAAGATGGAGCTACATGATTGCAACATGATTTAAATGTTTTACAGACAACATCCACACTCCTATAAAAACCTTGATTCAAATATGAACTACAATAACACAAAACATTCCAAAATGTAGCTATATCAGGATATCTTTTGGTGGTCTTCCTTGTTGATATACTTGTGTATACTAAATCATTAAAAATGAAGAAGATCCTAAATTGTCTTGGAAGTCCTAATGTAAGAGAAGTTGTATGCTAAGGGATCAAAATGTGAATCCTTAATTGAAAATTGTTTAACAATGGGACTTCTTATTGAAAAAAAAGGGTATAAGCGGTGTGAGGTTGATTAACTCCTAGAACAATCTAGCAGATCAAGGAGCCACTGGAATTGGGCAGCAAGGGCAATCACTGTCCGGATAGTAACCATGCGAGCTGTGGGAGCAAAAGTTTCATCATAATCTATGCCTTCAGTTTGAGCAAAACCTTTGACCACTAACCTTGCTTTGTACTTATCCAAGCTGCCGTCTGATTTGTATTTAAGTTTGTATACCCACTTAGTGCCGATGACTTTCCGTTGCGGGGGCCTGGCCACTAAGTCCCAGGTATTGTTCTTCAGGATTTCTTCAGGATAGCATCCATCTCTGCCTGCATGGTAGCCTCCTCGAAGGTCCTTGGCTCTTCAAGCTGAGCCACCAACGCAAAATTCACGGATGGGATCTTCTGAAGATGTTGGGACCGACGCAATTCAGAACTGCTACTCTCAGGTATTTCGGTGATCCGAGAGTCTTCCAATGTTCTTAGGTACCATTGGGGCAACCTCTTCTGCTTCTCAGTGAGAGGAGGAACTGAAATTGCTTCTAGAATAGCCAGCTCTTCCTCAGTACCTTGTGGAACATCAGCTTTTGATTTTACCACCTCTTGGATGGTCAACCTGGGGCGGGGTGGGTTCGGGGGTTGAACAATCTCCTCCTCCTCAATCTGAGGCTCCTCCTGGGGTTCAGGTGCCTTTTCCTCGAAGACAACATCCCGACTGATAAGGATCTGCTTCTTTACTGGGTCGAAGAGTTGATAGGCCTTGGATTCTTCGCTATACCCAACAAAGATACATTTTCTGCTCCGGGAATCAAGCTTGGTCCTGTCTTCCTTGTGCACATGCACCCATGCGTTAGAACAAAAAATGCGAAGATGAGTGATAGAGGGCTTTTTACCATAAAATGCCTCATATGGAGTCTTGTCCTTGACGGCCTTCGTCTTGGTCCTGTTGAGAATGTGTACGGTTGTATTGATAGCTTCACTCCAATAGGCTTTAGAAAGGTTCCTCCCTCGGAGCATAGCAAGCCCTGTCTCCGTGGTGGTCCTATGCTTCCTCTTGGCTACCCTGTTTTGTTGAGAAGTATGTGCTGTGGTGAGTTGTCGCTTGATCCCATGCTTGCGACAAAATGTGTTGAACTCATTTGAGGTGAATTCTCCCCCCCTGTTTGTACGGAACGTCTTGACATCCTCCCCTGTCTCCTTTTCAACTCTAGCCTTCTACACCGCTGTCAACATACCAACCCTCTTTTCCTTCACTGACTGCATACGCTGAACAATATTCACTGATTAAAAACAACTGCCCAGTCGTCACATTGGCAGAATCATTCTTAGGCTCTTCTTTGTTCATGGCTTCTCTCTTTCGCTTCTGATCTGCCTTCTTCTTTCGGCATTCTTTGGCGGAGTGGCCAAGCTTTTCACAGTAAAAGCACTTCATTTTCTTCTTTCGGTCAGCGTCCTCTGACTTCTTGAACTCCTTTGGCTTGCCTTTTCCAGGCTTGTCTTTGGCCACTAATGCCTTCTCGTCGGTTTGCGTAAAGAGTTTCTCTCGAGCCTCCTCCTGAAGCAGGAGTGGGCCAAGCTCCTTAAAAGTGATTGGCTTAGTTCGTTGACCCGCAGTGACCGTAGTCACAAAACTTTTGAAACTCCGTGGCAAGTTGTGGAGTGTGAGCAACGCCAATTGACTCGAGTCCACCTTCTAACCAATCGTTGCGAGCTGGTCCCGTACGACTTCCACCTTTGTCAGATGGTCATGCACACTATCACCCTCATTCATATCAAGATTATAAAGTTGATGATGAAGAGTAATGATACGGGCTGTATTATCGGTTTCATACAGCTCCTTCAGTATGGCCCACGCCTCTGAAGACGTCTCTGCCAACTGGATATGAGGAATCACAGCATCTGCTGTCGTGCCAATCAGCATTGCTAAGGCTTGAGCATCCCTCTGCTCCCATGCAGTGAGCTCATCCGCATCTGCTTCAAATAAAACATCACCTCTTTTGTCCACAATGTCCTTCGGCTTCATCTCGGTACCAATCACTATCTTTCATAGCGCCCGTGCCACCAGATGGCTTCGGATCTTGACTTTCCAAATTGGATAGCTCGTCCCATTAAGCTTTCCAGCTTCACCAAAATTGGAAATGAATGAAGAAGGAAGATGACTGGAGGAGGAGGAAGGACGAGCAGTGGGTGTAGAGGCTTATGAACGCTGATCCATCTCGGTGAATAGCGAACTGAAAAAAAAACTGAAGCAACAAAGATGTACTGACCTCCCGTGCTAGCTTGAGCTGAAAACAAAATCGCCTTTCTGCCAAGGGACTCCTTCCTTCAGAGAGTGCTTTGATGAAGAAGAGTTGAGAGCCTATGGCTCTGATACCATGTTAGAAAATAGGAGGGAATGAATCACTCAAACCTCCACCCAAGATCTCTCCAACTCTTACACACTCAACTCAGATAGATGATCACAGATGCAAGCAACACACACTCAGAAATAAATGTAGACGGAGAGAGAGAGAGAGTATATTCATCCACCGGATGGTGGGCAGAAAATAGCTCCAAGGGAGCAGTACAAAACACAGCAGAGTGCTGGAGAAATCTGATGGACTCTCTCTCTTACAAACTGCCCCAGATCTGAGTGCTGAACACAGCCTTGGAGAGGGGTTTTCAGTTTCGCACTGGATGCTGGGCTGAATGGAGAAGTGGGCCTTTTATAGGCTCTGCCCAGGCCCCTTCAGGTGACCGACCAGCAGGGTCAGTACCTTGTCTGGTGGCCGACCACATGGGCCTCATAAACCGACCAGGGTTGGTTCTGGTCGGTGGCCCTGGTTGGGCCGACTTGGCCAGCCACAGGCCCTTATATAAGGTCGCCCTGGGCGGCCAGTCAGTGCTGCTCCTGGTGCCTCCATGTGAGGCCTAGAGCCCCTTTTATTCCTGCTGTTGCAGACTGCGACCAGCCCGTGTGCTGGTCGCCTATATTTGCCATGGTATCCTCCCTCCAGTTCTGGCCTGAGTCTCTCTCCCAGCCCTCCTACCTCTCACTGCCCCTTGTCCCCTCAAATCGGGGGCTCACAGGTGGGCACAGTGAGAATCTAACACTTTGGACCCAGGCATGTTGATATCCATTCTATGAAGGGGACGCAACACCTTTCCTAGGACTGTCACTGGGGAGTTCCAAGGGGGGCCGGTGAATACATGAAAATTGGTGCATGAGTTGTGTGGTCAAAAAATTGTAAGATAAGGATGCGGCTCAATACTACTTGTATCTTGTATCTTTTGGCATGTTGGATAAGAAAAACGCAAGACTTTCTATTTCTCCATGGATCTGCTTGTCGTAGTAGATCTCCACTGCTTCCTCTTGTAGAACCTCTAGGTCTTCAAGAATTCACATGATCCATAAGGACTCACATGATGCCATGCAGGCCTCGTGAAGTCTCGAGGGATCGCTTCTGGTCTATCCTGTGAAGCGCCTTTCGATTATTGATCTGAAAGTCAAGTGTTACCCCCATAGGCAATGGTTAAGATCCTCCATCATGCGGGGCATGTAGGACAATCAGGGGTCACATTCTTCAATTTAGTGCTCCTCAGCAGATTTATAGTGACTTAACCTTTGGAGACCATTCATTGAGGGAAAACAATTAATTTTAGGTGCTTGACTTTTATTCCAAGTGTCCTCCTTCCTCTCTTTCCATACAACTGCAGTAATCCACAGTGTGCTACTTTGGCTTAGAAACATTGTGCTTCATAAGCGAACCATACTCCAACTTAACAATGTAGGACTGTGAGCTTAAGTCCAACCTTTCCAGGACCACATATCTTCATCAGTGTCCTTGTCATGACTGTCATTGCTCATGCTTGGGTTGTGATCCCGATTAACCCAAAGCAAATTTGGCACATGCTTGAGCAGAGCCACACTTGACTGCGAGGTCCAGCAACAGGGCACAAAATATAGGGACGTAGCTGACAGCATCGACTTAGCCAGCTTGAGTTTACCTGCCAGAAATAGGATTCTGCTAGATCAGTGATTGATTTCTTTTAAGAAATTCGCTGTGCAAGCTACTTTAATAGGCTTAAGGGCTTTGTGTGCTAAATAATGTTTCCAGCTTTGCAGCCATCTTTTAATTTGAAAGTTAAGGCTAAACAATTCGGCTGTACTATACTTCTTGCATCAACAACCCCTCCCCCCCCCCATTGTTCATGCAATTGTACATCGTTAAAGCTTTTGCTCAGCCATTGTCGAATATACTTCAGTTTTCTTCAAATCTCACATTATCTGCTTATCCTAATTATCATCAGCTCCAAACATCTCAGAGTGAATTTTTATTGCCCTTCATTCTTTGCTGATGAATTGTGTAAGTCAATGTTAAAGTAACATCCTAAAAAGGCCTTTGAATAGAGTCTGTTCAAAAAATCTTACAAATAGAAGAACTTCATATTTGTCAATTGACAAATGTTTGAATCATAGATATTTTACAATTAGAGTGCAATCTAAATGATTTATCCTGCTTTTGTCTCTGACAGTATCCTGTGGGCACTCCTGAAACAACAGCTTGGACAACAGAAGGTCCTGCAGCTTCCGTCTCTGGAACTCCTGCGACAGCCATCCCTTTGTCAACTCAGATTGGGCCCAATCAAAGAAGTGCATTCATTGGTAGCTGTAAGCATTATATCTGGGAAGCTATACGAGCATCTTCTGCTGCGCCATACTATCTGGATGATTTCTCATGTGGTAGGGACACAATTCAGAACATAATACAGTCAGATTAAAGGATGTAATTGCAAAATGTGCCAAGCATGTTGTGATTCAATTTGGAAGAGAATTCACAAGCATAAGAGAGATGATTGCAAAATTAAATTTATGGACAAATTGTTGTTAAAGTCTCTCTCTCTCTCTCTCTCTCTCTCTCTCGTGTGTGCCCTCTTCCTCTACATCTCTCTCTTTGTTCTTTTCTTTCTGACTTTCATTTTTTGAAATTCTCAACGTATAAAGCTAGATGTATTCTAGTGTTATGGTGTTAGATTGATAAACAAAATCATATTTTATCAGATACAAACCGATGGCAGGATGGAGCTATTGTTGCTAACAATCCAACTATCATTGCAATCCGTGAAGCACAGCTTGTATGGCCAGACACTCCAATAGGTTGCCTTGTCTCTATTGGGTGTGGCAATGTTCCAACAAAGGTGTGGACTCAACTGTGATCCTGCTAGATGGGAGGAAAAAGATTTGTAGTTGTGGCTTTTAAAACTTTTGTGAAAATGTCACAGCCTAGAGGAAAAGGAGGCTGGCGATATTTGGACACTGGGCAAGTTTTGATCGAGAGTGCGTGTTCTGTCGAGCGTGTAGAGGAAGCTTTGGATACTCTACTACCAATGCTACCAGACATACACTATTTTCGCTTTAACCCAGGTGACGGACATAATTTTTAAACAAACTAACAATGATCAAGGGATTGCAAACGATAAATATCTTGTTATTGTATAACTTGTTACTCCATACTCACTGACAATGGGGGACAAATATACATATATGTTTTCGATTCAAAGTTTTTGAATTGCTTATACATAGATCAGCATTTAGCTTGTTTGGATGAAGTCGTCAATGCAACAGAGGGAGCTATAATTCATCAGTAAGTCAGGAAGGATGGAACTTTATGATTTGATTGCAACTGATCACTTGTCTTATATCTGTTGATGCAGTTGATGACAGTTGTGGGATGGAGCTGGATGAAACAGACCCGGCTGTTTGGGTGAAGCTTGAGACTGCAACACAAGAATACATTGATGCCAATAGTCTCGCATTTCAAAAAGCATGTGATTGTCTTGTGCCACCTTTGCCAGAGGAAGATCAATGGGCAGAGAGATTGAGGCATTCTTCTGGCCCAGGGAATACAAAGCCAGTTGGTAAAGGTGGGAAAAGGGGTCTTTCTTTTGTTAACCTTTCTTTTCTCCTTACCATTTGTTGTGGCTTGCCAGGGATGGCCAACCTCAAGCTAATTTTGTACACTCTACTTGCTGTGTGATGCTTTGTTCACATTGGCAAATATAGGTGACGAGTTTGGACCGTGTCTAGGGTGGAGGAGGAGAGTACTTTTAGTAGAAGCATGGGGAAGTTCAGAGTTTCTGAAGCTCAGTGGACACACTCGCACATTGGAATCTTTCTGTGCTCGACATAGGATCAAGCTGGAAAGCTTTAACAGCAGCTATGGAGCTTCTAATGCAACTCTTTCTGTGAATACTCCATTTACATCTCCTTTGTTTTCTGCAAGTTTCCCAGGCAGCCCACTGCTACATAGTCCAGAGTTAGGCTTGCTTCAGCTAGGGCATCCTGAAGTTGTTCCTCCACTGAGTTTGGATGGTGGTCAAAGCCACATGCTTGCAGGGAAGATACCACACTCACCACCAAAATCTCCCCCTTTAGGACCCCGACAGCTGTCTGGACCAGTTTCCTTGCTGAATGGAAAATTGCAAAGCTCTCCTCAAGTGGGTATTGTACATCTAGCACTTCAAAGTGACTTTGCTGGCCTGATAATGAGGTAAGAGTTCTGATTAAACAGTTGGTAAACTTTCTGTTTATTAAACAGTCCAGTTTCCAGTCACAATTTCAGTGATTTTCAGATACATTTTACGTCTCCTTTCAATGAGAGACCAAGCCTGGGATTCCTTCGGATACTCAGCAGAGTTACAATTGATATTTTTTTAAAATTGCAGCTGGCAGAGCGATATATTTGCAGTAGCTGAACCAGGTGAATCTGCAGAGGCATTCTTGCAAAATGTTATAGCAAGCATGCGCTTCTCATCTGGAAATAAATTGAAGAAGAGGGATGCCGTGCTTCCCAGGATTCTCACCATTGCTGGCCTTGTATCAGAGTTTCCTAAATTCTTTATAGGGAGAACTCTTTATCGTTTCATTGGACGACAAACACAGGTTGGTAATCAAGTACTTGATTTTCTCAGATGTTACCTTTCGTTAGTAACAAATTATCTTTAACAATTAGGTGTGTTTATGTTTTGTTGTAACATGCTATCTACAACACATTGGTTGAGCAGATGGGCCTGAATGTTGAATTTCCTCTTGTATGCTATAGTTCTAGCTACATTTTGAACTGAACTTTGATTAATTTCAAACTTCTGGGTCTTGTTAGTGTACAAGCTAATTAATTGTGACATGTCACTTTACTTAACCAATTTAATTCACATACAAATGGTAACTCCACAAGCTGCAACTGTTACAATACCAGCCAGTTAGTTTCAGAAATAACAGACAAACCCTAGCTAAAAATTTCAGAAGTAGACATTTGAATCTCATAGAATTCAGAAACCTTCCTTATCTTGTGCTGCATCATGCTTATGCTCCAATAAACTCCAGGCCGCTCCCAATAGGGGTCATCATGCTTTCCACGGTATGCTGTTCTGAATCGTCATCATGGTCTGGTAATCATCATGCATACATGGCTGGTCCTGATCCTCATATCATCATTTCTACATGGCTGGTCCATACCCTCATTTCATGCTGCTAGGCTCCATCATCATCTTGAATGCCCATTGTTTGTGTTGATCCAATCAGTATTGCAGATCTTTGGATAAATGCCATTTCCGCTCTTCGTGCTATTTGTGATTATGAGAGGAATATTCTTGTATAAACAGAAATCGGGGGTTGACCTGTTTAGTTCTTATCTCCTCTGTTTCTAGGTTTATTTCTCTAGGGATAAACAAAATTGTTTCAGTGAGTTCTTCTAAAGAAAGGTGGAGATCACCAGTGGTGTGCATTTATGGCAGATTTATGTCTTGACTGTCTGACTTTTGTGTCTGATTAAAATTACTCTTTATTAAAGCCTTAATCACGGCACATTGCAGGTTTTAGCTGATGATCGAGAGGTTGGATCTTACATGTTTCAAAGAACTCTTCCATCAGCGTATTTGACTGCTGAAGACGTACGATGGATGGTGAGACGTGTTTGCAGTTGCAATATCTATAAGCTTCACGCTCTGGACTGCATGTGTTGATATTGGTGTCATGCTGGCCATGTTCCCATCTTATTTTGGTTTCATGCGAGATATAGGAAAACTGCATGGGTTATGCCACTTGAGTGCTTTTCTTAGCTGCACTGCTAAAATTATTTCTTCAATATGTTTTTGCCTTAACAGTATGCATTGCTAGCAACAGGGTACAGTGAATTTACGTTTTAGTATGTCTAATATGCTACTAAGTTGTGAGATTGGGCATAAATGTAGATTCCGAATAGCTTATTAATGAATTCCTTCAACCGCCAACCCAGCATCCTAATACTGCTTGTAAAAAGAATAAATTGTTTCCATCACTGTGTTACAAGCCTGCTCTTAGAAACTGAATGTGCGAGACATGAAATAGAGTTGCTAGGGTTTGTAACTCCTTATCCGTGCTGACCTACAATTTGATAGGCTTTTAATAGGCATGAGGTGGTTGAAGGTTTTACTGGAATTATTAAGCAATAGCTTGAAGCATAGTTACACTGAAACGCTTTTCAGGAATCAGAGCTCAGCCTGCCCCGAAATGCCGTTTCAGAAAGGGTCCAGTTCTGAAATGTTTCAGACTTTGAAACGGTGTCTGAAACGTGCCGTTTTAGACAACCACCCCCTCCACTGCTTCCTTTCGCTGTTTCTACCTTTGTTTTGGCCTCTTGCACTCATAAGGGTTTTCCAGCCCTCCTTGAGCCCCATTCACTCCTTTGAAGTCCTTTCACTTCTACAGGCTGCTTCAGCCCTCCTCCATCATCCACTCCCCTTCAGCCCTCCTTCAAAGCTCAGCCTCTACTCCTTTAGCCCTCTCTTTCAGCCTCTCTTTCAGCACTCTTTCAACCCCCCTTCAGCCCCCTGCTTCAGCCCTCTCTTCCGTCCTGTGTTCATGCAATTTCTCTCTCTTAGGTATGTATTATGCACTACGTTTTAAGTTACAGGTAGGCTGTAGCATTCTAAATGTGTGTGTGCTCAGCTCAAAACCCCCTTTTCACCCCCCCACCCCCCACCCCCCATGACATGGCATTTCCCCGCTTCAGCCCTCCTAGAAATCCCGAAACGTTTCCATTTCCCCTAAGTATGGCTTGAAGCCTATCAAGGTGACATACTGGTTGGTGCAATTAAGTTTTTGTATCCTTGGTTAATAGTGTTTCCAAATGTAACCCCCTCTCCCCCCCAAAAAAAACACACACAAAAACCATTTTTCTGGTAGCTACTAGCCCTGAGACAGGTAGGTTGATGGCATTGATTGCCTTGTGAGGGCTTGCACCATTCTTTAAAGTTATAAACAAATTAGAGTTTTTCCATCATGATTTTCTCTTGTTGCAGCTATTGATTGTTGTATTTATGGTCTAGGTTGGTGCATGGCGAGACAGAATTGTGATCTGCACAGCAAAGTTTGGACCACCTGCTCCTTTGGTGAAAGCTTTCTTAGATGCGGGAGCAAAGGCCGTAATTGCATCCTTGCTTGAACTCCCTGCAGCACAGCAAAATGCGGCTTCTGATGCAACCTTCATGTTGACAAGCTTCACACGGGATAAAGTGACTGGGCCCTTTGTGATTGGGGATGAGGAAGATGAAGAAGAAGTTGATTCAGAAACTCCTGAGAGTGATTGGGAAGACAGTGGTTTTGAGAGAACAGAGCAGAGGATAAAAAGGCAAGAAAAAGAGGAAACGGAGCTTGCGTCTTTTGTTTCTAGTCTTTACAGTGCTATGTTCAAGGATGGTGTTAGAGCAGACCTTGCCCTGCAACAGGCCCTTGAAACTCATCCAAAGATACAATATCAATGCCACCTTCAAAGTATTTGAAATCAGGATGCCAGTTTATTCCATTCTCCAAGCCTCATTTTTGGGAATACACATTGTCTTGTGGAAGCAGCATGTCCAGTTTCCAGAGTTGTTTCCCTGTGTCCCATATATCAGCTTTCCCATACAGGGAAAAACCCTGTAAAGCACCCTTTGGTAGGTATTTATTTATAGAGCCTTCTTTCCCTCATAATCTGTTTTTTAGTCAAAGGCAGCCATTTAGCCAATTTTTTGTTCGTACTGGTCTTGCAGTCAATTTTTTGTTCGTACTGGTCTTGCATTCTTCTGGTATGAATGCTTTGCTGAATGATCCATATTCAGAAGATTTCTACAAATAAGATCTGTACAAGGCTACATACTTGAAGGCCCTTCTAAAAGGAAGGCTGATTTTTATGATACGCCCCCAGAAGGATTGCTCTATGGTTCAGCAGAGGGTTTCATTTTTCAACAACTTATACGTTTCTTATGAACATTTACATACTGGATGAGATTGGTCCGTGACAAGCCAAGTACAGGAGAAAGAAGCAAGTGGTAGGCAGGGCTGTTTGTGGCAATTATCTGTTGCTGCTGTTCTGCTGCTGCCCTAGTGCCTTATTGTGTTTCCACCCAAGCATCTACACCCTCATCATGGAGTGCTTGCAAACTGTAAAAATGTAGCTTTGGCATTCTCTCATCCATGGAGAAAACAGGGGACATACAATATGTATTGTGGAAGCTTGATGGCAAGGACATTGCAGAATCGATTAACATCGTCAAGGCTCATGGAGGTGTATCTGTATATGGTGCAGTGGGGGAACGCTTGAAGTTCTTCGCTGGTTGGTTCCACTATCACTAGGCTGCTCCAAAATTGGCTTGGTTCCAGGATATGGAATCCATGTTGGTGTTTGAGTAAAGTTTATTTGAAATTCGAGTTGTTCCCTTCGATTCGTAAAGGATTGCCCTCTTGTGTGGAGTCCAATAGATCGGTGCAGATGCTTCATGTCCTTATAACTCTGCAATGCCAATTGGAGCACGTAGAACATGAATTCTAGAATGTCATTTTTGGAATACAAATTCGAAGGAAGTATGTTGTCATCAATCTTGGACCTTGTTTGTCTGTTAAACAAGATTTTTAGTATGGAAAATGGTTAGCTGAGATGTAGGCTTTGGAATGTAACAACCATAGATAGAAAATCATCTAAGTCATTGAAACTAGCAACATGAGATATTTAGTATTATAAAAAACTAATGCCAACAACTTTTATTTTTCAAAAAATTTTACTATAATATTACTTTTGGGAGAGAACTAAAGATTGTATTGATGCCAGCGCAATTATAAACCCTCGCAACAAAGAAATATATTCGCAAAGCCCACTTGTGGAGCGATGTAGAGGCTTGCGCACATGCACACGAGGCACGTACATACATACATGTACATACATACATACATGTACATATGTATAAAGGCATGCTTGCAAAAATTGTGTACATGCATATGCATATATGTATGTTTGTGAAATGTACACAATTAACTTTCACTCATCGAAGGCGATGACACAACTTTGTTGCTCTCAGCCAACCTTCATGACAACAAGCTCAATTCAAAATCCCACGTTAGTTCACTTGCATGCTGTATAAAGCCCATAACTCCTTAGATGGTTCTACATGCTACATGTCACAATCCTAGGGCCATCCTTAGGTGTATCATTTATCCCTCTCTTGGAGTACCACGTAATTCCATTTGCCTCTTGGCAATTACACAATTCGGTGCACCTAGGTCCTTGATCTCAGAACTATCTAGTCAATGCCAATTCGCCCTCACTAAGGACTTTGACATTGATTCCTTTAACAATATACTTGAAGCGCTATAAAATAAAATACAACGATTGGTCCTCTAAAGAAAAATGTCCATTGATTCTTTTGAGGTCACGTTATCTCGGCTTGAGCATAACATTCATGTCCTCTTTAGGTATCAGCGGCCTCGATAAAATCTGGGAAGGCTCTTTGCATTTGGTATACAGATTCTCAGGTAGCCTTAGATAGAGGTAGACAATGCCATGTAACCAACACCATGGGTATCTTTCAATTATGTACTTGCATTGTTCCTCAGTCTAAAATTCTTGTTGGTTTGCGTCTTGCATTATCCTCTATCTCATGAAATAAGACAATACTCTTGATTAGTGAGTCACGTAGGTAGACCTACAATAAATTTCATGGAAATGCTCTTCCACCTACCGAGTGGTATTTTCAAGGGCAGTAAAGGTTTGGGTGGCTTCACCCGCTTTGCCTTACTCACTTGTCGCGAAAAAGGTCACATATTCATGAATATGTTTTCTCATTTTTGGTCAAAAATCTCGTTTCACGACTTCTCAACTCTTGGATGTTCCACACACAGGTTATCATGGCACTGTTGCATGACTCTTTGCTTGAGATCAAGGTAGTTGCATGACTCTTTGCCTGAGATCATTTTGATACTACCTTGCCATTTCTTTTTAGCATACCATCCCTTATGGTATATCTTACATAAGTTTGGTCTTTTTTGGATGCTAGGTCATCCTTTTTCCCAAGTTTAAGCACATATACCTTTTAAGTTTTCCCAATCTCGGCTATTAGAGCACAATGCATGACAACGCATTAGCAACTTTATTATCCTTCCCTCTTCGGTACTGAACTGGCAAGTTAAACTCCTACATGAGCTCTGCCCACTTAGCTCGGCGGTCTCTCAAGTTAGATTGTTTATAGAAATGTTTCAAAGTATCATAATCAACATCAACATAAAACTCTAATCCATATAAATAATGTCTCCATGCTTTTAAAGCATGGAAAATGACATACAACTCTAATTCATGAGTTGGCCAATTTCGTTGAGAGGAAGAAAGCTTCTTGCTTTCAAAGGCTATTGGCCTTCCCCTGGAGGAGAAGTGGTCCTACCACAATGCCACTTGCATTGGTTTCTATGAAAAACGGTTTTTGGGAAGTAACTATTTTTAACACCGGTCTTGAGACCACAACTTATTTTATGGCATTAAAACTTTTATGTTGATTTTGTCCCCATACAAAAGGTACTTTATCTAAGGTCATATCAGTCAATGGCGATACTATCTCGGAATATCCTTTGATATGCCTTCGATAAAACTACATAAATCCTAAAAATGATCGCAAGGCGGTCAAACTATGAGAGATAGGCCAAGTTAATATCGCGACGGTCACTTTCTTTGGATCCATTTCCACCCCCTTAGGAGTAATAATGAATCTAAATATTCAAGTTTTACCATGCATAACACAATTTTCTTTTTATTTACGTATAGAATGGCTTTCGTCAAAGTACGGAACACTATTCTTAAGTGTTTATGACGCTCAGTAATACTTTAGCTGAAAATAAGGATATCGTCAATAAAATGTACTACAAACTTGATATCGTCAATAAAATGTACTACAAACTTCTCGATATGTAGGCGTAGTAAATCGTTCATAAGCATGATGAATGTAGTTGGAGCATTGGTAAGTCCAAATGGCATTACCAAAAACTCATAATGTCCAAACTTGCTCCTAAAGCAGTTTTATGCACATCCTTGGCTCTAATACGGATCTGATGATAGCCACACTTAAGATCTATCTTGTTGAAAATGATGGCTCCATGTAATGCATCTAGCAAGTCATCGATCTGAGCCATTGGATACCTATGCTTAGCAGTGATATTATTCAGTGCTCTGTAATCTATACAGAGGCGAAAAATATCATCTTTCTTTTTCTTCAATATCACTGGCAAAGACAAGTTTGTGGTCAGAGAAAGGGAGAAAGAAAGAAAAGAAAGAAAGAAAGAAAGTTTATTAAAGTCTTCAGAAGACCGATGGGTCTATGAGACTGTGAAAAACCTGTTACAAACAAGCTGTGGTGGTGGAGCTACTAAATAAGCATCCACACTAATGCAAAATGCAAAAAATACAGAATGATAGTACTAAGTCCTAAGTACAACATAGTCATGTCCGTGGTCGACTGTATATTAACCTCATCATCATCATCATCATCATTAGGACATCAGGGTGGATGAGGCAATAAGGGCATGAAATTGGTGATAGAGTGTTGCCGACCACTCATAGGTATAGCCTTGGCTTGTCTCTTGGTCATAGCTCTACGTCTAACCAAGGCTACTGTGACCCCTGTCGGTCCGGGCTTCGACTCTAAATAGGGAGGGGATGTCCCCAAGTGTGATTTGTGTGTCAACCCTCTGTTTGAGCTGTCGGGTCATTGGCTCCAGGTCATGGTCATGTCGAGGCCTCGTCTCGTGGGGGTCCATATGATCTGGCTGAAAAACTTCGTGATAGAGCTCTGAGAGGGATCAGCCAAGGAAAAAGGCTGCTCCTGTCTCCGTGCTCGAAGTATCCTCTCGTAGTGTTTGAGTACCTCATGAATGAAACCTGCCAAACATCACTAGACTGGGTAGGAGAGGAATTGGGCAAGAATCCCATAGCTATGTGTGAAGAGGCAGTAGAAATGCCCTTGGATCTCATAGTAAACAGGACACCTGAAGATGAAGTGCTCCTCTATCTCAACCTATTGCATGTCACATAATGTGCATATGCGCCTCTCCCTGGGTAGTCACTCTGCTTTGCCGCTCTCGATACGAAGTCTTTGTGAAGAGACTAATAGAGATCCTTAGTGAGTGGGGTAAGTAGATCTGTGTGTATCCTGGGGGGTCAATGAAACCCTCCTATGTAATATGTAAGCAGTGATCTTTGTAGAAGCTAAGCTTCACTAGGAGTTTACTCGGTCCCAACCAGGTCCGAAATGTGTGTAGCTATAAGAGATCCTCACAGATAACCTGGTTGACCTCATGTGCTAGGAGGGGAGAAAACGGAGCATCCATGGTGTACTAGAAGGGAGGTAGTCTATCCATATGGAGCCCCAGTCGCTCAAACCATCTCTTTGTGCATGCATACCAACACCTCTGGTCCCCTCCCGCTGCAAGTTCCATAGAAGAGGACAGTGCTAGCCATCGTAGCCTGCTACGCCTAGAGGTGTAATCCCAATATTCACTGACTCAGTACATTCTTGAACAAAAGACAACAAATGATTTGATGAGCATGTTGGATACATTGTATGAAAAACCATCAGCTTCAATAAGATATTTCTTGTGAGGCATCTATTGAATCTGAAGAAGTCAGAAGGTGGCTCTATAGCAATCATTTAAATCAATTCAAAACAAATAGATGTCAACTAAGGTTTCTAGAAGTAAACTTTGATGATGAGGTTTGAGCTCTCCTAATCTGAGGAACAGATGGCTTACGATGAATCATCCACGCTAACATGAGAACTTGTAGTCGCTCCACACGGGCCCACTCTGTATCCGACAAGTCTGGCCCTCAACATGAGCTGTCGTACATCCCCGCTGGACGGAGCAAGGAGTCAAAAAGCAACCCCTTGGTCCATGGATCTTGGAAGTGCGAGCGGAAGCCCTGCCTCTCTAGTCTGTCCAATGAAGCATATCCTTTGCCCAAGCGTGCCTGTGTCATGGGTCTCATAGTGAAGATGGTTCCGGAAAAGACAACCCCAAGATAAGTATATGATGAAACTATCTCAACAGGTGACCCATCAAATTTGAACTACTCCTCGTGCATGACGGCTCGAGATGTATTGAAGATCATAACCTTGGTTTTACCCAGGTTGACCGTCAAATCATGAGACTCACAAAAGGACTGGAGTGCGTCAAGGTCTCTCTGGAGTCCCTTTGCTGAGGAAGACAAGAGAGCCACATCATCTATGAAAAGCAATATCCGAATAAGCGTGCCCGCAAGAGAGCAACCTACCCCCCCTACGTTTGCGTCACTATCTCAAGCTCATCAATGTAGGTGATAATGGACACCCTTGTTTGACCCCAACAGTGCTCATGATCTCATCTGTCTAGCTAGATCCTACCCAGACTTTGCCTGAAACTCTGTCATAAAGTGCCATGATAGCCCAAATGAACCCAAATCCTATAGGTGCCGTATGAGGCGGGCTCTCGGAACCGTGTCAAATGCCTTGCGAAAATCCACAAAGCAACAATAAACCCTCTGCTTTCATGCCCTTGCCCCCTCGATGATACATCTGAGCCTGAGAATGTGGTCCCCATGGTTCCATGATCAATCCGGCCTATCCTGCTGCTCTAAGTCCTCGACACTCCACAAATCTGTTGACCTCGAAATCAAGTACTGATGCATAAATCTTGGACATGGCATGTCCAATCATAATGGTCATGTAGTTCTTCGGGCTCATGGGATCCCCTGCCTTGTGGATGGGTGAGATAGTGTTAATGGTCTAGGTGCGTGGAAACCCCAAACAAACAGCTTCATTAAAGAGCTTTGTTAAGATCGGGGCTAGGAGGTGCATAGAGCCTCATGATCCTTCGCTCGGCCATTATGAAGTTTCATTACGGGATCCTTTACCCCCCCTAGTGAGATGTGGGGTGTGGCATATGTGGGAGGTTAGGGACTAGCTAATTTGGGATGTCATAAAGTGTGTGTGCATAATCATACTAGACTTGAGTGTCAGTGAGTATGAGGGGGACCGTCCCTCTAGAAATCTCGGCCAAAAGTCCTTAGAGTGTTACTAAACAAAATGTTCAGTAGCTCCTCCTCGTTCCGACGAAAGAATTCTACATACCAGTCGACGATACTCGCATAGCGTCTCTAGCTTGCTTGAAAAACTATTTTTGGTTTCGAATCTGAGCTGACGGCGTAAAGCCTTACACTCATTATTGTACCAGCTATTATAGGGTACGGTCCTAGGGGGTGGTGGGCGGATGGAGTGGGTGGTGTGAGGGAAGGCATGAAGGGTAGCCTTGTGTAGTGAGCGGGTGACAAGGGCAGCGTGATCCTCTAATAGGGGTATAAAGTCAATATAAGTGAGAAGTATGTAAAGACGACGAGAGTAAGTAGGTGAGTATCATGGTTAAAGCGTATATCATGATAGGAGGAGTAAAAACTCAGCGGAGTGGAGGGTGTTGTGCGAAGGGGAGTGGAAGTGCTAAAGAAAAGATAGGTATGATCAACCCCTGGAGGGAGAGGTACTATGGTAAAATCAGTGATGCGAGATGAGAAGGCAGGGGATCCCATGATCTAATCAACAACGCTGGAACCTCCCCCATGTGGAAAGCACATGCAACCAATAGAGGCAGGCCATCTGTCAAGACCATTATAATAATGAGATCATGCATCCTGCTGAGGTCTAATAGGGCCTGCCGATAAGATGTGATCGGACCTCGTCTGTCAGTCGAAACTTGTAGCATACCTACATGCTCAAGGTCAATGTCTGGTAATAGAGTGGAATCATCCTTGAAGTCGAGGAGTGGTACCTGATGGGCTCCTGTCCTCGCGTTGAAGTCCCCAACTAGGAGGACTTCTCCATGGTTAGAAAAGTCAGCAATGGACTAACAAAGAGCAGCAAATGGAGATGTCTCATCCTCACCTTGAGTATCTCTAGCAAAGTGGGAGGTCTCGAGGGGAAGTAGCAAACTACAACAAACAGATCCCAGCTATCCATGTGCCGAATCCAGATCCAAAGATACCTGGAATGTGCATCTCTCTGCTCTACTGAAATGGTCCCCAAAAGTGTGGATCTGTAAAGGATTGCTACTCCACCTGACCCTTGAACTCCCCCTGTATCCCGCGTCTCATCTTGTAGGAAGACTCCCATGTACACATGTTGACTATTGGTAGTGGGCGCTCTAGACTCTGATGTGTCTCTGTGTAAAAGACTATGTCGTGACTTAGTTTTAACTATAAGGTACCATTACAGTTCCAAATGGTGCAGGAGAGGGTCTTGGATATCTGAGTCTCATAGACCCCCCTTCCCTATGTAGGGGAGGGGGCTGGTGCCCTATGGGTTCCTGTAAGAAGACGTCCCTCTCATACCACTTCCCAATTCCCCTCCTTCCGGGCCAGATCTGGCTGATGCAACAAAGAGCATCTCTCCTCAACCGGTATCTTCATCCATTGAGATCGTTGGCTGGTCTCAAAGGACTAACCTGCGTTGTAAAGTAGAAAGTCGTGCCTGAGTGTTATGGAACCGTATGATCAGGGGTTGCTCTCAGTTGGAGTCTCTCCCCACTCACCATGCCCTCTCCCTGTGCTCAACCACACCCAGAGTAGCAGCCACAAAAGCAGTCGCATTTGCCACATTGGTGAAGTCTCAGTGCGTGGGATCCCACGTACTCTGATGTTGAGAGCCTTGCTGGCTCTCTACTGTTGCTGTTGCTCCATGAGGGTAGCCTAAATGGTTACCCTTCTAGGTTCTCGTTTAGCCATGTCATCCCATCTGCCCAATAACACATTGCATGCTCACAATATGTGCCTCGACAACTGGGGTACTCCTTAGGACTATGTGTATGGCTGTGACCTCCTGTCGGAGCTGTGAGATATCTTGTCTGAGTCCCTGAATGAGACCAGCCTGCTCCCGAATGGTGCGAGCCTGTTCCTATATGATGTGGCTCTGCTCCTGGTTGAAGCGGACCTGTATAATGTGGCTCTGCTCCTGGTTGAAGCAGACCTGCTCTTGTGCAAAGCGTGTCAACTCCATCTCACACTCACGGATACTGTGTACCTCCTTGAGCAAGGTCTCCCAAGCCTCTGGTGTGCTAGGCCGCGCCCGTGTCCTAGCTAAAACTAGAATGGCTGTGACATGAAAGTATGGGGATGAGTTTGAAAACTGTGTGGTGACTGGGTGAGGTATGGAGTGCATCGTTAAGAATCCTTTTAGAAAGGTACACCCTATCAAGATGAGCTTCCCTATGACGAAGACCAATCTAGCTATTCATCGAAGTGAAATAAGTGTCTTTAGAAGCATCTACCAAGCAGGCTCTAAGCAGTCACAGCTCTCCACCTCTTAAGAAAGTTCCTAAACCATTCCATCTATCTCTTCTTGTTGCTACCATGTTGAATTCTCCAAGTAGAATAGTGTTGTCGTGAAGGACTTTACCATCCAAAGTGCTCTTTCCCTGGCGAAGTTAGGCACATAAATCGAGAAGATCTGACAAGATAGGTTTGGGTGAATAAATTCCAACCCTACTCCATTGATACCAAAGGTTGGAAGGGCCCTTCCTACTACTGCTTGAGCCAGATGCATCGAAACACCCAGTGGAGCTCCCCCCCTTCCCTCTTCATGATCTGTGTCATACCATACTCTCTTGTTATCAACCTGATTAAGCTGCCACCTCAGTTTAGCTCCTCCTACTTTAACTTCTTAGAGGGCTAAGAAATCAATAATAATACCTCTTGCTCTCGCAGCCATCTTTTGAGTATAGTGGGTCTAAGATCATTGGTCAATCTTTGAACATTGACACTAAGAAAAGAAAATTTATATTGGGATATACTTTGCATCATTGGGAAGCACTTTTATTTCTTTTCTTATTAAAGTTCATCAGATTGAGCTGAGGGGAAAGAGAAAAATCTCTCAACATTCTCTCTCGATAGGGATTGGGTCATTGGATTTGCTTGCTAATGCACTAAGCAGTTGACTTCTTTTCTCTACCAGTAGAGCTTTTTTTCCTTTCACTAAAATAAAAGGAGTGTCTTCCTTTTCCAACCCTTCATGCTTTGCTTGTTCCAGCTAGGCTTCAAAGTCTTATGTCTTAGCAACAAATTCTTCTTCATCTTCTGAACTCTCAGCCATCTTCTCCTTTGCAACCAGCGGGGTTTCATCTAAAATCTTCTTACCCATTTCCTTGTTCATTTCAAGGTCTTTGTCTATTATTGGTTCTTGAGGTTCTGCAATGGGATCCTTTTTATCTGATTTTTTAGTCTGAGTCATCTGAATAGGCTCTTCAGCTTTTTCCTTCCTATAGTTGGCCCTGGCTGGACAGTTGTTAATGAAATGGCCTCCCAAACCACACAAGAAGTAGAAATTGGGTGTATTCTTATAGATAACTTTTTGGATCAGTTCGGCACCATCACGATCCAACACATGGATGGCTTTTGGATGCTCAACTGCGAAACCCATCAGGACATAGGCTTGAGGGTTGCCCCTCGAACTGATGAACCTTTTAGCTTTGAGCTCTAGAAATTGGCCTAGAGGTGCATAGAGGGACTCTAATTAAGGCAATAGGGACAGTAGCAAATCATGAAACTCCACCTAGATTGGGGCTTTGGAGGGGGGAGGCGAGTCCGAATTAAAAGATGGCTCTACTTTAGTTGGGCTCGTTGAAAATCTTTCTTGCCTGTGGAGTGAGTTGTTCCCATGCCATCTGTTTCGGCACTGAGGGAGCTTTAAACAAGCTTCGGCTACCTCCTTGGAGAGCACCAGCATAGGATCCTCGAGGCACCTCTTGCATGGTTTTCCCGACATGACCTGGGGCACTGGAGTTTGCTTGGGAGCTCCATTGGTCTGACGATTCTGGTGAGGAGCTGCAAAAGAGACGGCTTTCACGTTTTGTATTCTACTTGCCCCTTAGTTGAAGACTAGAAAGTTGTCCAGAGCAGCTCTAAACACCACTAGCTATTTTCTTAGTTATGAATCCAATGTATCTTTTTGCAAACTTTGCATGTCGCTTTCCTCCAGGTGGAGTGTGAAGCCAGGTAGTCTAAGAGGGGCTTTTGGATTCGATATTGCCATCTTATCTCATCCGAAATCCTGCATGCCAACATCTTGAGTGTTGTTCAGGTTTGTTCTATGATTGGTTCTGAGCCTAGTAGTCTCTAGCTCACGAGTACTAGGGGCAATGTTGGTGGCAGAGTAAGCGGCAACCCTATTTTCTCCACCATCGCTAGAGGAAACCATTTATTGTAATGAAGTTAAATTCTACACCTCTATAAATCTCAAAATGAGGAAATGTGACATTGTTAGATTCTTTTTATATTTTGAGTATATCATATCACGCTTAACACACTCTTTTTACTTAAGTTCTATAAAATTGTAAACTATTGTCAACGTGATTATTACAAATGCAAATAAAAGTATGAAGATGGTTATAACTACAAGGTGTCCTAGGCCCCACTAGCATTAATTTCTTTTGAGTAGGTTCCTTTGACTAGGGAAATTTTCATCAATATATTAAAAGATAGGTCCGCATTATTGCAAGCATGCTTGTTCAAAACTCAACTGAATGTAGTAGCTCCCTAGTAGGATGTAAAGAAAGCTCGCTTTGACCATCTCGATCTCTTGCACGTTGGGCATGGCTCTATATGCAAGGCTTTACTTGCTCGCACCCACCCATTCATGTTTGTTCAAGCTTCTTACTTTGCCCTTTCTTTCTTTCTACAGGGTTTTTGTTGCGTTAAGGTGATGGTTTCTGTACTTGAATATGAATTGCGTTCTTGCAATGGTTGACCCCCTCGCTCACCCCAAGCACCTCAACCCAAATCTTAGGCCACTCCAAGGCTTCTCCCGATGTTTAGCACTCAGAATATGACATGCGAGCTATGGTGTGAGTTTTGGCATCTCCTTTCCCATTTTGACAATATAATTGATAATAAAAACACCGACATTGAAATCGAAATCAAATTTCTGCACTAGATGGTGCTTCAATGCTTTGGTATTGGAGGGTGGGGTGTGGGTTTGCGATTATTAAAGCTTGCGATTGTTGAAGTTCTATGATTTCAAGTTGTCGCTAAGTTTGTGCACACTTGTGATGGAGGTGCCCAGATGTCGTTGCATTTTATTACATGTTGGTTGCACCAAGCTTCCCTTGCTCTCCTTGCTTCCTATTGCAACATGTGTGTCACGTCCTCTCACATGCATTTCTTTGTATCGTACGCTCTTCTAGGACATTGCGGTTACCTCTTGTCGGCCCCTCTCTTCCTCTCATATACATGTCTTCACACAGTCTTCGAGGAACTTGCGGGTACCTCTAGTCGGTCCCCTCTCTTTCTCACGATAGTAAGCACTTGTATTGAATCTTTATTTAGCCCCTTACATTGCCTTGATAAAAATAAAGGTTTGAAATATACACCAAGATTTGAAACTTTTATGAGAAAATTTAAAGTTATGCCAAAATTCATAACTTTTTCGTTAAAATGCAAAAGAAAATATATAAAATTGTAATATGTTTTACAAATATTGTGAAATTGAAAAACCTAGCTCGATAAACTTTCGCCAAGAGTTTATATTAATATATAAGTATAGCTTTGATAAAAACATTCTTGGCCATGCTGCTGCTATTTTACGTCGTGTTGGGGAGTATACATCTCTATCTAAGTGGGATAAATATCCACATCCACGTCTATGTGAGCGTGTCATGAAACTTGTTTTTCAGTGATTGCCAGTCAAGAAAACAAAGTGAAAGAAAGTAACATTGTGAAATTCTAAAGTGCACCTTCAAGCAAGCGAGTGACTACGAAGTATCTAGTTTTGTCCTAAGCTCATAACATGAATATGAACGCATGCATGCCAAACATAATGAATGTATGCATCTCTTGTGTTGTACATGAGAATGTTGAATATTTAGCTTGTTGCCATTACAACTCATAGTTTGGTGGTTAAGGGGAACATTTTGTCTGATCCGAGAGGTCATAAGGTCTAATCTTGCTTACCACTAGTTATATTTTAACTTTGGTCCCAACTGGAAGCTTTGTACTGTTGGTGTGAAAGCGTGTTGGTTGGTGATTTGTGGCATGGTTTGTTATGCTATTTGGTTGACCTATAAACAATGCTATTTGGTTGACCTGTAAACAATTGGTGTTTGGTGAGAAGCCTACTATGGGCTTCAGGGAGTCAGTTATCAATCATCAGAAGCATGAAGGAATTCCTGAGTGATGTGGCAGAGATACTATGGTGAGCTGGTGTGTGGAGATAGTTTTGAGAGTATGACTTGCTTTTTCTTTCTTTTGAGTTTAGTTCTGCTCCCTAAGCGTAGGTCTAAGGCTTATTCCTTGTATGGGCCAATTTTTGTATTGGTTCTTTTGGGTTTGACCCCCCCTTTTTCTTTAATAAATTCGGTTCGTTTATTAGCACAGCCTTCCAAGCAGCGCTCTACTTACATTTTCTTTTAAAAAGTGTCTCACACAACCTTTTGCCACATGGATTATTTCTAATTTTGTGCTCTCTCTCTCTCTCTCTCTCTCTCTCTCTCTCTCTCTCCCCCCCTCTCTTTCCCCCACCCCCCTCCCTTGCTAGTAGTCCTTCTCTGCCTCCTCCTCCATCTCTCCCGTAGTAAAGGTAGTGCTCATGAGTACTTGTACTCGCTTGTTTTATTACTCAAAGGTAGTGCTCATGAGTACTTGTACTCGCTTGTTTTATTACTCAGGCAGCCTCTTAGTCAACCACATGTAAGAGCCTTAGACGTTGATCTTCCAAAGATCAATGGCCTAAATTTTGCCTCCTTTCTGGGTGTGGATGGCTCTTTTTTCTTCCCCCCCCTTCCTTTTATGTCCAATGAGCATGCAGGTTGCTTTCCACGTGGCCATTACATGTTTCTCTCTCACCCTTTGGTTTCTCATCGCAATTCGATAACGCAAACCTGCTTTCGAGATGTAGTTTTCTCAGCTTTGATCTTGTCATTCGCCATGGTTTTCTGTAGAAGCTCTTTCATCTCATCAGTCCATCGATCCATGGCTTCCTCCATCGCGATCCTTGGTTGCCTCAATGCTGCGCCGACTCCCTCCACCGCCCTTACTCCTCCCGCCATTCCAGCCATCTCCCCCTAATGCTGCTTCCTTCTCCCTCCCTTTCCTACTTGTGAAGCTTTCGATCTTGAATTCAGCCAGTGTCTCAGCCACTTGCAACGTTCGGCGGTTAATGAAAACGCTCTGTGTGACGGCCAATTGTGGCAACCGATTTCTCTCTCCTGTTCAATGATTGAGCATGTGTACTAGCTCTAAGGTCTGAAGTTGTGGCAACATGCAGCTGCGAAAATAAACTTACCCATTTAGAGCCAAATGTAAACTTCATGGCCATGCCCACATCCTTTGCAATCTTTTCCTTGTATGATTGCACTGTTCTTGTGTCCACCATGCTGCAATCCATGTCTTCAAGTTGTGGTGTTTCAATGCATTGAAGATGGCCGTAGCCTAATGCCGTCCTTGGAGTAATGTACTTGGCATTATACCAATATATATTTTTGTGTTTCAAAGCAAAGGACTTCTCTCTAGCATGCATTTGCCTTCCTAAATCCTCATGAATGGCAGTAAACTTACCTAAGAAGCACTCGAATGGTTTCCACTCCTCAAAGTCTGAAGGAATTACATCTGCTATGCACAAGTGCTATTTCAAAATACAATTTCAAACTCACTCATTACACTAGTGCTATTTCAAAATACAATTTCAAACTGACTCCAAAAGCGAACGGACGGAGTCCATTTCTCAGGAGAGAAGTGCTTTATGAAATTTGGAGCTTGGAACAAAGCCTGAGAGGACCACTTGATTTTGGGTCTGTTCCTGGATCGTCTTTTGTTGCCCTGAGGACGTCCATCGAAGTGCAAAGCCCAGTAAGTTCTTGTCTTCTCTTGTAAGTTACGATCAAGTCCAAGAGTTTTCTTCGAGTAGATTTTTCATGTTCGTGTACTGCTTGCAATCATCATCGCGAGTTTCGGGTAGTAATGCTCGTAAAAAATCTGTCTCAAGTGGAAAATCTGCAAAGAAACTCGCATGTCCTATTATTCGTTAATGCCAGTATGTGGAGATATTGATTCTTGCTTTACATGTTAGCAGAGCAGTAGTATAACATTCGGGTGATCTTAATCTGTGGACAAGCGAGCGCCAAAAGGTTGCGTGGCATTGCACATAGCTAGGGGAGGAGCAAGAGCGCTTCATCATTCCTATATCTTGTCTAAATCATCCGGCACTTCTAGAGCTATCGAAGGAGGCAGATCACGAATTTGCATTCACGCAGAAGGTTGGACTGACAATACCGTATCTCAAATCGTGAATCGTACAGTTCCAATTGCATACTCCGTATTCTTTAATAATATTGTATGCTACTTCTTGTCCATCTTTGCATTTTTGGTTTTGCTCGTCTCGGCACTTTCGACTGCCACAACAGCCGTCCCAACGCAGCAGCGCTAGCTGCTAGAGATCTTTCTTTTAATTATAGCCAAGTTAACCTTTAAAAAAGCTTGTAGCTTCGTGGTCTCAGTTCTTCTTCACCTTCCATTGTGTCCTTGCTCAAAGAAGCTTTCTACTTATTTGGTGAAAACTGTAGCTTTTGCTGCTTCTAGCTGAAAGAAGCTTATTTGGTGAAAATTGCAGCTTTCTACTGCTGTTGTTTCTTCACCTTGCATTCTATCCTTGCTCAAAGAAGTTGCAGGCTTTTCTTACTCAAGAGATTCACAACATTCAAGGCACAAAGGGCAATAACAAGCAGAAATAATATCTAAATAATGTTAGGAATGTCATGGCGGACGAGATGCGATGGCAAGGCTAGTCGCAGTGGGCATGAGAGCACAATTTAGGTTCATCTTGATCTAAACCATGTAAAGATTTGAAGGCAAGTATTGTTCCAAAAATTTCTTCTGATTTCCAATCTCCCTACACGGATTCACTAAGCTTTTCAGACGCCAAAAGCCTCTTTTCGGTTAGAGAGGAATCATGGTGAGAGAAGGTCGACATCTGACATGACCGGAATGATTTAAGTCTCTTGGAGGTTCCTTCCCGAAGATGAGGAAGCCAGGAATGAAGTTATTGGAAAAGGGAATTTTCTTGATCAAGCTTCACAGACTGTTAGGAGAGTGAAAGTCCATCGCAATGTAGCAATAGGTGATCCAGCCTTGACCGCTGAAATAAAGTCTTGAACCCCGACTTGTGTGAAACAAGGAGCATAACAAGTATGAAATCCCCCTGCGCATCAACCACGTGAGCAGGTATGGTAAGCCTTGCGCTTAATCTGTCCAAGTTTCTATGCATGTGGAGCTCAAGAAAAGGTTGATGTAGAATCGGCAAGCTGAAGTTCTTCAATTCATGAAAGCACCTTGCCATGAAGTAGCAAAGGTGCAAAGTCTAGCTGAAGTGTATTTAACGTGGCGATGACATACATGTGTTGAATTGTATTTAATTTGGTGATAGATAGGCATGTTGATGGAGGGTCTCCCTCTTTACGTAGGCAGCCTAAGGGAAATTTTAGTTTCTTGAGATCTCCTTGAGCCACTTGTTCGAATTGTTAGCCCTTTCCTACAACACTCAAATCAAAAGCTTTGAAGAGGAAAAGCTAAAACCACTTTTTTTATCATCTACCTTGACATCAAAAGGTATGACTTCTTACACAAAGAACAACCCATAGTGTTCATGCTTAACAAGTATATTTATGTACCTCGCTATTTCTGTAAGTTGCCATGAGAACCTATGCTCCCAACCCTGAACGTAGAGCTGAGGCAGAGACGTCTGCTGCACACGATTCTATAAGGGATGGAAGATCGATGAAATGGAGGAAGCATGAGGATCGAGGACGAGGGACATACAATTTCGAAGAGCACAAAAATCTCTCTCTCATAAAGGCTCTCCATAGGAAAACTGACCCAGTTCCAGGATGAGGCGATTGAGGAACAACGCGACATCACCCGGCCAAGAAACTACATTTTGATTTTTCAAGCTGCATTGTAGTAGCATTTCCTCGATTTGATGAAGAAAACATAAAGGATTGCCTAGATGCACAGCAAACAACTGAGGATGCTTGTAGTCATCGCTTTTGCGATCACAGAAAGGGCTTATAGCTACTATCGTCCCTGCTTTCGCCTTCCTCGTCCCTCGAATTATTCAATAAGGAGCTGCATTAACAGGTATGTCCATGGGAGTGCACAATTGGAGCAGATTCCTATTGGAACATCTCCAACAGCCGCCTATAATCAGCTTGTGGCATCGGGTGCAATCCAAAGAGACGAACATCAAGGTGCCGTACTACAACCTTTCGAGCACTTGTATAGAGAGTTGGAAGATTACGAGCCTCCAACTTATAAGGGCTTAGCGTCACGACTTTTACGGGCTGTGGGTGCTTGTACATCCTGGGAAGCTCCTCGAGGGTGCGCCTTTCACTTATTTAGCAACCGCTTACTTACATTTCGATACCAAAACGTTCTTCAACAAATACCGTCGAGCAGCGAAAGGAGCAGTGCGACAGTTCTAGTGCACTAACTAGTTGCTCATAAGAATTGGAATTCACCACACATCTTTCATCTCTCTAACCATTGATCTGCTTTTGACGGGTGAAACAGGGCTCTATGTTTGCTCCCTTTATTCTTACAGAAGAAATTGGGCGCATTCTTACAATAGAAATGGGAAGTGGAAGGTACTAGTTGCAGAACTTGGAACCCAGCTTGCGAGTTTTCAAGGGTCCAGTCAAACAACCTTTCCACGTCCTGTGATCCGTCAATAGGAACAAACAAATTAGGTCCATGATTACTTGGCCAGCACTAGAACGTTTTTTCAAATTCTTAAATCCTGTGCTTCCACATGGCACAATATACACCCTTAGATTTAAATTCTGAAAGCCCAAAAGCTTTGCTTTGAAAGCTTTTGAAAAGCCATCTGCGTAAAAAGCCAAGCTTTGAAAGCCAAGTAAAAAGCCAACTGCACCTTTAAATATAGGTGAAACATACCGCTTGTCCCTATAATCACCAGTTTCAAGTCCTGCTACTTCACTTCTCTCACGGAAACCAAGACTTTAGCTTAAGGTTTCTCGAACGCGACAATCTGCTAACGCAGCGATCTGCGATCTCTTTCAAGAAACTTTGGTGAGTTGATCTTCTGCTATCACGAACTTCTTTCAATTCCATGCAGCAGGAACTAGGTTGGTTGAGTCCCTTCCCGTTGCGTTGCTTTAAGGCTACGCTGCTCCCTCAGCTTGAAGCCGTTACACAGGCCTAAAGATAATATTCACCGTGGTGCGTTTGTCGTTTCTGAAGGATCCCACCTCCCAATTGACCTGGACCTGCACATGGGACCCAGGGATTTGACCCGACGGAGCTTTACCAGTTCGTTTTGATTGCCAGCCAGCCACTCATTACATTTAATGCACCGTAGTGGGATTCAAATTGTAGCGGGCTCATGGACCTGTGGGTTTATGCTGCGTCTACAGAAATGAATTGGGTTCAAGAACCTGGAGCGCGACTTGACCCATCCGATCCTTTTCTCCAACCCGATTCACAAGACAACAATGACACTAACGTGTAGCGTAACACTTGTGAACGAGATAATCAGCTATTTTCATTCTTCGAGAGAGAAAAGGAACTTGGATCTGTAGAACCAGTAGCAAGTTACGTTTCTAATCCAGTGTAGAAGACAGAGATGATGGGTAATGCAACCTACGATCTCCATTTCAAACGACAGATACCACGCATATGTCAACTAAGTGCCTTTCATTGGCAACGGACCTCCATTATCATTGAGCGTAGTATATTAGCTGCAGCTGATGGCGCTTGTCGCTCAAAAATTCCGAGTTCAGCCCTTCCTTTGCTTGCTGGTTCTTTCACCGTCTATAAAGCCAAAGCATCCCAAACTCGTTTTTCAAAGTTTGTAGTTTCTATTGTTGGGACACCTGATCATATCGTGTGGATCAACGATCAGCGATTTAGGAAGCTGAATCGATGCGAAGTTGCCAACTCCATCTCGGCGTGTCGGCAGAGTTTCTAAATTGATTCCGACAAGGGAGATAACAAAAAGAAATGAGCAACAAAGAAATGAGTAACAAAGATGGTTGGACGGTGTAGGGTTGCCGAGGTAGGTGTGTCAGGGAATTTGAAATCCCTGAACGAGAGATGGGCAGGATAATTCACGGGCAGTGGTGAAGGCGGGTTGTCCCGGGTAATTCCATGCTCCATTCTGTTGAGACTGGAAGGGTCCAATTATCAAGTTGACCCCACAAGTCAGCAACCTTGGAGCAACGACAAACGATGCACGATGAGGATTATCCTCAGGCGTTACACAGATAATCCTTGATCGCAAAACGCAAGAGTCGCTGCACTACTTTCTTGTTTGAACGATACTTGCTTGCTTGCATGGCTTTCTCATGTGGTTTCCTCTTGTTTTGGAGACTGAGCATTGCTACGTTTCAAGGTTGGCAGCCAGCTCTCTTGCCTTCGTCGCCACTGGCCACCTCCTGTCGACCATTCCTTCAATGAAACAAGCGTGATGCTATTCGGTGAGCCAGATGAAAAACTTGGCATGCTGATATTCCCGCTTTGTTGTCTTCTTGAGTTAATATTGTGAGACTGCGTGACATCTTCTCGTGCTGATATTGTGTGGGCTATTGTGTGGCTGCGTGATATCTAAATCGGAAGATGGGGACGCCTCGGCCCAATTAAATGATCAAGGGGAATTGGAATGTTATTTGTCGATGTTGTGCAGCTGTGAAACGTTCCCAATCATGGAGGACTGATTATATAACATAATAGCCTAGAAGCGCAGAGGAAATGAATTCCTTGTCGTCTTTCTGTAGTCCCGCAACTCAAGGATGCGATCAATTCATTTTCCTGATGTTTCTTCAAACGAATTCCTTGTCGTCTTTCTGTAGTCCCGCAACTCAAGGACGCGATCAATTCCAAGCATCTTGGGCTATGTTTCTTCAAACGAATTCCTTGTCGTCTTTCTGTAGTCCCGTAACTCAAGGACACGATTAATTCATTTTCCTGATGTTTCTTCAAACGAATTCCTTGTCGTCTTTCTGTAGTCCCGCAACTCAAGGACGCGATCAATTCCAAGCATCTTGGGTTATGTGATCAACTATAGCTCATGATCCACGGCTATATGCTTAATTGTGCAGGGCTTTTACTGTGTGATCAATTGTAGCGGATAATGTCCAACAGTCCAACGTTGTCTCATCAATTACACTTAATGATCTTTATCAGCTACATAATCAACTTCAGCGGATGATGTTCTTCAGCCTATTCCATTATTTATTAGCAAAACAGAGAATGTTGCTGGTAGTGGAACTGAGCCTCCGAGAGATAGATATCAACACACGGACGATGTCTGACGTTGGATTGTGTATAGCTTTTGTGCTAGAATTTATCATCTTTAGGAAATTGCACATATGCTAACCAACATATCCAAACATGCAAAACACGAGGAATGCATATTGACTAATCATATTTGTTTTTCAGATTCCAACATTCCAGCAAAGAAATAGGCGACTTCTCGTCGAGTTGTGGACATCACAAAGGACACTCCACGTAAGTAGAATGTACGGTCATTTCAATTCTGAAATGTTTCTGCACCGTCTATTGCTCTGGTCCACATTAATGCGCTACACCTCCAACACTGGAGGTGACTATTCGAAACGGGGGGATGGCACGTTCCCCTATGATATATAATTTTTGGAGAGACATGTGCCAGCTCTCCACCATACATTACGTATGGTTTTTTTTTTTTTACTCCTCATCTTGAGCACGCACACTTCTTCGCACATTCTGTTTCCGCAAGGAAACATTACATTTGCTTGGTTCGACCAACATACTAATCATGTCTGCAACACTTCTATTTTCGAGATGTTTGCAGCCTCCAAATGAGTGTCTTCTCCTAAAGGTATGCATAACAAAATGTATTTGCTTTATTCAAGTTATTTTATCAATTCTTTCACCTTCTAAAGATAGATGTTCAGTCCATTTTGGTTTTCCTGTTGCGTTTAGACAAAACCATGTGAGTGAAATTATAGCAAAGTTTCGAATGTTTTTTATTATTAATCCCTGTAGGTGTTTAAACCCGAACATAAGACATCGATTCATGTCACGATGTAGAAATGACCACCGGAAACTCCTTCGAACATGACCATTCGTCAACGCTCAGAGCAGCCAGAGGTCGAGCTCATTAGGAAAAAAGGGAGCTCATTTTGGGGCCTTTTACGGTTTGGAAAAATAAGCTCTCAACCAATCAATAGAAGGCCAACGTAACGTTGA
This sequence comes from Dipteris shenzhenensis, assembly GCF_047967505.1. Taxonomy (NCBI): domain Eukaryota; kingdom Viridiplantae; phylum Streptophyta; class Polypodiopsida; order Gleicheniales; family Dipteridaceae; genus Dipteris; species Dipteris shenzhenensis. The sequence goes on along the minus strand of NC_141618.1, from coordinate 4,172,138 downwards.
AAATTCACGAAAATAAGAGAAAATAGAAAAAAGAAACAATACTTTATGTAAGTACAAGCGTGCTACATTAATGAGGAGATTGGTTTTTTATTCTTAGAAGATCTTTGGACAAGAAGATAGAATCTAAACTGACATTTTATCTGACAAGATCCTTCCCGCTTCCACCTTCCTTTGAATTTTCAAATGTTGTGCCGCCTTTCGTGCGAAAGGTCTACCATTCTACACCATTGCCTCATTGTGCAACAGCCTTTCTTTTCCAAAACTGCTCCCTTGATCCTGTTTCGCGTAGAGTAAGATGTTTCTCGTCAACTGTCTGTTTGCCCACTTTCTCTTTCTTGAAACTTCAAATTGTTATCTTAGTTACATTACTTTGCTATTGTTACAGATTCAGAAAATCTCCATGGTGAACCAAAACCACGGCCGTTCTTGTGGAAGACGCTCTGTGGATGATAATGCTACGAAGGCAGAATTATACCAAACATCCTTACCCCGTCGACTTGCTTCTTCTATTTCGTCGGTAGAGAATTCAAGTACAGTCAAAACAGAAGGAACTTGGGAAAGGTTTAGTGTTTCGAAAGGAGCATGGGTGCTCATGTAACCTAGCAAAAGAAAAAGACCCCAGACAAAAAACATTTTCTTGGCATCGTGGAAGGGAAGAGTACGAGATTTTAAAATCACCAAAGGGAAGATATCCGTGAAAGAAGTTTTGATTCAGCACGTGTACATGCATAAAGAACTTGTCTTGCGAGACTATCCAAAAAATCTTCCGCAACACAGGCCTAATTGTATATTTTTCTATTGTGGTTTTTTCCTTCATGAGGTGTATGGATTTTTAAGATGAAGCTTTCTCTCTTAACTTATTGACATTCTTGTGTTGTTTTATTTCAGATTTATATCCTTCATCGTATGAGACATGGCAAAACATCGATTGTATTCTGGGATTTATAGATGTTCTGCATGGATCGATAGGAGAACAACAATACCAAGGTCGATGTGCAACGGAGCTAGCTCAATCGGGTATATTTTTTACTGATCATTTTTATCAGTTGTTGGACAAAGCTAACACACATGGTGTATTAATAAAACAAGACCTTCCGGCGTGGAATTCGGTGGATTGGCCTCACCCACATTCTAGTGTTACAGAGGCATATAGGGCGAAGCTTTTTACAGAAGTACAGAAAGCTCTGAGGCCCAATATTGCCACTAGGATAGTAAAAATTTCTTTGTGCATGCCTCTCACAGTTTTTGTAGACTTGTTTAATACCTTTCCAGTAAAGGTTTCAAAAACAATGTTCACAGTTAAAGCAACAAATTCGGCATGCATGCCACAATTTTTGGATAAAGGTTGGGATAAGAAGACATGTAGTTCAGTGTTTTGTGAGGTGGTCCAACCTTCTATGCAACTGAAGTACATGGTTGCATCACAAAATTTTATTTTCTCTTTTTATTACAAGCGCAGTCGAATGCTAGGCACAAAGCTTGTCCCAATGGACCAAGATGAAGAGTCGTTTGGTGCACAAAATAAACTTATTGATATTGATGTTGTTGAGAATGGTGATGTGGTAGCCAATATCTCGTTAAGAGAATGTTGCTCCCTAGCTCAATTGCACAGTGACATTCTGTTTGAGACTGAAGGTTCTATCTCAAACGACTTTTTATTTATCTACAAGAACAGAAAGGTACACCATCTGATTTATCCTAGTCTCTATAAGCATTGCTATTAGTTTAATTTACCACTCTAATTCATATTGCTTTTTTGCAGTTACTCAGAAGAAGAGAGAGCTCAGTTAAATGCAAAGACATAGAAAATTTTAAAATTGAGATAACACAGACTCCATAAAGAAAGGTTTTGTATTCAATCAAGTAAGATTTTGTACAGAATTGTTTAGCTGAATCTGTAGAACATATTTCTAACATCCATTTTCTATTTATGTACAGTTTCATCCAGAGGCTGCTCTACATTTTCTGGAGGATCTTCTCTCTGCTGCTCCATCCTGTCCGTGCTCCATCCTGTCTCCTCCACTGCCCCAGAAGCCTCTCTTTGCTGCTTCTCCACCTTCTCCTCAACATCACCAGCAGGTCTTTGTTCCTGTGTCTGCTCCTCCTCAGCACTCTGTGATTGCTCCTGTGGCTTCTGGTCCTCAACATTAGGTGCTTCATATGTGGGATCAAGGTGTATGACACCTTCTTGTACTTTAGAGCTTTCACCCAGCTCCACAGTAGCTGCTACAATAGGTTTGGGGGAGGCATAGCTCAAAAACCTCCAAATTGTATGAGCTCTAAAATTATGTACATAGTTGGGGCTGAAGCTATCCTCTTTCATCTGCAATGGCAGAGGATAATTTAGAACACTTTGTATCATTATGAATTATCTTCAAGCTAAATGAAAAGTATTTTTCCTTACCAGATCTGGCTGTTCCTTTTCAAAGTAGCTTGAAAGTATATATTTTGCATTGATCAGCACCCTCCATCCACAACTACTTGAATCATTTTGTTGTGGTGTCTGTACAGTTAGAAAAAAATGTTAGAAATTGTGAGCATCAGCACAAAACAAAATTATTCAATAAGTTCAAAGACATAGCATTTAATAGACTTTTTACCTCTAGACTTAATGGCTCTATTGAATCCAACAGAGAGACATTTGGAGGACAATGATCCAATGCATCTAATAGCTTTCTAATACAACTGCAATATGTATAATTTAGTTAGTATGGTATCAAAATAATGAAGTTTTGAGTTCAAAAAGCACACACAGCACTTACAATTTCAGCTCTCTGTGTGTGTTTTTTAGAGAGTTGAATAGAAAGCATTGCTTCTGCTGGATGTCAATAGACACAAAACTCCAGTGGTCACTGCATAAGGAAAAAAGCATAAGAAAATGAAAGGCTACAAGAGTTCCCAATATTAAAGAAGAATCTTAAAAGAAGTAGTCACCCACATACCTGCTATGATATGGAAGTAGCAAAATGTCAATTACTTCAAAATTGCAGTGTTTGAACCAGCTGGAAATACTCATGGGAGTCTCCTTTGCATCTCTTAATCTAGAAGAAATGGCTGGATCAACAATATGGACTGTATGTTGTACAGAGGGGTGAAGCCAGCTGCTCATCATGCTGCATATGATCAGAACATAATTAGGGTAGGTTATAAAAGAGTTACAAGGAGGATTGATTTGCAAAAAATGTAAAATTTAAAGACACTTACTAGAGCATTGCAAGAATGATAGTATCTGAGCAATACTCATTCTTGTTAGCCAATGCTGCTAAGCATTGTTTTGTCAAATCAAAATCATTGACTAAAACTTCATCCTCAATATGTACAACTACATCAGGGCCCAGCTCCTTCAACCTTCTATGTATGTGTAGCTCCTTCTTTCCAGTCTCCACATCTATAACAGATTTTGTTTCTTTTATTTGCTGCTTCAGTGAGTCCTCATAAGCAGCCTTCCCTCTGGTGTTCTTTGAGTGTGTTACCTCAACAACCTTTACCTCATCAACCTTCACCTTCCTTGTAGGTGGAATTAGCAATATATCTCTCATTTTGATGTCCTGCCATTCCACAGGATGAACCAGCTTGTCATATCTCCATCTCACTCTGGACAAAGTGTTGAAATCTTTGGCCATCAAAGTCACCCTGTGAGCATGAGCTGCTACAAGCATTGCATCCTCAAAATATTTCTCCAGGTAATCCTCTGCCATTTCCTGCAAGGAAAGAATGGCAGTTCTATTCCACCTGAACCCAAGGTTCCAACTGTCACAAATTTCTCTCACCAGTCTTTGAAAGGGTGCTTTGGGTATTGCAAAACCTATGGCTTTCTGTTGCCTCCTTATCTCCCTTAGCACACCTGCACCCTTATTCAATCTTTTGGCCTTTTGCTTGAGCAAGCTCATTGGCTTACCCTTCCTGCCATGTGAAGCTCTTCCCTTTGGAGGCACACTAAACTTCTTGGAACCTATCCCAGCTGCTGTTGCTGCAAGACCTGGTCCTTTGCCAACTTGCCTTGCAGTTGATTTGGTTCTTGCCATCACTCTGAAAAACTGCATACAAAGGATTGGAAAGAGATCACAGACATGAAGAACATGTTCTAACAAAGAAAAGGCAATCACAGGGGTGGAAGAAGCCAAATAGAGAAATTTGCAATAAAATGCGATATGAGCAGTTTGGAATTTCAAACAGGTCCACATCGCATTTTGCTGCAAATTTTTTAAATGACATGCTGGTGCACTCCTACAGTGATTTCTATGTTTCTCCAACCAAATACAGTATGAATGGAGGTTATGCAAGAAGATCACATGCAAATATCACACTTGAAGATCTGCATTCCTTCAGTGATTTCACTGTCTTGGTTTGAGCCTATGCATTTCCATACAAGATGTAATTTTTCTATTTTAGGCAAGAAGATTGCAGAGACTAAGGGGAGTCACAAAACCAGAACATGTTCTCACAAAGAAAAGGCAATCACAGGGGTGGAAGAAGCCAAATAGAGAAATTTGCAATAAAATGCAATATGAGCAGTTTGGAATTTCAAACAGGTTCACATCGCATTTTGCTGCAAATTTCTGAAATGACATGTTGGTGAACTTCTACAGTGATTTCTTTGTCTCTCCAGCCAAATACAGTATGAATGGAGTTTATGCAAGAAGATTACAGCTATGGAAGTCAAAAAACCAGAACATGTTCTCACAAAGAGAAGGCAATCACAGGGGTGGAAGGAGTGCACCAGCATGTCATTTAAAAAATTTGCAATAAAATGCGATATGAGCAGTTTGGAATTTCAAACAGGTCCACATCGCATTTTGCTGCAAATTTTTTAAATGACATGCTGGTGCACTCCTACAGTGATTTCTATGTTTCTCCAACCAAATACAGTATGAATGGAGGCTATGCAAGAAGATCACATGCAAATATCACACTTGAAGATCTGCATTCCTACAGTGATTTCTCTGTCTTGGTTTGAGTCTATGCATTTCCATACAGGATGTATTTTTTCTATTTTAGGCAAAAAGATTGCAGAGACTAAGGGGAGAACCCATTGTTACTGACCTGGAATCTATCTGTGGATGTGCTATGCTGCTGAGGAGTAATCTGTGCTGAGGATGATTCTGTGCTGCTGGACAAGATGCTGATGCTGCAGAGTATGGAGGTAGGGAGGCAAGAGAGCAGAGACTGGAGGGCAAGAGTTCTAAAACAGGATACCACAAAGAAGTGCAAATAGAATTAAAGAATCACTAAATCCCACACGTGTGGAATCTAGTCGTTTTTCACACGTGTGGATGGGACCCAGATCTCTTGGAGTTTGAAATTTGGCACGTGTGAAAGTACGCTTTATTCCTTGGAACTTGTGCCATTCATGATTTCATCATCAATACCACAACCACTTTTCCCTCCCCTGGATTCCAATCTCTCATCCCTGCCACGACTCTCTCCTGATCCTTTCTCTCTGATCCTTTCCTACCCAGCACACTCCATCCAGACTGCAACCTGCCTGAAGACAGTACTGCCAGATCTCCAAGAGTGCAAAGTTCAAGCTAGAGAAAGAGCAGGAGATTTACCAGTGCAACTCAATCAGCATGGAAAAGGAAAAAAAAGGCCAGAGTTCTAGTTTGGTTTCAATGTTTTTCAACATTTATTTCTTCCATCCATTGGATTTTTGATGTCCCAATGTCTTTACTCAGCTCCATCCTTCTTCCACAATGTGGTAAATCACCCAGAAATTAGATTGTAGGTAGATATGAATAGAAACAAGAAATTTGCAACAAAATGCGAGGAGAGTGGTTTATAATTCTCTAAACAGCCCATATCGCATTTTGCTGCAAATTCCTGTTGTGGACTCCTTGCTCATGAAAAGTTTCACTCATTCCATTATTTCTCTTGCATATGAGATCATAGTGTCCAGGAATCACTGAGATGAACCAAGTGCTTGATTTGACATGCACATGAATAGAACTTGAGAATTTGCAACAAAATGCGAGGAGAGTGGTTTATAGTTCTCTAAACAGCCCATATCGCATTTTGCTGCAAATTCCTGTTGTTGGCACATTCCTCATGAATAGTTTCACTCATTCCATTATTTCTCTTGCATATGAGATCATAGTGTCTAGGAATCACTGAGATGAACCAAGTGCTTGATTTGACATGCACATGAACAGAATTTGAGAATTTGCAACAAAATGCGAGGAGAGTGGTTTACAATTCTCTAAACAGCCCATATCGCATTTTGCTGCAAATTCCTGTGTATTATTTGTTTCTCACTTCTACCTCATTAATTTGCTATCTTTAGCCCTGTGGAAATCTTCCTTGATGATGAGAAATGTTTTTGTTTTGGAACAGCTGGCTCCCAGGCCCCACCTTTCAAGAGGAAGCTGGACTTTTCTGCTGCTATTATTAGACCACAGCAATCACCAGGTGAGTGATGAGATGTCATGAAGGAATTATCTGGTGATATACAATGCATTCACTGATTGCATATGTCAGCATATAGAATTCATAGTATATAAGTTTTTGAACAGGCAAAAAGAAGAGGCTGGAGCAGAGTGCTGATTCTTCCATCAAAAAACAAATGGAACCAGAAGAGGACAGTTCTCCAGATTTGCTCCTATTTGAGTTTCTTCACAAATGCAAGGCTCAGAGTAACTTCCATTTATACCACAGTATTTTCAACATGGATCTCACAATGAGCTCTGTACTGGAGCAGCACAAAGATTTTCTTTCAGACTATTGGGATGCCTTCAAAGAACTGACAGAGGTAGGAAGAATTGTGGGAGGAGAAAAGGTTTTTGTGCACCTTAATCATATTGTCTCCAATGACAGGCTGAGGTACCATGTGAACAGAAGATTTGACAGCCTGCCTGATCACTATAAATTCAACTGTACTTTGCACACCAGAAAGTGCAGAGTGCTGGAGGAGAGCATGGCATTTCTTATGTACATTGTCTTCAGTCAGGAGTCTTTGGATGAACAAGGGCAGGAAATAGAAGAAGAAGACACATCTGAAGCTTCTGAAAAGGAGGATGTTTCTTTGGTCTCTGAAATGGCAGAGCAAGAAGAAGATATCAACCTTCAGGATGAGGGGCTGCAAGTGGCTGCTCTTGACCTTGTTCAACTGAGGAAAAAAACTCTGAGGGGAGCAGAGCCAGTTGAAGATTTTGATGTTCAGAGCAGCAACTATGCAGTGCCCATGCTTCCAGGTGTGTTGATTGGTGGAAAGGATTATGTTTTCCTCCATGATATAGAGTGTATGTTTGATTTGAGGGAGGACTATGCCATTTCCCTTATTGCCCAGGCTTCAAGGCTTGACAAGAAGGTTGGCATAGAGGATGACCATTCACTACTGGCTTTGGAAACAATGTTTGATCCTGTAGAGGCCCTTTCATTTTGTTTCAAAGAGGCTGAAAAGTTCCAAGAGCCAGATGAAGCTGCCTTCCAGCTCACACAGGAAGCTATGAATCTCTCAGCACTATACACAGAAAAGACTAGAGAAGAGGCTGGACAAGAAGGGAGAGGGATAAATCTTTGGAAAGATGAACTGCTTGTTGCTGATGAAAATGAGAAGGTACTTCAAATCATATACTTTGACTTCTGCTTAACTTTAGTTTTGTAGGTTGTGTATTGTCTCACTCCAATCCTTTGATATGTTGCAGCTACAAATTGAGGATGACACATTCCTCCAGAGATCAAGTGGAAGCAGGCAGGTTGGGTTTCGCAAAATGTCAGGCCTAGCTCATTATATTCATGATCTAGGCAGTGCCAAGATCTTGATTTACCATAGGCAGTTGAGCAACAATGGAGAAGCCATTGTTTACTTCCTAAAATGTTTGTCCAGGGCTTTAGGTGGACATGCTCTTTCATGGCAAAAGGAAAAGATCATTTTGATAGAGAGGTTGTCTGTCATAGATATATTTGGAGATTATGTGAATAAGCAGGCCTCTAGGGCCGCTTACTTTTTGTCTTACACTTCTTATGCATTAGCATGTGGTGTTAAGGACCCCAAATTTTTGGAGGGCTATGGAAAACACCAGCTCGTAAGGTTTCAAGAGCCACCCATGATTGCATCAGGCCACACAGTCCAAGAAGAGGAACAGGTGGAGAGAGCTGAAGAAAAGGATAAAGAGACAGTCGACATCAAGCCAATAAAGAAGAAAAAGACTCCAATCAAGATCAAAAAGAGAGTTCCGATCGGCAGGCCCTGGGAGAAATAGGATTTAGTCATCGAATATAGCACAAACATTATATTAAATTTGAACTGATTTGTATAAAGTCTTTGATATCTGGTATGATCTTGTATAAATGATTAATAAGTTGATGATGAAATGATTTGTACATTTACATAGAGTGGTGTCGTTAAATATTAAATGAACAATATATTGAAATTGTAAACAAATTGTATTAAGTTCAGATCATATGTTTCACATTGAAATTTTTTTCATGCATAACACCAAGAGTCACTTGTTCCACTAAAAAAATTTCTATTGAATGAGTTTGAAAACATGTGGACATAACACCAATAAGTTACAAATGAGTCCTATTCATGTTTACTTGTCCATTTATGGTTTCTAAATATCTTCGATTCCCTCCATTGTCTATGTCTCTCTGCTGCAATTGAATTGTCTAGAGCTTGTCTTCGTCTTTGCTTTTGGGCTAGAAGAAAAGCAAGCTTGATTTTGGAGCTAGCAACTTTTCTTTTAGCATGCAGCCTCTGTAGTATGCCTCAGTAAAACCATTGGAAGACTTCCTTCAGACTATTCGCCTTCTGACTCCCTCCATAGTGTTGTGTGTGTCTAAAAAATGCATTACGTGCCATATAGTGAGACTTCTCCATGCCTTGGGTAGACCAAATAGCTGGGCATCCATACTTTTTGACAAAATAGGGAAGGTGGTTGTATATGATATGCTGTAAGACATAAGAATGCATAGTAAGTAATAAAAAAAAAGAAGATCACACTTAAGTAAAAGAAAAAGACATAACCTTACCATGTAGTGAGTTATATTGCAGGTTGTCCACGCGTCTTTCATTGACTTTCCAAAATGTTTAATTGCCTCCTCAAAGTTCTTGTAATCACTCTTTGTCCATGTTACTTTGTCACAGAACATGAAGAGTTGATCAAGAGACCTCCACACCTCTGCCTTCCTATTTCGTGCTTCCCCATCTGCCTCATGATCTTTCACAGCATTATGGACTTGCTTCCACAATCCATAATTAATCTTTGAAACTGCTCTACCTTGCCTTACTTGCTTACTGTGTTTGGGTCGAGACAAGAATCTTCTTGCCTTAACACCACCAATAGAGGGCTTGATTGGTACCTCCTTGCCATTGGTAGACTTTTTAAAATCCTTTGTGATTTGAACATCTCCTCCATGCAGACCTATATCGGATAACACTTTTTCCAATGCTTGAAGAGCATCCTTTCTATTTTTTTCGGGACGGAGTTTCCAAGCAAATCCAATATATTAAAATACCAATTTCTCAATAATTCGACATAGACCATGCAATGTGCAGATGTGAACATTACATAGTGGAATGTCCAGAATGGCCTTGAAGTCAGGGTCAACTTTATCTCTATTAGGTGCTCTCTTCCACCATTTTGAATCCATTACTTGAGCTGATTCTTTGCAGTAAAGACAAGGAGACTTTGAGTTGCCTCCTTTACTAATGTTATACATGCACATAAGTGTTTTAAGATCCCCGGCCATGTGCCACTCTACTTGAAAATCACCTTTTCCTGCAACATGGAGATTCTCGCCTTGCACTTGTCTTTTGATTATTGTTGGTATTTCCGTGTGATGAAACACCCAATCTAGTGTTTCATGGTCTTCGGTCTTCACCTGTGAGATTATAGAAAACAAAAGTATTACTATATCAGATTTGAAAACAATGACCAAAATCAAGTATAAAACAACCCATGATCATACCTGGAACGAGCCTAACCACCATATGTGTTTCTCTGACTGCACACTAAAATACTTCGAACTCGCTTCAGTTAATGATGTATCAATTGCTCCATTCATCAATGTAATAGTAACTCTTTCCATTTTCTTTTCCTTTACAACCTCACACTCATCCAGTTTGATAACAAATTTCAAAATGCCTTTGCACTCCTCAAATGTTATTCCATAAAACTCGACCATTCTTTTTTGAAGTTGTTGCAGATCTAAAAATATATTGTTCCAAGGATCATACACAGTGGTTCCTTTAACACCATGAAATATTTCTTCAATATGGATATATTGCCCAATAAATTCATCTATACTTTCATTCAAATGACCTCTTATCCTCCACACGGTTGCTGGATTTGGCAGTAAAACTCGTTTAATCCTTTGATCTTTCAAAGTTGAGGATATCGCATGGAAAATCGAACTATATCCCTTCCTGCTAACTCCACTAACATCAAGAGCCTCTTGGATTATAGTGCCATCAACTTGATTATTGGATACAAAGTCCTCTACAACATTGTGTTTGACTGTTTTGTATTTTTTTTCCTCAATCAAACCTTTTGCTACACCGCAAGAAAGCAATCCTTTCATTTGTTTAACAGGAAGAAGGTTCGGGTCCATATTTTCTTTTGCAGGCTCCAATAATTTCCTGTAATAACAACACAATATGACTATATTATTCAGCACCTCCATTCTTGTTTTGCGACAATCAACGAAATAGATATAGTCTGGAAGAGAGCCTTTTTGAGTATACAAAATGATAAATTTCAATCTAACCTTGCTTCCTGAATTCGTCGCTTGCATCCACCAGTCCCAGCAGCTAAAAGAGAGCCGGGAGGCTTGAGATTCGCAAATGGTGCGTAATGCTTCCGAAAATTAAAAAAAAACCGCAACAGTTGAGAAACAGAATTAACGAGTTGCAAGAACAACATACTCATCCTGGATTGCACTTCTCCTGCAGGACTCCTCAAAGAGATCCTTGTCGAGCTTGACATTGAGTTCGATGAGACCGATAGGATGATGGAAAGTTTGGAGGGGCAGAAGCTACTAGACACGAAGATGAAAGGGATCACAGCGTATGCGTGCGAGCTGCTGCATTACGGGTACAACGTATCCTTGGAGTTGCTGAGGGACACGACGCGCGATCAAGCACGCGCGATCAAGCAACGGCTATACTCGAACAATTCATGGAACAATTTGGAGGGACGCACGACTCGACGCACCCGGTGACGACAATGGAGAAGCTTACGTATATTTTCGACAGGGACTTATACGAGGAGTGCTTCGGTATTGGAAACGATCCTTTCACGGCAATAGAGAAAAACCAGGGCAAGTAAATAAATGCATTCTATTATGGACGTCAAACCAAAAAAAAAAAGACCGAAAACCTCGATGACTAACGTAATTGTCAATGTTTACGCAGGTACGACATTGAAAGATGCGAGCCTCGAGATGAAGGAGGAGCCTCCACTGAAGCGGCCGCACAAGGGAATCGCGCAAGCCTCGTCGTCTACTGCATCACGTGCAAGCCCAACAACAGAAAGTACATAGGGAGCACGACGGACCTGCCGCGGAGGATCAAACAGCACAATAAAAAACCACCGGCGAAAATGAAAGAGGACTTGCAACATTACAAGCCCTTCGAAGAAAATTTCGAAATCAAAGTTTTGGAAACAACAGACACCATAGACAAAGCACGAACTTTAGAGCAGTACTACATAAGGAGCCACAACACAGTAGGTCCATTAGGTTACAACACGCTCGAGGGCCATCCGGCCAGAGCGCGGAAGTACTATTTCCTAAAGCGTAGGAACATAATTTGACCCAAAAAATAAACATTTGTGCCTTCGAAAAAAGGGATCCAATGAAGTTGCAAATGGTGCTGGAACTTTTGTCGTACATGCAATGCAGCTTTGGGTTTGGATTTTTCCTGTCACAGTTGCATGCTTCTGGCTCAATTTCGTTTTGATTTATTATTTATACATTTCTAAAATACATCTCCTCGTCGTTTCGCTCGAAGTGGAATGACAATAGATTTGCTTACAATGCAAAGAATAGGAATTTGTCTTTCTCCGAAAAAAAGAAAAACTACGTTTTACTGTCGACATGAACAACATCTCTAAAAAAGGTTGCATGCAATTGAACATCAATCTTCTGCATCATTTCTGACAACGTGACTCATGTGAACCTCAACAAGATAGCAAAAGAGAGAAGTATTCATCAAGAGCCCAGCTGGACAAGCACTCTAGTTCACATATTGTTTCGCATATATGTAGAGAATGCCATCTAGAGGAGCTCAATTACCTACAACTCTCTAGGTTTTGGGAAGACAACTCCTCGCTTTAATCAATGTTCTACACCTATACTAAACAATAAATTTGCCATGAAATTACAAGTAAGGCAGCAAAAGAGAGTGATTGGAAGGATGCGAGAAGGGCGTGCATGATGTCTCAAAAATTCTCTCCAAGAAAATATGTCAGGTTGAAAGTATGCTCACATGATGAGCGGATATGAAGGATTCAAGGGCCTGAGTGGAAACTCTCAAAGTTCTCTGTGTAAGTCCATCCAGATCATATTCTTTTTTGTTGTACAACTGACTAGTTCTAGTTTGTTTGTAGCAAAACCTGGAGCAAAAAAGATATTAGCAGTCGCTCGTGGTGATTTTATCGGTGTTCGACTACGATTATGACTATTGACATTTCAATAATATGTCAATATCTTATCCATTCACGAGACTTATTCTCAGCGCTTAGATTCTCGACTTTTATATTCTCATTGCTTATATTCTTGATGCGCAAAGAAAGGGCGCTTTCCCTCTAATTATAACTCTTTGGGAAAGGAAGCACACCACCTCCCCACCCACACACTGTGCAGTTATAATAATTATATATTATCATACAAATATTTTCAATTTCTCATCCATTCAAAATTGCTTGTTTTCAATCTGAATTCTTACAGCATTCCTCTCTTTTGATGCATGTTGTCGATGCGAGGGAGCAAGGAAATCCAAGATGGATGCAAGATCAAAAGATATCGATACCTTTATTTATATGATTGTAGTACATGTCACAATATTGTATAGACTGCAATGAGGATCCATTATAAGCTCTTATGAGCATCGTCTTATTCATATATTTATTGGGCTTCAACTCCTAAAATGCACAAACAATATGGACATCACCAAGTCAATAATAAATCACCACCCCTGACATTTGCAAGGAGGATCGGGTCCTAACAAACACTGTGTTGTGTTCAAGAGTACGTGAATAATCACAACAAGGCATGGCCTTGCTCTCAACTGAATCCAAGTGAAGTTAAACGATAACTGGGAGCCTTAGTGAGTAGCTCAGAAAAACAGATCGTGTTTTATTCGTAGAGATGCTATTGACTTCTTGGACTTTTGCATGTCATGGTTTGAAGTGTTTATTTGGAGCACATCCAGAGAAACAAAAGTAAACAAAATCCTTCATGTATGCTTTCCACAACATTTTGAAAAGATAACAATTCTGGCTCAAGAAGACTGTTATAATGCTGGACTCGTGGTGAACAGAAATGGAGAGTTGTTGAGTGAGAAGCCTGTTATCTTCAAGGACTTGCCAACCATTTGGAACCAGTCCATGCACTTCTCGACAGCCAACAGTATTATTTTGGATGACTCCTTATACAAGATTTGTAGAAACCCATCGAGAACATGGAGAGTACTTACAAAGTTTGAGATGCAAGGTCTTGAAGAAATATGCTCCTATTTGATGGATGATGTTGCACCGTGGCTATTTTTCTGGCTTCAAATGGAGGATCGATAGTCCTACACAGCATGACATGTTCCATGATACGAAATCCACTAACATTTTGGAGTATATGGTCAAATAAAACTGCTGGATTGAGTTATGAAGATGGAAGCAAAGGCATATAGTGGATACCAACTTCTTTTGTATATAAATATTCAATTTAATGAATTACTTCTTTTTTGCTCCCATGTTGCCTATTTGGAAATCGCAGACTAATTGGATTCCTTTTCTTGTTGCAAAATAGACTCGTTTGAAGTGTTCTTATTTCAACTCTTGCTTCGTGTCTTCAAAAGTTTTATTATATTCAAGCTATTCCAATATAACGTTGTTGCTTAGAAAGGCAATGTTGCTATTATAGTGTAATGTAAATATAATTAATACAATGTCCTTGGAATGCACATAGCATAACAAGCTATCATCTTCTAATGCTATGTAGTAGCACTAGTAGTAGCACCAACCACTAGCAACAGCACTAACTATTAGTAGCATCCCTAACCACTAGTAGCAGCACTGACAACTAGGAGTAGCACTAATAATAGCACTAGAAGCAGCACCAACCACTAGCAACTACACTAACAACAGCAATAGAAGCAGCACCAATCACTAGCAGTTGCACTAGCAAAAGCACTATAGTAGCTACACCAAACACTAGCAGTACTACAGTAGCACTAGCAGCACTAACCACTAGGAACTGCACTAGTAGCAGCAACTGCACCAACCACTACCAGCAGCATTAACCACTAGCAGCAACATCAGTAACCACTAGCAGCAACCAATCACTATGTATATGTCCTAAAAAGATGGTAGCCATTTAGAGTATGAGAAAAGAACCATTATAAGAGGGATGCATGCCAATATTATAGCAACACACACTACTGTAGGGACAATATGTTTATGAGTACATCTACTATTAAATGATGTCAAGGATTATAAGGATGCAAAGAAAAGGAACCATTGATAGTATGATGGACAAACCTGAATAGATTTAAGCAAATCATAGTCAGATTTGAAATAAACATATGAGCATAATGAACCATAAGAAAAGGATGTAGGCTGAAACAACTTTGCAATATACAGAATACCACTTTGCATTGAGGGGTTCTGTTTCATGTCAATATGGCCCTTGAGGGGTCCCCTTTAAGGGCAAGGGCCATATGGACATGCCACATATGTCCAATGGCCAGTTGATATGGACAGAATACACTTTGCATTGAGGAGTTCCATTTCACGTCAATATGTCCCGTGAGGAGTCCCCTTTAGGGGCAAGGGCCATATGGACATGCCACATATGTCCAATGGCAAGTCGATATGGTCCTTGCCCCTAAAGGGACCCCTCAAGGGTCATATCGATTACTTATGTTAGCATACTTGTTAACACACTTATGTCAGGATACTAATGTTAGCATAGCACAAGGTGCAAGAGTATGTGGACTGTCGATTGAGTTGTGAGGAGTTTAAAGGAATAGTGATTTATTTCTTTGTAGAAGATACCTTTAATGACATAAGAATCCCTCGCTATGACGTTTCCCCAATCATCAAGATAGTCCTGATCATATTGCTATTTTTATGCACTGCATTTAAGTAGGCAAAAATCTACACCCTCAACATTATTGGTCTCAGCGTTGGCTGCAAAAGTGTCACCAACACAAAAAGCATTGCTTAACACATCATGATGGCCTTCAAAAGTTGTAGATGTGTATGCATCTTCCTCATCTGTAGTAGGTTGTATATCTTGCAAAGGTGCCAATGTGTGAAAACCCCAACGTTGCACATGTGCTTTGTTGGTACATCTATTCCAAAGCCCATGCATGCATGCATCACAAAAGCATGACAAATTTTTGGTAGCAAGGCCTAATGGATCTTGTGGGTTGTGACCACAAAAAACATGTCAGCTTCACAGTTTCACTTATTTTTCCTGTTCACATCTCCTACCTTTATCTCCCAAAATACACAAGCACACTCCCTTTGTTTGGATGCATAAGAGGCTACAACTCCCTCAGTTAAGTTGGCCTACAGGAAAGCAACAACATTGCTTGCACACTTTAAAATAGTAGCGTCTTTCTTTAGTTTTTCATGCATCAAAGTTCTTTTAATAACAGCCTTTGCTCCATCGTGCTCTCCTTTGCCATGCCCACTTGCAAAGATGTTTCGTTATTTCCATGCCTATCATTCTGCCATACCTAGCAACAAAATAGAAGGGCCTGCAAGCCTTGAACTAGGAGGCAATCCCATCAGATCAAACCCAATGCCATTTCAATGCAACTTCTTATTCTTTCAACCACATCTCATGTAACATGAAACAATGTTATACAAATAATGTGTCATGCTGCCTATCATCTGAAATGAAGAAGTGAACTGTTTTAATATTCTTTCCTACCTTACAGTAGTAAGTTATATGAACAAAAATTGAGACTTGTACTAAATGCCAATGCATTGACTGAATCTCATTCTGCTCTTTGAAAGCATAATTTTCTGCAAAGTCTACAACTGAGACAACCACGTCATCAGGGAATTTGAGAATACATTCCTTTGAATTGAAGCACTTGCCATTGGGCTATGTAGTTGTGTTTGATAAAGGCTTCATTTTACTTTTCAAGAACTGTAAAAAATCCCAACATTGCATGTCTTTGTTCATAATATCTTTCCTCTTCTTCTTATTTCCATGCTTGTCTACAGTATCCACATATTCAAATACTTTCACAGTGATGGTTTTCCCTTCATTGTCTCTAAGGGGCAGTAGGCCAACTTCTTCATGCCACAATCCTTGCATTCACCCATCAATGACTCCCACAAATGAGTGACACATTTGTAAGTGTGCAGAGTAGATGTTGCTTGTGTCATCACTAGTATAGACAATGCATTTGCATTGACATTTCAAATGAATGCCAAATTTTTATTGTGCATCGCATTCAGTGCATCTTTCAGAAAGGACATCTGCACATGGTATTCACAGCAACATGTGTAGTGGTCCTTAACTTGCATACAAATAGAGGCTTCAAATATTCAAATGACTGTAATTGAATCTTGCACTCTGGATTTTTTTATTTAAATCAGTGAAAGAGCTCAACCTGCCATCAAAAGAAAGTTGTTTGTTAGCAATTGTAGGTGTTGATGACCAATCGTAAGTGCTGAAAGGTAGTGCAGGTGCTAAGAGGCAATGCAGGTGCTAACAGGTAGTGAAAATGCTAATTAAAATAGCTAGTAGGTGCAACAACAAGCATTGTAGATGCTAACAGGAATTCCAGTTGCTAATAGGCATAGCAAGTGCTAATTAGCACAATTAGTAGGTGGAATAACAGGCATTGCATGTGCTAACTAGCATCTAGCAGTGGTAGATGAAAATTCTAATATTCATTGCAAGTGTATGTGCTAAAACCCAAACTGGAAGTGTATGTTGCTAGCACATGCATGTTATTGCATGTGCTAACAAGTTACAAGCATTGCATGTGCTAACTAGCATCTGGCAGTGGTAGATGAAAGTGATAATAAGCATTGCACTTGTGCTAACAAGGATGGAAGGCACTAACAAGCATTGCAGGTGTTAGCAACCACAAGTGGCACTAGTAGGAAGTATAGGTGCTAACTAGCATATGGAAGTGGTAGATGAGAGGCAAGAATGGCATGTGCTAACATGCACAAACATTTCTTAGCAACACATGCTAACAAGCACATGAAATTCTTATTAGCACATGTCTGTTATTGCATGTGCTAACAAGCACCTGTAATTACAAGCATTGCATGTGCTAACTAGCATCTGGCAATGGTAGATGAAAGTGCTAATATTCATTGTGAGTGTATGTGCTAAAACCCAAACTAGAAGTGTTTGTTGCCAGCACATGCAATTGTTATTTAGCACATGCATGTTATTGCATGTGCTAACAAGCACATGCAATTACAAGCATTGCATGTGCTAACTAGCATCTGGCAGTGGTAGATAAAAGTGCTAATAAGCATTGCACTTATGCTAACAAGGATGGAAGGTATTGCATGTGCTAGCAACCACAAGTGGTGCTAGCAAGAATTATAGGTGCTAACTAGCTTATGGCAATGGTAGATGAGACTACTAATAAGCATTGCAGCTACTAACAAGGACTAGAGGTGCTAACAAGCATGGTGCTAGCAAGCAGTGTAGGTGCTAGCAATAATGGCATGTCCTAACATGCACAAACATTTCTTGCCAGAACATGCTAACAAGGACATGCAATTCTTGTGAGCACATGCCTATTATTGCATGTGCTAGCAAGCACCTGCAATTACAAGCATTGCATGTGCTAACTAGCATCTGCCAGTTAGCACTCTCATCTCACAACAAACACTTGTAGATGAAAGTGCTAAGAAGCATTGCAAGTGCTAATAAGGGTTGCCAACCAATGCAGGTGCTAACATCTACAAGTGTTTGTTGTGAGATGAGTGCTAATTACAAGTTCTAGCCAAGATTTATAGTGCTAACAAGCATTGCAGGTGTTGGCAAGCATTGATTGTGGTAGCAAGCATTGTATGTGCCAAGAAGCTTATGACATTGGTAGAAGAGAGTGCTAATCAGAATATGACAATTATATAACTAGCATATGACATCGACCAAATGTGAGAGCAAACCATCCCATGGTTTCAGTTAATAGCATATGACAGTGGAAATCAACATATCATATTGTAACTATCATGTTAGTGTGGTAAGTCACAGAGTAGGCACTATCAAACATGCACTTTAGTAGGGCAGTACCTGAGGCTCCTCGAGAAGGTGCACTGTGTGCTTGATGTAAATATTTTTGCCAACTCTTTCTCAGCACACATCCTTCTTGTTGAGGGAAACATGCATCTCGGCCTCCCAAAATGATTGCACAAGTTCCTTTATTTCATCCACTGATTGGGCTAGTGCAGTGTTGATTCCAACATGCAGCCAATGAGAATAGTCCATTACCATCATTAGCCCATGCATAGACTCTGGATCTTGCCTCATACAAGCTATGTCTAGGAACTTGAAGTACTCTTGAGACCTTTGCCAAGGGACTACATTGATTAGAGTTCATCAGCATAGTCAATGCACTTTTCTTCAACAAAGACAGCTCATCTTTGGAAGCTGGCTGCTTTACAATGGCTAGTGTACTGCGAACATTGTCAATTAGGCATGCTTGAATGTCACCTTTTTCTCTTGATGAAAGGTCGCGAAGGCATTGGACCCGAGGATGTTCCAATATTGAATTGAAAAGTTCAGTCCTGAGTTCTACACCCATGCCAGTCATCATGCTATCAAAAAAGTTCACAATTTAACAATCCTTCACTTCTGCAAGTCATCAATTCCATGTATAGTAACCTCCCTCCTGTGTTTGTCTCTTGCACGTTGCTCTCTTTTCTTTCCAGCTTCATAATCCCTTATGACATTGTCCCATACTATTGGTTCAATGGATCTTCCCATGTTGCCTTACATTGGCTCACCTTGTTGGTAGCTCAAATGTAAACCCAAACCCTGCAATTCAGTGCAGGCTAAAACTAAGCAATGCTCTCAATGGTTAACGTGCATCTATCATACAACAGCAACATCGTAGACAATTTCAATAAGATAGGGCACAACATGTATGCACTATACAACATTATATGTGCTATACAAGGCTATACACCCCACAAAATCTTCTACGTAGTGCATAGTGAGTGCACACATAGATGTGGAGCTATGTATACTATATAGCTCACTCTTTGTGCTACTCAAACGTATATAGCAGAGACAATTTCAATATACATAGACGGGCACACCATGTATTCTCTGTAGCACACTATTTGTGCTATTTAGCCCACAGGTCCTACCTCATAAGGCTTCAACTTTCATTGTTCCCACTGTCAATTGCTTAATCAAGCTAATAGAACAACATTTCCTAGTTTTGTGACTTTGAATAATGTAGAGATAATTAACTTGGAGAGGATAGGACTTGGGCAAAAAGCTTTTGATATGATGATTGTTTTCAAGGACTTCAAAAGCAAGTCCCTAGCATCATACTTCAAGTCCTAACTAGCATTAACTAGCATATGACAATCTAGATCTTCAGCACATGAAAACAAACCCACTATATAGCCTTCATGAAATTATAGATATCTCCCATACACTTAGGAGATAGTAATATTCCTTGTAATCCTCTCTTCCTCTTCATCTTGTTCCATTGGCTACCGAAGTGTACTTGGAAGGATCTATAATTTCATTAAAGGATAGCACACAACACAGGCTTCCATGAAAATATAGATCTCTTGTACACCTAGGAGATAGTAATATTCTTTGTAATCCTCTCTTCTTCTTGATCTTGTTCATAGATTGGGGGTTTCTTTTCAGAGGATTGGGACTCTAGACAATAGGGCAAGTGAGGAGACAAAGATGAAGATGCCTAACATAGTGAAGAGGAGACAAAGACTTCAAGACTGTGAGTAATGATTCTATGTAGCACACAGACAAAAATGTGGAACTAAGCAATGCTTTGAGTGATGAACAATATAAACCAAGAATCCATATAACTTTTTGCATCAGCTTACAAAGATTTTGGATGCAAACATCAAGGTTGCAAATATAAGAGAGCCCAAGAGATTTATGCAAAAGTTGGATTCAAGTTATGATCTGGTGACTACATATCATGAGCATACTTACCAAAGCATCAAGAAAGCTTGATTGCAAGGAGATCCTAACAAGAGTGTGGTAGCCCCTTCAATGTAGTCTGAAATGATTTGTCTCATTGGAGAGAGAGTGAGTCCACATGAGAGAATACCCCAACTCAACAAGGATTCTTGGTAATGGAGCAAGCAGGATGAAGACTACACCTCTATGCATGAGAGAGTGATAATGAGAGATAGAGATAGAGACAGAGACAAACACACACACATACACACACACACACACACACACAAAACCTATAACTGAAATTCAAATTCAAAAGATATATACACTCCACGTATGGGCTAAGTGTAATTGCCAGTTAACATTATGCTCACTTATAAACAAAGCCAAAACATGCTATTCAATTGTGCTTCTTAGCATTGTCCATGGACATGCTTTTTTGAGCGGGTTAACGTGCTTCCACCCTTAATAATGTATTGCAAGTTCTAGAGGGGTGTGGTCCTATCAACTACTTTTGCTTAGAATGGCCATATTAGAACTAGGGTGGAGGGAAATTCCTCAAAATCCATCAAGGGAATGCCAACATCATCACATATTGCAACTCACAATCAGCCCCTATCCTCTTACACTCTTTTCCAAATTATACCACAAAGCTAGTAGTATCATATACACCCAAAACAAACTTAGATTGTGCTCCAAGGCTCTTTTGTAGAGTACACATCTCGAAACGACAATGGCCAGTTTTCCAATAGGTTCCTCAGAGGTAATCAATTGTGAATGAGATTCTAGACGAAGAAGGTGATTCCATATATTCACAAAATTTGCCTTCACTAGTTTCCCCCTCTTCTTGTATTCCATACATCCTTCCACTTTACTAGATTCTTAATAGGGATAATTTTTTCACGTTAGTTTCCCATTAGTTTTTTATGGCTTGTGAAAGTTTATATGCTCTTATAAAAATAGAAGCTTAGTATATTCACCACAGTTTGAAACTAAAGTTAAAAAAAGAGCTAGGTTTAGACTTTAAGATTAAAATTTTAAAAATAAACTCCACGAAAATTCGCCAAAGTTTTATATAATAAATATGTATATTTGAAAATTTTTACCAGCATATTAAATATAATTTTTAAAAATTTGGCCAGAGAATTAAGCACCAAAAGAATACTTGTGCAATCAAGTACAATCTAGTGTTAACATTTTATGTTTGTTAGAATGATAATAGTGTGGAGGTTTTATCTATTTGAACATGAAGTCGTTTGATATTGCATAAAATGTAAATGCAGTGTACTATTGTTGCCAATATATCCGAGATAGTACAATTCAATACTCAATCAATACCTTAATTGGGCCAATGCATGGCCTTATATCCAAGCTATATTTGGCTAACTTAAGCCTATGGTGGGCCCATCACCATCACTATGTCTACCCCTGGTCAAGTCATATAGTAGAGATATATGTCTTCATGCTTCTATCTTCAACAAGGACATGGAAGGACACTATATACATAGGTAAGCATAAGCAACAAGTAGATTCTTAGCAAGAAGAATCAAATTATTCAAATGACAAAATTAGAGAATAGCATTTTCTCTGTGGATTTCTTAGGTGAGATTTTCTATGTAGAGTCTGTTAATGTGGATCCATATGGTGGCATATGAGATTAAAAGATGTGTACATGGAGTGTAATGTGTGTGTGTGTGGTTGTTTCTTTGTCATGTATGTGTTTATTAAACTTTATACATATATATGTGTGTACACACACACACAATCCAAGTTTGTAATTAAATAGAGGGATTTGCGGGGTTAGTCATAAATTGGTTTGAGTGTGCCATGTTAGTTAATTTGTAATGATTCGTGATGGGTTGGACAAGGCTATTATCAAGTAAACATCTTGATTCGAATTAAATGGATGTTTTTTCTATATGTTGCATGTCAGTCTACTCCTATAGATTCTGTTATGTCCCATGCTTATTGTCCTACTTATGCTCATATGAAAGAGTGTGGATACTGGCGTGAGAGAGTGTGGGTGAGATGAAGGCATAAATTACCTCTATTGGAAAAAGAGCCCTATTTTCTTGTGTAAGGCTAGCTGGTCGAATGCCATATACTCCTTGTCATAGTGAGCACTAGAGGAGCCACTCAAGTCATTGCATGTTTAGCAAGATAATATTTTTGGTAGTGAGAACTTGTAAGTGCTCAACAAAGCATCAATCACAATATTGTAAGACTGGAACCTTGTATTGAAAAGTAAAGAATGCATCCCTATTCCCAACAAAGATTAGCTTCAACGTCCAATCATCTCAAAGATCCATCCAAAAAAATTGTGTGATAAACAATGATACAGTGCTTATAAGCTCATTGAGTAGTGGAAAAATAGAAAGAATGCAAGAGGTCATAAGCTCACTGAGTAGAGGAAACATAGAAAGAATGCAAGAGGTCCTAGGTAAGCATATGTAAAAATAATTTCAAAACTCTTCCCAGGTCACGTAGCTCTTTGAAAAGGTATATACACATGAGACGCATCCAAGCAAGGAATATTGAAAATGTATCTGCAATTTATGTGAGACGCCTTCAAGCAAAGATTAGAGAATTCAACCTGGTTACTAATTTTGTTCTAAGTGCTATTGGTGCTCTTCATTCTAAATCACCAGAACCTTTCAAAAGAGTCATCAAGCCATCATGGATATCTTATATGTTTTCCTACCTTAATATGACAACATATAAGGGCATAAGCTATTATGAGTCTTCTCTCCTCCCTCCCATATTCCCTCTCCACGAGAGTTAAATTTTAGTGTCAGGTTGGAAGGAAGATGCAAAGTGATGGTTCAAATGATGGGAAGCAAAAGCACTATTGGCATATTTTGATAGAAGAAAAACAAGTTGGAGAGGCCTTTTTGAGAAAACATTTGTTAGGTGTCATGGTAGCATGCAATTCCCCACACAAGATCTTAGTACTACTCTCAAACAATATGTTTACATTATCACATTTACAATATTGTAGGAAGATGAAGCCAAAGAGAAGCTTATATATTTTTGGGATGTATGCAATCAAAAGCTATCTTAAGGTGGCATTTACATAGGATTCCATAAACACCATCAAGATACCCTCTCATGAAAAGAACCCAAAAGTTCAAACATTGAGGAATATGAGGGGCTTTAAAATTAGCGTGAGCATACCAATAGTATACCAACAAAGTTACTATAAAGATTTTTCTAGAAAAGAGAATATGGATTGAGTCAATGCAATGTACACTTCTAAAGAAGAGAAATGGAGTGAGTAATGACATGTACTTCCAAAACATGTTGGTGCCATTCAAATTATCATCTTTACGTATTCCCTTGTACTTTCATAAAATACATGTTTGAATACTTTATTGTAGCCAATAGGAAGTAGTGGCACTTAAAGTTCTACCAAGTACTAAAAAGATTTAAATGCCATAATTATCTTGTTTATTGTGGTTTTAAGTGACAATGTAAATGGCTTAGAAAGCAATTAGTTACTATTGTTCTTTTTGAAATCAAGCAAGTGCTCAACTTCTCCATGGTTGCCACCTTAATCAACATCTATCTGCAGGATTTTGGCTAGTGTGTATCCTTTCCAGCTTCAGCTACCCATCCTCCAAAACAGATCAAATGAAATGATATCTAAGTTGCAAATGTTTGGTTCTTGAATGGAAGGATGAATTCTTTGCTAGATGAATAGCACTCTGGCTATCACTATACAAGCTACAATTTTCATGCTTCTTCCCAAGCTCCTCCATAAACCTCTGCAACCAAATCATCTCTTTACTAACCTTTGTAACTGTAACATATTCTGCTTCTGTTGTAGAAAGTGCAACAACATTTTGCGACTTTGAAACCCAACTTACTGTTGTTTCACCTACAGTGAAAACATACCTGATGGTGCTCCTTCTTCCATCTTTATCACCAGTCATATCTGAATCAACATATCCTTATAGAGAAATGTTTGAGCCTTTGCGGGGAGCCTTCTTGTTATAGAGAGGCTATGATGCGTGAGGATCAATGCAAGTGGGAGTATGCTATGCAATCAGAGATGAGTTCACTTATGAAGAATAAGACTTGGGACTTGGTTTCTTTGCCACATGGAAAGAAAGCATTGCCATGTAAATGGGTCTACAAAATGAAGGTCACAGGTGATGATGTGCCTAGGTACAAGGCCCGTTTGGTTGCTAAAGGGTTCAAGCAAGAGAAGGGTGTGGACTTTGATGAGATATTCTCTCCAGTTGTGAAGATGACCACACTTAGATGCATGCTTGGACTAGTGGCAGTAGAGGATATGGAGCTTATGCAGATTGATGGCAAGACAACTTTCTTGCATGGCGATTTGCATGAGGAAATTTACATGATGCAGCCGGAAGGCTTTGAAGAAAAGGGCAAAGAGCATTTAGTTTGCAAGCTGAAGAAGAGTCTCTATGGTCTTAAGCAAGCGCCTAGAGAATGGTATCAGAAGTTTGATGCTTTCATTCGGTCCCAGGGTTTTAGAAGGAGTGAAATTGATCACTGCCTCTACACTAAAAGGGCTAAGGATAGTAGCTTGATAATCCTGGCACTATATGTGGATGATATGCTATTGGCTAGCAAGAATACTTATGAGCTAGATGCATTAAAGGCCAAGTTGCATGAGGCCTTTGATATGAAGGATTTGGGACTTGCAGGTCATATTCTTGGTATGCGCATCACGCGTGATCGGAGTAGGAAACTCCTTTGGCTTTCACAAAAAGAGTATGTTACAAAAGTATTGCAGCGTTTCAATATGGAGGGGGGGAAGGCAGTGAGTACTCCATTGCCTCCATATGTGAAACTGAGTCATACAGATAGTCCCAAATTAGATGACGAAAGGGCCATGATGGCCAAGGTTCCTTATGCATCAGCAGTTGGGAGTCTTATGTATGCTATGATAGCTACTAGACCAGACATTGCATTTGCAGTGGGAGTTGTTAGCCGGTATATGGCTAATCCAGAAAAGAGGCATTGGGAGGCAGTTAAGTGCATCATGAGGTACATGAAGGGTACCAAGGAGATGTGCATCTGCTTTGGTAAAGGAGACATGTGTGTACTTGGGTACACAGATTCAGACTATGCAGGGCATGTGGATAGTAGGAGATCCACTTCTGCTTATGTGTTCACCTTTTTAGGTGGTGCAGTGTCGTGGATGTCTCGCGCACAGAAGTGCATTGCTTTGTCTACCACAGAGGCTGAGTATGTTGCAGCCATAGAGGGTTGCAAGGAGGCTATATGGCTTGATCGGCTAGTGGGAGATTTGGGGATTCATATAGGTGTACCGACATTGCATAGTGATTCCATGAGTGCTATTCAGCTAGCACGGAATCCAGTCTTTCATGCAAAGACCAAACACATTGAGGTTAGGTACCATTTCATTAGGGAGGTACTTGAGGACAAGCGCATAGAGCTTGTCAAGGTTCATACAGATGATAACCTTGCAGATATGTTGACGAAGAGTCTACCTAGTCAGCGGTTTGAGTATTGTCATGTATTGATGGGCATTGGATAGTATGCTCACTGGTTGTTCTCCCTTAAAGGCACATTGTCCTTTAAGTGGGAGGTTGTGGGGGTTAAAGGTCACTGTGCCTTTACCCCGGTTATGTACAATACTCAAACACATATATAAATGAATGAAAAAGAAGATTAGGGTGGTTCTGCACCCACCGAAACTTGTGTGGCTCTTTGTTTCTCTCTCTCCCTCTTCCGTTCTTGCTTCCGTTGAGAGCACTCTCACATCTCTGCTCCTAATGATTTTGTTATTTTCATAATCCCACAGATGATAACCAAACTCACTACCTCCATATCCAATAAAGATGCACTTCTTGGATTTTGCCTCAAGCTTTGCACTCAATTCCTTATCAACATGGACAATGCTTCACAACCAAAAATCTTAAGAAAAGAACAGTTAACCTTTTTACTTGTCCATGCCTCTTCTAGAATGCCACGATCTAAGGAAGTTGAAGGTGATCTGTTAATCAAGTAAATAATTGTATTCACTGCTTCAACCCAAAGCTGCAAGGGCAGCCCTCCATCTAGTCTCATGCTCCTTGCTACACGCTCCATGATTGTTCTATTCATCCTCTCTAACACAGGATTTTCTTGTGGTGTTCTTAGAGTTGTCTTCTCTCTACGAATTCCATTGTATGAACAGTAACTATCAAACTATTTGCTGCATTATTCACCTCCATTCTTAGATCTGAGAGCCTTCAACTTCTTTCCTACCTCATTTTTAGCCAAAGCTTTCCATTTCTTAAAAGTTTCAAAGACATTAGATTTTCTTTGAATGCAATAAACCCAAGTTTTTCTAGTTGCATCATCAATATAAGTAACATAATAGTGAGAACCACCAAGAGATGATACATTAGCAGGACCCCATACATATGTATGCACAAGCTCTAACTTTTCTCTCTTCTTTTCTTTCCCAACTCTGAGAAATTTGACTCTCTTTTGTTTTCCATAAACACAGTTCTCCCAAAATTCCAAATCTACATGATTCAAACTTGGAAACAACTTTCTTGAGTGAAGAATTTGTATCCCCTTCTCACTCATGTGTCCAATCCTATGATGCCATAGAGCTGTATCTACTCCTATAGAAGCTAAAGCAATAAGGAATGAGCATTACCGGTACATAAATACAACGTACCTTCCTTGGGTCCTTTTGCTATTACCATTGACCCTTTTGTAACCTTCCACAAATTTGCTGCAAATGTGGTTGTGCAGCCTTCATCATCCAATTGTCCTACTGAAATTAAGTTTCTTTTTAAATCAAGAACATGCCTTACCTCCTTCAGCAACCATTGATTTCCATTCTACAATTTTATCAACACCTTGTCCTTTGCAAAAACCTTCAATGCTTCATCGTGACCTAAATGAACAACTCTAAAATCACCTTGAACGTAGTCTTGAAAGTATTTTCAATGAGGTGTAGCATGAATGAAGCCCCGAAGTCCACTATCCATGCATCAATGATAGTATCCAATGAAATAATTAAGGCATCTTGCAACACACTACTTGCCTGCTAAATTTGTTTCTTGCATATTCTTTTATTGTCCATCTCCTTCCTTTTTCTTTTGTGACCAACAGTCTTTCTTCAAGTGCCCTTTCTTCCCACAATGCCAGCACTCCAGGTTCCCTTTGGATTTGGATTTGCTTTTGAATCTTGACTTGTCGTGATGTCTTGGGCTCTTTCCTCTCTCCCTGTGTCTTCTGTTGTTCTCAAGAGTCAAAACATTACTTGATGTTTCACCTGTGCTTTTCCGTTGCATTTTCTTGCTAAGGAAAACACCAACAACATCAAACTTTAAAGTGTTTGACCAAAAGAAAAAGTTACTCATAGTAGCCATGACCAAGCTATCCCAACTTTCTGGCAATGAGCACAAAATCAAGATAGCTCAAACCTCCTCATCAAATTTTACTCCTACAGACCTTAGTTGGCTTGTGTTCATATTGAACTGATTCAAATGATCAACTATCGACCCACCTTTTGACATCTTTAGATTGAATAGGCACTTCATAAGAAATACCTTCTTAGAAGTTGATGGTTTTTTTTATAGTATATCCAATGTACTCATCAAGTCCTTTGTTGTCTTCTGTTCAAGAATGTTGAAAGCCATTGACGCTCCCAAACACACCCATATTGTTCCTAGTGCCTTTCTATCAAGAACCTCCCAATTTTTTGACTGACATACTCGCACACTTATTTGCGATCCCATCTAATGGCAAGAAAAGGTCCTTCTGGTATAGATAGTCCTCAATCTGCTTCTTCCAATGTTGTTAGTTCTTGCCATTGAATTTCTCAATTTTTAGCTTGCCTTCTTTCGTCATTGTCCCACTCGAATCAGGAACCTTCTTCCAAATGAGTCAATAGATGTTGCTCAAACAAACGCTCCGATACCAATTGTTGCAACAATGCAAGACGCAGAATGCATAAAATACACAATCCAAAAAGTGTGCAAAATGGGGAGACAAAGAGATACCAATATATATGGTTCACTCAGTGTGGGCTACGTCCACGGAGAAACTACCAGAGTCCTGCGTCTTTCTTATCAAGCAAGCAAGAAGATACAAAATACAAGCAGTATATCCACTACTTTTTTGCCATGTGAGCCAAACCCTTATCTTACAATTTTGACCACACAACTCATGCACCAATTTTCATGTATTTTTGGCTTCGAGGGCGCTACCCCCGCCCAAGGGGGGCCTAATGCATGTCATCGGCCCCCCCTTGGAACCTCCCGATGATGTCTTAAGGGGGGTGTTGCCCCCCCTACCTAGCCTTCATAGAATGGGTACAAGCATGCCTAGGTCCAAAGCATAATCTCTAAAAGAAGATTAGGCTCCACATACAACAATAACCCCTACACATGGAGCGCATACAAGGATGCTAGCCAATAGAGCAAGGATTAATTTGAATTGGCATCCTTTAAGCTTCTTACCCTTGAAATAAAAGTAATTATATGGAAAACTACGTCTATCACCATGGGGTTGTGGCAAAGTCCACCTAAATGTCATAATGTGGCACACTAACTTGCTCTTTCTTAGCCTCCAAATTAGAAAGATATGGAGCTTTCAAAATGCAACCAATCCATGTCAATAGATGTTGGTCTCTAGTAAAGCAAATTGAAAAGCTTTATTGCTTTACATCTTAGAAGTGAGCCAAAAACATCACCGCCCCTAAAAGTCTCCTTATCTAATCATGTACTCTTGCAAGTTTGACATTGGCATGCCACTCAAATTGCTCAATAAGAAATAGGACTCCATATCCCTTTCCAATTAATGTGTAGTCACTTGAACTTCACAAGAAGGTAGGTACATGATGTATCATTCTCCCCCAAATTTCCATTTAAAAATAAGGGAGAAAACATGTTAATCTTGCATGAAAGGTGTTGAATACTATTACTTTGTTTTAGATTATCTTTGAGAGCTTGTTCTTGACCCTTTGAAATTATATTGCAATAAGAATCACACCATTAGCATAGATCAAAATTGATCCACCCCCTACATTGCATACGTACATCTAGGTCCATTAAAAGTTAATGTATGAACTAGAAAGGACAAGGGACAAAGAGCATGCATGTTTCCCTTTATTGTCATCAAAATTGGCTTGAGTGACATCAAAATGGACTTGGACTTGGTACTTACATTCTCGTATATTTTATCCATAAATGATTCCATATGGGATTCCAAGGTCTCTAGACGGTACATGCATTGTCTAGGATACAAAGTCAAAGACCTTGTTGAGAGAGAGAGAGAGAGAGAGAGAGAGAGAGAGAGAGAGAGAGAGTTTAGATTGAGATATGTCCTGCCAAGTGCAAGCTATGTGAAGGAAATTTTTTTATGCCTACAATGGTTCTATGGGATAATTATGCATGTATTAATATTGTTTTTACTACATCCTTCCTTCACAACATTATATAATAGATTTTTAATGTGTAAAACTAGGTATATTAAAAATACATTTAAGAAATACTTTACATAATTTGGAAGCTTGCAACGCCAATCTAAAAGCATTTTTCCTACACAATTACGACATTTGAGACACATAACATGTCTCCTTTTCTCAAAAAGGATGCACACTAAATATCACAAGCTAGATTGAATTGCATATCACTTGTGATTATGTAGCCAAAGAGGGAAGCTTATATATTTTTGGGACATATGTAAGCAAAAGCTATCTTAAGGTTGCATTTACATATGATTCCATAAAAACACACCATCAAGATACCCTCTCATGAAAAGAGCCCAAAAGTTCAAACATTGAGAAATATGAGGGGCTCTAAAATTAGTGTGAGCATACCAACAAAGTTACTATAAGGATTTTCTTAGAAAAGAGAACATGGGATTGCGTCAATGCAATGTACACTTCTAAAGAAGAGAATTGGAGTGAGCTAATGAAATGTACTTCCAAAACATGTTGGTGCCATCCATATTCACATCTTTACAAATTCCCTTGTACTTTCATAAAATACATGTTTGAATACTTTATTGTAGCCAATAGGAAGCAGTGGCACTTAAAGTTCAACCAAGTACTAAAAATATTTGAATGCCATAATATCTATAGAAAAAAGAGTATGACATAAGGACACAAGTTAGAAGATACCTTTTAGTATAGGTCCGTCATGGAATTTTGATGTCAAAATCATTTTATCTTATCGTATTTATAAAAAACAACTTGCAAAGTAGCTAGAAATCAAAAGATGGGAAAATAACTCTTCAACATATGTCAATTTATTATGGTCAAGACATGATAGTGATACTAGCCTTTTGGATATGCTTTGTAATATTGTGAGCTCTCCCATTCAAAAGCCTTGTAAGGCTAGACAACCTTTG
The DNA here is from genome assembly GCF_047967505.1 of Dipteris shenzhenensis. Taxonomy (NCBI): domain Eukaryota; kingdom Viridiplantae; phylum Streptophyta; class Polypodiopsida; order Gleicheniales; family Dipteridaceae; genus Dipteris; species Dipteris shenzhenensis. The sequence goes on along the minus strand of NC_141618.1, from coordinate 4,141,478 downwards.
ATGAAAAGAACATCAAGTATAAGCTCGAAGATCTTTGCTTTTTAGATTTCTTTTGTATGTTTAGGGCTTTTGGACCTAGAGATTCTCCTCTTTTTAGGACGTAAAGGACATCAATATTAAACTGCTTGAGAGTTATGTTCAATGTTGCCTCTTTTTAACAGTGGATCTCTCAATTCTACCTTCATTAAACATTCCTTCCATAATAATGAATCATGGTTTATATGTCCTTGCACAATGAATTGTATAGGAGAGAAGATTGTTATGTTATTTCTCTATATGGTATTATCATGATATCTTTGTTTTGTCTTTATCAAAAGTGCAATTTGTCTCTAGAGATATCCAATACACCTTCAAATCCATTTTACACACTTGCAACACTAAATGAGAGGAAATGCACATTATAGCTTTCTATATAAGATAAACTAGATGAAATAGTTGTTGCATTTATTTACATAATAAATATAGAGGATTTGAGGTTGAAACAACATAGTCTTACAATGGTAGAAAATCACCCATTGTGATTGTTGTGATGCCAAAGCTAGCATGGCAATAGAAATGAAATATAGTTCATGTGGTAATATGCTTATTGTGTTGTGTAAGGAATTTTGTGAGATTATATTTTATGGTAGGGGCTTGCATTGGCATGTGCTTATAGTGATAGAGATTTCTATTTATTCCTTCTACACAAAATTAAAAGATAATAATTGTTACAAAGTAAGAAAGATGAGAATGGGAAATCATGCAAGGAAGAGAAATTATCTCGAGGGACTGTGAGGAGGAAGGGACAAGTGCACATCATGTTTTAATGCATGCATGTCTTGGTCTTTTATGTTTGCAAGCTAAGGGAGCCGCATAGTGTGTGGTAATGAAGGATTTTGCATGCAACTTATTTCTTATGGAGCTCATCATTGGGGTGAGAAATCTCCAAGAAAGAGAGGGATGCTATATCATTAATAAAGAAGACAATTTTAAGATGAGCAACAATCTGGAGAAATACAAACAATGCGAAAATATTTTTTAGCCTAGCTACATATCATATATAGGCATCAATATGATTGTTATAAATATTGTTGGTTGTGCTGAGATCAAAAGACGGTGACTCCATTTTGGTTACAATGATAGCGTGTTGCTTTAAAAAGAGATAAATGGCATGTGGGCTAGACTTAATGACCAAACCTAGAGCTAGGGATGGCATCCTTGTTGTCTTTAACCACCATGCCATGATTTCTCTATGAGGGAAATGTGTTGGAATGTGGGAAAGATGCTCTGGATATACAATTTTGTGTTGCCATAGGAAACATAACATAATCTAGGTAACTGATGCTAGTGATGGCATCCATGTTATGGTTGCTTCCTCTACTTATGCTTAATGCGCCATGCATTCTATGTGTGAGGGCCATGTGCTTGATTAATGGTAGTAGGTGATAGAGGATTGATGCAATAAACATAAATGCAATTTGGGTGAATGAACCTGCTATCGTTAAAGTGAATGTACTACATAATTTGGGAGGCATGCATAGGGTGCAATGGATGGGGATGATAACAATGGTGATGTGGGAAAGATAATGGCATCTTGGTCAAAGACCCCTTTGACAAGTTGGGGATGGCATCCTATTATTGTTGCCCACCTCTTTTGAGGTGATTGCATGATGTCTTATATGAGTTAGCAAAGTGATGTGGCCACGAGGGTCAACAAGGGGGCAAGCGTAGTGCACTCACTCCCTTAAGGTTTCCAAGGGAGACATTGTTGAGAGTTGTGGTGCCATGAGCACATAGATTAAAGGGCAAATGTATGTGATCAGGAATGTATTAAAGTAGCCACCCTAGGATGTGGACTACATGCTGTGGAGATGTGGATTGAGGATATCCACAAGGAGAGATGTGGATGAGAGGATCCCACATGTGTTGACTATTCAAGGGGCACTCTCTATATAAGAGGCCTATCATGTATTTTTGAGTACAAGAGAAGAATGCACATTCACTCAAGATTCTGTTTATGAGTCCAAGCTAATCTATCTTGGAACTTGTTTGACTTGAGGTACATGTCATGAGCATTCTCTTCATCATGTTTGCACATAGGTTCCATCCACCTTAGAGTGCTCCATAGATCCTGAGACACTCGAGTTGTAATATGGTATCAGAGCATAGGTTTAGCTCATTAGTAGTTCACTAGGATTGCTCCCATTCCTAGATTAGTTGTAAGCACGACTTAGGAACTCATGAGTTCTCCTAGGTTAGTTTTAGTTTTAGATTGAGAGTTCTCTTCCGCTGAGCAAATCTTAGTTCATTTGAGCTATTTCCGTTCACGTGAGAAAGGGTTATCTTCTTTCCTTGTTGTAAGAGAGAGAGAGAGAGAGAGATAGGGAGTGCAACTTCACGGTCATCTCCATCTCCATGATGTGTATCAAAGGCTTCAATGAGCTTCACAGCCATTTCGGGTTTACTTCCTAGTTATTTGGTCCTCTGCTCCTACACTAGTAACCCTCTCTGCACTCAAGGCCACTCCCTCATCCATGTATTGATGCGTGAGCTTCTCTTTCGAAGCCCAGCAACAAGCAAAATGAGATGCAACAAGCATCTATGAAGCTGCAAAGGCCTCTTTCATTGTGGCGGCTCCATCTACTTCTACAACAGCCCTACAACATCTCTAAGTCTCTAAGGCTCTAAGCCCAAAGCTCCAACCTCACAGCAACGAGCAACACAACGCGGTCTCCTGCAGCAGACTATTCAACTGTCGAGTGTGTAGTAGGCTATTCGCCTTCGCAAAGCAGTGGCTACGTTCAATGCCAGGCCTTCAGCTTCCATGCCCATGCACAGTCGCCTCCATAGTCAGGCCCCGAAGCCTACATGACTGTAGCTCTTGTTCTCCAACATCCAACCGACTAAGGATGGACACAGCGCCATTGATGGATTGCATGCACACAAAGGCCCCCTCGAAGCCCACGAGCTCTTTGTCCTCCTCTCTTCCTCCAATTTGTCTCTTGAATGCTTGAGTTTCATCTCTAGCTCTGCAATGCGAGATCTACACTCGAGTATCCTCGATGGCCTCTGAGTGAGCACCTGCCTTAAAAAGCTCATCTGCGTGAGATCGAATTTGTGGGATGCTTCCCTAGTGACCATCTAAGAGCAGCTAGCGCTCCTGCTTCGCGACACTGCCATAGACGTTCTAGTCGACTCAGCTGCCTGGCTCTCCATCCCGCAACAAAGAACAATGCCCTCTACACTCCATCGCCAAAGCTACTCTCCAGCCCGCGTTTACACTCTGTGGCTCTCTCGGCCCTCGGCTCTGTGGCTGTAGCTCAAACGAAAAAGGCAGCTTCCTCAAAAACTTAAACGACAGTCTGTCGCTTCTTCACGACACCGCCTCAGAAACTCAAAGGTTTCTTGAGTCACAAGGTTCTCCACAAACACACCTAGCCAACCCAGGTTAAGTGAAGGAGAAATGAGGTTAAGAGATTGGTTAGTTTTTTGCCATGTGGTAGATAATAACTTACCAGGGTTAGCTAAAAGTACCCGTGGTTAAGTTATTTAACTGTGGTTAGGTTAATGCCACATCATCATGCCACCCAAGCACAGTCCCTTTCTAAATCCTGCAAGCAGCATGTGAACAGCCAAGCCACATCATCAATTGCCCCTCTTCTTCATAAAACTTCGACAAGTCGTAACTTCCAATCCAGGAAGAATTTGGACACGCTCCAAAAAGAGAAAGTGATCATCTTTTCGAGCTCTACGCGTCTATCAAGTTAGAATAATTATTAGCAATTAGACACTGCTATTGAAGCAAAACAAAGTGCTCATGGCAAGACCTTTGCAACAAATGGAAAAGTGACGCATGAATGCAATAAGCATGCCAAAAGCACAAGTGCATGAGATGACCATAGCACGAAGCATGGCATCCACACATAAAGCATCAAGGCACATGGAAGAACAAAGCATCATGCATGAAGCTACACAAGGAAGAAGATTGCAGATTGAATAACCAGCAGGTCAACTACATAGCATCGTCATCAAGCCATGAGCCAAACGGTGACATCAATGGAATGTATTAAGAAACAAATACCTTGCCAACCTTGCCTATGTTTTGTAAATCAAACCTGACCACCTAAGAGTAGCTATGAAAGCACCCAGGGGAGGTATTGACATGTAAAAGCCACACTTTACCACCTTAAGTAGCAATGTATGCACTAAGGGGAGGTGATGGATTTGTAACTCACACCTGACCACCTTATAGTAGCCAAAGGATCATGGCACCAAGGGGAGGTGTTGAGAGTTGTGGTGCCATGAGCACATAGATTAAAGGGCAAAGGTATGTGATAAGGAATGTATTAAAGTAGCCACCCTAGGATGTGGACTACATGCTGTGGAGATGTAGATTGAGGATATCCACAAGGAGAGATGTGGATGAGAGGATCCCACATGTGTTGACTATTCAAGGGGCACTCTCTATATAAGAGGCCTATCATGTATTGTTGAGTACAAGAGAAGAATGCACATTCACTCAAGATTCTATTTATGAGTCCAAGCTAATCTATCTTGGAACCTAATTGACTTGAGGTACATGTCATGAGCATTCTCTTCATCATGTTTCCACATAGGTTCCATCCACCTTAGAGCGCTCCATAGATCCTGAGACACTCGAGTTTTAACAGACGTAACTACAATAACCTACCAAGAGGGTTAGAATTTGAATGAGGTTCGTTTAAAGTTCTAATTCCTTAGTATGGTTAAGAAAGCTATGCTGGTTTTTGGTTTTGTTCCTGAGTAACATGCACAAAGAGAGAGGGAGAGAGATGAAGGTTGCTAGTAGTAAAGTACCAAAGGGCTTCGATATGCTTATTGTTGTGTTACCCACTATGTTAAGAAACTCAAAACTATTCATATTTTGCTAAATAAATGTTACAAAAACACCCTTTTTTGTTGGGTTACCCACTATGTTGAGAAACTCAAAACTATTCATATTTTGCTAAATATTTTTAATTAAAACACCGTTTTTGCTAAGAAATAAGCCTCAAGATGTTTTTGAGAAAACAACATCAAAGTAATTGTCGGTATATATTTGATATGTTTAGATTTTTCCATAATTATATAGATGAATATATTGATCCTCCTTAGCAACAATTTTCATATGTATAGTTTGACTCCTTCACATTTTAATTTACAACATCAATGTAAATTCCATGAAAAACTTAATATAGCAAAAGGTGCAAATACTACTAGTAGAAGTTTTTCTCAAAACTAGGCACTTCCCCTACTAGTGGCCCCTAGTAGTGGAGTACACACAAGCACTCGATGCTAGCCCCATTATTTAAAGTGGCATCCTCTTAGCTTCTAACTCTTTACATAAAAGTAACTATCTAAAAAACTACATCTATATTCATGCGGTGGTGGCATTCTCCACCCAAATGATGCAATGTGGCACAAGCTTGCTCCTAATAAGTGTTCAAATGAAAAAGACATGGAGGCTCTCAAAATGCAGCCAATCCATATCATAGATGTTGGTCCCCACCAAATGGTCCAACATACCAATAAATCAAATCGAAAAGTTTTGTTGTTTTACACCTAGGAAGCGAGCCAAAAACATCACCTCTCTAGCATTTCTCTTCATGTACTCTTGGTTTGACATTGGGCTTCCACTCAAACATCACACTATGCAATAGGGCTCCATATCCCTATTCGATTATGTGCTCATAATTTAATAATTTGGGCCACTCAAACTTCACAAGAAGGTAGGTACCTGATGCATCAATCTCCCCAAATTTTCCATGAAAAAAAAGCAAAAAACATTATTAATCTTGCATAAAAGGTGTTGAACACAGTGACTTCTTTTGGACAAGCTCATTAGAATTTGTTCCTAACCCTTTGGAACTAGATGAAACGATGACCACACCCTCATCATAGTCCAAAATTGATCCACCCCCTACATTGCATACATGTACTAATGTATAGCACATGGGACAAAGAGCATGCGTGTTTCCCTTTCATGTCATCACAGTTGTCTTGAGTCACATTGTTGTGAATGGACATGGTACTTACATTCTCATATAAGTGTCAATGCACAAATGCTTTCATTTAGGATCCTAAGTTCTCTAAATGGTGCATACCAAATGGTACATGAGCATTACCCACAAGACAAGTCAAAGAGCTTGTGCTTGTGGTTGTGTGTGTGTGTGTGCGTGTGCGTGTGTGCGTGAGTGCGTGCATGTGTGTGTGTGTGTATGTGTGTGTGTGTGTGTGTGTGTGTGTGTGTGTGTGTGTGTGTGTGTGTGTGTGTGTGTGTGTGTGTGTGTGTGTGTGTGTGTGTGTGTGTGTGTGTGTGTGTGTGTGTGAGTGAGTGAGAGAGAGAGAGAGAGAGAGAGAGAGAGAGAGAGAGAGAGAGATTGATTTCACCCAAAAAAGTGTGTGTGTGTGCATGCGTGCGTGCGCGCACATGCGTGTGTGTGTGTGTGTGAGAGAGAGAGAGAGAGAGAGAGAGAGAGAGAGAGAGAGTTTTCATTGAGATACACTAAAGCACACATTATTATATATTGAAGAATTGAGACCCTTAGGTTCAAGCATCAAGCATCTACAAAAGGGCCACTTTCATTATGTGATTCTTAAATAACTCGCTCCTTGTGCTAGCTTGAAATGAAAATAGTTTTTCTAATGTTGACTTAGCTCTCTATGAACCCTTAGATTCAAGCATCTATAAAAGGGTTCACTTTGATTATGTGATTCCTACTACTAGCTTGAAATGAAAGCAGTTTTTATAATGGTGGCTTAGCTCGCTATGATCAAACATTTTTTGGGCTAGTTTCTTAATTGTAATATAAAAGCCTAGTAATTTAAACGACTTACTTAACCGATGTTTTTCCTAACCTCTTGTTTCACACTTTCTTTAGATTGAGATATGTGTCCTATTAAGTGTGAGCGACATCAAGGGAGACTTTTTATGCCTACAATGGTTCTTTGGGGTGTTTTGCATGTATTAATAAGGCTTTCACTACATCCTTCCTTTAATAAAATCATATAATAGATTTCTAATCAATAATAATTGATATATCAAAGAAGTTTAAGATATACTTTACATAGTTTGGAAGCTTGCATCTTGTCCATTCAGTTTCCAGATGCTATTGATTGGACTCGAATATCAATCTACAAGTATTAGGACCACACAATTAAGGCATTTCAGATACATCATGTGTCGGATGCTAAAAATAATACATACTAAATATCACTTATTAAATTCAATTGGGTACACTGAATATTATGCATTAGATTCAATTGGGTATAACTTTTGACTATGCATCCAAGGAGAAGTTTATATATTTGTGAGACACACACAATTGAAGGCATTTACATAGGATTCCATAAAACACACCATCAAGAGATACCTTCTCACAAAAGAAACCCAAAAGAGTCTAATGTTGAGAGATAATGAGGGGCTCTAAAATGTGTAGTGAGCATACCAACAGCTTTATTATAAGGACTTTCCTAAAAAATAGAATATGGAGTGAGTCAATGCAATATACACTTCCATAACATGCAGCACATTGGGCATCTTTACATATTCGCTTGTCTTTTCATAAAGTATGTGTCTTAATACTTTATTGTAGCCAATAGGAAAGTAGTCACTTAAAGTTCAACCAAGTATGTGTTGGAATACTTGATTGCCAATAGGAAAGTAGTTACTTAAAAAGCTCAGCCAAGTACCAAAAAGATTTGAATGCCATAATTATCATGTTGGTATAGTTCTAAGCGACAATGTAAACTCCTTAGAAGGTGACGTGATAAAATGAATGCTTTAAAAGTACATTCCATCATGGGTCGTTCCGTGCACCAATAACATATATATATTAGAAAGTGTATGACATAAGGACGCAAGTTAGACAATACCTTTTTGTATAGCTACTTCTTGCAGTTTTGATGTCAAAAGCTTCTTATCTCATTATCTTTACTTGCAAAGGAGGTACAAATCACAAAATAGAAAAGCAACTCTTTAATTTATGTCAATATAAAATTGTTAAGACATGATAGTGGTACTAGCCTTTTGGATATGTTTTGTACTATTGTGATCTCTCCCATTAAAAAAACCTTGGAAGGTTGGACAACTTTTGATGAAAAGATCATCAAGTACAGCTCGAAGATCTTTGCTTTTTAGATTTCATTTGTACAAGTGGGGCTTTTGGATATAGAGATTCTCTTCTCTTTTTAGAAAATAAAGAGAAAACTATGTTCCATTCTCCATCCTGTAAAAGGTGGGGTTTGTTTTTAATCATCATTCAACATTCTCTCCATAAGAACGAAGGATACTTTGTAAGTAAACACAAGGAACTCTACAAGAGAGTAGATTCATACCTTATTGTAGGTGTTATGTTATTTCTGTATGTAGTATCACGATGTTATTTTTATTTTGTCTTTATCAAAGGTGCAATTCATCTCTAAAGGTCTCCAAGACACATTCAAATCCATTCTATATACTTGAAAAAAAAGGTGTGCATCTATTTACATAATCAATATAGAGGATTTAAGTTTGAAACAACATAGTCTTACAATGGTAGAAAATCATCCATTGTGATTGTTTGATGCAGAACCTACAATAGTAACATACTAACATATTGCTCATGACAGTATGCTTATTGTGGTGTGTATGGTAATTTGTGACATTATATTTTATGGTAAAGGCTTGGGCATGTGCTTACAATGATAGAGATTTCTATTTATTGTGATGCAGACTCTCTACACAAGAATGAGAGATAATAGTGGTTACAAAGTGAGAAAAGATGACAAAGGGAATCATGTGAGGTAGAGAGACATTATCCCAAGGGACTACAAGGAGTACACATCATGTTTTTATGCATGCATGTCTTAGGATCTTTCCAAGTCAACATAACATCTATGTTTGCTAGTGAAGGGCAACACCCAATGTTTGGTAGTGAAAAAGAATATGGAGAGAGAAACAATTGCTAGGTAGGCTCGTGTATAGAAGGATGCGTCCAAGGAATCTCGTGCACCTTGTTTCTTATGGAGCTTATCATTGGGGGGACAGAATGTATGCACACATCGCAACTTAGGAAGGTAAGAGAAATCTCCAAGGAATGAGAGGGCTACTATATCATGAATAAATAAGCCAATTTTAAGACGAGTGACAATACGAAGAAAAATCAACAATGCCATCATATTTTCTAACCTAGCTACATATCATCTATAGTCATTGAAGTTATCGTTTTATCAATCTTCGTGGATGTGCTTAGGTTGGAAGATGGTGACTCCATTGCGTCTACAATGATAGCACGTTGCTTTGAAAGAAATAAGAAGCATGCGTACAACATGGCGACCTAACCTAGAGCTAGGGATGTCATCCTTGTTGTCTTTAGCCACGTCCCGATACTTTCTCTATGAGGGAAATGTTGTAAAGTGTGGGCAAGATGTAGAGGATTGTGCTGATATGGGAAAGATTATGGAATCTGGCCAAGTGACGCTAGTGTTGGGAATTGATCATCGTACCTATGTTGAATGTGCCATCCGTTCAATAAGGGCCCATGCATTAGATTATTGGTAGGAGGCGATCGAGCATCAATGTAGGAAAGATAATGGCACACGGGTCAACGGATTGTGCCAAAAGCTAGGGAGGAGCCCTTGTTATTGTCAAGGTAAATGTGCTATGAGGCCCATGCGGATGATAACAAGGTGAATGGCATGACCGTTATGGCATCCTATTATTGTTGCCCACCTATTGTAAAGTGGGCAAGGGTGCATTTGGCAATATCTTAGCAAGGTAAAACAAGATGAATGCTCATAAATCATTCATAAGGCTTGCCTGAGATGTGTAGTGTGGAAGGGTAGAAAGGAGAGAGAGAGAGAGAGAGAGAGAGAGAGAGAGAGAGGCGGGGCATTAGGATATGTCGAGATTAGGACTGAGTAGTTTTCGGGAATCAGAATCCTTAATTTCGCTTGGGGTCTGGAAGGCGAGTTTCATCACGAGGGCTATTGTTGAGCGAGAAACGTGAAGAGGGTAAGAATTGGAATGAGGTGAGGGTAAAAGGGCAAAAAAAAAAAAACCAAGGAGAATAAGAAACTCGAAGAGGGGGTTAGGATGGGAAAGGGTAAGGTAAGGGAAAGCTGGTATGGATTAGAAAGGAAGGTGGTATGGTGTAGCAAGCTATGGCGGTTTCCCGGTTTTGGTGGACAGATAAACATGCACAGAAGAAGAAGTTAGAAGAAGAAGAAGGAAGAAGAAGAAGAAGAGAAGCAGCAGCTATGGCGGACTGTAAGCATCGCCATGACGATGTTGATGAAGAAGCTGTTCAATCTTGGCTTCCCTGGTGCCGCTCTTTGCCCAAGATCGAGCTCCACGCTCACCTCAATGGCTCCATCCGCTCCTCCACCCTCCTGTGCGCTCCTCCCCCTTCCTTTCCTTGCCATTTCTCCCCCCCCCCCCTTCTTCTCCACACATTGCAATGTGTTTCCTGCCTTCCCGCTTTTCGAAGAACATTTATGCTCAGCTCGTTTTGCCCGTCTTTGTCTTTGCAGCGAGCTTGCCGCTGACTTGAGCAACAAAGGTCTTATCGTTCTCTCAGACGTTGAGACTATCATCATGAAGGGTACAATTCTGCTCTGGATACTCGCGGATTCTCAGTTGCATGAGTGAGTTCTTTTCACATTTCAATTCGCTTCTACCTCCTTACGCTTATCAGCTTGTCTCAAACGCTCGACGCATTCCCAGAGGATCGTTCCCTTTCGGAGTGCTTCAAGCTCTTTGACTTGATCCACTTAATTACCACCGAGCATAATACCATCTCCAGGATCACCAAAGAGGTAAATATGTTTCCACTCAACGTGCTGCCTGGTGAGACGTGAACGGTTAGTGGCTGATAGACTTTGTTCCGTTGGCTCAGGTCGTTGAAGACTTTGCGGCGGAGAATGTGGTCTATTTGGAATTGCGAACTACTCCAAAGGTATAACGGGTAAGCCCGCTCGGGCTTATTAATGGGCCCATCTCATTACGCGTTTTGCCGCGAAGAAAAGAAAGAATTTATTCAATTTGAACGTGGTTAATGTCGTGCGCAGTACTTCTACGCTTTAACCCCCAGTAAACAATGCGAACGTGAAATCGCATATGGATACGTCGACCTTCTTCACGGACGTCTAATTAGACACGAACTATTCGATTCTTAATCGCTGGTCAAAGTCAAAGCAGATGGATCAATTGACAAGTAATTAGTTACCGAAGGGTAAGAAAGGATAGACTTCACAGAGACTTTTGGATCAGTACAGTGAGAACGTGCTTTCCATAGCAGCAAAATTCCTCTAATAAACGTATACACAGGCCTAATACATACGACTAGGCATTTGTTTCCATGCAAACTTATTCCCATGTTCTCTGCATGTCTACATAATGCTGAAAGCATGTACCCCTACCTTAATATATAAACCGTGCACACCTGAGCACATGGCTGGACCAAGTACGATGAAGAAACTGTACTAGTCTATCTACGACCAGAAGTAATCAATCACTCTTGCCTGAACTTACTGTCTCCATGGACGCATTTTAATGTAATTAATAATCCCTGGCTGCAGCAAGTAAATCTTCATAAAGTTTTTGTTCTGACTGTCCCATAGGTTTTGTGACGAAGTTGTTTAAGTATTAATATTCTCTCTCTCTCTCTCGGGCTCGGTCACACGCATGCACACACGCACTTGCAGAATTTTCATGATCTTGATTTTATTTCTTACCTTTTCCAAATATGTACACACACACATGCATGCACGTGTGCGGCAAATGCTGATCACTAATAATCGGGCTAAAGATGGACACCATTTACAGGAGGGAATTCAGGAAGCCAGTAGGTATCCAAACAAGGGACGAACAGGCTGGCAACTAAAGGGTGGCTGATGAGTCAAGTTGAATGCCTATTAGCAAGCCACATGGCTCCTTTGAGCAGGCTGACTATGTGACTGTTAAGTTTATGTCATCTCATGTGTAGAAAGAGAGGGCTTCTTTGTTGGTGTGCCCGCCCAGAGAAAGGATAGGCACATATTGTTTTTTGGAGGGGGGGGGGGGAGGAACCTGAGCATATTTGCCAGCAGACTACAGCCTGGTTGGTGGCCTGGGTAAGGCTGGCTGGTAAAGGCCACCTAGGCCCAAGGTCAGGGCAGGGTTGGGGCTGAGTTTGGGCACCCAACCAGGTCGGGTCACCCGATCCGCCTGGTCGGCTCAAACTGACCTAACCTGACCCTGTTTGGGTCAGGTCAGGCCAACCTGCTGGTCAGGTCAGGCCGACCAGACTGGAATGGGGCCTATATACAGCCCCCCCCTCTCACACTTGTACTTCGTCACTTGGCTCCTCTTTCCCTAACTTGTTCATGGTCACTTGGGTCCTCTTTTCCTCACTTGTATTCCTCCTGGCTGAGGTTGCATTCCTGGATATATACAGTTGCCTTTGCATAACTCTTGTCAAATTCTCTCTCTCTCTCTCTCTCTCTTTCACATGCTTCCGCACGTGCAGTTCGTTCACATGGTATCAAAGCGTGAGGTTGACTAGGGACTGTAAGAGATTGGAGCTGGTGTAGTCCCATCTGTGTGACACAGATCTGAAGGGAAATCGAGTGGCTAATCAGTGTTTGGAGAGCCTGGGATAAGGTGATCTAAGGCCGAAGGCATAGGAGGCTGTTTGGAGCACCCTGCCCAAGGCGTGGGAGGTTACAAAGTTCGGAGAAGCCTGCCCAAGACGTGGACAGCCTAAGAGGTCCGCAGTTTGTCGGAGACAGCAGCAAGGCAGCCTCTTCTTTCCCACCTTCCCTCTCTTCTTCTCCGCCCTGAGGGCTGTTTTCTTTCAGGCTCAACAGAGATGTGTGAGGTCGGAGCAGTTCCATGGGACCCTATGTATGAGTAAGGAGGACAAGCTCGACCGCACAAATTATGCCCACAGGTCGGCTGAATATGAAACTTTGGTTCTTCACAAGGGCCTTTGGGATTCAAGAGAAAGCCCGAGCGTCCACGGAGCTCGATCGATTGGGATGCGGGCCACGAGGATGCTTTTCTGGAAGAATTACAAGATGGGGAGAAGTACGACTCCAAGGCACATTTTGTAACATGCACGAGGGTCAAAGCTGTAGCAGTGACACCTGGCTAGACCCCCAGCAACCCTGTTTGGGACCCAGCTGGGTGGGCCGGCACCAGCCCTTGAAGGCTGGTCTGGTTGGGTCGGCTGGTCCGACCACATGGTCAACCAGGTCAGCCTGGCCAGGTCATTCAGATCAACTGGCCTGGTCGGCCAAGTCGGTCAGAGGCCAGCCCTATATAAGGGCAGTCCAGTCCCCATTTGGGGTGTGCAGCCGCCCAATTTGCAGGCTTTTCCAGCATAGTCCATGCGGCCTTTTACTCCATGCAAGCAGCCGTACAGCAGTAGTTAGTTCTGCAATCAGTTCGTATGCTGATTTGGCAAGCATGTACAAGAGTAGTCAGGGCATTTGCGCCATCAGTATGAATAAAGCAGTGTACTATAGTTAGGTAGATCTCTTGTATCTCTCATGCTTGAGTTCTCCTTGTATGTTCATCTATGTTTTCCGCACAGCTAGTCCCCGCATGCTACTTTGGTATCAGAGCAGTATGTTCCTTCTGATCTGAAGTAGGTTGGAAGGAGTCCTAGCAGCAGAGCTTAGTTATGGGGACTCAGTTAGCAGAGGAGGGAGCAGTATGGTTCCTTCTGATTTGAAGTAGGTTGGAAGGAGTCCTTACAGCAGTGTTTATTTTGTCCCTACCCCGGACTAGTGGTAGCTCCATACTCCATTAGCCTCTCCCTCCCAACCTTCATCGTACATATAGGGCCGGCTCCCATCTTCACCCATATGCGTTTACACCTTGTGGGGCAAGGTTAGGAGGATTTTTTTTTCCTTAGGCAGTCAGTGTTGCAGCAGTTGAGGGGTTTACCAGTCTTTCATCATGGACCAGTCCAATAGAGCAGCTCTCAAGCAAGCATTCGGGAAGCAGGATCATCTCCTTGAGCAGAAGAGGCTCTTTTTTGAGCGGCCCGAGCAGGACAATAAGACAAAGGAGAATGCAATGACATTGGATTGTTTTCGGTGCTCTGTTGGAACAGGAACGCCTTGAGGCGGCCTCGCATCGATCTAGATGTCGTGTCAACTTGGCAGCATATGAGATCAAGTGCAGGCTAGACCGAGAGCAGATGCTTTTACAGCACTAGCAGTTTCTCATGGCCTGCTCACAGTTCCTCTCCTCTTTCACAATATCCACAGACCGTGCATCAACAGGAAGTCCTTTATCTGCTCAGGAGTCTTCTATCTCCGAGCAGAGTTCAGTGGACTATTTTGCAGCATGGTTTCCCTTGTGTCTACCAATCCAGGGGACCATGCAGTTTCCACAATAGCTGCATGCAGTGCCTCATGGTCTTCTACCCATGGGGGTAGTGCAGCCATTTTCACAGCGTGCTCTCTGGGGTCTTCCATCCCCGGGGCCAGCTGAGCTCATTCCGCACACCCAAATGATGAGACTCTTGGGTCTACCACCCACGGGGATCATCCAGCTTCAGCAGCTTATTCTCTTGGAGTTTCCACCTGAGAGGATCAGTCAATTCATGCAGTTACGTCGGATGGATCTTTTACTCGTCCATCAGCTTTATCATGTTCAGTTAGCTCCTCTGGGTCTTCCACCCTGGGAGGTCAGTGCGTTGGATCAGCTTTAGCAGGGGAGTAGATGGTTTTCACAGCTAGGTGTGATGGGTCTTCCACCCATCAGGCCTCTTCATGAGCTCTGATCGGTTCCTATCGGGCTTCCACCCTTGAAGCTCAGTTGGCCACATTAGTTTTAGTGGGCATGACTCACATTTCACCTTCTCATCAAGAGTGTTCAGGACTAGAGGGCTCAATTTCTAGTCTCATTGGCCGTGATGCTCAGTAGGAGAGGGTGTCTTAGGAGTTTGCTAGACCAGTGTCAGGCCTAGCAGGAGGGAGTACCCTCATAACTGCAGTCGTAGGTATAGCTATTATCAGTACGGAGGTTGACGATTCCTCGGCTGTCCGTGAGGATAGTCATGCAGCTCCCTCTGCAGCTCCCCTTCCTCAGTGTTTTTGAGAGGCAGCACTTGTAGTATCAGTCAACAAAGAGGTTGACGAGGCCTTTCCATTATTGTGTCTTGCACTTTGGGAGGTTAGTCATACAATGTCCTCTCCCTCAGATCGCGAGCCACTAGCCGTAGCAGTGACTTGTGTCTATACCGGTAGATTGACGAGGCCTTTCCATTATTGTGTCTTGCACTTTGGGAGGTTAGTCATACAGTGTCCTCTCCCTTAGATCGCGAGCCACCAGTAGTAGCAGTGACTTGTGTCTATACCGGCAGTTCCCTTGGTGTTGACAACAGTTTGGTCGATTCATCAGAGGTGTGCTCATCAGCCTTAGTACTTCCTCATTACCTCAAGGGGACATGCTCAGTCCCAGTATCTCGTCAGGAAGAAATGGTGCTGGCCATCTCTCACTCCCTTCGAGAGGCATACCAGTCATTCAGGTGTTCGTAGCAGTTTTGGACATCTCACAGTTCTTTTAGGCAGCATCCCATTCAATTGATCCATTAGAGGGGTGTCCAATAGCTCCTCTGTTCGTTCAGAGAGCATCTAGTACAGTCTCCTCCTTGGAGGGGTGCTCTGCAGTGCCAATCGCCACTCAGCTCCTTGGAGAGACATCCATAGTTCCATCTCTCTCGGAGTTTCTCAAAGAGACAGCTACAGTTTCCGCAGTTCCTGGCATCACTCAGGTTCTTTGAGAGACATTTCCATCCACAATTCCAGATTTTAGGAGGGTGGCAGAGTTTTTACTCTCAACAATTATCACGCCAGCAGAGCAGGCATGTGCATTTCAGCTTTTTCTCTCCGCAGGAGTACCATAGTGCCCAGGAGTGCATGTGAATATCCTGGAGTTTCCACGTTTGGTTGTTAGTGACTTTGTCGTTACCCCAGCACTTCCTTGAGTAGCACCAGCATTTTTATGTTGGTGGATGTTCCGCAATGGGGAGAATGCATGCCAACAGTTGGTAGCGAGTTTCATGCCATTGGACTTCCAGAGTACAGTGCCTTTGCATCAATAGCCAGGTCAATCCTCAACAGCTCACGAGGACAACATACAGTTCATATTTCCAGGAGCCTATTCGAGTGCCATACCACCCAAGGATCAGAATTTCTTAGTAGTAGCATGGTGGGATTGTTAGAGGTCATCATCTCCTAATGTCACCTAGAGAGAGAGGGCCTTGCTTGTGGGTGTGCTCGCCCAGTGAGTGAAGGTAGTTTAGAGAGAGGGCGTGTTGTGGGTGTACCTGCCCCCGTGAGAGTAGGTTGGTGTTGCTTTCCAGTGCCCCTTGCGGGCCCATGCAGTGCCACGGTGGCCATGGAGGTTCCCAGGAGGGGTGTTGAGGAGTATGGCCAGATCTGCCCTGAGGGGCTGCCATGGATGTGCCTTATAGGCACCCCATGTGGGGGCTGGAGAGCAGAGGGTGGGCCGACCTGCAGGTCAGCCACCTTGGCTGTATACAGCCCCTATTTTTGGGTGGGGTGTGCCCTCTTTATAGGGCCATGTGCAGCCCTAGTGGTGGGTTGGCCCAGCTAGGCTGGTCGGCCCTACTACTAGGGGTCGGCCCTCATGTTGCATAGCCGACTAGGCAGGGGGGCTGCCTATATCGGTTGGTTCGATGGTCAGTTAGATCGGCCTGGCCAGGTCGGTCAAATAGACCAGCCTGGTCGGCCAAGTCGACCAGAGGCCAGCCCTATATAAGGGCAGTCCAACCCCCATTTTGGGCATGCAGTTGCCGAATTTGCAGGCTTTTGCAGCACAGTTCATGCACCCTTTTGCTCCCTGCAAGCAGTCGTACAGCAGTAGATAGTTCTGCAGTCGGTTCGTATGCCGATTTGGCAAGCATATAAAATAATAGTCAGGGCATTTGCGCCATCAGTATGATACGTAGATCTCTTGTATCTCTCATGCTTGAGTTCTTTTTGTATGTCCATATATGTTTTCCGCATAGCTAGTCCCCACATGTTACACATTCTGCGATGGTGCGGACCATTTTGAAAGAGGTCTCTCCAGTAGTGCATACCTTGACCGACGCTTTGAAGGTGTGGTCCAAACTGGAGGATCTCTATGCGAGTGATTCATTCATGAGGGCTGTCACTTTGTAGGGGTAACGCTATGGTCTAGAACTAAAGGTAGTCTTATGCAGCCATTCCTAATGCATGGTCGGTGCATAACGAAGGCGGATGTCTCAGTAGACAATCTGCACGGGTGACAATTGATCGTCATTGTACTGTACGAATCACATCTTCAAGGATCATCTATTCCATGCCCTCCAAGAATCCAATTGCTTGACCATTGATTGGTTGGTGCTATCCAATAATTGTATGTGATAAAAAATGTACTTTATTCAGCCTATCCTTCCCATTCCCTATTAATTCAAACGGTGTTTCAAAAATGTTTTTGAACCACCATGTTTCTTGCTTAGAAACGTTTCGTGTAACTTTGGATTTCGATGACTTATGCTCCCTTCTCATAGAGGAGGATTTGGTTCTCGTATCTCAGGGCAAGATGAAGAAGTCTCATGATGGTGGTGAGGCATACGCAGTAGTACAAAAGAAAGGAAGGGAAAGGTGCTATGCACGTGGGAAGAGAGGCATTGGCCAAGGATTGTTAGTCCAAGAATAAAAGTAAGTCTCGGGTCGAGGACACTAAGTCAGATTCACCCGACAAGCGTGTTACTCCTGTCACAGGTTGTAAATATTCCAAAGTCAAAGCATAATTTGACCATTTATTGATTATAATTAATGAGTTCTTTTATTAAATTATGTTCAAAGAGTTACTTTCATTTGGTCAAAGTCTTGACTTCGGTCAAAGATACTCAACCTCGGTTAGGAAGATCTGGCTTCACCACGGTTAACCAAGCAACTAAAGTGCTGACCCTGGTTAGAGAGTATTGACTTCGGTCAATAAGATTAGGCTTATGCCAGAGATGTGCCAACTTCAGTTGGAGAGACCTGTTTATAATTAAGGCGCCTTGACCATTGGTCAAAACCCTTAATTATGAACAAGAAGGTTGACTCCGATCAGTCAGAGAATTAAAAGTATATGTGCTGACGTGTTTTGTTCAGTGGGGATGCCCACAAGTGACTAGGATTAGTCTATAGTTTATTTGCATCCAAAAGCGCTAACGATTAATTGGTGCCATGGCGATGTGTGCTTTGCTAAGGAAGATCATGGCATAGAACTCATTCGTGGCAGTGAGCCACCCAATAGGCCCCCATACAGAGTTAGTGCAACTCAGTGAGAGGAGATTATGGCTTAGGTGCAGGACTTGTTGTCCAAGGGGCTGATTTAGGCCAATTCTTCTCCTTTTTTCTCTCCTGTATTGCTGGTACAGAAGAAAGATGGTTCATTCTGTATGTGCGTTGGTTACCGTGCACTAAATAAAATGACCATCAAGAATAGATTCCCTATTCCACGCATTGATGATTTGCTGGATCAGTTAAATGGGGCTTCAGTTTTCAGCAAGATAGACTTAAAGAGTGGCTATCAATAAGTGAGGATACAGCCTCAGAATGTGCATAAGACAGCGTTCTGCACTACTTTTGGGTTGTACAAGTAACTGGTGATGTGTTTTGGATTAACTAATGCCCCAGCTACTTTCAATAGGATGATGGATTGTATCTTCCAACCCTACAGACAGTTCACTGGTACCTTCTGCGGTGACATTATCGTCTTTTCTAAGTCCGAAGAAGAGCACAAGGAACATCTTGCTGCAGTATTTTTAGAGCTAAGAAATCACCTGCTCTATGTAAACAGCAAGAAAAGTGAATTCTTCCTGGGAGAGATGCATTACTTGGGGCATATAATATCGAACTAGATTTGCGGCAGGCAGTCTTTCCATCGTGGAGCACATAACTACTAACTTGAAATTGAAGCTGAATCCTAGCATTATATCAAATTTTTTAGGGAAAAAAGCCAATGATTAAAATGGTGGACATAAATATCAAGGGTGGTAATTTATATTGATTTTGTGATGTGCATATATTTGAAGCTGAAGTCCAACAAATACATGAATAAGGCGATGATCTATAACAAACCGATCCTCGTTGCAGTCTATGCAATATTGTCACATGGACCACAACCATATGAACAAAGGTGTCATCATCCTTCCCATCTTGGATTTCCTTGCTTCCTCGCATTGATAACATCCATGAAAAGAGAGGAATGTTGTAAGATTTCAGATTGAAAGCAAGTAATTTTGAATTGACGAGCAATTGAAAATATTTATATGATAACATATAATATATATTTATTATAACCACACATAGTGTGGGCAGGGAGGCGGCGTGCTTCCTTCCCCAAAGAGTTATAATCCAAGGGAATGGGCCCTTGGGTGTTGAGATAACATCGAGAATATTAACGCCGAGGCACTCATCTCTTGGGCTGGCTAGGGGAGGTCTACATGCTAATGTTTACTACCTACATCTCCGGAGTCTCGCGAATGGATAAGATACTGGCATATTCCCTAGCTGTCAGTTGCCGTAATCGTATTTCTGCATATTGGCCATAAAGCCTACATCTTTCGTACGACTCCCATGTTAACTTGCGCCCATAAATAGAAAACAAGCAAAGCACATGAGGGTGCTAAAATCAAATTTGGCAAAGTGGTAGTGATGACTCTGCCTCGGAGTTCGAGGGATTCGCAAGTCACGAGAAGAGTGTTGCCACTTCCCCCCCCTCGTTTGCAAACGTATTGATATCTAAATATAGAGTAGGCTTTTCCCCTCTGGAACCAGACGAGGCATTGAAGCTACTGCATGCTCATATCATCCAGTGAGCCAAAGAAATGGACAGCAAAGCATTGTTTGAATCGGGCAAGAAACACTTTGCATGCTGTGAGATCCAATTGGAGGACATCATGCCCGCCAAGCTAGAGCGCCTGGTTTGAGGTGGGGTCTACCTCTTCTTCACAAGACGTATTCCATCATTGGAGATGCGCCAATTTCTCTCGTTTGAATGTAATCTCCCCACTTGTGAAACATAGCTTTTATCAATACTTTAGATATAAATTAGCAGGTGGATCATTGGATTGAAAGCCAAAACTTGGAGGATACATTTGCTACTAAACTAAAAAAAGACATTGCTAGAAGAAATCCTTTTGGGACCAATTTATTGTTGACTTTTGGAGCTATTGTTGTTGATGCCGAATCTCCTGGCGTTGGGTTGCAGAGTGCACACAATTAGTTTAGTCTATGCGGGAAGGGCTTAACTCCTCTCCTGTAGTCTTGCTATTGTCTCGCAAAATTTATAGCGCCAAGGTCTGCAAAGGATCGATTCCCCTTGCTTGAAGCTATTCAGAAAACTCTGATGATGCATTGAGGAAGCCATCTAGGATTGTCAAGAATATTGTTCATTCTCATGATGGTTCCCAAACTTTACGAGCTTCAAGCAGCTCCGCGCAAGCAATGCAAACTAATGCTAGTTTAGACAATCACCTAACTTATCGTATGTAAAGTGGATGGACTTCTTTCGACGGAAAATCTGAAACTGCTCTGGCCAAACAATTCCATAGAGGTTGACTCATTAACTGTCTAGGTTCTGGCTACGATATAACTCAGGGAAGAGTTTGCAGAACTTACCCATGAATCCTTCATGGTTGATCGTTGGATTGAATACTTCTTTCATGTTCCTTTCGTAAACTAACTTAGACAGTTGTAGCACATAGTACCCTGAAAATCATAATGCAGGAATTAGCATCTCGTGAGCATGAAAGTTTTCCAAATTAGTTATGCGACCAAAGAATCCATGGACCCAATCTAATCTTGAAATTTATGGAAGGCATCTACAAAAATAGATTGATTTGAAGTCTATGCCAATCGTTGTGCTTTGTAGTGAAATCTATAATCTTCATATAATGGCTACCATTTCACTCGTAAAGGTGGCCTATTGGCTCGTAGTATGACCTCTTGAGTGTGTTCCTGGAGTATATGTACTTTGGATTTTTTGCAAGCACATGAAGGGCATAATCTCTTCCTTTGGATTTTTTCTACCAAGTGGCCTAGTGTCCTCTTTGCCAACTCCTATGAGTATTGTTCCTCCTCATTGTAAACCAATACTCCTCATTGTAAACGAAAGGTTGTCTTGATTGCAGCTCTCAACACAACCATCCTCATTGTAAATGAAAGGCTCAGTCCTCACGAGTGTTTGTCTCGCGATCCATCAATGATCTTCTTCTTCTTTTGATCCTTGAATCGAATTGATGGATTTTCTTGCAGTGCTCTACAATAGACGGCTCACATGGGGGTGGAGGAAGTGCTGGCAGAGAGAGACGAGGGAGGAGGAGGACATTGCTAAAGACTTTATGGTTACAGCAGCTTGCAGCCGATGACACCCTTCTCTCAAAGCATATTCATGGAGTCTCTTGCGAACGCTCCATGCCCGTAGGAACGTGCGCACCCGCTATCTATCACCGAGGGTTCACTACGTCTGAACGCTCCATTCGAGTGGCCGAAAGGTAAGTTGCTGCAAAGGAGAAGGTCGTTGGCTGAATGGGACTTGTAGAAGAGATGACGAGCATTTATTGGATTTTTGGTCTGGTTTTACCATGCTCTCGACCGAATTCGGAGCTGTAAAGTCAATCGAAGCTGGGATGCATTCATCGATCCTTTAGCACGTAACCTCGTCAATTTAAGTAAGCCTCGTGAAGATCGCTAGACGCTTGTGGATGGGGAAAAGACTAGGGAAAACCTCAAAAGATTGCCAGATGCCTGTGGATAACCTCCGAATCAAATCTACCATCTTCTTGAGCTAGCTGTCGAAAGGTGAAGGTTTGAGCGATGTCTTGGTGCATTTGTCTATTTTGCCTACTCAGTATCTTCCTATTCAGTAGTGTAGAAGCTCTTACTTTCCGTCCAGCTGAGCGAAACATGCCAGATATTGTATCCATTGATTCCAAGAATGCATTCCATAGAGCCAATCAACAACTTGTCTAGGCCTTGTGCACAAGCAAGCACCAAAAGATCGCCAGGCCTGTGGAGGAGAGAATGTAGAAAGATTAGGAAAACCTCAATTCTCATAAATTTGCAGATAATCGTCAATCCTCTGCTACTATAGACAGTCCGCAACCATCTGCTCCCATGAATTACTGAAGATCTTCACCACTACGGAGTTGCAGTGTTCGTGATTGCAAACGCCTTGTCTTCCTTCCCCTTCGTAGTCCTACTGTCTCTCATCCTTGGAGCAATCCTCTACTCAATGGGCAGCCTACACCCTAATTTTGCTCACTTATTTTGCTTCTTTCTCAGCCCTTTCAGCTGCAGAGTTTGCCTCGGGATCTATTTCCGCCCTCTCGAATACATGCCTTGTCTGCTTCTACAATCTATCTCCTCCGTACGTCCACCAACATGCTAGAATCAACATCATGCTCGTTGCTTTTCCTGCGTTTAAAAAAACAAGGAATCCGGCTAAAGGTCCATACTTTAGAAGCCAAAGCTCAGTCATGACTGGTAGGAAAGCTGACGCATTACCCAAAATCGACTGGCTTCCTTGTCAGTCTCAACAAAGAACCAGTTGCTCTTCATGCCTAGTAGATGCTTGCCATGCTTTCTAGTAGATTTCAATATCCAGAGCTTTTATGAGCTCCAACTATGGCGTCGGGTTGAGGTACACGAGCTTGCTTATGAGCTCCGCTGCCATTGACTGAGGTTCTTGGGCAGCAGATGCTCATTTTCATCGCCACCTGTTTGCTTGCTTGCTGGATCTTCGCTTGTTGCCTGCTTTAATTTGTTCTCTGCTTGCTTACTTGCTTACTCCTTACCTATTGCCTCGTTCTACCGTTTTGTTCTCTTTCTTTTGGTAGCTTGGAGTGAGATATTCAGACTGGGGGGTTGGCCAGATCTGGTCGGGTATTTTGGGGGGCCTATGGCCCTAGCCTCTCGAGGGCTCATAGTTCATTCTTTCAAAGATGTTGGGCAGATTGGGGCTGAAGAGAGCCTACCTCAAGGACTATGTCTGGATCAAGGGAGGTGGCTGTTTGGAGCTGACAAAGAGCTACACAGAGGACTTCATCCTAGGCTGACTTTCAGGGCAGCAAGGAGGACAGATCAAAGGGGGAGCTTGGGCCTCATCATTGGCTGTGTTCTAGAGCAGCGAGGAGGCCAAGCATCCAGGTCAAGCACTGCCTTATTTTGTTGCTGTCTGGGAGGTCAGCTTGAAGGTGTGTTTGTGGGGCCCGACAATGAGGCCCACCTAAGCTCAGAGGGAGCATGCAGGCGGAGTGTTTTGGGAGTGCCATGGAGGTAGGAGAACAGTTGTTTTGTTTATGTATAGGGGTTGCACATCTTGATAGCACTCTGCTACTAGAGGGTGTCACATTGGGCATTACTTTTGTATTGTGGCCATTGAGGATGGAAATATGAGTTTTGTTGGTCCACCTCTCTCCTGTGCATAGGTCATTAACTTACTGCACAAATCTGTTAGGAAAGAAGTTTTGGATTCCACATATCTAACACCGCTGTGTGAGTCCCTGGTCTCTATTAGTCTTCCGCTGTGTATACCTGCTATTATGTCGATTTATAACCCTCCCACTCAGTTTACTCCCCCTCTGGCTCCCAAATTATTGTGCCCCTCCCCACTTACGTAAATTATCTCTCCCTTTCATCCTTCTCGCCCCCTTCTCAGCCCTCTCCTCTTCCACCTTCGCTCCCTTTTCATCCCTCTCCTCTCCCTAGTACCTTATCCCCTAATGGGGATTTTGTTGGTTTTTTCACCTTGATCGAGGCATATATGCAGGCCATTGAATGTGTCGCACAAGCTATCTTTTCATCCACAAGTAGTTTTAAAAGTCTTAAGGATAGTAAGCACCTGGGGCTTGGGAGCTATTTTAGCCTGAATATACAATGGTTGAAGAAACTCAGCTGCTTGCTCACATTTTTAGTCCACCATACTCAGGAGGTGAAGTCTTACAAGTGAGTTTGGGTTTAGGACCTTTGAGGAACTGGTGAACTGAGAATGGTACTTAAACAGAAGCTTTCTACCCTGATAGGTAGAGTTTGACAGGCTTTATTTACGTTTAGGGACGTGGTTATTAGCAGATTGTGGACAGGGAATCGGTGCCACAAGATTGATGAGTTGCCTATTCTTTTGTTGGCAGCCTGTCTACTTGGTTGAATAGACTCGAGATACCACCAATATCAGGGGCATTGATGCATTTTTAGTGCTCTTTAAAAGAATGAAACAAATAACAAAAGAACACTGGCTGGCCAACCCTATGGCTGTCTACTTCTATTGTATCATGCCTCCTTGGTGCTCGACATCATTGTTCAGATGCACATTGGTATGCCATAGCTCTCCAATCCACGACTTGCTGTTCTTTTCCAACTCAGAAAGAAAGAACAATGGCTGGCCTGTTAGAATTATTATCATATTCGAGGCAATGGCCAATGTATTGTAATAAGTAGGTTAGGGGCACTTTTCCCTCTTTGAGGTTTTTCCCCCTAACCATAGTCCAATCCCTAAGTACGGTTAGTGGATAGGATAGGGTTTTGTCACTTAGACGAAACCCCTCACTCTTTCTTTGTACTCACTTCATTCCACTATTCTATTCAGTACACTTACGTTTGCTCACTCTCACTCTTGCTCTCCATTGTGCTCACATTTGGTATCAGAGCGGGTTCTCCTTGCTCTTGCTCCTGCTACACAACTGCTTCCAGCTCCAGCCCATTCTGTACAGTCCGTACGACTGTACGGATTCCGTATTGCCTGCTTGTACCGTTGTACGGTTCTGCACGTCACATTCTGCATCAGTGCCGCCATCTGTCAGCCCGTTCGTACAACAGTACGGTCAGCAGCACTATTCTGTTGCTTTCATACACCGCACTGTCAGTCGTACTGTACTGTAGGTTCCGTACTTTCGGTTCCGTAGTGCATTTCATACAGTTGACAAGGCATTCCATACTAGACTACGCCAGTCGTCCGCACAATAGGTCGTGTGGGTGTCCGTACAGTGCAGCGCTCCGTAGATCTGTGCCTTACGTACAAGTTGAAGGTGTCTGTTCTTTTTGGCAGGGTCCATTTGCAGGCATTTGTGCATTAAGCCATTGTTTGGCTGTGGACTCTAGCAGGCATTTCTTTCTAGCAGGTGGAAATATTGGGGCTTTTGCAGGAGACTTGAAATTTGAGTGACATTTGCTCAATTTCAACCCAAAATGTGGGGCTTTTGGTTTTGAGCTGCAATTCAGGCGTTTTTGGGGCTTTCAGTTAATTTGCCCTCTTTTGGATGCAATTTCTTCGAAGAAATTAGGGCTTTTGGCATTCGGATGCAATTTGGCAGTTGAAAGACCATTTGGGAGATTTGCAAGCAGTTTTGGACTTAGTGTGAGTCAATTTGCAGACTTTTGCCACTTTTTGCAGATTTACTTTGCAAATTTTTGGGCATTTGCAGAGTATTGTGGTGCATTTTAACCCTTTGATAGGCTGTGACAATATTTGTCACTGTGGACAGATTTTTTTTGGCAAACTTTGGTTGCGCATTTTACTTGTCTAGTTTGTTGTGTTTTTTGAGTTTATCTGGCAAAAATGGCTCAGAACAACCCCAATGAGGTGTTTGGAGTCCTCACACAAGAGGATAATTTGGATGGCACCAACTACTCCTTGTGGAGTTTTATGGTTCGCAACATCTTGGTTGGCAGACATCTTTGGGACTATGTCAATGGAGATGAGGCAAGGCTAGATTCTGTGGCTACACCTGTCACTCCTACAGCTAGAGGCAGGGGTAGAGGTCAAAATGCAGCACAAGTAATTGGAGCAGCTGTTGCTCCAGTGGCTCCCACAGCATAGCAGAAAAGATGGGATTCTAGAGATGCACAAGCTCTATCTGTAATTTCTCTTTTTGTCAAGAGGTTCATTATTCCTCACATTCGGTGATGCAAGACGTTAAAGGCAGCTTGGGAGATATTAGAGAGTATGTTTGCAGCAAGAAATGATGCAAGAGTTTCCTTCCTGAAGAGAGAGCTATCTCATACGCATATGGATGAGGGAGATTCCAGGAATGCTCACCTCACAAAGCTTTAGGATTCGAGGGAGCAGTTGCTGAATATAGATAAAGTTATTCCGGATTCAGAGATGATTACCACCACTCTGAATTCTCTTCCTGAGTCTTATCTTGGTTTCCACACCTCGCTGAATTTGTCATTAAGGGAGGGTAGCAATCCCTCCTCTTTTCACGAGTTGGTAGGAGTTCTGCTTTAGGAAGAGTAGACCAGAAGAAATATGGCAACATGGGCTAGCAAGCATGCCATGCTTTCTAAGTTTAAGCCCAAGGGAAAAGGATAGCAAAAGCAACATGCCAATCAGCCCACACATCGATTCAGGACAGCCCTCTTATAAGGCTAAAGGTGATGCAGATAAGCCTACGAAGAAGGCCATTTGTCACTACTGCAAGAAGCCAGGTCATTACATTGGTGAATGCAAGAAGCGCATAGTTAAAGAAAAGAAAAGGAATTCAGGTATGGTTGTGTCAGATGCATCAGCTCCTAATGCACATGATGGGGGAGATGTTACAACCAACTTTGTGGAAGAACACTATGCCTTTTTGTCTTGCATTTCAGATTTTTCAGTGGATAGTTAAGATACTGCGGCCTCTATTGAGGATGATCCATATGCTTTCTTGACTTGTAGTTATGATCCTTCAAAGGATGCATGCTCTCTCAATGTCAATGAGACACTGAATACATGGTATTTTGATAGTGGTGCTTCTAAGCACATCACTTCTAAGAAGAGTCTTTTTGCATCTCTGCATCCTCCACCTACTAAAAAGAAGGTGACTTGTGGAAATAATTATTCTTATTCAGTGTGTGGAGTGGGGGACATCGTCCTCACCTCCACTGATGGCATAGATTTCAGAATTTCAGATGTTCTTTATGTGCCAGGTATAAAGAAAAAATTGCTTTCAGTGTCCTCTCTTAATAGAGGAGGATTTCAGGTTATATTCGATGATGCTAAGTGTGCAGTCAGAGACAAAGAAAATGACTATGCTTTGATGTTGTCTGACACTTTGTATCGGGGTCTTTTTCAGCTTGATATATATGAGAAAAGATCCGATCTTGCACTTTCAGTGAGCACTCCCACTGCTGTGATACAGAATGCGGAGTTATGGCATGCCAGGTATGGGCACAGGAGCTATGGCAGCTTAATGACACTTCAGAAGCATGCTATGGTTGATGCATTGCCTTTTTTGGAGTCACCTCCTTCTCATGCATGTGAGGGTTGCATCCTTGGCAAGATGCATAGATTTCCTTTTAAGAAGGATGGTGTAGTGAGAGCTACACGTAAATTGCAGCTCATACACAGTGATGTCTGCGGTCCCATGAGGACACCTACTTTTGGTGGTTATCTCTATTATGTTACATTCATAGATGACTTCACCAATTATACTTGGGTCTATGGTCTTAAGGCAAAATCAGAAGTGTTTATGCATTTCAAACACTTTGTGGCTATGGTGGAGAATGAGATAGGACTCAAGGTGCAGACACTTTGCACACAAAGAGGGTGGGAGTATATGTCTCATGAGTTTGAGGCATTTTTGAAGGAGAAAGGCATCATGCATCAGCTTACAGTGAGGCTTACACCTCAGCAAAATGGCAAAGTTGAGCGCAAGAATCGCACTCTTATGGAGATGGATAGATGCATTGGATAGATGCATGCTCACTAGTAAAAAGTTGCCTCATAGGTTTTGGCTCGAAGGCCTCATGTGTGTAAATTATGTTTTGAATCGGGCTCCCACAAAGGCTTTGAAGACAATCACTTTCTATGAGGCATGGCATGGTAGAAAGCCTTCAATGGATCACGTCAGAGTTTTTGGTTGTGTTGCATATGCCCACGTGCCTGTGGAGTTTCGACACAAGTTGTTCTTAAATGCATTTTTGTTGGGTATAGTGCACAAAGCAAAGGCTATCGTCTCTACAATCTTGCTTCTCGCAAGATTTTTGTGAGTAGAGATGTTATTTTTTCCGAGAATTCAGCACATACACATGCTGAATTTACTATTCCAGCTTCTTCAGATGATGTTTTTGAGGGGATGCTTCCTATAGCATTTAGTTCCTCAGCTGAGGCTCATGCTGAAAATCAGAATTTACAGCAGTCTCCTCTTGATCCACATGCCCCGATTCAGCCACATGCTGATTTTGTTCCTCCACAGGGTGTGGATGAAGTTGTTGGGCAAGAGATTCAAGAAATACATGCAGCCAAAACAGTTTTGGTTGCTACAGTCTCTCAAGGAGAGTAGGCTTGAGGCACCATTGCCTGGCAGGACTCGTAGTGCAGTAAGGCATGCAAGGGGGACTCTTTCAGTTGAGACAGCTTATGCAGGTACTCTTCTTGATGAAGAAGAACCTGACTTATGCAGGTACTCTTATTGATGTAGTTCCATTGAGAAAAATTAGACTTGGGATGTTGTGGATTTGCCACCAGGTAAGCATGCCATTGGTACCAAGTGGGTTTACAAAGTGAAACAGAAGCCAGATGGGTCCATTGACAAGTACAAGGCAAGGCTGGTTGCTAAAGGCTATGCATAGAGGAAGGGCATAGATTATGAGGAGACTTTTGCTCCTACATCCCGGATGATCACCATAACGTCAATTATTGCCATGGCTGCAAATTTTGTTTGGAATGTCCATCAGTTGGACATAAAAACAGCTTTCCTTAATAGAGACTTGCAGGAAGAGATTTATGTCAAACAACCTCCTGGATTTGAACTTCTGGTAATGCACTTTAGGTTTGCAAGCTAAACAAATCCTTATAGACTAAAACAAGCTTCACATGCATGGTATGCCAAGATCGATGCATTCTTGGCACGTAAGGGGTTACATAATAGTCCCACGGAAAGCACCCTCTACATCAAGAAGGATGGGGGGGATATTTTGGTCACCAATCTTTATGTAGATGACATGCTGCTCACAGGGTCAAATGAGGAAATAATTGCAGATTTCAAAGCTGAATTTGACATGACAGATTTGGGCATGTTAAATTTTTATTTGGGGATCCAGTTTATACAAGACAAGCATGACATCGTTATGTCTCAATCCAAGTATGTGCAAAAGCTCTTGGATAGGTTCAACATGCATGATTATAAGCCTATAGCCACTCCCATGGAGCCGGGGCTGAAGCTTACTATGTATGATGTAGGTGAATTAGTGGATGTCACACTTTACAGCCAGGCTGTTGGATGCCTCATCTATTTGTGCAATACTAGGCCCGATGCAATATCTCAAGTGAGCAGGTATATGCACAGCCCAAAGACGCATCTTCCGTTATTTACAAGGCACAAAGTCTTATGGCTTGATGTTTCCCAGGGGGGGTGACTTGCAGATGCATGCTTACAGTGATTCAGATTGGGCTCAGACTATGATACTAGGCAGTCCACTAGTGGTAATTGTTTCTTTTTGGGCAAAGCTTGCATTTCTTGGTTGAGCAAGAAGCAATCTATAGTGGCTACTTCCTCATGTGAAGCTGAGTACAGGGCAGCTTTCACATCAACAGTTGAATGTGCTTGGCTGCGACGTTTGTTTGCTGATCTTCGTCTCTTATTGGAGGTCCTTCTCCCATTCTCACTGATAGTCAGAGTGCTATAGCAGCAAAGAATCCTGTGTTTCATGCTAGCACGAAGCACATTGAGATTCATTATCATTATGTCAGAGAGAAGTTGCATGCAGGGGAGATCAGTATGATCTATGTGTCAACACATGACAATGTTGCAGACATCTTCACCAAAGCACTTCCACGTGAGAAGTTTGAGGCATTTCGCAGTGTCCTAAACTTATCTCCTTTTGGTGATTGATCACGACCTTGTACACCACATTGGCACTGCAGGGGATGTGTTAGAATTATTATCATATTCTAGGCAGTGGCCAATGTATTGTAATAAGTAGGTTAGGGGCACTTTTCCCTCTTTGAGGTTTTTCCCCCTTACCACAGTCCAATCCCTACCTACGGTTAGTGGATAGGATAGGGTTTTGTCACTTAGACAAAACCCCTCACTCTTTCTTTGTACTCACTGCATTCCACTATTCTATTCTGTACACTTACGTTTGCTCACTCTCACTCTTGCTCTCCATTGTGCTCACATGGCCAACCCTATGGCTGTCTACCTTGTATTGTATCATGCCTCCTTGGTGCTCATCATCATTGTTCTGATGCACACTGGTATGCTTGTCAGAGGTCAGCATCTCCTGATGTCACCTGTGAGAGAGGGCTAGTGCTTGTGGGTGTGCCAGCCCAGTTTGAGGATAGGTCAGTCTGGAGAGAGGGCCTTGTTGTGGGTGTGCCCCCCCCCCCCCCCCCCCCCCCCCTCCCCCGTGAGGACAGAGTAGGATAGAGGGAAGTAATGTGTGGCTATCCAGTGCCTCTTCCATGTGCTGCCACGATGGCCATGGAGGATCCGGGAGGGGTGTGGATCTGTGCAGGTATGTCAGCCCTGTTGTGCTGCCATGGGACAGCTCCTGGAGGTGCCTCTTATAGGACCTAGATAAAGGCTTTGGAGCAGGGGGTGGGCTGACTGGCAGGTTGGCCACCTTGGCTGGAGAGCAGCCCCCCATAGGCTGGGGGTGAGCCCTCTTTATAGGGCTGTGGGCAGCCCTAGGGGTGGGTCGGCTCACCTAGGCTGGTCGGCCCCTACAGTAGGGGGTCGGCCCCCCTTCTACATGGACTAGGGAGGGGGAGGCTGCCTATATATAAGCCCCCCCTTTCCTCCTTGTTTTCATCTTCGGGTGGAGCAGTTCTTCCACACGTGGACCAGCCCCTTGGAGCAGTTCTTCCAAGCGTCTTCTGGAGTAGTCCTTCCAGCCCTGGGGTGGAGCAGTTCTTCCATCCTTGTTCATTTGAGTTGTGGAGGTTGTTGAGCAGCGTTCCCGGCTCTTGAGCAGCCTGTTGTGCAGACGTTTCCCCCCAGGTTTAGAGGGGCTTTTGCTAGATATGACTTGCAGTTCTCTTGTTTCCTTCTCTCCCTCTCGGTGTGGGGTGTGTGTGATGCGTGTTCTCTCTCTCTGTTCATTTCTGCTGCACTTCTCACATGGTATCAGAGCCACGGGAGTGGAGCGAGTGTTGAGCTAGGACACAGAGAGGGGGTTTAGGGTGCTGTTCGGAGGTGTCTTTGAGAAGCGTGTGCGAGGTGTGGACTGTTTGGGTGCCTAGCAAGGGGTGACTTTGAAGGGTGTTTCAGATAATAAAGAGGTGTTCCCGATGGACGGATAGCGAGGCGTGAAGGTACATTGGGCTGCCAGCCCCGTCAGCCTCTTCTCCAGCCCTCTCCTTTCTTCCACCTTCTATCACTGTCTATCCCATCCACCTCTTGCAGCTGAGCTTTCTCCTCGACATGGCGACTTTGTCCGAGATGGCAGAGAACAAGACTAGAATTCTAGTTTTGCCCACGTTCTCGGTTGACTGTCAGCTTGATGGGCTCAATTACGATGTCTGGCGGGTCATGATGGAGTCTGTGTTACAGTCATATGATCTTGTAGATTTCATATTGATAGGCGTTGCTAGACCAGATCCCTTTGTGTCCAATCTTGGCATCCTGGAGTAGAAGGAGGTCGAGACCTTGTCTCAGCTCTGGGACCATGTCAATGCAAGTGTAAGTTCGTTTCTTTCCCTTAACGGTACTCCTCAGGTGATTAATCACGTGAAGCACATGACAGTGGCCAAGAGTATATGGGAGCACTTGCTGTCCCTGTATAATCGAACCTCTCCCATGAAGAGGGTCCAGATGAGGTTGTTGGATCCAAATAAGTCTTCATCGATGAGGGACCGCATCAACAAGTTACAAGAACTTCAGCAGGATATCCTCTAGGTAGGGAAACCGATATTGTCTGAGGACATGGCCATAACTCTCCTATCCTAGCTATCCTCTCAGTGTGGGGCCTTCTATTCGTCCTTGATCACAAGTGGCAAGATGAATGAGTTGACTTAGTAGGAATTGGTCTCGATGGTGCTTGACCAGGAGGAGCGATTTGTAGATCGCACCTATGAGAGTCAGCTTGAGGCTTTGAGCTGAGCAGAAAGGCCGAAAGCAGTTGATAGCTAAGGAACGAGAAGCACTCAAGGCATCCTGTACGTGTAACCGATGTGTCAAGAAAGGTCATTATTGGCGGCAATGTCCCCAAAAGAATGGTGAGGGGCCAAGTAACCTGTTGGCCAATGTTACTGCCATGCCGACGTATACTCCAGCCTTTTAGTAGCATGAGGCAGGTGCTGCCAGTTGGCTTTCCGAATTCAGATGGAGGATTCCTTGCTTGTTTGTGGTAGCGAGACTTGCCAATCAGGAGCAAGGGGAATCATTGATCAAGGTAGGCTTTTAGGAAAGACCTCGAGCCAAGAATTGTTCTCGTTGACTCAGTGGGCAGTATGCTACAATTGTGTATTTTGTTTGGACAAAATGACGTGGCAGATCTAGAGGGGTTCTCCTAGTGTTCTGTTGCAGCTATTGTCTGATGCTCTTGGAGATCTGGATGGGTCAGCAGATTGCTAGTGTGGGAATCGTGATAGATGATTGATCCTTGTGAGGTGTTATTTGCCCATTGTCCTTGGAGCACTGAAGCTCATCGATTTGGCGACATTGTAACAGTTTGGACTTGAGAGGGGGCTATCTAGCTCTGCCATGCAAGGAAGTAGACCTTGCATCGGTGGCAGTATCAGTTGGATTATTGTTCAAGTACCTTATATTGGAGTGATGTACCAGTACCAGTAGTTGGATTGTTGTACCGGATGACATATAGTACCAGTTCTAGACCAGAGGAGTGTACCTAGCACCTATGGCCTGGGAGCAACAGTTTCAGGTTTCTCGTGATCGTGTTGAGGCGGTTCGTGCCAAGAGGGGGCTTCTTCGACAGTACCTGAGGTGGTCTTCAACGATGGAGTATCACGATGGATTTCTCCATTTGTCCTAGCGGCACACCCAGCTCCCTAGCGTTTGTGTTCCATCCAGGAGCTGAGAGGGGTTGTTAGAGTTCAACATCTCCTAATGTCACGTGTGAGAGAGTGCCAGTGCTTGTGGGTGTGCCTGCCCAGTGTGAGGATAGGTTAGTCCGGATAGAGGGCCTTGTTGTGGGTGTGCCCGCCCCCTTGTGAGCACAGAGTAGGATAGAGGACAAGACTGCGTGGCTATCTAGTGCCTCTTGATGGTCCATGTGCTGCCAAGATGGCCATGGAGGATCTCGGGAGGAGTGTGGTCTGTGCGGGTAGGCACAACCCCGTTGTGCTACCACGGGACAGCTCTTGGAGGTGCCTCTTATAGGCCTTAGATGCAGGCTTTGGAGCAGGGGGTGTTAGCCACCTTGGCTGGAGAGAAGCCCCTCGTAGGATGGGGCTGAGCCCTCTTTATAGGGATGTGGGCAGCCGTAGAGATGAGTCAGTCCACCTAGGTTGGTTGGCCCCTACAGTAGTGGGTCGGCCCCACTTCTACATCAGCCGACTAAGGAGGCCTCCCTTTTCTCGTTTTCATCTTCGGGTGGAGCAGTTCTTCCACACCTCGACCAGCCCCTTGTGCATCACCTAGAGTAGTTTTTCCAGGCGTCTTTTGGAATGGTCCTTCTAGCCTTGGGGTGGAGCGGTTCTTCCATCCTTGTTCATCTTAGCTGTGGAGGTTGTTGAGCATTGTTCCCGGCTCTTGAGCAGCCTATTGTGCAGAGGTTTCCCCCCAGGTGTAGAGGGGCTTTTGCGAGAGATGACTTGTAGTTCTCTTGTTTCCTTCTCTCCCTCTCAGTGTGGTGTGTGTGTGTGTGAGGCGTGCTCTCTCTCTTTCTATTCATTTCCGCTGCACTTCTCACAATGCCATACCTCTCCAATCCACGACTTGCTGTTCTTTTCCAACTCAGAGCTCTTTGCTTCATAGCTCTCCTTTGTGCTCAGCCATGTGTATTCTCTCGATGCTTTTGGCCTAGATCTCCTCTCATCTGCTTGTAGTTTGTGCTACAGTTGTCACTTGATACTTGTAAGGAAGGCCAAAATTGGGGCAAGTTAGTGAGGGTTAGGTTAAGTTGGCTAGGGGATGTTTAGGCCTAGAGAGGGGCAAAATGGAGATATAGTGCATGGGACTAAATAAGTACACCTCCCCACCCTTTGTCCTCACTTTTGATGTGACACCTAATCCTATCTACTCTCTCTCCTCCTCCCTCCTATTTCGAGCCTACTCTCTCTCTCTCTTCCCCCCCCCCCTCTACCCCTTCTCCTTCCTTCTGCCCCTCATTCTCTCTCCCTTCTGCTTATCTATCCCCCTTTCTATAATCTGTCCCCTACCCCTTTTCTACATGGGTATTCGAACTAGGGAGCCCACGGATGGCCTGGAGATCGAATCGCTTCACCCAAAGCAAGGAGCCTGGTGTTGGAAAATCTGTACTCTCCTTGAAAATCGTGCTGGGATGTGGGAATCAAATTGACTTCATGATAGAGGACTAGAAAGGAACAAAACACAGCGCTAGGGCCCAGAAACAAGGGCTGGACTCCCCCGAGGTCTTATTGCAATTTTATAAGGCTTTCTACAACTGGCACTCACAGGAGTGTAAACCGAGAAAAATCTTAATGATCTAGAGCTCTGAGGCTCTTCTTTTATAGACTTAGCCTTCAACCCGAAAGCAAGAACTTTCTAATAAGCTAGGGCTAGCTTTTAGCTTTTTTGAAGCCTAAATTAGGAATACTTTTCTCAAAAAGTTGAGCTTTCCAAAAAACCAGCTTTAGGAGGTTTTAATGAAAATGGATTTTTTTGCTGATTTTGACTTGTGTGGTCCTCTTGAGTCCTTAAAGTAGGCGCCCAGATTCTTGGTGCTTTTTGCTTTGTAGGATCTGCTTTTTGCACTTTGTCCTTAATTCTAGGGCCTTTTTGCACTCCTCTTGGTCCTACGTAATACCACAAACAAATACCAACCCTTTAACCCATTAGAGGTTAGTCTAATGCATGCATTCTAGTTCTTGGACTATTTCTAGTCCCTTGTGGGCATCCCCACAGTTCTCTTTTTACCAATGCAAGGCAAAAGTAAAAACAATAAAACTTATTCTTGGTTAATGAGCTTCACCATTCTTTGATTGGAGTGAATTCTAATAAAGATTACTCTTTATTTTCTTAGGAGAAGTCCCAAATGGTGACATCCCGTTGGCTTCTAAACAATTGTCCTTAACTGAAAAGCTTCTTGATACAACTGTAGAACTCGAGGATATTTTGAGAAGAATTCCTCATCTACCCAATTGGCATCAAGTGCCGAATAATTCTTAAACTTGACAAGGTATCTACGGGTAATCTTGTCTCTGCGTCCTTTCTTCTCTGTATGATATACAACTTGTTCTGGTTGAAGGATCTCCTCCATTTCCCCACCTCAGGTGGCTCTTCTTGAACTGGTCTTGTGGGTTCTGGTCCTTGATACTTTTTTAGAAGACTCACATGAAAAGCATTGTGAATCTTCCAAGTCTCGGGCAGCTCTAGTTGAAAACCGACTTCATTTATGGGCTCACTAACTCTGAATGGTCCATAATACCTGGGAGACAACTTTGGGTATACTTTATCTTTTCCTTCCATCTTTCTGAGTCCTTGAACTCTCAATGGCTTGTGTAGTAGACAAAATACCTCGATGCCCTACATAAGGAGGAGCATGACATTCTTCCAAAGCTTTGGCTCGATGTCTTGAGTCACACAAAGATGATCATCTTTCATGAGAAATCCGTCTTTTTAAATCAATACGGCTGAAAATCATGGCTCCCTTTAGTCTGTCCAAAATATGATCTATGCGAGGGATTGGAAACGTGTTCTTGACTATCATTTTATTAAGAGCTCTATAATCCACACACATACGATAAGAGCCATCCTTCTTTTGAACTAAGAGCACTGGTGAACAAAAGGGGGAGGAGTTGGGACTGATAAGTCCTTTGGAGAGCAAATCCTGTACCTGTGCCATAATTTCTTCAGTCTAGGCTGTGCTCACACGATAAGGCGTCTGATACAGGGGCTCACTTCTTGGAAGGAGCTCTATAACATGATCTTCAGCCCGTTCTCTCCTGGTAGAGAATCTGAAAAACAATCTTTGAAAGATTCTAGAAAGTGAAAGTTTTCTTTTTCTATAGGACTTATTTCCACTTGAGGTTCACCCTCTTTCTCTGAAATTGGAACCAAACCTTATAAACAGCCTTTAACCCTGATTTACAGCAACTCAGAGGCTCTGGGGAGACTGGATACCCAAACTACAGCAAGAAAACACCTCCTGGATGAGACAGGGTCTTTTGGAACTGATTCATGGGCCCTTTAGGCATAAATCCAGGCTAGAACAGGAAAGGAGGCTGGAACAGAAATCGCAGCAACTAGGGAGCCCATGGATGGCCTGGAGATCAAATCGCTTCACCCAAAGCAAGGAGCCTGGTGCTGTTCTAAATGCTTAAATAGATATGCTAAGAAAGAAGTTATTATCAACCATACGTACAAAAGGGAGATAGTCATTATGGTTAGTAGTACTCCTAATGGTTGCTTCATTTGGTTAGAATCCAAGGTGAACCCTAAGGGTCTCTACCATTTGCTCGTAGTCACCAGAAACGTTTCGAAATGCGAAACGTTTCGAAATGCTTGAGTTTCTAGACCCAAGGTTTTGTTCAGGTATAGGGAAACAGTGTGAAGTATGCCCGCGATGCCCCATAGGCCTAGGGAACACATAAATAGGTCCAAAACATGCAAAAAACATTAGTACTATTGAGTACAACAGCTGAATAGTGGGGTATGTTATTTTCTGCCACAATGTCACTGACTCTGAAATGTTTTGAAACGTTTCAAAATCAATTGAAATGTTCTTTTTTAGTGACCATGCCTTTGCTAAACGCCTTTGTAAAGATCGTTGTTGGAGTATCAATGCTCCACCCTTTTCCTCTAGGTGAGTCTCACTAAGAGGCTTGCAACTGTTGAGGGCCAAAAGCATGTCAAGATTGTCCATGACAATGGAGCTTGGGCTTGTGGGGTTTTGATAGGATCCATCCAAATGCACGTGTTAGGATTGGTGATGACAAAGGTAGGCTGTGTTGTGGGGGTTCCATATAGAACCCATCCAATCACACATGGTCTAATCCCTTCAAGGACAATTATGTGGCCATAGGGGACGCCATACTATGCCTCTAGCAGCTCACATGGGGCTGCCAAGCTGCCAAAATCCTGGCCAGATGGGTGTCGCCAGTGTCGGTAGACCAACTGGTCAGCTAAGCTGTCTAGGTTAACTGTGTAGTAAGGTCTACTAGGCGTCCAATTATGGCTGCACCAAGTCTAAATAGTGGGGCCTTTGCCCTGGATTCACCAATGTATTGAAGCCTTTTGGTTGAGTGCGCAGTTGGAGAAAGCCTCTACTAGTACTCTAGCAAGGCCAACATCAGTGTCAATGTATTATTCTCTCTTGTCCAAATGTATCTTGATCTGGTATTGTAGCCTCTACATGTATGGCTTTAGGGAAGGGAGAAGGGAGGATCCATACTTTAATGATGGCAGGAGTGGTATGGTACGGTCAATGGTTGAATTTTGGATAGAGCTTCCACTTAAGTCTTGTACCCAGCTTCACATCAACCATCTTTTGAGGCAGCTACAAGAAGATCAGTTTTAGAATATCTTATTTGTATGGTTGGATATATTCTGGTCCTATGAAGGCATATGTCAGTTTCGACATGTTGTTCCCTATTGCGCACTTGCTTGGTCTCTTTTAAATTGGGTTTGGTGGCCTCCCCACTTCTGTGTAGCATCCATTCTTTGGTTTATTTTGGTTTCGTATACAGGCCAATTCTGATAAAGAAAACCTTGTGCTGAGTACATTTTCTGTGGGAAATGCCTTGCAACAAGCTGTTAGAGTTTAGGGCATCTCATGGTTTAGTCTAGAGAGAAAGGGCTTCTATGTGGGTGTGCCCGCCCCCTTTAAGGCTAGATTAAGGAGAGGAGAGAACTAGGGTATAGGGCCGGAGGCAGGGCAATTTATGCAAGAGAGGCTTGTGGGCCAGCCATCAGGCTGACCATTTGTGCCCTCTAGCCCCTTTTATAGAGGGCTTGGACTGAGCCAACACACTACTGATGTCAGCCCTCCAGTCGGCTGATGTCAGCCTCCCCCTTTGCCCTATTTATAGGGCTCCTCCACTCCCCTTCAGATCATCACTTGGAGCCGTGTCTTTTTCCCTCTTTTGGGTGTTCCCCTTGCTATATACAGAGTTTCCTTTGCCTCTAACAGTGTCTATTCTGTGTGTGTGTGTGCGCGCACACACACTGCATGCTTCCGCTCATTTGCACTCTCACATGGTATCAGACTTCAGGTTTGCACGGAGCCAGAGAGGGAAGCAACATACGCGATCTGCTCCGAGGCTTTGTGATGGTGCACACGGGAGGACCTTTATGCGAGGGACTCAGAGATGCGGGCTGTTACTCTAATGGTGCAGCTTTATAGTCTTGAGTTCTCCAGCGCTAGTACTATGCAGCCCTTTTTGATGAAGGCTAAGGTCATCCATAACCAGATTTTCTCCATGGGAGTTGCACTGACTTCTCTGCAGTTGGCGGAACTTATTCTTATCAAGCTACCTCCAACTTATGACATGGTCTCTGGGGCCTTGCGCTGTAAGGTCTCAGCTTGTCCTCTCTATTGCTCGAAAAGGAGTCAATACTTTTGTCCCAGGGCAAGCTATAGGTCACTCGAGGCCCTTTTATCTCAGGAGAAGAGCAAGAAATATAGTTACAAGTGTGGAAAAAGAGGCCATTTGGCGAAGGGCTACAAGTCCAAGGGTAATCTCAGGATCAGGACTCCTCATCAGACTCTGACCACTGAGGAAGTACCAAGGTAGTTGCAGCAAACCTCAAGATAATACCATCTTTTTTACAGTAAGAAGTCTCCCCCCACGGGTCATAGCCAGAGAGGGCATGTGAGAGGGTGGATGGGTTGCTTCTGACCCTATTCAGTAGACAGTCTAGCAGGCATAAGAGACAGTGTGGAGCTGTGGACCGGATGTGTTTGGGGTTCACTGTTTCAAGTTACAGTGACTATGGACCGAGGAGCGTGAGTTCATTGTACGGGGTTTCTGTATGTGGTGAGTTCACCGACAGGATATTGGACGTGGTGTGTTCCACAGTTCATTGTCCTCCGTTGGGAACCCATAGTGACTGGTTCGGGATATTGCAGAATGCATGACTTCTTTGGAGAATTAGGTGACATTTCTACAAGGTACCAGGAGGAGGAAGAATCTCCTAGTCCAGGTACTCATGTCTCCACTTTTATCGATGAAAGCTTCATCATGAATCTATTAACTGTTTGGCCACCCATGGCTCATAGGATTCATTCCTAGCACAAAATCCCCAAGAGAGAGAGGCAGGTGAGAGGGGAGGGAAGGGAAGGGAGAAGAAATTCTCTCTATTTTTCTCCTAAACCTATAATGCCTGTTAGCATAGTTAGTGCACCTACTAACTATGTT
Organism: Dipteris shenzhenensis; assembly: GCF_047967505.1. Lineage (NCBI taxonomy): Eukaryota > Viridiplantae > Streptophyta > Polypodiopsida > Gleicheniales > Dipteridaceae > Dipteris > Dipteris shenzhenensis. The sequence goes on along the minus strand of NC_141618.1, from coordinate 4,102,036 downwards.
AATTAGCACTTGTAATGCCTATTTGCACATGCAGTGCCCAAAATGCCTGTTAGCACATGCAATGCCTGTCAATGTACCAACTTACTATGATAATTAGCATCTTTAATGCATGTTAGCACCTACAATGCCTGTTAGTGCACGTGTTTCCCCCAACAAGAAGGATGTTTGTTGAAAAAGAGTTGGTAGAAACAAATAGAGTTGGCACTTGCTAATTAATACTTTCATCTACCACTGCCATATGCTAGTTATCACATGCAGTGCTAAACTGTCATATGCTAGTTAGCACATCCAATGCTTGTTAGGACCAATAGGTGCTTTTAAGCACATACTAATTAGCACTCTCATCTACCAATGGCATATGCTAGTTAGCTATCTTCCACCGGAGAGTCCATGGTGGCATCTTCATTGGCCGGCTCCCTCAGATCATTGTACATCATGAGCTGCAGAGAGGGTGTTAGAGTTTAGGGCATCTCATGGTTTAGCCTAGAGAGAGAGGGCTTCTATGTGGGTGTGCCCGCCCCCTTCAGGCTAGATTAGGAAGAGGAGAAAGAAAGAGTTTATTAAAGTCTTCGGAAAACCGATGGGTCTATGAGATTGTGAAAACCTGGTACAAAACGAGTTGTGAGGGTGGAGCTACTAAACGAGCATCCACACCAATGCAGAATGCAAAAATGCAAAATGATAGTACTAAGTACAACATAGTCATGTCAGTGGTCGACTACATATCAATCTCATCATCATCATCATGAAATCAGGGTGGATAAGGCAATGGAGGCATGAAATCGGCGATAGGGTGCTGTCGGCTGCTCACGGGTGCAGCCCTGTGACGTCTCCTGGTCATAGATCTGCACCTAACAAGGGCTACAGTAACCCTTGTCGGCCGGGCTCCGACTTTGAACAGAGAGGGGATATCCCCAAGTGTAATCTGCGCGTCAGTCCCCTGTCTGAGCTGTCGGGTAACTGGCTCTGGGTCACGATCATGTTGAGGCCTCGTCTCATGGGTGTCCATGTGATATGGCAGGAAGAACTCCATAATAGAGCTCTGAGAGGGATCTGCCAAGGAAGAAGTCTGCTCCTGTCTCCGTGATTGAAGTATCCTCTTGCGGTGCCTGACTACCTCATGGATGAAGCACGCCAAACATCTCTGGTCTGGGTAGGAGAGGAATTGGGACAAAACCCTAGAGCTATCTCTGAAGAGGCAGTAGAAACGCCCTCGGATCTCATAGTAAATAGGGTACCTGAAGAGAGCAAGGGTATAGGGCTGGAGGTAGGGCAATATATGCTAGATGGAGAGGCTTGTGGGCCAGCCATTAGGCTGCCTATCTTTGCCCTCTAGCCCCTTTTATAGAGGGCTAGGACTGAGCCAACTCAGCTGACTGGACAGCTGGCTGATGTCAATCCTCCAGTCGGCTGATGTCAGCCTTCCTCTTTGCCCTATTTATAGGGCTCCTCCACTCCCTTCAGATCATCAACTTGGAGCATTGTGTGTGTGTGCGTGTGTGCACGCGTGTACTGCATGCTTCTGCTCATTTGCATACTCTCACACAAGCATCTATGATACTGAAAATAACATTTTTCATATTCCTTCAATAAGCTTACCCTTTAGCTGGGTTGAAAAGGGGGCGAATATTGCTTTAGAATGACACCTAGCAAAATGCTGCTAAGTTCTTTTTTTGCGGTTGTGGAAGGTAGGCATAGCTTTCCTTGCTATGTAGTTTTCTTTTCTACTTTTTAGTTTTGTTTTCTCTCTTTTCTAAAATCATTCCCTCTTTTGCTCTCACTTTTACTTTGTTCTATACCTCTTCATCTCTCTCTTTCTCCATTTCCCTCTTTCTGTTTCTTTTCTGTCTTACCTTGTTTTTCAAAAACTTTTTCAATTCGCAGGATTATATATTTTTATAGACCTTATGAAGATTTATCACTTATTGGGCTATATCATGCTCTGTATATTTCAATATATGCAGTAGATGTTGGCCCAAGGGGTCAAGTCGAGCTAATTTCTGATCAAGTGGTCTACAAGTTGAAATTGAAGAAAGTCTATTGGAGACATTAGACTAGAAAAGGTTGTTAAGAGGAATCCTTTTATGCTTGGTTTTTAACCTAGTCTTGGCTACTTTGATCAGTTTTCTATACAGTGAATGTCCCTGGGCGATTCTTGGGCTGCTCAGGGTGCTGTCCACTTTTTTTCTTTTTCTTTTTGTATTGATCTAAGAGCCTATCTATTGATAATAGCAGCAGGCAGAAATATGAAATGAATTTCAAATGTGAAAAATATTATGCAAAAGATATCTTGTCTGGCATTCAATGACCTGCAATGGAAGTTAAGTTACCATTGCTGCTTCTAGATCAGATTTTTTCACAGACGCGCGATTTTTATTTTAAATTGACATCTTTCATTGTTGTAATACCATTGCTGCTTCCAGTATTTCACAGACACATGATAATAGCTCTACATTGATTTTTTCATATTATAGCGGCCAAACATATGGTTATTGATGTACATGTGGTGGCATTTTCTTAGTGTAATGTGTCAGTGGGAATGACCAAGAGGTCCTATGTGGAGGCTGTGCTTGCTGGATTGAAAGCAGTGGAAACTGCTATGGTCTTGGGTGGTCCCACATTCCAGGCAGAATGTGATCCAGGGCATCACTGTCCTCCTATGGAAGATGAAAGGAAGATGCCAAAAATTCATGTAAAACTTCTGCTGAGCATTGATCGTCGCGAGAGCACGGAGGCAGCAATGGATACAGTGTGTACAAAAAGTTCTAAACTTCTGTACCCTAATTTTGTCCCTTTGTGTGCCTTTTGCTTTGAGCGGCAATGTCTTAATGCCTAGCTGCTTATTACAGGTGCAACTTGCAGTGGAGATGCAAAAGTTTGGAGTTGTTGGAGTGGACCTTTCAGGGAATCCTCGAGTTGGGGATTGGTGTGTATCTGTAGTTTGAGTGGGTCATGCAGTTCTTTACTTATCAAGCAGTTTTTTGGCCTGCTTGCTTTGTAGAAGTTTTCTGTTCATTTTATATTTGACATATGAAAGAGGTTTCGTTCCTACTGGCTTTGTTCTAGGCAGACTTTTGCTCCTGCATTGACTTGGGCTAGGAAGCAGGGGCTTCCAATAACTCTTCATTGTGGTGAGGTGTGTCATTGAACTTCTTATAGACTTAAATAGTTATAGCACTGTTTAGCCTTCAAATCAGCAGAAGTCGTAGAAAGCAAGATTGTGTAGCTATACAGCTGCCAAAGGTAAGCTAGTTTTAACAGAGCGTTTGTCAATGTCTCACAGGTGCCAAATCCTGAGGAAGTGCAATGCATGCTGTCTTTCCAGCCTGAGAGAATAGGACATGGGTGCTGTCTTGAAGAATCGGAATGGACAACACTCTTGGTGTCAACTATTCCAGTAAGGAATTTTCGAAGTTGAGGATTGCAGCAGCTATGAATCAAACGGCATTTTTCGAAAACTTGTTTAGCCACTACATTATACATGGTGGACATATCCTTGTGTTATATCCCTCTTATTAGCGTCTAAATTGTGGGTTGCTTTAGTGATACAAAGCAGTGGAGGGTACCTTCATGATAAGTACAACCATATTGCAAAAGAAACGTAGTTACAAAGTTATCAACGATGGAAGAGGAATTGCAGCAGGGTGAAAGAGTACTTGAACCAAGTCAATGCTTGATGAGCCAATAGTCACTCAGACTTGACACCAAAATATGTCGAGTTAACACAGTTCTACATGACCAGAAAGCATGGTCCTGATAATACTGTCGGTTTATGCTTCACCCATGCTAGAATTTAACTTCTTTCTGGTTTGGGCAGGTTTTCAGATTCATCCTGCTGAATATTTCTGCAGTTTTACCAGACGTGTAGATATCGCCCTGCAAATTTCCATCTAAGTATCTTCTATTTTGAAGCAGATAGCGTGAACGAAAGAATGTGTATCTAATGTTTAGTACGAGCATTAATCTTGCATAACAGAGGTTGTTTCTTCTTAGAACTTAGTGGCACAAGCCAGGTGAACTGAAACTTACACGGGCTGAAATTGACACTGATATCTCAATAGTACTTAATTGCAAGGGAAATGGTCCTCAATTTTATAGAGAAAGGACTGGGGAGAGGTGCTTCTTTTGTGTAATTCATCTCTCATTGGTAAGGTAGAGCAGTGCTATACTTGAACCATGCCCTTTCCTGCGCGAGGCTTCTTGCTAGGGGTTTGCTCAGTGGGGCAGGCTTGGAAGCATTTTTTTAAATGGATCGTCCATCCCTATGCTTAGTATCTCATCGGCTTCTCTGTATTGCTATGGACGGCTCATCCCTTACACTCATATTTAGAAAACGACAAGAACACGCTTGGTTTGTATACTATCTGTGATAGAGAGGTGGTTTCCAAGCATCCCTTGTCTCCAAATCATCATGCTTAGGTTGATGGCTAGCCGTTAGAGATACAGGTAGAACCAGGTTGGCTGAATGGTGCAGATATGTGGCATCATTCATTCGGGTAGAGATGGTTCCCTTGTGGTGCCTATCCTGGGCACATCATTTAAGTATTCTCTATGGTTTTTTCCCCTCATTTGAAAGAGGGATTCTTCATGATTGACTCATCGGTGTGATATGAACAAAGCCATTGCTTGCGTTAGTGTGTCAAAATTATACATAATTAAAAAGTTTTGGTTTAACTTTTCTATTGAACACTTATAATTGGCAGTTTTTAACTAGAACTAGGAGGTCTTGTTGATATAAAGGTTAGCTTCTTGTCCATAGAGACCTCAAAGAGTATCTTTATAATTGTCTTGTGAAATGGTTTAGAGAGCCCAAAGAGCTAGGTGGGCTAGACACCTTGTTGGCATAAAGGCTTTCAATCGGCCTTAAGAGACCCAAATAGTATCTTCATGATTATCTTGTGACATGGTTTGAGGATTACATATATTGTCATCAACCCTTGTGATTAAAGAGACATAAAATGTCTTTAAGATTAGGATCTATTACATGATTGGTGTGCGTGCATTGGTTGTAGTGCTTGTGTGGAATGCAAGTTTGGAATGCTTGCCTTCAAATACATGATGCTTTTTATGCATGACCAGAAAGATGCTTTGAAGACATGCTTCTAATCATTGCATTGGTTTGAATATCAATGATTGAAGGTTTTTTTTGGAATGCAATTTTGAAATGATTACCTTCAAATAAAAATGCATCCTTCCAACCTTTGCATTGGTTTGAAGATGTGCATGCTTCCAGTCAGTCAAATGCTTCCAATCACCACATTGTTTCAAAGATTAATGCATGTTTAGAATACTATGAATATGCTACCACACAAGAATATATCATTTGAAACCCTTACCCTCTTTACTTGAGCTCTAAATCAATGTCCTAGATCCTTGCCAACTAACCTTACTTTTAAAGTGATCATGGATCAAGGGTTGTGTTATAAGTGTTGCTCAACACATGTGAGTCTTATATCATGTGAAGTCCCCCAATAGTTGTGTTATATAATGTTCGAAAAAATGACAAAAAAAATCAAGTCCCCCGAGCTCTGGCCAAGAAAAGCTCGCAATCAAAGCTCACAAAAAATAAACACCCCTTAGGATGGGGTTGAAGATCATGACCTTCGTATTACCTAGGTTGACCTTCAAATCATGTGTCTCATAGAAATATTGGAGTGCATCTAAATGCCATTGGGGAAATCTATGTATGGTAGAATCAGATTAAAGGGGACAACTAAGGGAGAACACACGTCGTGATGAAGCATTCGAGGTCATTAATGTATATCCAAACAAGGTCAATGATAATTAACAATCTTGTTTTGATCCGAATTGTGCTCATGATCTCCTCTATCCACCTCATTGAAGCCCTAACTCTTGCTGGTACATGCTTGTAAAAGGTCCAATTGCCCAAATGATATCCTAAATTACGCTAAATCAAGTAATTGTCTAAATAGTCAAGCTTGCGGTTTTGCACTCGAAATCTTGGACTGGTTTTCCTCATTCCTTCCCTTTTTTCAAATGTTTTGAATTCCAACCTACTTTTTTGAGTTGGATAAGCACACACATAAAATTTTTGGCTCATTGTGTGATCTATGAAGGAGTACATTTTAAAACATGCTCTCTTATGCTCAATAGGCTAAAGGATTTCACATATTGCATTGGGATACATGCTTTATAGAATGAGCTTGCAAAATACACATCAGCTAGGTCATATTGTATCATCTGAACAAACTTTCACTCTATGGAAGAATAATTTATTCCAGGTCATGTATTGAGCTCTCAACTCCTTAATTAAACGTTCTAATCTGATCACTTTGAGAATCCCTATCTGCTCTTTCCTTTCTGGACTTTTTTCCATAATGACCAAAGTATATATTGGCCTTGCATAGCTGTTTTAGGAATCTATATTGGTCTTGCATAGCCACAGAAATTGATACCAATCCAAATCTCGAAGTCAAATTCTTGCATCACCTTTTTCCATTTGGCCTTATGTCTAAGCAAATAAGATTTTTCACAAAAGTACTTAAAAGGGTTTTATGATTAAGAGCCATCACTTGCAATTCGGATACATACAGATAACGTCTGGACAATTTTAAAGCATGCATTACCACAAACAATTGTCTTTCTGGGGGGAATTAATCTATAAGCTTCCTATGTTGGTTTCCCATCTTGGAACAAGATGGGTCGTATAGCAAAATCTCTAGCATCTATGTCTGCCATAACGGGCTGACTTAAAAGTTTTATTAAACTCTTTATCCAAAGTAAAATGTTGGTTGCATTTCTTCTTCAACCCCTTAAGTTATTGGTCAATGGGAGGATGTTGGACACTCTAGAACTTCCCTATTTTTAAGCATCAATTTGCAACCTTTTCCAGGTCTGATGTGTTCAAGATAAGAACAACTTTTTTTCTTCAACAATTTGCACTCCTATATATGTATGTTTGTATAGATATATACACATGTATGTATATATGTGTGTATGTATATATGTGTTTCTCAATATTTGTACTATAGACTAGTATATCATCCAAAAACACCCTACACATTCCCCAAATATGAGAAAACATCTTCCATTGGTTTTTAGTTGCCAAATGGCAACACTGAGAATTGATTGTCATCCTTGTGTGTGTGGAAGCCAGTTTTGTGAACATCTGGTCCCCTTGATTTTAATGAAGTAATGCACTTTGGTCTATCATCAAGGTTGTCCATCTTGAGTAAAGGATATTGTAAACCCTTTTTAGTTTCTTAGAAATTTTACACATTCTTATTTCCCTATATTTCTTATTGACAGAATAGTGGTTCTCCCCATGGGACTTAATCTCTCACATTGTAAGAAGTTCAGCCTATTGCCAAGTAATTTATACAAGGGAGTGAAGTGCAGACAGTTCTTCATCCTATCATGCTTTCACTGGATTCTTTTGCTGTCTTCAAATCCCAATCCTGAATATCACACAGTCTTTGTGGTGCTTCTGCTAGAGTTTTGATTTGCTTCAAGCAGAAAATTTATTTTTCTTGCTTCTTTCCCTTTTGTGTCTTCCAAAGCCCTATCCTCTATCCATCATGCTGCAGTCATTTCCTTGTGAAAACTTTGCAGGGAGTTCTCCTTTATAATTAATCCATTCTAATGTGAGGAATTTCATCTACTCTGTGATTTTTTCTTGTCTTCTTAATGAAAAGTTCGAGTTTTAGCTCTTAATGGCAAGTCTGGTGATGACAATCGTCTGTTTCTCACTGTCTGACGTTGCAGGTTGAAGTATGCCTCACATCGAATGTTCGGACTGAGACTGTGCCTCAAATACGAGATCACCATTTTGGTATGCTGGCTTTGCTTTAAGTAAAAGATCTATTGTTTTTCTATCGTCTGATTAAAATTTTTCTCCCTTGCAATTTTCATGTTCCTAGTGGTTCTCATAAGTTTTCTTAGGTTTTTCTTGTACTCTTGCTAAATTTTTTTACTGTGTCAGTCTGGTTAAAAGTTGACCTCATCTCACTTTGGAGTTGTGGAAGGCCATGCTGTTTTCCTAATTTTAAAAAATGAATTGCAAAGAGTGATTATTTTGACTTTTGTTTGCACAGTTTTGAATGTGTTTAGAGTACTAAGAGTGGCTCAATTGTAGATGAAGTGATGATGACTTGTGGCTATGACCAATGAGGCTGTGTAGTCTGGAAACTTGGGAACTGCCATGGCAGACACTACTCAACTACCAAATAGTTCTGAATATGGGTTGTGGCGTGTGAAAGCACACCAAGCAACAATAAGGTCTTATGTTTTCGTGATTGTCCAAGCTGCCTTTCAAATTGTCATTTTTCTTCAGCTGGTCAAATGGGGTTGAGAGATGGACTCTCCTGGATGTTGTTTATATCTTCTAGGAGGATTTTTGCTGCAGGGAGAGAGTTTTGCAGTTCAGTTTGGACTGGTCGTTGATACTGAATCTTACTTTTTGTGATTTGCCAACCATATGACTGGCAAAAGCAGATCTTTATAGGGAGACTAGAGAGTGGTTTAAATTATACGTTTGATTTCATGAGGGTTTGGAGTTAGGTCTAGTATTCTCTATTAAGACGCTACTGATTTGGCATTACTGATTTAGTGCAACTAAGATCACCTTGCTATTCAAAAAGTCAAGACTTTGTAGACTTTATGAAATGTTGATTGGAAGTAAGGTCTGATTTTGGGCAAAGACCTATCGCTGTCAAGGACCATCGTGTAGCCTATTAGGGTCATCTCCTGGTTGTGTGTCGTAAACATTTAGACTTTCATCTTTGTTTACCATGGGACAATTCAGGGTCTCCTCGTACCAAATGGACGTTGGGTCCCTTTCAAGGAGTAGAGACTTTGTAGACTTTGTGAGATGTGGATGTAGAGGACGAGGGTTTGCTTTATAGATTTTTTGATTTGTTGCAAGGTGATTCCAGTTCAGTTCCATTGGCATCTTGTGATTAGGTGCGTATTGCCCCTCTTTCCCCAGGTGGCATGCCTACCTTGGGGGACGTTTCTTATGTGTAGCTTTAGGGAGGGGATTCTGCAATCAAACCAGCAGTATACCAATGTGCCAAGTGAAAATAGACAGTATTTTTCTATTGACATGAAAGGAAGTGTAAAGGAAACATTCATCAACATAAACGGAATGAAAAGGAAACATTCATTATATGCTTACAAGCATAAGGTGGGTCTTTGTCCAAGGACAAATGTGCATGCAAAAATGGAATACTCTGGGGTTAAATCACCAATTATTTACAGTTGAAGGCATAAGGAACACGTACTTTGATGATTACGAAGGAGCAAGGATAATGCTTCTTTGAGATTGTTTAAGGTTTTGAGATGGTGAAGCAAGTCCCCTTGGCTGATGAAAACGAGTTTTATGTAAGAGACTGTCAGCTTTTCAAGAACAAAAGATCTTAAATTTTGAGTTGAGTCTTCTATGACCTCACGAGAAAGAACATTTATTAATGTACTATCCTTTTATCATTGGGAGGTGATGACCTCACGAGAAAGAACATTTATTAATGTACTATCCTTTTATCATTGGGAGCTGTAACTCGGGTGTCACATTTGCTAATAAATATTGAAAGAGGGCTGGTAACTATTGGCAGAACGCTTGGGCTCATTTAAATTATAAAAATCATGAAGGAAGTGTTTCGTACTAGAGACAGTAAGAGAGGGGAGATGAGTGTGTGTTTAACAAGGAATCACGGATATCCAAAATCACAAAGGGTTAATTTGAGTATCCTACATTACTTTACCATGGTCATTAACCCTTTAGGCTGAAGTACTCAGAGAAACGTGTCAAGTGTATTTAGTTACCCCTTGCAATCAATCATGCAAGATGTAGAGGTGACTTCCTCCACATTCCGAAGACATCGTCTTTATTTTTTGTGCAAAATGAGCATGCTTCCTTGACTTTTAATTGTGTGATGTATCTGCAACAGAATGCTGCTCTCAGTGCCCACTCCCGTTTTTTCTTCTGATTGGCATCCCTATTGGGACATTCTGCAATGACTTGATCAAAATGTTTGCAGTAAGTACATGTACCTTTCTTGAATTTCGATCTATCCTATCTTTGAATTATGAGCCTGTCTAAAGTACATGTACCTTTCTTGAATTTCGATCTATCCCTATTTTTGAATTATGAGCCTGTCTAGCAACAACGAATCCATCACTCTTTTCCTTATTGCATTTCTGAAGCTTTCCCTTGCCTCGGGCTGTACAATCTTGCTTAGCCGACTAGAAGCGTTAGGAAAGTTGAGACTCTTTGCTTCTCTTTCAACAACAATCCAACCAGCTCATCAATCGTGCATGGAACCCCCCTTAGGAAATATACTGAGAGCTATAACCATTATACGAAATGATGGAGCCAAGTTGAGTGTCATGTGTGCACACAAGTGTGGAATCGGTCCAAATTCATGGCCAAGGTTTAACAAGCACGTGACCTACTTCTTCTTAAGTTATGACAAAACTCTTTTAATTTAATCAACAAATGCTTGACAATTGAATAATGTAGAATGCACTATAATGTGCGATGATCTTGAAAACAAATGCTTCAGACAAGCCAATGTAGGTTCTAAAGGAGCTCCGTATGCTGTTTTTATTGATTGTGACCTCAAAGCTCATGATAGGTTGAATTTTCTGTCTCTTGTTTGAAAAACACATTTGCCCAGAGTTTGATTGAAATTTCAGTCGAACTTGCAAGAAGTTGCACCACAATGCTATGGTTAATGTTTATTTGCGCAAGTGACATTGTTTGGTAAGGGCAGAATGTCACAATCAAGATAAATGGATCATAATGTTCTTTAATCAAGAAAGCAAAGCCAAGTCACATCATTTGGTTTTCTTATCATCTATGTTTGTCCTAAGTACAAGGTTACCTTCGTATGAATGGATGCTCATGTTTGTCGATACGCACATGTGTGAGGCATATATGATGGTCTACACCCACTATGCCCAGTCCCTGCTATGAGTGACGGAATTTATGATTTTCAACCTTGTGGATGATTGCCATGAAGTTAAAAACACTTGTCCATCTGAATGAGTTTAGGCATTTGTTGAATTGATCTAGATAGATACCTCTTTTCTTTAGTTTTTGACATATGGTGTAGTTCATTTATGTACATAGACATCCATATATTGTTGCACACATTTCATCATGTGTCGTAAAATGTGCAATGTGTTCAAGCCATTGAAATATAAACGCCCCTGGCTCATAATCTTTATTTGCTGTTATAGTGCAAACTAGGGCTTGATTTTCCCAGGGGTTTGTTTCTAACTGAATGGTGTGTTACAAATGAAACATCAATAATTGTGGTGACCAGGGATTTATACAAGGTTTGCTCTAGAGGTTTGTTCTAGATGGAATACATGAAGGGCCATGATGAGAACACAACACTCATGTGACCATTCTTTCTATTCTCAGCCCGAAAACAGGCTGAGCAGAGCTGAATCCGAGTTTAGGGACGGGCAGCAAAAAGGGTGGTGGCTGAAGGCTTCCAAGCCAAGAAATGGGCTGGATACAGCTCAAAAAAGGAGCTGAGGAGGGGCAAAACTGAGGGAAAGGCAGCAAAAAGACACCCGTCCCAAACTGAGGCTTGAAGAAGCTCAAAAAAGGTGTTGGAGGGGTTGCCCAAAGAAGGGTTGATAGGACCAGAAACATAAGAGGGAAGGGGGCGCCCAGGAAGGAGGTGAAGAGGGAAGGAAAAAGAGCAAAAAGAGCTGCAAGGAGGTGGGTTCAGGTGAATAATCTTCACCGAAATGTGAGTGACATTCATCAGCGAACAGACAATCATCAGTGAGACAGACAATCATCCGGCTGCAACAGGCCTAAACAGGTTGCACCAAACCCTGGAAAAGGGTGGAAAAGCGCGGAAGGGAAGGGAGGAGTGGTGTGCAGAGAGGGGAGGGGGAAGGGAGGAGGGAGGGTAGGTGGCAAGAGCAAAGCTGAGGGACCAGCCACCTAAATTCTTCACCCTTAGAACAAGGAGAGATTCTCAAAGCACACTTGGTTCTTTACAAGACACTTGATCATTCATTTCATCACCTTTTTTCAATCTTTTAACTTCTGATTCCATAAGAAATCGTGGCATACATGATGGATGAAGTGTAAGTGCTCAGATTTGCTTCGAATTATATATTGAGTCTGTATTTTGACTCGAGAATGGTTTCACAACTACTACTTCAACCACTAACTGTGGTTAGGGGAAAAAAACTTGGAAGGAAAAAGTGCCCCTAACCCTCCTAACTAACTAATACATTGGCCACTGCCTTAAATAGTATAATATTTGTAACAAACTATCTTCACATTGGATCTACTTTTTAAATCTTAAAAAGTCACACGTAAGGGTCGACTGTGCTTATAGCTTAAGCTAGATGTTTCAGAATTCTGAATGTCCTATATTATTGCCAAGGTTATCCCTCAAGCTGGTAAAGAAAGATGGCATATAGATGAGTGACTAGGTCCTTCCATCCAATTCCAATGTGTACACTGATACAATAATGACGTGGAGGGTGGTCTGGGTATGGTCATTGTATGACCAAAGAGTTGAGTCTCTATACGACTTGTTGCCTCTGCATGGCTCTAAATTCTTGCCAAAGGACCCACCAGATGCACTAGCCTAAGTCACCAACTGACATCCCATGTCATTTGATGAATTTTAAGACTCCTTGAATTGAATTCAATGACAATGATTGTGTAAGTTCTTGTAACAAGGAAGCTGCCAGAATGCATGTGCACAAAATATTTAGTGTCTAAATAATGCCACAACAAAATGGCATAAATTTATTATGATGCTGTAACCGGATTTAGTAATATGGGCAAATAGCCTGGGTTATCAGCATGGTGGCCTAATAAGCTTAATTAAGGTCTCTAATTTGGAGAGCTTAGTTGTGGAAGCCTAACAATAGTTAGATCATACATAGTATAACCAATGGGGGTGTGTTTTGATTTAGGGCGAAGGTTGGTCATTAGTTAAACACATGCTTTTGTGAGCTTCAGCTACCTGAGGTGGTGACTATTTATAGTTGAATCCGAAGGGCGGTTTCGGAAAACCTTATGTTCTATAGTTGACTCGGATATAAGTTTACATTGGGATACTGAAAACAATTTTTGATTGCAGCTTCCTTATATAGATCAAGACATCCATTGATTATCTGTACTGATGATCCTGGCATATTTGGAACTGATATTTCCCGAGAATATGCTCTTGCTGCTGTTTGCTTTGGTAAGTTATGCACTTTTTTCATTAGTTCTTTTGAAGATAATTAGTTTATATGGACTGTGTCAAGACCGGTGCTATGCCCGAAGCAGACCAAGGCTTGCACCAACTGTTCTAGAGTTTCTTACAGTACATTAGCCACAATGATGTTTTGAAGTGTCAATGTGTTTTGCAGTATTTGTATGGGCATGGGATCAACTGCTTGTCTACTTCTTATGCTTGCAAGGCGTGGACAATTATTTTGCATGATGCATTTGGCTTGTGGTTTGTTTAAACAGACTTGACGAGATCAAAGTTACGTAGCTTGGCAAAGGATGCAGTCAAGTATATTTTTGCCGAGCATGATGTAAAAACAGATCTCCAAGGCATTTTCGATGCAGCTGAAAAAGATCCAAGTCATACTTAATGAAGATTTTAAGAGCTGTACAGCTCTCAGAAAAGATTCGATTCTTTCATTGTAGCAGATGCAGCTTATTGACTTTTGGAAGACCAATTATGGTCTGCTGTAAAACAAGTGAGCTCTTAATGAAGTAAACATTATATAGTATCCTGTTCATTGATTAACTGTTGTTGCTTGCTGTGCTATTGTGTTGTCTCTCTTTCGGGCTTTTGGATGGCCCACGTGTGCCTTTGAAACAATTGCCGGAACCCTTATGAGTGGCAGAGGAAAGGAGTGGCTTAGCTGTGTCACACATGTTGAATGAAGAACAGGTTGGGAACAAGAAAAAGTTATTATTGGAAATCAAAAAAATAAATCTGTTCCATAGCAGTCTTCCAATATTACAAATTTGGTTGAAGTTTAGCTACATCCAAATGTTTGAAAGGTCCATATGTTTGGTAAGATCCAAATGGCACCCTCCCTTATCCCACCTTAACTGGACTCCACTCTGTACAAATAGCTGATACAGATATGTAGCAAATTCATGGATGTTTTTGCATGGACCTACATCTTTCTGGACCAAAGGGAAAGAAAACCCTCAGTTTGAGCGAGATGAAACTGTCTTGGAGCTGGCTTCTAAGACCTCTTCCAACTAGTCTCTTTTTGGTCTCTAAAATATTAGTCCATTACTTTCTCGTTTAGAAGGAATTTATAAGTTTGATTTTCGAATTACCAACAATATAGTCATCCATCTTGTCATATGATTTTGCCATACACAACAACAATTGTAAAACTACAAATAATGCCTAGAATATGCCAAAAGCACAAGAAGATTCTTATATGATAATGTGATCACATGGTATGGATGTCACAAACAACTTGCAACACTTGCACAAGCATGTGGCCTTTCCCTTTGGGTACATGTTACCATTGCATCTCTTGTCACTCAAATTTGTAATAGGCACATCCTTTCCCTTCATGTGCATGTTTCCTTGAGAGCTTTTTTCTTGCACACTTTCATAAGGCACAACATCTTCATTTGTGTACATCCCTCATGTGCTCCCTCCTTGTGCCTCGTGTGCTCCCTATCTATGCCTCACCTACTCCCTCCTTATGTCTCATGTGTTCCCTCATTGTAATCTTTGGTGATCAGTCCTCATCCCTAGATTGTGTGGTTGTCAATGCATATATATGCATAATTCAAAACATGGAAAGAACATATAATTGAAGCTTTGTTCCAAAATAGATATTTACAGGACGAATATTTCTTTCAATTGAAAAAACACTTTTGATTACCACCCTGTTGTGCTTTTTTAGTCATAGTCTTGTGCAACTGCAAAGCCTTTCGAGTATGAAATGTGGATGTTACTCTCAAGTGGATGTAGAATCTTGATCTCAATAACTATATCAATCTTGTACAAGAATCATCCCACAAGATCTCTTGCAAAAATGTTTTAACAATGTCAAACCCATCTTTTTCTAGAATCCAAATTCATGTATGACATGAAAGGCACTCATCTCGAGGTCCATGATATGAGCATCTATCACATTTATGGTCTTCTGCAAAAGAATTTAGACTCTCCAAAACTATGAAAATCTAAAAGAATAAAAATCTGCTTTTTCCAAATGCAAGCTTGTTTTTCCAAATATTGTCACTTTTAAAAATAAACTCACTTTTAAAAAATTGCATGCTTTTTGTCAAATAGAAGTGCCATCTATTTTAAAAATGCTTCTCCCATTAAAAAAAGGAAACACTGGAAAGTATATGCCACTTTGGAATCTCATAGCTTCCAGACAAAGTTCAAAATTATTCATATCTTAGGGTGAATTCCATCATCCTAGGTCTCAAATGTGCATGGCAATTTCTCACTTCCTTTACGTGTTTTCACATTCATAATATTATGTTCATATAGAATACATACAATCAAAATTGTGGTTATCCAAAGAGATCTAAACTCTCATATAAACTTTTTGGAATAAGGTTCTCACATATGTATGAACCTTCCAAAATGTCTTACATAGATGTATACAATGAAAAATTATGCAGAAGTCATGAATAATCAACATAAAAACTAGGAAGTCATGGAGTGACATGAGGGCTCATGTAGAACATATCAAACCATGCCTTCCAATGAGGCATAGTGTTTTCACCCCCCATTTACATCTCTCTTGTGAAGTAGTCTAATGCACTCATGCCTCCCCAACCTTCTCGCTTGTGATTTGGATTGAGATGAGCTATGTTGAGATACTCTATCTTCTCTAGTTCCATCTTTATATTTTTCTCGAGCACCCATGGCCTTTTGTGTTTGCACCTACCTTAGTTATATATTGTTCCCTCTGTAGCTTGAGAGGAGAGCTACAATTTTCCTTCAGATAGTTCCTATTCTAAGTCTTCTATTAAAATTTATGGTGATTGAAGCCTTTAGATTCTTAGTCCATAGTTTTCATAAGCTTGATAGTTATGTTCATCACCATTTGGAGAGAGCGTTTTCTTTGTGAGAGAGGCTCATTGGGGGACAGAAGCTTTGTCTTTGTTAGCCAGTCAAATTTTGACATTCTTTATTCTATAAGAGACCTCACAAAGAGGACACCCTTGTTGCACAATATATATGATTATGGCTCTCATTGAATTTTCTAACTCCATGTGTAGTTTTTGCCATGTTCCACACTCTCCCCACCACTGCCCATGCATTGTGGATTATGTGCACTTGCAGTAGCCACCTCTTAGCTCATTGCATTTAATACCCTACAAATGGTTCCACATCCACAACCTTTGTGGGATAGACCCTCTAGTGGGCTGACCTAATAATGCTAGTACTAATGCACCCAAACACCCACTACCTAGTGAGCCTCCTTTGCACATTGCCTCTACCCCGTAGGAATTTGGTAGCCCTACTACGGCCCTAGTGCGTTTAGAACCATCGTGCTACCCTTCTTGCCACATACTCCACCTTGTGCCTTGTCCTCAACTCTCACCAACTCTGCCATTTGACTCATCATCAACTCTCATGAACTCGAGAGCTCTAAAAAACCCATGACAGTTTCATCCATGGCCCCATGGCCTCATCCACAACATATATTGTCCCTTGAAGCCATTGTTACCATTGGGTTTTTTGCTCACCTAGCCCTATATTACATTCTCCACCAGCTAGTCTCTTAGTAGTCTTGGTTGTATTCAATGATGGTTGACCCATCTGCACTACCCAACATGTGGAGCATAGTCCAGTAGTAGCTGATGAACTCCTATCTCCACCACATGCTGCAGAAGGTGCTGCTTTGACCTGTAGCCTCTTTTAGTATATATTTGCCATAGTAGATGCCTTCCTCACCATGTTCAATGGTGAATTTATGCTCATAGACTGTCATATAACTTGACATTGTGCCGATTTTGTGGAGGACTAATGTCAACATCATGTTTATGTTGTTTATGGCACAATCATAAAAGTTTTCTAAAAAGGCAAAAGGGCTACAGAACCCCTAAAGGGGTTTAACTCTATCGAGATAGGTAACCACTTTGAAGACTGCATTGAGTAGTGGAGGGGTAACCCCATACTTTGCTAATATGATCTGGGATTGGTGAATTCCTCCATGGATGATTTGAGAAAGAAGCCAAACTTGAAGTCTCTCTATGTCGAACCAATCTATCTCCATAAGTTTGTCCCTCATGAAGGACTACCGTACGTCCCCACTAGATGAACAAGTGAGTTGAAGAGAAGACTCTTGGTACTAAGGTCCTGAAAATGTGAGTGCAAGCACTAACACTCGAGTCTGGCTAATGCATCATGTCCCCTACTCAAATGGGTGTGCACAATTGGTCACATCATAAAGATCTGACCTGAAAAGAGAACCCCCAAGTTTGTATGGCATGCAACAATTTCCACCAGGGAGCCTCATTCGAATGTAAATTGCTCTTTCTCCATGGTTGCTTAGGATGGGGGGATATCTTTTTGCGAGCTTTGCATGTGAGCTTTTGCATTTTTTTTGCGAGCTTTTTTTGAGTTGTGAATGGAAAAAACATGAAAAGGAACACTAAAAAATACACATTTGTGAGCTTAAGGGTTTTCTTGCTATCTTTATTTAAGCTTCAAAGTAAGGATTTTGTGTAGTGAACAAAAAAGAAATGAAATTGGGGGACCCATGAAGCTCCCTCCCGAATTCCCTCTGAAACAACTTTCTGCAACTCGCTGAATTTTTGCTATCCACATGATCAAGGAATGACTAATTAATATGATAGTAAGGATAATTAATGCACATGAGTAAAATGTGTAATAATACAACCAATAAATCATTGATCACCTTATAACCATTACGGACACCAATTATGGATCCCCTTCATGTCACCATGAGCAAGAATAAACTTGTGTGATGGAGCCCCTAGAGCTAGGGATTGTGTTGATCTAGGGCTCCTTTTATTGTCTTTGTTTAGGACAATCTTCCCATGATGCCCTTTTAGTATCATTGATTATGATTTTTTTGAAATTATTGATTATTAATAGCTACTAAGTATATATGTTCAAACTATTGATATACAATGATGGTTGGCAAAACATTATGTCCATGTGTAGCATGATAAGTTCAAGCTCTTATAAACAAAAACCTTGACCGAAACAAACATGGACTACAAACATGACCATATTTGGAGTTATTGGCCAAAATAAGATTAGTTGTTCAAGCCCCCCAAGCCCAGTAGTCAATAAGACTCCAAACATGGTTATGTTTGTAGTCCTTGGCAATGGCAAATGGCATTCTCTACATAGAAATCTTGCATGCACAAACACCCCAAAGCAAAAAACGTGCATAGGGTGGTAGCACGTAGGCCATCGGATCATGTACTCATCTATGATGGGGGTATGGCAAACCATACATTTTGGACCCTGCTACGTAGCAAGATAGCCATTCGATTTAACTATTGTGGCTGTCAATACCACAAACTTGCTCTGTACATGACGAAGTTGCTTCTTGATTTCTTCCTCCCTCATCCTAAGGCACCCAAAGGCTTTCAAATGGGATACATGTGGCTTTCTCATTGAATAACTTTCCTCCGATGTCTTATTATGCACTGCCATTGTAGGCATAACGTAAACTGCACATTGTATTGCTTCTGCCCAATAGTACATAGGCATATTCTTTTCATTCAACGATGCACTTCCTACTTTTGCAATGCTACAATTTTTGTTTCTGCCATGCCATTCTACTCTAATGTGTATGGGCATGAAACTTGTCATTGAATGCCATGCTACTATAAATATGCAATAAACTCTTTAGACATATATTCTTCCCTTCCATCTAAACAGATGGTTATGATTTGCATTCCAGTTTCACGCTCAACCATAGCTCTAAATTGATGAACCTTCAAAATACCTCAAACTTCTCACACATGAAATAAACCCATGTCTTCCGTGAGTAATCATTAATGAATGAGATAATATTTCAGCCACTCATGCTGAGCTGTGAGGCTATCCATGGATCTGATTAAGTAACTTCAAGCTCTAAAATTACCCTCAGTGGGTGGCCAAATGCATCCATAAGTTGCTCCAATTGAGCATAAACAAAGCATTCATGCTGAACTAGAATTAGGCCTTCATATAATCATGCATCCAATTGTGTTTTGCTTCAATGTCAGTGCATTCCCAAGGAATTCAAAGACATGCTACCAAAACTATCACAATACTCATGGTATAATGTTAAAGGCTTTGTAGAAATCCACAAATGGTATAATGTTAAAGCCTACCTCATCGCTCTGAATCCCTTACACTTTACCTCTTAGGTAACATGAGTGTCAAGTATTATTATGCAGATCTGGGGCATAACATGTTGCGATCATGATGGTCATGTAGTTTTTTGAGCTCATGGGATCCCTTGCCATATGGATTGGGATAAGGCTCCAGCGCAAGGAAACTGGTGCAAGCTATCTCATTGAATAGCTCTGCCAAGATTAGGGCTAGAGTGCCAATCCCTCTTGCAATGTACTCAGTGCATAGAACCTCATGATCTTTAGCTCTATCATTTTATAGCTTGAGGGTTGTGTGTTTGATATCACTGGTAGGAAGTAAGGCTTGGTAGATGTGTACGCTAACCGAGAAATTTGTAAAGTGTGAAAAAATAGTGTGCTAGATGATTGGGTTAGTGAGAGGGGATGTGAACTTCCATTCAAAGAAGCTTCCACAAAATATTATCATATAGAATGTATTCTTCCTCATTCTCATAGATAGAATCTCTCTTCTTTCGACGAAGCAGACAACGATAATCTCATTTGGTCTCCATCTTAGTCAGGATGCGAGACGCTCTTGAATCTGAGCTAATTGCGTAAGGCCCCACACTATTACAAGGGATCGGCCCAATAGGTGATGGGCCAGTAAATCTCACTGGTGCGAGAAAAAGGCTAGTGGCATCATGCAAGGAGCTGGCCATAAGTGTAACTTTGTGCTTGAAAGGAGGGATATCTTCAAGATCCTCAAACATAATGGAGAGGTAGGCAACATAGGTATGGGCTAGTGTGTGAAATGATTCTCCTAGAAAGTGATATAAGTGGTGTGTGATGAACTCGGTGGTGGTAGTGTGATGGATAAGCTACAAAGACTATATATACGAGCACCTCTAGGAGGGGTCCGAGGAATATAGGAGTTTGTGATATGAGAGGCGCATGAGAGAGTCATCAACTATGCTAGTCCCTCCTTTGTGTGGAAACCAGGTTCGCCCATTGGAAGGTGGCCATCTCTCTAGAATATTGTATATAATTAGGCCTTGCATCCTACCCATATCAATAAAGGCATGCCCATATGAGGTGACTAGAGATCTTTGATCTGCGGTTGAGAAATACCTTCTTCATGTAAATCAATGTCATGTAACATAATTGAGTCATGTTGAAAATTAATAATTGGTACCTGGTAGGCAGCAGCTCTGGCATTGAAGTGTTCAAGAAAGAGGACTTCTCCATGAATAAAAAAGCCCATGATATCCAGGTATGAGATAGAGTATGGAGATGCCTCTCGAATCTGTGTTAGGTTTCTAGAGGAAAGTACTAGACTGTGATGAAGCATCTTGCCAAATCCAATGAATCTAGCATATGGTCTCATCTCACCGATGTGATCATCCTTTTGAGAGATGATTTATATAAAACAATGACCCCATTGAATCCACGTACTCCTTCACTCTTCTTGGGCTCATCTCGAAAAGCAAACTTCCATGTGTACCCCAAGATTGGTGGTAGCAGATTTTTGTGTAGAAGACAATGTTTGATCCTATGTATGGCTCCAAGAAATTCCCTAGCTCTGATCATCAGGTTCCATTATAGTTCCAAATGGTACACGCTAAGGTCATATCTTGCGAGTCTCCAAGACCAAGTCTAGATTCTACTGAGAGTCTTACTATAGCTAAGACAAACCTAAAGCAATGACGATAAGAAACTACGTGTGGTCCATAGTTTCTTGGTCTACGTATGGTCCATAGTTTCTTGGTCTAAAAAAACAATAAGAAACTATGGACCACACGTAGACCCAGATGTGACCACAAACAAGATGCAGGCCAGCAAGACACAGCATAGCGACTTGCAAGGCTAGATGCGATATGCACATAGTAATGCCTATGCTAAGCGACTTGAATGTTATAACAATTCAAGGCCTACACCACTGGGATTACAACATACAAGCAACACACAAATATAGATCGATCAATGGGCATACATACAAGAAGGGGCAGTGACCAAGAAGCTATCAGTGCAATTGTGACACACAGTAAACGAGCGATGATGGATGCATCTACAAGTAGCATTCAATGACACCCATATTGAGTCGCTCTACTTAATTAAATTAGTCCCTCACCCTTCACTCACACTCAATTAACCTAATCTCATTGCTCATTTAATTAACTTGCTTTCTCCTATAGTTGCCTTGCCCCCTCTCCTCCTCCCTCGCTTAGTGCCCTACTTCTTGCCTTGCTTTCGCCTCTCCTCTACATTGCCTCTGCATCCCCTTCCTTGTCTCCCTCCCTCTCCCTCTGACTCACCCTCCTCTCCCCCTCCCTCTCTTTATAGCTGCGCATGGGCGGTCTCTGAAAGGTTCTCGGCTAAGCACTCTCTCGAAAGTTTGCTAGCCGACTCACATCAGATTAATGCCAATATATGCTTAGCTTAATATGTCCCCTGGTGCCTACTGCCCATGTATGCTTAGCTTAAATTTTTCTCCCTCCCCCTGGACTGATACTAATGTAGGAATAAACCTCATCGTGGGTGCCTACTGACTCTACAATGGTGTATATAACCAAGCAACAACATGAAGTGATGCTAGACACTTCTACCATGACTACTGCAACAAGTGCAAGCATCAAATAGCCAAGAAATTGAGTAGAAACCTCTTATTGGCACCTTGGGGGAAGGTCCTAGGGGATATTGGTCTAGCAACATGGGATAGTAGCCCCACTTGGACTTAAACAAACTCGCGATGGAGCACCTAGGCTTTGATGCATATGTAAGGGTCTAGAGAGGCAACTATAGCAAAGGCTTAGAAAGAGGCCAAAACGGGGGGCTAAAATAGGCATACAAGTGACCCCCCATGCAATTTTGATATACGAGGGTCTGATAGAGGAGATAGGGGCAACCATCCTAGAGGCTTGGATAGAGGGCCTAAGATAGGAAGGTGAACATTCCCTAGAGGCGCATTAGATAGGACATCTTTATAGGAATAAAGTCTCTCTTCAAGGGAGCTACCTTGCCTATTTAAAATTGGGAACATCTTATGGTACTATGATATGAGGATTAAGAAGCCATCTATAATCTGGGATTAATTGAGCCATTGCAATTCAAGCAAGAGGAATATTGTAGGCTCTTTCTGCATAGGCCCTCTACTACTTGTAGGAATCTATAATAGACCCTCCACTACTATTAGGAATGGCATCTCTTAGATATGAAGACCATAAGAGTAGGTCTTTTGATGCACAAGTGTGTCCTTTTAAGATCTTTTTTCTGAGAGCAGCAAATATGCACATGGTCAGGTAAAGTAGATGGCCAAAATAAACCCCCTCCCTTAATAAAGAACACACATGCCATTTCTCATAATCATGATCAACAATATCACAGTTTTAAGGCTATTGTGAGAGAGAGAGAGGAGAGAGAGAGAGAGAGAGAGAGAGAGAGAGAGAGAGAGAGAGAGAGAGAGAGAGAGAGAGAGAGAGAGAAATATTAATGTCCACAGGAGGCCTTGTGGGCCCATGGGACAAAGTATGGAATCAAGTAACTCATATAGACCACTGTGGGCTGGGGCAAACGGCTGGCTAAGGCCCTTGCTGATTGAGTACTAAAATGCTATACTAGTACAAAATATCAAGTGCTCAGAGCTAGAGTCCCAAGTGCATGAATCGGCTCCATGTATCTAGGCTCCATGGTGGCTCTCTGATGAGATGCAAAGATGTTGCTCACATGAGATCAAGTACAATCCAAGTTAATAATTATATGGCTTCTGTCACCAATGACATGAATATAGGGCTCTTCTCCAACCCACCTTTAAAAAGAAGAATGGTTATTTGCTAGAAAGAGATTGAACCACAATGCAAGTTCCAGGGATGTACATTGCTCAACCTACAATGACATAATGCACCATCAACATACACCAATCTAGTAGGTAGGATGCAATCACGTGACCAACACATTAGATATATTGATACAAGCAAGAATGCCCAAAGTTATATAAGGTTTCAAACAACTAGCTATAGAAACTATTTCGTAATTTGGAGTAAGGTTTGCCCATCTACTCATGAGAGTTGCCTACTTGAGGAAGTTAGCTCAAAGAAAGTACTAGTATTTTTACTACAAATGTATTGGTTTGATTTTAAAAGAAATATATAAGCTTATATACTTTGTCTTGGAATTGGTCTAAGAATTTAAATATAACTTAATATGAGAAATCATCGAACCTACCATTCAGGATCTAGTAACACAATGCTTGATTTTGAATCGAATCTGACACACAATAAGAATCTAAGCAACAATAGTAGTCACCAAAATCTAGCCAACAACCTACTACCTAGCCTCCCAAGAGAAGACGAGCTGAATCTTTCGTAGCTCCTCAATTCTATACCGAGCGATGGATCTTTTGATCGACTCCCCACTGGGCCAGCAATGGATCAACTCCTTGGGTCGTATGGTAGTCCACTCTCAGTTCCGCAACAAGCGAACTAGGACTTCAAGATTTTTTATCCTAATGTGACATGCTATCAGGCCCTTTAGGATCCACAAGTGGTACCCCACCCTAAACCTAGTAGCATTTACCAAAACGAAATAGGATAAAGACAATGCAAATTGATAAAGATAATACAGTACATTATTTCATATCATATGAAGTTTCTCGATTCAATTCCAAGGTCTCATTCAAGTACATGCTGATTTATAGTGCCATCTTATGGTTGCTTATGAAACTACTTGAAAGACTCTCTATGGGGAGAACAAATATATGGCCACTATGATAAATAGCCAAGTCTATCACATCATCCAAAAGCTAAGGGTTGACGTCATTCCAACTTGGTATAGAACATTTGAAAGTGTACTTATAATTTTGATCATAATCTTATAAATTCAAATTTAAATTCCTTCTTTTAAATGCACTTGCTATCCTAGATATTCCTTATTGAAATTCTTGGGATTTTGACATGTCAACTTTGCATATGTCCATCAAGATAGGAATTCCATTTGCAAAGCTTATTTTAGCCCTATTGCCCAAGACATCAAGTCCATAATCTTGTATGATTTCAAGAGGCTTATGCTCAAGCAATGTCTAGGCTACCCCCAAAGAGTAGCTCATTTTTGGGTTAAAGCACAATAAATCTAATATTTTTCTACAACTAGTGAAGTTTAATGTGGAGCTATATTTTGGAGCTCAATACAAACTTAGTTAGCAAAATACCTCTTGAATGCCACCCCAAAGCAATCGTTTTCCCATCAAGTAGTTATGGCGCTATGAATAGTGCTCAGTGTTCATGGGCTCAATGAAGAAAGACACCATCATTGATCTCAATGAATAGTCCTTATCATCATTGATCTCAATGAAGAGAGACATCATCTAATTTTGCAATTGAGAGATGCACTCACATTGCAATTACAAACCAATAACCTTTATTTGAGTTAAAGTTTTTTAATTTCACCACTCCTCACTCAAATAGGAACTTAGACTAAGCAAAATCTTGCCTAATAAAATCACATTTGCAATATGCATTCATAGGTAAAGATGTGCGTAGGCTCTTTTTTAATCTTGTTATGCATGCATCAAAGATCAAAGCAAAGAGAAAATGGCCTTGTGCCCAATGATTAGCTAGCAAATTTGGGGGTTGGAAGCTTGAGTTGAGCTTGGCCAGTAAGAGTTGGTAGATTTTGCCATAAAAATGGCAACCATAAACTAGTGATTTGAGGCAACTCAAGCATACCACAACATAACAAAATAAATTGAGCAAGGATGAGCTCAAATGTATTTCAAAAGATGCCTACTCTACACTCTCGAGGGAGTATTTATGTGCCTTGATCATGGATAAAGCTTTCTTTATATTAATGGGCCATTTTCTTAGATTTGGTGATGATTCACTACCAAATTTGCTTGGATTCAACAGCTCTTCATGTCATATTCGGCAATTATTTACTTTGGATTCAATGATCAATCTTATTGGAGCAATTCCAAAACCCAATATTTAAGGCCTAGATTGAAAATTTAGGTGGATCAACTTATCTCTAAGACAACTTTCAAAACCCAATATCAAAGGTCTAGAGATAATTTTGTATCAACTCATCTCCAAAGATAACGTACATTAAATCCACACCAATGGGAATATTGTCCTTCATCCTAGGGATAAGTCATGATTACATGAAAAAGGGTTTATCTCTAGCATAAATGAATAGTAGAAAGATGCTCCTATGAAAAGCGAAGCACACTTTGTGATATAAGGAGGGATCAATAAAAACTCCATTAGCAAAGAGGAGTGAGCATTGGTAAAGAGAAGCTGCATATCCATGAGGCTCTAGATCCATTTAGCTCCATAGACACAATAACAATATCCATACATAAAGGAGGAGATGCTAGAGCGCATTTGAATAGCCTTTAGCACAAGAAGAAAAAAGAAACATGGAATCCTTAGCATATAACCCCTTTAGGCATGATGTAAATATAGCACACACACCTACACAAACAAAAATTTGTGCATAGATTCCACCACTAACCATATCCTTAGTCTAGCTAGTATGTACGGAAAGGGTAGTGCTTCAACTTGTAGATGACCAAGTTGATATAGAAGTGAAGATGCAAATGTTGCCTATGGAGTTGCAATATGGTGGCTAGATCAACATGAGGCGAGACATTGTGTAACAAAGGTAAAAAAGGGCAGATGAATAAATTCAAGTAGAGGTTAGGAATGTGCATGCTTTAATGCAATGCCATGCAAGAACACATCCTCATGTGTATCTACTAGGCATTAAGACAAACATGGATTGGAAGAATGCACAAAAAGGGGCCCATTTGTAGTTATGTGGGCCTTGTGGAGGAGGGAACTAGCAATTAGCTAATGGATCCAAAATATGGTAGCTCAAGATTATGTGCGAATAGATAGTGTAACAAGCTCTACTATACAACTACTAGATTCCTCAATCCAATTATAAAAGGTACCAAGGTACACATAATTTTGAGACACGTGTTGATGAGAGTGGAAATAGTTACGATTTGTTGCCCTGCATCAATAGGCTACAACATGCTACCCATATGTCGTACTTGCCATAATGCTACCAATAATCTTCGACACATTATCCTTGAGAAAACTTGAGTGGCATTGCCTAGGTTTATTTATTCCCACTCAATAAAGTACACAAGAGATACCATACCTAAGTGAAAAGAATGTCTCTTCCAAGTAAACACATGTTAAAAGTGCTATGAGATAGAGTGCACATTACTAGATTCCTTCTACTAATGGACAACTCCCACTATTCACGCATCATAGCCTCTTTATAGTAAGAAGGCTCCCCGCAATCAGTAAGCATCACATAGTCTACCCCTGGAACAAACCTATCAGACGCTCTAGACACTCTAGATGATCTTCTCAAGGGCATTTCAGCTTGCTGTCCCACCTGCATATCAGCCACATTTGGCTCATCATTTCCACCAATAGATGATCCATCATCTACCCTTGATTGTATACCTGTGGGAGTACTTGGTGGTACCATTTCTTGCACATTTGGTGCATGGACAGCTTGTTGTCTATCAACATATGCAGGTGGATTCACATCCTGGAAAGTGATTCTCCTCATTTCCACATCCCTCATGGGTGCCTTATGCATCTTCTTCTCATTGAAGACCACATCATGGCTGCGTATGATCTTCTTTGCTTCTGGATCCCAGAGACGATAGCCCATCTCTCCACTTTCACCATAACCCAGAAAGATGCATTTCCTAGACTTAGGATCTAGCTTCTTTCGAAGCTCTTTTGGCACATGTGCATATGCCTCACACCCAAATATACGCAAATGAGAGTAAGAGGGCTTCTTGCCACTCCATGCCTCTTCAGGAATACCACCATCCAGACTCTTACTAGGTGATCTATTGATCACATGCACTGCAGTCTTCATTGCCTCAGCCCAAAAACCACCAGAAAGACTTGCATTGGAAAGCATGCATTGCAACCTTTCTTGAATGGTACGGTTCATCTTTTCTGCAACTGGATTTTGCTCTGGAGTATGAGGGGATGTGAGCTCCCTCTTAATCCCACGTGTATCACAGAAATGCTCACTGGTTG
Organism: Dipteris shenzhenensis; assembly: GCF_047967505.1. Lineage (NCBI taxonomy): Eukaryota > Viridiplantae > Streptophyta > Polypodiopsida > Gleicheniales > Dipteridaceae > Dipteris > Dipteris shenzhenensis. The sequence goes on along the minus strand of NC_141618.1, from coordinate 4,074,718 downwards.
TTCTCCCTTAAAGGCACATTGTCCTTTAAGTGGGAGGTTGTGGGGGTTAAAGGTCACTGTGCCTTTACCCTGGTTATGTACAATACTCAAAGACATATATAAATGAATGAAAAAGAAGATTAGGGTGATTCTGCACCCACCAAACTTGTGTGGCTCTCTGTCTCTCTCTCTCCTTCTTCTATGGGCTGATTTAGTCTGCTTCCCATAGAGACAATGCTCACAAAATTCAAAATCAGAGAAACTCAAATGCGGTACATAACCCAAACGGCATAAGAGTTTCATTCCATTCTGGCTCATGTGCCCCAACCTGCAATGCCACAAAGAAGTGCTTGGCTGCTCGGTTATTGCAACAACATGATCAAATACCCCTGATACATGTAAGGGATACAAAGTCCCACACTTGGCACCCCTGGCCAAAAGCATAGAGCCCTTCTGAATTTTCCAACTCTGAAAGCCAAAAGTGGTGTGAAAACTAGCATCATCTAGCTCACCCACTGAAATAAGACTCTTGGTCAGCTTAGGCACATGTCTCACATGTTTCAAAACAAATGCAGACCCATTTGCAAAAGAAAACTTTGTCACCTACTCCCACTATGTCACATGCATAGTCATTTCCAAGATGCACACAACCTGTCTTTCCACTATCATAAGTGGAGAACCATTCCCTATGGGGAGTAACATGGAATGAAGCACCAAAATCCAAAATCCAATCCTGGGAATATGCATCATTTGAAGTGGTAAGCAACTCTGCAGATAAACTAGACATGAAGAGAACGTCATTGTCACTATCATGTGTGACTGCATTGATCTCCTCGATCTTCACTTTTCCTTTGTCCTCCCTTGGACTCTCTTCCTTTTGATTTGCACCCCAATTTGCATTCTTTTTCTTATCCCTTTGCTCTCTTTTTAGCTTGTAGCAATCCTTTTTCATATGGCCCTTCTTGCCACAGTGGTAACACTCAATGTTTCGTGCCCTGGATTTGCTACGAGACTTCCCTCTTTCTTGGGACTTCCCCCTGAATTGTGATCTGCCCCTTTGCACATTTAAGGCTGCATCCTGCTTGTTGCCATCCATAGACTTCCGTCTAATCTCCTCGGCCAACAAGCTACCCACAACATCATCAAATTTCAGTACTCCACCAGGTGCAGAGTTATTGACAGCTGTACGGAAGGTATCCCATGAGGATGGCAATGAACATAAGAGAAATATTGCCTTAGTCTCCGCATCAAAATTCATTTTCTGAGCCTGAAGCTGGCTGAAAATAATATTGAATTCATTCAAGTGAGAAGCAATGGAGACCCCTTCCTTCATCTGCAGCTCAAACAACCTCTTCATGAGGTAAACTTTATTAGAGGCAGTTTCCTTCTCATAAGTGGCACACAGTTTCTTCCACAAATCTTCCGTAGTCTGCTCATTCACTACTGTGAAATAAACTGACTCTGCAAGATGAAGTCTAATAGTAGACTTTGCTAATGCATCCAACTCATTCCAATCATCCTTAGACATATTTGCAGGCTTAGCTTCAATCCCTGCCAAGGGTTTAATCTGCTTCTTTTGAATAAGCACATCCCTTATTTGTTCTTTCCACAAAGAAAAGTTTGTCCCATCAAACTTTTTAATGTTGAAAAACTCCGTTTCAGACATAGAAGAGGATGCCATGATGCAAATGAAACAAAATCCCAAATGCTAGTGCCTGCAAGAGAGAATCACACCAAATACCAAGTGCACCCAAATGTGTATGCCACAATAGAGTGAAATATCACCAAAACTCAAAGCTCAAAGCATCTGACTCATGTGCATATACTATGCATCCATATGAGCAAATCTGGCCCAAAAGAAAATGCCAATAAGTGCCAAATGACTCAAGCATGAACACCGTCCACTGGCATATGCATCAATAATGTCTCATCCAAGAGAGCATAGCACTATCAGTGCATCACCTGCAATGTGTCAAAGCTGTCCCTCAGCATAAAATAGCATCCATGTGCAAAGCGTCCATAAAAATAGCATCCCACAAGGCAATTTGGGCCTATCAGCGCATCCAATAAGGACCGCAATGCATCCAAATGGCCTATAAATCATCCACTGCAACCCAATGCACACCACGAATGAGCACACACTGCTCAAACTACAACCAGAGTGATCTGTATAAGGTATGCTCAAGAAATCATAGTCCCACGGTAATGAGCGCTACTGAAAATAGAACCTGAGATGCCTCAAAACATGGGCGCCATTGCATAATCGGACTCAGCAAGAAAATTTGCAAATATCTCTCTTCTGCCAAAACTCCAAAATCCCAACCGATGAGTGCGAAATGGGAGTCAACACTTATTCACTGCCATGTGGCATAAATCTAAGGTTTCAAAACCTTAGAATGAAAAATGCATAACAGAGAGACGAAATCGAATACACAGAGATCTATAACTCTGAAAATCCTCCACCGAATCGCGCAAGAACTAACAGGTAGGGGTTTTTGGGCGTCCGGAACGCAATGGGATAGACGGTTTTGGAAACCGTGGTCTCAATCACTGGGTCCAACACACGGACTGAAAAAACGTTTTTGGAAACAGAGCTGTTTGTAAACTCCACCGGAGTGCGAATGATGAGCAACATAGAAGTTTTAGGACCTCTTGAGTCCACCGGAACTGATAGATCTGCAAATGGTTGCTCCAAACTTGAGTTCCAACACCCGGGCAAAAAACGTAGAAACTGACACAGTGAGTCAGAAATCCAATGAAATGATCCCAGATTCAAGAATGAAGGTGTTTCCAAGCTCCTGAAGTAATGTGGACACTAAAAGCAAGCAATAGTTGCCTCTACAAGTCAATACGGAGTCTCTGTCATCGAACGGAATAGGGAAAAGCTCAAAAAACGACTTTTTCTTTGAAAACACTTAACAGGCTCTCAAAACCACTTCGCAAAGCCAAAGTGACTTTTCCAAAGGTTCCACCAAGGTCTCTGCACACTCGGATGCAAGTAAAGTCGCCCACAAAGCTTCCCACAAAGCTTCTCCTTCCTCCCACAGAGCTGCTAAGCTACAAGCATTCACGCATGCTCAACTACATCACCCGGGCTTTGATACCAGTTGAGAGTGCTCTCAACGAAAGCAAGAACGGAAGAAGGAGAGAGAGAGACAGAGAGCCACACAAGTTTGATGGGTGCAGAATCACCCTAATCTTCTTTTTCATTCATTTATATATGTCTTTGAGTATTGTACATAACCGGGGTAAAGGCACAGTGACCTTTAACCCCCACAGTGGATCCCTCGACATCTACTCTAGCATGATAGTGCCATCCCTCCTCATCTATTCTAGTGATCAGCCCATGCATACATGTGGTGCTATCCAAAAGCAATAAGACCTTTAAGGGTAGATATTGGTCAAAATCCATGACCAAAACATGTCATGAACTTAGTATGGTACCTATTGCTTGTCAATGTCCATCACATGATGATATCTATAGAAAGAATTCCAATTCTGTCCTTCTTCCAAATATGGAGTATAAGAAGGACACATGCAGAGCCCTTGTGTACATTTACCCTATGTATATAGGTCCGCCAATTGAGTCTCAATACATATCTTTGAGGGGGGTCCTTCCCACTCATAGAGGTACCACTATCTGTAGTAGTTGCTTGTTGGGCAAGGTTTGATGGTTTTGTGCTTGTCCCCAACATCCCCACAACTCTAATATAGTAAGTTAAGTGGGTGATCATTGAAAAGGTCCTTTAGATTAGTAGTTGGAGGGAATAAAACACCCCTTTTCTTTGACTACTATTTAAGACTTGGGGCAATTGATTCATTGTGTAATTGCATTTGTATTCCTATTCATCCATTGTTTTTCTTGACTTCGGAGTGATAGTGCACATGATAATACAAAAGCCATCCCTCACTAAGTTGGTGCTTTTGATAGGCTATCTAGAAATAAGAATACTGCATTTGGGGAGCCCATAGCATAGGGAGACTGAATTCATGTGTAAGAAAATTAATTAATATGTTAGTAGCAATTCAGAGCTAACATTTTCCATGATCCAATTGGGGAATCTACACTAGATGTGCCCGTGAAGGAAGATGGAGGGATGGATTCTGCAAGAATGGCAAAGAAACGTCAATACTAACAAAGGATCAAGATGGAAGAAAGTAATTCAAAGGTACTAGCAACTCCCAAAAAAGATGCAATCTTGAAACAACGCCAAGATGCAAGAAGCAACAATGCTAGTGTGGAAGTCCATGAGCAAATAACTGCTTAGAAAGCTACCATCACTACTACTCCTCCAATACAATTTGTATCCTAAGAAGATTGAGCTCATAGCCTTACATCAAATTGTGGAAGGGGAGTTACAATGATCAACATCAAGGTTAGATATCACATGGTTAAGGGAGTCCTCATTGATGGAGCATCTAGAGTCAACATTATCTCAAACAAAGTCCAACAATGTCTCATTGGAAACCATCACCATTTTAAATTCATATGGAAAATCAACAACGATTAGTGATGCTGAGGGGTGACTACTTCATGGTGACATTCAAAAAAATGGAAACGAGCAAGGATACCCGAGGCTACTAGGAAGGCCATGTTGAAACATACAAAAGCACTACACAACTGGGAAAATGATACACACAATTGAGAATGAAGGCAAAAAAGTGCAAATATTGACACAAAAATTCATAAGCATGAAATAATGCAATATTGAATTCTTAGAAGTTGAGGCAGCATAAGACATAAGATGCCATGAGAGTAGCAACATAGATGCCAATGGATGAAGAGGAGAAAAAAGCAACATTTACAAAGGGGATCATTGAAGATGAAGAGGGATAAAAAAACACCTAAGATGATTTTATGCATCATATTAATCAATGAGCAACAATGGATGAACCATTGAGGGGCAAGCCATCAAAGTAATCAAGGTGGGTTCATAAGTAGAGTAAAAGATGACACAAACTAATGAAGAATTTCTTGAAGGGTTCATCACATGAGCATATGAACTCTTCCCACTACAAAACAAAGATATTCATGCATGGGAGTACAAAGACTTAAAAGGTGTACCACCTGCATTAATTTGTCATCGAATCCCTCGGATCCTAGATGGAAAACCAAGGAACTAGTAGAGGTATTGTATGGACCCCAATTATCCAAAGTTGGCCAAAGGTGAAGTTTATTAGCTAGCAAGGGTAGGATTCATCTATGGAGTGAACCAAAACAAATAGTTGTTTCCCATCAAAAAAATGGAAAACTGATCATGCATGTTGACTATATTGTTCCCCATTATCATAGGGCCTAAGAAAAAGGGAAAGTTGAGCATGCATGTGGACTATAAGAAGCAAGTAGGAAGCTAAATGAGAAAGTTATCAAAGTTCCTTTTCCTCTACCCTTCACTCAACATAATAGATAAAGTGAAAGGACACATAATGTATTTGTTTGTGGTTGATACAGTGGACATGTCAAAGAATATAGAGAAAAGACTACCTTCATCACCAAATGGGGGGGTATAAGCAAGGTGATGCCATTAAGGTTGAAGAATGCATCAGCACATTCTAGAGATTCATGATGGAAACCTTTAGAGTAAATTGATAAATTCCTATCCATATTTTTAGATTATTTTTAGGCTATTATGTGAAGCCAATACAATTATATTGCTTAAAGAAAGTGCTCGAGAAATGGGAGAGACACAAATCTCTCTCAACCCATATAAGTACATGTTTACACACACACACACACACACACACACACACACACACACACATGGATACTTCCCTAACTATGAATTATTCTTTTATGTACCCCCGTGAAATCTTTCCTTTACACTTTCTTTTTAACCACCCCACATACCAAGCCCACTAATCATCCCATACCTTCTCTAATCCCTTCTTCACCCATGCACTCATTCGCTTCTTACTCCACTTGTGACTTAAACTTCACTTAAGAATCCATATAGTTGTCTATATTCCTAGGTAAAGCAATAACAAGATGGGGAAAACAGGCATTACTTGTCTACCCAAACATAACTATGATGTTCTAACACCTAGTTTCTTTGGATGGTGGTAGGTAAGTGGACCTCGACCTCAGAACCTGGACCTGCCTGAGGATTTGACATCATTTTTCAATATTATGTTTGTCAAACTCAATATTATTAAAAAATTCTTAATTTTGATCATAATTTTTGCAAACTCTAGTTGCATTTTTCAACTTAGATGTCTCAAACATATTTTCCTTATATGTTTCCCTTTTTTAAACTTTTTATCCAATTGATGGAATTAACTATATGGCTCAATTAATGATGGGACTTTCTAGTTATGTTGTGATCCATCTTAAATTTTACTAACTTTTATATCTATTTTGCAAAAGTGGTTTATGCTGTTAGATATCAATGCTCCACTCTCGTGTAACTACGCGAGAACCAACTAACTCTACTTGTAAGCCCCCCATATGAGGAGAAGGCATTTGAGTAGCTCGGTTATTCGGTAGGTCTTGGTTTGGACACCAGATGGTGGCCATGTGTGGCCTGATGGCTGGACGGCTTCAGATAGAGTTGGCACACCGCCAACTAGGCTATATGCAAGTGTGGGAAGGAATCCCTTGACTGACCGCACTGAGGGTAGATGGAGCATTTCTCAGGGTAGCCCACTCTCAGGTTGGGGGGCCCGCCGTTTGGAGCCTCAGATGATCCCGGATGGCTTTGGGCCGAACAGAACCGTAGGTAAGTTGCTCTGTTTTGTGCACCGGTTCTATCGTATGGTCGGTGGCTATTTCGGGACCGACCCCCAGTCGACCGTTTTGGGCAGACTGGGTCAGTCACCCAATTGAGCCTAACCGACTACGACTGGTGGCTATATAAGAGCAAGCCCTTGAAGCCCATTTCATCACTGGCTATAGGAACCCTGATTCCTTAGCATCCAGCCTCCGTCTTCTACTGTTTCCAGCATGCCATCGAAGCTTCTTTCACAGGAGCGCACGGTTGGGAGGTAGCGCCATCTATTGTATCGGTTCTACAGTAATCAAATTTTTGATTCTCCATACTATCTTGTTTTCTCTCTTGCATACGAGATCCTGTTATCTGTTGAGCACAGACGTTGTATTATTTTCTTACATGGTATCAGAGCTTGGACTCTAGTAAGAAGATTTGGTAGTGTGTTTTCTGTTTGCGAGCAAATTGTGAGAGATGGCCTAGCCCGCAAGACTGCGAATCCCACCGTTCGGCGAAAGCGAAAAGTTTTGGGTGGACTGGGTCGGTCACCTAATTGAGCCTAACTGACTACGACTTGTGGCTATATAAGAGCAAGCCCGTGAAGCCCATTTCATCACTGGCTATAGCAACCCTGATTCCTTAGCATCCAACCTCTGTTTTCTACTGTTTCTAGCACGCCAGTGAAGCTTCTTTCATAGGAGTGCACGGTTGAGAGGCAGCGCCATCTATTGTATCAATTTTACAGTAATCAAATTTTTGATTCTCTGTACTATCTTGTTTTCTCTCTTGTGTACGAGATCTTGTTATTTGTTGAGCACAGACGTCGTATTATTTTCTTACATATGCATATATTATTGGCATTATTTTTTCATTTTAACACTTATCATAGAGATCCACTTTTATTCACTTATTATCCAGTAGGTGGGGAGTAAGTTCCACATGGTGGGCTTACTCCCCACCATGTGGTCTTACCCTCTGGATTGGGGGTGGGCCACACACACACACACACACACACACATAATAAATTTGATTAGTAAATGTATCTCACACACAGAGACACTTATTTCTTTACACATACACACACATGAATACTTCCCTAACTATGAATTATTCTTTTATGTACCCCGTGAAATCTTCCCTTTACACTTTCTTTTTAACCACCCCACATACCAAGCCCACTAATCATCCCATACCTTCTCTAATCCCTTCTTAACCCATACACTCATTCGCTCCTTACTCCACTTGTGGCTTAAAACTTCACTTAAGGATCCATATGGTTGTCTATATTCCTAGGTAAAGCGATAACAAGCCGAGGAAAATAGGTAGTACCTATCTACCCAAACATAACTATGATGTTCTAACACCTAGTTTGTTTGGATGGTGATAGGTAAGTGGACCTCGACCTCAGAACCTGGCCTGCCTAAGGATTTAACATCTTTATTTAATATTATGTGTGTCAAACTCAATATTAAAATTTAAAAATTCTTAATTTTGATCATAATTTTTGCAAACTCTAGTTGCATTTTTCAACTTAGATGTCTCAAACATTTTTTCCTTATATGTTTCCCTTTTTTAAACTTTTTATCCAATTGATGGAATTAACTATATGGCTCAATTATTGATGGGACTTTTTAATCTACACACACACACACACACACACACACGTCTCTCCAATCCTTGTGTGTATCTTCAAAACCTTCATACATGACATCATAAACTAGCTAAGCCTCAAGAGAGGCATGAACAGGGTCATTCTGACCTAAGTCCTACTTTTTCTTCTCCTACTTTTTCTTCTTCTCAGTATAAGTCTTTGTATAGCTGCCATCAGGAACAATGAAAAAGACAGAGTAGATAAAGGATATAATGAGAGTATGGATAGCATAGAAGGGAAAAGAGAAAAGAGAGCATGGAATAGAGATTAGAACTAAGGAGCTGATATGCATAGAAAAAGAGAGCATGAAGAGATGAAAAAAGAAAGAGAAGACCCAAAACACGATGTGATGTACAAATAGAGGTGATAGATCCAAGAAATCATGCATAGTAAACGTGATGAGGAGCCAAAAAAACAAACCAAGAGCTAACTAAAGATGAAGTAGAAAACTGTAGAAATGATGGAAAGAAAGGGGCAAAAAAACCTATATAGACAAGGAAATCTAAAGCTCTCTCTCTCTCTCTCTCTCTCTCTCTCTCTCTCTCTCTCTCTCTCTCTCTCTCTCTCTCTCTTTCCCTCTCTCTCTCTCTCCCCCCCGCCTCTCTCTCTCTCTCTCTCTCTTGTGTGCGCGCGCGCACGCGCACACACACACACACACACACACACACACACACACACACACACACATTTTTCTCAAAAAAAATTTCACAGGAACATGCACACATCTCCTTGACTCTAACCCCATAATTTTTTTTTCCACACACACACAAACATTTTAAATTTTGCTTAAATAATTTAGTTCACTCTGTCTCACACACACACACACACACACACACACACACACAGTGCTATATTTTCTACATTTTTAATTTATTTTTTCCTGTAATTTTTATGCTCTCTTTTCTATGCTGTGAGAATAGTCCCACAATTAGGTGAATAATTGTATGTGACCTAACCCCCCTCTTGTTTCATTTAGTTACTAATAATTACTAACATTTTCTCAATTTGATTAATGTCACCCCCTTGCATTTCCTATTTTGAGTAGGGGTAGTCCCTTGCCCTTATCCCTTTTTTAAAAATGTTTTTTCTAATGCCTTAAAATAATTAAATTTTTTTCTAGTAAAGTTTTGGCCCCCCTTCCTTGTTACCACTCTCATTTATGAACTTTTTATTTTTACTCCAGTCCCTTTGTTTCTACTTTAATTTGCTTTTAAATTGTATCTTCCTTCTTAATTTTTCTTATTTCTTTTGCAACCCCCCAATTTCTAAATTTTTACCTTTAATAATTATTTCTAGTTTTAGCTCTTTCTTTAGTTAATGTTGGCTAGTGACCATGCTCCTTTTATACCAAAATATAGCATTCATTCGCATAGGAGCTTGCACTAGGCATGAGCTTGCACTAGCAAGGAATGTACACCATCATCCAATTGACTTAAAATGGAAGCTTTGAAAATGAAACCCTTTGAGCAACAAACCATTTTAAAATTCAAGCTCAAATTTATCATACTTTTCAAATTTTCACTTTTCTCAACCTCATTGTTTCAATTTAAAATTCCTATGTATGCGAGATGTAATCGTTTAGTCAAGCAACCTATGCTTACCCTCAATGCTGACTCCAATTGACTTAAGAAGCGAAACACAAAACAGCTTTTCACACAAAGAGAACTAAGAAGTACTTCAGAATCCTCATGAAAGGCAACCATCATCGAACACTGTGAAAGCACAGATCTAGCAAAACTTAGAACGTACAGCTTTGCCTCTTGTGTATAGCTGATCAACTAGCTGATATTTGGAGGCCACATACTCTATAAGTCAACAAAGCCAAGATGGTGAGACTTGGTGATAGGACAACCCTTAAGGTTGCACCTTCGTGTGATCTGATGCAAAAGCGAAGGTGAAGCTGTAGACAAATGCCAAAAACGTTCGGGAGAATATGGCAACCCATGGAATGCAGGGATGCTATGAACGGTGAAGGAGAGTGGATCATATGTTACTAGAATGCATGCATTGAACGAACAGCCTCCAGACTAGAAGCGCTACGAAGGGTGGATGATACAAAACACTGGACACCGAACATCACCTTCTTGACGTGCTCGCTATCGCTTCCACCGACGGACACTGAGATGCTTGGGGATGTAGGGTGCAACACAACAACGCTCCACGTCTACTGCAGCCAGCATAAATACACCATCATTAACAAATTACCATAGAAAAAGCATAAACGACGTGTCTATAGTACTTGCAAAGAAGGCCAAGAACAAAACGTACGTACCTTGAAGTGTTGGAGCGAACCAATGTAGCTTCGCAAGCTTGATATACACAAAAGGGTATTGATGGAGCCGTGGCGATTGGCGAGCTACTAGAGGGAATATCACTGGTTGTAGGAGGTACAAGCGATGGAGGCACCACAATATTGCCTGCCTGGAAAACCAAAATTGCCATCTCCCGCGGGGTAGTGAGGTGCTGCTTCCTAGCGTGGCATCCTCAGCATTCAAGGGTGGGAACATGGTAGGCTCTGGCATTCTGTAGCATTTTTGTGTGGAAATGCCATCACGGGAATGCGCTCTTAGAGCAAGTTCCCGCGTCACACTAGAGCTTGCCAACCATGGCAGTTGAATGCCAGGCTGCTGCAGCGTGGCGAGTGTTCCCGCATGTCTGCTAAGCGCCAGTGCTTGACGTGTATCAGATGTGCGAGAGGTCGCCACCTGTGATGGACTAGTCCAGTCGGTACTGCATGTGCTAGTCGACATTTCGTCCTACCTCTATGACCACATTAGTTTAAATTACCACTATTAACACATACGAAATATAGGTTACTACATTACCATCATTAACACATTACCACTATTAACACATTACCAAATATTAACACCTACAGTCAATATTAACACATTACCAAATATGAACACATGAACAATATTAGCAGTACGAAAAAATAACAAACATTCGTAGTCGACCTATGAAAGACCTTCAATTAGGAAGGACAAAATAGATACAAAAGCTGAGGAGAAAAATGGCTAGCTGTTGCGTAAAGCTTATGGTAATGGATTGATGAAACCCACATATCCATCAATAAATCCCACATATGAGAGGCCTCGAGTGAGTCTTCATCTGCTGCATATGCCATACTCATGTTCTCTATCAAACAGATCATTCATATCAAGATCTGGAACATCATCTCTCTCATCATTGTAGTCCAAGGTTAAGTTACGAAGGATGCAGCATGCATGTATGAGCTTTGGCAAACGTGGTGATTGGGTCCATCAAGATCTTCCATGTGTTCTTTAGATGCCCAAAAGTGCGCTCCACCACAATGCGTGTAGTAAAGGATCCTGCCTATAAGGTATGATAAGATAAGGCAACAGTGCAAAGCCACCGTCTCCCATGATGTATTCTCTAAAATTGTGTCCTCCAATGACCATAGCTGCACTTGCCAACCGTTCTCCCCCTTGACACTGCCTACATAACCCACTATTGCACAAGACATGCTTGTCATTACTAGCATCGAGCCATCTTGCGATGGTGTCCATGAACCTCATGTTTGAATCCACTACAACCTGCACCACCATACTATAGTTCTCGTCTTTATCGTACCAATGTGTACTGTTCTCCTTTGCCGGTAGGTCTAAAAGGATGTGTGTGCAATCAATTGAGTAGAAGACAGTTTCTTTTGAAGACAGTTTCATTTGAAGTTCCTCCTGAAGAAGATGCACCACCATTTCTTTGCTCTTTAGAAATTAGAAGAGCAAAACTCCTCAAAATCAGGAAATTTTTCACGGACGACAATGGATGTCCGAAATTATGCATAATCCTTTCCTAGACCATTCAAGGTAACAGAAATTAAATCATCATCTTCCACTGGCGACCCAATGGAAGCAAGTGCATCTGCAATCTTCTTCACCTTCATGTGGTAGTCATTGATGCTCATATTTTCTCTCTGCACATTATGCAACTCCTGCTTGAGCTGCATTTTCCTGGCTTGCGTATTTGTGCTATACATTTTTGCCAAAGTATCTCATGCCTCCTTTGGCATACTTGCATCCTGAATATGCATAATCATAGAATCTGAAATACTGATAGACAGCCAGTACATAACTTTTCTGGCTCTCTCATGCCATCCTTTAAATGCATGCATTTCCTGTTGATTGGGAACATTAGGAAGAACTGGTTCTTCTTCAATTCCTGTAATGAACTCCCAATAGCCTTTTCCCATAAGGAAATTAGTCATTCTAAACTTCCATGCTTGGAAGTTGTTCTTGTTAAGCTTTTCAGTGACAATCTGTGAAAGAGAATCAGCCGCCATTACAGAACACTGCAAAATATTCTGTCACTACAAAAAACACAGCTTGTGCCTCACAAGGGCAAATTTGCAAAATTGACGAAAGTGGTATTTGACCACACAATCACTTCCTAGTGATGATTTTGCATGAACAGGCAATAAGGATGATTTTGTAACTCCCAATATCTCTGTGCATAGGCATACGATGCAATTTCTGCAGCAACTTTTCACTGACCTACACAGCAGTGGTCGCACAGAAAAAATTGGGCCTTTTTCTCAGTGCTTGTGGAGAACTTTTGCCTCCAAAACGGGCCCTGAAATGGCCTCGAATCAGAAAAATAAAGTCACCAAAGGGCTTTGCCCTTATCCATAGCATATACTGCCCTCTCGCCACACCGCGAAGGGTGTCTTAATCTGAGACAATGCACTCTTGCACTTTCTGGCTGTGCTACTTGCAGAGATTTGCTCCCAAACTTGAAAAAGGAAAGCAACACTGGTCCTCTTACCAGGACACCACGAACTTGGTTTGCTTTCTTGAGCTCCTTACCACGAACCAAGCTCTGATACCATGTGAAGATAATGGGAGAGAAGGAAAGAGTCTCACTTGCGGCTTTCTCACATACATAATGGGGGAATAAACACAAAGGTGGAGGCTGAAAACAATTTTCCTCTTCTTAGTTGTGAAAGCCAAAAGAACTCTAGTACAAAGAAATAGAAGAACCCTATACGTGGGTCTCAAACCAAACTCAGCTAACTAAGGTGGCATACTAACTAAGCCACGAACTAGAGTACATAAGGATGGTTGTCATCAAGCTATTATTCATGGGCGGTGTACCAACCGCATATGCAGCTAACAAGTCAGTGACATAAATGCACAACGGTCACCCTGGCATATCACGAGTGGAGCTCGATATCTCAACATTCTCTGCCATTGCTCCTCAACAGTCTTTATTTTTTGCACGGGCTCCCCAATGGAGGTTACTTGTACTTGCCCTTTCGATGGTAATTGATATTATTTCATTCTAAAATAAATAAATGTTATCATTCTCATGAAATAAAGAAAAATCATAATCTATGTTGTTTTATTATTGTTGTCTTATTCTTACTGCTTCTTGAAGTTTACCCAAAACTCAATTTCAAAAAGGCCTCTTGGCCTCAATGTGCATGTGGGTGTGCAATTGGATCAAACAATGTAAGTTTGGCCCAAATGTGTGCTTGGCCAAGAGGACTTTATTGTGTCTTATGACATTACTTCTTGCCCCTAATCAGCCTCTTCCTAGTGATTAGCAAGTTTCTTTATAATGAGCACCAGTACACACCATTAGCTACACATCTATACAAAAAATCAGTTGAGCCAAGAAGAAGAAGTATTGTGTAAACAAAGAAAGGCAACCACTTGAACTAGGCTTCAACAAGATTGAGCCCCAAATAGTGGTTCCCAATAAGTAAAAGAGAAAAAAGATGATTTGGAAAAATATTAGGCAATCTTGACCACCCACCGAAAAAAAAAAAAAACTATTAGGCATCCTTGATTTGTTGGGAACCAATATTTGGGACATTCCCCCAAAATATTTTTTTTGGGGGAATGTCTCTCCATGCCCCAGACTGGCCAAAATTCATGCCTACTCAAACCTAGGGCCATCTGGCCATTTTTTTCAAATTTTTTTTGGGGGAATGTCTCTCCATGCCCCAAACACTGTTGGGGAGACAAATTTTGAAAAAAAACAGCCAAATGGCCCTAGGTGTGAGTAGGCGCGACTTTTGGCCTGACGGGGTCCATGGTCCTAGGTGTGAGCACACGCGACTTTTGGCCAGACAGGGACCCCGTCTGGCCAAAAGTCACGCCTGCTCACACCTAGGGCCATCTTACCATTTTTTTTCTTTTTTTTTGGGGGAATGTCTCTCCATGCCCCAAATACTGGACCCCGTCTGGCCAAAAGTCGCGCCTGCTCACACCTAGGGCCATCTGGCCATTTTTTTTCAAATTGTTTTTAGGGGAATGTCTCTCCATGCCCCAAATACTGGTCCCCAATAGTGCCTCTCCATGCCCCAAATACTGGTCCCCAATAATGTTTGGGGCATGGAGAGACATTTTCCCCAAAAAAATTTGAAAAAAAAAGGTCAGATGGCCCCAAGTATGAGCAGACGAGCCTACATCTGGGGACATCTGGCCATTTTTTTCCAAATTTTTTTTGGGGGAATGTCTCTCCATGCCCCAAATACTGGTCCATATGCCATGTAGATGCAATTGATTTGATCATGCAGCCCTGTTTGGAGGCCCATATCTTCTAAATGGCGCAAGATATGAAAATAATTCATAGTATAACTTTTAATAGTCTTTTGATTCCCTACAACTTTTATCATCATCTCTTTTTCACCAAACTCGCCATCTAAGGCTTCAAATTTGCATTTAGAATTGGGCATGCAAATACAAGCCAAGAAAATACTTAAGTGCCTTTTTTACATCTTCGAGCCATTATTTGCCCATCTAAATGGTTAGACCATGTAAATCACAAAGTATCAAAGTTGTAGCTTGGTGTAAAATCTACAACTCTCTCTTACAAACTTTTCCCAAAATCAATCATCTTCTCAGACATATTTGCCTTTCCAAAGTGCTCACTCTCAATATGTTGATGAAATTGTGAAAACAAATCATGGAAGCAAAAATACAGTGCAATGACCTATGGCCTCACAATGGGTACTCACAAAAAGTATACATATTATACTCTACAAGGTTGATCTATAAACTCTATTCATGGTTTATATATGTCCCATGCGCATCCCTTTCACTTTTGCATGCATAGAATGCATACTCCAAGATCCAAGCGGTGATACCAGGCCAGGTGATAGGTAAGGCCTTGTGCTGAGTGATCCTAAGAAGAAAGCCATATGATTTGATGCAACAGATGTAGCCTAGATGTCCCAACACTAGGCTCACTAGGAATCTGTAAGCGTGTTATGGTTTAATCTAAGTTTTTTAATCCACGTATTAGTGCCTGTTTTTGAAGGAATGAACCTTGGGTAAGGCTCATGAAAGAAGCTTTGATGTATTGCAAGAGTCCTATTTGGGATCGATGCACCATGCACACTGATGCTATGCCATCAAGGATGAAACTTTATAAAGCATCATGGGGAGAATTTTATTTAGAAAATAGCCCAAGTTAATTTGGTGGTCATCATGTCATGTCTGGCTTGAAAGCTATCATTTCAACTTTAAGTCGAGGTTTTTCAAGCTGTAGTAGTGTGCTGATGCTACCTTCTCTCTGTCTCTATCTTTGCCCTCTTTTCATGAACATGTGATTAGGTAATTGGTACTAATCCCTTCAGTTAGAAGGGGGAAACCCTTCAGCCTACTGGTGTATATATGAAAATGTCAGCCTGTACTTCTTACAGGTTACCTTGTAGAAAACGTTGCCCTCCCTACATTTAGACATACAAGTACACAGTAAAAAGAAAGCACTTGTGTGTATGTGTGTTCATGCACATCTTGTGTGTGTAGATGTGTCTTTGAGAGGATATATTTACACCCATTGCTAGTTTTTGATGTCAATGGGGATATATCTTACTTAGTCCCTGAATGCTCATGGAGCTTAGTATCACCGATGACTAACCTAAGGTTCAAAGTTGCACTTTTTTCTTTACATGATGCCATTCTATGTGTTTTCATATTCATCCAAGTATATATTTTGTTGTATTGATGGACTTGCTGATTTCACACAATGAATATTGTCATAATTTTACAGACAGCACATTACAATAACATATGCACTGTCGGAAGACAGGCAAAAAGACATTTAGGATATTTGAGGTTATCAGCCCTAGTTTGTCTTGAAGGGATCAAATCTAAGTACAACTGTAGTACAACAGAATTTGAAGGGCTGATGCATTTTAAGGATGTGAACTTTGTTTTTCTCAAACGAAAACCCCATAAGCAACAATTTTAAAATCTCTATTGCCCATGCTAGCACATATGTCTAAATGAATCCAAAAACAACTCATCAATTGATTTGTCTATGGATAGAGAACTTCATGACAAAGAGATGTACGATCAAAACAGTGTCATGCTTCATTTGCCTTCATATAGAATGACATAATATAAACCACCTCTCATGTGAATCATTACAGTTTGACCAAGCGAGCTAAAGCTATAGTTATGGCTCCCAATAAAAATCTTGGCTTCTAGGTCTAGCAAGTGAAGCCCACAAGGCTAAGAGTAAGGTTGACAGATGCAATGCAATATGTTAGATATCAATGCTCCACTCTCATGTAACTACGCAGGAACCAGCTAACTCTACTTATAAGCCCCCCATATGAGGAGAAGGCATTTGAGTAGCTCAGTTATCCAGTAGGTCCTGGTTTGGACACCAGATGGGGGCCATGTGTGGCCTGAAGGCTGGACGGCTTCAGATAGAGTTGGCACACCGCCAACTAGGCTACATGCAAGTGCGGGAAGGCATCCCTTGACTGATCGCACTCAGGGTAGATGGAGCATTTCTTGGGGCAGCCCACTCTCAGGTTGCGGGGCCCGTTTGGAGCCTTAGATGATCCCGAGTGGCTCTAGGCCGAACGGACTCCGTAGGTTAGTTGCTCTGTTTTGCACATCGGTTCTATCGTATGGTCAGTGGCCTATTTCGGGACCGACCCCCAGTCGACCGTTTTGGGTGGACTGGGTCGGTCACCCAATTGAGCCTAACCGACTATGACTAGTGGCTATATAAGAGCAAGCCCGTGAAGCCCATTTCATCACTGGCTATAGCAACCCTGATTCCTTAGCATCCAGCCTCCATCTTCTACTATTACGCCATCGAAGCTTCTTTCACAGAAGCACATGGTTGGGAGGCAGCGCCATCTATTGTATCAGTTCTACAATAATCAAAATTTTGATTCTCCATACTATCTTGTTTTCTCTCTTGCGTACGAGATCCTGTTATCTGTTGAGCACACACGTTGTATTATTTTCTTACATGGTATGAGAGCTTGGACTCTAGTAAGAAGATTTGGTAGTGTGTTTCTATTTGCGAGCAGATTGTGAGAGATGGCCCAGCCTGCAAGACTGTGAATTCCACCATTCGGCGAAAGTGGAAAGTTGGACGGCTCTAACTATCCACTCTGGAAGTTCAAGATGAAGACCATCCTAAGTGCATACAAGCTTTGGGACATTGCTATTGGGGTGGACGTGAGGCCGCTTGCGAGACCGAATCCAGCCAATGCAGGACAACATATAGTACCAATTGCGGATGAGATTCTCGTGTGGACAAGAAGAAATGGAGATGCACTGTGTTCTATTGTCTGTAGTGTTAGTGATTCCGTCATGGCATTAATTCAACATGTCACCACAGCGGAGGAGGTAGGGACGGTCTTGAAAAATCAGTATGAGACCACGAATCAGACGTGGATTCAGAATCTAAAGATTCAACTCGCGAACGAGAAGTTGTCTGAGTCTGAAGCGGCAGAGAAGTTCATCACCAGGGTGAAGAATCTGTGCGATCAGATGACTGCAATCGGCATCACCATCACCAGCGAGAATCTAGCACGAAGATGCATACGGATTCTCCCACCAAAGTACGAGGGTCTTGTTACAGCACTGAATACACAAAACAAAAATCTGCCCCTCAACTTTGAGGATTTCAGCGCGATGCTTCTGCAGGAGGAGATGCATCAAAAGATGAGGACTAAAGAAGATTCCGCCTTCTAGACCGGATCAAAGAAAGGTAAGGGTAAGGACTCTGGTAACCCATCTTCTTCTGATGATAAAAAGAGAAAGAAGAAGATCAAGTGCTTCTATTGCAACAAGGCAGGGCACAAGCAGAATGAGTGCCAAAAGAAGATTGCAGATGAGAAGAACGGAGTAAAGAAAGAGTCCAGCAACAGCGCACAGGTAGTACCAGTAGAGCTGTTCATCGCAATTGAGGAGATTTGCACGAAGGCAGTTCATGTACCTATGGATGAACCTTGGATCATTGATAGTGGTGCATGGCGTCACATGACCAGTCGGAAGGATTGGTATACCTCTCTATAGCCGGTAGGGAATGACATCCTGGTAGCAGTCGACAATGATGCCAAATGTCCAGCAAAAGGAAAAGGTACGATTGCTCTCAAGTCAGATGGAGTTGTAAAATAGTTATCCGATGTTCTTTATGTGCCAGATATCAAGAGGAACTTGTTGTCCGTTTCCGCGATCACAGATCGGGACCTCAAAGTTCAATTCGATAAGAATGGTGCACAAATTCTAGATCTTTAAGGGAAGGTCATTGGTAAAGGTACACGATGCAACAACATTTATGAACTCTTAGCTTTTAGTGCTCGAGCGGATGTGAAGAACACTAAACTGTGGCATGAGAGGTTTGCTCATCTAAACCTTAGTTCTTTGAAGGAGATGCATAAAAGTGGAATGATTGCAGACCTACCAGAAATTTCAGATCTGCCTGATGTATGTGAAGCTTGCATGATGGGCAAGTAGCATCGGCATCCCTTTCCTAAAGAGGCCAGTAGGGCAAAGGCTCCTCTAGAGCTCATTCACACGGACCTCTGCGGAAAGATGGAGACGGAAGCTTTGGGTGGTTCCTACTACTTCATGACGCTGAGCGATGACTATAGTAGAAGGATATGGATATACTTCCTAAAGACTAAAGACGAGGCTTTTAGTAGGTTCAAGGAATGGCATGTAATGGTTGAGAAAGAATCGGGGAGGAAGGTGAAGAAGTTGAGATCAGACAGAGGTGGAGAGTTTACATCAATTGAATTCGAAAGTTACTGCAAAAGTCACGGGATCAAGAGGCAGAAACCCCCACCACATACATCACAGCAAAATGGAGTAGGAGAACGCAAGATGCACGTCATTTGCAAAATGGGCCGGAGTATGATGAAAGGGAAAGATTTGCCAAAGACTTTCTTGGCTGAAGCATGTAACACTGCAGTTTAGATCCTGAATCGTAGCTACACGAAGGCTGTGAATGGGATGACTCCACTGCAAGCCTTTTCTGGTAAGAAACCTTCAGCTGCACATTTCAGAGTTTTTGGATGTGACTGTTTTGTGCATGTCTCTGATGCTAATAGGACCAAATGGGAACCGAAGAGCCGGAAGTGTATTTTCTTAGGCTGCAGTGAAGAGGCGAAGGGTTACCGTCTCTATAACCCTATTACCAAGAAGGTAATTGTAAGTCACGATGTGGTCTTCTCAGAACAACCGCATCAATTGGAGGAGGATGCTTCCTTCCCAGACAATCAGGACTAGGATATCCATCCAGTATTGCCACCAACAGTAGACCAAACTCCCCCAACGGTGCTTGGGAGGATTCAAGACAAAGAAGATGAAGAAGAGCCTGCAGAACCACAATGACAATGGCCATTCCCGAAGTGGGTAAAGCAGCTTTTGGATGGCAGAGAACCTCTAGCCATTGAGGAGGAACCATCCAAACACCACTAGTCCAAGAGATTAGAGGAGCAAAGAAGGGCGCAGGAACACTTAGTGAACTATGCTTTGATGACAGAAGTGATCCATGCTGATGAACCCAAGTGTCTTGAAGAGGCACAGGGCGATGATAGGTGGATGGAGGCTATGCAGTCAGAGTATGGCTCCATAATGAAGAATAACACTTGGGACCTTGTGGATCGACCACCAAAACGCAAGGTAATCGAAACCAAGTGGGTGTACAAGACCAAGTACAAGTCCGACGGCATGTTGGATAAGTACAAGGCTCGGCTTGTGGCAAAAGGATTTGCACAGGTACATGGTTTTGATTATCAAGATACTTTTGCTCCCACAGCTCGACTCACGACAATTCATAGTGTTTTGGCTTTAGCTACCTAGGGAAGTTGGCTCGTGTTTCAGATGGATGTGAAATCCACCTTTCTAAATGGAGATCTCAAGGAGGTGGTATATGTGGAACAACCACCAGGTTTTGAGATCCTCGATTCAGAAGGTAAAGTCTGCAAACTGAAGAAGGCACTTTACAGGCTGAAACAGGCCCCACGAGCATGGTACCAGCGAATTGATGCCTACTTTCTGCAAAACGGGATCAGGAGGAGCCCATCTGATGCAAATTTGTATATCTTCAGAGAAGGAGGCAGGTGTATGATCGTGGTCCTTTATGTGGATGACCTTGTGATAACAGGGAACCATGAAGAGAAGATCTCGCAGACGAAGCATTTGCTAGGAAGAGAGTTTGAAATGATGCATTTCTGTTTGGGGATTGAAGTTTGGCAGGAGCCGAAACAGATCTTCATTTCACAATTGAAGTATGCTAGAGAGATACTGAAGGCATTTGGCATGGCTGAGTGCAAGACAATTGGTACACCTATGGAGGTTGACGCGAAGTTTTCAAACGAGGATTCATCACCACTGGTGGACGAAGCAAAGTATAGAAGGCTTGTGGGCAGCTTGATTTACTTGTGCAACACATGGCCAGACATCAGTTTTGCGACTGGTATACTAAGCAGGTTTTCTAATAAGCCCCGGGAGAACCATTGGAGGGCAGGGATGCAGGTGCTGAAATACATCAAAGGCACACCTATACCAAGGGCAACATCTTGATTATGGCATCACCTATACCAAGGGCAACATCTTGACCGAATTCTATGACTCGGATTGGGCAGGAGATGTGGACAGTGACAGGGTACTATTTCTCACTTGGATCTGGAGTTGTGTCATGGGTCAGCAAGAAGCAACCCACATATGCACTTTCTTCTACTGAGGCCGTGTACAAATCTGCATGCTTTGCTTCTTGCGAGGCAGTGTGGTTGAGGAGGATTTTGGGGGACATGGGTGCAATGCAGAACAAGCCTACGTAGTTATCATGTGACAATCAGAGTTGCATGGCGATTGCAAAGAACCCGGTGTTCCATGCTCACACAAAACACATTGAAGAGACTTGCTGGAGAGGCATCTTCATCGACTTGGCATTGGGCCGAAAAAGTAAGTTCACTTGTGGGTGGACATTGAGGGGGGGTGTTAGATATCAATGCTCCACTCTCATGTAACTACGCTAGAACCAGGTAACTCTACTTATAAGCCCCCCATATGAGGAGAAGGCATTTGAGTAGCTCGATTATCCGGTAGGTCCTGGTTTGGACACCAGATGGGGGCCATGTGTGGCCTGATGGCTGGACGGCTTTAGATAGAGTTGGCACACCACCAACTAGGCTATATGCAAGTGCGGGAAGGCATCCCTTGACTGACCGCACTGAGGCTAGATGGAGCATTTCTCGGGGCAACCCACTCTCGGGTTACGGGGCCCGTTTGGAGCCTCAGATGATCTTGGATGGCTCTGGGCCGATCGGAGACCGTAGGTTAGTTGCTTTGTTTTGTGCACCAGTTCTATCGTATGGTCGGTGGCCTATTTCAGGACCGACCCCCAGTCGAGCATTTTGGGCAGACTGGGTCGATCACCCAATTGAGCCTAACCGACTACGACTGGTGGCTATATAAGAGCAAGCCCGTGAAGCCCATTTCATCACTGGCTATAGCAACCCTGATTCCTTAGCATCTAGCCTCCGTCTTCTACTGTTTCCAGCACACCATCAAAGCTTCTTTCATAGGAGCGCACGGTTGGAGGCAGCGCCATCTTTTGTATCAATTCTACAGTAATCAAATTTTTGATTCTCCATACTATCTTGTTTTCTCTCTTGCGTATGAGATCCTGTTATCTGTTGAGCACAGACGTTGTATTATTTTGTTACAAGATTGGCTTTGCAATCTCATGGCCTGAGGATTCCTTCTTATTATTAAGCTGTATAACGGAGAATCGGAGTGAGTAGGGAGTAGAGAGACTCACTGCACTCACAATAGTGGGGATAATCACAATGAGTGAGTGGTACCTCCCCAAGTACACACATATATATCTATTATGGATAAGGTAGTAACCCTTAAGTACATCTAAGTACAAATGTGTACATAGTGTACTTAAGTGTCCTACATTAAAGTACAACATGAAGTACTATTTACATAGGGTGGCCAGTGCCTTTACCCCAACAACCTCCCACTTAAAGGCAGTGTGCCCTCAAGGAGAGAAAGAATATTGGCCTCAACCAATACCCATAAGAGATCTGCAGTGTGCAAACCTCTCTGCAGCTAACCCTTTGGTTAACAGATCTGCCGGATTGTCATCTGTATGCACCTTAACAAGCTTAATTTGCTTGTTTTCAAGCACCTCCCTGATAAAGTGATATTTCACATCTATGTGCTTAGTCTTTGCATGAAAAACAGGATTACGTGCCAACTGTATGGCACTCTGACTGTCACAATGCAACAATGGAATCTCCAATGGATAACCCAAATCTGTCACTAGCCGAGATAGCCATATAGCTTCCTTGCACGCCTCAGTGGCTGCAATATATTCAGCTTCTGTAGTAGACAAAGCAACGCATTGCTGCATTCTAGATACCCACGACACTGCACCTCCAGTGAAAGTGAAAACATAGCCGGTAGTAGACTTCCGGGTATCAGGGTGGCCGGCATAATCAGAGTCTGTATAACCCTGCACTTTGGCATCTTGACTGCCGAAACATATACACAAGTCCTGTGTACCCTTTAGGTATCTCATGACACCTTTCACTGCATTCCAATGCTTCTTGCCAGGTTTAGCCATGTATCTGCTAACCACTCCCACTGCAAACGCAATATCGGGCCTGGTTGCAACCATAGCATACATGAGACTGCCACAAGCTGATGCATACGGAATCTTTGACATCTCAGCTCTTTCAGCATCTGTCTGAGGGGGCTGTCCAAAGCACTGATTTTCACATAAGGAGGTAATGGAGTACCAATACTCTTCCCCCCCTCCATGTGAAATCTCTGCAAGACCTTGCCAATGTATTCCTTCTGAGATAAGTATAGCAACCGCTTTTCCCTATCCCGAAGTATGCGCATACCCAATATATGGTTTGCATCACCAAGATCCTTCATATCAAAGGTCTGGTGCAATCTCTTTTTCAAGGCATTCATCTCCTTATGAGATTTTCCAGCAATCAACATATCATCCACATACAAAATGAGGATAAGTAAACTGCCATCTGAAGCTTTCTTGGTATATAAGCAGTGATCAATGTCACTTCTCCTGTAACTTTGGGTTCGCATGAATGTATCAAACTTATGATACCATTCCCTAGGTGCCTGCTTTAGACCATAAAGACTTTTCTTCAGTCTGCATACAAGCTTCTCTTTGCCCTTCACTGTAAAACCCTCTGGCTGCTGCATAAAAATTTCCTCATGTAAATCACCATGAAGAAATGCTGTTTTGACATCCATTTGGACCAAATCCATATCTGCATGTGCAACCAATGCTAATACAGTTCTGAGTGTTGTCATCTTGACAACGGGAGAGAATATCTCCTCAAAGTCAACACCATATTCCTGCTTGAACCCTTTGGCAACCAGTCTGGCTTTATGCCTTGGCTTTTCACCAGGTGTGACTTTAAGTCGATAAACCCATTTGCATGGAAGTACCTTCTTACCTGTAGGCAAGGGTACCAATTCCCAAGTGCCATTTTTGTGAAGACTGTCCATTTCAGACTTCATAGCAAGATCCCATTGAACCTTGTCTGCCCTCTGCTTAGCCTCTCTGTAGCATGAAGGCTCTCCACAATCAGTGAGCATCAAATAATCAAAGCCGGGAATGAATCTGTCTGGTTGCCGTGATGGTCTAGTTGACCTTCTAACTTGATGTCCATCATCATCATGAGGTGGCTGTCCAGCCTGTTCATTACCCTGTTCTGGCTGCATTTGCATGTCAGGAAGATCATCTAACTGTGGTACATCCATTTGGATATCATGTGCCATGTCTGGCTGTCCATTTGGACCTACTGCAGCATCATTTAGTGGCTGATTATGCTGCTGTAATGGCTGATTTACAGCCCTCCTGTGTTGCCCATGATGCCTGTCATCATCAATAGTTACTTTTGAAGGTTCCTGCTGTACAACAGGCTCCTTGAACATGATGGTTTCATCAAACACGACATCATTGCTGCGTATAAGTTTTCTGTTTGTGGGATCCCATAATCTGTAGCCCATCTCACCTTTGTCACCATATCCTAGGAAAATGCATTTTAGAGACTTTGGATCCAATTTAGTTCTGTCCTCTTTGCGTACATGCACATACACAACACAACCAAAGACCCGTAGATGTTTGTAAGACGGAGGCTTGCCCGTCCATGCTTGTTCAGGCACACAACCACATAGTCTCTTGTTTGGTGACCTGTTAATAAGGTGCACAGCTGTCTTTACAGCTTCAGCCCAAAATGTGTGGGGCAATGCAGCATGTGACAACATGGATCTGACTTTCTCTTGAATGGTCCTGAACATTTTTTCAGCTGTACCATTCTGTGGAGGATCATATGGTGCAGACAACACCCTTTGGATACCCTTTGCCTCACAGAATTCTTGAAATTCTTTGGACAAGTACTCTCCACCATTGTCAGATCGTAAGGCTTTCAGTTTTTTGCCTGTCTCATTTTCAACCAGTGCAACAAACTTAGTGAAAGCCTTGAACGTATCACTCTTCTTTCTGAGAGTGTAAACCCACACTTTGCGGGTGGCGTCATCTATGAATGACAGTATGTACTTTGAACCTCCTAAAGAGAGTGTAGGCATCTCACACACATCTGTATGTACTAGCTCCAAGAGCTGTAATTTCTGATTTGACCTTCTCTTATGAGGTATTTGTACTTGACGACCGTAGAGACAAAATTCACATTTCTGCAAATCTGAATATTTTAGACTCGGCAAGTAACCAAAATGAGCCAATTGCTCCATTCCCTTAATACTCATATGGCCAAGCCGGCTATGCCACAATGAAATCTTTGGCAGCTCGGTGGCATTTACATTAGAATGCGGACAATGTCCAGCATGAAGTGAGTACAAAGTATCAACCTTAGGACCCCTGGCAATAGCCATTGCCCCTTTGCTGATTTTCCATTTCTGATTACCAAAGGTGGTAAGATAACCATCATCATCCAACAACCCTGTGGAAATCAAGTTCTTCTTCACCTCAGGAACATGCCTGACCCCTTTAAGCATTAACTGCTGGCCATTTTCAAGAACAAGCCTGACATCACCTATACCAATGATAGAACATGCATGGTTATCACCAAGAAAGACAACTCCCTTCTGCCCTCCTGCATATCTGACAAACAGATCTCTGTAGGATGTCACATGAAAGGAAGCACCTGAATCTATAATCCAGGAAAACATATCTGATCCATCACCAGCATGAAGTGTATGAGCCTCCAGTGAAGAGGTGAAACATATCTCATGTCCACTGTCACTGTCACTAACATAAGTAACATTCAGCTCCTCTTTTTCTTTGCCCTTAGACTTGCCTTGAGCCTTGCCTTCTTTGGCTCTCTGGTCATTCTTCTTTTGAAAACACTTTTTCTCAATATGTCCCTTCTTGCCACAATAGTTGCATACAAGATCACTCTTAGAGCGGGACTTGCTCCTGTCTCTTTCTTTGTCTTTTCCACGTGTTTTGGACCTGCTGCGTGCATTCAAAGCATTTGACTTCCCAATAGCATTGTTCTTTCTGTTCATCTCTTCCTGTAGAAGAGCACTCTCCACATCTGCAAATACCAGAATGGTTTTTGAGTTGCTGGTAGAAGTCCTGAATGTGTCCCATGACTCAGGTAGAGAACATAGGATGAGTGTAGCTTTCAGCTCATCATCGAGCTTCAACCCCTGGTTGATCACCTGGCTGAATATGCTGTTAAACTCAATAATATGAGTGGACATAGCTGTCCCCTCCTTCATTTGAAGACCAACAAGCTTTTTTAGCCAGTAAGCTTTTCCCGTGGCACTTTTCTTGGCATAAGTATCCTCAAGACGTTGCCACATCTCCCACGCAGTAGGTTCATCCCTGATGCCTACAACCAGTGAATCAACAACTGTAAGCATAATGGTCGACCTGGCCAAGCCGTCCATCTTCTCCCACTGCTCATCAGTAATGTTGGAGGGCTTAACACCCTTCTCCTTTATAGGTTTGTACTGGTCCTTCTACATCAACACATTGTAGCACTGTGTCCTCCATATGTCGTAATTTTTAGCTCCTTCGAGCTTCTTTATCTGGAACAAGGACGACACGTCGCTGCTGGAACTCATGGTAAAGTGATAAGAGTTTGTTCCTTGATGGAACTGCCTGACTCCCTGCGAGCACTAGTCACTCCAACAAAATTCTCCCGCAGCGGAAGTACGATCAAAAGTGAACTTTGTACTGTTTCAGTGGCACAAAACCAACTGAATATTGTTCTCCCACTTGCTGCAGAAACAGGACAGCAAGCTGATTTTACTGTTTTCAGTGGCGAAAATGCAATACAACTGCGTATAATCACTCTAGAAAAATTTCAGAACTGATATAATATTTTACAGCTGCAATATTTTGCTTTCTGATGGTCAAAATAGGTCAAAACAGGCTGTTTGACAGTCCCGGACTGTCAAAAAAATGTAATTTTCTGATTTTTGGATGAAATCCCTGATTTTAGACCTTCAAATGACCTCCAAATACACCAGTAACTTCCCCCCCAGCTGAATATACAGTCTAGAGTTGAAGTGGCTCAAAAGCCCTCTGAATCATAGCATCATAAGCACATAAAATGGCTGCATATCCCATGCATTAACACGGTAAGTGTCATCAACAACTGTTGCTCACAAGGCATTTGAATACATATCCATTTGGGTTGCATCCAACATAGCATACACTGTAAGTATCAAGCACAGATCTGCCCAATGCATATACTCAGTGCCAACATTGACATACAATCACTGGCCAAGTGATAAGACCTGTCTCGACACTGTTTGCGGCATAAGCAAGCCTCAATGCGAATATAAGCCCTGACACAAGTATCAATTAGCATAGAACTGCCCAATGCATACACTGAGTGCCATCACTGACATACAATCACTGGCCAAGTGATAAGACTTGTCTCGACACTGTTTGCGGCATAAGATAAGCCTCAGTGCGAGTAAAAGGCCCTGCCACAAGTAGAACACCTGCACCTGTATGTGTATATTCACAATACAAGGTACAAGGAAAAGAAAATGGCAGGAATGAAAGATGACAATGCAAGTAATACAGAGTACCTGGCTCAAATGCCAAATGAGCCACGGTTATGCCAGTGGGCTTCACACCGTTGTGTATGATACCTGTAGCTTACGAGCAGGGCCACAATCAAGAGAAGATGCTCGCATGAACAATCCTCAGCATCAGTAGATCAGCAGTAGCGACTCGGGCAGCACAAGCAGCAGGCTGGGGTGCTCCTGGAGAAGGTAGGACTGCTCCAGCACTTGCTACAGCAGCAGCTCTAGTACAAGCGGTAGCAGGGGAGCTCCAGAAAGAGGTCGGGGTGCTGCTACAGCAGGTCGTTTTGCTACAGGGGAGCTCCAGGAGCAGCTTGGGCAGCAAACAGCAGCTCGTTTTTGCTATGGGGAGCTCCAAGAGCAGCTCTGTGTCGAAGAAAATCAGCAGCAGCAGCTCCTGAGGGTGTGCTGAAATAGTGCGCAGCAGAAAATCAGCCCGCAGCAGCTCGTTTTTGCTCTGGGCAGACCCGGAATGGCCTGGAGCAGCTCGGAGCAGCTCCGTAGAGGTGCTCAGGTGAAAAACGACCTGCACAGGGTAGGCTTCCAGCTCTCTCAGCTCAGCAATGAACTCCCCCAGCACACGAACTAGCAGTAGCAGCTCGCGGGAAGAGAGAAGGGAGAAGCAGGAAGTCTCCTGCAGGGTATGGCTCTGATACCAGTTAACGGAGAATCGGAGTGAGTAGGGAGTAGAGAGACTCACTGCACTCACAATAGTGGGGATAATCACAATGAGTGAGTGGTACCTCCCCAAGTACACACATATATATCTATTATGGATAAGGTAGTAACCCTTAAGTACATCTAAGTACAAATGTGTACATAGTGTACTTAAGTGTCCTACATTAAAGTACAACATGAAGTACTATTTACATAGGGTGGCCAGTGCCTTTACCCCAACACTGTAGAAGAGCCTTTTTTTTGTATCATGTTTGCATATGTATTGTAAATGATGGTCAAGATAGAATGAATTGCTGCCACTCCTCCCGACTCATGTTGTCTATTGCCCCCTTCTGATCTTGTGGCATAGACACCTAGACAGTGAAGGATGCAATACTTTTTGGTTGTGTTGGGATACTGGATTCAAGATGAGAATGGGCACACTCTTTATGGAGAATCACTACTTGTGGCAAGGATTGGTGTGCCTTTGGAATCTGAGTTGAGGATTAAATGTATGGTGATTAGAGATATGTTGTATAATGTTAACCTTGAATCCATTGTATTGGTCAAAGTGTTTCCACGTTGACACTTTTGGTGATGGTTTACTAATTCTTGGTAGGTTTTGCTATCTGATCATGGTGCTTTTAGATATGATGTATATGATATCAGACTTAAATCCATTGTGTTGGTTACTCCCAAAGTGTTTCCACATTGATACTTCTGGTGATGGTTACTGGTAGCTTTTGTTGTATGATCATGTGCTTTTAGATATTGACATGGAGGCTAATTAAGCTATGTTTTTCCATGATTTTATTTTATTTTGTAACATAGGCTAATCTTGTAAGCCTATTCTCCTCTAAGAGGGGTACACATTATATTTGAAATTTAATGAGAAGGTAACATTCAAGAAAAGATTCGAACCCATTATCTTGTCTTTCCCACACGTGAGCCCTGTCATCAAGCTATAGAGTGGTAAGACATACCTAAGGACAATCATAATATTATAAAATGGTCTTTCCTCCACTTAAGCAAGTCCCTTTCCCTCTTGTGCCCCCTTCATAAGTGGTCCCCTCCTCCCCCCCCCTCTTCTTCTCCAAATCTCATGAGGCTCCCTCTTTAATGCCCCCACCCTCCATTATTCTTTAATTGCCCTCCCCACTTTATCCCTTACTTGCATCATGGTCTTGCCCTCTTCCTTTTTCACCCCTCTTCTTTTCTCCACAACTAATTAATAGGATTTTTATGTTAAAGTTCTCTATGGGCACATATTGACAATGGGATCTCAGAGAGTGAGAATGGCAAGATGAATGTATCACGCATATTATGAGGTTTGTCTTGTCTGGACATTGCTACTACCACACAATCATGTAATGGGGGAACACCTAATGGAGGGGAGTTGTAATCTGCAAATCGATTAGGAACCCATGTTCTTGCACTTGGAGTTACATGTGGGGTTGTTGCTTGTATTTTGGATAAGGTGTTAAATGGGTGATAGTAGCGTATCTTGGATACATATATAATTTAGAAATATCCTCTTGTGTGTCCTCTAATGAATGGTTACATAGGCACTCTCGGCTATTGTGGCCAATGGGGATAAAGATGGTGGGTTCCACAATCAAGTGATAGCCTTTTTGGGAGGGCAATGCTAAAAGTTTTGCACATGTATCTAAACATGAATACTGCAGACCCATAGACTAATGACCAAAGTGAATGGATCAACCCAATCCTAGCAGTATGTTAAGGGCATATAGTTCTTTTAAACAATTTAATTAGGACAATTATCTTCCCTTAGTAAAGTTAACATACAATAATGCTAAACATGCTAGCATAGAATTCATTCCAATTTTGTCATTTTAATATGGTTTTCTACCATTGCTTGGTGTCATCTTTAAAAATAAAAGGGTACATGCCAAAAGACACACTGGCTCAACATAGGGCTATAAGTTATGCGGTCCTTCATAGACAAAGTTGAATTTGATGTGGGGAGAAGATTTGCCATTTTGTACTTGAAAATTGGTGAAACAGAAAAGCTAGAGAGGTATCTCATAAACTGGCTCTACTTGATGGGTGCAGAGTCTACTTAGTATTCATGTTATATGTCTTTGTTGAAGGCTACTATATGGTGAAAACTGTTGGGGTAAAGGGCAGTGTGCCCACCCACTTGTAGAGTGCCCATGTATACTCATATATATATGATAGAGGAATAAGCTAGAGTAGCTTTTGCTCCACCATATACGGTGTCTCTTATCCCTTCTTGAGTGCTCCCTCTTCCCCCTCAACTAGTATTAGAGCCAAGGAGAGCTTGGTGAGAGCATGGTGAGAGCTTGGTGAGTGTGGCCAGCAAGGTTAGAGAGGAGTAGCCCAGTGGGAGCTTCAGGAAGAAATGCGAGAACCAAGCAAAGCTATGATTTCTGTGCATTGGTGCATTCTGTGGAGGAGGAACATGAAGTGGGTAGACATGGCAGCTGTAAGAGCAGCTTGTTTGCTCAAGGATTGATGGCAAATCTGTCTGTCACTCACACATCATCATTGGAGGCCCTGAGCAGTGGTGCTTTGGCTACAACTAGTGGGAACTGGGTGATACTCTGTGTTCCTCAACAAGGCGTCTGTTTGTAGAAACCATTACTGTCATATGTAGCACGATTTGGGGAGTGATTTCTTATGTTCGTGTGCTCTTTGATTTGTTGGATCTAATGCTGGTTGGTAGGAGTGGCACAAATTACTATTCAGACATGCTGCAGGCCTTTATCAACAACTAGTGTCAGCAAGCTAACGAACATCAGATAGAGGGAGGTCTATGTTTCTACCAAGTGCCGATGCAGCAGCAACTCATAGAAAGAGCACTTACGTTCTTCCTCTCTAGTATCAGAGCACATGTGGCAGAATTGTCTTCCGTGAACCTTCACAGTTTAAGATGGAATATGGCTGTCCTTCCCCCCCTTCTGGCTTTGTCGTCCCAGGTTGGTTGTGGCCACCAGTGAAGACCACCTCAAAGAAGGTTTTACCATATCTTGAAATGACACCTCGATATCTTTGGCAACAAGTAGCTTATTATTACCGACATGGAGGTTAGCATTGTAGGGGACTTTACAGATCATGAGGTAAAGACGACAAGTCTATAGACATTTAGAAATCTAGACAGTATTTCCCCATTCCCGGTATGTACAGCTAGTAGTGCCCTCTTTGATATTGAGAGGTTGGATGGATCAAACTTTCAGTATTGGAAAGAGTAGATTTATGATGTGTTAGTGCAAAAGAGGCAGCATAAGCCCATTCAATGCAAAGATGTCAAGGCTAATAGCATTAAACAAAGTGATTGGGATGACATGGATGAGCAAGCATGCTCTATCATTCAGTCATCACTCTCGAAGTTAGTCTACTTGTAGGTACAGGATGGTGTACTGGGTGTAGACTGCCATGCATATGAGTTCTATACTCGTATATGCCGGATGTATGACCATGATAGTATTATGTTACAGCATGATGGGTTGAAATGCCCTGATGTGTTGAAATACAGCCTTGATATGCACTCCAGAGGTAGATCAATTGGTAGAAATAGGTCATGTTCAAGGGGGAATTCCAAGAGCAAGTCTAGCTCTTGGACTTGTGTTAGATGTTTCTATTATGGAAAGTATAACCACATGAAAAAGTATTGCTAGAAATGGCTAAGAAAATGCAGGAAGAAGAGCAAGGTTAAGAATGATAGGAAGGAGAAGAAGCATGTTGAGCTTCAAGGCATGGATGCCAGGGTCTCCACTAATAGTAGTAGTGATGAAGGCATTCTTTTGTCTATGTTTGACACCTCCTTGGCCACTGATGTACCCATTCTCGGTGATTGGATGTTAGATCCATGTGCTTCATGTCATATGACCCCTCATAGGTCATGGTTCAGTGCATATCAGGATTGCATTGTGGAGAGTGGTTTGATGGGCAATGATCATTCTATGGATGTCTATGGTTATGGGGATATCCACCTTGTTATGCCTAGTGGCTCTATTCTTATTCTACAGAGGGTTAGACATATACCAGGACTTGCTACGAGCAAGATGATCAGTACTGGACAATTAGTTAAGGTAGGTTATCATGTCTCTTTGGGTGATCATGCGTGGAAGATTGCTAGAGGCAATCTGGTTATGGCTAGGGGATCACGGGTTGGATTCTCTTATGCATTGCATGTATCAGGTGTCCAGGATAAGATGCTTATGATTAGTAAGAAGCCATCAGTTAGTTTATGGTATGCCAGACTTGGACATGTGTCTATTGTAGGTATGGAAGCCCTTACAACATTGAGATACATTCCTGTTATGGATGTCTCTCAAATTTTATGTCATGATTGTGATGATGGTCAGTAGTTAGGATCCTCTTTTGTGAGGAAGACAATTAGTGAGAGGTATGTTGAGCCATTGCAATTGGTTCATAGTGCAGTTTGTGGGCCTATGCCTACTGTTTCACTAGGTGGCACCTCTTACTTTGTGACATTTATTGATGCTACTACAAAGTACATATGGGTATATCCAATTCGTCAAAAGCATGATGTACATGATACATTTCAGCGTTTCTTGGGTAATGCTGAAAATCAGTTTGGAAAGAAGCTATTGAGCTTGATGAGTAATGGTGATGTAGAGTTTACCTCTCCTAGATTTCAGCATCTATGTGATACACTTGGTATCAGGAGGGTGTTGATCACTCCTCATCTTTCTACTCATGATGCCTTGGCAGAAGGCATAAATCGGATTCTATTGGACAGGATTGGTAGCATGCTATGATATGCAGGTCTTACCGAATGCTATTGGGCTGAGGCATGTAAGACAGTTGCATACTTGCTTAACAGGTCACCTAGGAGATCTCTGAATGGTAGAGTGCCATTTGACTTCTTGACAGGCAGGGCACCATATTATGAGCATTTATGTGTGTTTGGCTGCGAGGCTTATGCTCATGGTTCTCGATCGAGGAGGTGTATCTTCCTTGGATACAGTGAGTCCAGTAGGGACTACAGGTTATGGGATTCTTCAACTAGAGATTTGATACGCAACCATAATGTCTATCTCAGAGAGGATGCTATGTTTAGACAGCCCAGGAATGTGGATAGCAGGAGAGTGGTGTTCCAAGAGGGTGTAAGTGCATTGATACCTCCGAATTCTTTGCAAGGGCAGCCCATATCCCTTGGAGTGGGAGGTTTTTCCCACGGTGAGCAGGTTATAAAGTTGGGACAACCACGATTACTTCCTGTTTTTGGTCAGAGACGGCGGTCAGATGTCTCGAGTATTCCAGAGGTTTATACTCCTATGGAGATTGTTGATGCATCTTCTATGGACAGTTACAGTTTGCTCCCAGGATGTGGAGTGCCTCTTGCAAATGAGGATGAGGCTATGCATGGTGAGGAGTATACCTTGGCTAATGATGCCCGATATGATACATTGGTTGGTTATGCCAGGACAGATTTGGTCTCTGCAGTTATTCATTCAGGTCACATTGCGCATGGGCAGGAATCATTGATATGTTTGCTTCATAAGTGCCTCCATGGCCAAAAGCAATCCCCTCGAGCTTGGCTCCATAGGTTTGATACTGTTATGAGAGATCAGGGTGTGATGCACATTGAGACAGGTTATGGTCTCAATATTGAGGAGGTTGCAATCCTTCTGAAGTTACTTGCCATATGGTTGTTTTAGATACTTGGTTGTTTTAGTATGGAGAGGGGGAAGTTACTAAGTACTCCATTGCCTGTATTGGCTCCATACTTGAAACACTGCAGGTTTGACAATCACAGATCAGTTGAGCAGCAAGTTATGGTTGATATGGTAGCCATAGTACTTCATGCATCCATGACTATGTTGAGACTTGGTTCTCACATGTTTGCCATTGCGGCTACACTTCTGGTTCTTAATTCCATTGCAGTGGGAGTTGGTAGCATGATTATGGCAGATTTTGGCAGCAGGGAAGCAGTTGTGGACATCAGGTCCTTATGCTTCTAGGAGTAGCATGCAGGTGATGCAGATTGGGTAGACCAGCAGAGGTCTATTGTAGGTCATGTGCTTATGGTCACAGATGATACAGAGACATTTTCTTTGCACAGTGACAGTTTGGGTGCTATGGATTTAGCACAGGAGCACGTGGTGGTGAGAGTTCACTCTCCCAGTGAGATCTAGCATGAGATCTTGGTTGACAGGCATCTATAGCTTGTCATTTTCTATCCTGCAAACCTGATGTCTACTAGCAGCTTATCCTCTATGCACTTCGCACATTGTAAAGTGCCGATGGGCATAGGATGATGGTCTGGTCATCTTGTTTTTCAGCCTATGGCTGATTGTATTATATGTGTACTATACTCCCTTAAAGGTACACTGCCTTTAAGTGGGAGGTTGTTAGGGTAAAGGGCAGTGTGCCCACCCACTTGTACAGTGCCCATGTATACTCATATATATATGATAGAGGAATAAGTTGGAGTAGCTTTTGCTCCACCATATATGGTGTCTCTTATCCCTTCCTAAGTGCTCCCTCTTTCCCCTCAAAAACTTGGTGGGAGATTATGTCCTTGTAGAGTTAATTGAAGCTTTGTGAAAGTGGAAGGATTGTCATCTTGAGGGCTCTATGTGGGAATGTTGAAGCACTCTTAAGAAATAATTTCATGATACCTCCTATAGTACCATTTTAGAGGAACTTACATCAAAGGACCTGAGTTAGGAGATGAGGTGATTGGATAGTGCATTATCGGTTACTAGCTTGTGGACATAAAATTTCTCTCTCTCTCTCTCTAGTATGGATCCATAGATCTTGGTCAGTGTGTGGCCAATCATGAGAGTGCAATAGTTTCTCATGTCCATGTAGTCCCTTGCTTTGTGTATTGGCACGATTGTAGTGGTATTCCAAGAAGGGGGGAAGATGTGGCCTACTGCATGGTTGAACATCTACACCAAGGTTAAAGACAAACCTCCTACCCATGTGAGTCCACAACCCCTCATGGTCTTGTGCTCATCGAGCGTAGTGTAGCATGCATAATACTGCATATCCTATGCGATGAATAGGATGGATGTTGTGGACGTGAGCAAACAAGGCATATTAGGTGGTGCCTAGATCGAGACATCCTAGAGTGAGGTTGTATACATTTCTTGGACACTTGGATCTATGATGGGGATAGATGTCTTACCCTCAGAGAGAAGGCCCAATCCAATAGTGGGATCCCCTCCTAGAAAAGAACTAATTACTTCATCCATCCCATTTGAGAGAAATATTTTCTCTTCTGGTGTGTCAAGCATTATAATGTCCACCTTGCCTCAAGCATTATAAGGTGCCCCAAGGCCTTCTCACATGCGAGTTGAGATGTTATCTCTCAACTCATCATCAAACCATGGATTTTGAGGCATCTTCATAGCTAGGGGACGTGCTTTAGAATGAGTCATAGGAAAAGATCTGGCGGCAGCACAACAGCTTAAACCATGGATACTATTGTGTCTCTGACCTGGGCGAGGTCTCCATCATCCTCAAGGGAAGTCAATAGCTCATGGGAACAGGGGCCTGTTGACAGTTCACGCTCAACATCATGTGATCATGTGTGCATAGCACCATCACGTGATCATATGTGCATAGCACTAATCTTATAGAGTGCTATAAAGCAAAGGGTTAGATCCCCTAACCCTAACCCTAAATGGGTTTGTATATATTCTATTTTTTCAACTAAATCTAGTGTACAGTTAGTCATTTGTGGTGTGCTCTCTAGCTGTACCCTCTCTCCTCATCTCCACTCTTCTCCTCTCCCCTCTTCATATTTTGTCATGGTATCAGAGCTCCCTTGCCTTCCGCTGAGGCATTGTGATTCTTGAGAGTGTGAGAGAGATTGTGAGATTGAGAGTTGTCTTGAGTGTTCTCTGTGAGAGTCCAGTTCCGGTGAGAGATCTTCATCCATCCATTTGAGAGAAAATTTCCGTCATTCCTTAAGAGATTTCCACTCATTTCTTGAGATTTCCTTGTGAGGATTTCAATTCATTTTGTGAGAAAGAGAGATTTCTTCATTCCATTTCGAGAATCTGAGAAGTTATTCTTCGAGTGAGAGAGAGATCATTGAGGAATTTCATTAAGTTTCATGAGAGATCTATGTTGAGAGATTTCTCTGAGAGAGAGAGTGCTTAATGCTCTTACATTGAGAAAGAGAGAGGTGTGATAGTCTGGTTCTAACTGCTTCTCCAACAATATCAGGCCTTATGCCATCAACAATATCAGCAAGGGTAGCTCCAACATCCGGCTTCCAACAGTCAAGACTAAGATCCAAAGCGGCGCCAACACATGCTTCTCCACACGAAGCTTAGGCTTGCATAGTGCAGCTCTACCTCAACTCTAGAGCACTTATTGTCGACTTTTGCAATCACGGCCGAACAACAACAAAGCTCCATAGCAATGACCTGAGTCTCTCCTAGCCTCCAACAGCTCCGTTAGAAGCCAGCCTCATGCCTCCAACGCCCTCTAGCAAGTAGCCTTGCCACCATGCTCCAGCCAACCCACGCTCCAAGCCACAAGCTCCCTTTGAGGCGAGCCACAAAGGCTGTCTCTCCAACGATAGCCGACAGGTAGTAGCTCTAGCTACGCTATCCACAATCCAACGAGCCACTCCATCGACAACTCAATGGCCTCGACGAACCTTTGACTCAACAAGCTATCGACAAAATGCCTACAACCAGTGCCGCCAAGCTATATACGTGACCACAAGCCTCCTTTACTGACTTGGAGCAGTCGAAGGCTTCATGCACCTTGATGTGTAGTCCCAGGTGCTATAATCCCAATGACTCCTTCAGCACATGAATGCCGCTCAACAGATTGCTAGGCCAACGCTTAGCGCGCACAAGTGGCTAGCTCCAAATTAGGCCCGGCTCATTCAGTTGAGCCCGACTGCCTCTCTAGCGTGCCAACTCACAGCTGGTAGATCTTCTACCTTGAGGTTCCATAGAGGTTTAGGCTCTGCTTTCAACTCGCCTCCTACGCACAGCAGCCTGTAAGTCTTTCAACTCAACATCACGACCAACGACATCACAAGCTGCAATGCCTTGCCTCGTGACCGGCTTCATCATCTACCTTCAGTAAGAAACAAAATCTCAAAAGATTCTGGTAGCCCTTCTATTGACACGTGGTAGATAAGGAGCTACCCTTATCCCCTGATTGACCTCACCTTTGGTTACAAATTTGACACGTGGTAGTCGACTGCCACATCATCACCTTGTCATCCTATCTACCACATCAGCAATCTGCCACATCAACAATCTCCAACGCATGCCATGTGGTAACCTTATATGTGAAGATGCCATGTCATCATCTTATCCACAGCGCCACATCAACAGTCCACGTTAGCACGGACACGTCATTTGCCACATCACCACGACCACATCATTTGGCCATGTCATCAGTGCCATGTCATCACAACCATGTCATCATTTCCATGTCATCTGCTGACATCATTATTGTGCCACCTTAGTAGTGCCACCTCAGCTATCCAGTCAGCACTGACCTCTATAGGCACACACAGTGCTCCATAGTCACTTCATGTGACCACTCCTGCCACCTCAGCACAGGGCTTCTTAGGCACACATCTTGCTAGGCACAGTGCCACATCATCATTGCATGTGACTCACAGTGACACATCATCATTGAGCACATTTGCACTCCTTTTGCTCCTCCACCTAGATCAAGTCGTATCTCTTGATCCAGGAAGAATTTGAGGGTGCTCTAAAAAGGAAAGTCGATTTTTTTTTTGTGCTCTACGCGCTTGTCACAACACGTGCAATTTCGACACAAATTACACTCACCTTTGAGCCTCGCTGACTAAACCACTTCCTTCATGCACATTTGCCTCTACATCGACGCATCTAACCAAGCACGGAAAAGGAATTATTTGTTGTTCTTTCATCGATCGATGGTTGGTTTAGATCTAGATCAGAGTAGACTAGATCTCCCATCCACCAATGTGTCAAACATTCAGTGCAACTACTGTCACAAGTTTGGACACTATGAAAGAGATTGCCGCAAGAAGCAGTACGACCAAGGCGATCAATCCAGCAGTAATCGACGGAATTCCCAAGGCAGAGGAAATCATCATGGTGGACGTTCTAGTCACAGTCATTTTGCAAATGAACATCGAAATATGTTTCTTGCAAGTGAGAAATTGCATCAGACTGATACAGTGTACCTAGACAGTGTACCTAGACACTGATTTCAATCCCAAAGAGGATTACAGCTATCAAGTTGACCAAGTGGAATAGGATCCTTGGTACATCAACAGCAGTGCATGATCTCATATGACAAATCATCAGGAATGGTTCACAAAAATGAAGCCATTAGAAGGACAAAAAATGTCATCTACACAATAGACAATACATCGAATCTAGTTCAAGGGACAGGTGTTATCCCTATGAACAATTTCACTGGTACAAAAGGATTAGTGAAAGATGTGCTCTATGTTTCGAAGCTCAGCAAGAACCTTTTGTCAGTAGGTCAAATAACATAACACAATTACAAAGTCATCTTCGACGATGATGAATGCACTATTAGAGACAAATCCAAAAGATGTCAGCTAGTAGCAAAAGGTGTCAAGGAAGGACGCTTATATAGAATGCTAGCTACAGTACCAGATAAGCATGCCATGTCAGCTCAAATGCAATAGATGCCACTATCTGCAAAATGGCATAAGAGATATGATCATGTCAATTTCAAGTACTTGTTAGATCTCAAGAATCAGAATATGGCAATTGGGATTCCAAAGCTACCGTTTCTTGGAAAAGTTTGCGAAGCATGCTGCTTCGGCAAACAAAAGCGCACCAACTTTGTCAGAAGTACCTCTCGTGCATGAGATATTCTTGATTTGATACATACAGATGTATGGGTTATGCCCAGACCCGCAGCATCAATGGTTCACTTTGCTACTTGACTTTCATTGACGACTACAACAGATATTGTTGGGTCTACTTTCTAAAAGAGAAATCTGAAGTGTTTTCCAGATTTCAAGAATTCAAAGCCATGGTAGAAAACCAAACAGGCAAAAAGATCAAGGTCATGAGATCAGACAGAGGAGGTGAATACATGTCTTCAGCATTCATGAACTTTTGCAGAAGTCACGGCATTCGAAGATAATTCACATGTGTGGATACTCCTCAGCAGAATGCAAGAGTTGAAAGGAAGAATGGGACTTTAGCAGATAGTGCTAGAGCAATGCTTAGTGAAAAGCAACTTCCGAATCAATATTGGGCAGAAGCAATAGCTACAGCTAACTACTTGCTCAATCGGCTTCCTACCGAACTGATACAAGGTATGACTCCTTATGAAGCATTCATTGGACAAAAGCCACACATTGGGCATCTCCGCATATTTGGTTGCATAGCATATGCCCACATACATGATGATCATTGTAGAAAATTGGATGCAAAGTCACACAAATGCATCATGGTTGGCTACAGTGAAGAAAGCAAAGCATACAAATTGTATCATCCCATCCACTACAAAGTCATTATCTCCAAAGATGTAATCTTTCATGAGGAATCAGAATGGAAAACCTCAACTACACAGGACATAGAAACATCGACTTCACAGGTTGATGAAGAAGAGGAAGAATTACCAGCAACACCCCAAGTAGAGCCACAACAAGTCAGAGGGTCTACTAGGGAAAGCAGACCACCAACCAGATTGACATATGCTTAGAAAGGCAAACAATTCAAGTGGAAACCACCAACTATGCTCTTATGACTACCATCATGGCTATAGTAGAGCCAGTGTACTTCGAAGACGTAGTAGACAAGCTAGAATGGCAAACTGCTATGAATGAAGAAATGGATGCTTTGTATAAGAATAATACTTGGGAATTATGTGACCTTCCACCAGGAAAGAAGGCCATAGCAAACAAATGGGTATACAAAGTGAAGTACAATCCAGATGGAAGTATTCAGAGATACAAAGCCAGATTAGTTGCAAAAGGATTTGCACAACAATATGGTCAAGACTATGATGAGACTTATGGTCCAGTAGCAAAGATGGATTCCATACGGTTCTTGGTATCACTAGCGACACTCAATAAATGGAATGTATCAGCGCGATGTTAAGAATGCATTTCTTAATGGTTATCTAGACGAGGAAGTCTACATGCAACAACCAGTAGGTTATGTTGAATCAGGAAAGGAGAATAAGGTTTGCCTATGGGAGAGGAGAGCACACACAAAGGGATAGGAGACACCAAAAGTGGTGGAGCAAAAGCTACTTTAGCTTATTCCTCTATCATATATATATAAGTATACATGGGCACTGTACAAGTGGGTGGGCACACTGCCGTTTACCCCAACAACCTCCCACTTAAAGGCAGTGTGCCTTTAAGGGAGTATAGTACACATATAATACAATCAGCCATAGGCTGAAAAACAAGATGACTAGACCATCATCCTATGCCCATCAGCACTTTACAATGTGCAAAGTGCATAGAGGATAAGCTGCTAGCAGACATCAGGTCTGCAGGATAGAAAATGACAAGCTGTAGATGCCTATCAACCAAGATCCCATGCCAGATCTCACTGGGAGAGTGAACTCTCACCACCACATGCTCCTGTGCTAAGTCCATAGCACCCGAACTGTCACTGTGCAGAGAAAATGTCTTTGTACCACCTGTGACCATAAGCACATAACCTACAATAGACCTCTGCTGGTCTACCCAACCTGCATCACCTGCATGCTGCTCCTGGAAGCATAAGGACCTAATGTCCACAACCGCTTCCCTACTACCAGAATCTACCATAATCATGCTACCAACTCCCACTACAACAGAAGCAAGAACTGGAAGTGTAGCCCCAATGGCGAACATGTGAGAACCAAGTCTCAACACAGTCATGGATGCATGAAGTACTATGGCTGCCATATCAACCATAACTTGCTGCTCAACTGATCTGTGATCATCAAACCTGCTGTGTTTCAAGTATGGAGCCAATACAGGCAATGGAGTACTCAGTAACTTCCCCCTCTCCATACTGAAACAACCAAGTATCTGAGAAACATCATCAAGACCATGCAGCTCCCACTGCAAAGCATCCCTGTCCATAAGGAACCATATGGCAAGTAACCTCAGAAGGATAGCAACCTCCTGAATACCGAGACCATAACCTATCTCACTACACATCACATCCTGAGCTCTCATAATGGTATCAAACCTATGAAGCCAAGCTCGAGGGGATTGCTTTTGGCCATGGAGGCACTTGCGAAGCAAACACATCAATGATTTCTGCCCATGTGCAATATGACCTGAGTCAATAACTGCAGAAACCACATCTGTCCTGGCATAACCAGCCAATGGATCATACCGAGCATCATTAGCCAAGGTATCCTCCTCACCATGCATAGCCTCATCCTCATCTGCAAGAGG
This sequence comes from Dipteris shenzhenensis, assembly GCF_047967505.1. Taxonomy (NCBI): domain Eukaryota; kingdom Viridiplantae; phylum Streptophyta; class Polypodiopsida; order Gleicheniales; family Dipteridaceae; genus Dipteris; species Dipteris shenzhenensis. The sequence goes on along the minus strand of NC_141618.1, from coordinate 4,033,009 downwards.
CACTCCGCATCCTGGGAGTAAACTGTAACTGTCCATAGAAGATGCATCAACAATCTCCATAGGAGTATAAACCTGTGGAATACTCGAGACATCTGACCGTCTCTGACCAAAATCAGGAAGTAATCGTGGCTGTCCCAACTTTATAACCTGCTCACCGTGGGAAAAACCTCCCACTCCAAGGGATATGGGCTGCCCCTGCAAAGAATTCGGAGGTATCAGTGCACTTACACCCTCCTGGAACACCACTTTCCTGCTATCCACAGTCCTGGGCTGTCTAAACATAGCATCCTCTCTGAAATAGACATTATGGCTGCGTATTAACTCTCTAGTTGAAGAATCCCATAATCTGTAGTCCCTACTGGACTCACTGTATCCAAGGAAGATACACCTCCTCGATCGGGAACCATGAGCATAAGCCTTGCAGCCAAACACACGTAAATGCTCATAACATGGTGCCCTGCCTGTCAAGAAGTCAAATGGCACTCTACCATTCAAAGATCTCCTGGGTGACCTGTTAAGCAAGTATGCAGCTGTCTTACATGCCTCAGCCCAATAGCATTCGGTAAGACCTGCATACCGTAGCATGCTACCAATCCTGTCCAATAGAATCCGATTTATGCCTTCTGCCAAGGCATCATGAGCAGAAAGATCAAACTACTTGCTTAATCGGCTTCCTACCGAACCGATACAGGGTATGACTCCTTATGAAGCATTCATTGGACACAAGCCACGCATTGGGCATCTCCGCATATTTGGTTGCATAGCATATGCCGTTATACATGATGATCATTGCAAGGAATTGGATGCAAAGTCACGCAAATGCATCATGGTTGGCTACAGTGAAGGAAGCAAAGCATACAAATTGTATGATCCCATCAACCGCAAAGTCATTATCTCCAGAGACGTAATCTTGATGAGGAATTAGAATGGAAAATCTCACCTACACAGGAGATAGAAGCATCAACTTCACAATCATCTACAGAAGAGGTTGATGAAGAAGAGCAAGAATTGCTAGCAACACACCAAGTACAACCATAGTAGCTCAGATAGTCTACTAAGGAAAGCAGACCTCTAGCCAGATTGACATATGCTCAGAAAGGCAAATCAATTCAGGAAGAAACCACCAACTATGCTCTTATGACTACCGTCATGGCTACAGAAGAGCCAGTGTACTTCGAAGACACAGTAGACAAGCCAGAATGGCAAACTGCTATGAATGAAGAAATGGATGCTTTGTATAAGAATAATACTTGGGAATTATGTGACCTTCCACCAGGAAAGAAGGCCATAGCAAACAAATGGGTATACAAAGTGAAGTATAATCCAGATGGAAGTATTCAGAGATACAAAGCCAGACTAGTTGCAAAAGGATTTGCACAACAATATGGTCAAGGCTATGATGAGACTTATGCTCCAGTAGCAAAGATGGATTCCATACGGTTCTTGATATCACTAGCGACACTTAGCAAATGGAATGTGTATCAGCTTGACATCAAGAATGCATTTCTCAATGGTTATTTAGATGAGGAAGTCTACATGCAACATCCAGCAGGTTATGTTGAACCAAGAAAGGAGAATAAGGTTTGCCATCTCAAGAAAAGTCTCTACGGCTTAAAGCAAGCAGCCAAAAGTTGGTACAACAGAATTGACAGGTATTTTACTGATCTGGGATACATGAAGTCCAATGTAGATCATACTCTCTACTACAAAGTTCAAGGGGAAGGCATTACTATTGCACTTTTATATGTAGATGATTTGATTGTGACAGGAAGCAAGGATAGCTTCATCAGAAAACTGAAACAAGACTTATCCATAGAGTTCGACATGAAAGATCTTGGACTTATGCACTTTTGTCTTGGAATTGAGTTCTAGAGAGATTTAGATAGCACATTCATGAGTCAGCTCAAGTATGTTGACAATCTCCTGAAGAAGTTTCATATGGTAGATTGCAACATTGTAGCCACTCCCATGGAACAGAGTTTGAAACTTATTAAAGATTCAGAAAAGCCTACAGTCAATTCCAGATGCTATAGGCAACTCATCGGATCTCTTTATATATCTGACAATCACACGGCTAGATATTTGTTATGCAGTAAGCTCACTAGCACAGTTTATGGCAAATCCAAAATAGTGTCACTAGAATGCAGCCAAAA